>NC_133672.1:14832681-17232681 GCF_048934315.1 Petromyzon marinus
GGTAAGAGAGTGGGGGGGGTAAGAGAGTAGGGGGGGGGGGTAAGGAGTGGGGGGGGGGTAAGAGAGTGGGGGGGGGGGTAAGAGATGGGGAAGGGGGGGGTAAGAGAGTGGGGGGGGGGGTAAGAGAGTGGGGGGGGGTGTAAGAGAGTAGGGGGGGTAGAGAGTGGGGGGTAAGAGAGTGGGGGGGGTAAGAGAGTGGGGGGGTAAGCGAGTAGGGGGGGGGTAAGAGAGAGGAGTGGGGGGTAAGCGAGTAGGGAGCGAGAAAAAGAGGAAACAAGCAAGGGAGGCAGCGCAGCGATTGTGAGCGAGAGAACTCGGGGAGAGCGGCGCCAGGGAACAACGGGGACAGCGAGCAGCGGCACAGAGAGACACCAGCTGGAGAGGCAGGGGCGACAGAGCCACACGCACCCACACACAGGGAAAGGGATAGAGAGAAGGGGAGGGAGCGGCGCGAGAGAGAGAGAGGGGGAGGGAGCAGCGAGACAGAGAAAAGGGGTTAGAGAGGGAGCGAGAGGGAGGGAGACGCGCAGGGAAGGAGGAGGAGGAGGGAAGGAGGGGAGGGGAGCGAGGGAGAGGCGGCAGAATGAGAAGTAGCGAGCACGGCGCGGCGACACTCTCACAGCCGAGCAATACGGCCATGGCCTCAGTGCACAGCCCACAGCAGCAGCACCAGCAGCAGCACCAGCAGCAGCAGCAGCAGAACGGCATGCACGCGGTTGCCGCGCAGCAGCTTGAGTACGAGCCCTCGGATTCGCGGCAAGCGGCCCCTGGAAGCGCCCATGGAGGCGGGCAGCACCAAGCGTTCGAACACCAGCGGCGGTGAGTGCACGCCGTGGCCCCCCCGAACGGGGATAACGCAACTCCGTCCACACGGAGTCTGCCCCCCCCCCCACTTCTTGGAGCCACAGGCAGGGCCATACGGGGGGGGGGGGGCTTGACGTCCTTGTTAAGGTTGCGCGTACGTGTGTTCTTGTTGTTGTTGCTGTTGCGCGTACATGATGGGGATTACTCGTGTCGGTAGGGGAGGTGGGTGCTTTGGGGACGGACGTTGGCAAGTGACAGGTTGCAGTGGCCGTGAAGGCGATAGGCGGAGATTGGTGGGTGAGCGACGGAGCGACGTCGAATGTGCGTGGCCGGTGTGCCGGGCTTTGGTCGGAGGTTGATAGATTGAGGTGGTGTGTGTGGCGTGTGGGGGCTTGGTGGTGGTGGTGGTGTAGAGGCAGCGGCGTGATGAGCCACACTTTGCAGGCTGTTGCAGCTACGCGAAGGGCCCACGCCCGCCAAGGCGGGCGAGCTACGTAGGGAGTGGGAATTTGGACAGGCCCCCCCCCCCCCCGATCTCATTCATTGCACCAGAGGGCTGTGCCAACCGCAATCTGCCCCTGTGTGTTCGTGTGTGTTCAGGGGGGGGGGGGGGGGGGGGCTGCGTGTTCGTTGTAAGTTGTTGGGTCGTGGGAGGTGACGAGGGTAGAGCGAGAGGGGGTATTGGGGTGCCGGCGAGTGCCGTGGTGGATGATGGAAGTGAATTCGATGGTGCCGGTGGGCGATGGAGGTCCACAAGACAGGCGGATTGGGTGTCGTAGAGGTGGAGATGCCTACACGGGTTTGTTAACCCTCCTCGCTTTGAGAACCGCTTCACGCCGAGCCTAGGGAGGGAGCGGGGGGGGGGGGTAGTCAATGCTCCCTCCTGGTGTGGCGGTGTGTGCGGGCACCCCCTCTGCGCTGCCACCGCGAGTGCATTGTGCCACCAAACGCTCGTGCCACCGATGCCTTTGGGCGCCTTCGCGCGACGTTCCGAGTCGCAACCGAAGCGCCGCATCCCAGAGGGACGTTCCCTGGGCGACTCTTTAGCGCTCATATTTCTCGCACCTCGTCGTCGGGTTTTTTCTGTCGCCGCGCGCGATGTGATGATGATGATCACGCGGGCGGGCGGGGGGGGCTGCAAGCCACTGCGATTGTTCGCCTGTCATGGGACCGAGGTGTGACGCGTGGCTTTGTGTGACGGTGCTGGCTGCGATGGTGATGGCTGCGATGGTGATGGCTGCGATGGTAGATTTTTGTGTGATGGTGCTGGCTGTGATGGTGCTCTGTGTGTGATGGTGATGGCTGTGATGGTGCTCTTTGTGTGATGGTGATGGCTGTGATGGTGCTCTTTGTGTAATGGTGATGGCTGTGGTGGTGCTCTCTGTGTGACGGTGCTCTTTGTGTGATGGTGCTGGCTGCGATGGTAGATCTTTGTGTGATGGCGCTGGCTGTTATGGTGCTCTCTGTGTGATGGTGCTCTTTGTGTGATGGTTATGATGGTGATAGCTGCGATGGTGATGGCTATGATGGTAGATCTTTGGGTGATGGTGCTGGCTGTGATGGCGCTCTGTGTGATGGCTGTGACTGGTAGATCTTTGTGTGATGGTGCTGGCTGTGATGGTGCTCTCTGTGTGACGGTGCTCTTTGTTTGATGGTGATGGCTATGATGGTGATGGCTATGATGGTGATGGCTGTGATGGTACTCTGTGTGATGGTGATGGCTGTGATGGTGCTCTTTGTGTGATGGTGCTCTTTGTGTGATGGTGATGGCTATGATGGTGATGGCTGTGATGGTAGAACTTTGTTTGATGGTGCTGGCTGTGATGGTGCTCTGTGTGATGGTGATGGCTGTGATGGTGCTCTCTGTGTGATGGTGTTGGCTGCGATGGTGCTCTCTGTGTGATGGTGATGGCTGTGATGGTGCTCTCTGTGTGATGGTGATGGTTGTGATGGTAGATCTTTGTGTGATGGTGCTGGCTCTGATGGTGCTCTGTGTGATGGTGATGGCTGTGGTGGTGCTCTTTGTGTGATGGTGATCTTTGTGTGATGGTTATGATGGTGATGGCTGTAATGGTGCTGGCTGTTATGGTGCTCTTTGTGTGGTGGTGATGGCTGTGATGGTGATCTTTGTCTGGTGGTGCTGGCTGTGATGGTGATGGCTGTGATGGTGCTAGCTGTGATGGTGATGGCTGTGATGGTGATCTTTGTGTGGTGGTGCTGGCTGTGATGGCGATGGCTGTGATGGTGCTCTTTGTGTGGTGGTGATGGTTGTGATGGTGTTATTTGTGTGATGGTGCTGCTGTGATGGTGATCTTTGTGTGATAGTGATGGCTGTGATGGTGATCTTTGCGTGATGGTGCTGGCTGTGATGGTGATCTCTACGTGGTGGTGCTAGCTGTGGTGATCCTCTTTATGTGATGGTGCTGTTTTTTTTTGTGATGTGCCTTTCTGTGTGATGATGCGATGGTTGCACCCAAGACTTCCTTTAAAAAATAAAAAAACAAGGCTTTTACTATCAATGGGTTTGATGGAACCGCGTGTTCGATGGCGCCCAGCGTGTGTGAGATTACGCCGCTCTTGACGATGTTTTACGTGCGATGGTATTCGATTTGTGATGGTGCCCCGCTTATGACTGTTACCTGGTGTGCGATGGGAATACGCCTTGCGTGACAGTGCTCCGCGTGTGATGGTGCCCCTGCGTGTGTGTGTCGGACGCGATGGTGCTGTTGGGGACGCGCGTGCGCGCGATGTCGTGGCTGATGATGCCGATGATGCCGATGATGCCGACGGCGGCGGCGGTGGTGGTGATGGCGATGCGGCTGCCCACGGTATGCAGGGCACGTCCCGCGCACGTGCGGAAAGCGGCGAGCGGCAGCGCTGCGAGATAAATTGGGGGGGGGGCGACTCGACGGCGCTCATCCCCTGGCTGGCCAGGCGGTCCGCGCAGTCGCTCCGTGTGACCGTGGACGATCGGGAAGGGGGTTCGCTGGCACCTGCGTGGCCCGCATTTTTTCATTCGCTCGCTCGCCATCCATCCAGTCCACCTTAATCCGTCCACCGATTCATGAATCTGTACAATTATTCCGACGTCAATTCAGTCGCGTTACCATCGGTCACCCTCCATCCATCGATCCGTGCATTCGCTCCGCACGTTCGATCACCGTTCTAGCCGTCCATCCGTCGATCCCCTCCTCTCCTTCAATCCATACACCAATTCCTCCTCCATCCGTCCACTCGTCCGTGCATTCAATCATCCACTCATCCGTCCACTCTTCCGCCTCCTGTCTCCGCGCGCCTTGCCGAGCCAGGTGTCGCGTCGCGCCGCAGTGCCTGCAGGCAGGCATCGTGCGGGCATCTCTCCGCTCGTGCGAGAGAATCTCCGCGGAGCGGTGCGCGTCTACGGGACGATAGCGATACACGGCGTCACATGGAGCGCGTTCCGGTGTCCGTTCTCGGCGCGCGCGCACCCCGCGAGTGACACCCGCGCGCGTCGGCTCGGCGCTTTAAGGTGCACGCGTTTCTCTCCGCGTCTGGGGAGGCGGTTTCTTTAATTATTAATCATCTTGCCGATGTCCAAACGGCCGCAATAATTCGCGCTCGCCCTCGATTACATTTAACGCGGGGAGCTCTGCCGGGTTCCGCCGCCACCGAGAGAGGACCGCGGAGACAACAGCAAGGCACGGAGACGGCAGTGAGACACGGAGACGGCAGCAAAACACGGCGACGGCAGCGAGACACGGAGACGGCAGCGAGACACGGAGACGGCAGTGAGACACGGAGACAGATGCCCGAAGGAACGGAGCTGTCTGTAGCAGCCTACAGCGAGCGTTTGGCATCGCCGTGACACTCGCCACGACACTCGCCACGCTGCAACAAGAAGAGAATATTCAGCGCAGCGGAAGCTGAGCAATGCCATGTTCCAGCATGGATCAAAGTGAGAGCGTGGGTTGTGTGTAGTGGGCGTTCTTGTGTCCCCGTGGTTGCAGTGTCACATTTTTATTCAACTGCTGTTGTAGGAGACATCATTATTATACTGCTTTGGTAGAAATCACAAACAAAGCAGAGTTTGTGAACAATCTATCTGCCGCTCTCCCCCTCTCCCTTGCGTGCCGTCCGTCTCTGTTAAGGGCACTGATGCCAAGTGGTAGCATCGGAAGTTTGCCTGCGTCGTGACAGCGGGCGCTCATTGCTCCACATTTCCCCCCACCCCACCCACCCCCGTGCCCGCACAGATGATGGCCAGTACTACCTGAAGGTGCTCATCCCCAGCTACGCCGCCGGCTCCATTATTGGCAAGGGCGGCCAGACGATCGTGCAGCTGCAGAAGGAGACCGGAGCCACCATCAAGCTCTCCAAGTCCAAGGACTTCTACCCAGGTGAGACCCAGGTAGAGTGCTGGTTGGGCCCCCATTTCCACGCCAATGCCACGTGCTGTGAATGAGGACCACTTGTAGGGCCGCGTCTTCTCGCAATAATCGTTATGTTGCCCAAAATAATTAATTTGGGGCTGTCACAACAGCCAAGCAAACGTGTAATGATATGTCATTTTCTAAATTGCTGTTTGTGCTGATGCGCCCGCGCGCGCCAACAGCGGTGGCGACGAGCTGCTGAGCGCTCTCTCTCTCCACCCCGCGCGCTTCTGCGGTGAATGCACCCGGCCCGTCTGCTGAAAGCGGGCCTGGAGGGCTTGTGTCCCTTTCATGTGCCTCGCCGCCACCCTGGGTGTTCTTCACGTCTCGCGGCCTGGTTTAATCTGGATTAGGCTCCCCCGAAGGGAACGCCGGCTCGCCTTTGGGCTCGCCATCACACGCGGGTTCATGCGACTCGAATTCGGCGAGTCTTTTTTTGTTTCGTTTTTATCCACGACGCTTGAGTCGCGGGCGAGCTCTGCTCACCGATGCTCCCGTCTTGTCAGCCGAGCGGGTGTGAGAGTGCAGGAGGGGCCCTGTTCCCCAAGCACTGTGGCCACAATGCTATGGTGTTGATGTTATCACGCTGGAGGATGAGACCGAAGAGGGCGAATGAGCAAGCGAGTGGTGTGTTTTGGTCCGGGTGGCTGGGCTGGGCAGGGCAGGATAGGTGCGATAGAGGAGTTTCCATCATTTGGGGCTGTGAGGCAAGAGGGGAGGTGATTTCAGAAAGTTGGGAGGGGGCATCTGGCGGATGCAGGGTGGTCTCTTGATCTGCGTCGACGATGTACAATCACACGCGTGTACATGAGCCACCGCTCTCAGAGCTCTGCCTCTGCACGTTTTGCTTACTGGCCACAGTTTTTTTTTATCAGCCCTGGAGGGACAGTGAAATGTGGAACACATGTTCAGAGTCATTTTGTGTTTTCACTTGACTTTCACAAAAAACAAAACCGCAATCCCGCTCTCGTTGCGCTCAAGTACAAATCCTGCGCTAAAGCGCCCCACTATCGTGTTCTTCCTGAAGCGCCGTTGCTCCCGGTGGTGGTTGGAAACACTTCCCTTGCCAATTACTGGTGGAATAGACTGGACTGGTGCGGTAATTAGGTTACATGAAACGCGTAATCTGCACCCACGAATGATGCCAAAATAATGACCCCAATTGACCGAAAGTGACTTGCCTTGCTCGTGGGATCCTGCGGGCCTGCCTCTAGTCGGGTTCTGTCTGCAGGGGTGGCGTTGTGCCGCGCCAGAGCGCTCGGGGCGGGGGGGCGGGCAGCCGGCACGATTATTTGGCTCCCAACCCCCCGCCCCCCCCCCCTACCCCGGGCCCTAACGTCGACCGGCTCATCTGGGGTGTCAGCTCCACGTTTTGGAGGCCAATGGGGCAATGCGTGCGTCGGTACGAGCCACCATGGCATTTTTTGCGCCAAGCTGGTGAGGGGGTCGCTTGGCTCGCCAACCGAAGACCCTCCGTTGTCCCGCGAGGTATCGCCGTGCCTCTTTGTTCCACACTCCGCTCCATATTTGATATATGCATCAAAATCTGGCCCTTTTGCGGTCAGCCTGCTTCTTATGGATTATTGTTGTTAATCGTCATGTTGTGTGTTTTCATTTTTCTATGTCCTTAGCGACGTGCCTTTTATCACAGTGTGCCACTTGGATAAACCTCCGTTCGTTGTTAGGGCTACGAATTTTAATTTAATCTATGACGTCACCGTTATCTCTAAGGTCCCTTTCAGGCCTACGAAGGCTTTGTAAAAATAGTAGTTGTAATTATAATAATGATGAATGAACATTTGTCCAGTCATGTTAATTTTGTTGGAGTTTTTGCGTAAAAAGGTATTTTATTAAAATGGATAATGATACTCAATCCGACTGCTATCAGTGCAAGGATGACTATAAGTGGCACTTTGAGGTGCCATTATTTCAGATAGCTGCACGTTGCAATCGTTAGATTTGGACGGGGAATGAAAGCTCAATGTGGATAAATGTCGCTTCAATATTGAGTTGTCGGTTGGTGTTGGAATCCTTGTGTTTGATGTAACTCAGCTCTCTGTTGGCCTCTCTTGTTTATCCGCTCTTCGCACTTTTTATTCCAAGCAATTTTCATGAACATGGCACGGCAAGCCAGTCTCAAGTTTCAACTCCCTTCTCTTCCAATCAGTTAGATTGCTCCGTCTCTTCAATGCCCATTCAAAGAGAGGGCTTTTCCCGCTGAACCTGCGGTAACATTAGCACAGTGTTTATATGAAGTAACAAAGTACATGCATGGCCCTCTTGTGAATCCACTGCTGGATGAGGGTCTCCATATGCCGTGCACGTCGTGGGGGCTATTTAACCATACTTCACCACGCTGGTCAGCAGGGGTTGGTGAGGGTGCGAAACAGAGGTGGGGGGAAGCACAGAACACCGATATATTTTGCACTCTGCTCGACTGTCCACCACTTCGTCCCACAGCCTTTAACACCTGCTATGCACGGTGGCCACTCATCTAATCACTACTATCCAGGCTTAACCTCCGGCTTAGCTGCTGAGATGTGATGAGAACAGGTGCATCCCAGGTTATTTGGTCATAGGCTGATAAATAACCAAGCCCTGCGATATCAAAGTTAGAGTGCCGCCCCATTCAAAGCGAGCATAGGGCGAAACGCCTCTCTGGGTTTAAATTCCCTATTTATATGGAAGGGGGCAGAGTCTATCCATAGGACACTCTGTTGACTTCCCACAGATTTTTTTTCCCACCCATAGTGGTTCCCTATATAGAAATGTGGAATGTTCACCGCAGGTCCCGAGCCAATGTCAGAGATGAGCACCCCCCCCCCCCCCCGTGCCCGTGGTGAGCGAAGAGGCACGTGGGCTCGACGTACATGTTTCTCATAGAACACGTCCTTGAAAGGGAGCTTGGGAAAAAAAATCCCAATCCTGATTGCGGCCCAGCTGGAGGAGACGAGGCTTCTCCTGGAAAGAGATGGCGCATGCGGGAATAGTGACATATTGGCGCAGTCAATTCAAACTTGCCAACTTTCCAAAATTTTTCGCGTATTGCTTAATTCGGTAACATCACAGATTCAGCAAAATCGCTCCCCTCCTCTCCCCCTTACTGGCAGACTGTATACGTCTGTGAAACATGGCACCTCCATGTTAGCCTTGTGCTCTAGGGATGGCACGACGACCAATCGTACCGAATTATTCAGCGATGTTTCCGGGGAGTGAGTAACAGTGGACGGTAGGGTTAGTAGTGTACGTTCCATTCCGCAAAGTTGTCCACCGCACGCGCACCGTGGAGTGTCCTTCCGCCTGCGTTGTTTGCGTGCAGAGGTATCCGCGGCGTCCCGCGCGACGTTCCGCCGCCGCCGGGCAATCTGGCGAACGCCTTGCGTGGGACGGGTTTGAGTTTCCGCCCCGTTCGCGCCGAGGTCGCTGGCCTAAGGAAATGTGCTTATCACCAGTGGGGGTCGCGGAGCCGCCAGGGTTGCTTCCTCGCTTTGTCCGACAGAGGCCGTGCGCATTGTTTCATTTCCACTTCCCCCCCACCCCTCACCTCCCGCACGGCTAGCTCTGCCTTCCGGCCGGCACACGCGTGTTCGGCTTTAATAAGAAAGGCCTTGGGCGCACGCAGAAGGGGAGCCCCATGCGTGTGCCGTGCGTCCAACGTGACGCGCCGCGGAGCCGCCCGCCGCTGCTCTGGTTCCATCGTGCGCCACAGATGGTCTTGGGAGTTTCACGAGCCAGGAGTGCAGATGGGCCAATCTTATTATCTCGTTTAAAGGAGGCCTTGTTTGTAAATTGTATATTTAGATTTAATAAAAAAAAAATACACACCGTATTCTGTATTTTGTGTGTGCATGTATCGCCATGCTGTCAATCCACTGCTGGATGAGGACCAACCCATGCCACGCAGTGTCGTGCGGTGGACATTTTATTGCCGGGTTAAATTGAAATGCTTTTGTTAAAATATTTTGAGACTCGAGCTGTCAACCATTCGGCTTGTTTTGATTTTGGACTCCTAACTAACCGTCTATGAAACACGAGCGTGCACATCAATGTTCAGTGGCAGTCTGCGCAGGTTATTATTCTTATTTTTTTAAACGTCAAAAAGTTGTGCAGTGTTTTGACAGCTCTCCCATGTCCGTCCGTGCGTCCTTGCGTGAGAACGTGCTAACGTTTTCGCCCGCACAGGTGCAAACGCCAGCCCCAGCCGAGGCACGCTTCTCATCGCCTTGCTGTAGAATTGTTTTTTTGCCGCTAAGTTCCTGCTTGCATGCAGGCCATATGTAAATGCAGTATCATATCGAGTCTGCGCAGATGCAAAGTGACGCGTGCAATTTGATAGATGCTGGCGGCGCGGCACTGCCCTCGCCGGCTGAAAGGCGCCGCGACGTTGCTTCCCATTACTCCTCGGTCGCAGGAAGCGCCGCCGTGATTATCTTGACGCTTTGTTGCCGCGCGGGCGGCGCAACGATTGAGAGGGGAGCGGGCGGTCGCGACACCGTTTGAAATTGGGTGCGCACACGAGTTGGATCCGAGGGAGGATGACAAAATCCTCAAACATTACACCCTTACTATAATCATTGTGGTTTAGATTTCGATGAGTGCGAACGCAAGAGGCAGAAATGCAAGGATCGAACCTAATTAGGGCTTTAGGAGTCTCGGTGTGAGGGCGTGGGAGCTCCCCCGGCCTCAAGGCAATTGCCGCGTTTGGAAAGTGATGGCCGTTAAGTCCAATTTAGGGGCAAAGGAGCAGAGCTGTGAGGTGGCTCGCGTGTTTTTTGTGCGGAGCCTCCAGCCACGGAGAGAACGGTGTCCTTACTGTGCCGTGTTTGTATTTTGCACACGTGTGGTGTACGCAACGGAGTATTCAGCTGAAGACGTAAGACATGTAAAATGAGAAAGACTATAAAAAATATATATAGAAAATATATTTCATTGTAAACAGTTGTGAGCGAAATTGCACGTTGGCAAGCGCATGCCTGCGCATTGGAGGGGGGAAGCCCTGAGCCACAGGGAAGCCCTGACGCTGCAGGTTTTGCTGACGGCTGAGACCACCTCTGTGCACAGGCCTCGTACTCGCTCGCCCACTCCAATCACGACCCACGATGAGGTCCTAAAGCTGCTCGGTCGCTCCCTCTGTCTCGCTCCCTCTGTCTCCCTCCCTGTCTCCCTTTCTCTGTCTCCATCCCACTGTCTTGCTCCCTCTGTCTCGCTCCCTCTGTCTCTCCGTCTCCCTCTGTCTCACTTCCTCTGTCTCGCTCCCTCTGTCTCGCTCCCTGTCTCCATCCCTCTGTCTCACTTCCTCTGTCTCGCTCCCTCTGTCTCCCTCCCTCCCTCTGTTTCGCTCCCTCTGTCTCGCTCCCTCTGTCTCCCTCCCTCTGTCTCGCTCCCTCTGTCTCGCTCCCTCTGTCTCGCTCACTCTGTCTCGCTCCCTCTGTCTCGCTCACTCTGTCTCGCTCCCTCTGTCTCGCTCCCTCTGTCTCGCTCCCTCTGTCTCGCTCCCTCTGTCTCGCTCACTCTGTCTCGCTCCCTCTGTCTCGCTCACTCTGTCTCGCTCCCTCTGTCTCGCTCCCTCTGTCTCGCTCCCTCTATCTCGCTCCCTCTGTCTCGCTCCCTCTGTCTCGCTCACTCTGTCTCGCTCCCTCTGTCTCGCTCCCTCTGTCTCCCTCCCTCTGTCTCGCTCCCTCTGTCTCGTTCCCTCTGTCTCGCTCCCTCTGTCTCCCTCCCTCTGTCTCCCTCCCTCTGTCTCCCTCCCTCTGTCTCCCTCCCTCTGTCTCGCTCCCTCTGTCTGCCTCTCTGTCTCTCGTGCGCATGGTAGATGCCGGCAGATAGCTGCTTCTCCTCCTCCTCCTACTACTCTGCATTGCTCTCACTTCTTGATAGAGCTCCCCCCGACTCACCAGGGGGGGTAGTCAAACAGACTCTCGTGTGCCCCCCCCCCTCATTTGGTCGTGAGTGGCGGCACAGCCATAGCTTAATATTTGGGGGGGGGGAATAACTTTGTGAAGCAAAATGGATTGCATGTCAGCTAAATAATTGCATGTAAATGAGGTTTTCATTGTGAAATATTGAATGCATCTAAAATGAAACGCAGAGCATGGGGAAGGGGGGTGGCGTGGCGAGCGCTGCCAGTCGCGTGTGATCCGCGATGACTCTCGCCGCCCCACGCAGCTCGTTGTGGCGAGGGGGGGCCGAGGGGGGGGGGCGGCACCGCTGCTGCTTGCCCTGATTTGTGTGTCGGACTTGAGTCTGAAACCTCCCCCAGCTTGGCCCAGAGAGCGATGATGATGATGATCGAGAGAAACCTCTGGGCATCTCACCATTCGCCCGTCCAATACGCTGTCACGTTTCCAGGTCGTGATTCGATCCAACAGTTTGTTCAGGGGTGCCCAATGATCCTCCGCAGTGTAACCATGAGTAGGGAAAAGACTGATACGGATTCTGCAGGATATAGGTGAAAGGCCAAAGTCGGCAGTAAACTTTGGACAGGATATAGGAGAATGGCCCCCAACGACAATAAGTATGAGACAGGGAGATCGACTACCACCAGGCAACTTCGTCACATGCTTGCAAAGAGTGATGGATACCATTCAGGAAAATGTCACATCAATATCTGTCCAAGGGCAAAGAATAAATACGATTTGCGGGTGACATAGGTCTGATGGAAAAACATCTGCGTAGTACTGCTGCAGAGTGTTCATATGCTGGATAAGTCGGGAAAGGATGCAGGACCGAGGATTGACGTGGAAAAGACGAATTGGTGGTGTTTGGAAGGGAGGACATTGAGAAAGTAATGATAGAAAGCGTCAATATTGCGAAGTCCACTGACATGGGACAGGAACTGCACGAAAGACGTAAGAGCGAGGATCGTGAAGGCAAAAGTGCAGCGTTGTATGCCTGCGAGAATTGGGCATTAAAAAGGACTGACCAATATAAGATATTGGCACTCGAACTATATTTCTACAGAAGGATACTGCCGCATCTAAACTGGACCCAAAGAGTGACCAACGTAGAGGTAATAAAAAGGTTGCACACAGAAGAAGACGAACTGATGATGCAGGCAGGCAGTGATGAGAAGGAAAGTGGCACTATTTGGCCACACGTGCAGTAGCGTGGGCAACAACAGGACAATTAAAAGTGCTGTTGTTCGGAAAAATGGAAGGAAACGGAAAGAGAGGGAAGACCCGCCAGAGAACGGCTTGACAACGTCAGTAGAGATTGGTGCCAGAATGATGTGGCACGACTTGAAATATTGGCACAAGACAGAGGACATTTGAAACAAATTATGAAATGTGCAGTGGACACCTATGGGCTATCTGCCCCATGGATCGTGATGATGATAACACTCAAATTTTATACTCTTTGGGTCTTTTGGTAAAGTCACGTAGATAAAAAAAAAATGTTTTATTTTATTATTTTTCTATCTACGTGACTTTACCGAAAGACCCAAAGAGTATGAATTCCTGCAGTCACGAAATCTTTCAGTGAAGATTTACTCGCATTTTTGCATACAGGTGTGTAGCTATCCGGGATTTTACTCTTCAGGAAATGAGCCAAATTGATCAAATGTGCGGCCAAAAGCTTGCCAATTAAAAATAAAAAGACGAACCGTGAACTGGTTAAGCCTTTTTCGCCACGGTGATGACTTCACGCGCCATGTGTAACGCGTCACCTATAACCTCGACGACGCGCTGCGTGTCATCTCGTTGCGCGGCTCCCAAGATTATCGCGATTATCGAATGCTTCCCAGGACCAACGCGCGACGGAAAGCGCGTCAGAATCCGCGTGTCTGCAGCGTCTTGCAGCCGCTGGGTCTGCTCTGTTAGCCGAACCCGAGCCGTCAAATATTAATTTGCTTGCTCAACCGTTCGATCTTCGGTGTAGAATCGTCCGAGATCGACGCTTTGTGACGCGCCGAAGAATCCCTTCGCGTGAGGAAAATGAAAGCCCTGCCTGGGCCCTCTGTGCCGGGTGACATCATTCTTGTGTCTATTCATCCAAGCCTGGGCAGAAGCGCAGACGAGTGCTTACTGCGTCTAATTCTAGAACCATACGTACCGTTAATTTGCACTGCCATGAATTCCTCGGCTTACATTCGGTGCGAGTGCCCAAGCAATTTCAAGTGCATCGCGAAGAAAGCAGCTCCATTTGGTGCGTCAGATTTTTAAATTGATTGCAGTTGACATCTTTTAAGGCTATTGAAGCATCTTCCTCCATGTGCGTGGGAGGTGAGCTGCATGGGAATTGCAGTCGGAGACGATCGCCGTGTGTGTGTGGACGAGTGGGGTGGGGGGGGACTTTTCTGTGTGGCCCAAGTTTGCCGCATCTCAGCATCAGGGCTGATTGTCACACACAAAGACGAAGGTCCCCTGGATAACCTTTCGCAGATGATTGGGACAAGTGCTGTAAACGAGTTGCCCCAATGAAATCCCGGCACAACACACGATGTGGTGGTGTGGCCAGCACCATGCCTGGTTGCATCCGTCTCCCCAGTGCTGATGTTTAGACACAGCATCAGGTACTTTTTTTAAGGCTGAATCGACCTAGGCGAGGCCCAGGACCAGTTCAAATAATATTCGCCGCTGTTGTTGGTCATGAGCTGGAATGGAACTGGAGTCTGCTGGCTTCACAGCGCAGTGCGTCAACGACGACGCCACTGCTCCCCATCGTCACACTCTCGCGCGTACACATACATACAGTGAGGGGAAAAAAGTATTTGATCCCCTGCTGATTTTGTACATTTGCCCACTGACAAAGAAATGATCAGTCTGTAATTTTAACGGTAGGTTTATTTGAACAGTGAGAGACAGAATAACAACAAGAAAATCCAGAAAAACGCATGTCAAAAATGTTATAAATTGATTTGCATTTTAATGATGGAAATAAGTATTTGACCCCTCTGCAAAACATGACTTAGTACTTGGTGGCAAAACCCTTGTTGGCAATCACAGAGGTCACACGTTTCTTGCAGTTGGCCACCAGGTTTGCATACATATCAGGAGGGATTTTGTCCCACTCCTCTTTGCAGATCTTCTCCAAGTCATTAAGGTTTCGAGGCTGACGTTTGGCAACTCGAACCTTCAGCTCCTTACACAGATTTTCTATGGGATTAAGACCTGCAGACTGGCTAGGCCACTCCAGGACCTTAATGTGCTTCTTCTTGAGCCACTCCTTTGTTGCCTTGGCCGTGTGTTTTGGGTCATTGTCATGCTGGAAGACCCATCCACGACCCATTTTCAATGCCCTGGCTGAGGGAAGGAGGTTCTCACCCAAGATTTGACGGTACATGGCCCCGTTCATCGTCCCTTTGATGCGGTGAAGTTGTCCTGTCACCTTAGCAGAAAAACACCCCAAAAGCATAATGTTTCCACCTCCATGTTTGACGGTGGGGATGGTGTTCTTGGGGTCATAGGCAGCATTCCTCCTCCTCCAAACACGGCGAGTTGAGTTGATGCCAAAGAGCTCCATTTTGGTCTCATCTGACCACAACACTTTCACCCAGTTGTCCTCTGAATCATTCAGATGTTCATTGGCAAACTTCAAATGGGCATGTATATGTGCTTTCTTGAGCAGGGGGACCTTGCGGGTGCTGTAGGATTTCAGTCCTTCACGGCGTAGTGTATTACCAGTTGTTTTCTTGGTGACTATGGTCCCAGCTGCATTGAGATCATTGACAAGATCCTCCCGTGTAGTTCTGGGCTGATTCCTCACCGTTCTCATGATCATTGCAACTCCACGAGGTGAGATCTTGCATGGAGCTCCAGGCCGAGGGAGACTGACAGTTCTTTTGTGTTTCTTACATTTGTGAATAATCGAACCAACTGTTGTCACCTTCTCGCCAAGCTGCTTGGCAATGGTCTTGTAGCCCATTCCAGCCTTGTGTAGGTCTACAATCTTGTCCCTGACATCCTTGGAGAGCTCTTTGGTCTGGGCCATGGTGGAGAGTTTGGAATCTGATTGATTGATTGCTTCTGTGGACAGGTGTCTTTTATATAGGTAACAATCTGAGATTAGGAGCACTCCCTTTAAGAGTTTGCTCCTAATCTCAGCTCGTTACCTGTATAAAAGACACCTGGGAGCCAGAAATCTTTCTGATTGAGAGGGGGTCAAATACTTATTTCCCTCATTAAAATGCAAATCAATTTATAACATTTTTGACATGCGTTTTTTATGGATTTTCTTGTTGTTATTCTGTCTCTCACTGTTCAAATAAACCTACCATTAAAATTATAGACTGATCATTTCTTTGTCAGTGGCCAAACGTACAAAATCAGCAGGGGATCAAATACGTTTTTTCCCCTCACTGTACACATACGCGTTTCTTTCTGTGAGACATCGCTTGGGCCCTCTCGTTGTGTTTCTTAATCCTTTGAAAAGCCACTCCGCAGGGCCTGTTTGGTTGTTAGCCTGATTTCGGAGCCACTGTGAGGCGCAAGTCTGCTTCGGCACGAAGAGATAAACCCTCAAAATCCATTAGTGTCGTTGATCACCGTAATGGTAACGTTGCCACACGGTTATTCCCGTGAATGCATTGAGTGTTTGGGCAGATGCTTCCAGCTGGTACGTGCGGCTATACTTAACCGCTTACAGTTAATTAATATTGTGCTTGTTTACGTTGCGAACTTACATTTATCTGAATCCCTCTCGTATATATTTTTCACGTCCCAATTGGGGGCTCATTAAGTTTGTGCTTAACGAAGCCAGCGTCTTCCTGAATAGAACCTTGGGTTTTCTATTTCGTTTTAGGGTTCGTTGGCAAACGTTCCATTTTTCCACAAACAGCCAAGCCTCGTTTCCCACCCCCTTGTCGCACTCTCAATTGTTTAATTGGGTTCAGCCATTTAAAATCGTGATGGGAAATGAGTTTATTATATAATCACTTTCTAAATGAACTGCCATCGTCGCGTATTAAAATGGATTTCGAAAAATGTATTCGTGAAGAAAAGTTAAGATATTCGGCTTTTTTTAAAGGTAATTATTACCTTATGTTAATGTTTTTCATTTGAAACAAATTAATCTGGCAGTTTACAATATGTTTTACTTTCATTATTTTCTGTGCTCGATGCATATTTTTTTCTCTCCCAAGGTTGACCCAATTACATTTTCTCCACAAAGGGTTTTCCCACCCTCCTCATCAAGCCATCTCCATCGGCAATCAACATAACGAGAACTATAATAACAATGCAGGTCTGTAATGCCAACGTTGGCGAGTTTGGTCCGGGGTTAGCATCGCCGCCATCTCCGCAGCCGCCAATCACGGCTCTGCAGTAAACCATCCGGTGAGGTCTCTGCAATTCCGCCAGTCGGGGAAGAAGAGAGGGGTCGTTGGTCACAGCCTTGTGGACTCAGCGGTCCTATTCTGCTCGTAATTCGAAGCCGTCGCCGCTCTGTTTAAGACCCTTTCTTCTCGTTGCTGCGATGAAGAGTGAGAGTTGAGTGAGGGGGAAAGAGTCGTGCGTCTGTCGACGCCGGTTTTGGTTTACATAACAAATGTCGCGCAGCGCATTTCCCAGATTTCGTCGTTCTAATTGCTTGTTGTTTCTCAAGGCGCTGTGTCTGCGAGCTTCCGTTGTTACCGTCTCGGCCGGTTGAGGTACAGTGCTCGCTGTGTGATCGATTTCACCCGTGGTCTACGCGTCCTTGGGGCGGTAAATGGCGACGGTCGTCGGGGGAGACGCCAGCGCCGGCGGGCGCTGCGGTGACCCTCGGCCGTGCGCGCGCAGAAACGAAACCGAGGGCTCTCGGCAGACGGTTCCAGATGAAGCGAAACGTTTCCAGGATAATTCAAACCGCGTAAACGTGGCTGTTTGAGATATGCGGAGGCGTTGAGAGCATTTTCCCTTTTCTCGGGAAATTCCGACCAGGAACTTAATTGTGTTTGCTGCGTTGCCAGTCGGCTCATAAATCATTCGACGATTTGAAATGAGAACGGGGAAAACAATATCAGCTTGTTTGCTTGAGAAAACTCATTTCGGACTTGGTGCTCGGCGATTTTGGAGCGTTCCTCCACGAAAAGGAGGTCACATCTGTGGCTCCGCGCGAGCTTTATAGTCGAGGTTTGTTTCCCATTCTCGGGTCCCACGGACGAGGGCTGCTGCTCACGAGCCAGATGGATGCAGCGCGTGCGCCACCGTCGCCACCCCCCGCCGCCCCATCTCTCCCAACCCCGCTTGCTCCCTCGCTCCCTCCCGCACGCGCGCGCACTCACGCGCGTACTCTCTCACGGCGCGCATATGGACGCCCGGAGCGTGAACGTGCACGTGCGCGTGGGGGGGGGGGGTGTGGGGTTACGCACGCACGCACAATGGCACGGGCGTCCGTTCAAGCGCGGCACGGACTTCCTGCTGACCTGCCTGAGGAGTTGTGTAATTTGAGCCAAATTCAGGCATTTACAGGCAATTAGGGTGCAATTAGTGGCCGCCCCCAGACTTGACTGCACCCCCCCCCCCCGGCACCAACAGCGGTGGTTGTGTGCTCCTCGTGTAATGGTCAGTCTTGGCAGCGCCTGCGAAAGCGGTGTGGCAACGCGGGCCCGGCGCGACGGCTCAAGGTCACGGCAATCGCCGTCCCCCGCGCCGACGGCGGTGGCAGCAAGCCCCTAGGTGGACGGGATCAAGAACGCGAAAAAAGCGCCCCCGCTCTGCCGCTCTGTCGTCACATCTCTCTCTCTCTCTTTTGTTTTATTTCGCAGCAATTTCAGGCGGTTACAATTAATAGTCCGGCAATTGCAAGAGTCGTTTGCTGGATTGTACTTTATTCTATTGCCGTGCTCTTGTTAAAGACCCATCGTTCTTCCTGGTTATGTAATTTAATTGCGGGCAGGCCATTTTGTTCATTGTGTTATTGCATCTGCAGCCAATTATGCGGCGTTCCTGTGTTTTCCTCTCAGTACGTGGAGCGTCGGCTGTGCCTTTCTCCTGCAGGCAGCGTGCCTTGCCGTGTGGCTCGCGCGAGCGGGGTTGCATCGGCGGAGTAAAATCCCCAGGGCTCCCAGTGGAACTGTTAGGCCTTGTGGGCCGTGCAAGGCGAAGAGGGAACGCAAATGTTTACATCGCGTACGCCTCTTATGGGTCATTAATCTCGCGCTGATTTATAGCTTAAGTCCGGCAGATTGGTAACAGTTAACGCAGCCACCAGGATTAGAGCAGCATCCACTGGGGGAAGGTGATGAAGCTTCCATTAGCTCACGTCGTTCAATCACGTTGACTCAACACAACGGGAACGAGCAGCAGCGGTGGTGGAGAGATGTCATCTCCCTCACCTGGTATGCAGGAAGGCGTGGGTTTGATCTGGACCGTGACGCCTGTATATTTGGAGTTTGCATGTTCTCTCTCTCTCCTTGTGGTTGCGTGGTGGACTTTTCTCAGGGTCCTCCAGTTTTTTTCCATCCACGTTCAGAAGCAACTCTCGTTCAGAGTATTTGGCTGCTGTAAATTTCCTCACCACAAGCCACTTCGTTGAGCAATCATTTGTGGCCAGGTCGCCTCTGAAAAAGAGCAATACAGCTCAGTGGGCCTTACCTGGTAAAACAAAAAGAGTTTAGTTTAGAACCGGCGATGGTCGAGCGTTTCGCTCGATTGTGAGCCCCACCCCGACAAAGGCCCTCCTCACTCGTCACCTTCGTAAGAGGAAATGGCTCGGGCGGAAGTGTTTACATCATAGCGACACACCGCAGATGTTTCCCCTTTGTGAACCTGGCCACTTTGAGGATGTTGTGGACCAGTTTGATGTGGCCACTCCAGAAATAATAAACATGCCGAATTCCTGTTAATTGTTTCTCTTTTTTTTGGGGGGGGGGGGGGTGGGTAGAGGCCGGGGGTGGGGCGACGAGCAAGAGCAGCGAAAATTATTGTCGGGAAAAGTGTGCCCCCCCCCCCCCGCGTGACCGATTTGTGACGCGGCATTGCCCACCTCCCCGCCTCTCTCGCCCCGCAGGCACGACGGAGAGGGTGGCACTGATCCAGGGCACGGCCGAGTCGCTCAACGGCGTCCACAACTTCATCGCCGAGAAGATCCGCGAGATGCCCGCCGCCGCCAGCAAGCCGGAGCCCGTCACCCTGCTGCAGCCGCAGACGGCCGTGAGCCCCGACCGCATGAAGCAGGTGCCTCTTGCCGCACGCCGATCTCGGGAGAGGGAGGGAGGGGGGGCGGGAGGGGGGGGGGTCCCGGGGATTTTGTTTCACTCGCGGTTCAATTGCTGTTTGTGGCGGGTGGGGTGGGAGGCCAGCGGGCTATCGTCGCGAGCGGGTCCCCTTAGCGATGATTCAGTCGCTCTCCGCGCCCTCTATCAAGCGGTCCACGGTCATGAGACTCCAGTCGTCCGCGCGCTGCCGTGATGTGATTTTTCTACCGTGCGTCTCGCCTTCGGCTCATTGGTCCGGTCACTGTGGTCCTGTTGACTGAACTGGCAGCAATGTTGTTTGTGTGCATATGGGCACGTAGCGTGTGTGTGGTTACTTGGTGTGTGTGTTATTGCGTGTGTGTGTGTGTGTGAGTGGGTACGTGGCGTGTGTGTGTGTGGGTACGTGGTGTGTATGTGTGTAGTGTGTGTGATTTGTGTGTCTTTGGGTATGTTTGTGTGTAGTGTGGGGGGCGATAGCCTAGCAGTTACAGCACTGTGCTACAAATCCATCGACCCAAGTTCGATTCCCGCTCACAGCTAATACCAGTGATGATTTATCTGAACTGGTCCCGGGCCTCCCCGAGGTCGACTCAGCCTCAAATGAGTACCTGATGCGATGTGTAAACTTCGGCACGAGGGAGACAAAGGCAGCTGGGCATGATGCTGGCCACCCACCCCTTCGTGTGCCATGCCAGCCTTCATAGGTGCTCGCTAACAGCACTTGCCCCTAACGTCTGTTAAGGCTACACGGGATCTTTTGCCATGTACCCCATGTGCGTGGGTACATGGCGTGAGTGTGCGTTTGACCGTGTGCTTTGCTGCCAAGGCTGCAAGCCATGGGATTTAATGCTGCGTGCGTCAGGCGAGCGATCGCGTTTTAAACACACTGGTGTTATTGCAGGGCTTGTTCAAAATGAAGTCGGATGAATGACTTTGACTCAGACGGGCACTCGGGCAAGCTGACATTCTTTTTGATTACAGAAAAATAATGACGTAAGACATTCTTCATGCTCTGCATGTTCATGTTGGATATCCAGTAGGAAGACAGCTTTTGCAGATGTGGGCTGCGGCAAGGGTTAATGTTCTGTTCAATGCCATTCCACAGGTGACTTCGATGCCCTGTTACGAGCTCTTTTTAAAGGGAAATGACAGACTAACGCTCGCACCTGTCATTTGCAACCAACTTTGTGTACGCGGCCTCCGTCGCTAATCGTTGCAGGCGTGCGTCTCTGCGGTACAAACGCAAACTCTGCAAGGGAGGGTTGCCGTTACATCGCACCCCCCTCTTTGTGTTGTTAAATGAAAGCGGCCCTCTCGTCGGCTCGACGGCAGGAGCCTCTCCTGCGGCGTGGCCGACCGCAGGTTCAAATGCCAGACACCTTTTTTTGCTTAGGCCCGCGAATTCCATGCTGCGTGGTCTCTCGGAAAACCGGTACGGGCGATCCATCTCGACAACGCGAACGCTTTGCCCAAGAAGCTGCCCGCTGTTTAGTTGCACCTATTAATTAAAATCGCTTCCCGCTGACTCGCAGCCTCTCAATGCCCTCCCCCGCCGTCCCACGTTCCGCAGGCAATGCCCGCCTCCGAGAGTGTTGACTGTTCCGTTCGCAATTGGTCTGGCGATCATCGTGCGGAGCGAGCTCCCTGGCATGGTGTGACTACAGCTGTAGCTAGCACCACCCTAAACTCCCCCCCACCCCAGCCTCTCACCCAGCCCCTTCCCCACAGCGATGCATCACTCATTATCTTTGAATTCACGCCCACCGCTCGCTCGCACTGAACAAAGAAGTTTCAGCGAAAGCGCGGGCACGCTTTAGTCTCCTCCCTGGCAGCTTTGTTGGGAGCACGTTTGTTATGGGGGGTTCAACTTTTCATCTTGGGCACATTTGAACGAGGCCTCCTTTTAATTGAAGCCGGCAGTTCTTCGCCGCGAACGGCCACACGCGCACACCGCCCTTTGTTTGGGGGGAATTTGACGTGGGCTGTGAACGCAGCGCTCCGTGGGTTTTTTGTTTGTTTGATAAACAAGCATGGTGAGAATAAATAAACAGCCACGACGACATTTCTCAAAAAGCAAATCAATTTACGGACGTGCATCTTCGAAAGGCGGTAAATTCCAAGGTTAATTATCGCCCTTTGTTCTACACGTTTTGCCTTTTTCTGCGGCACGGTGAGAGCCCATATGGAGATGAGGCGCTCGTCGCACACCCAGCTCCGCTCGCTCCACTCCGCTCTTTGCTTCCAGCCGATCCTGCGTCGGTCGTAGGCTATGCGATTTTTTTGTGTGTTAGTGAGCATGTGCCTGGAATCTTAATGCATGTCGCAGGTTCATCAGAATTCTGAGCGGCGTGTTCGTGCGCGCGCAGCCGCGGTTTGCTTCGTGATCTATGGCCAAGAACCTTCAAGGAGAAACTGACAGTACATTTAAATGATTAAATCGGTTTGGAGTTTTAACGCCCGCCGATGATTTACGGTGGGTACCCTCGGCGTAATATGGCACGCTGTGGCTACGCGAGCGCACTCGGAATATGCACGGGAGTAAACAGTCGCCCGGCATCTGGTATTTCTTTAGTAAACGTAACCTTTAATCAACGTCACACCTGCCGTAATGCCCACCGTCATCTTTTCCTGCGACGGGCGGAATGGCGTCGGACCCAACTCGCGCTTTCATTTCCCCGCGGCTGTTAGCGCCGCGCGCCGCGGAGGCTGCAGAGGTGAATGAGGAATGTAATTAAACGCTGCAGGCTGCGTGTCAAGGCCCAGACCTGAGATTTGTTTCTGGGACTGCCGAGGGTGATGATGATGTCACTCGTGAAATTAAATGCGTGATTACGGTTCTCAGCACAGCGCTCACGCTAACGAGCAAACGTTCATAATTGTGGGGGGGGGGGGGGGGGTTCCTTGTGTGCGTAATATGCTCATTGTTGATTTTTTTTCTTCAAAATTTCCAACAATTATTATTGTTCCTTCATAAAAAATAAAATGGCGTCTCGGCATATGTCACCGCCGCGTTGAGGCGAAGGCTGAGATCCTGCAGGAAAATGGTGAAATTTGTCCAAATTCGCAATTGGTGAATCGTCGTCATCATCATCATCACCACCTATGATCAATCCACTGGGTTTAAGGCCCTTTCCGATCCTCTGCTAATTACTTTTTTTAATCATACAAATGTCACGACAATATGACCTATATATGTTTAAACCTGTGTCCAGCTCTGGCCACTCTGCATTATTAATGCATTTATTTGCGAGCTTTTGAAAAATTAATCTCGGTGGTGGGATGTGGGAGCGTTTATTGAGGCACGCGAGGCTACGGAGCCAGCAATCTTTAGGCTCTTGAGTCCGAGCCCAGGGGCCCAGAGGCCAAGGCGAGACACAAACATTACCTTTCCCACCCTGAGAAATCTGCTAAGGCAAAATAATTTAATGGCATCAACTGATTGGCCAGAAAGTGTGGGAGAGACGGTGGCTCACGGTTTTGAGTTTGTCTGTCTGTGCTGCTGGTGGCGGCGCATGAGGAGTGGACATTAGTGCGCGAGTTTTTTATTTTATCGAAAGGTATTGACGCGTAGGCGGCATAATGCCGTGCAGGGCCCCCGAGCGATGAAGGGAGTGATGGCGCCGTGGTCGACGCTGATCCTGACATTCGCCGTTGGCCTCGGGGCGTTTGGCAGCGTTGAATACCACAAAAGCAAATACGGCAACAGCAACAACAACATTGCCCAGTGAAAAATGTGAAAAAGACAAACGGCGATTCTGCCTCCGAGACTTTTGACCATTTGCCTATCTTTGGTGTATTGCATGTTTCATGCTAAATGTGTTGCTGTTCCACTGTGGAACGAGCAACTGTGAGGTGGGGCTCCATGACGGGAAGGCTTCGCTGACGCTAATCAAAACCACCTTGTCCCCTACCTGGCTCCCCACGAATCACGCAACATGGATAATTATCAGGGGGTCCTTTCTACATTATGAGCTGATGGGAGATTTGCTGTTATCCACGTATGCTTTAACTGGGCTTCTGCTCTGTGTATACACGCAGTGAGGTCTCTGGTACTCTGCTCTGTGTATACACGCAGTGAGGTCTCTGGTACTCTGCTCTGTGTATACACGCAGTGAGGTCTCTGGTACTCTGCTCTGTGTATACACGCAGTGAGGTCTCTGGTACTCTGCTCTGTGTATACACGCAGTGAGGTCTCTGGTACTCTGCTCTGTGTATACACGCAGTGAGGTCTCTGGTACTCTGCTCTGTGTATACACGCAGTGAGGTCTCTGGTACTCTGCTCTGTGTATACACGCAGTGAGGTCTCTGGTACTGTGCTCTGTGTATACACGCAGTGAGGTCTCTGGTACTGTGCTCTGTGTATACACGCAGTGAGGTCTCTGGTACTGTGCTCTGTGTATACACGCAGTGAGGTCTCTGGTACTGTGCTCTGTGTATACACGCAGTGAGGTCTCTGGTACTCTGCTCTGTGTATGCACGCAGTGAGGTCTCTGGTACTCTGCTCTGTGTATACACGCAGTGAGGTCTCTGTGGTACCCCGTGTTTTATGAGATTTTGGAGTCCACCGTTTCCCCAGGATGGCCGCGCTCCACGGGGGAAGAGGGCTGTGAGTTAACGTAGCCAACTCTAGACAGCGATGCAGAAAGCAGCGCTCCAGTGACGGGTTGCCACCTCCTGGGGTACAAAACAAAAACGGGAAGTGATAGGACGAATCATATTTCGTAATAGCAAAAAAGGGGAGGGCTACAGAGGAATTGTCCCGAGTGGCGGATTGTCGCAAAACTTGACAAAAGCCAGGACTTGTGTGTGTTGTCCTGGAAAGACTTGCAGACATTTCGGTAGAGCTACCTTAAAAAGAGAGGATTTCATGGGAAAGCCGGGATGGGTGGCGACCTCAACTGCTGTTCTGTACAGCGCGGCCTTGCCTCTGTTCCATGAGCCCTGGCCGCCTCTACGTGATGACAAAACAATAATCTCACAAGCTCGCTGCATTTATAGCCGCTCTGTTTTTTTTGCCATTTTTGTTGTTGTGGCTCTTGCCAGCGTGCTCCCAACGTGCTCCACGGTAAAGCCAATAACCGTTTAAACTATGAAGAAATTTGATGATCCTCCCAAGCTGGCCTGTTGAGAGGGCTTTTGTAAATCAACGTGTCTGGCACATCATATTGGGGGGGGGGGCAGGGGGGGGAGCTGATGGAGACTGCTCTGGGACCATTGGTTGCTGCTCACAGAGCCTGTTGGGTTACCGGCAAGACCTCCGCCACCCGGATGGAATGTGCGTCTTTTGGATTCTCGTGTTTTTTTTGCGGATTAATTTTTTTTTACCCCATTCACCAATATTGGCGAGCTCGCCGTATCCGGAGTGCGGGAGGCTTTGCTGTCGGCCCCGCCAATGGTGCCGTGCTTGCTGGCGTGCGACGCCGTCCTCGGGGGGCCTCGGTGCCACGTCTGTCAAATAAATGCCCGTCAAAGCCGCGGCGGATGTGATGTGTACGCCACCGGCTAGTTTCTGTTTGTTTTACTTTCGTCCTTAAGCAGAGTAAAAACAAACGCAGTGGTCCGACTGGACACCCTACATCGTGGAGGATGTTACTCAGCGCCGGCGCTGCCTACATGCCCTTCTCGATGATTTGTGTCACCTTCTCCATAGGATGCACACACAGCATCTACACATGAGTGTGTAATCCATACACAAAGACAAAGATCCCCTGTATAGCCTTAACAGACTGTAGGGGCAAGTGCTGTTAGCGAGCAGCATCTATGAAGGCCGGAACGGTACACGAGGGGGTGGGTGGCCAGCAACACGCCCGGCCGTCTTTGTCTCCCTAGTGGCGATGTTTACACATCGCACCAGGTACTCATTTGAGGCTGAGTCGACCTAGGGGGAGGCCCAGGACCGGTTGAAACAATCGTCACTGGTGGTGGCCGTGAGCACGAATTGAACCCAGGTCGCCAGCTTCGTAGTGCAGCGCGCTAACCGCTACACCACCGCACCGCGCACACGCACGTGCACGTGTCTGCGGTGTGTGTGTATTGCCCGTCGTACCTACACATTTACCAAATCACCTAGAATGCGCTCAATCCCATCCTATCTCGGACATTAAGTGGTGCTCAGCCTGGATAGTGCTCTGCTTACTTGATCATCGGCTGAGGGTTGTGCGGCAAAGTCTAGCGTCGCCACTGATCTTCTACGCTCCCAGATACATTAGCCCCCCCCTTCCCGCCTTCACCAACCCACACTAACCAGCGTAGTGAAGTATGGTCAAATACAGCTCACTAGCGTAGTGAAATAAAGCATTTATTTGGCTAGAGCAGTGGTTCTTAAGCTTTACTGCAGCCTTACATCCCTTTGGTTCCCAAACGTAACAAACATGTATGTTAATAAATACATTGAGGGTTTGATTAAACAAAATCGTTGTACTCACGTGCCCGTGCTTAATTTATGTTTCGATGATTTACCTTATAAAAAACATCTGCTCAGGTCAGGAAGAACCACTGGACTAGAGCCTTCAGAGCGTGGGGAGGCCCTCATCCACTGGTGGAATTTACTAAAAGGGCCGTATGTGTACGCACGCATATGCGCGCTCTGTGTATATGTGTCAATCAGAGCGTGTGTGTACATGCTGTGCTGTATAGCAACGTGAGCATGTGCAGAGCGTGTGCTGCATATACGCGTCTGCCTCAAGCTTGGCGCAGGTGACACCAGTGACATCTCGAGCATTAGTGGCGAGTGACGGGCCCCGTATGCATGCTATGTGCCCTATGACCGATTGTGTGTGTGGGTGTGTGTGTTTTATGGTGGTTATGTGGGGGGAGCGGTTGTGTAGTGGTTAGCGCACTGCGCTGTGGACGCGGCGACCCGAATTCGATGTTTGCTTGCGATCAATAACAGTGGCGTATATGTGAACCGGTGCTGGGCCTGGGGCAGTGTGAAAACAACATCAGCAAGTGGGGAGACAAAGGTGGCTGGGCGTGGCGTTAGCCACCCAGCACCTTGTTTGCCGTGCCAGCCCTCATAGGTGTTCGCTAACAGTCCTTACACGGGGATGTTTGTCTTTTGCTTCTGTATGGTACAGCAGCAGCAATGAGAATTGATGTCTCAACCTGGCTTGCATTCCCCTTGGATGAGCTCAGTCATGAATGAGCCCCCCGGTGTGATGTATTAACTCCAACAATAGGGAGACAAAGGTGGCCGGGCGCTCGTGAAGTTAAACGATTGACCACCCAACGTGCTGCGCCGGCCTTAATTGATACCCACTAGCTTCATTTCCCCACAGTATAATTCGCTTAATTTGGAAACTTAGTGTGTGTGGTTTATAGGGTCACAGAGGCGTGAAGAAGTTAGAGCGTAAACGGGCATTACAGATCTTTTCTGTGTGGTAATGGAGGCGAGGCTTAGATGGTTTGGGCATGTGTTGAGAAGAGGGAAAGAAGATGTAATTAGACGGGCTATGGAGATTAGAGACCCATAGACTCGAGCAGACACTCATAGACTCGCACAGAGACCGATTGGCTCGCATAGAGACCCACATACTGCTAAAAAGAACTATAGACTCATACAGAGATCCAGACTCACACAGCGAACTGTAGACTCATACAGACACCGATAACTCACATAGTGACTCATCGAGTCACATAGAGACCAATCCACTCACATAGAACTCCACGGAATCGCATGCAGGCCTCTGGATGAGAAGGGCTATGGAGATGCCACCGGCTGCAGAGCAGAAGGCGTCGAGGGAGATTGAGGGCAAGATTGGAGGACGTGGTGGAGCGAGATACAAAGAGGATGAGAGAAGAGGCGGAGGACAGAGGAATTGGGAGAACGGACGACGGCGTCGACAGGGCAGCGCGTTCTTCAATTTGCGGGCCGAGGCTTCTTCTTCTTCCCGGGTTTATTAAGTTGCGTCGTCGGCGTAAGTGCCGTGCTTACGAGCGGCTGCACTTGACTCGATAAATAAATAAATGACATCGCCGTACGACTTCAACGTCGGCGCTGCCAAGAAATGAAGTGGAACCCAAAATGTTCCGGTCTCGTGGGTCGTTGCGTGGTCGCGTAGAGTTTCACGAGCAGGTTAATGTGGTTCCAGCAGGTATGCGTGTGGGTACTTCCCGAGTTTATAATTGATCCTGTGACCGAATCGCCCAAAACAGCCAAGTTAAGTAGGATTTTGAGCCTGGCTCGTGCTTATATGAGTCACCACCAGGCCTTGCCAGCCGTTGTAGACACGAGGATAAGGGGTGGTCGAGAGAGATGGCAGGACAAGAATGGATTCTTAACTCCATCTGTGTAGATATTTGAGTTTTGCACCATTGTAAGCATGGGTTTCCTCCAAGTTCTCCAGTTTCCTCCAATTAGCCAAACTCTCATTGAGAGAATTGGCCAAGCATCCCAAGGGAAGTCACTCCAGAGTCATGAGACGCATCATATCTATTAAAAATCACTATCCGTTGCATCTCATACCAATCTTTCATATATGCTCTGTATATGCCCCAACTCGTACCTCTCCTGTATTGCTCTTCTGAATACATCTCTAAATATTTCTGTTTATTTATTTGATGTTTGTGGCTGGTGACCACAGGAGAGAGGGTCAAGGGCATTACTGCGAAGGTAGTTAATAGCCGTGGACGTTTTGTAAACGTGTGTCCGTGCCGTGCTCGGTCGGCTTGCTGCTCTTCCACGGTCACAATCCACGCACACACACGCAGCTGCTCAAGCCCAAGTGGCTCGTATACCTACCTGAAGTGACTGCGCTCAGTGCGGGCGTGTGGGCGTGCGGGTGGGACGTGTCCCACTGCCCAGGGAAGGGCAGCGTTAAGTGCCTTGTGTGGCCCGTGTTTTTGCTAGCGGCTCCGTAATGGTCTGCGGTGCAGACACAGCACTTCCAATCACGTCAACGCCAAAACAAAGCACTGTATTGTGTTTATTGCAAATACTCTGGGCTTATTGCGTTTTGGGAAGTGTGATGCATGACGGCGGATGAGCGAATGGCGTTCAGTCTGTAGGCTGGATGAGTAGTCCATGGCAAGGAAAGGTAAAAGGTAAAGACAACGAGCCTACCTTTACCCTACCTTTTACCCTTACCCCATACAAATTACCCGATTACAGGATATTTACTGGGGTACTACACATGAAAAAGGTTTATAACAGGTCAATGCGAGGTAGAGCGCTTTATTCGTATAGAATACTCTCGAATAGGAAGTTGAGGCTGTCGACGACACCGTCCTCCATAACCTCCTCGTCCCAGTCATCAACAACCTGATCAAGTTTGTCATTGCTGTTGTCCTCGGACAAACGATGGGCAATGAGATCCTGCGCCGCTCCGGCCCGGTTAGACGGGACCTTCAGGCAGCCGGCCGCGATCCACGAGCGCAAGCACACGGACTAGATGAAGAGCGTCGACGACAGCGTCTGGCGAGCGCACGTGAACTCCCGCCCGGCTCCGCTATTCGCACCTTCGCAGGGAGTTGACGTCGCCGGCGCTCCCAAGTAGTCGCAGGCCATCTTGTAGTGGGCGGGGAGCAGCTCTTTGCGGGGAGACCACCACCGCATTACGTCAATGAAGGCGCTGGCGGTCGTGACGCCCATGCTCAGAAAACTATCGACTTCATCGCCGTCGTCGACGGAGCTGCCGACGTTGCTGTACAGGGCGCTGAATAGCGACCCCTCCTCTATGTGGGCAGCGACTGCTGTCGGCGGGATCGCGAGCACGTCCGGGTAGCGATGCTGCAGGACGGAGCGGACCGTGGCCTTCAGTGTCGCCAGCTCATCTTGGTCTGTCGTAGTCGGCAGCTGTGGATTCAAGTAGGACGCCACAATGGCGGGTTCCTGAAACAGGAAGTCGCGGTACCGCACCAGCCCGGCCTTCATCCCCGTCGCTGTCAAGGACTCATTGATCGCTCTAAGAGCGACTTCACCGCGATCGCAATCACGGATCAGGAGCTCCATCGTCACCGGCACGAGATCCAATGTCGACTTGCGGTCCGCCGACAACGAGGTCATGACCTGGCGCGGCATTCGCAGGAATGCTGTCACGATGTTTGCCCACTGCATTTCAGAGAAAGCACTGACACCGATCACATCCTGGAAGCACGCCATGGTAATTTCCAATGGGACACGCTTCTTGATGGCGCCGTGGCCCACGTCAAATGTCGAATTCCACCTGGTCGACGTGTCCTGGTGCGTCGGCTCCTTGCTGGCGAGCTTGGCGATCTCGGCCTCGCGGCGGTGCGACCGCCGGACGACCTTGCCGCGCCTGATATTGACGAGCGCCGATCTGGACCGAATGATCCGCGCAGCGAGTATGGTGGCAAGCCCGCAACTGCTCATATCTGACGTCCGCGTTGACCAGGGCGAACAACGTCTTGACAGCACTGGTCGCATCGGAGCTATTGTCGCTGGTCACAGCGAGCGGCTTGGTCGAAACATTGCGCCCAAGGCTTTGGAGGTGCTCAGACAGAGCGGTGCCATTGCGCTTGCCGACACCCCTTCCGGACTGCACATCGAGGATCGTCAGCAGCATGGATTTCGACGCACCAGATTTGGTGTCGATCCAGTGCACCATGACCACTCGTCGATGGTGAGCGAGATGGTGACGTCCAGGTTGGAGACGAACACCCGGCTGTGGGCGGCATGATGGCGTGAGACTCAACAATACTGCGAATGATGGTGCGGGTCGATGGGCCCTCGTATCCCTGCATCAATGTGTGGACCAAGGTCTTGAACTTGTCGCTGCTGGCGGCTCGCAAAGAAATTACACCTTGGATAACAAAATCAACCATTGCGTTCTCAAACTTTACCAGGAGGTGATCCAGGATTGCTAGCCGGCTCAGCGTTTGCCGCATTAGGCGGCTCGCCGACGCCGACGTCCCGACCTCGCTGCCTGGGGCGAGCACGTTGTGCTTCTTGAGGTGGGGCTTTCCACCCCGACATATTCGTGTGGGAGTAAAACCACTTGCGGCAGTGCACGCACTGCCGCTTTCCTTGCTGCACACGGAGATCACCCTCCACCCAATCGTAGCGTGTGCTCCCACGGGAACGCATGCCACTGCCTCTTTCGATTGCTGTTCGCAGCGACCCTGGAAAAGCCATTGCTGGCATCCTCGACCTCATCCTCTAACTCAAGAACGTGGTCCGTCTCTATCTGGTCCGACATCAATGATCCCAATTTAAAATGGAGGCTACGGACTGCGCCACGGAGCTATTATCGAGCGGTAAACAAGGCACCGTATTTACCGGGTAATACTTTGCGCTACCTTTACCCTACTGGGTAATTCTTCCGCGCTACCTTTACCCTACTACCCTTTACCTTACCCCTTGGCATGGTTGACACCTTTACCCTTTTACCTGGTAAAAAGGGTAACTTACCTTGCCGAGGCCTACGGATATAATGTGGACACACGCAGACACACGCACGAGTTCTACAATGTTTACAACAAGACTGCCCTGGCTTCTTAAGTCTAAAGTAATGCAGAGAGTAAAATTGCTTGTTTTCTTCTAAAGAAGCTTCGAAAGGACCCATTTTATACAGCGGTTCATTCCGGTGCAGGCCATGAACGCTCGACCGTTGATTGAAGTGCGGCACAATGCGCCGTACATCCTGTTTCTAAAAGCCTCTGTTGGAGACTCCAACGCCGCTGCTAATGCCGATGGCCGGTGCTGCCCCCACGTTTTCGGCGAAGGGCCGCGCGGGATTTTTTTTGACGAGCTGCAGCGCGCGAACTGCCGACCACCGCCCCCCCACCCCCCTCGCGAAAGACCGGCACAGGGGGTCAGAGGTGTCAGCGGGATGGTCATGGCTGCCGGAGACTTCTGACGCAATGTAAAAAAATCCGGCGCGTCGGCCCGAAGGCGTTCACGGGGCTCCGTATGGTCCTGTACTTTTTTTATATGCGTGTGAGAAGATTATAATGTCGCCGCCGTAACTCGATGCTGATTTCTTTTGGATGAACTGAGCCCGCTGAGGGAACAGCAGACAAAGCAGCCCCAACATCCATTGAGAGATGGAATGCCTTTGTTTTGAGTGAACTGGGGGGGTGAGGCAGTGGTGGGGGGTGCGGGTTTGAGCGGAATGGGTGAGAGTGGGCGGTCAGAGCCTCGTGTTTGTTACGCGGCAGATTTAAAGACGGGTGGAGTCGCAGATGAATTGTGGGCTGGAACAATGCCTTTTATGATGACACCTGTCACAGGATAATTCCACTCTGGCAAAAAAAATCGTTCGGAGGAGATTTGATCGCTGTGGGCGACGGTAACCCTTCTCTCACCGGCCTTTGCATTTGTGCGCAATTGTTTTGCAGGCGAAAATCATCGTGCCGAACACCACCGCCGGGCTGATCATCGGCAAGGGTGGCGCTACCGTCAAGTCCATGATGGAGCAGTCAGGCGCCTGGGTGCAGCTCTCGCAGAAGCCGGAGGGCGGCAGCTTGCAGGAGCGCGTGGTGACGGTGAGCGGCGAGCCCGAGCAGTCGCGCCACGCCGTGCAGCTCATCGTCCAGAAGATCCAGGAGGACCCGCAGAGCGGCAGCTGCCTCAACATCAGCTATGCCGGCATCACGGGGCCCGTGGCCAACGCCAACCCCACCGGCTCCCCATACGCCAGCCCCGCGCCGGGCATCTCCCCAGGGGACGTGCTGCCCACCGCGGGGCTACTGGGCCACGCCGGCCTTGCCAACGTGGCCGCCTTCCCGACCGTGCTGTCGGGCTTCGGCGGAACCGACCTGGTGGCCATCTCGTCGGCGCTCAGCACCCTGGCGGGCTACGGCTACAGCCTGCCGGGGCCCGGGCTGGCGCTGGGCCTGGCGCCGGCCGCGCCGACGCCCATGTTCGGCTCCAGCCCGTCGGCGATGGCGGCGGCGAACATCCTCGCGAGCTACGCCAACGAGGCGGGCGGCGTGCCCGGCTCCGGGGGCGCCGCCGCGGCCGCGGCCGCGTGCGCCGCGGCGGCCGCGGCCGGCGGGGCCCCCGGCGCGTTCTCGCTGGGCGGCCTGGGAGCGGCGGGCATTGCCGCCAACGGCGGGTACATGGGCTCGGCGGCCACGCCGCTCATGGCCGGCGCTCTGCTCGGCGGGGAAAAACACGACGGTGGCAAGGACGCGCTGGAGATCGCGGTGCCCGAGAACCTGGTGGGCGCCATCCTCGGCAAGGGGGGAAAGACGCTGGTGGAGTACCAGGAGATGACGGGCGCCCGCATCCAGATCTCCAAGAAGGGCGAGTTCGTGCCGGGGACGCGCAACCGCAAGGTGACGATAACGGGGCCCCCGGCCTCGACGCAGGCCGCACAGTACCTCATCACGCAGCGCATCGTCTACGAGCAGGGCCTGCGCGCCACCAACCCGCAGAAGGTCGGGTAGCGTCGCGCTCCGGCTTTGGCCGTCCCATCTTTCTCCCACACCCCCCCCACGCATCCAACCCCATGTCTCAAACAACACCCATCGCCCCCTCTCTCCCCCCCCGTGCATCCCCCCCCTGTTATCCCACTCCTGCCTGCCAAACTCAAGATGTCACGTGTTTATTTTCTAAAATGGTACCTAACCGGTGCCTGGTGTGCGCTGCAACCTATTCTGAACAACAACAAAAAATGTTTAGCACAATGCAGTCCGATGCAGGGCAATGGCCGTGGCGGCGTTCCCGTCCGTCGCACAAAACAACTACGGCGGTTGCGCAATCGTACATTGCGTGTCGACGCTTTTCGTGAGGAGAACGGAGGGCAAAGCACACGACGAATTGGATTCCTCGGTGGCACATCGAACAGCTCGACCTGTTCCTGTTCGCAAACAAACAAAAAAACCGTTTGGAACCTGATGTCCAGGAATCGGCCACTTGAGCACCGATCGCTAAATGCAATTTTATGCTCGAGCGCCGAGCGTAGCGGGATACATCACCCCAGGCGCGCGACTACTCGAACCCAGTTTTGGAGTCTTTTAGGAAGTGCCGTCAGGGGCGAGGCCGGTGGGCCACCGCAGGCAGGCAGAGCCTCCTCCTCCTCCTCCTCCTCCGTTGAACGTGCGACACCGACAACTAATTTAATTTTCGTCACTGACTATTGTATGTAGAAAAATGAAGGCACCCTTATTAATAAGCTGCGTATTTTAATATATGCCCTTTGTGTGTGTGTTTTTGTTGAGCTCGATGTTATTGTTTATATACGTATGTGTGTGTGTGTGCGTATACAGTTTTAAGTGGCTACAAGCGCTCTTGACAAGTCTTATCAGCTTTAAGTGAGGCGTGCGAGGGAGGGCAAGCGTGGGGCCCAGGTGTTAATGCTGCTGGAAAGAAAGAAAAACAAACTCCACGCGCATCTTTCCGTTTCCCGATCATCGCGGCCGATTAAACAGCGAGAATACAGCAAGAGGAGGGTGGCAATAATTACTCAGCGGTTTGCCAAGACTATGGATGTTTACTCCATGTCGGTTTCAAGTGCAGCTGCATTGGACAACGTATGCATGCGACTTACATAGTAATTACAGAAAACAAAATATATATGTATAGTAATAACGATTACAATTTACAAACGTTTTAGGCATATTTTTAGAATGACCAAATGCGTTGTAGATAGACAGGTGATGTCGTTTTGTTTTCACTCGGATGTTAGTTTTTTTGCCGTTCGTCTTTGTTTTGAATGTACGTGGTTTAAAAAAAAAACAGATGTTTATTTGGATTTGTGCTGGGTATTCTTTTTGTTGTTGTTGTTGTGGCCAGGTTTTCAACGTCACGTCGATTCTTTTTGCGCTGTGGAGTCCTGCCGGTTCCCCCCGTCACACTTGACCCTGTAGCCGTGTTTAAAACGTGTGCAAGTGCCAACTGTACTGAAAATATATCTAGAGACAGTATTTTGATGTACAGTAAACTAGTTTTCATAGCTGTTCAACAACAACCCGTTTGAATTGTAGGATAGATTTTTGGTATGCGGAATCCGTATTATGCTAATATGTGCGATTGGTGTTTAAAACAAAAAAGTGGAATTTGTGTAATTGCATGGACATGGAATGCAAATGTGAGGGGTTTTTAATGTACGCCATAGGTGCACTATATGTGACATACAGCGAGCATATGTGAGTTGCCAAACTGCTTTTAAACGGAGAGAAATACTCTCACTCGCAGAGCAGCGGGCCAGCAGTCCCTCCGAGCCGCGCTCTCGAGCAAAATTCCCGTGCCCCATACCCACGAGCAAGGGCCGCGTGCCGCGTGCCATGCGAACGTCGCCCGCCACCGAATTCGTCCGGTCGCCGCGACGATCCGAAGGTCCCCTCCCTTCGGTGCGCCCCCCCCCCCCCCGCCGCTCCCCCCAGTGTTAATATGTAACTATGGGTCTCTCGGAAATGTCCACGTCGTTGGCATTAGCGCCGTCGTTTAATTAATCGTTTCTCACATCCCGCCCGAGCGCCGAGCCCCGCAGGGGGCTGGCCTTGGCTCGCGCTGCCGAGGTTGCAACGTTCCGAGCGAACGTTCGCCCGGCACCTGTGAAGCCGCGCGATGGCTTGCCTGCTTTGCGTGTCGTTCCACTTCACTCTGCGGCGGTGGGGGGGGGGGGGGTGGGCAGGAACAGCGCAGCCTCCTCGCCCAGGGCTCCATCGCCCGTTCGTCTCAACGGGCGTAGTAGCAGTGTTGATGCTTTCATTACGTAACGTGTGCAGCGCAGTGTAGTTTCCCACGTGGCAGCAGAAGCGGTCTGCCGAAAGGGATAGCGGCGAGCGTAAAACATGGAGCAAGAAAAACGTTCTGAGGCGACCCATAGTTGCATATTCACTCATGGGCCGCGTGCAGTCGATCGCTCAGCGGGGCCCTCTTTTAATTGCTCTCACGATTTGTCTTAACGCTGTGACTTTTTCCAGGATCTTGTTGTGTCGTCGGCTTAAGCTCTATGTTCCCGTTAAGCCCAGCATCGCCGTAGTTAGCGTATTAATCTAAAAAAAATACAATTTATCTGCCGTGACATTTTCCCAGACCACGCTTAACCGAGCTCGTTTGCAGGGAGTGCCGTTAGCCAGCGGTGCTCGACGCAGCTTTGCCAAACGCATTTAATGTGCGGAATTTTACCATCGGCGGTGTGTGCATGTTCGCCTGCTTAGAAGTATTTCTGAGAAAAAAAAGTATTGTTTGTAACTTTTAAGTGGAGTATGTGAAATAATATTTAACTGGGTCTGTACGACGTGCACTTTCTCTCCATGCTCTATTACTTCATCATTATACTACTTACAAAGCAACGTTACTGAAATGCAGAGTTGTATAAAACTAAAAAAGAACTTTACTTGAATTTCTCATTCCACAGCTGAAATGACCCCCCCCCCTCCTCGCCACCCTGTCATTGCCCCTTGCCTTTCCGTGCCCCCCTCCCCACACCTCTCCTCCCTGCCCCCCCCCTCCTTCAAAACAGGAAGATGAGTTTACATTCTTCATAGTTAGAAACAAATGAAGCTCCCACGTGGTCAGGTTGTCCTAGTCTCCATTTCTTTGAAACAAATTGTGGCAAACGATTTGTTGATACCATTTTTCATGTAACTCCTGACATCTGTGAGGCGACGTTTCTCATTTAGCCTTTAAATTATTTAACCACTCTTAATCAAGTCCGGACAGTGATTGAGGAGTTTGTACCATGCTAGTGTTTTTTTGTGTGTGTGAAACTGTTGGAGTTGAATGCTGTAGAGGATATTTCTATTATACTCATTATCATTTATAAATATGTGCTTTTGTCCATCGCATCACTCTGTGTCTCCTGTCTCATTTTTATCTCTGCCTGTCGCAAGCCTCACGGTCCATCCACTCGGGTCCTAACTGAGCACCTTCAACATCCCACAGCGAAAAGTTGCTCCGTCGGTCCATCGTCTCGCGCCGCCTGCCGCGCCACCACCACCCCCCCCCCCCAACTCCTCTCCGCCCCCCACCCCCCCCCCGCTCGACCGCAAATTGCTCACCCCCTTTCACCCAAGGCTCGATTTGCGCGAGATTTTTTCTTTTTTTGGACAAAAACGAGCGGTACGCAAAAACAAAATAAAACAAGAGGGGACGCGAAGTGGAAATTTTCAAACCCATCGCCGACCGAGACTTCGGGTCGGCGATGTCGACGGGTGGCCACAGCAACGGCGAGGCGGTAATTCGACACAGATGGGGCAACTTTGATTCCACGAGAGAAATAAAATAGCATGTAAATAAAAACACGCATGGTAGTTGATTCCACACATATATGTTTGTTTTGGGTTACCACTGACTTGGAGCGGGCAGCCAAGTGCCTCCTCCCCCCTCCCCCACTCCGCCCCCCCCCCCAACTCCCCCCCCCCCCGCGTGTCACGGTGACCTTGTCCCCACCACCATCGTCAAGGTGTAACCTCATTCTCAGGGTTGTGCCCTTCCATGCTGTGCTTTTTTGACCGGTCCAGCTGGGTGGCCATCAGCATGCGTCGTTTTTTGAGGGATGCGGGGGGTGTCCTCCACCGCACCGCGGGGACCCCCCCCTCCCCCCACTCCTCCAACCTTCACACTCCGCGACCCCCCACCCCACCTTTTTGCACCCCTGCATCCCCCTTTTTATACTAACGCAACATGGTTCCTGCACAACCTCTCCATCCATGAGGTGCCCGCCCCTCCCTCCCTTGGTCAGGCATCTCCTCCCGCATGGTGACGATGATGATGATGATAGTGGTGATGGTGGTGGTAAATGGTGGGAGAGAAAGCAGCAGCAGAAGCAGGCAGTGTAGCCAAGGGTAGCGTGCGCCGTCAAGCTGCTGTTGTCGCCGCCGCCGTTGCTGCTGCTGCTGGTGGTGGCACCCAGATGGCGTGGCGGTGGTGGGGCCCTTCCCGTGAGGGGGATATTCCTCAACGCCCAACTCACGCGCCACGCTTAACCGTGGCGGCACGCGAACCGCGCCGCGTGCCCGGTCCCCGCTGTGCCGGTGCTCGTGGCCTGCCTGTGTGTGTGCGCGCGTTTGATGCCGCGCGTGCGGAACCTTGGCCCGCGGCGCGTCTCACGGCGTGTCCCGCCGGGCTCGGAGCGTTCCGCGCGGGGGAGGGGGGGGGGGGGGCAGGGGCCGGGGGGGGTTTGCTTTGTGTGGCCGTCCGCTCCGCCGAGTGAGCGACGCAGCGAGGAAAGTTTCGTTCAATTTGATTCGCCTAATTTATGCAGCGCGTCATGTCGCATTGCACATTATTTATGGTTCGGTCGTACAAACGTAATTTTCATTGGCAGTCAGCCGATAGGTTAGTTCGTGTTTGATTTTAAGTGCAATATTCTGTTTGGTTTTTTTTTAGTTCGATTTGAAAGGGATTACCTCATTCGCATATTTTCCGTGTTTGCACTCCTATCATTTGCAATTTTTAAAAGTCGTTTCGGGGGAATAGCGCCGACCCGCATGATTAGGCATTCAGTATTTACGCTGTTCGCAGGACTTTTTATTTATCTTGTAAACTCGAGGCAGCTGTACAGTGTCCGTGGAGGAAGAGCCGGTGTATATATTTGTTACTCCAAAGACTTTATTTTTTGTACTTAAATAAAATATAAAGAACTCACCCATGGTACATGTGCAGTCTAATTTATAATTGGTCCTTCAAGGTGGAGTCGCTCCCAGGATCGCTCCCGTTCACGCTTTAAAACCGCCACCCCCTTCTTTCTCACGTCCCCACGATGGAGGCGAGCCCGTGGCACCAAGTTCAAGCCAGACAGCGATGGGAGGCAAATTCTTCTCTCTCCGATAACCCACGGATTGCCGTTTGCTTTGACCCGGCGTCTGACCTGCCGCACGCTTGACAAGCCTGGCGGCCTGCGCCCGTGGCCCACGTGCAAATTGGCTTGCGTCGGTTTCTGCGAGACTTGTCGCTTAAATGCTGGCGTCGACTGAATTGGCACCGGCCGACCGGTGCCGAAGCTGATTTATGGGGCACAAGTGACACCACGTGCTCCGCGCGAAGACGGGGAATTCAGTGTTTGTCCGTGGATCATCAAGAGGCACCGATTCAAAAACTTAATAAAAACACAAACACACACACAAAACACTGTGTTATTGACCTGCGTGTCTGTGCTCTTTTGGTTGAGCTGAGAATCGATGATGGTTTTACTTGCGGAGAAATCTCGCCACATCTGTCGGGTCCCACTGGCGCCGTTAATTAACCGGGCGTGCGGGCGTTACACAAACTCTGCGCCCGGGGTCGTGTGTTTATGTTGCAGCGCGAAGCTCCTCGGTTGTGCTTTATCCGTAATTGTGGAATTGTGTCTTGGATGAAGTGGTTGCGGTCATAAAAAAGCAAATGTTCCACGTGTCACAAAATCATGTCCATGTTTTTTACCCCCCCCCAGTAAACTGCGGTGAAATATCCACTAGGGTTTTACGACAATCGAGGACTGCAGAGATGAGTCGTGCAATGCTATTTGGAAGCTCTGTGTCAATCCACTGCTAGATGAAGACCTCTCAATACCGTGTCAGCCACTTCACCTGGCTGGTGAATGTGTGGGTTTGTGAAGGGGAAGGGAGGGGGGGGGGGGTCTCAGGACTGGTGCAGATATCATTCGTGGTAATCAAACTCATGTCACTGGATGAATAATCATTGCGCTAATCGCTGCACCACCGCTCCATCCCACAACGCTGCAATGCAATCTCAAATTAGGTACAAACAAGAATTGGTCCATGCACAGCAGCAGCCCAATGTCATTCATTTCGTTTCTATCTCTCTGGCTGTTCACATGTAATTACGGTTTGTCAATTTGGCATTGTGCAGTGCAAGTTTACGCTTTGCTGAGAACGGCTTTCATCTGCTGCCTCTCTTGCTCGCGATCCCCTGCAGGGTCATGTGCCTTATGAGAATATAGGATGATGGCGATGATAGTGATGATGGTGATGGTTTCGCTCAGTGGTTTTGCAAAAGCCTTAAAATACGCCGGACATTTCGGAGCGCCTTTGTGAGTCTTGCGCCTTTGTGGGTGACCTCATTCGGAACAAAAAAAAAACACAACGACCATGCTATCGTCCTGGAGTTCCAACCGAAATCAGATTAATCGGTCGTGGCCTGGTTTGGCACGCAGTGCTCACGAATGAACGGCGCTTGGGCACGTGTTTGGATAAAGTCACAAGAGCCGGGGAGGATTACTCCACGCTTGTAAAAATGCATCTCGAATTGGAAATTAAACCGAATATATATGTCCCCAGAGAAATGAAACCGGCCAAATCCTGCTTTTAGAGCAAGATTTTTTTCTCTCAAATCCCAGTCGTGCCCGCCTGCCGTCGCGTCTCTCCACGCGTCACATCTTTCCGCGGTCACCAATCAACTGATGAATGTGCGCAGGAGGGCATCGCTGATTTGCATTTGCAAGGGTGACCAATTGTTAAGCGTGGATGGGGGCGTGTGGGTGCAAACGCTGAGGTTTCTGACAGCCCCCCCTTTGCCCCTGTGGAGAGCACGACGCTATGGTTGCTTGATTACAATTAACCCTGAGCCCCCACCTCCCACCCCCGTGCCCAGCGACCGGCAGTCAAAGGAACGCACACCGCGCACAGAACCCCCGCTGTGCCGAGATAATCGATATGACACCGAATCAATGAGAACGCGCATGGGCGGAGGATTTATGCGCGACGCGAAGGACGCGTCTGGTTCAGAGCAGGGGTTTCATTAGCCCCCTGATCAGACCTCGCGCTTAACTCCCCGACCTTTGAAACAGCTCTGAAATGGAATCGCAAAAGCATTGCTTGATGCCGGGTTATCAGGGACGGCGTCTTGCGCCAGCCAGCGCGGTGGCGAAGACGGGGAATGCGCGTGGTGCTGTGCTCAGCAGGTGATACGTGTGTGTGTGCGTATGTGTGTGTGTGCGCACACAGAAATGAAAAGAAGCCACTGCGAGTGGTCACATGGAATATTCGAACGGTCACTGCGGAGGAGAGGCTGCTGCTCATCTGTCAGTAGCTGGACTGGTACCGCCTGGATCCCTGTGGTATTCAGGAGGCCTGGTGGACTGGCTCTGGCCCCAGTCACCATGAGGGGTGGACAGTCCTCTACTCGGGGCAGGAGACTGCCAAACAACAGGGAGTGTCTCTCTCTTCTGAACAAGAGAATGAAGGCGGTGTGGGAGCGTGGCGGTGAGGTGTGGGAAGCTGTAAGCCCCAAACTACTGTAAACTCGCCTCTCCATCAACCAGAGGCGAGGAGTGGTGGTGGTGGTGGTTGCTTATGTCCCCACCGAAGATGAACATCAGTTGAGGGATGCAGGCAAGGCCAATGAGTCAGATGCCTTCTATGACCGAATGGGTCATGATGCTGGCACCTGGGTTGGAGTGATTGGAAGGCACGGGCCAGATCAGCTTGTAATCATCAACACGCTGTTTCATCATCGGCGCCTCCACACAACATCATGGATGTAGGGTCCAAGCAAGAACATCTGCTGGTCTATATAATGACGGAAGAGCAGATGCGGGCTCATGTCCTTGATACCAGGACCTACCGTGGAGCTGATCTGCCCTCTGACCATCGACTGGTCATCTGTAAGATGGGCCTGCCATTTTTCCACTGGTGGTGGGTGTCCATCTAGGACCCCATTCAAACCCACAGTGGCCTGGTCTCAGCTAGCTGATGAAAGTTGCAAGCGAGAATTTCATTACCGCTTGCAGCTGGGGTTGGCATCGTCCACTCCCCCTCCTGATGCCGAGGGAAAATGGGCGAGGTCTAGTATTGTGGCTCATGCAGCTGCGATGGCTGCTTTGGGTACACAGTCCAGACCTCCTCAGAAACCATAGCTGACAGAGGAGGTTTTCCAGCTGGCTGAGAGAAAGCGACAGGCCCACTCCCAACGTCTCAGCATGCCACGTTGGAGAATGATGAGGCTTACCGCAGCATTCGCTTGGAGGTTTGGAGAGCGGTGCGACACTGCAAGGATCAGTGGTGGTCGCGGGTTGCTGAGGAGATGGAATCTGCTTCAGTAGCTCGCGATCACAAATCACTCTTTAACTCTATCAAAAAAGTAACTTGCAGTATCACATGTATCACCATCCTTAGGGGAAAGAAAACGTGATCCGATCTCCGATCCCCAGGAACAGGTTTGCCGATTTGCTGAGCAATTCTATGAGGTCTTGGGGAAGGGGAAATCCCTCATTGAAAAAACATCATGGGTCAAAGTGGGAATGACCCTGTTTCTGTGCCTCAAATATTGGAAGAAGTAGTCACTCCCTGTGAGTGACTGGCTGAAGTGCCATCTGTTGAGGAAGTACGGAAGGTGACCCGCAGGAAAAGCGCCAGGCAGAGATGATCTCCCAAGCGAAATGCTGAGGGAGGGTGGCGTTTGTGTGCAGACTGCCCTATATGACATCATAATAAATCTCTTGACCACTGGACGAGTTCCGCAGGATTTGAAGGATGCCCTGGTGGCCGCTCTCTTTAATGGAGACCGCATACACTGTCACAACTACAGGGGCATCTCCCTCCTCAGTGTGCCGGGAAAGGTCCTGGTAAGGGTTGTTCAACATCACCTTGCCAGGAACGCTGAGGAGAGGCTTTTGGAGTCCCAATGTGGTTCCTGGCCAGGGTGGTGCTACACAGATGTCATATTTTCTGTCCATTTGCTACAATAGAGGTGGAGGGAATTCCAACAGGTCCTACATCTCTGCTTTATTAACCTAGTCAAGGCCTATGATACCATCAATAGGCCTGGGCTCTGGGTTGTTTTTCGTGCTTTCGGGGTCCCTTACTCTCTACTCACAATCAATAAGGGCATTCATGATGGTGGGCAGGTCCGGGTAAAGCTAGGTGGCCGGGAGTCGGAGCCATTCTCTGTTTACTTTGGGGTGCGACAGGGATGTCCTCTGGCTCCCACATTTAACATCTTTTTCGAACACGTAGTTCGAGAAGCCTTCCATGGCTTTACTGGAGGAATCTCCATCTGCTACAGATACAATGGGAGGCTGGTCGATGCCCGGATTCGGTCGAGGGATAGCTCTCTACTTGTCAACCATGTTATGTATGCTGATCATTTGGTGATTGCTGGTTACTCGGAGGAGTTGGAGGCGCTGCCGTTAGACCTGAAGCATGCTACAAAGAGCACCTGCCTGGGTATTTTGTGCACCAAACACTCCATCCATTAACTCCCCATTGGTGATGGGGCAGTTGTGGAGAGAGTGGAGAGTTGTCCATACCTGGGTAGTGTGCTTATGACCACCTCTGGTTTGACAGCAGAGGTCTCACTCCGAATGAGTTGAGCGGCATTATTTTTTCATCGGCTGCATAACGCTGTGTGGAAGCTACCTGGTATATCACTCCACACGAAGCTCCTGGGTCTTCTCAGCCACGGTCACGCCCTCCCTTCTCTATGCTTGCGAAACGTGGACCCCCCTAATGGAACATCTTCGCCGGTTAGAAACATTCAGGCTAGCCTGCCTAGGATGCATCTTGGTTTTAACCCGGCTGGATTGTCTGAGTAGTTTACAAATCCTCGAATGATCTGGACAAAGTCCCATCGGTGAGCTCCTCCGGCAGGCAAGGCTGCGTTGGCTGGGTCATATAGCCCGCATGCCCAGCCACCGCATGCCGAAACAGCTTTTGTTCGGACGGATAGAGGGGGCTAAACGGGCGCGGCACGGGCTAGAGAAGAGATGGAGTGATGTGGTACAGGAGGATGTAGAGCTGAGTGGACTTGCCGATGACTGGTTCCAGCGGTGTCAAGATCGGCTTCTGTGGAAGAGGCTCGTGAAGGATGCTACTGGGCAGTTGGAGGCAGTCGCCCTCTAGCAACAACGGAGGACAGAGGAACGACGCTCACAACAACGAGCAGAGCGCCGGGCGGCTAAAACACAGCAAATGGCACAGTAGGGGGCACAGGTGGTGCATCGGCCAGTCATCTCAGTCAGTCAACCCATGGCACCTGGGTCTGTCCCATGACCTCACGTGGTCTTAAAGTGCACATAGCCTGGCACAAGCGCCGTGGTGACGTCACCGCCACTTCGTGGCGAATATCGGTTGTTATTATTGTTGTTGTGTGCGCGCGAGCCGCTGCGGGCTGCGACACACGGATCAAGTCACCATCACGATTTTTCACACACCCCCCCCCCCAACTTCAAGGTTACTCTGCAACCGCCGCCGCTGCTGCTAAAGCAAGCAGCTGGAGCCGCCAGCGCGAGGAGCGAGAAGGAACCCCAACACCGCGGCACGGAGGCGCCGCGAGCCCCCCACGCACCGACTCGAAGTCCACGCTCGGCTTGGTTTGCGTGCAGGCACACTTTGGTACAGACAACCCCGCACCCCCTTCGCTGCTGGTGACGCTGCAGCTCATGGTCCCTCCGCAGTTCCCCCGGGAGGGAGGAGACGCGGGGACGGTGCTGGGACTCGCCACGCCATCTGTGCGCCGCGGTGAATGCCCCTCTCGCCTCCCTCCGTTCTCCCACTGTCGGGCCCGGGTCAGGGGGGTTTGGGAATGAGCGCGGGGCCCTTTCGTCGCTCGTGCCGCTCTTTAATTAAAAACTCGCCACGGCTCGACGGAGTGGCTCGTGGCCCCGCGTGGGTTCCTCGAGCCTCCCCCCCCCCCCGCCGTGCGACCCTTCCACCCTGCCGACCTCTGTGGCTCAAGGAGAGAGGCCACGGCGCCCCGGAATAATCGGACGCGCCTAGAATGGTGGCCCCGCTCAGGGGCGCGCTTCGTTGCTCACTGCGGGCGAGAAGCGTCCGGCTGCTGACACTTTTAGTGGCTGCGTGGGCAGTGGAACGCTCGCGGCAGTGGCTGTGCAGTTGTTCAATAGTGGTGGTGGTGGTGCGTGGGTTGTGCAGCAGCCGTGGTGGTGGTGGAGTTGTGCGATAGTGGTGGTGGTGCGTGGGACGTGCAGCAGGGATAGTGCTTGCGATTGTTGGTTGGTTGCGTGGGACGTGCAGCGTCAGTTGTGGAGTATGGGTTGTGCGGCAGGGGTAACGCTTGGGATTGTTGTGCTTGAGTGGCCCGCGCGGCTGTAGTTGACATCTCGGCCTGTAATTAAGCCCCGCGGTGCATCGCAGGTGTTTAAATGCATTCAGGCCGCGAGGATCAACGAGGTACATGGGCCGTCGGATTGCTACCGATCGTCTGTGTATAGATGATAGTTTTTTTTTTACGTTTGTCGCCATAAGACGCGGCTTTGTGGTACAGACCATACAATATCCGCTGTGCCGCAGTCGGGGTTTCAATATCGCAGATACGAGAGGCGTGTTCCTTCTGCATCAGAGATCGCAGGCGCGCTCGTTAGGACTATTGTGTTTTACCACACACACGGAACAGGAGACTTGTTGCTTCAATATCCACACAACACACCCGAGATGTCATATGCAAGTGTACGGTCGTGTGATGTTGTTGTGCGTATATATAAGACAAAGAGCCCCCATATAGCATTAACAGACTGTTAGGGCAAGTGCTGTTAGCGAGCACCTATAAAGGCCGCGACGGGTGGGTGACCAACACCACGCCCGACTGCCTTTTTTCTCCCCAGTGGCGATGTTTACACACTCACTCATTTGGTACTCATTTGAGGCTGACTCGACCTAGGAGAGGGCCCAGGACCGGTTCAGATAATCGTTACAAGTGTTGGCGGTGACCGGGAATCGAACTTGTGTCGCCGAGTTCGTAACGCAGCCACCTCTCCCCACATCGATGTGCAGAACATCAACGCGATGTGCTTCTACAATATTATTTAATAGCCACAGATATCGCTCCTATAGCCGCGCAAGACTACGGCGTCGAGTGCTATTGGCGTTAAGGCCACCACCACTGCCACGACGGCGCACGTGCGACCAAAGCCACCCACGTGAGACCAGATCCATCCACGTGCGAACAGAGCCACCCACGTGCCACCAGATCCATCCACGTGCGGCCAGAGCCATCCACGTGCGACCAAAGCCACCCACATGAGACCAGAGCCACCCACATGAGACCAGAGCCACCCACGTGAGAACAGAGCCACCCACGTGCGACGAGAGCCACCCGCGTGCGGCCAGAGCAAACAGCCTCCCGGCCAACCACGCTATCGTCGTCGTTGCCGCTTCGGGGCAACCGCACCGGGTAGCCCGACTCGTTCCGAGGCCGAGTTGTGGCCGCGCGCAGCTCGGCCGCTCTGCCCCAGCAGCCGAGGCGTCGCGATGCCAGCGGCTGCGCCGTAATGGGAGAGCCACCAGCCACCCCCCGCACACACCACACGACGCTGCGCGCCGCCACTCTCCACGCGCGAGTGCGTGTTTACTCAGCTAATCAATTAGCGCTCCGATGCATTCAATACATCTGCTGCTCTGGCATTCAATGCTGCCTCGTGTTTGTTTATATATATACGTATACACACACGCCACACACCGCACGCAGACGATAGATCAACAATACAACCAGATGTGAGGGATTTGTCATCATCAGTCATGGTCAATCTACTGCTGGATGAATGGCTTCTCCCATGTCGCAGCCAATACTTCGCGTTACCACGCGATTAGCACGGTTGGCTACGTACGACGCGAAAGAGGTTTAACAAACATGCATACGTGCAGGTGGGGGGGGGATGTTTTTTGTGTCTACGTTGTGTTCCCACGTTCCACAAGAATCCGTTGCAGGTGAATTTGAGTCTCGACTGCCTCGTGATGAAGCCACCACGGGTCTCTCTCAGCTCCAGCCGATAGACGCCCTGCGAGCCACACAGCCCCCCCTCCCTCTCCCTGCAGCTGCTACACGGCGAGACCCCGGTGGTGGTGGTGGTGTTGGTGGTGGTGGGACCCTCGCTGCCGACATGACGCACGGGACCCAGAGGAGATAGCCATCTCTCAAGTTGCACTCCCACTCCCCTCTCTTCCCACAGCCACTCTCTCTCTCTCTCCAGAAATTATTTTCCCCCAGACCCCCTTATTCCCAGATCCACTTCCAGTCCCCTACCCTCCCTCCCCCGGTGCCCTCTCTGTATATCTGCAGCCGTAGAAGAGTTTCTTGAACTCCAGTCCTCGCTACCCACCCCCCAAGGTATCCACCCCAAAACGTTCACCAATCGACTTCGCTCATGAGCAACGTGGGGCGTTTACACGCGCCTGGTGGCTGCACCTGCCTGATGGTTACTCACACGTGCCACCCTGATGCGGACAGCGACGAATCTAATGAAGAACAAAGACGCAGATACCCCCCCCCCCACACACACACGTGTAGCCTCAACAGACTCTTGGGACAAGCGCGGTTTAGCGAGTAGCGCCTAATAATACGAAAACCGTGGATGGGTGACCAGCACCGCGCCCGGCCGCCTTTTTCTCGCCATTGCTGATGTTTACACACCGCACCGGGCGATCGTTGAAGCTGAGTCGACTTAGGGGAGGCCTAGGACCGGTCGAGGTATGTATCATCGATGTTGGCTGTGAGCGGGAAATGGAAACCTGTCAGACGGTTCTCTCCTATCATCTCTGCAAAAGAGGAAAACTCCTCTTACCCCGTGGTGATGCGGGGGGGGGGGGGGGGGCACGATCGTGGGTCATATTAGCCGGCAAGAACGGGGGGTGTTATTTCTCCAGGTCATCTATAAAGGATCACCCTGTATAAAGGATTTGCTATATAGGATGTTGCATTTGAGCGGTAGTATGCGGGAAGCGGTAGTGTAGCGGTTATAATCGTCACTGGCCAACACCAGTGACGATTATATCTGAACCGGTCATATGCCTCCCAGAGGTCGGCTTAGCCTCAAATGAGCACCTAGTGTGGTATGTACATACATCCACGAGGCATTGTGCTCGCTAACAGCACTTGCCCCAAAAAGTATGCCAAGGCTATACGGGACACCTTTGTCCCCCCCACCCTCCCCGAACACGGAAAGCAGAGTGACGTTGTTGTTGCATGATGAGAGATTCATTTCTCGTGCGTAGTGGTGCTCAGTTAGTGCCTAATGAGTTCCATTTGTCAGACGTTGAGCGAGACGTGAGTGCCGCCGGGTTAGTTTCTAATAATATTCTAATCGAGCCGCTTGCCCGCCCACCCTCCCAGATGATATCCGCTTTGTAAGTGGAAGTTCTGGAAACTGATTACGATGCTGATGGTGATCATAATTAAGCGGATTCGGTTGGTTGCTGGCGGCTCCAGTGTACTCCGAGCAACACGGCACCCGTGTTGCTCGGAGTACACGGAGCTGAACAGCATCGGACTCTAAACTACACGTGGAGTTTTGAGTCACCGCTTATCGCTGCTACAGTTGCGCTACTACAGCCGAGTTTAGAAAGAGGCGGAGCGTTGTGCCGCGTTTCCATCTATTAACTTTTTACAAAAAATATTTTAGCAGGTAAGGCCCACTGAGCTATATAGATATTTTTCAAAAGCGACCTCGCCACAAATGATAGCTCAGCGAAGTGGCTTATCACGTGGAAATGTATAGCAGCCAAATACTCTCAACACGCGTTGATTCTAAATGTGGAGGGGAAAACTGAAGGCCCCGGAGAAAATCCCACGCGACCATGGGCAGAGAGAGACACCGCAAACTCCACATACACAGGTATCGTCAGTGTCGCGATCGAACCCACGGCCACCTGTATACCAGGCAAGGTAGTTCACATCTCGTGCCCCTCCCAGGGGTTCACCTTGATCTTCCAAGTGTCCACCCTGCCGTGAGATCACTATCCACATGGACAGTGAAATGCAGTTGAATTGTAGTGGATCTTCTCTGCTTATTACGGATCCTATGACTGGGCATAACGCAGGCCTGCAGGAGCAAGTCGCCTGCACCAGACTTCATATAGAGTATCTAAAAGTCATGTCAAAGTGAAAAAGTCAACGTTTGTCTCCATTCTCAAACTGTTTTTGGGCTCCAATGGTGGACATTTCCACCGCTACACTCACATTAAAAAATCAAATATCAGCCCCCTTCGATATTTGCCTGTGGCATTTCCAGGGCTCCATTCAGGGATCACTTATTCTTCAACCTTTACATAAAACCACTCGGCACCTTAATAACAAAACCTTGGGCCCTCCGACATCGCTCCAGCACGCAGATGACATCAAACTTTTACCCACTATCACGCCAGGATCCAATGACTACAACCTAAAAATCACCTCTGCAACAACAACACAAAATGTAAAAAGAAAACAGAACTCCCCACGACCGGTACCAACCAACAAAGGACAAGGTAAACGTATCTGTTAACAAAGGTAAAATATTGGACTTGACTATAAAATAAATACATAATATTAACGGTTGTCAGTCCACTGCTGGATGAAGGGCCTCCCCGTTCAGTGTCCGCCATGAATGTGAGCATTCCTCTAATAAGTGCGGATTTGGTGATGTAGGGGTGAGCCCACGACCAGTTCGGTTATCACTTATCGCTCGTGTTAACCATAGCCTTGACTCGAACTCAGGCACCAGGTTCGTTGCACAGTGTCACGAACCACTCTGCCATCACATTATACCCACGTGTAAAATGTACTCTGAACGCACGCGCTACCTTCGGCTTCATGATGCAACATTGCTACGTTACTACCCGATAAGATAACACGTTGTGATTAACATCAGCAGTCCAGTCCAGCGACTGCAGTGAGCGTACGGCTATGTATTATTGTTTGGCTCATTTACCCAGGAAAGCCTCATTGAGTCTGGATACTTTTTTGTTTCAGGTGGGTCCTGCCAAATGTCGCTGCAGGAGACAATGCTGCTCCTGTGCATTCCCCAATGAGTAATTTACAGCTATTTGTTTCAACACTGGGATATTGTTTGGCCAATACTTATTACATTGTACTTTTTTTATCTGTTGGAGGAAATCCACGGAGAACAGGGGTGAGGACATACAAAGTCCACACACATTGAAAGCCTGGCTCTTATTGCTGCGAGGGAACACGTGTTACATCTGCGTGTGTGCGTGCGTCGAACACTTGAGTCACCGTTTCGCCGACGCTGCTACCGCTCGGTGCAAATTGTGACAAAAACACATCGGGTGTGTCGCTCCTGCCCGGTAATAAACCGCTGTTGGTGTGATCACCGGTCTTGGATTTGTCCCACCATGAGCAGTTAACTCGTGTAGCGTGTTTACCCCCCACTCCCCCCCCCCCTCTCCAGCGCAGAATGTGAAGAATAAATACTCGCGAATTATTTTCCCGAGAAATTACATTTATTTCTGAAGTCTGTTATTCCGTTGCTGCTGTGACTGACGGGATGATTGCGTTGGGAGGAAGCAACAGTGGCCTCTCACGGGGCGAGGAGAAGGAGGAGGAGGAAGAGGAGAGGGCATGAGCGCAGGAAGTGACCATGGGAAAGCTGCGACTTCTCAGCCAACAACGGTCGTGGGGACTTTGAGGGGCTAAACCTCGACGCTCGAACGAAACCTCGGGAGTCACTGGACCCCAAGCAAGAGAGAACGGATTGTTCAATGGCCAACGAGAGTGCGATTGAGTGTGCTTTGTGTGTGGACGATGACTCGCGTGTAAAGCATTTTGAAAATTACGCCAAATAAGTCATAGTTCAAGTTGAACTTGCGGCTCTGTGGCTTTGAGGCGACTGAGGCATTCATTCGCGCATTCAATAGTTCCCTTTTCTTCATCATGAGTTTAAAATCCGGGCTACACTGCCCAGCCCTCATCCCACATCGGGCATTCGCGCGCTTGCTTATTTTAGCAGAATTCTCTGGTCAAATAGAAATGCTTTCTCCCACCTCCCCTCCCCCATTCCACCCCCCCCCCCCCGCCGCCCCTTCTCTCCCACCCCAAACAGTGCACAGGACAGCGATCGCCGCTGTCTCAGCAGCAGGGAACAAACAGGACGATGTTCGGTCTCTGTCTCTCTGAATGGGGCTGCCTCATAAGTGAACGAGTGGCGAACCGAGCAAGAGCCGCTGTGTTCGCTGCGTGCGGCTTCTGCAGTTGGGCACGCTCGTAGGCCCATCGGTCAAAACAATTACGAACGTCTGATGCACGAAAAAAATAGATTGCGAGTATTTTAATTCGTGCACAATCATCACAAGGTCCGATATTTTTGTTGTTGTTGCGTGTTCGTGGTATTCAGAAGATTGTTAGAAACGACAATACATTGGATGCTTTAGGGTACATACGCGGTGTTAAAATGGCACAATATTACGTAATCGGACATAAGCGTTATATTCTCATTGATTTGAAGTCAAAAGCAAACGCTTGTTGTGCCAATACTGACAGAACATTTCACATTTGTTTACTTGCAGCGCTATGCCTTTGTTCAAGGCGTGTCTCGATAATCATCTCCTTCATTTTGTGGCCTGTTCATTTGTAAGCGTACCGCGTATGAATAAAACAGGATCTTATTCTTATGTTGGCACATGCGCAGATTAATTGGAAGCATTGATTTTCCTCCTGGTTGCAAGGCTCCAGGGATGGGTGGGAGCTGCGTGGGAGATCTGATCGAATAATGGAACAGCATTTTCAGCACTGGACATATTGAATAAGAATAATATATATTTTTTTAAAGAACAGTTTTAGCAGTTATAATGTGAACCAAATGTGCTTCTGCAAGCATTTATAAACGTTCACGTTGAATTGACAAACCGGGCAAAATAATGTTGCACTAAATACTGCCTCGCAAGAATAATGTAACGAGGAGCTTCCAACTACGATTTTCTGTTTTATCAGACTGTACAGTATGCAATATATACACGCAAGCTGCCGATGACCACGTCGTCAGGAACGTGCCCGATCTCGGAAGCTAAAAGCAGGCTTGAGCTTGGCGTGTCTCGTGAGTGGGTGACGGCAATGCATACCACGTGTTCCAATGTGAAGCAACGAACACGTTTCTTTCTAATAGTCGTGATCGAATTCATAAACGCGGGCAACCATTGTGCACCGATTGCCGTAAATGTCAGTGGGGCACGTTTCTCAAAATATTATTTCGCCTCCATCCATCCAGCAATCTCAATGAGTTGACCACAGTCAGGGGTGGGAAAAGCGTGGGCACTCAAAAGCTCTTCCAAAGACACCTGGCCAGTAGGCCAAACATGCTCCAGAGGGGCTCGCTAGAGCTCCCTGTAGTTGAGGCCCCACTGCCAGCAGTGGCCCGGGCAAGCAATTGCAGGGCTGCGCCTTTATCGTTCACTGTCATGCCAATAAGAGAGGAGGATCGCGTCTCAAACTAAGAGGATTCTTATTTTTTTCCCTCCATTGTTGATATTTTAGCTTTGATTTTTTGCGTTTCCTTTCGTACTTCTGAAATGTGCGCAAGGGTTGAGGGCAGCTTGCACGTCGTGCGGTAATAATCCTCTCGGAGCGGGGAGGGGGGAGAGGGCTTTGACTTCTTCAGGCGTCGCTCGGAATGCCCGGGTTGCGATTGACCTCGGGGATTTGGCCATCAGTAGGGGTTTGGCTTAAAGAGAGACGGCGTTGAGGCCATGATGCCACTGGTCCTCTTTCCCCCCCCCCCCCTATCTCAAAGCAGCTGGAGCGGTTCTCGTAGCTGTCGTGTTTACGAGTGTAGGCTGCCTTCCAAGGGTATCTCAGAATAGTTCGTCAAGAACGCCACTAAGTGCATATATATAAATATCGCCGTGTCGATAGGTCTCCTCTGTGGCTCACAACGTTCTCAAAGAGATACGCACGCGCACACACAATTCCGTTTAACCCATCCTTCCACCTGGGGCTGGCGCTTCTTTTTCTTTCGTGCGCGTGAAGTGGCGACGGCTCACGGTGGTTCGTCTCTGTGCCTCGCTCCGAGAGAGTCCCCCACCCCCCCGAACCCCACCTCCGTTTGCCGATAAAGAAACGCGGCGCGCGAGCGGACTGGAGAGATGCGCGTCGCGAAGGTGGGGTGGGGGGGGGGGTGGGGGGGGGCCGTGTCCATCCCCCGAGGTGCCGTGAGACGAGCACGACGAGGATCCGTTGCCGAGACGCGCCATCGATTTCGCGCGCGGCGGCGGCGGCGGCAGCGTGCGACTTTGGACCGCCTCTTGAAGCCTCGCGAGCCAAGCTCGGGTGACATCGTTGCGCGACGTTCCGGATTCCGGCACCTGCCTGAGTGTTTGCTGTCGGAGCAGTGGTGGCTGGCAGCTCCGGGGCTGTCCGACACTGTCATCGTCTGTTTGGTTGCGCCAAAGTCAACAGGTTAAGGGACACAGGCGCACTGTGGCCCGGAGCAATGCTTAAGGGGGGGGGGGGGTGGGGAATCTTGGCATTGTACAGAGCGGATCTGTCAGTGAACCATCAATTCTGCATGTAATTGCAGAATGGGCAGCTCCCTCAACCACACCGTTTCATACTGGGGCCTTCACTTGGCCAAGCATGTATTCTCGGTCCAACTTTCTCTGGCTACATTCTACACGCGCTTCAATATATATAAAAATTGTAACCCATCCATCACAAGGGGGCCCCGCTTTAACGTAGCGCTTATTCTGCTTCGTGCCATTCCGCTGACGAGGTGTTTTCACGAGCCGTCGCTCGTAACACGAGAAAATTTTCTCCCAGCGTCAGGAAGAGGGTGGGTGGGGGTGGGGGGGTGGAAATAACTAAACCAAAGGCGGAATGCGGTGTTTTGTTCGGAGAACATAATTATTTTCTTCTGACTTTGTCAAGGCAACGGGCGCAGCCGAAGGCGGCTTATTTCCGGAGAAATCTAGGCACCGATTTCCCTGCCTCGAGGCGGGGCCGGCATCGAAGTGCTGCGAGGCTGCGCCTCGGTTACCTCGGTGCCGGCGGCGGGGGCCCTCCTCGGTATTTGGCGTCAACGAGCGGCCGTGGTGCCGCCTCCTGGCCCTGCCCCACCGCTCCGAGCCGCGGTCATTAATCACAACATTGATCGCCGGCCACGCTCGCGCGCTCCTGCCATCCACTGTCGATTGTGTGAGCGGCTGTTGGGTCTGTTTGTTGTTGGTGGTGATGTTTAAGGTGGCATCGTACCTGCTGAAACAAAGTGACACTTCTCGCGTTTTAATGTCATAATATTGTGATTTTTTTTAAAAAAAAGATCAACAGGCCTGAAAAACTTGGAGCCTGTGGGATATATATGTTTAACACAGAGGCTTTCGCGAACAATATCATCCACAATACAGTTTTTGTTTGGGTTCAGATCTCGAAAATATATAAATGTGTCGTTAAACCCGCCACCACCCGACATAGCCAACTAGTAAGGTTTGCCACGTAAACAGGACATGCCAATTCGTCACTAGCACAGCACACCGGTATGTTGGAGAGCCAATCCACAACATTTACTATCTGGGTACGACGTTTTGCCCACAATTACCTAGTTGCAATATGTAAACACGCACACGCATATATGTAATGTGTTTACGTAAAAGTGAGAATGATTGCGTCTAATTTTTGTTCATGTTCAAGCTAGGGTTTCTGGGAATTTAAAACGGCGAGGTGTCTCGCTTCAGAGGGCCCGCTAGTGATTTGTGACGCGCGCCGGTTTCCATGAGAACGCGCACGCACGCGCACGCACGCACGCGCGCGTGCGCGTGCGCGCGCGTGCGTGCGTGCGAGGCTGCTGTCCCGCGACTCGTCATATATTTGTATTCCAGGCACGGGGCGCGCGCAGCACGCTACAGGAGGTACTGGAGCCATCTCCGGCGATAGTTGTTGTCGCTCGTGGGCTCCCCTTTTGCTGTTGTTGTTGTTGTTAGATTTGAAAGGAAAATGAATACATCTCGAGCACTGTTTTCTTGGCGGTCGATAAGTTATACGTTTTGTTGGCTCGCGTTTGAGGGAATTAATTGGATCCACACGTCCCACAGAATGTTAGCGGCATGGCTGGCGGTGTAGGCATGGGCCAAGAAAGGTTTAATTCAAAGAGGAAAAACAGACTGCAAACATCATTTGGGGTGATGAGAATCGTGCAGTGTCGATTCTGTACTTACGCTGCGTGATATTAATTCTCGAACGTGTCAGTAGTTTAATTAAGAAAACCAAAATTCCACAACACTGGGACAGCGCTGCGGCAAACAAAGCGGCCCATTGCTCCGTATCTGCTTTAAAGACAAGGAAATTGATGCGGGTTTCAACACGAAGATAAATCACTGTCGTCACGTTCGCTTCAGGAATCGCTGCAAGAAATATATTTGAACGAAATAAATGAAGGCACGAGCCACTTGGTGGGCCCCAGGTTTTGAGCGGCGACCAAGCGCAGCCGTGCAAAGCGATCCCCGGTCCCGCCTGCTCTTCCCCATCCCTCATCTCCCTTTCAGAATCATAATATTCATTCATCCTGGAGAAATCTGATGATCCCGACCCCCCCCCCCCCCTCCGTGTACCCCCTTCCCAATCCAACCTCTCCCTCCCCCTCGCCCCTTCCTCCCGATCCCGGGACGAGCCCTGGTTTGTGGTGGCACCTGCCAGGCTGTGCAAAGTGCCGAGTGGCTCCATGGGTGCGCGCCTGCTGGAGAGGTGGAGGGAGATCGATCATTTCCCATCAATGCGGCGCTCTTAGCGAGCTGCTTGAGATTCACGGTGCACAGACAAGAGGTCCCCTCGTTAAGCCAGTTAAGCTGCCCGGGTTTAGCGCTGGTTGGCGAGCGCCCATTGCGGGCTGACGCAGCGCGTGGCTGGGCGACGGCGGCGATGGAGCACACGCGTGCTCATCGCGAGCGTCGCAACGGCGTTTGTGTATGGAGGAATAACAACGAAGCGGGGAACAACGAATTGATACATACGTGGACCAGGTGCCGCGCCGCAACGCGTACTGAGCCCTTTGCGCGACATACGCGCAATGTCTAATGATTCCCTGCAGTTGTTGAACACGAACGCGCAACGTTGCGTCATCCGGCCTCGGTCCGCACACGGTGCATCTGTAAGTCGGAGACCTTCAAGGCATCATTCATTCCGCCCCATTCGCCGTATCGTGTCGGGCGGCGCTTTTGCAAATCTTCGTTGAACCGAGGACCCTGTACAAACACGATTGGGATGCGTTGCTGGAGAAGGGTCATGTTGCACGCGTTGGATGCGTTGAAGTTGGATGCGTTGAAGTTGGGGAACGGTTCATTATGGCAGCCGTGGCTGTGAGATAGACTCCCATCAGCAGCGTTGCTCACGGCGGGTACAACATCAAACTGCTACCCGCGTCACCGTTTGCGCGCGCGCCACATCCCGCGACTGCTAATTATGATCGAGATGCACTTGGGATGGCTCTGCAATAAGGATGGGGAATGTAAATTCGAATCGTCCATGAGCGTGGCATTAATTGTCAGCAATAAAGTGGCTGCACGCTGGCCAAATTTAGGGTCGTGTGACGGCAGGTTGTCGGTAAACAGCATAATAAGGCGGTGTGCGCGTGTGTGTGTGTTTGTGTGTGTGCTTGGTCTACGTTCGGAGCATCTTCGCCGGTTGGAAACATTTAGGCTGGCCTGGCTGGATTGTGTGAGGAGCTCACAAATCCTTGAAAGATCTGGGCAAGGTCCCATCGGTGAGCTCCTCCGGCGGGCAAGGCTGCGTTGGCTGGGTCAATGTAGCCCGCATGCCCAGCCACCGCATGCTGAAACAGCTTTTGTTCGGCCGGATCGAGGGGGCTAAACGGGCGCGGCACGGGCTAGAGAAGAGATGGAGTGATGTGGTACAGGAGGACGAGGAGCTGAGTGGACTTGCCGATGACTGGTACCAGCGGTGTCAAGATCGGCCTCTGTGGAGGAGGCTCGTGAAGGACGCTACTGGGCAGTTGGAGGCAGTCGCCCTCCAACAACAACGGAGGGCGGAGGAGCGACGCTCACAACAACGAGCGGAGCGCCGGGTGGCTAAAGCACAGCAGGTTGGCACAGTAGAGGGCACAGGTGGTGCACCAGCCAGTGATCTCAGTCAGTCGACCCGTGGCACCTGGGTCTGCCCCGTGACCTCCTGCCAGCGGGCGTTCGACACTTCACGTGGCCTCAAGGTGCACATGGCCTGGCACAAGCGTCGTCGTGGTGACGTCACCGCCACTTAGTGGCGAATGGCGGTTGTTGTTGCTCGGTCTACGCGCGCTGCGAAGCTCTTATTTCAGTGCAGCTGCTCGGCTCGCTGTGTGAATATGAAGTCGTTCATGCGTTTTAATGAAGGTACAAAAAAACCACCGTCAGAATGAATCCCTTCGTATTACACTGGAGATATACACCATTTAAAGATGAAGCAAAATTATTATTTTTGGATTATTGACGTGCATGCCGTGCTAACTATACATTCCACTTAACGTTTTAATTTACATGAATAAAATAAAGCAAATAATAAACCGGTTTTGATGTTTCGGTGAAAGATTTATGCGCCGCTTGTTTTTGTTGCTGTTTAAGCTGGAAGTAAATCGCTCACGGAATACCTTCAAAAGATACCTTTGATATGTATGAGTTCATTATCAGCATGGGGTAAACACGGCGGCTTGTGTAAGCGCAGAGGCGCCCCTGGATAATTTAAAAGGGCAACTATTGAGTTTCTTGTGATGGTTAGGCCTCCTTCTGACAATCGAGGCCTTTTGCAACTTCAAATTGACCTCGTACTGCATTGCACCCGGGGTCAATTGCCCACACTGCCGCGGGAGAGGGTGGCTGAAGTCGGGGGGGGGTACCCAGCGCCGCCGCCGCCGCTGACGGGCGTCCCATGGAATGTTCGCCTTTCGTGCCGTTGAAGCCACAACGGGGAAATCGGTTGCTGCTCTCGCCGTCGTCTGCTTTTCCACGGACCCTCGTCACTGTGCACGTGACGGAACACAGCGTTGCAAGTGGCTGCTGCTGGCCAAGCTCGAAACAAAAACGGAGCCCGGAATGTAGCAAATTTTTCCAGCACGATCTTGACGTGTGGATTGTTTGGCCTCTCTTTCTGAATGTTCATCCAATCTTGATTTGAAGCTTTCGCGACTGCAGGAATCCATACTCTTTGTGTCGCGATCGAAGCGTCGTGATTTGTTTTATTTTGTTTCTAACTATACGTGACTTTACCGAAAGAACCAAAGAGTATGTTCATCCAATGTTTTCCTTTTTTTTTTCAGAGTATAACAAAAGCACATTAGTTGACGATGGCAGGTGGTCAAGTAATTGAACTTCATCTTTGCGCCATCAATATTGCGTTTATATTGCTATGAAGAATGGCCGTAACCCAAAACGTCATCTATTAAATTTATTTTTCTTTAAGGCCATAGTTTCATTGACGAATATGTGTAGGTTTTCGTTGTGGACTTTGCTTGTGCACCACTGCCAACACAGCAGCATCACCAGAGAATGTTTTTCTTTTCCTCTAGCAGGTACTAACGTGGGCACCAACCGACCGGTGTGCGCGTATTATGGCTTAATCTGCACGAATCGCCGATACATATTTTGAGATAATTACTCCTCTCAATTTTGATCGCTGGCTCGCGAGGAAATGGCGTCACCAGCGACTTCTGGAGGCTGCGCTATCATCGGGACGATTAACATTTCCTTCGGTTGAGTTGAATGTGTGAGGTCGAGCGTGGCCCTGCATTTAATATTCGGGATGAAGATTATCAACGTTGCAGAATCCAATAAGACAGACACCCCCCTCCCCCCCCCAGCCTTTTTTTGTGGGTGTTTGATATTCACCATCATTTCGTGCTGTGCTCCCTGGCACCGTCCGTCGGGTTTGAGAGCGGAAAGGTGACGATGATTTCGTGGGACGCCGCGCGTTCTTCCGCTTCGCACTCATCCCGCGACACCGTGGCGAAGCGGGGGGGCAGTGAGTGTTTAAAACCACGGGAATTGATCGCTCCCGGCTCTCGGATTGCCAGGGTGGACGATCTTGTCGAAGGACGACAAAGCGACTTGAGATCATCTCGGGGTAAATTTTCGCGCTGAGCACGAGGGTCACTCGACCAGCAGTCGTGCAATCGACGGTGATGGTGAAAGTTTGACCTTGTTGAAACCCCGCTTTTTTATATATATATAAGACCCCGGAGCCAGCCCAGGACACGCTGGCGGGACGATATCGCTCGGCTGGCCTGGGAACGCCTGGTTATTCCCCAGGAAGAGCTAAGAGTCTGTGTATAGTAGTGTCTAGTAGTGTATAGTGTATAGTGTAATGTATAGTAGTGTATAGTGTAGTGGGGAGCGGTAGTGTAGCGGTTAGCGCGCTGCACTACGAACCTGGCTACCCGAGTTCGATTCCCGCTCACGGCCAACACCAGCGACATTATTATCAGAACCGGTCATGGGCCTCCCCTAGATTGACTCAGCCTCAAATGAGTACCTGGCACTGTATGTAAACATCGCAACTGGGGAGACAAAGGCGGCCGGGGGTGGTGTTGGCCCCTTGTGTGCCGTGCCGGCCTTTATAGGTGCTCGCTAACAGCACTTCTCCCAACAGTCTGCTCAGGCTATACGGGAGATCTTTGTCTTTACAGTGTAGTGTTTGTAATGCTGACTCATTATGCTATTGCATGAACGAAACGAAAGAATCGCGCGCCAAGCAGAATAGTCGGCGACGTTCGTCTCCGTGATCGACTTGGGCAGAGCGATGAATCCGATCGGAGTGCTCCATGGGAATGTGAACGCTCCACAGCAGACCGGCAGCAGGCTCCAGACGTCTATGGGGGGCAGGTAGGTGGGGTAGGTGGGGTGGGTGGGGGGCATTCTACTCGGCTGGCGCTGGGATTTGCCTTGCAGCGGTGATTCATGAAGCTGCTGGATGATGGTTGGCTCTGATTAGCACAGCGACGTGTGCTCTATAATTTCGAGGGCCTCTTAAGATTGCTCGGGCTGTACGTGATCGTATTTTGGAATTTTAACGCACGTCATAACTAATCTAAGTTTGTTGATTTGAGTGTAAATGATTTTGATATAAATCATAAAATATAACAATGTAATCAATTTAATGGATATACATTTTAATGGCACACATTAAAGTGTACCGATGTTTTAAAAGGAGGCGTATATCACACATTACCATTATATTGTCAACGTCGTGAATCCGATAGCCAATTAACAACTGACCTGGGAAGAATGTGTAAACACATAAATTTATTGAAACACTTTGTGTAATTTCCCTCCCACGAAGTGTCACTGCGTGATGCATATAGTGGGCAACAGCTCTGATTTTGTTGACCTTGCTTCACATTCAGTGAGTTATGAGTACATTGCAGTTCAGCTCATGACGCAGGGGCACGGGGACACAGGGAAATGATGAATGCACCTCCTCAAAGCTCCAGAATGCGCGGATACTCATAACCTGATTCCAATTCGGGAATACCCAAACTTGGTTTTCTGATCGGAAATCATAGAGCTGCTCCAAACAACATCGCAGCGTTACTGCCTTCGGACTGATGTTGATGCGATGAGTAATGCCAATGCCTCTCCTACAACTAAGCCCGCAGAGATATACACACTCCCCCGGGCGCCACGTGTCTTCAAGCACTTGACCAATAAATTGACCCTGGCAAATGGTTGGGTTACCTTTTTACCCTTGCCAGGAAAGCATTGAAGCAAACGAGCCTTTGTGGCTATTGTATGAGAAGAGAGAGCCAGGCCTTCCAAACACTGCAACGTGATTTTTGAGATAATTGCCCTTGCTTGGTGTATTTACGCATATAAACGCGGCCAGACTTGGACTTGGAAGTTCTTATTCATTGTATTTATTTTATCCTCTATGTTTTTGGCAGCTTGAGCGTCTGCATTTTGGCAGCGAGACCTAGCCTACCAAACAAGGTGGTGATATCACTTTGGCAATATTCGCTGCCCCTCTCCCCGCCACGACGAGCGGAGAGCCCAGTCTGCACGGTGGCAGGTTCTCAGAAAAATGGATCCGACTAAGAAGCGACGGCGCTTGCGGCAAACCGTGCATCCCTCCTAGCACCGCGGTGCGACGCCGATGACGGCCACGCTCACTCGTGTCGCTGACGAGGTGTGGACAGGAGCCACGCGGCACCCGTTCCCGGCGACATCTCCACCCTGACTGATGGCAATGCAGCCGTGTCCCGGAATCGCGTTTTGTTTGTTTTACTTCAGCCAGCTGCTGGCATATCGCATAGACGCCCCCCCCCCTCCATCCCCAATACATGACATGTTCCGAATGCCGAATGCATTTCACTAATGCCCTGCGGTATGAAATGTGGCTTTGCCGGTTAAGTTTCGCGGAACGCACAAAACGGCATTGGATTTGGCGGTTGCGTCGTTTGGTAATCAGGTTGGTAACCCGATCGGATTATTTCCATCCCGGCATCGTTTTGCGCGCACGACTTAAATTGCTCTCTCCACTTTCTCTGTTCCTTCCACTTCCTTTTTGTCGAGGTCGTGAGGCTCCCGGCTCGCGCGCACACGCACCACGCACGCGCGCACACACAACGCACGTGTCCAAGTGCTGAGAAACCCGTCCCAGCAGGTGAGCCGTGAGCTCCGGCGGCAAGGGACGGCCCGTGTTTTCGAGTTGGCACCAGTTGCCTCGTCTTCGTCAATTATGTATGCGGCAGCTGCAGGTGTCTGGTGCGCGCCGATCAAAGTTCCCAGATTTTTGAAGTGAGAGCCGCTTGTTTTGGGGGCGCTTCCATCGCCGTTGCGCGCAGACGCCCGGCGCTCTCCGGCCCCCCACCCATCTCCCCGACAGCTGCGTGGGCGCCGTGAGATCGTGCAGCTGCCGCCCGTGGCCACCTAGCGGCTGCGTGCCGTGTCGCCGGGCCTTGACGGGAGGGGCTGCGAGTTGATAATTCTCCCCCTCTTGTGCCACGTCCCTCCAAAGTCATCGCTTTGGTGCCGAGTTCGTGGACAAATAAAGGCGCACTGATATTGACGACGATCGCGTTGCGAAGGTTGAAATGCATGAAAACTAAATATCACGGGTGTTGCTTTTAAATAAGCATAACAAAACATAACATTGACGTGGGGGGTCTTTATTTCGGTGATGTAATTGAAACATTCAACATGGGAATACAAACTCGCAGCTGTGATTCCATCTGTGACCACTCGCGAATGCAATGTGGTCAGATGCCAAAATATACTGCGGTGCAAAATATAAAATAACCGTGACTTCATACACGGCGGGGGTGCGAGTTGCACGCTTGACTGTAGGAGTGCTGGCACACAACCGGAGTCGGTGTTGAACACAACAACTGCGAAAACAGTTCCGACTAATGTCAGCGCATTACCCTGCAAGGGAGCGAACTGCTGGACATCTGTGAAAAATACCTTTTATAGCTCATCGGATTCCTTTCTGGGCCCGCTGACTGCTGCGGTTCCTGCAAATAAATGTTCTTTTCTACCCCCCCCCCCTCGTCCCTCCCTCCGGGCAGGGCTACGGCACGGTTGATGCTGTGGACCGCTTCGCCACGTGGTGTCCACGTGGAGCGTGTTTCACGTTGGTTTCCTTGCGCAGTGAGGGCGGTTCGCACGGACGGAGCCCGCCACATCTGTCCCGTGTGCACTTTGATCCCCCTGGTTTTGGGTAGGGGGAGACGTACAAATCGATTATCTGACACCTTGTTTCGAAGTGGATCGCGTCGTGTCGTCGCCCGTAAACGTGACATGCCATTGCTGCTCGTGCGCGCCCCGGTTGCTATTACTCATCCGCATCTGGGCACACTTACACACAGTCGCATGTGTGTACGCGCGCGCTGAGAAGCTGTACTTGCTACACTCGGTACTGTTCCGCGTGAGATTACAACACATGGCTATGCCAAGGGAATGAGCAATCTCGTGCACATCACGTTTGTCCCTCTTGGACAAAATCAGCCGTAGGGTCGAGTGCGGACGAGCATTTCTGGGACAAGATGAGTTGGCAGCACGACGTTTCAACTAGTTAATCTCTGGCTTTGGGCTATCCGAGGGTTGCACCTGGGATGCCCCCTTGCCAGGAGGGCGGGTGCTGCCACGCTCTGTCTCGGCATATGCATCCCAAACTTGCCTTTCTAATAGATGTATTTCTACTTCTCTTGTTTTACTTTGTCTCCTGGCTAAGTGACAACAACGTCACGTGCATTATGTGGTTCCCTGTGCCATGCCAGTTTTAAGCCCTTGGCATAGACCTATCTGCGTCAACCTGGCCGCATCGCCTCTGTGCCCACGAGCTGCCTCTTGGTGAGGGGCCGTGCTGCTGCTGTGCCGAGTTTCTGCAGGCTATTGACGTGCTACCGTTTGGCATGAATAACCAATTCCTCGTCCTTTGCTGCGGAAAGCAAAGGTGATTATTTTGTAACGGTACGAAATGTGGCAAATTGAAAAGAAAACTCTTCGTGAAGCTTGTCGCAAACTTGTACACTGTTTTGTGTGTGTGTGTTAAAAGCCTTCCTTTGGCAACTGCAGCTGTGGTGACAGCATCGGTCACACTCGCTGCCTCGTTTGTGATCTGAATTGGCGAAACCCGCCGGCCGTGGCCACAAATTTTGCAGATGAATTTAACCTGTTTTAATTAATAAATGTCCCCACAAGACCCAACCTAAAAAGTACGGGACAGTCAACTCTGCTTGACGTCCTATTGACAAATGCCCCTCACAATTTCGCACTGACTGGTGATCTGGGAAATAACCTTGTGATCACTCCTTCATTTTTGGGGTGAGATCATCAGCCAGACCCAAAGCCCCACCTAAAATTGTTGAGAAGCGCTCTTTGAGGCACTTCAGCACTCAGGTATTTACTAATGATGTGCTTCACTCGGATATTGACAAGGTCTGTGATATCCCCAACCTGACTACGGCTTGGGAGACCTTCAGGTACACGTTTCTTCAAATTCTTAACAAACATGCTCCGTTGGTTAGATTTAAAACTAAAGGCAACCGCCCACCATGGTATGATCCTTTGATTACAAATCTCATGAAAACTAGGGACAAGGCTTGGGCATGTGCTCAGAAAAGTAATTTGGTCAATGACTGGCTAGAATATAGGATTTTAAGGAATAGATGCGTCAAAAAAATACGGCATGCAAAAAATGCCTACTTTTCCTCCACTCTCCTGGAATCACATGGAAATGCCAGGATTTTTTGGAAAACAATCAAATGTATCGAAAAGGCATCCAAAACAGACAATCTGCCCGTTGAGCTAAACCGAAATGGGGAATATTTTTCAGATCCCAAAAAAATAGTTGACAATTTTAACCTTCATTTTTCTGAAGCTGGTAATCTTTTGATAATGTATTGGGAGTCACCCCTGCTCAAGCAAATTCCTACACCCCTGTCCAAACATTAAACGAATTTAGTTTCCAGCCAATCCACGAAAGTAATGTTCTGAAACAGCTGTCCTACCTCAAAGGGTCCTCCTCTACCGGAGCAGATAGTATTCCCGTCTTTGCTCTACTAACTGTTGGTCACCTAATATACAAACCTATAGCCCATATTTTCAACCTGTCCATCAAAAAAACATCAGTTCCACTAGAATGGAAACATTCCTATGTCCGTCCACTTCACAAAGGGGGCCCTAAAGATGATCCCAATAACTACCGACCTATCTCAATTTTATCCCCATTGATGAACATTTTTGAAAAATTATTGAACTACCAAATTAGCAGTTTCCTGTCCACCAACAATCTACTACATCTAAAACAATCTGGGTTCCGAAAAAAATACAGCACCATGTCTGCTGCATTAGACTCTCTGAATCAAATTTACAGTAGCCTTGATTATAAGCAGTACTGTGCCTATCTTTTTCTTGACCTGTCCAAAGATTTTGATACAGTAGACCACAACACCCTGCTTGGTAAACTAAGTTGCCTCGGTTTTTCCAAAAACACAGTAAAATGGTTAAAAAATTACCTCTTTTCTCGCACCCAAACTGTATTCACAGATGGTTGGAGGTCAAACAGTATTAAGATAACAAAAGGGGTTCCACAAGGTTCCATCCTCGGCCCCCTCTTGTTCTCTCTTTATGTCAAAGACTTGGGCACTCACCTGGATCATTCCAGGGTAAATCTATTTGCAAATGACACGATACTGATTACTGCTGGCCGCTCTCCGGATGACGTGATTGCTAAGCTCCAGGGTGATTTCAACAAACTACAACATCAGCTAGTTGCTCTTAAACTAGTCCTAAATACCTCCAAAACCAAGGTGCTAAGCTTCTTACCGGGACTAAAGCAGGAAGTTATTTTTCCAAAATTACATTCCTTAAATAATTATCAAATAGAGCAAGTCGAGTTCTATAAGTATCTTCGGGTCATCCTGGATTCAAAATTGAATTTTGAAGATCACATTGATTATATTGGTAAAAATACAAAAAATAAAATTGATTTTCTGTATCGACACAAGCACTGCTTCCCCCCTATGTTCTGTTTGGAATTGATATAAGCTACCATACTGCCTCTACTTGATTACTGTGATATCGTGTATAAATCAGCCCCAAGTACTGTACTGAAGAAGCTTGATTCCATCTATCACTCGGCCTTAAGATTTGCATTGAACTGCCCATATAGGACCCACCACTATGATCTCTACATTGGGTCAAACTTAACATCTCTTAATGTTTGACGGCTTGTGCACCAGATCTTATTTATTCACGATGTACTTACAAAAAAATCCGCAGACTACCTGCTGCTGGATCTCCTCTCTGTTTCAAAGAACAAATTTGACCTCAGGTCTTCACTCATTTACCAGCTTCACATTCCCTATTGCCGTACAAAAACTGGAGGAAGGACCTTTGCTATTGATGCCCCCAGGGTCTGGAATGCTATTGCCAATAAACTGCAACTTGAATCGTTACCAATGAGATCTTCTCTGAAAACTGCTCTAGAGGAGTTGTACACCCCTAGCTGCCACTGCTATTCATTGGCGTAAAATAAAATAAAATGTTTTGCTCCGGATGACGCTGCAAAGTATTATCTGTATTTTGATTTAGCGTGCTGATCTTAAGGGTGCATTGAAAAATTTGATACTTCGACTGATGCTTCTGTTGTTGTGGAGTAACTCATGCAGCCAGCTATGGCTCTAGGATTTGGTGTTACATGTTATTTATGTAGTTTATTGTAAAAATTCGGTCAGTCTCTGTAATCACTGTTACGTTGCAATTATGGCTTTATTTTTTGGTGATTTCGAAAAGTTTTTTGGTTTGGCCATGTTTTTGTTTATTGTAGTACGGAGTTAGACTGATGGCCTTAATCAAGTTTTCTTGTTGTTGTTGTTTGACTTGCATCCCACTGGGATTTTTGCACACAGCGTTGATGTACGGTGCTATTTCAGGAATATTTTGATGTTTTTTTTCCTGGATTTTCTGTTTGCACATGCACAAAGTCACTTTAAGATGTTTTCTTGTTCATGTTTTTGTTTTTTTGTTTGTTGCGGTTGCACCCGATTCAAGAGCCGAATGGCTCACAGGCCTATACCAAATAAATGAAACAATGAAAACTAAACTATGAAACTGAGCGTTTCTATAACATGCCTCCCACTTGTCGTGAGCGCTGCATTGTAGTCACCGGGACAGCCTTCGACCGCTTTCCCATCGCGAGAGAGGAGACATTGTCGGGAAAAGTTTCTATCTTTTTACCGTTCGCCACGTGGGGGAGGGCGTCGGGGAACTCGGTACGTTTTGAAAAATAAGAATAGGTGTTTACCGTCTCTGTCAATACAACAGAAGGTGTTCCGATGTTCAAAAGACAAATAGATACCTTTTGCAAGGTAATCATTTCTGCGTTAACCACACGTACTTGTGGTGAACATGCAAACAAACACGATCTGATTATTACTATATACGTGTTGTTTTTTAAAACAGATCTGCCTTACGCTAGAGACAGCCTTATCAGAGCGTGTTTGTTTGCATGTTCACCCCAAGTACGTGTGGTTAACGCAGACTTGATTACCTTGCAAAAGGTGTCTATTTGGCGTTTGAACATCTTAAACCCGTGTTGTAATTCCACAAAGGGTAAAACCTATTCTTACATTTCATACTTTGATACTGGCACAAAAAAAGGTCGTTTGGTTTTATTTTGATCGCGTTCGGATCTGAAGTCGACGTTGCCCGCGCGCCATCACATCAATGGGGCGTGCAGAGAAAGGGTGGTTGGTTGTCAGTCCCCTTGAATGCAGCCTGAGTAATTAGATCTATTGTAATTAGCACATTGGCCGTGTGCATTGGAGTTGTTCGTGTGAATGCTAACCTACTGAGTTAAATGGATTGGCTAATGATTCGACATACTTTGATTCTACGTGAATTCGAGACTTCGTGGGACAACGTGGAATGGAATGGCGTGAATGTATTCTTTTGTAACAGCAGAGTGTACTCCCTTTTTTAGTATTTATTAGATGTGTATGCGAACTTAAAATTGAGATTCTTTGTTGCCTAGCAATGGCTCACCGAGTCTCAAGACTCGATTTTGCGAGGGCTCTTCTCGGGAATGCTTGATCAGCTCCGTGTGATCCAGTCTCCCAGGTCAGCTCTCACCTGCTTTAGAAAACAGAGGAAACCTAATTCATTTTATTTTCTCGGCTAGGGACGTGAGCCACAGCATTCCGCCATTCCCGTGAAGAGAGTTTGTAAATTTTGCTGGGCTATTCAATAACAAAAACACACACACACAACCAATATATTGACCGTTTAGTAGTTTCCACATATCAATAATAGAACACCGTTTCATTGATGGACCTCCAATTGCGAATCGCTCGCAGTGGCTGCGTTGGTCAATCGGGAAGTGCTGATTGTGGCCACGTGGAAAGTCCGCGATTGATCTCTTGAGCTGTGCTCTCAGACTCGGCCCCTGTAATTGGACCCTCATGATTTTTCAGCTTCGGCGTTGCCCGTTGGATTTCTGACTTTCTCGACTGTACCCAGGTGGGGGGAAGGACGCTTTCAACAATAATGCAGGGAAAATGGGCCAAAAGGTGGGGCTTTATAACTTAAGAGGACGATTTGTTTATACTGCAGGCGCTGTGCTCGGGGCCGCTCTGATTTTTCTCAGGTCTGTTTCTGTTATTTAAACAACAGCAAAAACCTCTCGGACCACTTGATTCGGTGCTGTTTCGTCCGAGTGAAATGTTAAAATGTTTAGCGCATCTGTTGGCCATGGAATGGGGCGTGCTGATGAGAGCTCCGCCCGGTGAAATTCTCCACAGCCGCGTTTGTATCTGCACAAGTCCAGTCTCACTATCTCTCTCGCTCTCTCAGCCACGATCTGCTGAAGCTGCCTCGTGGCTAGCGCACCTCGACATTGGCATTTAGCTCCTGAACATATCGGCATTCGCGAGAATAGAATAGCCACGGTATCTGCGTGTACTGGAACAGCCACGGCTATAGAGGTGCGTGTTTTGCGAATTGAGTGTGACCGTATGAATGTCACAACTCATGTCTGTAATGCACTTTTTGGAGCAAGTCCGACTGTAATGTTCCACACAAGGCAGAAGCGATATTAATTCTGGTGAGCACAGAGGAATGGGAAACGATAGGTAACACATATTCTTGGTTCTTTCGGTAAAGTCACGTAGAAGGGAAACAATAAAGTAATACAAATATAAAACAATTAAATTCTCACGACGTTTCGACTGCAACACAAGCAATCATCATCAAGTGTGATGATTGCTCGTGTTGCAGTCGAAACGTCGTGAGAATTTTATTGTTTTATATTTTTATTATTATATTGTTTCCCTTCTACGTGGTGATTTTACTGAAAGAAACAAGAATATGAATCCCTGCAGTCACGGAAGCTTTAAATCAAGATAGGTAACACGTCAACAATGTCAATTATGGGTAGTTCCAGTTTTACGATTTAAAATCGACGACGGGACAACCGTGTTAATGTTATATTTCACCTTGGACGAAAGCGATACCGATAAATACACGGCGCGTATGTCGAATGCGTGTGGGAGCGGTGGTGCAGTGGTTAGCGCACTGTGCTACGAACCCGGCGATCTGAATTAAATTCTCGCTTACGACCTTTAAATAACGCGTGGCGAATATTTGAACCGGTCATGGGGCCTCCCCTAGGTCGGCAACGCCTTAAAAATTAGTACCTGGTGCGGTGTGTTACCAGCGCTGGGGATACAAAGGCAGCCGGGCATGGTTCTAGCTACACCACCCCCTCGTGTACCGTTCCGGCCTTCATTAGGTGCTCGCTAACAGCACTTGCCCTAAAAAAGCATTTTTAGGCTATGTGGATCTTTGTCTTTGCTGTGCGACGCATCGCAAGTACTCGGTGTTTCCGAGCAACCAGCCGAGTAACTAATGCTCACTGGTAGACGCACCAATCGATTAGGGGGTTTTGACCTAAACTATATTGGTTGCAGAGACTTCATCAGAAAGTAGCTACGTATCGTTGGGTTGGTGCACTGCATGCACTATTCATAGGTGCTCGTTAACAGCAATTTCTCCAAAAGCCTGTTAAAGGCTGCATGGGGACGGGGGGGGGGGGGGGGTCTTTGTCTGTTTTATGTTACTTGAACCCCACCGGCCCTACCGCGGTGTGCAGGAATCGTTATGTTTATGGCAGCAGCGATGACTCTCAAGAGTGATCATCCATCGTGGTTATCTGTCTGCGGCCGACCCTGGTGGTTAATTCTGGGTTACCCCCACCTCATTTTACGACGTTTCGCGCGGGCATTGTTTGGGCGTGGAGCGCGGCGATGTTGAGGTCCGCTCGTCGTTTTTCACCGGCGCCGAGCGCACGCACGCGCGTGCAGGCGGATTCCAGCGGTGGGTCCCCTCGCCGTTCCGAAAGCGTGCGGCGCCCGCAACCAGCGGGAGGGCGCGCGGCGCGGAAATCCGCGCGCCTTGTCCACGCGCCTCTCCGCAGCGGGCATCGAGCGCATGCCGGGCGCGCGGCACGCGTCTCTGCCGGGAGCCACGAAGAACCGACGACGTTCGAAGGAAGAGCGCTTTATTCGGTCGGTTACTGGCGGGACTGATGGCATAGCAGGGGTCCGTGCGCTGTGCTATGAACCTCGTCACTTAAGTGTTCATTCCCGGCCACTGCAACGGAGAGGTGATGTCTGAACCAAGTGAGGGGCCCGCTCCATGCCTTCGTCAAACCACGCGCTGACCAACGTGATGAAGTGTTGTGGTCGAGCATTCGCGATGCGGGTAATGCCTTCGTATATCGGTGGATAAACGAACGCTGTACGTTGATTCATGTGTATCCATTCAGTCAGTGCTGGACATCACAAAGTGGCGCGGGCGGGGGGGGGGGGGGGTGTAAGTCGACATATTATATAAGATTGGAGGATTCGACAAAAATATGTATTGTTAGGAGAGTGTAGAGAAATGTGGTGGTCATTACGGTCCGAGTGAATAGTGTGCGGCCATGAGTTGCCATGGACAGTCACGTCCTCGTGTGAGGTGGGGGAGCGTTCAGCGACGACCTCCTCGGGTTTGTCCTCAACGCCCCTCCGAATTGAGGCCGACTTCTGATTTTAATCACTTGGCAAATGTCACCGTCTCAATGAGCAACGCGTGGTGCATCCCCGTGGTTTTCAATGCACCACACGTAATCTACACAAACCTAGACGGATCTTGTAATATTATTCACTGCATTCATTATATGTTTGCAGCATTTTTAATAATAATAAAATGCTTTGAACATCTACAATCATAACCCTGATTTCCCTGATGGCGTAAAACGTCTCTGGAAAGGTCAGCCAAAACGCGTTTTACGGCGCTGTATGTCTATAAAAAAATATATATATATATCTATCTTTGATATAATTTTTTTCACGGACCAGAGCGAGAGAAGCTTCAGGGACATACACCAACAACAACAAGATTCCCTCTCCCTCCGCCCCTCCATCGCTCAGCCATGTAAATGACTGCATTGAAATTCCGCGTGGGCGTCAAGGTTATGGCTGAGAGGACAAACGCTCATTTGCAGAAAGGAGGCGAGCGCACTAATAAATAGAATTGATGAGGGACAGGGCCTAGCTGCGCGCACACACACACAAAGCACTCGCGCGCACAGGACGCGCGCACCGGGACGGATGTGCCAATGCCATGGTTGCATTCCTTCGGCTTGTATCCTCCTTCCAAAGCGCCGGGATGTAAAACAAGAAGAAGAAGAGGAAGAAAAAATCTAAAGGGAGGAAGGCGTTTGTGTCGCGCAGTGAATGCCGATGAGTGAACGCGCGCGCGCGCGTCGGCTCACACCGGTACCTGCCATCTGCCGTTCTCGTAATTGTATTTAGCCTCCCCCGTTGCTTGCGAATAAGATTACTGTTGGGGTGCAAGAGTTGAGCGGGGGTATTTGTTTATATTAGGCCACTGGCCAAGTTTTGTTGTGGAGCGTTAATGCATTGCTGCGGTCGATTACGCAAGCGTAAATATTCAGTGAGAGTGTAACGCAGCGTGATCTTGCAGGATTCGATGCCGTTTTTTTTTAGTCTTATTTATCGTTATTTAAAGTTTCTCTTTGGCTCTGTCCCGTGGCCATATGTGAATTAATTCAAACTTTGGAAATATGAAATGCTGCTTTTAAAAACAGAGTTTTGCCCATTCTGTGAACATTTTCAAAAGCTGGCACGCGACGTGGCGGGTGTTGTGAGTTGGGACCCTTCCAAGCCTGGGTGTCGTAAATGACCGAGCGGAATGGTTAGCGAGACGGAGAGAGCCGCGTTCTTGGGACACATGAAATGAAGCTCCACCCCTCTCGTTTGTTAATCCTGACCCACAATCCCTTGCCAGGAGAAGAGAGCTCCCATTGATTGTTGATGTGGGGCGCTGAGAGAACATCATATGTGTGCTGTGTCACACCCCCACCTCCCCATTGTCAGCAGCAGCAACAACAACAAACGCAGTGCAGCAAAATCCCTTATTGAACTTATTGGACTCTACTCTGCTCCTCACTCTCACCAACGTGCACTGACCAATTTGTGGAAGTATGGTCATATAACCCACACATGAACCCACACGGTGTGGTTAAGGCCCTAGTCTAGCAGTGAATTGAAAAGCATGGCTGTTACGTGTACGGGGGGCCGTCCATAAATTACGTCACGCGATTTTGGACGATTTGACCCCCCCCCCCCCACCGTCGTCACAAAAAGTCAGACCCCCCCTCAAATATGAAGTCACAAAGCTCTGCCCCCCCCCAAAAAACACATGCTTCAAATCGCTTTAAACTATTGTCATTGTAGTGCGTGTTTAATGTGGCGCCGCACTCTGATGTTGTAGGAGAAAACATTTATTAAAAAGTCTATGTAATTAAGTAGAACGTATTGTCTATATTTATTTAAAATTGCGCATTTTGATGTGACGTCACATTTTTCAACCCCCCCCCTCATCGTCACACATCGTCACAAATGTCTGACCCCCCCCCCCCCCAGGTGCGTGACGTCATTTATGCACGGCCGCACGCCACATTTTATTTGGGTTCATCGCCAGCGAGCCAACCTGAGGACATTGTGCAATATTGTATACGTTGACAGTTTTGTATGTTAAGACTTGTTTTGTATATAAGACTTGTTGTTTGTTTTCAAGGCGTCGAAGACTGTGGCGGTCAAACAAGCTTGGCGACGATCTGAGGACCCTACTGCTGCTGCTGCTGCTGCTGAACATAATGAAGATGGTTGTAAGCTATCGCCCGATGAAGCTGGTTGTAATCACCAGCGAAACGCACTCGAATTGTAAATATTGTGGGTTTACTCTCCCCGCACTCCGGTGTGCTGAAATAGTAACGAATTGGCACATTTTGTTCACGTGACAAACCTTACTAATGGGCTAATAATGATAATTCGACGAAACCGCGTTCCATTGCTTGGCAATGCCGTCGCACCAGCAGTGTAGACAATGGACTCGGGGGTTCCAGCGTAAAAAGACTTGAGCAGATGCCATCGTCAAGCTAACGACCGTTCATATCACCCAATTCTTCAGTGATGTTGTGGTGGTGGTCTTTTTTCTCTTCTTCACGAACATAACTTTAAGTTTGAGTTTACGAAGGGCAGGTTGGCTGACAGAGGGTGCTGGGAGACGGGAGGGAGAGTGGAGATGAATTTCAAAATACGAACAAAGCTGGTGAGGTGGAGAAAAAAGGGAGGCATTCGGGAGTTTGCGCCCCCCCCCCCATCTCTGATATGCGCTATGATTATCTGCAACAATGACGATCAAAGCTGAAACTCGTTCACAATGGAAGAGCCCCTCCGTTGAAAGGTACGGGGGATCTTTGTCCTTGGTTGGCTGTAAGCGATAGATTGTTTTTGCCGTGGCCTTCTGGCACCCATGTGACGATGCATCATCGCTTCTTTTTTACCACAGGAGAGGAGGGCCCAAGGGATCCTCGTTAAGGCGCCACCGTGGTCGTTGAGACGAGAGTGTTTCAGTTTTTTTCAGTTTATTTATTTTGGTATAGCCTTGTGAGCCATTCGGCTCTTGAATCGGGTGCAACCACAACAAACAAAAAAACAAAAACACTAACAAGATAAACATCTTAAAGTGACTATGTGACTGTGCAAACAGAAAATCCATGAAAAAAAACAGGAAAATATTCCAAAAAAAGCACCGTACACCAACGCTGTGTGCAAAAAATCCCAGTGGGATGCAAGTCAAACAACAACAACAACCACAAGACAACTTAGATTAAGGCCTTCAGTCTAACTCCGTACAACAACAAAACAAACAGGTCCAAACCAAAAAACTTTTCGAAATCACCAAAAAATAAAGCCATAATTGCAACGTAACAGTGGTCACAGGGACTGTGACCGAATTTTTACAATAAACTACATAAATAACATGTAACACCAAATCCTAGAGCCATAGCTGGCTGCATGAGTTACTCCACAACAACAGAAGCATCAGTCGAAGTATCAAATTTTTCAATGCACCCTTAAGATCAGCACGCTAAATCAAAATACAGATAATACTTTGCAGCGTCATCCGGAGCAAAACATTTTATTTTATTTTACGCCAATGAATAGCAGTGGCAGCTAGGGGTGTACAACTCCTCTAGAGCAGTTTTCAGAGAAGATCTCATTGGTAGCGATTCAAGTTGCAGTTTATTGGCAATAGCATTCCAGACCCTGGGGGCATCAATAGCAAAGGCCCTTCCTCCAGTTTTTGTACGGCAATAGGGAATGTGAAGCTGGTAAATGAGTGAAGACCTGAGGTCAAATTTGTTCTTTGAAACAGAGAGGAGATCCAGCAGCAGGTAGTCTGCGGATTTTTTTGTAAGTACATCGTGAATAAATAAGATCTGGTGCACAAGCCGTCGAACATTAAGAGATGTTAAGTTTGACCCAATGTAGAGAGTGTGTGTGGCATGCCTCGTGAACCTCCGTGTGCCGCCTCGCGTGCCCCACCTGCCCCTCCCGCTCCTTCCGTTTCCTCGTTAATGAAACTTATTGCGGGACCCCGGGGTCCCGAATAAACGGAAGTAAAAATCGCTATCAATTAATTAATTTATTCATTTTTGGCGACTCCGTCCCACCGCGCACATAAACGCCGCGACCCGCCTTGGCGCGGATCGTTCCGTTGTCGTGTCATCCAAGCGCAGCAGCGAGGACGAATGCGCAGAAGAAACTCAACTTTGATTGGCGCATCGCGCAGAGCTCGTCGAGAGGAATAGATCGCCGTGTTGTTCGCCTTCAACAGACATAAAATGACGTCGCGACGCAGTTTATGCGAGAGCCGGGGGCTTGTGGGACCTCGGGGTCCCGCCGTAAGGTTAATTTCATCAACTCAGAAAGCCATCGCATGCAGAGACGAAGCCGCTGCAAATCGACACTCGTATACCCTGTGCCGAAAATTTCATTCGTAACGACACCGTGCGGTTTTTTTTTGCTTTTGAAACGCAAACTTGACCTAATCGCTCGCAAGTACATATGAAAAATAAGAATAACTTTGACCCTCTCTGGCAATAAAACAGGTGTTAAGATTTTATTTTGATTTAAAGCTTTCGTGACTGCAGTAATTCATATTCTTAGTTTTTTCGGTAAAGTCACGTTGAAGAGAAACAACAAAATAATGAAATATATATAAAACAATAAAAAAATTCTCACGACGTTTCGACCATAACTCAAACGGTCATCTTCAGGTGTGTTGGTTGGTTTGCATTTTTTATTGTTTTATATATATTTTATTATTTTGTTGTTTCTCTTCAACGTGACTTTACCGAAAAAACTAAGAATATGAATAGGTGTTAAGATGTTCAAACACTAAATCGATACTTTTTGCAAGGAATCAAGTCTGCATTGACCACACATGGGTACTTGTGGTGAACATGCAAACATGCTCTGATAATATTTGCAGTCTTTGAAACTGATTGAACTACACACGTACAGTATATTATCTGTCCGTCGGCTGTGCAAACTCAAACTTTTTAAAAATCCCTTTTGAGATTAAGCCAGATCGTAAATAGTTTAGAATGGTGGTCTCTGGAGATTAGCACTCTGGCGTGTAAGGCCGTGGATGGTTTTAATCAAGTACCTTTTACATTTGGAAACGTCCAAGGTATATATTTTATTCAACAGCCAAACAAGCGCAACTTGGGTGGACATCAGACAACAGCAGCGGATTCACCTAAGCCTTGCCCTGCTGTCTGACCTCACTATTAGTGCCAATTATCCCCTCCATTTGAAGCAGGGTTTCTGGTTAGTGTCTCTCTTGGAAACGTCAGTGTCTTTCTCGCTCTTGAAAATATAATTGCACGCAATTATGCAATTTCAATTGAGAGGTTTTAATTTTTTAATTTTATATTACTACAGATTCATTAATCACACCACTTTTTATTCATCCCGTTCTATAGATAAACGTTAAATGCAGTTCCAATTACTTTTAGCATTAAAGACGCGAGTTATAACGTTGGTTGGTTGTCCACTCTGGGTCCTCTGCAAATGTCAACATCGGAAAGTCGTAGATCTGACACCGTTGTCCCATAATGCACTGCAATGGCCTCGTGTAAGCGAACGCCAATGGGCTGTCTCCTTTCACAAATCATCGTCGCCACAAACCGCGAGCCAACAGCTGTGCTACATCAAATAAGACGTCAAAGCCCTCCCGGTGCCGTGTTTTAACGGCCTGAACCGAGGGGCGGTTCGCTAACAGCCCGTTCCGTTCCGTTCCCAACCCCAAGCAGGCAGGGCCCAGTAATCTCCACCACCATCACCACGCTCCGCGCACAAAAAATCACAGCGTCCGACTTTCCCCGGGTCATGTCTAATGGGACCCATCTGAAGGTTGGCATGCGAGTCGTAAACATTTTTTTTGTTTTGTTTAACTTACAACCAGAGGGTACTGTGCACGACCGCTGACGGAGAAGTGTTTGCCGTTGCGTTTGCTGACACCTCGTTGAAAAAGTATATCAGCAGCAACAACAAAAGGCATATTGGATTACACAACTGCGACCGTCGCAATCAACAAAGGCAATGATGCGCGCACGGAACCCGACCGGGCCCTCGTAATTCTGCCGCGCGGACGTTGGTCGTGTTCATCATTCCGTGGACGTGATTTCGAAAGGAAGTTCGAAATGCCTCGTGGAGGGAGTTGCAGATGCACACACCTCGGCTGCTCCGCTTGCGGGGGTTGGTGGAGTGGGGACAAGGCAGGGGCTGTGGAGGTGAGGTGCAGGTTAGCTGGGGCTTGTGACGATGTTCTCGTGGTCCGGGCTCTCGTGCGAGTTCCTTGCTTCTAGAGGCACCCACAAGTTACATCTCGAAACATCGCCAGTTAATTCATTAAGGGCAACGAGGAACGCCACCACCGAGACAATTGCTCGTTTCGTCCTCGATCCGCTTTCGGTTTATTTTGCCGCCGTTCGTTCTGCGGTTGCCACCGCCCAGACGATGGCGATATTTTGCATACAGCTTTCCGGTGCGGTCTCTGATTGTACCGTAGTGGTGGGGTCGGCATGTCAGACGTTTCGCTCCACGTAACTGACTCTGGACGTCTGACATCGTGCTGAACAGCACGCGGTGCTCCTCCCCCCCCCCGCCCCACCAAAAAATAAACACCACATCGAAGAGCTCGACAACAACAACCGCCGCTTACCATTTAAGTGGTGGTGACGTCACCGCTTCGCTCGTGCCAGGCTAGGTGTACCTCGAGGCCACGCGAACTTTCGATAGCTCACCGGCAGGAGATCACCCAGGTGGCATGTGTTTGACTGACCGAGATGACCGGCAGATGCACCACCCGTAGCTCTCCGCAGCACAACCGCAAGAGACCTACACAGGAGTGCTATGTTTGTGTTCATGTGATATCTGTTCGCATTCGCAATGAAAAGCCACGAGTGATACGGCAGCACAAAAAAAGAACCTTCCGTGCGCATTGGCAAGCAAGCATGATGCGTCTTGGCAGGACATACGTTCCTTCAACAATATTCCAGCACTGGTTCCAGCTGGTGATTTAAAAAAAAACCTAATAAATGTAGTGTCCGTATTCAAGCTTATCGTCAATATGCACGCCTTTGGAAACTTACATTGTGATGGAATTGCACTTCCTCAAAGAGAGTCCATGTCTGCTTGAGAATTTCCCATCGAAACACCTCTACACATAAGCACACACTGTACTCAAGATCCCACATGCAGTATATATGACTTTCCGTTGCCATTGCGATATTTCATTCTCCGATATTTCATGATTGGGCATGACGTCCGTCGTTTGTCGCTTCTGGCACGTTGAACGTACCATCGGACATGGTACCGAACAGCATGCGGTACAGCCGCAAAACCTTACGTTGTAGTAGAATATGTATCCTCTTTGGTTACTCGTCCATCACGTGAATAATAATTATAAGCATTGCCGGATTATCTGAGTAGCAAAAGTAGCGTACGCTACAGGCCCTGCACTTTCAAAAGCCCCACGCTTTGAAATTGTGTCTGTGTCTACGTATATATATGGATGGCTTCATGGACGAATCTTTGTTGATAGCCAGTGGGTTTGCAAAGTTTCTTCGTCATAGAGAAATAAATTTCGTGTGAGTCCACCTTATTAAAACAATGATCAGCCACGGCCGAGGTATTGGTCCTACCGTGTTTCAGATCTGCCTTATGTTCACCAACACGGTCTGAGACATGTCGCTTAGTTTCCCCAATGTAAATACTGCCACAGACACAGCTAAGTTTGTAGACGTATGGGTATAAACTGAGCAATCATTGGAAGGACGTTATCAACCAGTTTAAGTCATAACTAGCTGTGATGTTCCCATCCTACCACCTTTGTTATTTTCGGCTTTCTGATTTTACATTAAAATGCTAATCTCACATTAACATGTTAATCTCTCACATGAACATGCTAATCTCTCACATTAACATACCAATATATCACATTGACATGCTAATCTATCACATTAACATGTTAATCTCTCACATTAACAAGATAATCTCTTACACAGACATGCTAATCTCTCACATTAACATAGCCACCTCAGGGCGCCCGCCGTAGAGGCCTCTCAACGTTCTCACGTCATGCTAATTTTTACTGGGCAGCCCTATGATTGGTGGGGAAATCCACCACCGTCGCGGTCGCTGCCCACCACCTACATTACCATTGGCTGCTGACATTTGGGCTACGCCCATTTCGAACCTTTATAAACAGTTTACCTTTAGAAGCGATCCCCCTCTTTGTGATGACGAACGCTTGTGTTGCGATCGAAACGTCGTAGGTTTTTGTTATTTTTTGTTATTTTTTTTGAACCTATCCACGTGACTTTACCGAAAGACCCAAATAATATGAATTCCTGTAGTCACGAAAGCTTTAAGTCAAGATTAAGACAAAAATTAGCGTTTTAATATTTAGGTGCTCTTTTAATTTAGGGCCCCTTTATAACATATGCCACAGGCCCCACACTAGCTTAATCCGGCACTGATTAATTATAATCCAAGTGTAAGCGGTGACATGGGCCCAAAAAGGGCAAACGCCTTGATCCGAAGTCTCGGCCCACCGAGAACGAGCGAAAATCCATCGTTTGCCGCAAACAAGATCCCGCCGCTGACAGCCCGCATCGCGCAGAGGCCGAGACTGCCACCAAACCGCTTTGCGGCGGAAAGCACGGAGGACATCGCCAGCACCCCGCGTCACCCGGCTGTGAGCGCTCATTCAGCAGACGTCCTCATCGGCTCATTGAGCTCGACTCGCACGCCAGTGAAACATCAGCGGACGAAGCCGGGGCCCACGCGAGCGTTAAACAAAAAAAATCCGGGGAGTCCTCAGCCCAGAGCATTTGTGCAGCCCGTTAACGTATACGAAAATTCTGCCCGATGTATATGCACTGAATGCATCGGCATTTCCCGTCCCTTTGCATCGCATGCAGAGTAAAGATTATCCGTTTCCTTGACATGCGCCTGGACTATTGTCGTGATGAATTATGGTGGTTATTTTTGGTCTCCCCCACCACCACCACCCCGTCGTAATATTCACTTCCATCAGGCTCGAATTTCACTTTCCCAAAGAACCCCCCCCCCTCCCGCCTTTACCGAGTGTGCTGCGGCTTGCGTGCTGGGGCGCCCTGCTCGTTTTGGAGCTGCGCTACGAACCGCGCGACCCGAGTTAGATTCCAGCTCACGGCCAACGCAAGTGGCGATTATGTGAACCGGTCCTGGGCCTCCCCGAGGTCGACTCGGCCTCAATTGATTGCCTAGCGCCGTGTGGCCGGGCGTGAAATTGGCCAATCCACCCCCCCACCCATCCCTCGTGTGCCACAGTGCCGGGCTTCATAGGGTGCTGCTCGTTAACAGCACTTTGCCCCAACAGTCTGTTCAGGCTATACGGGGGGGGGGGGGGGTGTCTTTGTATTTGTCGTCTGCTCGGTTTAATTTTTTTACAGCCAGATGGCACTGCTTGTATCTCGCTCTTCGGTGATGCCAGCCTTCGCTCTGTCCCGGCAAAATCAAAGCTACCGCCACGGCCGGGTACGATCGGGCGGCCACCCGTCGCTCACTAGCTCGCTCTCTCTCACACCGCAGACTTTTCAATGTCACACAGAACGGTGTTGTTGTTGTGCCCCCCACCCACCCCCCCGCCCCCATTAAAAAAAACTTTCGGAATTTTAACACAGAGACGCGTCCGTCGCGGCGTCTCGGGCTGAAGCAGTCAATCTTGGGGGCACGTTGCGAGTTGACGAATCTCAACCTCCCCGAAACAAGCTTTGAAATTGACCATACGCGTCGGGGAGGAAGGAGATGGGCGCATTTGAAAGGCGGCGGGTCGCGCCCACTAATGAGCCCCCTCCCGTGCCGGTAACTCGATCGGCCGCGCCTCCCCCCACCACGGTGCGCGCCGCGCCCGTAATCAGCTTCAGATGAGCAGCTCGCAGACGTTCGCCCCGGTGGTAAAGTGCGGACGGGGTCGCCGCCTCTTTGTGGTCTTTTTTTTTTAGTTCCCCACCCAAAACCCCACCGGCTTCCAATCCCACCAATCTGCTCACAAGGTGGAACACACAAAAAAAATTACTCCGGCAAGCGCGTGCCTGCTCGCTGGCTGCGCCTCGCCGAATTTAAACGTTCCAGGGCACCCACGCCTCGCCGAATTTAAACGTTCCAGGGCACCCACCCCCCCCGGCACCCCCCCCCCGTCTAGTTTGTGTGCACGGCGAGGAGCTATGTTTGAGTTGTGCGTGCGACGAGAGAGCGGGCGTGGTGGGTTTCGCGGCGCTTTAGCGTCGTGAAGGAGCAGGCTCCGTTCGTGTCTTTTCATAATTCATGGCGATTGCGATTGCGCAATCCGCCGAACTATTACGGCACGGCCGTGTTTTGGCCGTTGTTGTTGTTATTTTTTTATTATTATTTTACAATCCGGACAGAAATGTATTTGTTGGACTAGTGAAGTACAGTTGGGGCTCGATTCGTGTAAATACATAAACAATAAACTTGGATAACTTTTCTTTGTAACTTTAACTTTGGCAATGTTGTAGCAGTGCTGACATTAACAATGCACGTGCGGACTTGTAAGCAGATTTATTTATAGTTTTTGGGGGGGGGGGGGGGGATACACGTTTAGCATTTTAGTTTTTGCACTGGTTTAGGCCCTCCGAGTGTCACACCACAATTAAATGGAACATTCTTGCATAGGAGCCAATATTGAAAGTGCTGCGTCGGCAAAAAAGCAACAGGAGACTGCTCCAGTCGGTGTGTGTGTGAGTGGTAGACGCTCACAACAACGAGCGGAGCGCCGGGTGGCTAAAGCACAGCAAGTTGGCACAGTAGGGGGCACAGGTGGTGCATCAGCCAGTCATCTCGGTCAGTCGACCCCTGGCACCTGGGTCTGCCCCGTGACCTCCTGCCAGCGGGCGTTCGACACTTCACGTGGCCTCAAGGTGCACATGGCCTGGCACAAGCGTCGTGGTGACGTCACCGCCACTTAGTGGCGAATGGCGGTTGTTGTTGTGGTAGGCGTGGTGCTGGTCACCCACTCCTTCGTGTACCGTTCCGGTCTTCATAGGTGCTCGCTCACAGCACTTGCCCCTTAGTCTGTTAAGGCTATACGGGGGATCTTTGTCTTTTTTATATGTGGTGGTGAGCATTAGTGTTGTGGTTGGCGCGCTGTACTACGAACCCGGCTATGTGAGTTCGATTCCCGCTCACGACAGTGACGGTTATCTGAAACCAATCCTGGACCTCCCTTAGGTTGACATTATCCCCAAATGAGTACCTGGAACAATGTGTAAGGGCGGCCGGGCGTGGTGCTGGCCACCAACCCCCTCGTGTGCCGTGCCGGCCTTCATAGGTGCTCAATAACATTACTTGCCCCAAGAGACTATACGGGGGATCTGTGTATATATGTGCCTCTAATGCCTTCGTAACAGTGCAGTGGAACAAACAAGCTCAACCCAAAGACATCGCTCCCAAATAAAAAAAAACCTGCAGCCAGCTTTTTGTTTGTGAGCTCTTGGACATTTGCGGTCTACTGGCCTGGGCTATAAGAGCGCAGAATAGCATCATCGACTTAAAAAACCACAGCTGCGTCTACACCTGCACGGGCTATTGCACAGCGACTCTGCGTGACTCTGGAGCAAGGCTGCATGACTAAAGAGGATCTCTGCAGGTCTCTAAGAGTACCGTTGCTAGGTGAGCCTGCTGGTTAAAATTGTGCAGAATTTAAAGGCGCGCCTCTGCCGTTGTGTGACCACCACGCCCCCCCGTGCGTGATGAAAACGGCAGACACGCGCCTGCAGAGCGCACCTGGACATCATCATCATCATCAGCCATGGTCGATCCACTGCTGAATGTAGGTCTTCCCAAGCAGTCGCCATCAGTTGCTCCTGCACGTGAACTCGTCGCTTTGGGCGGCAGAGTGGTGTAATTGTGTAACACTTGTGTAATGTGTAATGACTTCTGTTGTCTTCGTTATTTATTTATTAAGGCGCGTCGCGCGGATAACTTGGGTCTCACGTCCTACAGATAATTGGGCTATGAATAACATACAGATAATTGGGCTTGGAATAACATACAGATACTTGGGCTAGAAATAGCATACAGATACTTGGGCTATGAATAACATACAAATACTTGGGCTATGATTAACAAACAGATACTTGGGCTATGATTAACATACAGATACTTGGGCTAGAAATAGCATACAGATACTTGGGCTAGGAATAACATACAGATACTTGGGCTATGATTAACATACAGATACTTGGGCTATGATTAACAAACAGATATTTGGGCTTGGAATAACATACAGATACTTGGGCTAGGAATACCATACAGATACTTGAGCTATGATTAACAAAGAGATACTTGGGCTTGGAATAACATACAGATACTTGGGCTATGAATAACATACAGATACTTGGGCTATGAATAACATACAGATGCTTGGGCTATGAATAACATACAAATACTTGGGCTATGAATAACATACAGATACTTGGGCTTGGAATAACATACATATACTTGGGCTAGGAATAGCATACAGATACCTGGGCTATGAATAACATACAGATACTTGGGCTAGGAATAACATACAGATACTTGGGCTATGAATAACATGCAGATAGTTGGGCTTGGAATAACATACAGATACTTGGGCTATGAATAACATACAGATACTTGGGCTAGGATTAACATGCAGATACTTGGGCTATGAATAACATACAGATACTTGGGCTAGAAATAGCATACAGATAATTGGGCTAGGAATAGCACAACAGATACTTGGGCTATGATTAACAAACAGATACTTGGGCTATGATTAACAAACAGATACTTGGGCTATGAATAACATACAGATACTTGGGCTAGAAATAGCATACAGATACTTGGGCTATGAATAACATACAGATACTTAGGCTATGATTAACATACAGATACTTGGGCTATGATTAACATACAGAAACTTGGGCTATGATTAACAAACAGATATTTGGGCTTGGAATAACATACAGATACTTGGGCTATGAATAACATACAGATACTTGGGCTATGAATAACATACAGATACTTGGGCTATGAATAACATACAGGGACTTGGGCTAGGAATAACAGATACTTGGGCTAGAAATAGCATACAGATACTTGGGCTATGAATAACATACAGATACTTGGGCTAGGAATAACAGATACTTGGGCTAGAAATAGCATACAGATACTTGGGCTATGAATAACATACAGATACTTGGGCTATGAATAACATACAGATACTTGGGCTATTAATAACATACAGATACTTGGGCTATGAATAACATGCAGATACTTGGGCTAGGAATAACATACAGATACTTGGGCTATAAATAACATACAGATACTTGGGCTAGGAATAATATACAGATACTTGGGCTATGAATAACATACAAATACTTGGGCTAGGAATAACATACAGATACTTGGGCTAGGAATAACATACAGATACTTGGGCTATGAATAACATACAGATACTTGGGCTAGGAATAACATACAGATACTTGGGCTATGAATAACATACAGATACTTGGGCTAGGAATAACATACAGATACTTGGGCTATGAATAACATACAGATACTTGGGCTAGGAATAACATACAGATACTTGGGCTAGGAATAACATACAGATACTTGGGCTATGAATAACATACAGATACTTGGGCTAGGAATAACATACAGATACTTGGTCTATGAATAACATACAGATACTTGGGCTAGGAATAACATACAGATACTTGGGCTATGAATAACATACAGATACTTGGGCTAGGAATAACATACAGATACTTGGGCTATGAATAACATACAGATACTTGGGCTAGGAATAACATACAGATACTTGGGCTATAAATAACATACAGATACTTGGGCTAGGAATAACATGCAGATACTTGGGCTATGAATAACATACAGATACTTGGTCTATGAATAACATACAGATACTTGGGCTAGGAATAACATACAGATACTTGGTCTATGAATAACATACAGATACTTGGGCTATGAATAACATACAGATACTTGGGCTATGAATAACATAGATACTTGGGCTATGAATAACATACAGATACTTGGGCTATGAATAACATACAGATACTTGGGCTATGAATAACATACAGATACTTGGGCTATGAATAACATACAGATACTTGGGCTAGGAATAACATGCAGATACTTGGGCTATGAATAGCATACAGATACTTGGGCTATGAATAACATACATATACTTGGGCTATAAATAACATACAGATACTTGGGCTATGAATAACATACAGATACTTGGGCTAGGAATAACATACAGATACTTGGGCTATGAATAACATATATACTTGGGCTAGGAATAACATACAGATACTTGGGCTATGAATAACATACAGATACTTGGGATATGAATAACATGCAGATACTTGGGCTATGAATAACATACAGATACTTGGGCTAGGAATAACATACAGATACTTGGGCTATAAATAACATACAGATACTTGGGCTATGAATAACATACAGATACTTGGGCTATGAATAACAAACAGATACTTGGGCTATGAATAACATACAGATACTTGGGCTAGGAATAACATACAGATACTTGGGCTATGAATAACATACAGATACTTGGGATATGAATAACATGCAGATACTTGGGCTATGAATAACATACAGATACTTGGGCTAGGAATAACATATAGATACTTGGGCTAGGAATAACATACAGATACTTGGGCTATGAATAAAATACAGATACTTGGGCTAGGAATAATATACAGATACTTGGGCTATGAATAACATACAAATACTTGGGCTAGGAATAACATACAGATACTTGGGCTAGGAATAACATACAGATACTTGGGCTATGAATAACATACAGATACTTGGGCTAGGAATAACATACAGATACTTGGGCTATGAATAACATACAGATACTTGGGCTAGGAATAACATACAGATACTTGGGCTATGAATAACATACAGATACTTGGGCTAGGAATAACATACAGATACTTGGGCTAGGAATAACATACAGATACTTGGGCTATGAATAACATACAGATACTTGGGCTAGGAATAACATACAGATACTTGGTCTATGAATAACATACAGATACTTGGGCTAGGAATAACATACAGATACTTGGGCTATGAATAACATACAGATACTTGGGCTAGGAATAACATACAGATACTTGGGCTATGAATAACATACAGATACTTGGGCTAGGAATAACATACAGATACTTGGGCTATAAATAACATACAGATACTTGGGCTAGGAATAACATGCAGATACTTGGGCTATGAATAACATACAGATACTTGGTCTATGAATAACATACAGATACTTGGGCTAGGAATAACATACAGATACTTGGTCTATGAATAACATACAGATACTTGGGCTATGAATAACATACAGATACTTGGGCTATGAATAACATAGATACTTGGGCTATGAATAACATACAGATACTTGGGCTATGAATAACATACAGATACTTGGGCTATGAATAACATACAGATACTTGGGCTATGAATAACATACAGATACTTGGGCTAGGAATAACATGCAGATACTTGGGCTATGAATAGCATACAGATACTTGGGCTATGAATAACATACATATACTTGGGCTATAAATAACATACAGATACTTGGGCTATGAATAACATACAGATACTTGGGCTAGGAATAACATACAGATACTTGGGCTATGAATAACATATATACTTGGGCTAGGAATAACATACAGATACTTGGGCTATGAATAACATACAGATACTTGGGATATGAATAACATGCAGATACTTGGGCTATGAATAACATACAGATACTTGGGCTAGGAATAACATACAGATACTTGGGCTATGAATAACATACAGATACTTGGGCTAGGAATAACATACAGATACTTGGGCTAGGAATAACATACAGATACTTGGGCTATGAATAACATACAGATACTTGGGCTAGGAATAACATACAGATACTTGGTCTATGAATAACATACAGATACTTGGGCTAGGAATAACATACAGATACTTGGGCTATGAATAACATACAGATACTTGGGCTAGGAATAACATACAGATACTTGGGCTATGAATAACATACAGATACTTGGGCTAGGAATAACATACAGATACTTGGGCTATAAATAACATACAGATACTTGGGCTAGGAATAACATGCAGATACTTGGGCTATGAATAACATACAGATACTTGGTCTATGAATAACATACAGATACTTGGGCTAGGAATAACATACAGATACTTGGTCTATGAATAACATACAGATACTTGGGCTATGAATAACATACAGATACTTGGGCTATGAATAACATAGATACTTGGGCTATGAATAACATACAGATACTTGGGCTATGAATAACATACAGATACTTGGGCTATGAATAACATACAGATACTTGGGCTATGAATAACATACAGATACTTGGGCTAGGAATAACATGCAGATACTTGGGCTATGAATAGCATACAGATACTTGGGCTATGAATAACATACATATACTTGGGCTATAAATAACATACAGATACTTGGGCTATGAATAACATACAGATACTTGGGCTAGGAATAACATACAGATACTTGGGCTATGAATAACATATATACTTGGGCTAGGAATAACATACAGATACTTGGGCTATGAATAACATACAGATACTTGGGATATGAATAACATGCAGATACTTGGGCTATGAATAACATACAGATACTTGGGCTAGGAATAACATACAGATACTTGGGCTATAAATAACATACAGATACTTGGGCTATGAATAACATACAGATACTTGGGCTATGAATAACAAACAGATACTTGGGCTATGAATAACATACAGATACTTGGGCTAGGAATAACATACAGATACTTGGGCTATGAATAACATACAGATACTTGGGATATGAATAACATGCAGATACTTGGGCTATGAATAACATACAGATACTTGGGCTAGGAATAACATATAGATACTTGGGCTAGGAATAACATACAGATACTTGGGCTATGAATAACATACAGATACTTGGGCTAGGAATAACCCGCAAGTAGCGACGCCGCAAAGACAGCGAAGGCGTAGAGACAGTCGACCCTGATCCCACGGCAACCCCGAGCTCCCTCACCCGCCGCCTTATATATACCCCCCCCCCCCCCCCGTGTAGCCCCGCTCCGCCCCCGGCCACGCCCCCTTTCTGGAATCGTCTCAGCTGATCCCCATCTTTTGATTTAAAGCTTTCGTGACTGCAGATATTCATATTCTTGGTAATATGATCCCCATCTTCCCCGATGGTTCCCTCCTGTAATTATCCCTCGTGACCACTTGTTCACGCGCTGTCCCTGCACTCGCACCCTCTCCTTACCACGCGTTGTCTCCACACCCAGACCCTGCCTCTCTCTCTCCGCACTGTCCCTACACTTGTACCGCACAGCCAAGGAGGTCCTGGGTTCAAATCCCGACTCGGGCGCCTTTCTGTGTGGCGTTCTTATGTTCTCTGGATTTTCCAGTGTTCTCCAACGGGTTAGAAAACAGACACACGACATAACTGGTAATGGCCAAGACATCCCAGTGCTGAAATAAGTACCTGCGAATGAAGCAATTGGGATTACACGAAGCAAACATTGCCCCTACTGAAAAAAAAAACTTGGCAGGAACCGTCCTGAAAGTCTGGGCGATGCAATAATAATGATAAATAAATATATAATTGCTGCATTTCCACGGTGGTTGTCCTCTCGTGCATGACCCCCCCCCCCCCATGGCTGCCATTCCATCAGCAGTCTCATCATCCCTTCGAGCAATCCCCCTCCCCCCCCCCCCCCCCCCGTGTGTTTCTAAATCAGAGGTCTCTAGTACAATAGAACCCCTATTAACGACGGTAATTGGTTTCCACGAAACCGGGCATTAAGTGATTTGAGTCGTTAACCAAGTATAGGAAATGCACGTTAAAGGCTTATATTCTTGGTTCTTTCGGTAAAGTCAATGCAAATAATAAAAAATAATATTTTTAATAATTGTATTGTTTCCCTTCTACGTGACTTTACCGAAAGAACCAAGAATATGAATTACTGCAGTCACGAAAGCTTTAAATCAAAGTTAAAGGCTTACTTCGTTCCGATAGCGTCGGAAGTTACCCTTCTCACCCAAAAAACGTACTTCATAATATTTAAACATTGGATACTAACAATATTATGAACACATAATGTTAAAATAAACAGTAGTTAATCAATGCATTAATTTAAATATACAACAGACCGTCGTTAAAAAGGGAATGGTTGGCAAGCGAGCACATTGGGCTCTATGGAGGCCCGTCGTTAAGCGATTAGTCGTTAACAGGGGTGGTCCTAAAGAGGGGTTCTTCTGTATATGTTTGTTCCCACGGACCATGCATTCCTCCCTCCGTATCTCATTTAAATTCCCAGCATACACATCTCCATGACCAGTCGTTCGTGGACTTTTTAGCTTTTGTTCCATCGTCATTATGATTCAAATGCCATTGCGAGGCACGTGCACCCATTGATAACGGTCCTCTTCAGGCACGTTACGTTGCTAATCATCATCAAATTTATGTTGATTTCCCAAGTAATTCCCATAAACGACGGTGATTTTTTGCAGAGTTACAAATGTGTTCCATCTGCTGCAAAAGTTTTAGGATCCTGTGACTCCGTTCACACGAGGATGCCGCAGTTTGATTCCTGGTGTTAAGACCTGCATGGGAAAGTGGCAATTACAAGGACAACTAATATGTGAAAAGGTGAAGATAAGTCGTCTCACCATAACAATGATGAGTCGGATTTCCCTTGGGAAGAAGGGTGTTGAATCTCGGCAGCTGATCTTATGCTTCAATGCAGGAGCTTCCGTGAAGGTGTACGCCAACTGCAGCCGGGCCTTGTCTGGTTTGGCGACCCTAGAAATATTTCCGCAACCGGCACACCGCATCCAGTAACGCCCTCTCGCCGTGGCTGTGCCTCTGCTCCTGTCTCCCGATGACCCAAAAAAAAATATCCGGTGAGAAAGGAAGCGTCCTTGAACGGTCGCGTGTAGCAACGCTGCGTGCCGACGCTTAGGGCCCCAACGCGATCCGGAGCGTGAGACCGCGTGTCCCTGCGCCGTCCCGTCCGCAGGTGTCGTCCAGACGAAGGGAATGTGGAGCAGCACCAGCCCACGGGAAGGCCACCGCGACGAAGCTGTCCCAAGAGCCTCCTTTGGCCAACTCCGCCGAGAACGTTCGCTGGTTTTCGTTCGGCGAATCGCATTGATTTTTATTCTCCGGGTCCCTGCGGCTTTTCCTTCCACATTTTGAAACATGCGTTCAGAGTATTTGGCTGCGATACATTTCCACACGATAAGCCACTTCGTTGAGCTATCATTTGTGGCCAGGTCTTTTCTAAAAAAAATAAGCGAATAGCTCAGTGGGCTTTACTTGGTAAAATAAAAAAAGTTTAATTTTATTTGTAAAAAAAATATATCGCAATTCACTTACCTTTCCTTTACACTTCTATCGTGTGTATTGTTTGTTGATGTAACGCTCTAACTCGCCCTTGCTGGACATCTGTGCAAAAGAGATTTACAATTCATCGGATTCCTACAGAAAAATAAATATTGTGATTCTGATTCTGGCGAATCGCCGCGCTTCCCCTGTGCCCGTGGGGTGGGTGGCTTGGCAGGCAGCTGTGAAATACAATTTGCGAAAATGTTGCAAAAACACAAGGCCTGCAACTTATTACGGTCTGCTAACAATTGCGATTGTGTGTGTATTTTTTTAACGGTCAGTGTGGCGGAAGGCCTGCCGCATGACTCTCGCTGTTCAGAATGCTGTTGTGTGGTTATTATTTCATTTTGGGGGTTTAGTTTGTACTCCGCTCACAGGAAATGCATTGTTGCGCTGAAATATTTTCTTTCTTGAGATTTTGTGCAGAATATTGAAACTATTAAACATGTTTTTAACATTTAAACAGTTTCCTCGTGATATGGAGAGTCGTATGTGCTTGCGATTACAGTAGGTGTCATAGTCAAGTGATTACGTGCACATAAATAAAATCACCTTTTAAAATGTACTGGCTGAAAGCCACTCCTGCCGAAAGACATGACGTTCGTTGTTAGTTCTAAAGGGCTCTAGAATGTGTTTTGAATCCACATTTCCAGTGATATACAGTGCACTTAAGCAAGCTTTATCGAGCATAAATAAACATCGCAAGCCCTTGCAAGTAAATCATCTGAAACGGCTTTTTTTATATATAACAAGACGTCGCCAAAACTTAAATTCAGAATTCCGTCTCGTACGAGAAATTCGCATCCCTCGGCGTTACGAACCCATCTCTCGCGGACCTCGGCGGGTGTAGGATTCCATCGCGATAATGAGAAGCACGTTGCGACCGCTCCCTCTGAAAACAATTCCCCGCCAGGGTCAACGCGGAGACGAGCGCCCCGCGTTTGTTGACGCGTCGCGTGAGTCCCCGCTGCAGTTCTGTGGAAGTGTCGTGCTGGCACGCAATGCTTATTTATCATTGTGCTTGCGCATGCATATTTCATGGCCCTCTGGTGCTCTCTCTGTCTCTACCCAGATCATTTCTACTTTGTGGATTTTTTCTTACAATCCCTTCCTTTTTTTTTTACCCCTTTTTGTAGATCAGAGCACTGAGCTGGTATCGCAAGCTGAGATCCTGGGGTTTGAATCCAGGCAACACCACCCGTGATTACAGCAGGTTCTGAAGTGTTTGTGAGTTGATGGTCTCATCTCTGTCACCATTGATGGCACACACAATAAGAACAATGATGCTACATTTGGTTCAGCACGAATTATTAAACTAAATGCCACCTCCTGAGAATTTTTAATATTGCTCTGGCCGTCGGTCAAAGCAAATGTTACTCGTGTGGCAGAGTGGATGGGGAAGTGCTGACCCCTGTTGCGCAAACCAGAGGTCTCACGAAGGGCTCTCATTGGTAGCTCTGTGATATCCACTTCCACGGGCATTTCTCTAACAAGAAGGGATGCACTGCTCCGTATGTGAGTGATCCCAATGGATGCTTCATCTCATGGACATGATGCCAATAGCACCATCAGGATAACATTCGGAAAATAATTGCAAATAATGGTTGAATGATGCATTTCGTTTTAATTGTTCTGACGCATTGGCTGCGATGATCGTACCACTGCGGTGCGTATGAACCGTAGCTCACTCGCAACGTTTTCTGATTAAGTATCAAAGTGTTAAATTGCAGTGCTGAAACATCTAAGTTGACCTCTCCGGCCTCTCTACGTGCTGCGAGGAAAGGGCGATTGCCCGAAATGCCACCTTCTACAAACGTTTCCTTTTAAGGCAGCTCTATTGACGAATGTGTTGAGTTTTTACTTTTACGTTGAGGCGTTTTATGACAGAGTAATTTCAACGCGAAGTAAAGCATTTTACGCACGGCTTACGCTCTGAAATTTCAAAAGAGCATTCGTCTTTGTGTAATGCTATCATGAGGGATGTTCGTCATAATAACGGTGATACGTGATATCAGTGGGATAGCATTGTATTTTTTTTCTCCTCCCTAACATACACAAGGGACCAACAAAGCAGTTGCAGATGTTAACAAAGTTGAGCGGGGCACTTGCGGCGATGCGGGCCCACGGCGTTATTGGTAATCGCGGCATCTCCGTGCTGTCGTGGAGGTGTCAACAGCGAATGATGACATCACAGATCTGGGCGATAGAGGCTCTGGGTCAGGGACGGGAGCAATACAAATATAAATGGAAACAGAAAATGGCTTGATACGCCAGTCGCCAGCCATTTAAGGATGGGAACATTTTTCAACGCAAATAATTCCATCCGCGTGGCGCAGGGGCAGATTGTGCAACTCGCTATCAGAAAGTAGCGAGTTCTAATGCTGGTAGGGAGTCACTTCGGCCCACTGCCCCCTCCAGGGTCGATAGAATCATACAATCATTACCCCTTTGTGGGAGATCAGCAGTGAGTTGTCCTGTGGAGAGATGGAACACTCACCATGGGGAATGTGGCATGTGCTAAGCAATTAACGCTGTCTGCGTAATTAGAGACGATTAAAATTATGATTGAGATCCCAGTGTGCGCGTGCACGTGTTACACGTGACAATGACGGCGTTAATTGCTTAGCACTTCACGTGGGACGTGGTTACCAATCATCGGGCACGTGAAGTGTGGAAGGACTTGTATTCGAATGGGATGTAAATTGGTAAACGCGGAAAGACGTTGCGCGGTGGTGGAACTGGAGCTTGGGAAACCCTGATTTATGGGCTAAAACACCAACAGCAGTTTCTGACAACCACACACTTCTCATTGTGAATATTTGATATTAATATCGCGACAAATCCCCGTGGTCTGGGTGAAACGAGATTATTGGTCATTGAGGAAATGGAATTTATCTTCTTGAAATCAAAACAACCCCTGAATCTGTGGCAGAGCGCAACAGCATTTCGCCGCATCCTTCTCATTCCCTGCCTGGCTCGGGCTCATTCGTTAATTAACGCCATGTCAGTATTGTGATCGTATCTGCCTTGGCGCATGCAAATTAATGTCACTCACTCGCGTTACGTGAGCCGCGGCGGTGGTGGAGCCGTGCCGCCGGTGCAGTGGCCGAGGCATTTAACCCTGGCCGCAACCTCGCCCCACCCCCGCACCTACCCAGCTCACACGATGCACGTTGGCTCCTGTCGTAGAGATACCCCCCCTCCCGTCCCACTTGCGGTATTTTACCCCGTCCTCTCTTCCTGTTCCATGCAGAAGTTGCAGAGGGGCATTTCCCCTGGAATTTAACGCGCCGCGTGTTAATTCAACGTGACGATTCACGTTTGTTTTTTCTACACGTGCATGATGAGTTGAACTCGTAATGATGACTAACAGCGGTGGTGAGTGATATCTGAATGAGTCCTGTACCCCCCCTTCCCCCCATACCCACCTTCACCACCAAACCGTGTTGACAGATTGGTGAAGTATGGTCAAACCACCCCCATAACTGCCACCACGTGGAGAGAGAGGAGCTTCATCCGGCAGTGGATTGACATCTACGGGCTGTACATTTGTAATCGTTACTGGTGCATGCTGCTTGATTGCGCGAGCGATCTCGTGCACATACATGCACTGAGGGTGGCTGGTGTGCGTTGTGTGTTTGTGCGTTGTGTGTGTCTGATGTGCGTTGTGTGTGTGTGGTGTGCGTTGTGTGTGTGGTGTGCTTTGTGTGTGGTGTGCGTTGTGTGTGTGATGTGCGTTGTGTGTGTGGTGTGCGTTGTGTGTGTGGTGTGCGTTGTGTGTGTGTGTGCGTTGTGTGTGTCTGATGTGCGTTGTGTGTGCGTTGTGTGTGCGTTGTGTGTGTGGTGTGCGTTGTGTGTGTGGTGTGCGTTGTGTGTGTGGTGTACGTTGTGTGTGTGGTGTGCGTTGTGTGTGTGGTGTACGTTGTGTGTGGTGTGCGTTGTGTGTGTGTGGTGTACGTTGTGTGTGTGTGATGTGCGTTGTGTGTGTGGTGTGCGTTGTGTGTGTGTGGTGTGCGTTGTGTGTGTGTGGTGTACGGTGTATGTGTGGTGTGCGTTGTGTGTGTGTGGTGTGCGTTGTGTGTGTGTGTGGTGTGCGCCACGGTGTTGAGATGTTAACTACCTCGGCTGGTATACAGGAGGTTGTGGATTCGATCCCGACCTTGACGCCTATTTATTTGGAGTTTACATGTTCTCCCCGTGGTCGCGTGGATTTTTCTCCGGGTCCTCCGGTTTTTCCCTCCACATTTAGAATCAACGTGCGTTTAGAGTATTTGGCTGCTATGCATTTCCACGTGATAAGCCACTTCGTTGAGCTATCATTTGTGGCCAGGTCACTTCTGAAAAAGAGCTATTTAGCTCAGTGAGCCTTACCTGGTAAAATAAAAAATATAGTTTAACAGCAGTTTAGCGTAAACACACACACAACGGAACCAGCGTGCACACACACACACTGATTATAGCTTGCACCGCTTTAAACGCTCCAGTGACATAAGCTATCGACTGTGTGCAGGCGTCTGTTGAGCACACACAGACACACACACGTGGCACTCGCAGTCACAGGACACGTTTCTTTGTATTATTTTCCGGACCTTGAGTAAAATATAGGTGGGACTGGAAAACATCGACCTCCGCAACCCAGCCCTTTCCTGTGTTGTGACCAGGCTGGCCAGATATGAAGAGTAGCCACATCTCAATGTTCGCGTTCCTTTCATTGGAAAACAGCGTGTGCTTGCGAGTACTGTACAGTGTGGTCCAGATATCTTGTGACCCCCCCAATTTATTGACCACCAACCAAATAACCTTTGAATATTCATTTCTTAAATATTTTTTTTTTCAAAAAAATAAGTTTGAGAGAATGAAAAGTGGGGGTCACAAGATGTCTGGACCAATCCCGTTACGCATCGGAAAACACAATACCGTGGAAATAATACGTAAATAACAGTCCCGGTTGCCAGCCCTCCATGGTCAATCCACTGCTGCATGAAGGCTTTCCCATGCCATGGGGGGGGGGGGGGGGGGTTCGTTGGCCGCACCTTGCCACGCTGGGAGTGCGCGGGTAAAAGAGAGAGGCCCCATGTTCGCCTGTGTGTTTCTTTAACTCGCCTCTTGTGCTGGCCGTAAGCCGTGGCACCGAACTCAGAATCGCCACTTGAAGAGTGCACGCGGTGCTCCATACCCCCAACGGCACAACGTGTAAGTCAGTCTCTGTGGCCAGTCACAGTGTAGTTGGCAACACCGAGCGGATAGATGCGTCGACCGACTGTTATCAGTTCCTGGCCCGGTTGCTCAGACACGCCGGCTCCTTGCGTTGCGTTGCACGACAAAGACAAAGATCCCCCGTACAGCCTCAACAGACTTTGGGGGGGCAAGTGCTGTTTGCGAGCACATCATGAAGGCCGGAACGGCACGCGAGGGTGCGGGGGGCTAGCACCACGCCCGGCCGCCTTTGTCTCCCCTCTGTCGATGTTTAACTACACAACGCACCAGGCACTCGTTTCAGGCTGAGTCGTGGACGCTCAGGACAGGTTTCGGGTGTTGGTCACTGATGTTGGTCATGAGCGCGAATCGAACGCGGGTCGCTGTGAGTGGTAGCGCAGCGCGCTGACCACTGCACTCCACCGATCAGCACTGCACCACGACCGCTGCGATCATCGCCAGCAGCGTTGGCCTCGTCAACGTCAGGAGCAGCGGGAGTGTCATCGCTGCGACGTCTCTTTCGTATTTGTGGATCGGCGCATTGCGTCGTTACACGTTGCACGGTCTTGTTCTGAATGACCAACAGTCGCACCACTCCCGGAGCGTCTAGAATGTTTCGTTTGTGCTTCAGGTATCCGCGTCTGCCATGGTTTGCGCGAATGCGATGTAAGGTGGACCATGAGCTTCGTGGAAGATCAAACCCAGGGATCTTTTGCGTCGGGTCTCTCACAACGAGGTGTTTGTCGGTGACCTCTTTTGAACTCCATTCGGCTCTCCAGGCTTCATCGGGGGAGGGGGTGGGGGGGGGTGAACTCACATTGGTTACGGTTAATCTCATGAGTCCAAAGGGTTGTTGTGTGACTTCAAGCGATGACGAGAGACGTTTGTTGAGGTCGTGACGACTGGGAAGGCGACCGTGTTCTTCGATTCGCACGACTTCAGTTCTCGGACTGGATCTGCACCAACAACCGCCATTCGCCACTAGGTGGTGGTAACGTCACCACGTCGCTTGTGCCAGGCTATGTGCACGTTGAGGCCACGTGAAGTGTCGAACGCCCGCCGACAGGAGGTCACGGGGCAGACCCAGGCTCCACGGGTCGGCTGAGTGAGATGATTGGCCAATGCACCACCTGTGCCCCCTATTGTGCCAAATTGCTGTGCTTTAGTTAGCCGGCGCTCCGCTCGTTGTTGTGAGCGTCGCTCCTCTGCACTCCGTTGTTGTTGGAGAGCGACTGCCTCCAACTGCCCAGTAGCATCCTTCACGAGCCTCCTCCACAGAAGCTGATCTTGACACCGCTGGTACCAGTCATCGGCAAGTCCACTCATCTCCACATCCTCTTGTACCACATCACTGCATCTCTTCTGTAGCCCGTGCCGCGCCCGTTTAGCCCCCTATATCTGGCCGTACAAAAGCTGTTTAGGCATGCGATGGCTGGGCATGCGGGCTACATGACCCATCCAACGCAGCCTTGCCTGCCGGAGGAGTTCACCGTTCACTCACGCATGCAATTTGCGGTCCGGCATCGCCCTCTGCCGGGCGATTGTTGAATTCGTCTCTCGAACGCCGTGGGGCGCAATCTCGTTTGGCGTGTAACGAAACATCAAATTCAATCGACGTTTAAGCTCCCGATATATATAGATCGATCGTGACAGCAAATAATTTCAGCCATATGTTGGATGTTTTTGGAGCCGTTGAACCAAAGTTTTTGTCTCACGTTGGCTCGAAAGTTTTATGCGTCCACGGGGGAGGCGGACGATGAGAAGCAATACACCCGCGCGTTTAAATACAGTTCTTCGTCATACTCTTTGGTTCTTTCGGTAAAGTCACGTAGGTATAAAATAAAATAAATCACGACGTTTCGGGCGCAACACAAGCGTCTGTCATCAGGTGATGACGTGATTTATTTTATTTTTCTACCTACGTGACTTTACCGAAAGAACCAAGAGCATGGATTCCTGCAGTCGCCGAAGGCTTCAAATCGAGTTTTTCGTCAGTTCAATCTGGGAACGAGGAGACATCCCATCACAACAGAGGCATCAGCGCGCGGTAGTAAAGCGGTTTAATCCGCGGACGCTACCTCCTACGACGCGTTTTGGGCATTAACGAAGAAAACTGAGCAAGAAGTGAGAGCACGCGAATAACCACGGAGAGACGGAACGAGCGTCGCATGGACTCGAGAACAAACAGGTTACTGACACCTTTCCAAGGCCGTACGTAGCCATGGAGTCAGCATTGGGGGGGACCAAATCTTCCAGGGGGTCTGGGGGTCCCCCCCCCCCCCCCAGAAAAAAAATCTAAATTTGAAAACGAATTTCCTGCCTAAAATATAAAAAAAAAATTCACTAACACTTGGGATGGATTTTTTTTTTTACAATAATGTCTAATAGTGTATTGTATTACATTGCTCTGTTTTGACTTTTTTTACCTTTTCTTGTTTCATTGTATGTAATGGCAGAGATTAGGGATTAATAAAGTACGACCATAACCACATTCATATAAACTGAAATATATATTTTTTGCGGGGGACATTTTGAGCATATTTGAATATTATAATTACGGCCTTGCACCTTTCTGATACCTTTCTGACTCGATGCCACAATGGCGAGATGTTAACTACCTCGTCTCGTATACAGGAGGTTCCTGGGTTCGACCCCAACCCTGACGCCTGTTTATTTGGAGTTTGCATGTTTAGAAACGTGCGTTCAGACTATTTGGCTGCGATAAATGTCCACATGATGAACCACTTCGTTGAGCTATCATTTGTGATGGCCAGGCCGCTTCTGAAAAAGAGCTGGATAGCTCAAGTGGGTCTTACCTGGTCAAATAAAAAAAAAGGTTGATAGTTTTACAAAAAATTGTCTGACAACTCACGGAAAGGAATCCTGAGCGGTTAGTCGCGAAGAAATGCAAAAGGTGCAGTCAAGGGTACAACGCGCCCGAGAGCACGTCTCATGTGGATATGGAGCAACGAGACCCGCCGTTTATGGATTGGCTCCCGTCTGTCTGTGTAAACAGTGGGATGCGGCACGATAACTCTCGTGAAGAGAATATTTTTGGGTATGGCAGCAATATTTTAAAGGTGATAATGACAATGTTGGTGGTCTGCTGGCCACGACAAGAGCGCTTCAGCAGAGTTGTCGTGTAGTTTCGTAGAGGTGATCCAATGTCAACGAAATTGCATTATAAAGTCGCGTTGCTCTGAGTATAGGGACTCACTCCGCAGAAAACCGGACGAATGAATGTACTCCTCGGGGTCAGTGCCGGGTTATCGGAATAGCAAAAGTAGCTACATATGTAGCTACATATGTACGTATGTAGCTACTTTTGCTATTCCGATAACCCGGCACTGATCACCTCTACGAAACGTAGATCACCTCTACGAAACGTAGCTACATAAGCTACGGGCCCCGCACTTTCAAGTGGCCCGCGCTAAATGTTTTCAAGCTATCAATTCCGATTCAGTGATCCTGCACTTGCTCTACGAACGACTGGGTGTTTAAGGTTAGCGATTTGTCGTATTATCTGGCTGTATAGCAAATGAAAAAAAATACAATAACTTTACTATGCAAGTAAAACACGTGTGTTTTAATATTTACGTGTTTTTAAAAAAAAAATTAGGTCTCCTTTATAGCATAATGCTGCAGGTCCCGCACTAGCTTAATCCGGCACTGCTCGGGGTTGGCCAAAACCTGGCGACGCAACAATAAACCGGCGCTAAAAGAATTCGTCTGTGCAGGTCCACGCGCGTGGCGCTTCAGTCCTGCCGCCCGCCGTTTACGCCCCCACGTGTGACGTAACAAAGAGCGCTCCTCCCCTCTCCCGTTGCGCGGTTTTGAAACGGTACATTCCACATTATTCGCAACTCCATGAATAACGTCCGATGGCCAAGCGCATGTATGGAGAGCAGTGACGTGCGGTGAGGTCAATGGCTGGGGAGGCACTGGATCGTGTCAGAGCCAGAGTCACACACTGAGGGGGGCGTGGCCTCACGGAGGAAGGCGTGGCCGGAGTGAGGGGGGCGTGTCCTCACTGAGGGGGGCGTGTTAGACACGTCCCCCCTCAGTGAGGCAGATGTGATAGCGGCCTCCCCTGGTGCTTTTTCATTGCAGTTTCATGACGAGACCAGCGAGCCTAAATATCTTGATACACATACGTGAAATAAGTTACCTGGAGTATGGAAGGCGAGGACGTGAAATTAAGGGGTCTACAAACATTACATTGGTGAGATACTGAGATAGTAACAGGCACGCGCTTATTGCCCGCGCTCCATCCAGCTACTGAGGGGTTGCGCAATCAGAGGGGAGGCTGAGCTCGTCGCTGCTTCACCTCTCGTCTCTTCCTGTATTTGCAGCAGAGCTCCGCAAATTTGGCGATTTTGACTATAAAAATGATTGGAATCGTACAGAAATGACATTTATAACACAGATCAGTGGAAAATTATTGATATTTATTTTATTTAATTACTCTTTTTTTTACTTTTCGTACACAGCTATTTTCATTGGAGTATGACAGGTGAGGCTCTGCCTCCCCTGCCTCCCCTGACCGCACGTCCCTGGTGGAGAGCCGATACAGAAACCATGGCAGATGCATTGTGGGAATTTTTTATCTGGGCCGTTTGCCATTAATGCACTTTTTCTGTTAAAGCATTGTCGTTGAGCAGTGCGGTGAGCTGTTGTGGCGATTAATGCCAGTTATTTTGGTCTTTTCGTTAAAACACGAGAAATGCCCTCATTTAGACGGACACATTATTCCCCAGGCGAAGCGATAGACAGCCCGATGAATCCATTTGAGAGCGGGAAGGATGATGTTGGATGAGGGGAACTTGTCGTTTGCGAATGAGTGACGCGACTGGACGCATGGCGTTTTGACCCGATATCCCGTCCTGCCTGCCTGGGGCCGCGTGTGGCACCTGCAACTTGCTCACTCCCTCCTCTGAAAGAGGCCCATTCACCCGAAACGTTATCTTGTTGAGAAGAGTTAAAAAAAATGGTGCGTGCCCAAAACTTCCCGGCACACGCGAAAGGCTGGGCCAACCGGATCCAGTCACATTGGCCCAACATTGGCACGCTCACTGGGCTGACGGCGTTGTCACAGCAGCCTGTGCAAGATGGCCCGCAGCCAAGTGTGGGATAGGGGTTGAATATTCGAATGCGTTGTCGGTTACAAGACGATGTTTTCTCGACGCAGACGGGTGGGTTGTAAGGTATGGTCCAACAGGTGCAGTGGGATCCAGCTGTTACCACGACCTGTCTTTTAAATGCCTCATGTGGCCAGAAAAAGAACATCCAGCTGCTCTCTTGTAGTTTGACACGTGGGAGGCTTTCACGACCAATATTATCCATAATAAAGGTTTGTTTATGGGTTAGATCGGGTACAAATAAATGTGTCGTTAAACCCACCACCGCCCGACACATCCAATTAGTAAGGTTTGTCACGTAAACAAAGCTTGCCAAATAGTTACTACTTCAGCACACCGGTGTGTTGAAGAGTAAACCCACAACACTTGTAGCTATAAACCCAGATTGTGTGTGCCGAGAGGGAGGCGGCGGGTGGAGGGGCCGGCTACCACACACGTTTGAAGATGAGTTAATATCGACAATGAAGTCACTTTTAAGATGCCCTCTCGTGATGCTGTGGCAGTGACGACGCCTTGTATAAAGTACGGCGAACACGCCGTGATGAAGTCGATGGAAAGTCATTTGAAAGTGCCTTGGGGTTATCGCCGTTACCGCTGTGTAATGTTTCAAGATGTTGACCTCTGCGAGCCCCTCGAACAAGCACGTTATCTCTTCACGGGTGGCTAATGGCGACCAATCAATGCCATTGTCCCCACCCTCAGACCTTTATTGGGGACACTTTAGGTCCAATAAAATAAAATCTATGGGAATACCGTATATGATTTCACTACGATGCTCATTTGACGAACGGGACCGATCCGTTGGCGATAGCCAATTGCAAATAATCGCCTCCCATATCGATGAACAGCGTTTGGGCTGTGCTGCTGCGCGTCACTCAAAGCACGACAGTATCCCAAGTACAAACACGACAAGAGGCTTTCGGTGAAACATGTAAGTCGGGAACTTTACTCAAAACACAGAGCTGTACACATTTATAAATAGCACACAAAATAAAAGCGAAACTTTACAGGTAACAGTCACGTTGGGACGCTGGTTTGAGACGAGATGCGATGAATGTTTTGGACGCCGAGATGAGTGTAATGTGTGGGATTGGTGGTGGGGGGGGGGGGAGCACGGAGGGGAGGGGGGGTTGGGGAAGCACGGGGGGTGTGGGGGGGGGACACAGAGGGCTCATCAAAATTATGTAGCTTGTCAACATGCATTTCTCCCCGCTCTTGGATCCGCGGACCATGAGAGTCCAGACGTGGGTTCTCGTTGGGCCACCGATGCTTTTAGAAGCACTTGCGGTGGACGATGGAGGGCCCTGCCTCGTCATACTCCTGCTTGGTGATCCACATCTGCTGGAAGGTGGACAGCGACGCCAGGATGGAGCCTCCGATCCAGACGGAGTACTTGCGCTCGGGAGGAGCGATGATCTGTCGCGGGAACGCGGGGAGGAGGAGGAGGAGAATGAGAAAAGGCGGTCAATGACGAGAAGAACCCGTGTGCATCCAACAGATGGCAGTGCAGCATCGCATTCTGATGTCTGCGAGTCTGAACCCTGCGACTTGGGAACACTTTTGTATTTTTGTGCACCTCGTCACGAACGTGCGCGCGAGCTGACCGATGTGTCGTGGACATTTACCGCGTGCGTGGCCTCAGACTCACCTTGATCTTCATGGTGCTGGGTGCCAGGGCGGTGATCTCCTTCTGCATGCGGTCAGCGATACCCGGGTACATGGTGGTGCCACCGGACAGCACGTTGTTGGCGTACAGGTCCTTGCGGATGTCGATGTCGCACTTCATGATGGAGTTGTAGGTGGTCTCATGGATGCCAGCGGACTCCATGCCTGAGAGACGGGTGGGAAAGCGAGTTTATTGAACATCATCACTCCCGAGCCTTCGTCTGTCCATCCACTGTTGCGCGAAACGCCTCTGCACATCGTGGTCCTGCGGATGCCACGATCCCCTCGCACTCACCGATGAATGAGGGCTGGAAGAGGGTCTCGGGGCAGCGGAAGCGCTCGTTGCCGATGGTGATGACCTGGCCGTCGGGAAGCTCGTAGCTCTTCTCCAGGGAGGAGGAAGTGGCGGCGGTCGCCATCTCGTTCTCGAAGTCCAGAGCCACGTAGCAAAGCTTCTCCTTGATGTCACGCACGATCTCACGCTCGGCTGCGGGGGGCGCGCGCGTACAACACCGCGGTTCAGGCGACTCGCACGGCGGTCTCTCCCGAGCCGGGAGTCGAACACCCCGAAAAATGGTCGCGTGTTCTGCGGGGGAGTTCCTCCTCCTCTGGCGGACGGCTCACCTGTGGTCACGAAGGAGTAGCCACGCTCTGTGAGGATCTTCATCAGGTAGTCGGTGAGGTCGCGACCAGCCAGGTCAAGGCGCATGATGGCGTGGGGCAGCGCGTAACCCTCGTAGATGGGCACGTTGTGGGTCACACCGTCACCGGAGTCCAGCACAATACCTGCGGGCGGGAAGGGGGCACGAGCGGTCAGTTCCGAGTCGCGTTGTGCCCGTGCAGGGCTCGTATCGCAGACTGTGCGTCCGTGAGTGGCCGCAACACCCCCCCCCCCCCCAGCCTCCTCCTCCATCCCCACCTCGTGCGCCATGCCAGCCCTCTATAGGTGATCGCCAACAGCACTTGCTGCAAGAGTCCAGTGAAGGCTACGTGGGGCATCTTTGTCTTTGTTTCGGTGGCGCAGTCCTTTCGCGCAATGCCCTACGAGCTCGACTTTTAGGGTTCCAACCCTGGGTCTCGATTTTCCTGAGTGGCAAGCGGTCCCTGAAGCAATCTAGGCTGAGCATCACCTAGGTCGGCGCGGCCTTAAAAATGAGTTACCCAGGTTCAGTGATGTGAAAATCAGGACCGGGGAGACGAAGGCGTCCGAGCGAACGAATCCCGTCCCTCGTGCGCCGTGCTGCTACCCTGAGCCTTATCAGGTGCTCGCTCACAGAACTTTGCCCCAACAGTCTATGATACTGAAATATTGTACGTGGGATCTTTGCCGTGCGCGAGTGTAATCAATGCAAAACCGTCATACTGAAAGATATGGGGCATCTATGTTGCGAGTGTGGGTGTGTGAATGTAGAATTCGGTGTGTCACGTGATCTCACCGGTGGTACGGCCGGACGCGTACAGGGACAGCACGGCCTGGATGGCCACGTACATGGCGGGCACGTTGAAGGTCTCAAACATGATCTGGGTCATCTTTTCACGGTTGGCCTTGGGGTTAAGGGGGGCCTCTGTGAGCAGGGTGGGGTGCTCCTCGGGGGCCACGCGCAGCTCGTTGTAGAAGGTGTGGTGCCAGATCTTCTCCATGTCGTCCCAGTTGGTGATGATGCCGTGCTCGATGGGGTACTTGAGGGTGAGGATACCGCGCTTGCTCTGCGCCTCGTCGCCTACGTACGAGTCCTTCTGACCCATACCCACCATGACTCCCTGTTGGGGCACAGACGCGCGGAGGACGCGCGTGATTAGTGGCGAGGCGAGCGCGTTGCACAACAGGACGTGCCTCGTCTGAGTGTCGGTGTCACGAACACCGAAACGCGTGTGGTCCGGCGCCTTGGCGGATCGGGGTTGGTGGCTCACGCTGGGATTTGTGAAACTCCAAAGCCTTCTCGACTTCTACGAGACGCGTTGCTGGGAGATGGTGAAACCAGCAAGTGGGTCCTTGACTCGCGATCGGTGCGCAGATTTTGACTGTCATCTCCTCGCGTCTGCGTGGTGGGGTTTCTCCGAGCATTCCGGTTTCCTCGTTGCGCGCAAAATATTCATTTAAAAAAAAAGAACTAAATTGACGAAACAGCCTGGTGTTTTTTTATATATATGTAAATGCAGGGTACCCTCTCGATGACGAGCCGTGAGGCTTTGCCGGGTAAGTAAAATGCCTTTGCAGTGCGGCTGCTGGGCTGGATGTCGGATTGCCGTCGAGTGAGAGAGGCTGCGCAGTCAGCAGTCGCCATTCTAAGATCCAGGCTGCCCAGGCGTCAAGTCTATTCTCGGGCTACAGTGCGTGCTAGAGGGACAGGCCGATCCACGGAGGTGGACCCCGCGGCTAAATTTAGTGACCCCCTTTCACCCCGTCCTTATTAGGGCCCGAAACTCCCTTGGCACGTGAGCGATTTCACATTTTTCATCGGGATGAAATGTGAGATTCTGCACACTGGGCGTCAACGGAGCCGCGTCGGCGTTTGCAGCAGAACGCCCACCGTGGTAATTCACAGGGTCAGAAGAGTTGAAGCGGAGGTTGACGTTCAAGAATATGCGCGCGCGTGCAATTACGGGTAAGTCATTGGCTCGTTACTAATCGCTCGTAGAGCCTGGATCGGCGTGTGTGCGCGCGGAGCGTGTGAATAGTTGATGGATGCATTGTCCGCCGCTTTAGGTGGTGATTTTAATGCAACTCTGAAACCACATCGCATCGCTGCTGCCAGCTTCTTCCGACTTCTACGACCTCATCCGTTTGTTAGCGGACACTGACTTTTCTGTAGACTTGTTAGACACCCGCCAATTTAGCTGACTATCGCACAGTTTGCCCCATGTGTCCGCCCAACTTTCGCAAGCACTTCACTTCGGCCGACGCATGAATTAAAAGCCCCATCGGGGCCTTGGCGACTTCCCCCAATTGGTGGCTTTCTCAAAAAACACATCCGGCGAAACCAAATCAGTCGTTGGCCCCTTAATGCCCCCCGCCGCATGCCGAAGTGCGTGGGTTCTTCCTCCTCCGCACGTCTGAGTGACAGGTGTGTGGGGGGGGGGTGTATGGGGAGGAGTAGTGGGGGGGGGGGGGTGTGAGGGTGCGGGTGGAGGCAGCCCTTACCTGGTGGCGGGGTCGCCCTACGATAGAGGGAAAGACGGCGCGAGGAGCGTCGTCTCCGGCGAAGCCAGCCTTGCACAGCCCCGAGCCATTGTCGCACACGAGCGCGGTGGTCTCCTCGTCGTCACACATGGTTGCTTTTGTTTCTTGTTTCCTTCAAGCCGCTGCAGGGGGATAGAGGGGGGGTGGGGAGAGCGAGAGAGCGGTCCGCGTTATTGCGCCTTAACTCCGTGCTGCTGCGTCCCCATCGACTACCCCCGCCTCGGCGAGCAATCCGCAGGTGTTCGCATTCGTTGGGAGTGGTAGAAATTCGCCATTCTCAAGGCGCAGGTCGGTCTATTCATAGGGCATATCCCGCTTGCTTCTCAAAACGTTGTACTAGCCCCCGTCGATAATGATGGCCCAAATCGACAAATAACCGGAATTGAAGCTCGCTACTTGACTGAGATGCCATTCACATGTTCTATTAGTGACTTCGTGGCTTTTTGTGTTCTAACTGATGTCATTTTCCTAAACCCCCGAGTTAGTTAAATCCACGTAAATGCGCACATCCTTTTTCGAACTATCAGTGTTGTTTGAATTAACTAGCACCCATCCCAAGCACTTTGAATTTCACAGCACTGAAGTCTGCGTGGTTGATTCCCCGATACTCACCACAGAGAAGGGCGATCAATTTGGATTAAAAACTTCCCCGATCTAATCAAACTAAATCTGGATTCCGTCTCTGAGAAGTGCATGCCTAATTAAAATTATATAATCTGTTTGTCTACACTGCCCTTCACCGATGTGAGCTCTCGATGTTAGTTTATGCTCGTAGATTACGTTATTTTGCTTTAAAGCTATCATTAAAAAAGATTCCACTAAATCTTTAGAACTCCAACTAAGAGGTTTCTTTTTTTTTAATCTAACGTTATTTGTATTGTTTACATTGTGCTCTTGTTAGTTCGCCTTCTTCAGGAAATGCAATCACTGCTATAGTAAGATCCTCCTGGGTGCACAGTTACAATTTAATAAAGCTGCTTAACACCTCCTCATATATGATCTTCGCTTTTAAATTATCGATGCCGTTGTCTGTAAACATTTCCATTCACTTCCTTGTAATGTCCAATATTTGGTATTGCGTTTTATTCTCCCAACTTAAGAATTGACTGCCTGCCGCCACAATTGCCACGTGTCATCATTACTTAAGATCGTTGAGGCTCATGGTGATATATTAACTACACAATAATTACAACTTTGTCTCTGACCCTCCTTTAACAACACCCTCCTATTCACATCGTTCCACAACTCGCTCCCTTCTTCTGTAGCGAGCCCATCCCGAGACACGGCTGCGCAAAGTTTCGACGGCACATGAACTGAACTTGCGTTGCGTGACATTTGCCACTGCGTTAGATCCAAGTCGCTTCTGCCTGGCTGTTGCCTGCTGCTGCTGCCAGGTGGTCCTTATGCTTACCCGTGCAAGGCTGAAATGCTTCGCTATGTTCCTCGAGCGTAGGACTGGAGGCCGAGGTAACCCTGCGCTCCCTTTTATACACAAGCGGTACCTCCTCCTCCGCACACGCCGCTCTGCATATGGAGTCGCATAAGAACCTCTCCATATATGGTATCGGCCACGCCGGGCGCCCCATTAATGGCGAGGCGGTGGCCGGGATGGGTCCTCGCCGAATGAAGCGCACTGCCTTCTCGAGTCGGGGATTTGACCACCCGGCCTTGTAAGGGCACAGCCGAGGGCTGGGAGAGGGACCACAGCTTTGCCCGGCAGTAGCGCGTGCGGCGGGAGCGAGCGTCGCGCGATTGTTGACCCAAAATGGTCTCATTCAATTAATAGAGAATAGTAATAAAGTGGCACGCAGCGTGCGACTGAAAGCGTGTTAATTATTATTTGTGTATTATTATTACTACTCGTGATTATTAGTGCCATTGCTGGCACGGTATACGTAGCAGGATTGAACCATGGTGAGTGCTTAGACGGGTGACCATTACCAGGGCTTGCCAGGGTTTGTAGGATTGTGGCGGCGAGGTTTGGTGGAGGTGGCAGTGCGGAGCGTTACTCACTCTCGTATGCGTAATGGGGTTTTGTCCGATTCCTTTCCCACACGAAGCCACTCATTCAAAAATGAAATCGGTGAAACAACCCCAATGGAGTAGAAACCCTCCTGACAAGGCGTATTGAGACTCTTCAGGCTCCCCTGTGCGAAACAGCTGCCATTGTGAATGTCGCTGCGGTATTAACTTGTGCAGGGTGGCGTCAATGCCACGCTTTTGGCCGTGGTGCCATCGCTAGCCGCGCCGTGTGAACTTGCGTGGAGATGGAATGATGGGCACGGATGGCATTGCTCATCCTGCCAGCGCGATAACAATAGCGAGATAATTCCAGTTATAATCGTGGCCCCTGGTGGGTTGAACAGATACCATGTAAGATAATGTGACGTCTTATTACAAAGGTTGAACGCAAATTTACTTTCATGAAAACCGTACCAGAAATTGTCGCGCTTGTTTACTTCCAAGTATTCAGGAGTGTGCGTTATTAATTCAGCGAGGAGAGCTCCGCGACCACTCCGGGGGGCTGATAAGCAGCTAGCGGACTAACGTTTCGCAACCCTCCCCCATCCTCGCGATACAATGAATCGTCACGATTCACAGTCCCGATTGAACTACATAATCGATTGTTTTCTTTAATAATTGTGGTGAATGCGGCGATCTCCGGTTGGCGGAGGGGGTCATCATCATTGCCAAACTGATGTTCTATCATCATTAGCCATGATCAGTCCACTGCTGGATGAAGGCCTCCCCAAGTCGTCCCGATCTCTCACGATGGACGTCCTCACGGGCACGTTCTCTCCATGGACTGCCACTCCGTTATTATTCTCGACCATCGGCGGAGGGATGACGCGAAACCCCCGCACCTCCGATTAATGCGGTTGGCTACGCATGGTGCGAAAGAAGTTCAACATACATACAACCTATAGCAATGGAAACATGTATACATACATTCGGGATCTGTTATTCATCGTCACACCCTTTATAGTAGCATCACGGCTGCTATCGTGGCTGGAGGATGGCCAGGGCAGCCCACAGGGAGACCTGCAGGGATCCCACTGCTCATCGAGCTCGCTGGCCTCTGAGTCACTGGACAAAATTGGCGGTTCTACTCCCACCGCCGTCTGACAATTAATGTTGACGTCGTTCATAGCGTAATAGCAGAGTACGTGGTTTGCTGTCAAGTTAACTTCAAGGACTGTGTGACATCATTTTCAAGAGCAGACCATCATCATCGTTATTCTCAGACCTGCCTGCCAGAGCATATAAGGCGTCTCACGAGGCTCGCTTTGTGTGCCTCTCACCTGGTTAAATAAAGGACAATGTGCCAAGACCCCGGGGCAACAGAGGGCCGAGGGGGACGAACGCTCTTGCACGTGTGAGCGAGCGGCCGCACGGCTCCCCCGCAGCTCGCCCGGCTAAAATTAGGGCCCACTTTGCACTTTGTATTCCAAAATAGCGCGCTGGCCTTATGTGGAAGTCTGAGTTATATATAATTGTAGATCAACGCCGGGAAGGTGAGGCTATTGCTCGGCGGCGGCGGCAACGCAGTCGCGCGCGTGTGCGTGTGTGTGGCTGCCGCGTAAAGCCGACATGGGGGGTCTCGTGTTGAGTGTCCGAGGCTCCGTCCTTTCAGTGTTGGCGACACTCCGGGAAGTGGCGACACTTGCCGTGAACGAGCCTCCCCCCCAAACCCCCCGAGCAGACGGGGACTCTCCAGGGAGGAGAGCGAGAGAGTGGCGCGTGTGGCTCAACCGGTCATGGATCATATCTGGAGAGACAAAAGCGTTCGGGCGTGGATCACGGCCACACCGCACCCTCGTCCGCCGTGCTGGTCTTCGCATGTGCTCGCTGACAGCACCTGTCCTCATCGTGTGTGCGAGGCTACACGGGGATCGCTGTGAGCTCGCCGAGTGTGCTGTGCTGTCCGTCCCCCGAGTGTTGCCGGAGTTCGAAGCGAGCGCTCCCCTCGCTCACGTCGCACACCCGCTGGCGTGAGTCTCACATCGTGCAGCGAGCCCCCCCCCCCCACCACCCCCAAATCTGATGCTCTTATACATTCCGCCACCCTCCCCCCACCTCCCCCCCCCAAAGCAGACTCAGTCGCTGGGTGGGGGGGGTCCCTCGCCGCATGGCTCAATCTCCCCCCACCTCCCCTCCTTGAAACAAAAAAAACCCCACTGAAAACAACAAAAACTCACTTCGCGGGATTAGTTTGGAATTTGGAAGGGAGCCGTGAACAGGAGCAACACCCCCCCCTCCTCTCCATCCATCGCGATGTGACGCGGCATGACAGATGCCTCCTCCCCCTCCTCCTCCCCCGCCTCCTCTCTGCCATGTGCGCGCTCTCGTGTTGTGTGCGGGTGGGCGCGCGAGGAGGCCGGGGCCCCTGGCTGCTGCTGATGATGATGCTGCTGCTTGTTGCTGTTGGTGGGGATTGCCGAGAACACCTGTTGGACGGCGCTGGCCCTCGGCTGCCTCTCCTTACGTGTCGAGCGCGATATCGCCTTTTATGGTCAGTGTGGAAGCGCGCCCTCTGAAGCTCAAGACGTCTGTTGGGAGGTTGAGAAAGCTGTTCGCTGTTCACGTCCCGTCCCCCCCCCCCCTTTATTCGCGTTGCAAGATCACACAAGAAATGGAGACGAAGGCATTCCAATGCCTCCCAGCCTGGGTTCGAGTCCGGGTTAGGACGAGCGACGATGCCCTTATATGTCGTACTTGGGTACAGAACATCATGATCTAATATATATGTAGTCGTGATTGCGACCGATATAACCCCCCCCCCCATGATGTTCTGGAAGGGCTAGAAAGCTGAACGCTTGGTACCAACACAGTCGTCCTATCCTTAGAGCTAGAACAGGAGTCGCAACCTGCTACTGCTTCGTGACCGTTATTTTATTAAGGGCCACCACCCGTCCCGTATTCACGTTGCCTTGCTGCGATTTCTTAAAATATTGAGCTATTTTCTTTCGTTGCCGACCCTTGAGCAAGAATATATATTTAAAAAAATGTTTTTAGAATTCTTGGTTCTTTCGGTAAAGTCACGTTGGAAGGAAACAATAAAATAATAATATATAAAACAATAACATTCTCACGACGTTTCGACTGTAACACAAACAGTCATCATCAGGTGTAAAAAAAAACAACGGCAAGAAGCAACGGCAAGAATAATGCTTCTTGCCGTTAGTTTTTTCACACCTGATGATGACTGTTTGTGTTACAGTCGAAACGTCGTGAGAATTTTATTGTTTTATATATTTTATTATTTTATTGTTTCCCTTCAACGTGACTTTACCGAAAAAAACAAGAATATGAATCACTGCAGTCACGAAAGCTTTAAATCAAAATGTAATGTTTTTAGAATTGCGGGTCTCCAAAACGTGCAGCCGATTGTTGATTGATTTCGGCTGTAAGTGGGGGGGGGGGGTGGTATGGCTAGCCTAGAAGTCTCAATCGCTTCCAGTCTCTTGTGTTTAACACTTAAGAGACAATAACCGCTTGTAGTACATCATCAGTGAACCAAGTGTCACGCTATGATGGACGGAAATACGCGGAAGAAGTCCGCTCCCTTTTACTGATATTAATGGTAATTGATGTAAAATAAATCGCTCATATAAATGGCATAATTGCATTATTGTGGTTGTTGTTTAACCACAGAAGCCGTGTGAAGTCTCAAGACTGTTGTCAATGAGGGTCTTCTGCCTTGGGATGTTTGGTGAGTTGTTATTGGCAGTGTTTTTGTTCAGCCTAAGTGTACACAGAAGGGCTAATTCTCATTTTTTATATTTAAAAAAATAACCATACTTGCTCTACGCACAGCCCTCGCCTCCCTTGCCTGTATTCAATGCGTGATGCAACTCCCTCATTTCGAACCGTGAACAGTGTCCCACTGACAAGGGCGCACGACAACGAGATCATTACACGCACACACAGCGCGCTCGTGTTTAACCCCACGTCCACCGTCAGTGTGCCGCGCGGCAATCAACAGGCTCCTTGGCATGGAGCAGCTGCGCGCCCCAGACCTGCAGCTGAGCAGAGGGAGGCGGCCGTGTGCTCGGATGTAACAGGAAAAGGGATAACGCGGGGCCGGGGTGCCCTGGGCACGGGGGGGGGGGGTGGAGTTTGTGGAGACGAAATGGCACGGACAGCTGGGCCACGGCGCATGAGCAGATAGATTCCGGCCGCCCACGTGGCCTTGAGCAGCCTCGCGCAAGCGTCAATGGGCTCCTTGTGCCGTGCACACAAAAAAAAACAGTCGCCCGCGTCTCCTCGTGTCGCGAGCAGCTGCGCCGGGAGGCAACACGTGGATAGGTCGGGGGGGGGGGGGGTTATGTGGCTGGGGAGGGATGGAGGGTAACGCACAATAACAATCCAGTGTTATAGATGCATTTGTGTATTTATTTATGGGGGTGATTCTTCCAGCATCTCAAAACGACGTGAAAATACGAGGAAGGTGCCCGCATGCATTGTTTGAAGTTATATATTTTTTTCCTAAAGTCACAGCAGGGATGATGGGTACAATTCTACGGGTCAGAGTGGACGCATTCGGATAGAAGATACTTCTTCAGAGAGACATTCGTGAGCAGAAGGGGGAGAGGAAGAACTTGAGCTTGGACATAAACCGGGAGAGGGTCTCAACAGAGGCGAAACGAAGGGAGCAGCGTAAACAGCAGCGGAGAAAGAACGTGAAGGGGCTGGATTGGATAGTTTGTAAATGCAAGTCCACAACGTTTATCCCGTTGACGGTTGCTATACAACGGTGGGAATTCCACATTCCTATTGTGGAGACAAGTCTATGTACATAGGACGACGAGTATGTTTATCGACCGGAAATGAAGGAGATATAAATTGGCTGCGTTTCGGGGAGAGATTCAATAAAATATCAGCGGCGTGTACACGATTCCAAACACGTCGTAACGTACAGCGCTGACCTTTTATAATCCAATTAGCATTTAATTATCTCCATTCGGTGCCTACGTATTGAACGTTTGTAATTGTGACAAAGTGCCTGAGTGCAGCCTGTAATTACTGGAGGTCACGCGGGACAATTTTAGATTACCCGAGCGCCGTGTTCGTGAATGCAATGCACTGAACTGACAGCGTCTGTATGCTCGGGGGGGTCGTAAGGATTTATTGAAAGAGGAAATATCGCATCACGGGTCCATCGCAATCTCGGCCCTTTTTTGTTTTGCTCTCTTAGGCAACATACCAATGCCTTTACTTTGCGACTTCACGTTGTAGCCTGCGTAACTGTTGCTCGTGTGGAATGGCATTGGGAAAGTTTTTTTTATATATATACAGCAGGTTTACGTTGGGGATGCGTTCCTGAAAGGTGCGACGAATATCGAAACGGCGTAAACCAAAGTGGTGTACGGGGGCAGGTGAGGACGGAGGCTGAGGCGACGGATACGAGAAAGGACGGATGGTTCTGTCGGCAACGTGTGGCTTGGGGCGACGCAAATCTGGCAGTGGTAGTAATGAAGTGCCGGCATTTGTAGATCTGGGTATTGCTGTACAGGGACTCTTCTACTTACAAACGAGTTAGGTTCCAGAGGTCTGTTCGTAAAGTCGATTTGTTCGTAAGTCCAACTTTACTCCTGTCGATTCCAAACGTGTTGTGCGGCATGTACACTAAACACAGGGAATTACTTTAAAAGTTGTATAATCTCCTGTATATGTAGATGCCATTTGTTAGTAATGCTCTGCAGATGTAGATGCCACTGGCTCTTCACGTTCTGCAGATGTAGATGCCACTGGTTCTTCATGTTCTGCAGATGAAGATGTCACTGGTTCTTCACGTTCTGCAAATGTAGATACCACTGGTTCTTCATGTTCTACATATGTAGATGCCACTGGTTCTTCATGTTCTGCAGATGTAGATGCCACTGGCTTTTCACGTTCTGCAGATGTAGATGCCATTGGTTCTTCATGTTCTGCAGATGTAGAAGCCACTGGTTCCTCATGTTCTGCAGATGGAGATGCTAACTCCCTTTGGTGCTCGTGTTTCCTCTCTTGAAAAACTCGGTCCGAACAGGCAAGTGTACATACGGACAGGTGTGTTTGAATCTCTGAAAGTTCGTAAGTAGAGGAGTCCCTCTATTTTGTTACAAGGGATAGCCTCACTTGAGTCTCGAAGACTCCCTCCTAGCTTATTCAAGTGGGTCCTTCTACGGTGCGAGTGTATCCGATGACACGAATGAGAATGTGGTAAGCGGAGATCCGAAGAAGCCGCAGAAAGGGAGGGGGTGATTATAATTCAGCACTGCCACCTCGCAGCCCTCCGCGTCTAACATCACCTGGCGAGCCGTGGGTGGCGGTCGCACCCATCCGCACGTACGAACCGGACTCCGATCGAACACCGCCTCATCTTTTCAAACGACCGTGCAACGAGGATCTGCGGCGCATCGCGACGGCCGCGGGCATCCGTTTCGTGGAAACCCCTCCGCCGTTGTTGATGCACTCTCAGTAAACACGCCACTTTGCTCGACCCGTTTTTCCTTAAATACGTATATTTAAACTGTCAAGGCTTCTCGCCACTCGAGACGAGTGTTGGCGGGTTTTATTTGAGCGATGCAGGTCGTCGGTTTACTTTTGAGAGAAACTAAACAAACCTCGCGACCGCCGTTCCGCAAATCACGCAGGGGCGCACGCGCGGAGGAGTTCCTGCGCGCGCGTCTGCCTTGCGTTTCATGCGTCGTTCCCTTTAAACGGGACATTTTAAACAAACTCAACAGAAACTACCGCCGCCGTACAGCGGCCCGGAACATAAATAAATACGGCGTAACGCTGTCGCTTCGCTGAACTTGTACCGCAGATTGATTATTAACAGTACACGGTTAGAAACACAGTATTTGTCATTTCGATTTTAAACACGAAAATATTGCGAAGAGCCGTCTCGACGCAGCGGGAATTTGCAAACTACGCAGGAGGGCAAGCTTAGCCAAGCGTGCGCATTTGTGGAGGAACGCGTCGAAGATGTGACCCGCTCAGCAAATCGTCCCTTTGGTCGGTGGATGAAATCGCGACCGCTTCGTGTGAAGTCAGCCGGTGGCCGTCTTTGCTTGGATATGGAGAGGCATGACGAATGTGGACTTTCCACAAATGGCTCCGGGTCGCCAACAACGGAGGCTAGAACCCGCTCCAGCAGGGAGCCGTGCTTGACTCTTGCCCACTTGTCGGCTACGTCCACGCGTCGTCTCGTCGTCCGCCGTGGCCCCGCGGGCAGCAGTGTCCCCTTCCTACTCCTCCTTATCGGGGGGAAGAGAAGGCAGCAAGGCCACGGGGTCCGGCGAGGCCACGTGCTCCCTGGGTCCACCCCTCCCCCCACACAACACCATCCCCCCCCCCCCGCAACTACCCCATCCCTTCCCACCTTCCCCCCCCCAAGAATGAGCGCATGTTTTCCACAGAGAGCCGCTATCATCGCGTGCGCCTCTTTCGCGGCGCAACTATTAATCGATTAATCTTCGTCTGCTGCTCACGATGCACGACGCATCATTATTATTTGTGATTGGTATAATTACTGGAGTTCACCGGATCCCTACAGCCACTAGAGGGGGCTACAATCCACCACAATGGTTGTAAATAAACGATTTTTTTTAAAGTTTAAACGGGACTCAAAATTATTGGCAATAAAATCGTTGATGGATGAGGACCGCAACAAGCCGAGTGGCGTTGCACGTGGGCCGTGTGGAAAAAGCAGAAAACACGGCCCTCGCACTGCCGCCACGTGTGCCCTGCCTCAGTGGTAAAATTATTTTTTATTGTGGTTATTTTTGTTATAACCATTTTTTAACCCAGCAAAGCCTCATCGAGGTAGAAAACTATATATTTTTCAGAAGTGTTCCTGTGCCAAGTTTGGTCGCAGTAGAGGGCGATGTTGCAAATTGAGTAATTTGAGTAATTGAGTAATTTGCAACCAAATTGATAATATATGCATCTGCTTTGAAACTGATTGGTCCGCACCAGATACAGCTTTCTTTTGAGCCTCGTCTCAAACAGGTGTTAGACCTCTGGTCTCTGGTGTGGACCAGTTTCAAAGGCAATGCATATATTATCAGAGCATGTTTTTTGTTTGCATTCTGACCAGAAGTATTGTGGTCAATGCAGACATGATTCCGTGTAAAAGGTTTCAGTTTGGTGTTTTAACATCTCAACACCTGTTTGTTGCCAGAAAAAAGGGGAAAACCTATTCTCAAACTTTGGTACTGGAAAAGGAGGTCCCATGTTGCAATTTTTTCAGAGAAACCGGAGGAAATCCACCACGTGTCGTATAGGTGGTTGGGAGAAGATAGAAACGTCACACAGAAAGGAGTCCAAGTCAGGAATCGAACCCTGGGACCCTTCGTGCGGTGAGGCCCAAGTGTTACCACTACGCAACCCTGCCGCCCTTCACCGGGTGAAAGCTCTCACTGCCCTTCAGTGCAAGAGATGTTCAAACCCCTTGGCCGTGCGTGGATTCTCCACGTTGCTCGTGGGCTGTCAGGATTACATCGTGGCCGTGGTGGCTCATGGCTCCGGGTTGAGGAAGCCACTCTCTGCATCGGGGTTTTCCCGTCTCGGGTGATGTGTGCAGGTGGAATTCCTTAAGCAAATGCAATAGAATACATGAACTGATAGCATACTAACGTATCAAGGTGAGCCTCATCGAGTCTCAAGATACATTTTCAGACTGGTTGCTACTTTGAGATGTTTGTCCAATTTCACTTTTATGAGTATTTTTTGTTGTTGAAAGCCTGAGGCATTAGGCGTACCCGAAGAAATCCCACATGCACGCTTTGCTGTACCGCCATCTCCTGGCCACCCCACAGCCCAACAACGGGTTTGGGAGATGTCACAAATCTGCGTGATCCACCAACCCTTGCGCCCGTCTTGTACGAAAAAAAACCCCACCGATTATCAAACCAGTTTCTCAGAATTTCACCTGCACGCATCATTCGAGACTGCAAAACCCGAGGCATAGTCTGCAACCTCGTCGATCTGCGAGCTACAAGCCGGCCACTCCATAGCCGCACCCTCATCTCGCTGTGAGAGACCATGAGCAGTGAGGGCCATGTCCTTTCCTGGAGTCACCGAGGGGAATTTTTTTTCACCCTGCCCTCGCGCCTGGGGGCAGCGGAGAGCGGTTCCGAGTGGCACGCTGTGGGTATTTTTGAGAGCCTGATCGAGTTACGTCTGACCGCTTTCTCGCTGCCTAAAGAAGGCAAGGCGTTCACTGCTGTGCGGCGATCGCACCCGAAACCGCACGACACTCGGGGTCTTCGCTCGCTCGCTCACTCGGTCATTCATTCAAAGCAGAGCGTGAACATTTTCAACGTGGCGATAACGAATGAAAGCAAAGCTCTGGTGATTGCTTCTGGATGTACAGCCCCACGTGCTTTTTTCAGTCTACTTGTACACACGTTCTGGATGGCCCATACACATGCGTTGTGCGCGCAAGAGTGGAGGCATGCCGCTGCGGGCCACCCAAGGGTTACGGCCTTGGCTGGTTTAACGGAAGCCTCTGGGGAGGGCAGGGGATAAGAGTGGGGTTCCTTGGTAGGGCCGCCCCAAAAGGTTTTTGGGAGGCTCAGAAAATACCAAAATACCATCTGTGCTATTTGCTGGGGTCCCCATGGACTTGAGGCCTGGGACGAATTGCCCCACTGATGCCCCCTCCCTCTAAGGTCCTGGTTCCGAGATACTCGCTGCCTCGGCTGATGAATGGGCACAGGGATCGAGGGGCAACGGACCAATGACCCATCGCTCCATTGCACGTAACACAACCACGGTGTGTGAGCAACCTGTAGAATACATTACGACAAAATATTAAATGCAAACTCATCATGAATGGTCTTTATTTAAAAGTGGAATGTATAAAAACCACACCAGGCAAACCTGCTCCAATCACAAGAGCGATGTCTAAAGTCGCGTCTCCTCCGTTTACGGCCAAGTAATTTGGTATCACACCATCCCTTGTGGTCATCCAGCAAGCATCAGCTTGCTGGACAAGCAGTTCCACAGACCAGCGATGGCTTTTTTTAATCAAAATTACCAAAAAAAATACTGTAAAAAGTTCCCGTTTGTAAATTCTTGAGTAGGGGCTTTCTTTACAGGGTAATATTCAGAGTGCGGGGGGGGGGGCATCCAGACCCACCAGCGCTCAAAGGTCGGTGGTACTCGAAAGGGTGGAGACTCGGTTCTATTGCGATCGAGCACAAGAATGGGACATGCGCCCGAGGGAAAAAAAAACAAAAGACCATTTTTACAAGAGACAATCTACACATCATAATGCACATATAAAATAGATTAATTAAAATATATCATATACAAAATATAGTTGGCCTTTAATATTGGCATTTTAAAGACACTTATTTTGATAGCGTGCGGTTGATCATTTACATATTTTTGAAATATTCTATGGGATTCGCCGCTCACATCTTCCCTGAATACCAACGGCACAAACTTACACAATCAGCAATGTTATTGGTAGAAACACTGCACAACCTGCCTTGTGTAGACTTTTTGAATCGGTACTCACAGAATAGTATCTTATGTCTAACAAGATCAACAGATGCCACGTCATTTCCCATCACCTGTGTGGACAATTTTGATTCCACGGCACAAGGTGGCACTTTGGATTTTGCGACTGCATCGTGTCCACGTTTGCGTCTGCTCCGTTTTAAAACACGACACAGCACAGCTATAGAACGAGAGTAATGTGGTTACAATGTAAGTGCACGCAAAAGTATATAGGGTGGGACAACGGATTTCTCAGGAAGTAGTTTGGTGCCAGCACTGACTTGGCAAGATGCATCCTTCACATCCGCCACAACTACAGCAACCACGATTATCATCTGGCTCATCGTGTTGTCCACATGGCATAACGATTTTCATAATCGGTGTTCGGGCAGTTCGGGCAGCTCGCGCATATCATTCGGCAGTTTCTCCTCGTATCCCTTTACATGAAAAGGCAAAGTCGCTGTTCGTCGAAATTGGCGATGAGCCTTTTGAGTTCCAACTACATGGTGACGATGACATGCGCCGCTCATCCGGCACGCTGGTCCCCTACGACGGCGTGGTGTGCCGCGGTTTGGCGCTCCACTAGGCGATGGAACATGCCGCCCGTGTCGGCCGTCAGCTGTGCGTAAGTGCCGGCCTGGGCCACGCGGCCTCGCTCAAGCACGGCGATCCGGTCTGCGCCCTGGATTGTGGAGAGGCGGTGCGCGATCACCAGCACCGTGCGTCCCGTCATCAGCCGGTCCAGCGCCTCCTGCACCAGCGACTCGCTCTCCGAGTCCAACGCACTGCGGGGCGGTGGCGACGAATGGAATGAGGCTTAATTTCGCAGTGGCAAGATGTTAACTACCTCGCCTGGTATACAGGAGGTCGTGGGTTCGATCCCGACACTGACGCCTGTCTATTTGGAGTTTGCGTGTCTCTCTCCCAGTCGTCGCTTTAATTTTTCTCCGGGTCCTCCGGTTTTTCCCTCCACATTTAGAAACATACATTTGGAGTCAAGTATTTGACTGATATAAATTCCCACGTGATAAGCCACTTCAATGAGCTATCATTTGTGGCCAGGTCGCTTCTGAAAAAGAGCTATATAGCTCAATGGGCCTTACCTGGTAAAATAAAAAGTTTAGTTGAATAGTTTTGTTTAATTTCAGTTGACATCACCAGCCTCCTTCAACAATAATGGAATACTGGGACTACAAGTATTCACTCGAGTACCACTGCTACTACGAACCAGGGTTTCATTTCATCTGGGTCTGTTCATGTGCGCGACCCCGGTAAATATTTCCGCATCCGGCACGCCACAGCCAAGTATAACTCTCGCAATAGCTGCGGTTACTATTCACGTGCGCATCCCAGTTTTCCGGTGACCAGGAAAATATTTAGCGACACACAACCCTGGAAAGGTGAAATGTAGTTTTGCAACTTGCTAAAAAAATCCACATTAACACCACCTCAAAATAAAAAATATATATATACAACAGGATAACATTATGCATACACCATTTTCCAGTGTTAACAAAATAAATAAGCAATGCGTCTTCGTCACAAATCCACCTCTTCATGTAAAAATATACATATTTCTTATCCAACCCATTGGCCACACGACCATCTGGGAGTGCATTATGAGCAGCACTAATTCACAATACAAGCAAACTTTGGACAGGTTTTAACATAGTGTTTAATCAACTGAGTTTTGTTTTATAGATCAAGTATTAAAAAAAATCAAATATAATGAGGCATCGCAAGACAGCGAGAAGCGGTGGCAGCTTAGGGAGGCTGTCATCCAGCAGTGGACTGATCATGGCTGATGATGATAACTGGAGTATACGATTTGTCCTACCTTGTTGCTTCATCCAGCAGGAGGATATTTGGATTCTGCAATGAATAAGAAAAAATAATTAGCAGCGCTACGACATACAAATTTACGCTTCAAATACAGTGGGGTCGAGTGTAATTTGAAATGCTCCGCTGAAAAAAAGCATCACCTTCAGAATGGCTCGCGCGATTGCAATTCTTTGCTTCTGGCCACCTGTGTGAAGTGGAAGACAGAACCCGTGTGAATGTTTATCGTTTGTGAGCTCAGCGAGCGCCTGAAAGAGACTGATGCTTGACATGTGCCGGTGGTATAATAAGCAACACAGAGATCCACACCATGGGCTCACGGTCAAGGAAATTAAAAGCACCAGGTTATCGTGTGCGGTAACGTTTGTGGTTTCCATCTGTGCCTTGATGATGACCGCACATAAACCGGTCTGGTAATTCACACCTTTAGTGTTTCATTTAGTAAATATTGGCACTGGGGGCTTATTTCTTTGAAAAGGCCAGGGGCAAAGCACTGCTTGCCAAGACGGATGAAAACTATGTGATACTTAGCAGTAGTGTAAGAAAGATATTGCAAAGATACTGGGCAAAGAGCCATGATTTTGAGCCCAAATGCCATTCCACATCAAAAGAACAAACCCATAAATTATTTTTTGCGGTTTTTACATCTTTCTGATGCAAGAAATAAAAGTAATAAATGGGATTTCAGCCAAATTCCTATTCGTACTCTAAACCACTGTAAGGGGGCCAGTACAACAATGGATTCCTGAATCGATCTGTGCACACAAGTGTTAGCGTCTTGTATGTATGGGTTTTCTCCGGTTACTCCAGCTTTCTCCCCAATGTTTCGGACTTGGGACAAGAGACGACGGGAGGGAATTTACCAAGTAGAAAGGTTTCGGCGGATGAAGCAGGGAAAAAGAGACAATGGGAGGAAATTCCAAATTGGAGCAGTGCGAAGGAAGGAGCAGGAAGACGTGCATTACGACTCGCAGTCAAGGGCATGGTTGAATGCAGGCAGAGTGGACGAGTTGACTGTACGGGTTGAACCGCATCTCCCGCGAGCTCCTCGCCGGAGCGGCATTTACCGGAGAGCAGCACCCCCTTCTCGCCGACGACCGTGTCGAAGCCGCTGGGGAAGCCCTCGATGAAGCCGTAGGCGTTGGCCGCCTGCGCCGCGCGGGCGATGTCCGCTTTGCTCGCGGCCTCGGGGTTGGCGGCGCCGTACGCGATGTTCTCCGCGATTGAGCACGAGAAGAGGATGGGCTCCTGCGTCACACGCGCACGCGAGGGGTGTTTGAGTCCTGCTTCATGCGGGGTTTTTTTTCGTTGTTGAAAATCACGGTTCCTGACCGCATGCCCAAATGCCCAAAAAAATGGCTGGCGGTTTCACCGAGAAACGTTTTAAAGAGATGAAAGGGAATTTCCACGACGAGCTATGCGTGGTAAGAAGAAAAAATAGAGGAGCTTTGACCTGCGGTGGTGGTTGAACACAGCATGGAAGAGACCAAACAGTTCCTCTGTTTGTCAACCAAAAGTGTCGCACAATGTTTTATTGTAATATAGCTAATCTATGGCCTGCAGGGGTCAATATACTTCCAACAACTTCGTTTCATTGGCCAAAACCCAACCACTTCAAAATAGGTCACAAAACGACATTTATCCTTCACTGCCAGCATCTTAACTGCACTAATCAGGAATGTCAGGGGAATAATATTGAGGCGGCAACAATGCAGAATCTAATTTCAGCACGATCAGTCGCTTCCGTCATGACAGACACCACTTGCGTGACGTGTGGCCCACCTCGTGCGTTTACGAGGGATCTGAAAGTCCTCTTCATCTCGAGAAAATAAGAGGTGCCCACACCCAACCATGTCGAATGCGTTATTCGTAGACTTCACATTTTTGCTTTAGTATAAAAATTGTTATTTTTTTATCACTGCAGACGTACGGCATTAGACACAAATCAATTCAACAAGAAACAAAATAGGCATATCCCTGTGCAGCCACACACAACTGACGCAAGTATGAATCTTTTAAACCCTTGTTCAGGCCATCTGTCGCTGAGCTGCATTGACGTCAACAGAATTTTAATGTCACTCGAATACATTTTAATATCAGTGCAGCGAGGGTCACTGAGATGAACATGATGGAGCACCTGAATGTGCTATTAAAGTCTCTCTTGATCTAAGGAAGCTTAAAGCTCGCATCGCACAGCCCGTGACATGCAGCCTAGGTGTGTGCCTACTGTATGAGTTGTATTTATGGGCAAATGTCTTTCTGTAAGTTCACATCCTGCTAGTGATGTAGGCTCGCACCTGGCTGACTGTGCCAATCTGCGATCGTAGCCAGCTTGGGTTCACCTCCCGGACGTCCTGCCCATCAATGAGTACTTGACCTGTAACACAGAACAAATGCACAATGCAGTGATCGTGAACATGTGTATGTGTAATAATTCCCCAAGTATCCGAATATTTATCCTCATATATGTAACTTTGGCTAAAGCGTGACACCATGTCCAATTCCATACCAATATGTAATCCGTATAAGTGTTTTGGCGGATGATGATTATGATGAAGCAGTGCGAGTGTGCCCCATGGGAGGGTGACCTCTGCTGCGAACGAATACTACGCCCCAACCCCTCCTAGCTTTGCGAGCGACACGTGGCAGCAGAGCGTCGGACCTTTCTGCGGGTCGTAGAGGCGTAGCAATAGCGACAGGAGTGTAGACTTCCCGCAGCCGCTGGGGCCCACGACGGCGGTGACCTGGCCAGCCGGCACTGCGAGGTCCAGCGAGCGGAACACCGGGGCGGTTTCACGAGTCGGGTAGGCAAAGTGCACTCCACGGAACTCTATCTCCCCGCGCAGCGCCTGCAACGGCACCACCTGCCCCTCTGCCACGCGACGCACGTCACAACAAAGCAAGCAGCCGGCATCAGCCAGAGGGAGCCCACAATCGCAATCGTCACCACACCTGTTTATTTTAATTGACGAATACTTCCGCTGCAAAAAGTCAGGCCCACGCGGTTGAAAGATAGTATGTTTGATGGTATTTAATGCGGAATGTCCTGCTTCGAGGTTGGGCTGGGCATACCACCAAGTGGGATGGTCGGCTGCCGATCCAGTAGCTGCCAGATGCGACTGCCAGTTCCCAGCCCCTTCATCAGCTCCGAGTAGAAAGAGCTCAGCCCTATGGTGGAGATAAAGCACAGACTCTTTTGTTGACCCTTTCCCGTAAAAGGCAAAATGCTAAAAATACTGAACAGACCATCGACAACACAGTGAACCATTGTGAACTCCGAACAGTGAGTGGAGGCTTTGAAGCAATCCACTGTAGATAAAGTGAAGCCATTTATTTCCTGGCAAAGTAGTCTGAACATAGACGTACAAATTGCTATTCATCAAGCCATATATAAGATAGCAAAAGGCAAGAGCAGTGTCCCTTGCTGTAAACTGAAGGTGAGCTTACCTCCGATGCTGATGCCCACCCAACCAGAGTAGAGAAGGAAAGCAGAGAGGTCCCCGACAGTGATGTGTGCACTCTGCATGAGCAGTCCCCCCTTGTACAGCACGGCCAAGACGATGAGGTTGCCAGACAGCCCCGTCTGCAAAACCGAATGCACACTCGCTGTTTACCCTATCCCTTCATTCCATCTCAACACAATCCCTGACAACCTTCTCCACCCTCCAAATGCAATCAGCAGAAACAACCACAGTGTTGGCGTGGGGCTGCAACATCGGTTGAGTGATATCTACACCGTATGTCAGGATCTCTTTTGGCATGTCTATTATTTTGTAGCAGCACCAATGCTGCGTGTGCAGACACGCCCCACAAACCCCGGCTTTTCCCGTCGTGCTCTTGCGCGCTAACAAGCTCTCACCGCCCCGAAGAAGCCGGCTCGAGCCAAAGCCTCCTTGTATGCCAGCTGTAGCACGTAGTTCACTTTGGAGGAGTACTTCTGCATCTCAAGTTCTTCCTTCGCAAACGACCGCACCGTGCGAATGTTCCCTATGCGCTCCTCGGCCACCTGCAGTGCGGAACGGAAGAAGTGAAAGCAAGGTCGGTGAAGCAGAACAAAAACACGTCCACCTGTTTTGAACATCAATTACTGCCTTGCACACTTATTTTGGCAGACTTTGTTTATTGGCTTGCGAGGGGTACACGTGAGCATTCCATAACTGATGCTTACACACTCAACGTTGAGATGCTTAAAGGTCCCTCCTGCTTGAAGTTGCTGCTGGCCAAGCATGTAAAATTCATTGATTACAATTATATCTTATACTCGTGATACATACACCACGTTGTGTGAGTCAGCACGATTTTCAATTTCTATTATTTACATTACGGTCATGGTCAGAATGAGACAACAGAATAGTATAAATGAGATTTACAATACACATGCGATGGGCAGTAGTAATTTAAAAAACACAACACAGAGATAGTATGGACAAGTTGTGCATTGTGAATAGCAAAAGACAAGCTAGGCGTAGAAACAATTATTCAATCGAGCCGTGAATCCAAACTGACCCATGCAATTATGAGGCTTTTCCTTCGAAGAACTGAATGGTGTCAATTCATGCAACGGAGGTTGGGGTGAATCGCAAATATGCCCGCTGCTGGATAAGTGAATAAACAAAACACGAGATGGCTCTGGTGTCCGGCGGGGGGGGGCGGCTGCACCTGCGTGGCCTCGGCGAGCGAGTCCTGCGTGCGTTTGGTGATGCGGCGCAGGTAGCGGCCGTACACCACGGCGATCAGTGCGATGGGCGGCACCACGCCCAGGACGAAGGTGGCCAGCTTCGGCGAGACGTAAAACTAGAAAAGGACGGGGGCGAGCACAGGTCTCGTGTCAGCCACAGTGGTGCTGTAAGCGTGCATTGATGCGCAAGTTCATGGTGCATACGTTCAAGTGTGCAGGGATATATGCTTCTGGATTCGTACGTGTTGTATGTAATTCGTTAACCTGAACCCTCCAGCCGCTTGAGGCTAATATGGAAATCAAAAATAAAATATTCTTGATTCGAATTATATGCCTCAATTGGAAGGAGGGTTAATTGTAAAATATCTCCTCCACGCAACGTTGTTATGCAAGTTCTATGTGCAATTTGTGTCATGAATAGGTCAGTAATATGCCATAACATTAATTCATAACGTGCAATATATACCAAATGACCAATAATTATACATCACTGTATAAGAATTGGTTTTATCCTTCCTGGCAATAAACAGGTGTTAAGATTTTGATTTAAAGCTTTCGTGACTGCAGGGATTCATATTCTTGGTTCTTTCGGTAAAGTCACGTAGAAGGGAAACAATAAAATAATAAAAATATAAAACATTAAAATATGTTTTATTTTTTTTATTTTTTTTTAATAATAAAAATATAAAACATTAAAATGTCACGTAGAAGGGAAAGAAAGAACCAAGAAAACATTAAAAATAGGTTTTATATTTTTATTATTTTAATGTTTGCCTTCTACGTGACTTTACCGAAAGAACCAAGAATATAGGTGTTACGATGTTAAAACACCAAACGTAAATCTTTAGCAAAGAATCATATCTACATTAACCACACATACTTGTGGTGAACATGCAAACAAAAACATGCCCCTGGTAATATACGCATTGTCCTTGAAACTGATTGGTCCACACCAGAGCCTAGCCTCAAATAGTGTAAGACCAGAGAACACCAAAAGGCAAACAGCACAAAGACAATGCCACTATCAGGACATTTATAGCTAAGGCTTGAGCAGCTACATCATGGGACCTTTCTTGCCAGAATCAGAATTGGTTTTCCCCTTTCTGCCAAGAAAGGGCAAAACCAATTCTTATATTTCTTATATTTTGACACATCACTGTGTTAATATAACAAGATGGATAGAATATATTTTACATTCCCAATTAATTTTTTTTCATGGGAATGTAAAACATAGGCAATGTCAGCCGTGACCAGGACTCAAATTCAGGTTTCCAAGTTCAAGCCGCAGCATGTCGACAACTGCGCCACCGCTCCCCGTATTATAAAAAAAAATACCATTAAATATTGTATGAATTGGAGACATATATAACCTTTTACAGAAGTGTCACAATGTCGCACCACACCACTATTCAGGCTGTGCACGCTACTACCCTCGGGTGGAACTGTTACTCCTCACGCACCATCATGCCGATGCCGACCGTGACCTGGGCCACAGATCTCAGTCCATCGGACAAGTTCTCCGTGACAGCGCGGCCCATTAGGGCCGTATCAGCAGACAGTCGGTTCACCAGCTCGCCCGTGCGCGTCCGGTCAAAGAAGCCGAGCTCCTGCCGCATGATGGCACGGAAGAGGGAGTCGCGGAGTCGCTGCACAATCCGTTGGCCTGCGACCACACCAGATGTCATCATCACATGCCCCAACGGACGATGGTGAGATTACCGATAAGAGATCAAGGGTTTCACAACCGCCTGTTCCTTGCAGTTTGGAAATGTATTAAACATGTTCATTATTTACAAACGACTTCATGTTTCTTAAGTACTGTTTTAAAGCGCTTTATCAATCCGCGACTGGACGAAGGCCTCCGTGGGCAATGTCAGTCAGGGGAGATGTTGGTCATTGCAAGTTGGGAAAGGTGAGGGGCAGGCAGGGGGGATCGGTGGTCGGGACTGGCTGCGATACCATTTGCCACTGGTGTTAGCAATGACTCGGAATCAAACTCAGGTGGCTGGGTTCTGAGCGCAGTGCACAAACCCACTGTGCCACCACCCCCTCCCTAGATTTTAAATACTTTAAGCTATACGTAAATTGTATCACACTTAACGAGCAATACGTAAGACAAATACACTTAATATAGGCAACACTGAACGCATCTTCTCATTTGACTACTGCTATAGAGGCAATGCACTACGCTGACAGACAATCTGGCCTGGGCCGGTAGAGGCCCACAAGCCGATCACAGAGCCGTGGTGGTGTGGTGCGTGCCAGGCCGGACCTGACACCTGCATGAGGTAGACACGGCCGGCGTTCGCGATGGCCCCGGCCATGAAGATGCCGGATAGCACGGTGGCCAGGTGAGCCAGGTCGGTGGGGGCCATGTCTACGCCGCCGGTGCTGTTGATCACATCGATGACCTTGCCCAGGCAGAACGGCACCGACATGGTCACCACACTCGATATGCACAGAAGCCCCACCGCCGCTGCCAGGAGTGGAAGGCAAAGAAAACAAAACCGGCGATTAGAAAGCGAAGTTTGAACAAACACAATCTCACTAAACTCACAAGGCCTTTCAAACAAAATGAGAGGTCAAGCTGCCCTGGCTCCTCTCAACAAGTCGACTTGTGCTTTGTGTTGTGCCAAATCCATTAATGGCATACCACACAAATCTGGAAGTTAGTGTAAAGTAACCGAGAGAGCATACGCATTTCACCTCATCTAATTACATCTCTGCTCAAGAATACGTTACCAAAAGCGCGTGCTCAAAATATAAAATCAAGTTATGTTGTGCATTCCCTGACACACGCCGCACAATAACTCGAGCGCAGCAATTGCCAATGTGCTCCACTCCACATTCATCCCCGTCAAGGCCAATCGCGTGCAGTGCTAGTGCCAGGATTCAAACAGCAGGTGGAGGGGGAAGGGGGCAACACTGCAGTCAGTCATCACGGCACTGTTAACGACCCGGGGCAGCCGAAATGTGGCGCTGTCTCACCGGCGAGTGTACGACTCTCGGGCCGTGCCAGCGCCATCAGCTTCTTCAAGTCCTTGGAGGAGTCATCGGCGCTCTTAACCTCCGAAGCCGCGCCAGTGCCGCCCGCTTCCTTGAGGCCTCTACCATCGTCAGCGCCGCTCGCGAACCTCCTGACGTGGTGGAGGCTCCAGGCCCGTGCTTCGGGAGCCGCGAATCCCAGGTGACCGCTCCAGGGAACGATGACCCCTGGAAGCCCCGGGACCACCCTCAGACCCGTTCGTCGGACCCCGGGGCCGCTCGTCGCGTGGGCCCGTCGCTGCGCCTCGCGCTCCGCGCAATCCTGCAAGCCCGACGCAGCCCTCGCCAACGCGGTCGTGCCTTCTCGGGGCCATAACCGCGGAGCCCCGCGGGAAATCAACGCCGCCAACGCCGTGCGGCAAGGGCCACGGGGCGGCGCGGCCCAGCGGCCGGCGCGTCCGTAGCTCACACGGGGGGCACAGGAGCCCTGACGCAGCCTGAACAGCAGCAAAGGGCGCCTGGCGGGGACGCACTGCATCCTGCCCGCAAGCGACGGGGACGATGCGGGCGAGGGGCGGGGGTGCCTCGGGGTCACGGCCTCAGAGCCGGTAGCCGCTCCAGTAGCCCGGGCCGAGTGCGGGCATCACGGAGCCACGCGTTCTCCTCGCCTCGTAGTGCGTGAGTGAAGGCTCCGTGGGGGGGGGGGGGTATACAGGAGGTGGAGGAGCAGCAGCAGCAGCGGCGGCGGCGGCGGCAGCGGGAATGTGCCGAGGCCTCGGGTCCACCCCCAGCCGGTGGGACTCGCGAACTCCACACGCGTTGCCTACCCCCCCGCCACTCCTGTCGGGACACTGTCGCACGCAACTTCCGCAAGGGGTGTGGCGTCTATGACTGGCGAGCGACGCCCCGGATTGGCTGTCTCGCGAGCGACGCGTCTTTAAACGCCGCCCATCGTGGGTGTTTGATTAATTCGTTTAAAACCCCTAATCATTTAAGGCGACGTTTCGGGCAATGGGCCTTCTGCAGCACACACAAATGTCGAGGCCGGAGAGATAGGCAATGTAAGAGTTGGAGGCTGTACTTTTCATCATTGGGCATAATAGGAATATATATTTTTGTTGCTGATATACAATGTTTGAATTGGCATATGAATAACAATGTATTTGTAGCTATTGACAAACAAACTAATCCTTCAATGATCAAACATATATTCCTGAATAAACTCGTTTGTATTAAAAGTCAAATTATAAAATGTTGCTGCCACATTGCATTATGGATGGACCTGTTGTTGTGAGGTCATTGAAAGCATCATCATGCCTGTCAACCCCTAAGTGCCCTACCTTATTACAGACCAATTCAAACCTTATTGGTCACCCCGTACCCTTATAAGTCTCAACGTTCATCATCCTACAAAGTCCCATTACAAGGGAGAAACACAAACAAATTGACAACACAAATGTTTTTTACCCGTATTGAAACGGCCGTACGCCGTATGGACCGGAAAACTCAATTTCCCTGCACTAGAATATGGGTAACCCGTTTGGGTTGACACGGTATGCATCATTGGCATTAATTGGGATTAGTAGCCGAAGACTAAGCTGGCAGTATAAACTTAGATAAAAAATTAAACCACACTTACACAACATTTGCAACTGTTACAGCTAAAATAAATTGTATTTGAACCGGCAATATGCTCAAGTTAATAATTTACAATATTGTTTATACTTGTGTTTGAATGAGTGTGCTATTCATTATATACACGGACATTGTATAGGTTAAATATTTAACATTTTTGTATATGTGCATCACACTCTGGACACCCTTACAAACGAGATGTTCCATGCCCCGAGAGATTTTCAAGGACAATTTTTTAAATAAAATAAATGTAAAAATAAATAAAATATTAAGTGAACACATCCTCTTGCCGCTCAGATTGTCATTTTCAAAGCTCGCACCTCAGCCCTGGATTCGAATCCAGACAGGGCTCTCAATTGTAGTGAGTCGTTCTCTCAGCACTCGCCTTGATGACTGAAAGAAAGATATCACATTTAAGTGGACGCGTGATTTGGCTACGCAAAACAGCTCTGAGAATTAAAATACTTATCGGTTTGACTGCCTTGGGAAACAAAAAAAAAACATTAATCTCTTTGGCAAAAAGGTGACTATGTTTACGGGATATTTTTGCCAGTATCACAGTGTGAAAAATAAGAATAGGTTTTAGCTTTTTTTGGCAATGATAGAGATGTTAAGATGTTCTAACACAAAACATGCAAACAAACATGCTCTAAAAATATATGTAGGCCAATCAGTTTCGAAGGCAATGCATATTTTATCAGAGCACGTTTGTTTGCATGTTTTGCCACAAGTACGTGTGGTTAATGCAGACTTTATTCCTTGCAAAAAGTATTTATTTTGGTGATTATTGCTTGTGTTGCAGTCGAAACGTCGTGAGAATTTTATTTTATATTTTTTATTATTTTATTGTTTCCCTTCTACGTGACTTTACCGAAAGAACCAAGAATATCTTAACACCTGTTTTATTTCCAGAAAGGGTAAAACCTATTCTTATTATACTAGTATAATGAGCCAAGAATGTCTGTGTGTAACGCGCGTGACGTCACTCCACATGCCGCACACCCCCCGTCATTAATATTCATGAGTGGGAAAAATATTTTTTCGCAAATTCGCTCTAAGTTTCACGTTTCTTTATTGAAAGTCAATCTAATAAATAATTATACGCAGCAACAAAGTGGATTTGGTGTCTTTATTCATTTCTTCAGCACTTGAGACAAAAGGTAAGTCTAATTTATGCTTCTACATTATGGTAAAATATACATTTATCGGTGATTTTCATGATATTGTATCGAATTTCAATTTATTTGAACCCCAGCAACCGAAAGCAGAAGAGCATAAAGTATTAGAGCAGTGAATTTTTACAAATTGAAGGTCAGTTATATACAGTGCTCCAGTGACATGAAGTAAGGTGTTTTATGACTTCGTTTTGTGGCAGATTCACTGCCATTAATTCAGTGCTACAGTGAAATGCAGTGCAGTGTTTGATGACATACTTTCGTGCAAGACTCACTGGCATTAAATTTACACAAGATAGAATTATACTCCGCTCAATTTTTTCTTAAATATTACAGCTTCCATCCAAGGACGGGCAAATAAGCTAGTTATTAATAAGATGCATATGGTTCACAAGTCAACCTTATTTGCGATCAACAGCATTGCATAGCTCCACTACATTCTTACCAACATTTTATAGTTTTACGATATTATTTGTTTTAGATTGTTAACATTCATAACGCGCTGCAATTTTCTAAATTAGTAATCCTATAACACAATAAAACGATGCACACACTGTACATGTTAATTTTAAATGTTCTCGTTATTGCACACCAAAGCAACTGTATTCGCGACTGCACGAATCTAAAGGCAATTTGTGCCTTTTGTGTTTCTACCAAACATCGCATTAAGGCTTCGCAGTGAGTCATACGCAGAGAGCCCAGTGGGGGTCTTGTTATTCTGCCACGTTGCAATTAGGCCAATTATAAAGCGTCGTTGCCCTAGACAACGTGCTGTCATCACAACCCCCCAAACAATGGTTTTAGCAATCAGGGCTTGTGTCGCCGTGTTGTCATGCAAATTACAACATTATTCATTCATTCTGCGGGAAGCGGACACTCTAAGTGAAAATAGCCATTGAAACCATAACCCTGCATAGAAGATCGCGTTTAGACAGTCATCCCACTTCATGCGTGAAGTGCGGTGCGACGTTGATCTCATTTGATTGTCACGAGCAAGAGCGATAGCCTTGTCCTCGGTGTGGCCAAGGGGTTACAATTCGACATTTGTGATCTGGTGCATGTTTTGGGACCACTGCCTGGTACTTCGCCCCGACTCTTTCCACACGTTCGCCGAATACCTCCTAAGGCTGGGTCTATTCAATTAATCGATTAAGCAAACGAATGTACTAAGCCAATTGACCGACTAAAATTATTCATCAATATTTTTTTGGGTGGATTACCTCGGCACGCCAAGCGTGACGTGGCTGGCACACATTGGAAACAGAGGTGAGACTTTTTTTCGAAACACGTCGAGTAAATTGATGTTATAAATAATTGGATATCCCAGCTCTAGATGTCTCCCATACTCAACCCACAGCAGGCTTCCAGGACATTCCCCCTACCCTATTCACGTGGTCCGTAGTTCTACTCCCACCCCGTCACAACCCGCCCCAGTGGCTCGGTACACTGTGGACAAGTCCCACCTCGATTCTATCTATTCCCAGCCCACTCGAGAGTCCCCCCGCATATCCGTGTCCTCTGCGGGGAGAGATTCTCTCCGTGGCTCTTGTCCGCTGCAGCTCCACGTGGAAGAAGAGCCATTGTCGTGGGTCTCTGTGCTCTCCTCGGATCTTCTTGTCAACCCGTCGTGGGTGCTTTTTTGATTTCAGGAGGACTGTGCTGAAGAAGACGAGACGAACGACCAGATACATCGACTCGGTTGTTTAAGGAATTTCAAGCGTAAGCAGTTGTTATTGAACACTCAAATAGCGTGCACAGTGATATGGCTTTAACCCCCCCCTCCCCACATTAAAAGTTGTTTTACTTGTTTTTTGTTCAAATGCTGTACATTGTAAATATTTAAATCGCATACAATGAGTGTATGTCGTACGTGACATTGGAAAGCATTACAATTACTCTGAATGACTGTGTAATTTCTTGTTGTTAAGAGGGAGTGTTCATTGGTTGCCTGGTGCATTGCGTACAAAGCCACCCCTGGTCACAGAACACTCTTTGTTCGGAACGCAAGCGCCAGGACACTTCACGCTTTGTGACCAACTCTAGTTGTTGGCTCGCTCACGGTTTGCCCGTGCGTTGTGGGAGAAGCCAAACGTGTGCTTTAATAACTTTTTTTTCTGTGCACGTCCAGCAGAAGAGCGTGGAGTGAGTGAGCGGGCCCGTGGTGGCAATGTTGACATTTTCGGGGACTTGCAGAACGTGAGCCTCAACTCCGAGAGCGCGGCTCAGTCACTGCGAGACTCCAGGTGTGGTGATAATGGTAAGTGGCCATACCTAGAATTGCGGACATCCTCACTCACCTTCAACCCTACGTCGTGCATGCCGATACATCGAGTGTTTGGGAGACGCGTGGGGCGGGGGAGGTTTGGCCAGGGGGCCATTGGTGCTGAGATGTTAGACCTTGACATATGTTTTTTTTGTATAATAAAAAGTGAAAATTCACTGCCCCAGGTGACGGCATGCCGCGGCGCGTCCGTTGCCAGGGTGCACGTAATTAAGTGTGAATTTAGCTCCAGGCAGTACTCAGCATTTGTGTAACTACAGTCGAGAAACTGCCATTGATTAAACACGATTTATTGTGGTGTTTTTTGGTAAAGTTGAGAATAGAGACGTCAATAAGACATTTAACAAATCTTACGGTAAAATACAAGTAGCATTTTTACATTTAACGTTTAATATTTAAAAAGCACGATATCGTGTATATAATGCTTGGCAAAACAACTTTCTCGACGCTGTACGGTGATGTAAAACTTCATTAAACATCGTAGTCCCTGTACAGCTCTAAGTTTTCCTGCCAACCGCGAGTGACTGAAAAGAGTGACGCTTGCAGTAAATCGACTAGAATGTGGAGTAATTTTCAAAAGTGTCCATACGTTCCGACACTTGTATTTTGGAATCGAGGGTGTGCAATCATTTTCGATGACATTCACGCGTCATATCGTTACTGTAAAAGTAGTATCGCTCAACAAAACTACTGAAACTTTGTTGAAACAGCTCTAAGTCAAACATGTATGCTATCAGTGTGCCTGCGGGCATAATTCCCTTGGAGCGCCAGTGCAACCAACATCTCGTTGAGATAATCGATGTGGATCTGTTTCTATTACTACCCATAAAGAGGCCACACATGCCAGTTGTAACCCACAATATATGCAACTCTCAACATAAAATAAAATTGAGGGATAGGAAGATAATCGAGAATGTATTAAAAAAACATAAAAATAGCATGTCGAAAATATATTGAGGTTTTTGTTGACAAAGATCAAAGGTCATATAGTTACACATAGCCCATCATCAATACAATAGCTGCTTGGTTGCTCCAGGTCTGTTTGGACAATTAAGTTTCCGCCGTGTCAGATGGTCTCTGAGATGGACAAATTAAGTTTGCTACACATTTAGATGTAGCTTGCTTAGGTATCTATGCGTATTGAGGGTACTGCAGGAACATGCGGCAAAACCACTCTGCTGCTGCTATCAATTTCCACGTCATAAACCAATTCGTTGAGCTATCATTTGTGGCCAGGTCGCTTCTGAAAAATAAGTTAATAACTGAGTGGGCTTTACCTGCTCAAATAACTTAATTTATTTGTATATTTCTTTCGTGATTTGCTTACTTTTCCTATACTTTGCACTCATATCGTGTTTTTGCATTGATTGTTTGTTGCAACGTTCTGACTCGCCCCAACTGGACGTCTGTGAAAAAGAGCATTAATTAGCTCATCGGTTTCTTCCACTATAACTACATATTCTGATTCTGTTTCTGGGCCACAGGATGGGTTTTCGCCCTGTGCCCAGCCACCGGCCTGGGCTCGCAGGTGGCATGCTGGCAGCTCTCTGCTGGAGCAGGTGAGCCGAATGCTTTCATTACCCCCACACCATCTACCGGCCGTTGATTGTCACGTGCACAAATCTAAAACCAATATTTCATGCGTTTGCTGTGGTAAGTTACGCAACAGACAAATAGACCATCTCTGTGAGTGGAATTTCAAAGGTGTCTTGATACACCACTGTGCCGTTTGACGTGGTGGCTCTATTCTTCCTATAAAGTATTGCATATGTAGCTGCTGCATCGTGATTTATGAATGTTAAGTGATATACAAATGGATTAACATTCGGAGATAAAAAAATCACATTTTACATGTTGACTGAGAGTCTTTTTATCCCGATATAAACCGGAGTAAATAATGTAAGTGTTTATGTAACAGTACATTTATATAACCTGACGAGAGACAGTGAAAGCATACAATATCTCGCCCCCGGAGTGCAACCCTGTGCAGGTTTTGTGCTTCTGGTTTTATTTCCGTTCCCAACCGTATTTCAGTTCCTACCGGCACCCTGGCGTAATGCGCACTCAGTCGAGGTGTGTGTCCCACCACTCGTCAGTGAGCCCACTAGTTCGGCACAGAGGTGGCGAGTTCGCAGAGATGCAGCCCCCCCCCCCCCCATGCCTTCACAGCGTGGGGTTCCCACAAGCACGGCTGTGATCAAGGGGAGGCGACAAGGCGGAGGAGAGTTCTTGAGTAATTGACCCCTCATGCGCTGAAGCACCGTCGATGGATGGGTGTTCTGGGAGTAGGGGTTTGGTCTGACCAGCCACCCTCTCAACGAATAACACTTCATGCCGCTGGGTGCAGCTCTGCTTTGATTTGCTCTGAGTGCAAACTCAGTGTTTGCTTTCCAGTATGGCTGTATACATTTAAAACTGTGTATACAGCAATGTTTACTTTAAATCAAAGTTTAGATTTCAAGCAATTATGATAATTTAATGGAAAATGTTACGAGAAAATGTCTTTAGTATTCTACTAATGAGGCCTTCGTCGCGCAATAATTGACAGGGATGTAAATTATTATTAAAATATTTCAGTTGTCTTTGATAAAGAGCACAGATTAAAACATCCACTATTTGTTTAGAATGCAAGGGTAGATGCTGATGCGTGGTGTGCGCCCTTTTATTGGGTGTACACGTGGACCTGCTTGGAGTAAAGTTTTCTTCATCGATCGCGGCTGAGCCAGCCTGTCGGGTGCTGAGTTAGCACCAGGACTTCATTTCTCAAGGAATCTTGCCCAGGGTCCCTCCAAGCCCGTACCCCCTGGACCCCACTGTCTAACCCCTGACAGTGGGAATTGCAGGGAAGGGTGGGGGTGGGGGGACAGGGAAACAATTTCCAGATCTCAGCCCTGAGACAGCTTCGGCTAAAACTAAGCCGTGGTTAGCCCAGTGGCTGTGCTTGGATCTGGGTCACTGGTATGAGATTCGGATATTCGAAGTGTAAAGCTGGCTTCCAGAGTGGCACGCATGCTAGGGGTGGGCTCACACCTCGGAGTGAGTTCCACGGCCAAATTTGGCTCAATTGTTAAACTTGTGCGACTTATGGTGCGGTACGACCAGAGTGTGCTAAAACGTGGAGATGCAACGAACCGGCACTGGAAGAGACACTTCAGGGTTTGAGTCCCACTCTCGCCAGGTTCTCGTGTGATGCCCCACGCATTACCCCTCCAGTGAGAAAAAAAACCAATGACAATAGAACAACAACCACCATCAGCATCCACGACACCAGCCCTGTCCCCCATACCCTCAACTCATACATATCCAGCAAATACGCATCCAGCAAACACATGTTCACCTCACCGGGTGCACAGCTCGGCATGCTATCGCCACCACAGCTTAAGACTGCGGGGTCCCTCGCTGAGGCACAAAATCCGCGGTGGCACCTCCTCCGCCTGTGAGCTGACGCTGTGGGGTTCCGGAAAGTGTCTGCCCCGTGATCCTTGCCGAGTCGCCACTCCACCTGTGTCCACCATCTGCAGTTTAACAAATGAAGCCGCAGGAAAAAGAAAAGCTGTCAACTATGCCAATTGATCCCACCACAACTATTAAATTATTTGGCAGACTTACAGCTTGCTATTAAGCTGGTGCCGTGCCCACAGTTGCGGCTGCTGGAGCAGAAGGATGATGGATGTGGGCAGTAGAGGAGCAACTGTCCTGTCTGGCTTGCAAACTGCCCTTCTCTACCCAAGCCCAGTGGCCCCCCTCCCCCCATCGGAACCAACTCCAACCGATATTCATAATGTTACCTCTCATCCAATTGCACGCCAGTGAAAATAAACCATCTGTGGAATGATGTTTGATTATTTATACATTTTTGATATTCGATAATTTATTGAATGAACACATGTAATGTATCCTCAATTTTCGGCAACATTATCGACAACGTTCACGAATACTTTATAAGGTCGCAACTCATTACACACAAAGTGCTTGCCACAAATGAACCACCTTGCTGATCTTGTAAAGGAGCATAAACCATCATGCGAACTCCGGTCATCCTCGCAGCAGGTTTTGACTAGCCATCGAAAAAAGATGGTTACCCCATTGCGCGTTTTTAGATGCGCTTCTGTGGCCGTCTGGAATGCTCTTCCGAAATGAAGAAGCCACTGGAGCTATGCATTTTTAAATCTAGATTGAAAACTAATTTCTTTAGAACTGCGTTTTGGGTTTAGTTTGTTGTCCTTCTTCTGCGCCTCCGATTAGCACGGTTGGCTACGTACAACATGTTCAATAATCGAGCATAGCAACAAATGTTATGCCATACCCATCTGACTAGGCATCTGCATACACTACACTACTGCCTGGTCAAACTGACAGGGCATTATACTTGTGATGCTGAGGCTGCTAAAATGTTATTCTTTATTAAACCCGCATTCCCATTGTGGTTTTTTTTTATTAAAGGTAACTTTTAAAATTATAGATGTTTGTATCTACCTGAGCATGAGTCAATGAACACTAGGTGGCAGGCTTTACAAAGATTAAGTTGCAAAAATAAACCCATTTTATTCGTTCCAAAAGACAAAATCTTTTAATATTCTTGAGCATAAAATAATGTCCTAATTTCCCTTTTTTAATTAAACGCAATGAATGTTCTCGGTTCATTGAGTGCATATTAAATATTTGGCGAACAATTTGCTTCCATTAGTATTCTACACATTATGTTTGTACGATTTATAATTGATGTGTGTTAGTCAAACATTTTTTGCGTGTGCACTTTGCGTAATGTTATTAGTATGATGTCGCTGTGCATTAAAGCTGTCGTGGCTTGCAATCGGAAGGCAAAAGTGTAAAAAAAAGTGTGTATTGATTTTGTAAAGGGGGAGACTTTTTTTGACGAGCGCCAGATGCAGACACAGGAGACGCAATGTCGCTTCGTCTCCTGGAAAATTGACATTCCGACCTGTTGGCGTGTGCATACACACACGCACGCCCGCACGCACGCGAAAAGAGATTGGCCAGGAGATATATTTCCAGCAAACGAAGCAGGCGGGCAAACAGCAATCAGAAGCAGACAATGTAAATAGAGACGACTTGCCAGGTGCCTGTTTGCTGCAATTATCGCTATTGATAATACAGTAATCCCAGTGTCCAAGGCCCAACGGTAATTAGCAAACATGACCATCGCAAGACAAATGTGGCAATGCATGCGCCGGGGTCTTTCTCACTGATTTTATGAAATAGGGGAAGACACAAATGGATTTTGCAGCGTTGTTCGGCTCACGAATGAAATCCAAATGTTTTGATATTTGAGAACCTTTAAATTAAATTCATGACAATGCCATACCTCCGTGCTGCAAACTAGATGTTGTGCTGTTATCCTGGCTGGGAATGCCCGTCAAACAATTGTCAGCGTTCGTACGTCAAGTGCTTAAATTGTGCTTGTGCATTTGTTTTCTTTTACGTCTCCTGCAGCACGCCGGGAATGAGGCATTAAATCTAATTGAGGTCAGAAGTGGCTTCTCTGGGCAAGTCGTGAAGGTGAGCTGTCTCCGCTCGTCATTCGGACATAAATTACTTGCCCTCTTCACCTTGCCACTCATGCCAGGCAGCTTGTCTTTGCTCATGCCACAGCTCACACCATTCCATAAACATATCAGTTTTATGTTTAAGTAGGCTTTTTGTATTTTAAAGCATCTTATTTAAGCGATGATAATGTGTGTGTGACGCACAAACATAAAAAATGCACGCACACATGGGGTACATGCAGTTATGTTCAACTCAATCTATGCTTGCACATTTATAATCATTGAATACAATTGCAGGGCTGCACCTTTGCCTTTTAAAGGGACAATAATTGTTGCAAAATCATTAATGAGTGCTTACAGCCAGTGGGGACGATACACTTGGATGAACAACGGTGTAAAGAGTTAAATTGTTTATCGGGAACGTATAAAGGCTCTTGTTAGGCGAGTGTGCTTGCCGTCATTTTTCTTGTCTATTTCAATTATTTCGTCAGGGAAATATCCCTGGATCTTTAGACTTTTTTTTACAGGAGGATCCTCCATTATGATGTTTGGCTGCTACCATTAATGAGTGTTTAGCATTACCATAATGTATAACTTTTATAGTAATTATTCACCAGCCTCATTTCTACCAGGAGGCTTCTGATAAGTTTAATGGCGTTTTCTTGACCAATTGATCTCAACTAGTCGAGCATCGATTATCTACAATTTGCAAATTAAGTTTGATCAAATATATATTTGAAAAAAAATTAATGAAATTGCAACAGTACCTCCTGCAACCGTGTGAGTGCATATAGGACGTTAGTGGCTATATATATATATTTTTTATTTCCTTTTAATGGTAGTCTGGCAAAATAATGGAGGGTTTAAATCAATTCGAAGTATCGAACCGTGTCAAAGAAATCCACTTTTTTCTTTTAGCGTAGCGGGCACTTTGCGAACCGCCGAGTGGGCCTGGAGTCACAGGGTCATTCTGTGTGTGCCTCATGTCCGCACACGATACGTGGTCTCCCTGCCATGTTTGTTAACGTATATTAAATGCGCTGATATTCAAACAAAATTCGGTAATAAAACCCAGCGCAGGCAACCTTATTGGGAACGTAATAATGAAAAGTTTGATTAGACGGATGTGTGTTTTGATCACACATGGCATGGAGTCGCTTCAAATGACAATTACTTAATCAAGCCGAGCATGTCTGTTTTTTTGAGTAATGGAAAGTACTATATAAGCTAATCCATTGAAAGAGGTTTGACGTACAGCGTCCAGAGAACGCCTCCTGTTTTATTCATGTGGTGGCACATCGCTTTCATTGGAAGGTACAAAGTTACCATCAGATACTATAATTGAGTGTAGTTTTTCCCCCTACAACACAAAGTAATTTAATCTCTATTTACAATAGTTTATATTTCCAATTACCTTATTTAATCCTCACAGGTAAACGTTTGGTCGGAAAATTTCTACGCCTAAGCCCAAACGTAATTTATGCACGTCTTCTCACACAGCTCCATTCGGCTAAATGAAATGAAAATATTGATGGTTGACGCCGTGCGGTGCTTCTCAAAATTCCAGTCTCATCATATTCTAAGAGCTTTGGAGTGCAGTAGCAGGTGTGTACCATGCGCCGCCTCAAGTCACGGATGGACCCTGGAGCATGCTGAATTGTCTTAGGCTTTCAAGGGAATCTACGGAATGCAACGTCGCGCATACTCGCACAAAGGCAAAGATGAAAGGCCCACCTTACAACCTTTATAGACTGGCGGGGAAAATGCTGTTAATGAGCACCTATCTAATCCCGAACCGTGAATAGGCGGATGGTATGGCCAACACCGTGTTTTAGCCATCTTCGTATTCGCAGTGCTTACACTACATCTGGTACTCATTTCAGTCGACCTATAGGAAGGCCTAGAACCTGTTCAGACACCATTCGCCATTGATGTGAACTCATGTGAACTCGGGTCGACCAGTTTGTAGCGAGAACCACTGCAGAAACAAAGAAGCCCCGTCATAGCCTTAATAGACTGTTGGGGCAAGTGCTGTTCGCAAGCACCTACGAAGAGTGGTAGGGCACGCGAGGCGGTGATGTGGCCGGGATCACGCCCGGCCGCCTTTGTCTCCCTAATGGCGATGTTTACACGCCGCATTGGGTATTAATTTGAGGCTGAATCGACGACCTAGGGGAAACCCAGGACCAATTCAGATCAATGTCACTGGTGTTGGCCGTGAGTGGGAATTGAACTCGGGTCGCCAGGGTCGTAGCGCAGTGCGTGACCCGCAACACTACCGCTCGCCCCCGCAAACCACTGCACCTCCAGTCACAAGACAAAGATCTCCCTTATAGCCTCAAGAGACTTTTGGGGCAAGTGCTGTCAGCGAACAGCTATGAAGGTTCGCACGGCACACGAGGGGGTGGGTGGCCAGCACCACGCCCGGCCGCCTTTGTCTCCCTAGTGGCAAATTTTACAAACCACATCAAGGCGGAGTTGACCTAGGGGAGGTCCAGGACCGGTTCAAATATTCGTCACTGGGGTTGGCCGTAAGCGGGAATCGAACTTGGGTCGCCGGGTTCATAGCGCAGCGCGCATAACCACCACACCACCGCTCCCCAGCAGTCACACTCGCGTGCACACACACACACACAAACAGATCTCCGAGGATGCGAATGCTCCGTGTATTCCCATGCTCGTTGTCACCGTAAAACATCTGCGTGTAAGCCCGCCCGCCCGCCCGCCCGCTCGCTCACTCGCAGCGCTGCGGCTAATTGTTTATGGTGGTGGGCGCACGGGCGGTGGCCATGGTGGAAAGCCACCGAGAGATTCCACCCCCCCCCGGTATGTATGTGGATGGATTAATGGTGCGTACGTGCGTTCGTGCGTTCGTGCGTGCGTTCGTGCGTGCGCGGCGCGAGGGTGTGGGGAGATCGGCGCTCGCCGGGGCGCCGGCGGCCGCGGGGGCGCCGGCCGGGTTGCCATGGAGCTTGCCCCGAGGAGGCCGATCCTTGCGCGTGCTCTATATTTATTGCATCTGTTTATTGTTACTTAGGATTCACAGTGCTCGCCGAGAGACGCTTGAGCCGAGTGAGCCTAAACCTGTAAAACAAATCAAATCGAGGTGAATTTATATTATTGATCAGGCAGAGGCTTTGGGGCGCAGTGGGTTTGCGCGCTGCCCTACGAAGCCAGACACCTATGTTCAGTTCCCTGCCGTGGGCTACGTCGCTTGCGAGCGACGGCTTTCGCCAACCCGCTTTGACCATCGTGGTGAAATAACCAAGAAAGACCCCCCTCCCCCCACCCCCCGCGACCGACACGGCACGAGCAGGAATTCATAGACGTGGCTTTACAATGTGGGACAGCAGTGATTCATTCTATTGCGGCAGGGAACTGGAGACACTGTGCAGCAGGCGAGCTGTACCTCTGTGGCCCTGATGCGCGTTCACGTTCGGCGTCATTGACCACTTGCGCCGCGTTCAGTTCGTGAAGGTGTCCGAGCGAGAGTGCCTCCCGTATCGGCTCGTCAGGCTCGCTGCCCTGCCCCATGCATAAAGGTGAATTGTGCCTGAGCGAATCAAGCCATTTATTTGCCCCGTGAGATTGGGTTGTTGCTGTAACAAGGTCGGCAGAATATAAATGGACTCGGGACCGGGCTGGAGTTGTGTCATGTGTAATGTTCGCGTCAATGAGAGTCGTGCAGGCACGTGCGCTCGGTGCGGGGATGACCGCTCCATTCCAGCCACACTGGCGTCGATAGCAAAGCTTAGGGTGGGGACGTTCAAAAATTATCCCTGGATAAAATGCGAGTTCTTCTCGGCACGTATCATTCGCTATTGGTTATAGGGTCGTTTTTTTTTTTTGATGCAGCAAGCCGTTAAATTGATCTATAATTTGGCCAGGCGCATTTCACAGTCGGAGTCCGAGGAGTAATTCATGCGCACCGAGCGGCGGATCAATCGCGTTCCTCCTGCCGCCTCTTGGGGGGTTTTTGCTCTTCCAGCGCGTTTGTACGCGAAGCGACCAGGGCATTCGGCGGAGACGAGTCATTTAATCAATAAAATTCATTATTTTGCAAAGCAGTTATCAGTTGTGTTCATTATCTTTGAAATGTTTAACCAAGGACCTGCTTGTCAAGCTTTGGTAGACTCCTCAGAAATTAATTGGCTGATAAAATTGCCATCATTAGCAGTAGTGACCGTATTCATAGCCAGGGCATAATTTCTAACTTCATTATTTTCCCGTTCGTCGATGAACTGGAAGGAGGCGCGTGACGAGTAAACACAGCCACAGTGAGAGAGGCATGCTGGATGTGATGTACCAGGCTCGGATGTATGTGTTGCCGGACCACTGTCCCAGACAGACACGGCTGATGTAAGGCGATGTGAGTAGCAGCAGTAGTTCTGATGTCGAGTGCTTGCAGCCGTAATCACTGTTGATGGAACTCGGTGATGTCAATATTGTTTGACATCATGACGCCTCCTTTATACGCCAGTGGCGTGCTTGTGAATACAGCCCACTGGCCACTGACATACATGACCCTTCTCGGGTCTCTGCTTCGTGTCGGGGGTGCAGGGCAGTTCCTCCTGGGATGGGGGTGTTGCTACGTGTTTGAGAGCAGCGTACCCCCCCCTCCTCCTTCGTGTAGCGCACGGGATGTGTTTACATAATACGCGTGGAGCTGCGGCGGAGCTGTTCATATGGCATCGTACGTGTGGCCTGGTTTTACAAGGCGCGCCGCGATTGTGCGGTGCAGCCTGCACCCTCAGTGGGAGAACATTCCGTTCATTGTATTAATGTGTTCTCTGAGGTGAGAACACCATTACGTGAGTTAATGGTTTTTTTTTTTTACACAAAGACCTGTGGTCTCAATATCACATGAGTTCGTGTCCAGTGGAAAACCTTGGGCGAGTTTCTGCATTCGCAAATGTGCTCATCTGCAAAGCAATGAAGTGGTGCAACACGATAGTAGTACGTGGGTCACTTTACCATTTGTGGTGGGAGTGCCGTGGTTGTTTGCCATGGCCCTGGTGCGCGGAGTGAAATGGGCCCTCCTGCCCGCCTTTCCCCCTCTTTGTAACCCAAATTATGGCGCCCTCTGGCCAGTGGGTCCAGGTGCAGTTGCACAGCCTGCACACTCAATAGTTCAGCAACTGTGTGGTGAGAATAAAGTGTGGGTCTGCAATCTCTTACGACCCATTATGCCAGTGTGGCATGGTGGAGGGTACACACCTCTTGAGAGAGGAATTTAACTATTCCAATGCCACTCACACATAATATGCTAGGCAATAAAAATGTATCAAACATTCGTTAAATAAAATAAAAATAAAACATGTTTTTCTTTCCTCTCCAATGTTTTCTGGTTGTCTCGCATATTTTCTTAACAAATACGTCCGACGTTCTCCCGCGTATAGAACCGCGAAAACCTTATACAATGAATGGCAATTGACATGACCGAGAGAACATTGTTCACATTGAACAAGAAATATATTTTATAATTCCTCTCTTGAAACAGGTTTTGTTTTTATCCCCACGAAACGATGGTTATATGTATGTACGTTGAACTTCTTTCGCACCGCGCGCAGCCAACCTGCACTAATCGGAGGTTGCGGCGCTAATCGGAGGAGCCGCTGCCGATTACTGGCTCGGCGGTGACAGCCGACAGAAGCCAGGCAGGCTGCTGCTGCTGTTGCAGGGGTAAAGCGTGCCCATTGATAACACAGAATTCATCGTTTTCCACTGCATGCGTGCGGGAAATAGTCTTGTTGTGTCTCCCCGTGCAGTTCTACTTCTGCCCCGCTATTAATTGCCGCCGTAAAAAAAAAGCAAAAATTGCCCATAGCAATTTTTTTTCAGCACGACGCCTGTGCAGGGTTCGCGCGGGGCAGGCGCTCGGGAGGTTTGAACCCTGCCGGCGACTGCCGCCGGGAGATGACGGCGGCGCGGCTGGTGAGATCTGACAGCCCCGTGGCATTTCGAGAGGCCGCGCAAACGCAAGAGCAAGCGCGCTCAGCTCAGCTCGTCGACAAGCGCGGACAGGAAACGAAGCGAATGGGCGATTCCTGTCGTAGGTTGAGGCCTCCTCGTCTGGCGGCGTCTTTCATTCGGCTGCCTCTTGTCAATCCACTGCTGGATGAAGGTCTCCCCCACGCCGGGTGGGTCGTGGGGGTATTGAACCGTGCGCTTCACCTCGCTGGGCAGTGCGGGTTTGTGAATGTGGGGGAGGCATAGGCGTCAGAGCATAGACGTACAGTATAACACTGGATTTTCCCGCAATCCCCTCTGCTGACGACGTAGCCCCCAAGCAGCCTGCAACACCTTTGATGCTTGGTGGTCGCCCACCTAAGTGCCTTCCGAGCTGAATCCCGCTTTAGCTGCCAAGATGTGATGAGATTGAGAGCATTATATTCCGGGAGATTCCATCCCAGGCGTACAGTATAATGCAGTACTGTACTTAAAAATGTCTTGTGGAATATTACATTCCCATTAAGGCGCACATGCTTCTATTTCAGTGGACGTGTGCCTCACTCATGGCAACGTGGTGTGATTATGTGTTTATTGACTTGTTATTTTTCTGTCAATTGTAGTTTAATAATTTCTGCAGGATCTGTTCTGTAGCGTGATGTATAATGTATGGGGGGGGGGGTATCTCCTGTGCAGTGAGATGCTGCTGGTGAAATGGGGTCACGTTATTTACATACATCAATGCCTGCATAGCATTAACAAAAATAGCAGGGCATTTCATTCGCAAGGGAAAAATGCACTGGCATTCGTGGGAAGGTTGTTTAAACGGCCATCCTCGGACGCTTTAGCCTCGCAAACAACTTTCCAAGGGTGAATTTTTGTTCACATTCCTTCCGTGAACCGCTTACTGGTCCAAATCTTTTCTGTTGTTGTTGTTGCAACATTCGCAGACGAGCACATGTTAATGCTGAGCATTGCCATTCATTATTCTCAATCAGACAAAAAACTATATCGAAGACTTTGCAGAAAATACGAGGGTTTCTTATTCTTGTCATTTATAAAGAGAACACGGTGTTTTTGTTTGTATTTTGTATGTATGTTAAACTTCTTTCGCACCGTACGCAGCCAACTGCGATAAACTATATTTGAAGTGTGTATGATGAAACACGTTCTGTTTTAACTTTTAAATGTTCAAGCAGTTCAGATAACAACAATAATCGAATTCTAGCATTTGGCGAGTAGGGTCCAGAGATTGTGGCCTTCACGTGACCCACCTTTTAAGTGCTTCATTGCACGACTAATACCGTAACTTCAGACTTTTTTTTAAATAGTTCAAGATTGTGTAAAAAAAATGTACAAATTACCTTTCTGCAAGGTACTCAAAACGATGTACATCACGAATATAAATAAATGGATACATGAATGGATACATTGTTTGACAAGGGGAGGAATAACTGAAGAGTATAGGAGCGAATGAAGAGAGCCCAAAGTGAGAAAGAATGAACACGCGTTGAGACGGGTTTTGGCCACACGCCACGTGCTGTGGCCTCCGAATCGCGGACAACACCGATGGGCAAGGCATTCCACAGACGCGGCACAGCACAACAGAAGGTGGTTTAACAATCGCTGGGCCTTCCAACCATCACTATCTGCAAATCTATTAGCGCTGCCGTCGCCACCCTTGGACGGCGTGGGTGAGACCGACAGCGCCAGTCGTGACAGGAACGAGGCCGACTCGGCTTTGCGAGCAAATCGAGTCACGTTAACGCCGCCACGGTGGCTCTTGCCTCCGTGCACAGAACAACAAAAATCCCTCGTCCCGCCGAGTCCTCGCGTGTTAGTGGCACAGCGTGTCCAGTCGCCCTTGGCTCCAATTACTCGCCGACTGACGCACTAAACGTCGAAATGAGCCAGAAATCAAACGGGCTCTTGCACGCGTTTGTGTCCAGTGTGGGTTTTGTTTGTTATTGCTATTGTTGTTCTTTCCATTGCATTGTTTTTCTTCCTCGCAAAATTTTCCGTACATTTCAAGCTTTTGTGACGGTGATTTTACTTCGAAAATTCAGTATGGTCATGGATTATATTATCCACGGTTTGGTTTTGAAAGAGAGAAAAAACACATTTCTTCTGCTTGACCTTTTTTTGATCTTGCAAATTATTTTAAGTAAAAATGCGTTTTAGTCAAGCCGTATCTACTGCAAAATGTGTAATGTCGATGTTCATTAATTGTTTGCGTTTGCATTGCACCCGTATTTGGGTTGGCATCACCTTGCCTAGAGATGCAAAGTTTGGCCAACTAAAATGGAAATTTGAATCTATTGAAAAATTGGAAAGTATTGAATTCGAAATTAATTATATGCCATTTATATAAATAACAACTTGCATTAAATCTTGCAATATTTACACATTCAGTTAGTATCACGAATAACATTATTTAGATGTACTTCAATATCTAATGTGGTACCAGTGTAAGATGCGCTCATGATGTTTTGTCTTCGTGGTGGACAATTGCGACTTAAGAGGTGAACATAATTCTAGATTTGAAGCTTTCGTTACTGCAAGGATTCATACTCTTTGGTTTTTTCGGTAAAGTCACGTAGCTAAAAAATAAAATAAAATAAATGTAGTTGTTTTCATTTATTTTATTGATTTTTTTTACCTACGTGACTTTACCGAAAAAAACAAAGAGTAGGTGAACATAAGTTCATGTGGACCTTGTGGTTGTGTAACTCGATGTGGCTCGGTGTGGCTCAGAGTGGCTCGGTGTGGTTTGTTGTAGCTCGGTAGTCAATATGAGCCTCTCCAGGTCGAGAGTGACGATGAGGCTGCCCCTGCTGTGTTGCCAAACAAGACCTCGGAAACAAAGCAGAGTGGACGTTTCCTCTTTGCCAAAATTTTGCCATGCTTCCCTTCTTTGTTGTATTCGAACATTCATTAATGCTTTCGTATAAACTAAAAACATATCGCCCACTGTTTTAAAAACTTAAAAAGATATATCATGGAGCTCTCAGACGTGATTTGGAGGATTGTGACGTCCGTCCGTTATTCGGCACGACGTCCGGAGTTTTGCTCCACGTGTTGCGAGCTTGTTCAGGAAACTAAATGCAGTTCATGAAACGTCAGACCTTCATGCCTTACACCAGCACGCGGTACAACCGGAAAAAAAAAACACGTCGGAGAGCTGTACAGCACAAAGCCTGTGGAAACGACCCATGGCGCGCAGCGTTATTCATCGAAATGCGCGGCTGTGCGCCTTGTGGGCCTCCGTGACGAAGGTTGGTAATGAACGTGCAAGGCAGAGCCTTCACCTCGCAGCCTGTGTGCTTCCTAACCTTAGGAGCACACGACCTAGAAATGTTGCCGTGTGGAAATGAAGGCAGCAGCAGCAGCAGCAGGATGCCCCCTGGGTCGGAAACACCATGCAGCCAGCGGCCTCGGCACAGTGCGAGCGTTAACGGTTTGCACGAAATTGCCTCTCTGGTCTCTTGGCTCCAAAGTCTTTTGCAATGCCAAGTAAAAAAAGACACAACTGTTTGCAGCTGTACACGGAAGACTTTGCAAACCAGTTGAGCTTGGTTTTTTTTTTTTTAATAACCACTCATCGTTGTCATCAGTAGCCTGTGACCTGAGTTTTATTGCCAGCCGCAGCGAACATCCGGTCCTGACCAGCAGCCCCTCACCAACCCGCACTGGCCGTCTTAAAACATTTGCCATTCCACGGCTGGATAGAGCCCCCCCCCCCCCCCCCCCCAAGCTGTAGCCATCTCTCACAATTTTGCGATGTAATGACCACCTAGCACCTGCACAAAGTGCTGATTTCATTGCTCCATATCCTCGGTGGGACGTCCTCTGAGGCGCGTTCCATGCCTGGGCTGTGACTCTGCCAAGTCATGTCAACTATATATTTCTACATCATGGGACCTCCTTTTCCAGTGCCAAAATATGAGAATAGGTTTCCCCTTTTTTCTGGCAACAAAACAGGTGTTAAGATGTTAAAACACCAATTAACTGAAACCTTCTACAAAGAATCATGTCTGCATTAACCACAATGCTTGTAGTCAGAATGCAAACACAAAACATACTCTGGTAATATATGCATTGTCCTTGAAACTGATTGGTCCACACCAGAGACTGGTGTTCGCATTATGACCACAAGCTTTTTGGTTAATGCAGACATTATTCCTTGCAAAAGGTTTCAGTTTGGTGTTTTAACATCTTAACACCTATTTTGTTGCCAGAAAAAAAGGGGAAAACCTAATATCATTATATATTTAAAATTATTTTTAGCCCTTTGTCAAGTTCATGGCTGGACGAAGGCCTCCTAATGACCAATATTGCGTGGGAGGCTTTCATCCAGCAGTGGATTCATAAATTGCTCACAATGGTGAGTGCGGTTTGGTGAGGGGGAGATCAGGACCGTTTCACTCACCCTTGTGTTGGCTTTGATAATAACTCAGGCCAGTGGGTTTATAGTGCAGTGCATGAACTATTACACCACCGATCCACCCTGTATTTGTCGAAGCCTACAATTATCCCAGATAACCGCAAACAAACGCCAATGTGTAAGCAAAATAAAAGCATAAAAGACCATGAAATACTTTTACACCACTATTATTCATAAATATTAATAAGTAGAGAAAACATAATACAACATCACCCTTTAAGTAATAAAACATATTTTGTATTTCAGAAATACAAAATATTCAACATAACCTTTTATTTAAGAAAAAAATATATTTGTGTAATTGCCGAATATTGACTCTTTACAGGGTAATGAAACCTGGCTCAGATGGAATGGCGACTAAATTAGCATTACGCTTCCTTTTCATTGTCTTCCATAATGTGTTATTCACTCATCATTTCTATGCAGAGCCAGAGAGTGACAGTCCTGTATACACCGAATTTATTGGAATTATAAAGACATTGAATTAAGTACTGAGTCCCTCTTTGCGGTGAATAATGTGAGACTGGTAAATAAATATGCAATGATAATGGTTTGCTAAAGGATTTTTCCACTGCATAACTATATTTGATTGCACAGTCTCCGTTGATCTGCCACTTTAAATGTCTCATTGATAAATACTTCAAATAATTATTTTTGGTAGTTAATATTGCAAAAACACTGCAAAGCCATACACACATACACACTATGGAGACTCACTAATGGTTATTGTTTGGATTGGTGCTGTGTTTAAAATACAAGCGTGGGTAGCGGCTGGGTGGGAAGTTGGACTTGGTAATCACGTTAACCTTTCGCGAGCACGCGATGTTGTTTACGAGGACCTGGAGCTGTGTTTGTGTAATGCTCTCCCGAGGCTAGGCCATTTGCGCTTCATTTCCAGGTCAGGTGGATGAAACGGGTCACCGGATTTTGTTCCATTCAGCCGCGTTGTTTCTTTGATATTGGAAACAACCAAGCAATCAGCAACAATTAAACCCTTTCAGCAAATGACAACGAGTCCATTTGCTAGTCGTGTTAAGCGCTTTCGGTGGGATTTTTCCAATAAGTTTGTTTGTTTGTGTGTGCAAAAGTAGTGCATGCGTGTGTGTTTAACTTCTTTCGCATCGTACGTAATCAACCGTGTGCTAATCAGAGGTGCAAAGGTAATAGGAAAAAGGTAATCGTCCAAGGTAATAGGAGCATTGTTTTAGTGTGCTTCTTACCCAAAGCGTATGGTACCTGTGACACCAGCTGTTTGCTTTCAAGAACCTCTGCCACCAAGCGCATGTGTCTTTGTTGTTTGTGCATGCAAGTGATGGGGCCGTCCGTAAATGACGTCACGCACCTCGGGGGGGGAGGGGCGTCAGACATTTGTGACGATGTGTGACGAGGGGAGGGGGGGTTTGAGAAATGTGACGTCACGTCAAAATGCGCAACTTTAAATAAATATAAACAACACGTTCTACTTAATTAAATAGAATTGTTATAACAACACAAATTTTGATTCATTATCATGATTAACTTTTAATTATTTAAATTTGGTAAAGTCACATTTTTTTTTAGTATAGATTATATTATATTTCGATTTAAAATACGCTGCCAAAATTAGCAGTGTTCATTAAGACGCTGTCTTTCTGACAGCTCTGTTTCCTCACCTGAGGATGGCTGCTTGCGTTGTGGCCGAAGCGTCGTGAGAATTTTATGCTTTATTTTTATTATTTTATTATTTCCCTTCTACGTGACTTTACCGAAAGAACCAAGAATATATTATATTATGTTAAACTTAAGAACCGGAAGCCAAACTACGTAACACGTTTATATAGAATAATACTTCGTCAGGAAGATGAAATGCAAATAAAATTTATATTAAAAACGCTTTATAGTTACAAAGATATCAAACAGCCATTTTTGAGCATGGAGGGATAATGAATTACGGAGTACCGACTAAATAGACGTCATTCGGCAAGCGTACAATAGCCAACGCGTCCTCCATAATGCATTATTCCTCCATGAAATTTTAGTTATTTGTACCCAGACAATGACGTCATGCTTCTTTTCGCCATTGTCCTACTATGAACCATGAGTGACTGAATTTAACCATTGAGGATCTTTACTGTAACTACGGAGTTCCCTTATGAAAATGAAAAAAAATGTGAACCGCTCAAAATTCAGTATATCGTGTGCACGATTTAGTATTTTATGAGCAAAAAATACGTTGTTATTTTTATTCCATGAAGGAGCATTTTGCTTCTCCATGGGAGAATGGAGAAGCATACATTTTGTTAAATTTTTTGTATGATTGTTATTAAACATTTTGATTCTAATGATTCTACCAGGGCTTTTCATTTTGTGGAATTAATGTGATTGTTATAATTGTACTCTCCATTTTGCTTTTTTCTTCTACAAAGTTTCAAGTATTTTTTTCAACGGTTTTAATTACTTTGAATATTTGATAATTAGAAGATGAATTTCAATATAATATTCTGAACATCTGCAGTTTTAGCTAGTCGATGAATATTTTCAGGTGAATTTTATGCTAAATTTCAGCTTTCCAACACCTTTTTAATTAATGTTTTCTCCTACAACATCAGAGTGCAGCGCCACATTTAATACGCACTGCAATGACAATAGTTTAAAGTGATTTGAAGCGTGTTTAATTTGGGGGGGGGGGTTGCAGAGCGTTGTGACGTCATATTTGAGGGGTGTCTGACTTTGTGACGCCATGTGACGAGGGGGGGTCAAAAATCGGCCAAAATCGCGTGACGTCATTTATGGACGGCCCCTAAGTGCATGCACGTAGATTTATTCAGGTGTACGTGTGTGCATTCAAGTGTACGTGCGTGCATTCAGGTGTACGTGCGTGCATTCAAGTGTACGTGCGTGCATTCAGGTGTACGTGCGTGCATTCAGGTGCACGTGCGTGCATTCAAGTGCACGTGCGTGCATTCAGGTGTACGTGCGTGCATTCAGGTGTACGTGCGTGCATTCAAGTGTACGTGCGTGCATTCAGGTGTACGTGCGTGCATTCAGGTGTACGTGCGTGCATTCAGGTGCACGTGCGTGCATTCAGGTGCACGTGCGTGCATTCAGGTGCACGTGCGTGCATTCAGGTGTACGTGCGTGCATTCAGGTGCACGTGCGTGCATTCAAGTGTACGTGCGTGCATTCAGGTGCACGTGCATGCATTCAGGTGCACGTGCATGCATTCAAGTGTACGTGCGTGCATTCGGATCACCTCCACCGGTCCGCGCCAGTGCTTATGCAGCTTAGGGGATGTGCCAACGGGTACTTGAGGGCAATGCAACCAAGCCCTGTCACCAACAGATCACGGCACGTCACGGCCAGATCTGCGCGCAAGACGTTCATTGCGCGCTTGTGTCTTGGCGGTGTTAATTTTATCTGCCTCCCGTGTGTCAGAAAAACATCGCAAGGAATCGCGGACGTGTTCCGGCAGCGTATACTTAGCATTAGCAATCGGCGCACCCAATTGGGTATCGATAGGTGGTACGTTCTCCTGCCCATACATAAGGAAGAACGGTGAAAATCCCGTGGAAGCGTGAGGGTCCATCGTATATGCAGCGAGCACCCTAGGCACATGCAGATCCCAATCCGCCTGCTTGGCATCCACCGTCTGACAGAGCATGGCGGACAGGGTCCTGTTCAGGTATTCGACCATACCATCCGTCTGAGGATGGTACGGTGACATCCTGATTTTCTTAGTGCCCAACGCATCGCAAACCTTGCGCAACAACTTAGAGGAGAAATTCCGGCCTTGGTCTATAAGCAGTTGTTCGGGAGCACCTTTATCCATAACATACCCGTTCAAAAACGCGTTGGCAATGCAGGCCGCCGACTGGTCCGGTAGCGGCCAAGCCACCGGCCAGTGGGTAAAATATTCAACACCTTCTAAAAGGAGCTTGTTCCCTCTAGACGTGACCAGAAAGGGCCCCAAAACATCGAGCGACACCAGCTTGTTGATAGGCGAGACCGAAATAGACTGCAGCGGCGGGTGTCATTTCTGCTGCAACGGTTTCCTCTGAGCACATTTTGTGCAAGCTCTAATCCATTTGGAGACATCGGCCGTCATTCCCGGCCAATAATAATCCCGTTGCAATGTCAACAGCGACTTTTGCACCCAAAGGTGTAACAACTTCTCCCGTACAGAGCGCGAACCAAGCCACACCGAAGGGCAAGAGGAATGACAATTCGCCAACGATCCAACGTTTCCTCCCTCCACATCAAAAGACCATCATGATGAGTCAACCGGCCATCCTCAGCAGAAACAGAAGTCACCTGCCTATACTCAGCCCGACGCCACAGATCCCTTAAGGAGACATCAAGCAGCTGCTTGCGCATCCATGTGAAGCGGGGGAGTCACAAAACACTGTCAACTGGCGCACCCGCGTCTAAAGGCTCAGAAACAGCAACTGCAGACATAGCCGTACTTGTCCGTGAGGCAATGGGTCCACAACGACTCGTACTAGATAGATACGGGCAATGAGGTGATAAAGCATCCGCGTTGCAGTGGCGAGAACCTTTACGGTAAACGATGCTGAAAGATAATTCCTGCAAAATTTCGAGCCAATGAGAAAGCTGGCCAGCTGGCTGCTCAATTTTCAAGGAGTATTGAAGAGCCGCATGATCGGTGCGGACAACAAATTCCCTGCCATAGAGGTAAGGCCTGTATTTGCGGATGAAATAAACAATAGCCAAAAGTTCCCTCCGGGTAACACATTAGTGGCATTCCGCAGGTGAAAGGACACGGCTGCCGTACGCAACCACCTTTTCCATGCCGTTCTTAATGTGAGACAGCACAGCGCCGATGCCCGTATTGCTAGCATCAGTGTCAAGGATAAATGGCAGCGAAAAATCGGGATATTCTAGCATGGGTGCGTTAGACAGCCGTTCACTGAGGGCAACAAACGCAGCCTCTTCCTCCGGACCCCATTTAAACCTCTGATTTTTAGCAAGCAACGCGTGCAATGGTCCAGCGACTGTAGCGAAATGCGGCACGAATCTACGGTAGTATGACGCAAATCCTATGAAGCTGCGGACCGCCCCCAAACTTACAGGGGTCAGCCAATCGCAGACACAGGCAGTCTTTTCAGGGTCCGTGGCAATGCCTTCGGAACTAACAATGTGACCCAAGTAACGCACCGAGTTCTGCAGCAAGTGACACTTGGCCGGCTTAAATTGCAAGTTAGCGGATTGCATTCTATCGAAAGCGGAGCGCTGTCACTGCAGATGTTGGTCAAAAGTGCGACTAAAAACAATAACGTCGTCTAAGTAAATGAGACAAGTTTCCCACTGTAAGCCGGCCAAAACGAGCTCCATCAACCACTGAAAGTTGGCCGGAGTCGAATTCAAGCCCATCGAAAGGCAATTGAACTGAAAGAGACCTTGAGGCATGCGAAACGCAGTTTTCGGCTTCGACGACTCGTCCAGGGGTAGCTGCCAAAACCCCGAAGACAGATCAAGGGTGGAAAAATATTTTGCGCCGGACAAGGCGTCTAGAGAGTCATCCATCCGCGGAAGTGGATACGCGTCCTAAGGGCTATTAGAAGGGGAGGTAATATCGGCGGCCAGCATGTCGTTGACCGCCCGTTGCACGCTTTCCTTCTCCACCGGGCTCAACCGGTGCGAGTTTTGCCGAATAGGGAAAAACTCGCACTGCTTACGCTGTATAAAGGTGGTTCATCTCGGCATACGCGCCCTGTACCATTGATCTCTTTTCCGGAGGAATGGACCTGAAGACCGCCAGAGCGTCGTCATCCAGCACGGTCGGTAGAGCAACCAGTTCCTCTTCCTCTGTCCAATGGACCGACCGGAACGCCGCCTCAAACCTCCAGGTGAAGGCGTTCCAGTCGCCGCCCGCTGCGATTAATTATTTAATGTGGGGAAGTCGACGCCCGCGATCGACACTGCTCCGTGTGACAGCAGCGGCTGCCGCACCCTTCCCAGCACGTGGCTCGTTGGAAATGGCGGGCTCCCCACCCGCCTTCACCGCAACGTCCAAAATGGCGGCGTCCTGCCGCGTGGGCGACTCCGCTCGCGTAATGGCAGACGTCCCTGCCGCGCAAACAATGGCGGACGACTCCTCCACGCGCGCAATGGCGGACGCCGCCTCTGCGTGCGCGATGGCGGGCGTCACCAGAGCCGGGGAACCCGTCGGAGCCGCCGCCTCGACTCCCCGATCACCGCTTTCTGGAGGCAATGCAAGTGGACGCCCCGCCACCGTGGACGTCGCGACGAGCGAGGCGAGTTGCAGAAGTACGCCTCACAGCGACTCAAGCTGCTCCTCCACCCTTTTCCATCCGTCGTCCGCCCGTAAGGACGGAGGTGCCGCGACCGTTCCGCCCACCTCCGGAGCGGCAACTTCCTCGGCCGTGGCGCTTGTGACCGGGACCACGGATCCCGGGGGGTCGGCTGGTCCTGAGTCTCCGTCTCATCGTTGTCGGAAGATTCCACAGGTGGGTTCTTTTTCCTGAGGTTTTTCGACATACTTCACCCTCAGTGATTGTCTTGTCTTGAAAGGCCACTCCTGACACCACTGCAATAAAGTACTTCCAAGACGATGCTTGTTCGAGTGCTTCTTTAATTAACGGTAGTACAGCACGGCTTCGCGCCTTCCCCCTTCGGTGTTCAACTCTTTCCAACCCCGTGGACGAGGCGTCCCTCTCCGAGCTCCCACGAGGCTCACTCCGCTCTCCCGGCCTCGTCGCTGGCTGACGGCGCGCTGGAAGCGGAGAGGTGAACTCCGGGGGAGGATCCGCCACGTGGCCCGTGGCGAGAAGATGAGCAGCGACGCGATCCGGAACCCAGGCTTCCCACACCGACCATGAGTCCTCCCCCGATGTCCCTTATATCCTACTTGGCGGAGCTAAGCCCCGCCTCTCACCACGCCCCCTTGGGGAACCTTCTCGATAGTTCCCGAACCTCTCTCAGCAACCCCGCCCGTCCTCTCCGGCCCAGATCATATCCCCCCTCAGGATTGGATGCTGATGACGTAATGGTGGCTGTACCCGTTACCCTCTGGCACCCCCTGGATGGCGCTCTCTCATTACATATGTTAGTTTTCAACAACAGTCCCTGCAACCCTGATAAGAGTTAGCCATAAAGCGTTAAATAACGTTTTAAAAAGGCAGTGCTATCTAGGCAGATGGTACCGCTCATACACGATGATGTCACTTTCTCAAATGCTGCTGGTGATGTTACACAGGACATCGTAATATTACTGAAAGCTTTCTTTGGACTCCCGAAATCAAGCAATTGCTGCGATCATCTGTTTGGTTTTCTCTGCACGTTAATTTGCTTTTAATTGTTTCCAGTGGAAACAGTTTACTTTTAATAAAATTTTGTAGATGTTATAAATACCGAACTACATAATAAAAAAAATAGTTTTTAATGGGTTTATTTTCGTGTGTCCTATCCGTATGGGCTGGAACACACGTTTCCAAGATGTGCATAAGGACAGACGGCAACACACTGCAAGCCCATCACTTACAGTAAAAGGAATAGCTGATGACGTGAAGGCCAACCATGCAGAAACAAGGCAATGATATTAATCTTGGCACAGTGCCTTCAAGGAGGGCAATTACTGTAATGACTTCCGGGAATATTACGCAGGGTTAACATGAAGGCATAAGGTGTGTTTAAATATAGTGCAACGACTGTCATCTGCTTCCATATTGATTTTAACGTAGATATTCTTTTTTTCAAAGCAAGTTGGTGGGGAAAGAGAGACGGGTGTATTCCACACAGGTTTGTAAAAATATTTCTTCGAATTTGGCCAAGCGGCGCTGCGTCATGTCTTTGGACCCACACTCGGAATGCCGCGAGGTCAAACCCTGAACAGGAGCCAATGCAGCCCATTGTTCCTCCTGAGTTACCAAAATATGTAGCACATTATGAGAAGTAACCATTGACTGTTCGATGGTTCCATTCAAAAAGTGTCATTCACCATTATTTTGAATCACCGTCGCTGTCTCAGAGTCACCAACGGTACGGAGCATTGCCCCCTCCGACCTTCTTAGAGCAGGAAGACACGTTGCCTTGGTTTCTGAGGTTTCTTGCGGTAAATTTCGACATTGAGGTCTGCTGCAGCGAATATCAACCGCTGCTGCTGCTGCTGCCTTTGTTTTTTTTTTCCCTCGTTGGCGTCTTGTGCGTGGGGAGCACGGGGAGCCCAGGCGGTTGCGTTCAGGGCCGTCCAGGGCCCTGGCCGTGTTGGGGAAAGACGTCTCCTCCCGCTCATCCACTCGGCAGCTGCACGCGCTGGCCAGGTAACGAGCCGCCCCGGGGCTTTTGCTCGTCCACGCTCGTGACGACCGATTGCGTGAAGCCCGTACACTTAAATCAATTGCCGTTTCCAAGCGCGATATTAGATCTCGATGTCCGTCCCCGACGTCGCCACACGTGTGGTGGCGTCCGCACGTTTCATTCACAATTAAAATCACAACGATGCCAAATTCTCTCGGTGCCCCAAAAATGAACGAATGCGATGCGCAAAAGAGAGAGGAAATGAAGAGGCATTTCTTTTATGATTGAACCAATATCTAAGTTTGGTGCCATGTGTATGTGTGCCTTTGTGTCCAATGTTCTTTGTATTAATCCTTAGAGCCTTCAAATGTAAAGAGCCCGTATTTAGAGATAAAGGAAAATATTGTAGACTGCCTAATTAATGCTCGATTCAATACTGTTATGCAAAAAGGAACATGTACAAAACACATTTTTGTAGAACTTGGGATCTGCGATTGTATTTTGTGCGATACTTTGCACTGGTGAGCAGACCTTGCCAGCGTGAAGAGCGACACGTGCAGATGGCCTGATCTAACCCCTATTGCAGACTCTTTCTGTAAATGGCGCTTACTAAACATAGCCGCAAACAGCAACAACCCGCGGTATTCTTTAATTAAAATGCGACGTGCCATTGTGCACAGCACTGCCGCAAAAACAAAAAAAACACAATGCATTGGTTGTGCTGGCGTTTGGACAACCTTCCAGCAGCCGATTGACCTTTTGAAGTAGCCACCGCAGGTGTGTGCGCTTAAATTGCATGACATCGCGAATCAAGCAAGACATAAACAGATGTTGCAGTGCTCTGTGAAACGTGCAGCTTTGAGCAATTCCGTGTTGGATGCGCTAATGGTGAAAATAAGGTCGGCCTGGGGTCAGCTGCACTTTGGTTTGAGTGTGGCCAGCGATGTGTGTCCATCTTTCCTGTTGCAAGCGCTTGGCCACCTGTTCAGTTGTGTACAGTCTTTGCCGATAAGTGCTCACCTCACTTTTTCCATGTTCCACGTTCCCGACTGCTGCCCGGCATGCTTGGACTTTTAAATGTTCCATTCAAAATCCTGAAAATCCCACACTGTTTCCAAAGAACAGGAAGACTTCTCGCGCAAGCTAAAGTAGTGCTTCTAGTTGCTACATCGGTGTACAGTAATCAAGATTAAACAATTAAATGAATAGTGCAATATCAATATATGCTCCTTTGTACATTTATATTCTAAGGTATTGAGTGGCACAGAGGTCAGAGCTCTCGGCTGGCATTGCTAAGATTCCCGGTAAAAAATCTGGGTTTAAAATCTGGTCCATGAATAAACTGGGTTCTCCAGCGGTATGGATGTATGGTCTCAGCCCTGTCACCACGAGCTGCAAAAAAACCCCTCTCATATTGTATTTTACTTAATTTAACCGCATTTAAAATCTGAAAATTACAAAAAATGTCATTTGACTACGTGTGCGAATTTGTCGCCTGGTGTGTGCACAAAAAGGCCACGGTGGTATTTCCCACTGTGGACGGACCTTCGCATCTCGTGTGCCCTGTTTTCGTCATGACGTGACACCAAAAGCGCAATTGGAATAAGACCGGGGGGGAAATGGCAAAAGAGATGAAATCACACTCGTATACCGTGCTGCCATCGTTTGTGCGCGAAATTTAATTGCGCACGTAAATGTGAAACGACCATCATCGCCACGGACGTTTGCCAAATAATTATATGCAGGCGCCGCTTTTACGATGGGCCCAACATTGTTATCCAGCAGCCAGTCCATCAGATTAGTTTATGTAAGGCCTGTTGGGCTAAGAAGCCCTTTTTTAATGGTAAGAAGTGTCTACTGTGGGTATTTGTGAAAAAAATGTAGCTTTTTTTCTTTACACATTTACAGACACAAATTTCAGTGCGCTTCCGAAATATGCATGGCTGGATCTGTACACGCCTCCGTGTATACGCACCAGCGATCATGCACGTTGCGCAACTTCTACCTTTGTCGAGGTTATTATAATAACATATTATTATTAAGTTTACTATATCTCTGCACGCTCCTGTATTTGGCGCACAACACAAAAAAGACGGGGGTGGAGTTGCTCGCCTTGGATTATGGACCCTTGGCCTCAACTCACGAACCACGTATTTGTGGACGCTGCCGCTGCGGCAAATGGTGTGTTGCGACAGCCCGTGTGACGTTGCCAGGAGGTAAGGTCTCTACGCTCAGAGTCTCCGAGCCGCCCACTCACCATCGCCCGTGTGCTCACACGGAGCTGAAGGCCGGCAGCCCCGGGGGCCACACTTCAGCGCACAGGGCGGCCGCCCTTAAAGCCTCTTATCTGAGCCTAACTGCTCCAGGCGCTGCTACCCCTTCACGCTTGTATTGAGTAAAGGTTGCAGCTCAAAATCTTTGATTTCAATGATAGAATGACATCTTTCACATGGTCTGTCGTCGCCACCGCTAGCCTAAGATTCGATGATCGAGTGCGCCGTTTTTGTGTGGAACTTGTAACACCGCTAACGATTGTTGCTTTTGCTCTGATTGAAAAATATTGACTTGGAAATAATGGGTAAGTGGTTATGTGCCCGAGGGTGCTAAGACACACAATCAGTGCCGAGCCACTGGTTCAGGTGTCCTGAGTTGAAGCTGTGGATTCTTACTCAATTGGTTCTCTTCCTCGCCAAGCATGATGTGCTCAGCCCAATCACCAGTGACCGCATCAGGAATACATCTTTTGAATGGACACTTTTTTGATAGCGATTTAAGTGCACGTAGCTTTACTCGATGGAGCAATCGTATGATTGCAAATCATTGTGATTTAATTAAATGTAATTATTGGATGGCGATTGGTGACATGGCCAAATTCATGCGATGGTTTCCTGCCAGTTGTTATTTTCTATAAATAAAAGTACACATTTCATTGTGATGTCTCGAAACAACACACATCGCTCTAGAGTACTGCAATCCATTGAGAATTCTTTGTCACGATCATTGTGTGGGAGTGTTATGCATTTCCGCATGCGCTATCCGCACGAAATGCTCTTCACTTCCAAATCCTTTGCCACTTTCTCTGCTGTTAATATTATATCCTTCCGCTATGTCTTCCCGTTTGGTGCGATTACTTCCTCTTTTCGTTCTGCTGTGTGTTGGTTTTCACAGCATCAGTTTTCCCACCACCGTGGCTGCCACGGTGGCAAGATGTTATTTACCTTGTCCGGTATTGAGGAGGTCGTGGATTCGATCCCGACCCTAACGCCTGTATATTTTGAGCTTTTGAAAAATAATTTAAAATCGTTTCGTTTTTGTGGTTTCCGTACAAGAGTAGATGCCCGAGCCATTGCAGTTGCATTAAAGATAAATCTAACGTGTTAATTGAAGTTCCTAACGGTTTTATACTTTCAGTTTATTACTCGACCGATAAGAAAATAAGTGGAAGGCGTAGGAGGAGTGAGATATATGGGTGGAGCTGCAAATATTAAGGTGCTTCATTGTCATGGAAAGGGCAACCCGAGCGTGACCTGATTTAATGTTGCACGCTCGCTGCACTGGATAATTATCCCCTGAATTGGACAAATCAGGCCTGAGGCTGCCATTGGATTACATACGAAGGGAGCCACCAATTTTTAATTGGAATTTGGAGGCATCTTGACATTGATGCAAAAGATACCCATAGCCGTTACAAACCGCCGCAGTTTTAAAGCACGTACCATAGTCAAAGTGCGACTGAAATGTAATGTATTTGTTTTTTTTTATGCACGCAATTTTAACGCTTAATATACACAAGTGGTGACCAGGTGTCTCAGAGTTCAGAGCATTGAGTTGGCACCACTGACGACTTAGGTTCAAATCCAGGCAGCGGTCTGTGGTTAATACCGGATTCTCAAGTTGAGTGAGTTTTTTCAACTCGGTCACCAATGATCGCACAAAATCTCATCGCGTTAAATTAGTTTTTTTTCTCTCTCTCTCTCTTTTTAATTTGTCTAAATTCCAACTCTGAGAATTAAACAAATTAATTTGCCTGTCATATGACGAACATTATCCCCGGTGGCAGATTAAGTTAGAGAGCGCTGTCCTCTGCAGTGTGGACCAGAGGTCACTTGAAGGGATCTCAAAGCCACCTCTGTGATATACATTTCCGTGGATCGTTCTCGTAATGCCAAGGCTTGCATTGCTCGGCTAGATATCTGAATGGACACATTATCCCAAGACCAATAGCACAATTATGATGAAATTGGGGGAAAGACACAAACGCACACGCGAAATAAACTCACGCATAAAGCGCCCTATTTGATGAAGTGTGCTGCTGTGGATGTGCTGCTGTGTGTGATCTTCGAGGTGTGGGACTGACGCTAGGTGTGATGAGCCTGAACTGCGAAGACACTTGCAGCTTGCTGCGCGTGTTTGTTTCTCTCTGTAACGCATATAATTTGGGGCAAAGTCCGTGGAGCGTTGCCATGTAAAGTTCTCAATATGCCATACTCCACATGCCTGCCTCGGGCTGGTCTCGCATAATGCCGCATAGCACCAGTGCTCGACTGCCCGCACCGACGGTGCTCACCGCAGCGCCGCTACAATTCAACCTCTGTTACACTAAAGTTATTGGCTGAAAAGGGCTTTAGACAAGACGTCCATTCACCGCCGCATGCATGATGGTTTTATCGCCTGATGTTTTGTCAGTGTGCTCTTTGAGATTTGTTTTTATCTTCCCTCTGAATTTGGGACTGCAGGACTGTGAGACCTTAACGGCAGATATTCTTCACAAGACGACCATTTATTTCTGCAGCGTTTTGCCATCTGACCGCCGGCGCGGCGCTTTAGAGCGAATTTACCGTGCGTATTTGGAGGTGCACTGATGTCTGTCAGCCGTGTCCACCCGCCACCGGAAGCGCTTTGACTTTCAAAGACTCCCACGCACCACCGCGTGGCGTTGTCAGGGCGTGATGGTGGTCCAGAGACGGCTCGTCTCCACGGAGCCACGCGGCCCCGTTTAAATAACAAGCGAATAACGATTAAAGCAACTTTTGAGCACGCCATTGCTAATCGGTGTAACGCTTTGACGCGTCCGCACTGACAGTTGACGTTTCGTGCGGGGACTGCATCTGTTTGAGAAGAAGCCGGGTGTAAATGCTGCTACGGGCGTTATCATTCGCAACAACAACAACAAAAATCAAGAACAACTGCCGGGGCGAGGCGGTGCATTTCAATTAAGATCGCGGCGATAGTTGTGCGTCTCCCGTAGCTGAACGCATTAACATAAATGTACGCACGAGCCGCATTGCATTCGGGTATGGCGGAGATTTTCTTAATAGTCACGCAACATTATCGGATGCATGTGCGGCAGCACCGGTGAAGTGAGTCAGTGTCCAGGAAGCGGATCTGCATGTAACGCAATGTGGCCGTCGCAGTTTTAGTCATGGTAAATAATGCTTTAGTTACAAATATTTCCACTTACATACACGGTGATAAGAAGGGAGCGTTTATCCCCGTTTTATTGCGCCTATCTCCTCCACGATATGGCATTGAACGCTGGTGACGAGGCACGTTCACTTAATCCGTTCAACTCGGCGGGTCCCAGGGGAATTTATTCGGATGGTGCCACCGGACATGATGAGTGCCAAGCTTGTGCCCAGAACACACGCCCCACCGGCCGGGCGCTGAAACTCGGCGCCTGACAGTGCCACTCTATGCCCCGCTGCGCGCACGCTATATCGATTCCCGCAGCTGGGGATTAATGGTTGCATTGTCCGCGCCTCGCCGTCATTAGTGACTGTGTGACGCTGATAAATGAGCGTCATTCACCAAATTCTTCATTTACCACATGTGGAGAGCTTTCCTTTTTTTTTGTCCTCCCCAAATTTCGAAAAAAACCAGCGAATTTAGATCAAATGTTTACAGTCGTTCATTAAAACTCGGGTACATAAATAAAGCCCGTGTGATGTGCATGTGGTCTACCAGAGGAGCTATTGCATTGTGGGTAGAACTGCACTAATATTTATTAAATTCAATACCTGGCCCGCAGGAATCAATATCTGCACCTTGCACGAACCTGAACTTTAGGGTGACATAAGCATCTGATGTTTTGCGCTAAAATCAGTACAGCAGATCATTTTTCCCATCCAGTTTCTTCTATGATATTCATGCTGCTCTGTAGTGCCATACTCATCACTGTCACTTCTTCCCATCAAACAGTGGAGTGGACAAACTGGAGACAAGACTCGAGCACATTTTAGCTTTTAAAACTTGGTTCTCTCATTGATTGTGCATATCGTCTGCATTGCGTTGTTTTTTAACATTATATTTTTGGTCTGCAATCACTTTCTTCCCGAGTAATCATCTCAAATACCACTTTTCTCGGCCGACTCTACAAGTGCCGCATGGGTGGTGCAGTGTAAATAATAAATGATGATGATGATGAGACACCGAGAGGAGGTTGCCCGTGGATCTGAAACCATGCAATGTTGTGTCGCAGGAGAAATATGTGGGAGAGCCCCCAGCCTGGACTGGGCCACGTGGTCCTGGCAGCTCACAACAGCCGCCACGCAGTGGGCACGGCAGCCCGGAACGAGCACCGGCAAGCCCCGGTACACGACCAGCAGCCAGGAGAGACAGGCAGGTTGGCGACGGCCGTGCATTTCCAAGATTGCAGTGACGCTGCCCGACCGAGCTGCCCTCTGAGCCCGAGCAAGGTGGGGGAGGAGTGCCGATGTTTTGCATACACTTCTCCGAATAATGATGAATAATACAAATGTGTGTACATATATATAACGCCAACTTGCAACGCGCCGCCGAACAGTATTCGCTCACTCTCGGATAGAAAGAACGACTCAGATGTGTGAGGAACAGCAGGCAAGCGGGGAGGCGGCCACAAGGTGAGCTGGTTCCAACAGTTGTCCAAGCTCTGTAGTCCTCTATATATTAACGTGGTATTGGCCAATTAATGTGTTTACGTGTGTGAGGAAATTGGAACACCCCGGAAAAAAATCCACGTGTGTGTAAGGGGAAGAAATGATAATTTACAGCCTTTTGATTTAAAGCTTTCGTGACTGAAGTAATTCATATTCTTAGCTCTTTCGGTAAAATCACATTGAAGGGAAACAATAAAATAGAAAAATATATATAAAACAATAAAAAATTCTCACGACGTTTCGACCATAATGCAAACGGTCATCATCAGGTGTGAAAAACCAACGGCAAGAAACATTTGAAAGAAGCGTCGGTTTACATGTATTTATTTATTTTTAAACGGTGTATTTATTTATTTAAAAAAACGTTAGCGCCACACGCAGCGATTTGGCAGTTTATTTAGAAGGACGAGTCCATCTATGTTCTGAAAAGAGGAGGGGGGAGACGAAAAATGTATGTATGCTGTCTGAAAGCCACCGTAAGCATGAACAATCAATTAAGACCTGAAAAGGTTTATCAAATCCTTCCAATGATTGCTAAACCAGAATCCATCTTCTCGGTTAAAATTGTCTCTGTGCTTGTATATTTGGATAGCCTCATGAACGAATCTCTCATGGTAGCCAGATGGCTTACAAAGAACCTCTGTCTTGGAGAAGTCAATGTCATGTGAGCCTATTGAATTATAACAATGATCTGCCATGGCCGAGGTGTTGGTCCTACCGTGTTTAAGGTCTGCTTTGTGTTCACGAATGCGGTCCGAGACATGGCGTTTGGTTTCTCCAATGTAACTACTACCACAGAGGCAACTTAGTTTGTAGACACCAGGGTACTGTATGTCCGGAATCACATCTTTTACAGATGGAACCAGATCACGGATTTTATGTAATGTGTTGAAACGGACCTGGATCTTGTGTTTATTCAAGATTTTGGAGATCTTTTTTGTGATCCCCGCAATGTAGGGTAAAGTGATGGTTTTGAAAGGCTCCTCAAGAGGGTCATTCTTCATGGTTTGAGTGATAGCTTTGCGGATTGTATAGTCGGAGTAAACATTAGCCTTAAGCGCTTAGTGTACATGCTTGTGTTCACTGCCTATGTGTTCCTGGTCGGATATGCATTGGGCTCTATGGTACAGAGTCTTGATGAGAGAATTCTTCTGTGATGGATGGTGGTGGGAATCCGGTTTCAGATAAGCATCCGTATGGGTAGCTTTCCTGTAGACAGAGTGGCTCATTGAACCATCAGGTCTCTTTTTTATTAGGACATCCAAAAAAGGTAGCTTGCCATCTTTTTCGACTTTCATGGTAAATCTGATGGCTGGGTGTATGGAATTGATGTGGTCGAAGAATTGGTCTAGAGCAGGCCGGCCATGTGGCCAGATGACAAAAGTGTCATCCACGTACCTCTTCCATAAGGTTGGGCGCAGAGTGGCAGTCTGGATGACGTCAGTCTCAAATTTCTCCATGAAAATGTTAGCTATAACCGGAGATAGGGGGGAGCCCATTGGGGTGCCCTCAGTTTGTTTGTAGAAAGTTCCATTCCAAGTGAAGTATGTATTGGTTAAACAGTGTCTCACCAGGGGGGGTACCTCAGTGTTTAGTCCTTGATGAACCAAGTCTTCAATGATTGTGATGGTGTCAGGTACAGGAACTTTGGTGAATAAGGAAACTACATCAAAACTGACAAGCAGGTCGTCTGGGGACAGGGAAATACCCTTGATTGTCGATACCAGGTGAGTAGAATTTTGTACCGCAGAGGTGGTTTTTCCAGTGAAAGGACGCATACCAGTTAACAATATAATTGCCCAAGTAGACGTTGCTCTCAGGGGCCTGGGTCACATCGCTGCAGACGTAGCAAGATCTGAAATCGCTGCAACCCTCAAAAACGCTAAGATGCCAGCTAGCAACCTCAGCAAAGATGAGCGTTTTGAATTATATAAATTAAAAAAGAGGGATGACATTGTAGTCCTCTCAGCCGATAAGGGCAATGCTACTGTCATTATGGATAAAATAGAATATGACAACAAAATTAAATAATTACTCGATGATGGTAGCTATACAAAAATAAAAAGAGATCCCACCAACAGCCTCGTCACACAAACCAACAAAATAATTTCTGATTCAACCGCATTAATTGATCAATCTAAACAGTTTTCGCTAAAACCTTCTGCTGCCAGGCCACCAAGATTATACGGCTTACCAAAAATACATAAAGTAGATACACCCCTTCGTCCCATCGTCTCTACTATCAACTCCTCCACCTACAAACTGGCTCGTTTTTTGTCTGAAATCCTGCGTCCTTTCACTGGAAAAACCACCTCTGCGGTACAAAATTCTACTCACCTGGTATCGACAACCAAGGGTATTTCCTGTCCCCAGACGACCTACTTGTCAGTTTTGATGTAGTTTCCTTATTCACCAAAGTTCCTGTACCTGACACCATCGCAATAATTGAAGACTTGGTTCATCAAGGACTAAACACTGAGGTACCCCCCTGGTGAGACACTGTTTAACCAATACATACTTCACTTGGAATGGAACTTTCTACAAACAAACTGAGGGCACCCCAATGGGCTCCCCCCTATCTCCGGTTATAGCTAACATTTTCATGGAGAAATTTGAAACTGACGCCATCCAGACTGCCACTCTGCGCCCAACCTTATGAAAGAGGTACGTAGATGACACTTTTGTCATCTGGCCACATGGCCGGCCTACTCTAGACCAATTCTTCGACCACATCAATTCCATACACCCAGCCATCAGATTTATCATGGAAGTCGAAAAAGATGGCAAGCTACCTTTTTTGGATGTCCTAATAAAAAAGAGACCTGATGGTTCAATGAGCCACTCTGTCTACAGGAAAGCTACCCATACGGATGCTTATCTGAAACCGGATTCCCACCACCATCCATCACAGAAGAATTCTCTCATCAAGACTCTGTACCATAGAGCCCAATGCATATCCGACCAGGAACACATAGGCAGTGAACTCAAGCACGTACACCAAGCTCTTAAGGCTAATGGTTACTCCGACTATACAATCCGCAAAGCTATCACTCAAACCATGAAGAAGGACCCTCTTGAGGAGCCTTTCAAAACCATCACTTTACCCACCATTGCGGGGATCACAAAAAGATCTCCAAAATCTTGAATAAACACAAGATCCAGGTCCGTTTCAACACATTACATAAAATCCGTGATCTGGTTCCGTCTGTAAAAGATGTGATTCCGGACATACAGTACCCTGGTGTCTACAAACTAAGTTGCCTCTGTGGTAGTAGTTACTTTGGAGAAACCAAACGCCATGTCTCGGACCACATTCGTGAACACAAAGCAGACCTTAAACACTGTAGGACCAACACCTCGGCCGTGGCAAATCATTGTTATAATTCAGTAGGCTCACATGACATTGACTTCTCCAAGACAGAGGTTCTTTGTAAGCCATCTGGCTACCATGAGAGATTCGTTCATGAGGCTATCCACATATACAAGCACAGAGACAATTTCAACCGAGAAGATGGATTCTGGCTTAGCAATCATTGGAAGGATTTGATAAACCATTTCAGGTCTTAATTGATTGTTCATGCTTACGGTGGCTTTCAGACAGCATACATTAATTTTTCGTCTCCCCCTCCTCTTTTCAGAACATAGATGGACTCGTCCTTCTTAACAAACTGCCAAATCGCTGCGCGTGGCGCTAATGTTTTTTCATAAAAAAATACACTGTTTAAAATTAAATAAATAAATGCAAACCGAGGCTTCTTTCAAATGTTTCTTGCCGTTGGTTTTTCACACCTGATGATGACCGTTTGCGTTATGGTCGAAACGTTGTGAGAATTTTTATTGTTTAATATATATTTTATTCTTTCCCTTCAACGTGACTTTACCGAAAGAGCTAAGAATATGAATTACAGCCTATTGTCAAGGCCATGCTGCATGCAGCTCTCCCCCATGTCGTGTTAATCGTGGGCGTTCTTTGACCATTCTGCATTACACTGGTCAGTGTGGGTTGGTGAAGGGGTGGCTACGACCGTCTCAACTCTCACTCTGTACTTGATGTTGGGTGTGGCCAGGAACTGAAATCTGGTTGCCGAATTCATAGTGCAATGCACTCACCACTGCCCGCTGCTCCGCGCTGCACGTACAATACAAAAAAAACATCAAATCACCACATTTGTCATTTACATTGAATTATACCAGAAAAATAATAGGCCGATGTTTCAGGGAGTGACCGTTCATTTGAGCAGAAGGCCAGTACCTGGAACGTCAGCATTTTATATATATGTTTATTTGTGATATAACGCAGGGTTAATAGAAAATGTGGTGAGCTCTGATGCTGAAGGACACTGGGCACTGAGGGGCGGTGCCTCAACGTCACTCATTCAGACTCGACTTGAAACCCCGGCGCAGATGGTTCGTGTGCTGTAATTACATCTACCTCGTGCGGACAGCTGCTGTCAGTTAACCCTGCAGTTGTTTATCTCTGTTGGTCAGTTTATTTTGCTGATACAGATGCTTTCGAGATGATCTGCCTGATTTCTCTTGGGTTGGTGATTGTGCGAATTTATATGATTTTTGGAGGGGAAATGTGCTGACGTTTCCATGAACGTTATCGATTGGGCTGGGTATGTTTTGGGTTTAAAAAAATTGTTTGGCTTTTTCTCAGTGACACCATAAATAGAACCCACTCATACAGATATTTATGAAAGAAATTTGTTAATTGGTTTAAAAGAGCACATGTGATTCATTGTTTGAGCTCCAGAGTACTCACGGTGCCCCCACAATGCATTCTGGGCTGTTACGCAGTCGAGTAAACATGCACGCTCAACAGCAACAACTGCTTATAGAACGCTTTATTAAAAAAAATCCTCTTTGCACTTCATTTCGAAAGTACCAGGTGTTCCAGACACCGAGTTGACAATAATGTCGTCGCACAAAATCGCCTTTTTACTGGATGTTTGGGAAATTTCAGAGTGATTTTATTGAGAGGCGTTTCAGGATGAGAGGCCAGCGATGCTGTGACGGCGAGCTCCCCTGAAGGAAAATGGCCTCTGGTTAAAAAACAAAAATTCTCCACATTTTAAATAACAAAAGGGTTGCGGATTTAGTCGCATTCAATTGATAAGTAGCATAGCTTGCTAAACACGCAGACAGATGGTGGGCAGGTAGATCATAGTCAACCTCCGCCTGGTGTAATAGAATTAGTTTGCGTGTCATTTACTTGAAAAGGTACCTTTAAATGAGATGTAATTATTTTCCTTCGCGTATTCCGCCGGAAGTAACCGAAGCTCTGGTCAAATAGCATTTTGAAAATTCTGACGCGTGGGGCATTAATGTGCGAGGGCTTTCATCCGGGCGACGAGTGCAATTCCCGATGTTAGGGGCTTTTAAAATTCTAATCGTGGCGAAACAAAAAAATCAAATCAGCGTATTTAAAGATAGGGCAATGACGTGCGCCTAAATGAAAACATGCAATTCAAGCCCACGTTGCAAATTGACCATGCTTTTATGATTAACTTCGTTTCAGAGCCCTCTGTAGTCAATGACCTAATAATGAATGGAGATTACAACAAATTATAACTGTGCACGGTTCGTGGTGCAAAGGGTAAAATCGGCTCAGAAAGAACATGGAAATTATAAATGCGACGTATAATGTGTAACGAGTATAAGGTTAATGAAATGCCTTTGGTTATTTTTTTAACGAATAAATAATGGGCCAAGGACCTTTTGGTGCTCGTATTTTTTGGGTGAATGGGAAATCCTTTGATCCACATTGCTCAAGTCGTTATTCTTGTACTCCCACTGTCCTGTAGGAACAATTAAACAATTAACTGTGCTTCTTGCTGGACCCTAGGCTGCCATGGGCCATCGGCAATTCATTGTTGCGTTACATCGATTTGCATCGGCTTCTATAGATTTTCCACACAACGGTCTCGCATGAGCCTCCATTGTTCTACAAGTTAAATGAATGTTCTGCACAGACCGCAGCTGTCCCTACTGCCATCTCCCTTTGTCCCGTATGTCCAACGCAAAGGCTGCTGCTGCTGCCTCCTCTGCCACTGCTACCCATGTGACCTAACGTGTCGCGTGGTTTCCGAATGGGGTGGTGCGTGCTGTTTCGATCGTGCACCCCTGGAACCGTTTTGGTCCCTGCGTACGCAGTCTTGTTGGCAACGGCAAGAGATAATCGTTGTTTCTCGTTTGTGCCTCTGTTTGCTACTTGAACATCTTATGTATGCATCTTTGTTTACGGATGAGGTCCATTCAAGCAGATGCCGGAGAGGCAGCCCTCGATCCCACACTGAGCCCTCAAGGAACCGCTTTGCCTGCTCACTTCTACGCTTCTTTGCCTGCCCGCTGTCATTGGAATCCACCGTGAATTGTGTATTATTTCGGAGTCCTAATCAGTGCAAATTAGTGGCGTCTAATTGCAGAGATGTTGTACGCACACTATGCGATGCATCTCGGCAGGGACAGTGCACGGCGGCGTGCGGTGTCGTTTCACAGGCGAATGCAGCTATCTGAGCAAGTAGCAGTCAACACGTGTGTCGCAGTGGAAAGGCACGTCTTTCGTGTGTCAAGGGTCCCACGGTCCCCTTTCTGAACCGGTTGCCAGTGAGTCAGCAACATGACAGATTCTTGAGAAGGTCACCAAATATCAAATGGCATCCACATCTTCTATTTTGTCCTCGCCCCACCCCCCCCCCCGCTACTAATTTTATCCCGATAACGCTTCATGCGTTAAGAGATAAATAATCCATCCACTACTCTCCCACAGCAGTGCAACCATCAGTTAGGGTATCGCAGAACTCTTTCCGAAAATCTCTTCAAGTCACTGCTTTTCAACGGAGAACTGGCGTTTAGCCAAGTTTAAGTGCAAAACCATTTTATTAGCTCAATCGTTGGTGGGCTGGGACTATGAACTCTCTACACGTGAGAACCCGGCTTGTTCATGGGTGGCTGACTCTGGATTCAAACCCAGCATCTCAGATGCGTCAGCCAAGCACTCTGGCCTCCGAACCACCTCAACGGCCACCTCAACGAGCGCATCTTTGACCGTGTTATGCATGTCCTTGGGTTGGCGGGACGCGAGTGTGGCTGCTGTGTGCGCGTCGTCTGTTTGCAGGGAGACGTCGCGCTCGCGACACGACCGCCGGCGTCCGCCAGGGTGCTGTGCGCCAGGAACGTCCACCCCCTGGCGTCTCCCCTCGGCAACCCGCTCACCGTCCTGTAAGCAGAGGCAGTGGGTGCGGCCGCTGCGCACCGCGGTGTTGTCAAGTCGCACTAAGATCGGGCGCACGCGGCAGTCGAGCAGCACACGTCCGGTCCGGCACAGTCGAATAGCACGGAGAGCTCTGATCTCGGGATTCGCTCGACAACTTGACTGGCTGCGTTAATTCCAGCGCCACGCAATGGGAATTTCACTTGCCAAACTTGGTGCCCTTCGGAGTGGAAGGTGACACTATTGTTTGGTCATTACCAGCGTTCTGTTGTCGCCACCACTGCCCCGCTCCCCAACCCCGGCAGGAGCCTTCGCACGGCGGCCGAGCCACGGCGCGTCGAGCAGGTGTCGGAGGTTTGCCGCAGGCGGGCGCGCGGGCTCGCCAGCTGCCGCCTGCTGTCCCTGCCTGGTCCGTGCCTCTCGCTGCTTCCACACTCGTTCCACGAATGCTCCTCCGCGCGGCCATCCCATCTTTCACGGAGCTGCCCCAACCCTGCCTTCCTTGGTGCTCGGCACGCAGCGTCGCTGGTGGCCACCGCCCGGCCCATCACCACCTGCGCTGGCAACGTGGGCGCCGGCAGGAGAAGCCACCCAGAAGGACCCCCCAGTCAGTGTGACCCGCGCACCGTTCACAGCCTCGCACATTTATTTGCTGCGGTAATGTCTTGTCAGTTGTATAATAAATATTTATGGTAGTCGGGCCATAATGTACCCAACAATTTTATACGATGATCTTCATTTTGAGTTAAAGTTTGCCAACAAATATAACAATTAGGATGACGGTGAAATATGAACGTTAATGAATAATTTTGGCCGAAGCTGCTGACAGTGTTCAACGTTGCATTGCTGAGACGTTCGCCTGCAATTATTGTGTTAGCTTTCAGTGATCCTTTATAATAAGATTAATACTTGCTGAGATATATTTTATTTTCATCGTTGGTTTAGCTAGCTTCATATCCTTGGTTCTTTCGGTAAAGTCACGTAGAAGGGAAACAATAAAATAATAAAAATATAAAACAATACAATTCTCACGACGTTTCGACTGCGCAACACAAGCAATCATCATCAGGTGTGAAAACCACAACAAGAAAAGTTGAATTTTACCGAAAGAACCAAGACTATGAATCCCTGCAGTCACGAAAGCTTTAAATCAAAATTTAGCTTCATATCGTTTGTTATTTTGACCTGCAGACGCACGCCATAGTTACATCATCCTGGGCTCTGACTTGAGAGTTCTTTGTGTAAAAATGGCGGCACACCTTAGCCTTGCACACAACGCATAGCGCGGCTTCTGTTGCATGCCTTTGAGGTGCCCTCCAAGAACATGAATATCGACGTAACTCTTGAATGAAAATCGTCATATTTAGCACACAATTCAAACTGCTGCAACATATATATTTTTAATTATTTAGCTTCCTCCCGCTCAGCGCATTTCTACGACAGCTTGCTCACAACAAAATGGACGTCGCTATCCAAAAAAAAATGTGGGAAGCAACGGAATGTTTTTTGCAAGATATACCAAAGCCATTCAGATTCTGTCAAGGTGATACTGTCTGGTGAAAGGGTTTCTGCCTCTTTCATTGCCTCTTGCTCCATATCTGAGATTAACTGCTGGAATTTGCTGTGGCCTCTCTGCAGTGGAATAACTTACGTACTTGCCCAGGACCCTTGGCAATTGGCGGCAGTAAAACCCAGTGATTGTAATTCAGGATGCGACTTGTTTTCTCGATCGCCAAATCCGTTTTCTCTATCACCAAATCTGTACAAAGTAGCCAACTTTTGATTATTTTGTAATATATTAAATGATAAATATTTGTTTTCATTTCATTTGAACTCTTTGTAGGGGTGTAATTATGCATGGATTCATGAATTAATATAAATTATTAAGCTCACGATACACGTTTTGAATTGTGTGTAAGAATTAATGTTTTCCCTTCATGTATATGTTGCTTTAGTGGGTTCACGTGACCCCATCAGTCATTTGTTGCCACTTCATAACCCACATTTTTTTAAGACGATTAATGAATTGAGTAGTGATGCTGAATCATGACAATTGATCTTAATGTCTTTTGCATGGTGAATCATTAAATCTCTAAAGTCTTACAATTACAACATCTAAAAATGTACGTGTATATATTTATATATTTCTCTGTTGTGCAATATGAATTGGTCGTGTGGGCTAAATTTGTGAATTCCAAATGGGACTAATGGTTTTGCCATTCTTACCAGGTTTCCCTTGGAAATTAGATCTGAATGTCCACGATATCATTATTATCATCATCATCCATTTGTCAATCTACCACTGGATGAAATCTTGCCCAGCACCTTTTGCTCATGGGAGTTTGCTTGACCACATTTGACCAGTTCAAGGAGGAGGGGGGGGGGGTCAGGACCGTTTCGGGGCACCACGGTAGTGAGATGTTAACTACCTCGCATGGTATGCAGGAGGTCATGGGGTTGATCCAGATTCCCGACCCTAACGCCCGTAAATTTGGAGTTTGCATGTTCTCTCCGTAGTCGTGTGCATTTTTATCCGGCCCTTTTGGCTTTTCCCTCATTTAGAATCAACATGCGTTTAGGAGTATTTGGCTGCGATAAATTTCCACGTGATAAGCCACTTCGTAGAAATGTCATTTATGGCGAGGTCGCTTCTGTAAAAATAGCTATATAGCTCAATGGGCATTATCTGGTAAAATAAAATAAAACATAGCAAGCTATTGATGCAATAGCTGTGTCCAGGCATCATACTCAGGTTGCCGGGTTTCTGGTGCAAGTGCACGAACAATTGCACCGCTGCTCCACATCATCGAGAGTTTATCCTCGTTACATTTATAAACACCCTCGTCCAATACTTCACCTGCGCCACGTAACGCCCGCACAAGGTTGGGCCCTGGCGCCTTCTGGCCTCACTTCCCCCCCAACTCCTGCTCGGCCTGCTGGCCGGCCGTCAAGCCCTGTTTGCCACAAACAGATTAAAGTTGTCCATCCGGAAACTTTCTCTCCCTTAGCTACCGAGCACTGGGGAGATAATTGCATTTCGTAACTCGCGAGGGTAATGCACTTGGGGTTTTGTGCCAAGCCAAGCCGCACATTTTGTTCAAAGGGGCAGCCACCGCTAGACCGTAATTGCTTGGTGTGAGGCGACGGGGTTTTCTCTTTTAAGAGTGTGTGAGCGTGATAATTGTGTAGACTTCCGTAGTTTCTACCGCAGCCCGTGGAGGTTGCCCATGCCTCTCCCTGCTCACACGAAGTCGTTGATGTTGCCAGGCGCGAAGGAGAGCAACATTCACTTCTCCTGCCACTGTTGCCGTATAATCTGCGACGTCAGACACCACTGGCAAGGGCCGGTTACTGATGAGCCACTTGCCTGCGAATGGCACTTCATTTGCACTCTGACAGTGTCCTTCACTGTCTGCTATTTCTTTAGCAAGTAATTTCCAATTTGAAATGATATTCGATTTGCACTGGATTATTTTTACCTTTTCCCAACTCTGTTTATATTTGCACGATTGGAATCGTTTCATCGGACAAAATGCACGTTTATTACATCTCTTGCAGCTAGCAGTGAACTGCTTTGTGTCTGAAAGTGGCTTCAGGAGATGGTGTCCCAGAAGAACTTGTGAGGACACTGTAATAAGCCTCATTATCCACACTGGGGGCACCCCATATGCATTGCAACGAGTTATCATCACATCATAAACAACATGTTTTAAGTCTAAGCACTGGCATAAGGGAAATTAAGTGAAACACACATTTAACTCCAGGTTATTTTACACAATCATTGGCTTCCATGCTGAAAGCATGGACTTGCTGCACGTGAAAAGTATTTTTAATCATGCGTAGCTGGCCCATATTGCAAGCTGACATGGCATTAGCCTATTTAATCACCCATCTCCCTTGAGATGCAATTATCTCATTGAATCGGTGTCCGTTGTTTATTTGTAGCTCCGAGATGTATAATCATCTTTTCAGAAAACGTCTTGCCATGCAATGCGTTGTGGTCATGGAATGCATTATGTTGTCCACAAAGGGGGATTGCAGTCCTCCGTCTTTCATTTCCACAATAGCGATGCCTTCCACAAGGCCATGGCACAGGCGTGTGCGATCACAGAGCTCCATAGCTCCTGCAATAATAAAAAAAACGCTTTTAATGTTTTCTCGGAGTTATTTTTTTCATGAAAAAAATCAAGGGTTTTGTGTTTCCTGTTTGTCCGTTCGGAACAAAGTGCAGAGCTCGCCAGCTGCGCGACACTGCAGGGCCTTGACCCTCACGCCCGGTGACGTCAGTGCGAGAGCCTCGCACGTGAACGGCCGGCCCGGCAGACGCGCCAACCCGAACACCGCGTGGCGTTCCCCGGATCAGGTAATGATCCCCCCCCCCCCCCCTCCGTGCGCATATCCACTCTGCACTGGTGCTGTTGTCTGGCACTGCCCGCTGGCTTTTTGATTATTCCGGTCCTCACCGCTTTGATTCTGCCCCTAACGAGGGATTTGTGTATCTCTGTGGGGAGCAGCGTGGGGCAGGAGACTTCGTCCCGTAGAGAGCGAACACGACGCCATCCTGTGATGCCACGCAAGCACAATATTCCCCTAACAAGTGTCAATTTATAGTATGGCTCAGACACCAGGGTATTTGTATCACCATTGTTAAACACGTGGTCTTCTAAAGGTAAACAATACAATTTCGCACCTCCGATTAGTATGGTTGGCTACTTACGGTGCGAAAGAAGTTCAACATACATACATACAAACATGCAATACATTGAAATGAAGGTCAATGATTTCATGTTTTAACAGCTTTTCATTGAAAGCAATGCATTGAATTGCGGTGGGGTGAATCCTTGCATGCCCAGCTCGCATCCTATCGGGCTGCCATTTCGTGTTATGGGAGGGTGAATTCAAGAGAACCAGCAGCTATGAAAACACAACTGTGGCACCACAATAGAGCCTGATTTATTTAGCGACCAACCAATGTGAGTATCTCCTCATTTGATATGCAATTTTTCGTTGTGAGTGCTGCTTCTCCCATTTCCGTGTTGATACTGAACAGGGCCCATACACTAAATGCCACAATTTATGTTTTGTTGTTGTTACAAAATGTTTGTTTTCATTTGAGTTTTACGAAACATCCAGCAACTCTCATGTCGAATCCGCAAAGACTGCTGCAATAGATTTACTGCCCACTTTCGGAATATTTTTTTTTACAACTCGGTGGCAATTGTTATTGGGGGTTTTTTTTTTTCACGAGTATGTGAATTCTACATCTTGCGTGGATATCCGTGCAACCCAGACATGAGGTCGCACGAGAGACTTATTGCAAAGAGGACGTTGATCAGCGTGGCCGGGGGGGGGGGGGGTATTAGGTGACCGATGCAGTCACGGCACAAACGGCAGTTTCATTCAGGGCATCGTTTACAACAAATGTTCTCATTTGCCTGGTCCTCAAGGGTTCCGGCGGCCAGCGGGCTTGCAGGAATGAGTATCTGAGTGGCTGCTTCTGCAATGGATGGAGAGCGGAGTCATTGAGAGAGCACCAATTGACCCGGAGTACAGTTTCTGGTTCAGCAGTGTATTTTGTCAAAATAACCAATTTGCTGAACGGTTGTTTATTTACTTTTTTTTACATTCATGTGTAAAGTAACAAAAAAAATTGCGTTGTTTTTTTGTAAAAAAAAATTTAATTGAAAAATCAACGATGCGGTTGGTTTGTGCTGACCTGCACCGCCAAGTGCAGTGGCATGTCAAGACGACGGGCAGCACGATATGAAATCGAGGCGGCGATGCAATTAATCCATTGCTCGACGGGGACACCGGGGGCCCAAACAGCCCAGCGCTGGAGATTACGGACGAGGCGCCAACCCGCCGTTCCCCAGGGAGTCCAGTGTGCGCAGCTCGTCGCTGAAATTAATGCCAAAGTGATTTTCACGTGTCCTGCGTTGTGCATTGCAGAGGTCTCCCAGCGTGTGGCTACACATACCTGTTGCCCTGAGAGGAGCGAGGGTGGCAGGGGAATTGAACGGCAGTGAAGCACACGACGGAGGTGTGTTTTTCAACACGTGTTGCCATGTTATTTGCGCTAACCGCTCGTTTACCGGTTTGTTTCCTGAGGTCAACAGTTGCAGATGGAATGAATAATAGCCACACCGCGTTTATAACGCCTATTTATTTCGCTGTGTCCGAAGGCCTTGAAAGTAGCCCGAGCTGTCTTGAATGCAAAGAATGGGAATGCAGCACCTGCAGTGTTTGTCCTGGAACAGAATGTTCCGGGTCATCTCCCTGTGGAGCGCCTGTGTGCGCGTGCCACGTATACCTGCGCCGCAAACCCGCATTCTCCCATTGAGCAGGCGCGTCTTTTAAAAATGTGCGATGAGAATGCCGTTGTTGTCTTTTGTCTGTGAGACGCCAGTTCAAACATTTTGTGAGAGGTTTGCACGGAGTAAAAGTTTTTTTTTTACTTTTTTGTTACATTAACCCAACGTGCGTGAGTCATTGCTCGATGATTTTTCAAAAGAAGAAAACGAGACAATGAAGATAGCTACATATATAGGGGTGGGAATGTCTGCTTTATTATTTTTCTACCCATAAAAAAAAGATGACGTTAAAAAAACCTTCTTTGGTTCTTTCGGTAAAGTCACGTAGAATGAGAATAAAATAATAAATTGATAAAATAAAATAACACAATAATATTCTCACGACGTTTCGGCCACAACACAAGCGGCCTTCATCAGGTGAAGGGAGCGAGACTGTCTGGTAGGACAGCGCTGGAGTGAGAGAGCCACGTTCTATTGTGTTATTTTATTTTATCAATTTATTATTTTATTCTCATTCTACGTGACTTTACCGAAAGAACCAAAGAAGATGAATCATTGCAGTCACGAAAGCTTTAAATCGAAATTTTTAAAAAACCCTTCAGATAAAAAACATTGCATCGTAGTTAAGTTTTATGATTTTTATATGTTTCAATATGAAGCGTTTTGGACTGCCCCCCTGATTAGTGTGGTTCACATCCATTTTCCTTCAACCCCGTCTGACTCCCGGGCACAGAGGCCGACCGCCCACACCGCCCACACCCTGACCCTTACATCTCCCGAACACAAAGGGGAGTGACTCAGCACTCCTGGGGTCTGCCCGAGTCCTCACACCGATTTAAGCATTTCCCTGTTGAACCTGCCACTGGCATTAAAGTGCGTCCTGGCAATCGCTCAAATGATCTCATCCAGATGCCATGCTGAGCCAGTGTTGGCACCCACAGGATTTTGTCAGCATTCAGACATCTACTTAAAGAGGTGGACAATAAATCACAACATCTGGATTATGGGATTGTGCCGACAGTCAATTGCAGTGCAATACGCAGTTTGTGCATTCCCTAACACTTTATAATCGCGAGCTTGGTTATTATGAACGTATAGCCTCACAAGAAACAGCATCGTTCTCTTAACTAAAGTTGTGTTCAGACCCTAAAAGGAGAGTAGTGGCACAGTGGTTTGCGCTTTGCGTTGTGATCCCAACAACCCGGGGTTAATTTTCAGCCACAGCTTAACGTCCACGGTTAATTATATCAGAACAGCTCTTGGTGAAGCATGGTTGTCATTTACTCTCATTCATTTTTTTTATTCATAAGTGCTTTCCTCCTTCATAGCAAATAATCAACCTGCCATGCATGAGTGTACTTCCTGAACAACCTTTATGTCGTATGATTTGGAAGGGTGAATGGTTGATGCAGAGCGTTCAACAAAACACCAGTGCCGTTTGTCAATAATTTCATAGAAGCGATTAAGTCATCCTTTCGCACGTTAGTGAAGGAGCCTTTGCGTTGGTTTCTCGCAACGCTACGGCTTATGCTTTTGGAGGTGACGAAGTACTCTTAAAATAATTTCAAACTGGAAATCTATTGATTTTAAGTACTTTCCCAATCGTGCTATCATAGTTACATCATGGGACAAACAACCCAGCCAGTGGAAGATATTTTTCACAAGATTTCTTTCAAAAAATTCTTCAAGTCGTTGTTTTATCTTCTCAACAGAAAGGGATGCAATTTCCCATGCATTCATCCAAGAGATTGTTACATGACAGTTAAACCGATAGTCTTCATGGTTTTTTTTCATTCTCTGAGCTGGAGTTTAGCCAAATCTTGTCAAATAGCAGGTTTAATATGATGGTCTTTTTTGTGTGCAATCATTGGGAGCTGCGTTAAGACCATTAACTCACCACAATGGGAAATCCCAATTAACCATGGGCGGCTGAAACCTAAATTTGAACCCAGGATCTCAGCGGCGCCGGGTCAGTGCAGTGACCTCTGAGTCACCCGACCACCTCGTTAAACAAATAGGTTTAAACGTTTACAATTAATCTGTTTTTAGTAGTATTCACAAAACGGTATCCCCAAACTATTTAATTGGGGTGCAAGTCAAAAATGAGGCGCTTGTCGAGGCAACAAGTAGATTGATTTCACGGTCATCTTGTAATCAGAGATTGCCAAGAATCATCATCTAATAGAACACCCCAGAACTTGGCCGATAATTTTGTTCCCACCGCCCACTCACATCATTATCTGTGTCCCAGAGGTGCTCCCACTGAAGCGGCGATCATGTTGATTGGCAGGCACTGCCGACGATAATAGGTTAACGGAGCACCTTCCTCCCTCGCAAATTCCTATGAAGCGGCACGGTGATATGATGGTGTTTGCAAGCCGGGAGATGGCACGTGACATTATTGTGGAAAAGAGGATGATGAGCGAGAGAGAGATAGCTCAAAATGAAAACAAGAAAGAAAACTTACGTTTGTTAAATATATTGAAGTATTGGCTCGGGATTGATTTTGCAATGACTAAGTACACACAGCCATGTTGCGACATGTAATTGTGCATGAAATGTGTGTGTACTTTATGTGATGTATTTGAGGTATTTCATGTGCGGTAACAAAGTGCTTTAAATGTCACAGGAATAGTGTACAGTAATTTTGTCTGTATGTATGTTGAACTTTCGCACCGTACGTAGCCAACCGCGTTAATACACTGCTGGATGAAGGCCTCCTCACGCCAAAAACTCGAACTCGGTTTTCTGGGTTCGTCGTCGTGTGGTTCACTAATCACTGTGACACCATTCCTTCTGGTCTCAACAACCTCATCAAAAAACATGTGCCTTGATACTAGGGTTTACCGCAAAGATCCATATTTTATTAACCTCCCGAGAGCCTTTTGCAAAGGGAGACCTGGGTTGCGGAAAGGAGTTTGGCTTTACATTAAAGACATTCTGAAATAACGGAGCAATTCTGCTTGCCTTGCCTCAACACTCATTCTCAACACTCATTGCCCACGCCTGACTTTTGATCCTTCCCGTACACGTTCAACGTACGACGTCGCTCCTTGTGTTTTCCTAGGGCGATGCGCAATCGGCGCTGATTTGAGAGAGGAGCAGGTTTCAGGGGGTCCGCGAGCCCGCTTTAAGCCATCGGTGCCAAAGCCGCACAATAGCTTCGACGTGACTGGCCCCACCATGGCGGGCAACCGATGTCGCGAGCCACCTGGACGCAGCGGCGGCGACGGTGGCGGCGATGGCGGCGGTGGCGGCGCCAACGCTGTGGAGATTTTCCACGGTCAAATTGCCGCTGCCGAGAGTCCTCCAAGTCGACCGACGGCGCACGCTGGGGCGAGTCGCCACGGGGACTTTGGATGGAAGGAAGCGAAGATGGCTGTGGTCGGGGACACGGGTGGGCAGATTCAGGTGATCATCAACATCCGGAGCAGGGAGTGTGTGCCCACGACGGGAGAGGACCAGCGCGAGTGACGTTTAACCGCCACCGAGCAATGGTTCAATTGAGTTGTACCCCTTCTACCTTTCAGCATATTATTGTTTTGATTTAAAGCTTTCGTGACTGCAGTAATTCATATTCTTAGTTCTTTCGGTAAAGTCACGTTGAAGGGAAACAACAAAATAATAAAATATATAAAACAATAGAAATTCTCACGACGTTTCGAAACGTCGTGAGAATTTTTATTGTTTATATATTTTATTATTTTGTTGTTTCCCTTCAACCTGACTTTACCGAAAGAACTAAGAATATACATATTATTGTTGTTAAACATACGTTTCATTTACTCTTACGAACTGGTTCCGTGGTAATTATGCACAGTCCGTGTGTTTTATTTTAATTCGTAAAATTGTTAATGATGCTCACGTATTACACATGTAACATACATGGGGCGGAAAATCCGTTTCGCTAGCGTAGCATTGTCTAGACGCTGTTGCTTTGTTTGCCTGCGAGGTGTTGTCTGTGCACCAGTGCGGTCTCGGTTTTGTGCACAGCCCTGTGGCTCTGGTTCAGGTTCACGTGATCCAGTGAAAGCAACCCTGAGCCATGGGCAGCAGCTGCCCCACGCATCCCACAGTACCCACTGTCAGTGACATAACTATCAAGTGTGCCGGCGGTGCAACTGCACAGAGGTCCATAGGCCTAGAGGCCCAAGAGTCGGGCTACACTGGCCATTGTCCACCGGCTGACCCCTCCCACCCACAGGGATCACTTGGTAACCGTCCTTCCTTAGGTCGCCCAAGGGTTCGAGCACTGAGCCGGCACTGCTGAGAAACTGAGTTTGATTCTGGGGTTCAGCCGTCCGTGCTAAGGCTCGGTTCTTAATCGTAGCAAGATGATGATCACAGTCCAGTTCTCAAATGACTGCACAAGAAAAAATAAACCCATCATTAAATCTGATTTAGCATCTGATTTTGGCTATATTCCCGCTCTGAGAATGAAACGTATCGGTTCGGCTCTCATGCAAACCATGTCTCGAGTGAGTGTGGGAAATCGCATCTATTGCTCTAAATATATATAAAGCACTTGAGTGATTTTGTTCGAGTGTAGCAAGGTGAAGGTCTCGGGCCAGTTACGAATGACTGCACGAAACAGCCCCATCAGATTAAATGTTTTGTTTCACTTTGGCAAAAACGCCAGCTCTAAGATTAAACAATATTGGGTTGTTCTGCCATAAAACAATAGCGGGGTGTGTTTGAAAGCAGGGTGCGTGAGAAAGGACATGGATCAAAGGTCACTTGAAGGAGTCACGTCAGTAGTTCTGTGATATCTCTTCCATAGACAGTTCCCTAACACAAGGTCATGCAATGCTTACTGTCGGCGTTTCCGAATGGACACTGCCTCCGTGACGTGACGTGAGGCACGCGCAGTGAGAAATACGCTGCTAAGCAATACGAATTGGATAAAAACTGTTTGCAACGCTGAATGATATATATTTTTGGGTAAAACAGCCTCCCTCATCGATCGCACACGGGGAAGAGCAAACATGCACTTTGTCAGCGCGGAGCGCTCCGAGCGGCTGTTCCAGGGCTCGTGGCGAGCGTGCGGCGATGGCTGTGCCTGCAGTGACAGGACCGAGTGACCTTTCACCCCCCCCCGCTTCGAAGGCTGCTCGCACGCTGAGATAAGGCTCTCACTGTGTTGGTTTTAAACCGGAGAGAACATCTTGAATGCGCTTGATGATTTTAACCTCTGCCCTCCGACAACCGCCCACTGCTTGTTAGAGACAAACTAAACTGTATTTACAGCGTAGCGCTCCGCCGTTATCGCCTTGTAAAATGTCATAGGAGAAGCACTCGAGATGCACGAATATACAATCATTTACAATACACAAGTGTCCCCGACTCGCTGCTTTGTACGTTTCTCATAAAGCGCGTGTCCATTCGTGTGAAAGTGAACCTCGCTCTGGTGTTAACGCGAGCGCGTGCGCGCGTGGGCAGGCGAGTCCGCGAGAGGATGCTGGTGCGCGTGTGTGTGTGTGTGAGCAGGGTCCGCAGGGCACCTCGCGTGCAAGGGAACAGGAGCGGCGCCTCTCCGCGCCGATATGAATTTCCACTACGTTACCCCGGAATGAGTCAAACAGACAATTTCACGCCTTGCTAGCGAACGCAAACACGCAATAACTGCCGTGCTTCTCACTTGACCATCGGGGCTGCGAGAGCGGTGTTTACTCGGCAAAACATGCGCCAAGGAAATGTGAAATATACAGGGGCATTGAAGGAGCCCTGTGGTAGGTGTGAGATAGCCCCCCTTCTGTAGTAGGCCCCAGCCAGATATTGACGTCGCTGTTGTGGGAGAAGCTCCCTGTATTGATCTGCACCCCCCCCCCACCGCCCCCCTGCCCTGCATGTGAGATGCCCTGTCAATTGAGACTGGCCACGTTGAAGGGATTCGAGGCTGGCGAGCTGTGCTTGAGTCTTGGTGCACAGCGAGACGCGCATTGCATCGACTCGAATGGGTTGTCGACGTCATCGTTTCCAAATGTAATATCAGCAATGCGTCGAGGGTTTTTGTGCTGCGTTCAGTCATGGTCAAGGTCCATGCTTGTGTCTTAATTTCTGAATTTCTCATGGAAGATTTTCTGGAACCCTCCAACCCCCCCCCCCCCTTCCCCCCAACTCCCCGATAGCGGTAGTAGAGGGGAAATATTTTTTTCGAGAGTTCAGCCCCAGACATCTTTGGTTGATTTTTAAGCCGTCAGTGTCCTCCAACGAATATGGATTTGTATTTGGCGAGTGCGTATCGGGCGGAAGACTATTAAGCGCACATTTATTTGCGTGAAAAGGTCAGAATTGAAAATCATTCAAGTGAACTATAAATTCGCAAAGGCAGAAACTAGATTGTCAATACCATGAAATGGTTATACGGTGATTGAACGACAAGCGGGATTGCCTTTATGGGCGATAATGTTTCGCGCTCGGTACGCTCCCGTTAATTGCGACGCGCGGGTGCGCAACGCGGAGCCGTTTGTGACACCGCGTGGGCTGGCACAGGCGCGGGAGATGGAGCCACGACGGGTCCCAGTCACACAGCCCCGGGGCCATCGGTAACGCGCGGGCCGGATCGCGGCCTTCCACTGGAGCGGAGCGAGTATTATAGCTCGGTTACGCAATGCCAATAAAATTATATTTTTTATCACAGCTCCAAACGCTTGTGCGCGTTCTTGTGGTTGTATCGTGGGCTTGATCAGCTCGTGGTGGAATTGAAACGGCATCCGTTTAATGAGCACCGCTGGACACGAAAGGCACACTGCGTGCGTGCATCCCGGCCATAACTCACCCCTCCTGCCTGGCCATTACTCAGCCTGGCGCAACTGCCGGCAACGGCAGTCCGGTTTCCCTCCCCCCACCTCTCATTGCCAACCTCCCTCTTCCCTCCCTCCGGACCCCCCCCCACCCCGCACTCTTATATCCCCCACCCCCGCCTGTTCTCGTGTCCTGCGTATCCTGCAGATTGTATCGCCTCTAGCAGGCGTTGTATCTCAGCTGATGCTGCTGAATTCTGTCGACCGCAAGACGATGCGATGGCGTCTCCAAGCGCTCTGCTGGTTTGAGCAAAATATCACACACGCCATGGACGATTGATTTGAGTTATGAGCAAGGTGGCACGGGGGGAGTGTGAGTGTCTGGCGCATCGTGGGGATCTTCGACGATCAACGCGATGGTGACGTCCCCATCACTGAGTGATAGAAACATGGGGTGATATTGAACAGTGGGGGCGGGGGGGGCGTGCACAAGCTTCTTCTTCCGTATGGTTGATGTAGATGCTGGGAATGAACTACAATTTCACATTCAGGTAACCAAAGCCAGATAGATAACCGCGTCAGGAGCAGCAGAGTGCATCACCGTCTCCTTCGTAGTTTATGGATCGGGGCAGTGCGTCGTTATACGTTGTATGGTCTGTTCTGGATGACCACAGTCGCACCACTACTGGGGGGGTGCACAATGACGTCACTAGAGTTCTTTGGTGGAGCACCGGATTGGCTTTAAAAAAAATCTCACATTGCATCCCTACCCATGCTGCTGTGTCATGGCCTCGCGAAGTGAATCGCATCGAGATGCTGTGGCATTTAGACGCTGCATGAGTATCCATTGCAGTAGTTGTTGTTGTTGTTAGTGATGGGGGAGCGTACGCAAGCATGGCGGGGTCGATTCTAGTCTATTAAATGCGAGACTAAGTCTCTCCCTTTGTGCTTTACGATTTCCTTTCATCTATAAACGGTAGCCACAGCAGTGGTAGCAAGTCACGTTAACTCGGAGCAAGGCGTTTTTGCAAATTTCACGCACGGGCGGGAATGGACTGTAATACGAAACGCAGGTTTTTGCACAAATTAATATGCGATCGTTTTTTGTCGACACATTGTTCGGAGGGACGTCAAGTGTAATATAGACCTATGTAGAGGCAGCTGTTAAATATATAATAACAAATTATATCGTTTATGCGACGAACTAGGATTCATCTCGGGGAGTGCCCTTAACGAACATGTGTGGCAGTTTGCCGGCATTAGTTCAAGCAAAGCCCGACTCCGCTGATGCCACGTCGAATGTCGAAATAAGTCCATAAATGTCTTGCGTTGAACCAATGCTGCTGGAATTATGGACGCTCAGAAGGCGTTCTGGTTGATAGGATGTGTGAAAATTAAAACACATTTTATTCGTGGAGGAGCAGATAAGAAAAATAATCATATTATCTGCTTATTTTAAATATATAAGCCATTATCTCGGATGTCTCTGCAGAAGAGCTATTTCCCGAAACGTCAGTCTATTATTTATTTTACCCTTACCAGACAGTGAGAATGACGAACGGGGCGAATGTTTTTTTTTTCCAACGTGTGCGCTTGTGAACTAAAGCCACCAATCTAGCGCCCTGAATTTGTATATGTTATATAAGAGACATAGTCCGAGAGGAAAAATGAGTCATCTAAGGGACGTCGCTCACAGAGCTTCATGTTAGAAATGCCTCGGCCGTGCTCTCGGCGCGTGCCGTGCGTTCTGGACGTGGACCCCCGTCGATGGCGCGCGCTCGTGGGAAACTCGCCGTGCGAATTAGCCGGGGACAGGGAGCGCCCCGTTCCGCGCGGCCCCACTCCACTCCACGATTTACAGGCAGCGCTGCCAGCGAGCGGAATCCGCGGGCTGAGCTAGGGGAAGGATATCTCCACCCCCCACACCACACCAGCCCGACCGAAGCAAGCCTTTAAATCTCACGGGACCCCACGAGCGCCTTCGTGAAATATCAGCGAATACGCGAGCTCGTCGTAACTAGGACACCCCGCACAAGCGGTGTTCACTGTGGGGCCGCTCCAGAAATCGCCCCTCTCTTCTGGGCCACCTCCGCATGACGGAGCCGCTACGCTGCGCCCTTAGATTAATAATAGCAACAACAATAATAGGTCATCGCAACCCCCCTCCCCCCCCCCCACGAGGCAGTGCGCGCCGCGGTAGAGTTGAGCGCTGCTGCTGCTCGTGTGTGCGCCCACTCCAGCGGGGGTGGTGCGCGGGAGGGTTTATAGGGCGGCTGAGTGACGCGCGGTGACGCGGCTCCCTGCTCGCGGCTCGCGGCGCAAACCTTCATGAATTATACAGATGATCCGTCCCGTCGGCCGAGACGATCCGCTCCGCGTTAGCGCCGAGAAACAAACAGCCAGCGCGCCGGCCGCTCGTATTTATACTCCTCGCGCCGCTCCCCTCCGCGCAGACATGCCGACTGGGAGGGGCGACCCGCGCAAGCCGCGCTCATAAGCGGCCCTACACTTGAGCTGAGACGTTGCCCAACGATGTGTTATTACTGAATGCTTAGGGAGTAGTGTCGCTGCTGCTGCTGTTGCTGCTGCTGTTGTTATTAGTAGCAGGAGTGGAGTGCGCTCGACGAGAGTAGGAGCCACAGAGGCGTAATGCGGTTGAGAAGCGCGTGCAACGCCGGGGTGACCCTTCTCGCGTTGCTGCCGCTGACCGCTTTGGTTCTCGTGAGCGGCGACCCGCTCTTCACGAACCATTTTCTGGTGCAGCTGCATCAGGGAGACCTCGGCGTTGCTGGGCAAGTGGCGCGGGACCGCGGCTTCATCAACCATGGCCAGGTACTTCCCGCGCACACCGCACGGGCGCTTCGCGATCCGCGCTCCCGACACGCGCGTGGATGCTAATAGATTCCCGCCGGGCGCCGCAGAGCCGCGCGGATCGCTCGAACATTTCTCGCGTTACTTTGCTCGTAGTGGAATCGTCTTTGAAATTGTAACTTTTTTTTTTGTTATTTATCCGCTCACGATGTCTTCGTGCGCAGCACCGCGTGCTGTAGGGGCGCGATGCTGTGGCCGAGCGCCGCTCACTTTCAGCACCACGAGCGGGAGGGACAGCTCCGCTTTACGAGCGGAGTCCATTAGCCTGCGCACCCGTTGCGGTCCAGACGCCGATGCAACACACAGTATGTGTAATACATACGCGTTGTTCATGGGTTTCTCTGAGTGCGCATACGTGCAAGAGACAATTAATTTATGTACGGGTGAATCCTGAAGGTCAGGTTGCAGCTGTATAACCCTTAAGCCCAGACTAGCTATTTCACTTACCGGTACCACCCGAGGTGGCATAAATGTAGCGGTTACAATTTCTTTATCTGGCCAAATAACAGTGGATTACGTGATAACCACTTGAAATGAAAGGGGTTATTGAGTAATTCACTCTCATTAGCCGTGTGAATAAATCGGTACTGCGAAAGTTGTTCTACCTTTGTCGGTGATGCAAATGCCTGCTGTGGTCCGTGGACTTTTACAACAACCAGGGATAATCTAGCGAATGGAAGAAGGGAGGGGCGGCGAGTTGTGGGGTGCTTCAATGACAATCGGCCGCAATGACCTCCAATTGTCTTGGCGACACGTTGCCGGTCTAAAGCTAGAGCCGTGTTACGACACACGCGCAAGCCCCTTGCGCGTGTGTCGTATCGGCTGTGCTTTGTGCAAAGCGCTGACCGCAGCACTCTGCACAGGGGCGTTCAATAGTGTCGGCTCTCGTGCGCATGTGATGTTATTCAGTCGAGCAGCGGCGTTCATTGAGTTCCGAATTCCACCGTTGTTAAGGAGCGGATACAAGTCTCTAAATGGATCAGTCCGCACCATCGCTGGTCATAATTGTCGTAACATTTATAACTCTCGTCAAACTTCCCCGCTAGGCGCGTCGGCGCGAGCGGTGACCTTAACACCGCGACTACACGAGCGCCGCCTTCATTTTAATTCCAGAGCTGTAAAACCGATAGCTGCTGCCCAGGGACGCATGATTAGAATGTTCTATATTTGATACAAGCTCGCAGTGTGTGTGACATTATTAAAGTCAAGGCATAATATATTCAATGAACATGTTTTCAGGGTGGTCTGTAAAACTAGAATAGACGCGTGACTACTTTCCACAGTCAAATTAGGGGGTATACTGGATGTGATGTGCCGGGTGCGGAAATATTTTCCGGGTTTTCATGATCCGGACCAGCCTGGCCGAAATGAAGAATCTAGCTCCACTGCCTCCAGACTGAGTCGCCGGGATTGAGCACGGAGCGCTTTCTGTGCAGCAGCGGCAGGCGCCACCTCGTTTTGTGTGAAGATTCACTCCACCATTTGCCCACCATTCCCTTGCCTCTGCGGTGCTCTCATTGCACCTCGCTGACCGTCAAGAGTCGTTAGCGTGGCGGCGGGAGCTCAGCGTATACACAGGTCGGGTTTTCGCACGGCGCGATGTTGGTTCTCGCGTGCCGACGTTTGGAGGACCAACGTCTTTCAGGATCATCGATGTCCTTAAACGCGCAGTGACCACTCGGTCGGTCATGACTGACGCGACTGCCCGAGTGATGATGATGCCATCCGTTCCCACCCCACCTCCGCCACTGCTGTTTAATCACCGTCGTTTGCGATGGGTAACTGCAAGAGGCGTTCCGTGCTCACCGATCCTGGGTTGTATTCTGTGTAATCGCGGCGTGCTGTTCCCGAGGCATGCCTCCTGTGGCAAAACCCCCAGCGTGGCTCCGATTGTAGGTTGCAGATTTCACGCCAAGAGCATGCGGCTGAATTCCCCACGCCTGCTCGCAGTCTACATTTGCGCTCGTATTCAAACTGTGCACTGTGTTGTGAATTATATTATAACCCGGTTGTTGTTTTTTTTACGGAGACAGAAGATGGTTTTCACGACAACAAAAGGCACATTAGATGTTTTTTTTTTATTTTTGCTCTGGTCCATGGGCTATTACAATCCCATTATGCAAAAACTATTTACACTGCAATATATATATACAAGGTGTACAGTGGCTACGAATTGCTGAATGCTTTGGTCTCGTTTTGCCGCAAGGTTAGCCGTGTATATAAATATGATGGCGCACATTTCCCATTTTAGTGCAATGGGCGTTGTGCAAGAAGCTGTCCACACGATCTGCCATGGGTTAAACGAGGGTGAGCACTAAGGAAGCAGCAGCCTCTGGCTTCGCGAGGCTCATAAATTCGTCTCTGGCTCCGTGGCTATAAATAGGGTTATGATATTGTTGTAAAGTGCCCAATGTGAGTCGGAAGATATGGTTGCCACCATCGCGACACTGAGACGAGGGACGGATTTCCGTGTGGATTACGAGATGAGCGCGCACTGTATACCGCGCATGCATCGTTGGGGGGGGGGGGGGGGGGGGGTGAGGGGTCTTGCGCTTGCTTCGAGACATGTTTCGTGCAGAGGTTAACCGACCTGATTTTAATATTGATAAGGTTTAAGACTGTGAACTTTGAAATCGACACTGTACACGGCATTTTCATTATACATATCTAAAAGATGGACCCAATTTCAAAGCAGTATATTTCACGATGCCAACATGTTACAATTACACAAAAAGTTACAAACGGTTTAATGCGTTATCAAGTTTTACTAACCCTTTTATAAATGCTCTATGTGCCCTCCACCTGCTGTACGGACAACATCGAGACCATAGTTGAATTCGTCCCAAACGCCTCTCAAAGTGTCTTCTTCCACTGAAGTCACCACTGCCGTGATTCTGTTTTTGAGGTCATCCAGATTAGTCGCTAATGGTGGCACAAAAACACCACGGCTCTTTGACGTAAGTGCACAAGAAAAAGTCGCAGGGGGCCAAGAGTGTAGCGCCAAGTCTTGGGGTTCCGTGCACCTATCCAACGTTGAGGCAGTGTTGTCTTGCGAATGACTGAGGCTAGGGGCTGTTTGTGCGCTGGGAGAGGCATCGAGCGGTAATCAATTGCAACTCTTTCAAGCGGTAAGAGTTTCATTCATGGGCGGTTCGTGGTTGCAGAGATATAGCGATTTCAAATCGGGTCCATCTTTTTCAAACACTCTGTTCTTAAAAATCATGCCAAGAGCCATTGCATTAAACAAATAAAAAATATTGGCATATTGGAAATAGGAATAGGTTTTACCCTTTTAACTGGCACAAAAACTGACACCTTTATTCAAGGCATTATGTTTGCAATGACCACAACACAAGCAGTATTGTTAAACGTTTCCATATCTTGGTCCCAACAAGAAGGCCACAAAGAGCGCCCATGAGTTCATATTCACTCCCGATGTTAAAGGTCACATTCTTAGATCTTTGCAATGCATGACCGATGCACCCCCATTCCCTGTCCCAGCCCCCCCCCCTTCCCGGTAGTGGCTGCGTCTTCTAGTTTATTAGTCTCTGATGTGCGACTTGTGTCGTCAGCGTCGGACAGATGAGAGTGATTTCATCTTGATGAACCTCTATTACGGCACACGGCGAGAACCCCCCCCCCCCACTCCAACCTCCAATGCTGCTTATCATCCTGGAGCCGCAAGAGAGGGAAAACATGGTTACCTGATTTGGTGCGAGATCGATGTCTGCATTTACCTCCTCCACCGAAGGCGCGGGGCTACTACCGGCCGCGGAGACTTTGACTCGGAGACGCCGGCCAATTGAGGGTGGCCGCAATCGTTTGACTCGTCGGCGTTCCTGACCCCCCTACCCCCCCCCCGGAGGACACCTCGTGACGTGCCAGCAGGCCGTGTAATTCGGACGGTGGATGGTCTCTCGGTGGTTTTAACTTAGCGTTGCCAGTACAATCGCTTAAGAGCCGAGACGTCTTCCTTCGGTGGACACGTTCTTTATCTTTTCGCTTGGTATTCACGGAAGTCAACTGCAAGTGGCCATTTTTTACACGAACAAAGCGATACATTTTCAAATAATTACTCCTTACAATATGTACCATGCTGCAATGCATCACACAAAGGATATTTCTATTTCAGTGAGGCTAATACCACTCAGGGTTTTTTTCCCCCTTCCACAGAGCGGTGAAATGAATATGTGCTGCTTCATTACGCCAGCTGATTCAATTTGCCCAGAATATGGAGGTCCTTCCTCTCAAACAGCGACACAATGTTATCGGCCAGCGCCTCCACACAGCAGATGACTCAGTGATGTAATCCGGTCGCACGGAATCAGACTCCAGTTTTGTCTAAAGCTTGACCAGAGAGTCATTGTTATTATAATATTATTGCTGATTGTTATTGTATTTCATATAGCATAATTCATGGAAATTGCAACTCAGATCGTTGTCGAAGTACTGTAACGAGCCTAGAATTTTAACACCGAGGTTCGCGAGAACCAACGACAAGCATCGAGGACAGCGAGAACCGACGCCAAGGGTTATCCAAGCTCTGTGGTCCTATATTGGGATGTTTGGCCAACTCGAATTGGTAAGATATTGCACTACCTGGGCACATAGTATATCAATGACCGATTTTTATATTTTGATGGGAGTAGACTGGCGTTGTTAGTTTATATTCAAAATGTTAGCATTTACTGGGCCATATACCCAGAGCTACGTTGGCTAAATGTATGGCTGTCCTCGTATTTATTTTTCAAAATCTGGGAAATAAATAATAAAAAATCACCGCAACGTAAATAATGGCGCATCAGATAAAGCAATTGATTTGAAACAGAGGACGTGCCGCGTAGCGTGTGTATGTGCGCGTTAGGGTGCATGCTGGTGTGTGCGTGCTTGATTGGGAGCGGTAGTGTAGCGGTTAGCATGAACCCGGCGATCCGAGTTCGATTCCCGCTCACAGCCAACACCAGTGACGATTATCTGAACCGGTCCTGGGCCTCCCCTAGGCCGTCTCAGCCTCAAATTAGTACCTGGTTCGGTGTGTACACATCGCCACCGGTGTGTTGGCAACCCATCCCCTCGTGTGCCTTGCCGGACATCATAGATACTTGCTAATAGCACTTACCTCGACAGTTTGTTAAGGCTATACGGGGGATCTTTGTCTCTTTGGTTGGGAGATCGTCATGTACTGTGCCATGGTGTGCGCGCGTTTGTCATGGTGTGGGTGACCTCGTGTTTGCATCATGGTGCATTGGTAAGTGTGTCACGATGTTCGTATGAGTGTGTGAATGACTGGGGAGCGGTAGTGTAGCGGTTAGCGCGCTGCACTAGGAACCTGGCGACCCGGGTTCGACAGCACTTGCCCCAACAGTCTGTTAAGGATATATGTGGGATCTTTGTCTCTGTGTGATGTAAGCAATTTGATTTTTGTTGTTGTTGGTACACACAGTGTCACTGGTATTGTTGGCCAAATTTCCTATCGCTGAAAAAAATCCTGCAAATCACTCAAATGGGATTACACATAGCAACATTGTCCTTCTTGCGATAACGTGGCAGCACCCCTCCTGAAAGAGATAATCGTGACGAAGCGTCTGTCACCGCGTGCACATGAGTAGCACGGCTGGCTACGTACGGTACGAAAGAAGTTCAACATACATACATTTTCGTTCGGCGCGCGCGTGTGTGTGTGTGAGACAGCCTGCGAGCATCGTGCTATGTGTGTGTGACTGCGTGCTATGTGTGTGTATGTAAGCATCACGGTTTGTATGCGGGGCCGCTGCGAGTCTGACGCCCTCATCAAACCCTCCCCCACCCCCTTCCCCAGCTCCACTTTGCTCAGGACCTCTTCCACTTCTCCCACCCTGCGGCCGCGCGGGCGAGAAGGCGGCGCAGCTTCTCTCACCACCTCCGCCTCGAGAGGGACCCCAGGGTAAGACGCCCAGGGAGCCAGAGTGACACGCGGAGGAATTGCGCAGCCGGCAGGCGTTCATTACCGAGGCTTCGCTGTTTGTATTTCGGCGTGCTGGGCTCCCATTATTCAGCCAAAAGGTGACGCGTGTCCGTCCCAGCGTGCCCGCAGGGCGAGCTATGAGCGCATTTACAGCTGACTCGAGGAGGTATATATCTCTCCGGAGCGGGAGGTATTTTGCACATGTGCACACTTTCACCGCATCAATTTGCCGCCCTGAGCAGCCGTGGCCACCGAGGATAACTCGAGCGACGGCGAAAGATCGAGGTAGTCTATGGGAGCGCGACCTGGCTGGCAGCATGTCACCTCTACGTGAGATCCACCATGCGCTCACCCCTACCGATCGAACGCCTCTCATTCTCACTTTACTCCCCTCCATCGACTCACCCCTGCTTATCTCTCATCGAAATCTTCCCCTCCAACCCCACGCACTCACCCCTAACAAGCTCTCCCATCTCGACTCACTCTATTTGCCTACACGTCAACTCCTGCTCAGCTGCTGCGATTGTGGCCTGGAAATCCCACACCCTCGGCCATTCGTGCCTTGCCAAATCTCTACTTTGTGTGTGTTTAGTTTGTGGTCTTTCGCCCGCACGTCCGATTAGCACAGTTGACTACGTACGGTGCGAAAGAAGTTCAACATGCATACCCCCTGTTCGAATCTAGGTCCAAGGCCTTCCGCTTTTCCTCTGCCGATGACTATTTATTTTACTCAATTGCATCTGACATTACGAATGAACATCAAGCTATTTAGCACAACCTCTTGAGATGCAGTTTAATTTACGTTACAACTCTAAACTTCAATTATAACCGTGTCCTCGGTCACACCGCTACCAAAGAAAGCCACGTTACAGCTCATGGCAGAAGGAACGCCACATTGAGGCCAAGATTTGTTTGAAATGACATCGTATCGTACAATGGGTTTTTTTGTCATGGTTTTTTTTTCCCCCTGGGTAACAAATTAAATGAGTCCGTCTCTGAAGCGAGTGAAAATAGACTCAATTTGCACGCTTCAGGAACATCGTCGCTCTGCTGTGAACGATGCCTCCCTGCCAGCTGGGGCGGGGGGGGGGCGCCCACGGTGTGTCGGTGCCAGGCCCTGGCTCGGTCATAATGTGAGCCAGTCACGGGGTGATGGTGTGGGGAGTTCACGTGCAACTGGCGTGCGCCCACGTGCCTTGCCGAGTGCGTGGTGGCAAGGCACAGGAATTGCTTTTTTTTGTGAACGGCGTTTTTTGATGCGTCGCCTCATAATTAAACGTCCCCCCCCCCCCCCACCCGGGTATGAGCCCGATTTCAACTGTTCTCGTGACGCTCGGCTGATTTGAGCCTGGATAGCGCTGAAGATGGGCGACCGTCTGGAATATTCCAGACGTTGTACGCTGCCGTGCGGGATGCGTCGCAGCAAGAATCCACCGTTGCGCCTCCACCATGCGCCGATGTCTTCTTACGCTGCCCACCTTCAACAACCCTGAGCGGTGTGGTTGGATGGAGAATGATCAAATATCCCCTCCCGTGGAAACCCGCACGGTGTGTGGGTGGTGGGCCTGAGTCGCATAGCGGAAATTCAGACCGAAAAGGCTGTGAGCGCGTGCATTTCGTTACGGTCGAGCTGATTTTGCCGTTCTGCAGTGACTTTCATAAGACCGTGAAGACTCTCGTATTTCCATGGAGGGGCCGGTGCATTTGTTTCATGCTCGCCGTAATCTTGCGACGTGTGTCCCGTGTGTTTTGTGCGCTCGCTTTGAGAATTTACCGATGGGACTCCCATTGTTTCCGATTACTAAAGATAACACGTTGCGTATTTTTGAGCGATAATCAGGACTTGGGTAGTCCTTCAATCAGCAGTGGATTAGATAGGTCATGGCTGGTGATGATAATGTACTGTATTAGAATTATATATGTAAAAAAAAATCCCACATGTACCGTCTTATTTACTCATCGTTCCTCTGCGTGTAAAGTCGCCGTCTAACATCTTTTTTTTTATTATATCTGTCATTTTTTTTTTCACCCGCATCATTACATAAAGAGTATTCCTGGATGTATTATTGGGACAGTGTTCGCGGTCATCACAAATGCATCCCAGCTGCGGAGAAGGAAAATCGGGTGCTCGCCTTCTGCAGATTGATCTCACAACAAAGATCCCCCGTTGAGCCTTTCCCAGACTGTTGGGGCGAGTGCTGCTAGCGAGCGAACTACGAAGGCCCGACACAACACGCGAGGGGGTGGTGTGGGCCAAGCACCACACCAGGCCGCCTTTGTCTCCCCCAGTGATGATGTTTACACACCGCACCGGGTATTCATTTGAGGCTGAGTCGACCTAACGAAGATGTCCAAGACCGGTTCAGATACTGTATTCGCCGCAGTTAATGGCCATGCGCGGGAATTGAACTCGCGTCCGTTGCGTCGGGTTTCGTAGCCCAGTGCGCTCACCACTGCTCCCACCGCTCCAAAGACACACACAGAGACACGCACGCGCACACGCGCACGCGGCGTTGGCTTTGCCGTGCCGATCGAGCCTGAGCTGCATTATTAATGGGGGATAATTTGAGAGAGTTCCTACGGGGTGAGAGATTTGGGGCCTGCGTTTAAATTCCTTATACCGCATGCGTTCACATCATCGTGAAGATGCGACGAGCACTCGCTCTGGGCTCGCCGCGCCTGTCCTCCGCTCATTATGGGGAGGGGTAGGGGGATTTGGAGCTGCAGCTTTGTACGATTCGAGAAAGCAAAATATGAAAATGAATAAACGGCTTCGTTGAGCCATTGAGGCTCGAGAGCAGCTGCAGGAGGCCTGGGCACGTGGAGGACTGTGGATTTTGGGCATCGCGGACTGAATAATTTAACAGGGACTGTACACTGAATCATTTAAACGCGCGCTGTGTGTGGCGTGATAGTGTGCACAACGGGCATTGCCTGCTCCTGTTTTGTTTCGCCAATCTCCAAAGCTCGCTCTGCTCAGCTCTAATACGCTGTGCCCAGCGGCTTAAGTAGCAGCATTCAATGGCTACTCTGCCTCCTCCGCACGCAATCATCATCATCATCATTCCAGGTGTCGTCAATTCCAGATGGCTTTTTTTATTTAGCTGCAGGACAGTGCTCATCAAGAGGGGACATTTAAGCGAGTTGATAGCTAAACGTGAATTTATTATCTTGCTATAGTCATTGTTGGCTGCGCTTTATGCTTTTACGCGCAGCCACATACACAGCGACTAAACCAGTTGCGGTGGATATGAAGAATATTTCATTCTCCGTCCGTGAACACATTTTATTATGGATTCAGTCAGGGCCAGCCTTGACGAAAAGGGCATGCCGAGTGAACACAACTTTATTGCCCCGTGTAAGTAAACTGCTAAGGGGCTCTCAGCGGAGGCGAAGGCAGAGGTGTGGGGGGGGAGGAGATCACACACGCAACTCTATCCCCCCATCACATCTTTGAGGGCCTGAAGGGCCGCCTTTACTCAAATTCCTCCCCCCCACACACACACCTCGAAAGCCTTTGCGAATTACATTTATTGTGCCTCCCGCGACTTGGAACCGACATCGTCAGCCCGTCAGCCAGCATTCATTTAACAAAGTGCAGTTTTGCCGTGTTGGAGCTCGGCCAAGCAGGGGCGTGGGGCTGTAAAGAGGACATTACCATGCGTGACAGCGCGCGCAGGTGACTGAGAGCACGCATAGGTGACTCAGGCCACCTGTCCTGCCACTGCGCTTGGCTAGTCGATTGCTGTTCTCCAACACTCGAGGCGTTTGACTTATTTATGTATAGTTTATTTATTATTTATTTTACCGGGTAAGGCCCACTGAGCTCTACAGCTCTTTTTCAGAAGCGAACTTGTCCACGAATGATAGCTCAACGGAGTGGCTTATCATGTGCACATTTATAGCAGCCAAATACTCTTAAGCGCCTGTTTCAAAATGTGGAGGGAAAATCTGGAGGACCCGGGAAAAAAATCCATGCGACCACGGGGATAAATACATGAAAACTCAAAATATACAGCAGGCATCAGGGTCGGGATAGAACCCACGACCTCATGTGTACCAGGCGAGGTAGTTAACATCTCGCCACCGTGGCGACTCGCGTAAACGTGTAGTTCTGACTTCACGTGCGTTGTCCAAATCTCCTTCCTTCCCCCATCGTAGCAAAATATAGTAAGAGAAATAAGATCCTTTAATATAACTATCATCACAACGATGAACACCGCTGGTGCAGAAACCACCCAATGACCGGAGGCAATTTGGCCGTTTTGTTTTTTGAAACCCATCGTGATCGTCACGCTCACAATACACTCGTTATATTTTACAATGTTACATTTTTGTTCAGTTTCTTCAGATAACAAAATAAAAATCAAGTCTCGCACATCTATTTAAGACGGAGAGGCTTCCGACCGCCGTGGCAATGCGAAATTTTCACTTCGAGCTTCATCGGGCCGGAAATTGAGACGAGCGACAGATTCACCACTGTCGTTGCCATCCTTTCTGGGACCCACAATCGAGGGCGTTTGTCACCGCAGTCGCCCTTACTCCCCCTCCCTCCCGCCCGTTGTTCCTCGTGCCGTGGACGCGTGCGGCAGGTGAAGCGCGTGGTGCAGCAGGAGGGATACTCGCGAAACAAGCGCGGATACAAGTCCCTGGACAACTTCAACATCGACATGAACGACCCGCTCTTCAGCAAGCAGTGGTACCTGGTAGGGAGGACCCCTTTGATCGCAAGCGCCATCCCCGACCGCCAAGGGGCCTCGATTGTTACGGTCGCCACCTTGTCTCGGATCACCTGGGATTGTTCACCTGGGATTGTTCACATTTTTGTTGAGTCAGCGGTCCGGGTTCATCTGTAAGTCTTCTGCGAAACATTACAATTCCCGGTTTTTTTTACGAGTAATTTTTCTTCCCTCCACCTCCGATTAGTATGGTTGGCTACGTACGGCACGAACGAAGTTCAACATACATACATACAGTACATGAGGTGTTTAAAATAAAAAGAGCACAACACTCAAAGCAACGCGTGTACACGCAGCTCTCCTTTCCTCCAGGATTGTGATATATTCCTCCCATTATATGGTCTGGTTGTACTGTGTACCTCAAGAGGTGGCAACCTTCGTCACTATACATGGGCTTCATTTGCTAATGGTTCCCGAATTAATGTTACTTTGCGTGCGTTTTGCAACCTGAGGCTAACATGCAAAGTGAACACTAAAAGCACTGCACTTAGGGGCTAAAGAGGCGCTTTCTGACGCGATGAAAACAATGGCGTCACATGTGTCTGCTGTCACGTGTGCTTCTCGGCAGTCGCGGCTCTTCCAACGATGGAAATTAGCAGCCCATGACAAATCATTAAATAACGCGATACGTGACAAATCGATACGTGACAAATTCGTTGGGCCTCTCTGCGCGGACGAGTGGTGGATGTCCATACCGTGGAAAATGCACTCCAAGCAGAAGTCGTGCACCTGTGAGCTCTTAAGCGGACACGCATTTCCTCAAGTGTTCCATGATGCAGCACCATATTCACAGTCCTGGTGAATACGTCTCTGATGTCTTTGTTGCGCTGTCGCTCTCCTGTGCCTCCCCCACCACCCTCGCACCCCATCCCCCCCTCCCCACGGCTGCCTCTCGATGTCCTAGATAAACACGGGGCAGGCAGATGGAAAACCTGGACTGGATCTGAACGTGGTGGAGGCTTGGGAACTCGGCTACACGGGCAAAGGAGTCACCATCGCCATCATGGATGACGGTGGGTCCTTTTTGTTTTTGTTAAAAAAAAACACAAGGCCACGTTTTACAAAGGTGTTATTGTGAACGCTGGTGGTGTTGTGTTACACCGCTGATGTTTTGTCCATCGACCCGCAGGTATTGACTACCTTCACCCGGACCTTGCCGCAAACTACGTGAGTCAACGCACACTCGCTCGCTGCCGTCGCCGTACCGAAGCGCGAGCGGCGTTGGCGCGCGTAACGCCCAGCGATCTGTGCTGCTGAGCTTCGTGAGCTCTGATGAGGTGGTGCACGCCCAGGGTGATTTGATCATAGCCTCAACAGGATCTGTGGACGGTTGTATACGTTAGATTATTATTTTTTATTCGCACTACGATCATTATTTTAACTGAGTAATGCGTTCTCCTGTGTGCACCGTGCGCACCTGGAGGTGTCACCACCTAACGAGAAGCTGCAACGCAAAGAACAAGCGGAGTAGGGAGTTGAATGCAGTGGCTGTGGCACCACACCACCGGTTTCTGAGATTCACAGCAAAGTGAGCCACCGTGGCATCAAAGACGATGTGACGGCGCCATTGATCCTCCGTTGTTCCCACTGCAGCGCATATCTGGAGGTTGACATTCGACACCGTGACACCACACACGACCAGGGCTGAATTCCTTGCTCGATATTTTTGGGAACACCGCTGTAGGCTGGCTTAAAAAGTGATTTGTCGGCGTAAGGCACTCCCACTAGAGATACATGACACGCGAATCCATAATCCTATATTATCGCACCCTATTCTTATAATGCTAGCACAAGTTTATAGGAATATAGGGCACAAGGACAAAAATAATGCGATACGGATGTGGCACGTCATAAATTATTCGCAGAGCAGCATCAATGATTCTTAAGTAGGGCTGAACGATTAATCGATTTAAAATCGAAATCGCAATTTGAAACAATGCGATTAGCAAATCGCAAAGGCTGCGATGTTTTACGATTTGAAAAGTCATCTTACTGTGTTATTGGAATTGTTATATTTTTTATTATTATAATTTTATTTATTTAACTTAACAATTGTTCTATGTTTGATTGTTCTATTCCAATTAACACATTTTAATAAATACATGTTGGAAGCAATGCATATCTTTTAAGTTCTCATCCTTGCATTACAATATATTGAGCAGTTTCTATTTTGATGGTATCACGTGGTAATGCTCCATCACATGTTTTAAATCTATCACACAGCGAACATTGAACTGAAGCTTGACTTAAAAAAAATGTAATCGCATATCAAATCGCAATATGTCAGAAAAATCGCAATGAGATATTTTCCCCAAATCGTTCAGCCCTCACCTACAGTCAGCCCTCGAAGCTCCTTCACCATCAGCCAGGAGCATCGTCAAGAAGACGCTTTGAATGGTTAAGGGGGGAGGGGACACAGACGACGAGTCACGCGCACACAGGAACAACACAAGCTAAAGTGGCTCATGAATTCTGCCCACTTGCATTGTGCAAGGTTTACGCTGGTGGGCGCCCGAATGGCTTGTTCGACATCGAGTGGCTTAGCTTTGTAATGGTTAACTAATGCGGGAGGATGTGCAACATTGTACCCGGCCTGCAGCAGCAATACAAATAAATATATATGAGCAAGTAGTAAAAGTGTAGTGAGCGGAATGAGCACTTAACCAGGCTGACAGTGTGAATGGAATGGATTTGTAATGTACTTCCAATGAAGGTCTGCGTGTGACAATCCCCACCTTGTTTAACGCATCACGTAGAATTAGGATTCTGGAACAACAAAAAATGGGTTTTGTTGAAAAGTGAAATCACTGGAATTGTCGGTTTTGTTTAGTTTTGCTCAGCCCTACATTAAAACTTGAAATTGGGGGTAATGGCAATAATGTGATTGAAAAAGAACGTGTGTATTCGTGGGAAAAAGGTGACATTTCAACAATGAAACACATTGCTAAATTACATTACAAGTAAGTGCCGTAACAAACTGTGTACATGCTGATGCTTTTTGTCCGGAATGGTATATATATATATTTTATATATCTCAAATGAGTACCTGGTGCGGTGGCGTGTAAACATTGGCCACTAGGGAGACAAAGGCGGCCGGGCGTGCTGCTGGCCACCCACCCCCTCGTGTGCCGTGCAGTTCTTCATAGGTGCTCGCTAACAGCACTTGCCCCAACAGCCTGCTAAGGCTATACAGGGGATCTTTGTCTTCGTAAATGGCAACAGTATAAGCGACATGAAAGGCCACATTTTGAGATATGCGAATGTCACCCCAAACTTATTTAATATAAGAAGAAGAAAAACCCCTGAAAATTCAGTACGTACTATGACTGAAAATAATCATAAGCGTCATTGTAGAGAACAGATGATAAAATAGAGAAGCGGACAATTCGACTCCATATGTACGTCTCTCTGCGACAATAAAAAAAGTCTTTCACAAGCCATCGCCTACACGGGGCCATCCGTACTGACGGAAGTACAATACTCACAGAAGGCCGTACTATGATGGGTTGTGGAAGAAACGCATTACTTTATGTGAAGTAGACGGATACATGGAGACGATATATTGTACGCTTATTCATTTCATAACCTACTATGGCATCACTGCTTGGCCGGTGCCAAGGTCTTGGAAGCAAGGAAGAGGCGACTCAGAGAGGAGTGGGGAGAGTCGTATTGGGATTTTTTGTTCACATTTTTGTACGCAGCATAAACAAATGGTGCTTTTTTCTGGAATATTTTATTGTTTTTGTAGGGGATGTTTCAATTTGCGTACAGTCAATTTTAAATGTCTCTTGTAATTTTATTGTTTGTTGCGGTTGCACCCGAATCAAGAGTGGCTCACAGGGTTATTCTAAATAAATGAAACTGAAACTGAAAACTGTATTACTTCTGATCACCTACGCAGTTCCCCCAGTCTCCACCATCAGCCACTCCAAAGGGTGGTCCAGTCAACAGCAATGAACCAAACCTAATGAACAAAGAGCGGAGTGAATCTACGCATTTGTGCCGAATAATCCCATCTCGGTGCGTAGAGAGGCGAAACGACGCCCAGATTCACGTTCACGCCGCGATCCAATTAAACCCTCCGACAGAGGGCTCGCGTAAAACAAAACGCCACTTTGAACAGATTAATTCTTACGGCGTTGGTTATAACAGGCGAGGCGACGGGCAAGTTAATCAATCCGTGTTTGCTCTGCTCGCAGCATGCCGAGGCCAGCTACGACTTCAGCAGCAACGATCCCTTTCCGTACCCACGCTACACCGACGACTGGTTCAACAGGTAACGCGCGCTTGGGGCGGTGCGCGCAGTGACAAACGAGCCGTGTACCCCGCGGGGTCAGAGAGAATTATGAATCCGAGACTGCCACAGTTGGCTTCGTCATTTGGAAGGGTCCAGAGTCGCGATCTTGATTCGGGGTCAATCCAGACGCCCATTATAATCATGATCGCCGCTCGAGGTTGGATATAAGTCAGAATATTGACACTGGAGGAATCCGATGAGCTATGAAGCTCTTTTTCACAGATGTCCAGTAGGGGAGGGTAAGAACGTTACAACAACAAACAAGTACACGAGAGGGAAACAAATCACCCAAACATACAAATAAAACTAAACCATCCGCATTGTACAAGGCAAAAGCCCACTGAGGTATTAACTTATTTTCCAGAAGCGACCTGGCCGCAAATGATAGCTCAACAAAGTGGCCCCATCATTTGGACATTTATAGCACAAAAATAATCTAAATAATCCCAATGCATGTTTCTAAATGTGGGGGGGGGCAAAACCTGGAGGACCCAGAGAAAAAAATCCACGCGACCACGAGAATAACAACGCAAACTCCAAATATACAGCAGCAGGCGTCAGGGTCGGGATCGATCTCTCCGACCTCCTGCATACCCGGCGAGGTAGTTAACATCTCGCCACCGTGCCGCCTCGGGGGGAAGTCGGCAATAGCTTCTCCAACGAAAAGGTTGACTGCACAAAAGGGATGTTCGCCGTGGAATATCTGGCTCACGGCCACGAGTGGATTTAAGCCTCTTCCCTGCATGCTCGAGTGAGCAGAGAGACGCGCCGACGTCGCCTTGGAGTGGAAATGAAATGAGATGATGTTATTTCCCCCTAAAGCTAGGCTTTTTCTGTGTGTGTGTGTGTGGAGCAGCCATGGAACCCGCTGTGCGGGGGAAGTTTCTGCAGTCGCCAACAACAACGTGTGTGGAGTGGGAGTCGCGTACAACTCGCGCGTGGCAGGTACCGGAGTCACGCGCACGCACAAGAATAAAAGGTCCCCCAGGTAGCCTCGACACGGACTGTCGGCTTGCAAGTTGCTGCTCGCGGGCACGGCTTATTGCCAACACGGCGGACGATGGCGCTGCATGGTCAGCACCACGCTCAGGCGCCGTTCAGGCAGTTGCCACTGATTGTTTGACAGCTGCCGGCTTCGTAATGCGGTGCAGTAATTACCACGCGCACGCATGGAACACACACGCACTGGGCGGCCACCGAGTATTTGCCCACACAGGCATCGCTCGCCGCACCGCTCCCAGTCGCTTGTGAAAGAAGGCTCTCGCCCTTTTCTCTATCCACAAGGAAAAGGTCTCTGTTGTTCAGGGCACGGGTCCATACCTTCGTTTTCCGCTCTCTCCCGCAATGCCCACGAACTTCGCCTCCCGCTCCCTCTTTTAACCTCTTCCTGGCTCCCCATCACTCATCACCCTCTCTCACCCTCACCTGGCGTAACCATCCCACCTGACGCTCACCCAACCCGACCAGCTACTTTTCCCTTTTTGAACGTTCCGTCCAATCATCTTGCTCTCCGTGCTCTAACCAATCAGAGCGTGGAGTGTTTTCCCCCGCCTTCTTGATTTCTCTGTCCCAGGGATCGTGCGGAACAATCACTACACTTGTACCAGTCATTGCACAAGCCCCTAAGGTGGAGGCGCCTTTTCTAGAGCTGATGACAAAAAAATCACCCGAATGGGCCCCAATACATCCTGATTGCTAAGTGTGATGGAGCCCGCTTAGCAATTGGACGGGAGGCTGTCTAGACACACCAGGTGGTGTTGTTGATTTTGATTGTGAGGGTAGTCGGGAACTGGCAGCAAAGCAATTGATTATATAATCCATCTCTTTGGAGGTTTGAGTGTTATTTCCTTATACGTGTGTGGGTTTTCTCCCGTGTGTTCTAGTTTCTATTAACATAGTGGGAGCTTCCCGCGAATAGAATTGGCCAAAATCCAAATACGGGGTCCTCCTTAATGACTCTTGGGACAATAGGCACGTCCATGTGTTGCTTATTTTAGCTTGCGTGAATAGTTTTATGGTGATGACACCGGGTGTAGAAATTCCGCAGAGCTCCGCACTCACACGTGGAAAAGGCATTCGATGAAATCCGACTTGATGGCTGGCTCACACCCATCATCCTCCTCGGGTCGATAAAATTTGCACCACATTGTCGCGAAGCCAGCAGTGCTTAGTCTGTGGCGACATCGGTCCCGGTCAAACGAACGTGGAGATTTCCATCACGACATGCTTGCTTGCAAAGGTAAACACTGACAAACGCCGTCTAAAAGCGGGTTTTATTTTCTTTTGCGTTGCCTGCGGGGAAAAAAACGGATGCTAATCACGTACATTAAATTTGCTGTCGGTGTTAAAAAGACGTATTAGTGACCCTGTTGCGTTTGATCTCAGTTTGCGTCCACGCGCTTTCCCCACCCCCACCCCAGATTAGTCCCGTGCTCTCGTCGGCAATGGCAGCGGACCGTGAATTAAATTGCTTGCAGCAAACGCTCGTGTCACCCCCAACCTCGGCTTCCAAATTCATCAGCTCCTTTGACAGCTCGGCGCGGGCGCTTTCCTCCTCCTTCTCCCTCCCTCCTCCCCGGCAGAATGACAATGACGTAACCCCGCTCGGACTGCCGAGGCCACGGCACTGCGTGTACCCTGTCAAGGGTCTGCGCTGTTATTCCACGGGGCTTGATTTCTCCACACTTGAGTTCGCGTGATACCCCCCCCAACACCCGCCTCCCCCCCCACCCAACCATCACCATCTCGCCAACTCCTCCAAGCAATTAATGTAACGGGCGATCGTCGCTAATAAGCAACTGTTGAGTTCTGCACGTGCCGTCTGTCGCGCGGCGCAATACGTCAGGGCCGCGGCGGCCGTGGCATAAATCACCATCGCATTAAAAGACGACGACGAATTAAATTCACTGTCAAAAGTGGGGACTGTTCCTTCCCGGAGTGGCGGAATGGGACGCGCGGGTGTGCGGCTGATGCAGCGGTGCAGCGTTGTGCGCGTGGCGCGCGCCGCCGGTAAGGAGGGCCGGGGTAGGGTTGGCGATCGTGGTGGCATGGGCTGTTCCGCTTGGCCGTGCCCGTGCATAATGCACTTCGGAAATGAATAGCGCGGCAAAACCCGACACGTAGAATGGGATCGTGGGTCTCGGGGATGTGGTTTGCCGGAGCACAAATGTAAATGAAAACAGCCAGGATTGAAATTGGCACACGTGACAGAAATAGCGCACTTAGAGCGATGAATTCACCGTGGCTCGTGCCTTCCACCCGTACCCGCACGTGCATGCACGTGTGCGCCATGGGTGTCGGCGTGCACGTGTGCGTCTGTGTCCGTACACGTACGTGTGTGCGGATCTGCATGCAGGTGTACGCGTATGTGTATGTGCGAGCACCTGCTGTTGTGTGCGTGCTGGTGCCCATGCGTGCGTGTCCGTGTGTGTGTGGTGGCGTAGCTATCCAGCGTGCGGGCGGTGCTACTAATCCCGGGTCAAATGCAAATCACGAATCCACGGATCCTCCATACTTTTCCAACAATGGCAACAGCAGATGTCTCTTCGCGGGCGCTAGCAAGGGTAGGGTAAAGATTTGGCAGGGGTGCTCCCGTTTCACGCTTTGCACGGGGGGAGGGGGGTGGCCAATAGCAAGTGCCCTGCGCTCCACCGTGCCTCTACGGCTCCGTGCACGCGCGTGTGCACGTCCGTGTGCGTGAGTCGCGCGCGTCCCCGTGTTGCAGGCATCCGCATGCTGGACCAGCCCTTCATGACTGACATAATCGAGGCGTCGGCCATCAGCCACCTGCCCCAGATGATCGACATCTACAGCGCCAGCTGGGGTCCCACGGACGACGGGCGCACCGTGGACGGCCCTCGTGAGCTCACTCTCCAGGCCATGGCCGACGGCGTCAACAAGGTTCGCTCCGGGAGTCGGGGGGGGGGCGGGATGGGCCATCGGTAGAGCGGCTGCGGGGAGCCGAGAGGGCGTGGGGGGGGAGAGACCGTGCGATCGCGAGGTGCGGCCGGAGGCAGCGCTGCAGGATCTGACGAGTGCGCGCGCCGACGCCTAATTGGGAGGAACGCCGACGCGTGGCCTGCTAAGACGCTATGCACTCCTCTAAAGCTTGGCGCCTGCTCGTTAATATTACTCCGCTCGCTCGTTAACGCCAGCGCACGTGCCATTGTGTGCGGGGAGCGGTGGCGCAGCGGTGAGCGCGCTCCACGAATAACTCGGCGACACGAGTTCGATTCCCGCTCACGGCCAACACCAGTGACGAATATTTGAAACGGTCCTGGGCCTCCCCGAGGTCGACTTATTAGGAAGATGCTGGCCACTTAACCCCTTCGTGTGCCGTGCCGTGCACGCACTTGTGAGCATCACTAACGGCACTTTCCCCAAAGCCTATACGGGGGGTCTTTGTCTTCATGCGGCAACAATATCTCGTCGCTAGGTCTCCTGGGTGCGTCCCGTCCGCGCTGTCACGAAGAGAACCCGCGTGCTCTCTCACCTGTTGCGTCCCTGCACTTTATAATTGAACTATAATTATACTTTGCTCTCGCATTGTATCCCAATACAAAGATATTGAAAGCCTTCCGAAGAGCGACATTTTTTTACGTCCACATTCTACAAATATGAATTAAGCACGTCCATATTTTAAAGAGAAAACCTCAAGTAATGCCACATCACGCAAAGCACGGACGTAATTGTTCGTGGGAAGAAAAAAAAAATTCGCGACAAATATCACGCGATGCCCGTGAGCTCATCACACACACAAACACCCAGACTCATTCACGCTCCCCGCGCGGCCCGTTGAACATCATCCCGCTCGGTGGGGGTGGGGGGGGGGGGTGTGTCGCCACCACGACGCCACGCTGCACTCTAACGCGCGCAACCTCAGAGAGCCGAGATCGCGGGTTCGAATCCGGGATCCTCGTTGGCCGAGGCCTGCTCTCATTTGCAACGTCGTCCTCGATGCCCCGGACGCGCGGTTTCGTTACGCTGGGGCGTCCGCGAGCATCGCCGACGGGAAAGGGCCGTTTTGCGCCGTCACTGGACGTCTGCTCTCTGCAAAGTTTCCCAAACGATGCCATCTCGGCACGTCGCCGTTGCGGATATCCCCCGGGGTTTGTCCGTTCCGCCGTGGACACGTCCCTCGCTCAAGGTCCGGATTTTCGACTTTCATGGGGCATGCGGTTGTGCGTCAAGAGTCACTGGCTTGTGATTCGCTGGGCACGTGTTTATTTCATATTGGCTTACTTAATTCCTTGTGCTCACAAGTGCGTGCACGGAATCGTGCGCGAGAGAATCAATATGTTGCAGTTCATTGGAATTTTGTGAAAATGATTTGCTGATGTCATTAACTGAAATTCTAACAAAATCGTACGGACGAGACAAAAAGTAATCAGTTCTGAAATAAAATTTTGATTCCCTAATCGTGACAATTAATTGAATTACCAGGGATGGTGGAGGGTGGTGTGAATGACGATATGCCCATAACACAGCCTTACTTTTTCGTTCTTTCGGTAAAGTCACTTAGAAAGAAAATAGCACATTGCGAACACAGTGACCCGAGTTCGATTCCCGCTCAGGACCAACACCAGTCACGATTATTTGAACTGGTCCTGAGCCTTTCCTAGGTCGACTCAGCCTGAAATGAGTACCTGGTGTGGTGTGTAAACATCGGCATTCGGGAGACCAAAGGCGCCCGGCCTTGGTGCTAGCCACCCACCCCCTCATGTGCCGTGTCGGCCTTCATCGAAGCTCAATAACAGCACGACGAAGGAAATTTCATTACAGATCCATTACGCCTTTGGTTCATTTATCATAGCCAATTGATCCCTTTCATGGCGAAGGACATTGTCTTGGAGACAGACTCACTCCAATGCACAAGGGAAGTGTGGAATACAAATAAACAGCTCTCTCTCTGGTTAATACCGTGCGAGTGAAGTGGCATATACGTACACCGTGGTTTGCATGTACATATCCAATGTGTATTAAAAAAGGTAAATATAATGAGGGCTGGGGAGGAGCGGTGGCGCAACGGTTAGTGCACTGTGCTCTGAATCCGGCGACCCGAGGTCAAACTCCGGAGCCAGTCCTGGGCCCTGCAACAAGCCACCCCACCGCCCCCGCCTTCACCTCCACCAACTCGCATTGACCCAGCATCGTAAGGCCAGGGCCATATACCCCACACGACCACCACGGCGTGGTGAGGCCTTCACCCAGCAATATATCAACAAAGGGGCTGCCCAAACAACGAGTGTTTTTGAGGGATTCGTGTGAGACAGTACGGCAAGTAGGTATGTCCCATGCCTGTACGGAGGTAGTGACCTCCTCCTTCTGCGCGTGTACATATTCTTTGGGGTGCTCCTGTTGCTTCCTCGTGAAAAAAGGAGGACCTTGCATAATGTAACAAGCAGCACCCTTCCGGACGAATGAGTGCTGAGCCTCAATGAGGTTACCGTTTGTTCCTGTGGTGTTCTGCTTGCAAGTGCTCTCTAATAGTCAAGGGGGTCAAGAGGTCGTCACACCTAATGCCTGTTGTGGCACCCCCCACCTCGCCATTGCTTCTGCTAGAATTGACAGTTGTCTTGTCGTCAGCACGCGGCTTCCAAGGCCTACTCTTATAGGCTCACCACCACCACCACTGCCTGCTGTTTGATCTTCCCTATGGTTACCCACCCTGTTTGACTTACCCTCCTCCGTCTTGCAAGTGTGCGTCGCCTCTCGCAACCTCCCCTTTCTGATTAAATCTACAAAGGAACTCCTCTTATCCGTTTTGAAATGTGGGGGGGGGGGGGGGGGGGTTGGGGGGGGGCGAAAACCGCGGATTCTATTATCCGCGGGGATGTCCGCAAATTTACTCCACTTGTCCACATGGAAAAAATCCTGGACAATCGCAGATAATAGGCAAATTAAAGCCACGGCTAGCTAATATGAGTTTCCACGGACCCTACAGCTCCCACGCATAATGCTGCGAGTCACGGGAAATAAGCTCTGCTGTACAGATTTTTCTTCGAGCATCTCTGTGCTGAACGTCCATCTCGCTTCTGCGTAGGTGTTCGTGGCTTGTGCTGAATAGCTCGACCAATGCTCTTCTCGTAGTTCCGCGTGCGGTTCGGCACGATGCCCCCCATTTCGCTCCACGTGCCGGGAGCTTTCTTCAGGAGCTGAGTCGCGAATAATTCCTGAAGGAGCTCTCCCGGCACGTGGAAGCGAAACGTCCGGGCATCATGCCGAACAACACGCGGTGCCACGCGAAAGGGGCCGTACATAAATGACGTCACGCACCTAGGGGGGGGGGGTCAGACATTTGTGACGATGTGTGACGAGGGGGGGGGGGGTTGAGAAATGTGACGTCACATCAAAATGCGCAACTTTAAATGAATATAAACTGGTTATAACAACACTAATTGTTATAACAACACTCCTACAAAATCAGAGTGGAGCGCCACATTAACAACGCACTACAATGACAATAGTTTAAAGCGATTTGAAGCATGTTTTATTTTCAAAATGGAAATATGGTTTTGGGGGGGGGAGGGGAAAGCTTTGTGACGTCATACTTGAGGGGGCGGGGTCTGACTTTTTCTGACGCCGTGTGACGAGGGGGGGGGGGTCAAAAACCGTCCAAAATCGCGTGACGTCATTTATTATGGACGCTCCCAAAACACATCGGATAGCTTCCACGTTTCTCGCCCTATCCCAACCACCCATCGCCCTGACGACGGCTGCTGTGCAACGTCGCCCCTTCAGGGCCGCGGAGGCAAGGGCAGCGTCTACGTGTGGGCATCGGGAGATGGAGGCTCCTACGACGATTGTAACTGCGACGGTTACGCGTCGAGCATGTGGACCATCTCCATCAACTCGGCCATCAACGACGGGCGCACGGCGCTCTACGACGAGAGCTGCTCCTCCACGCTCGCCTCCACCTTCAGCAACGGGCGCAAGAAGGACCCCGAGGCCGGCGTGGTGAGTTTTTAGGGGCGGAGGAGTCGGGAAGAGGGCGGCTGGGAGGACACGGCACCTTGTGGGCTTGAGTGGGGAGCTGCGTTATTGACGCGCGCAGATGACAGCGATGGAATTCCGCTAATGGGATACGCGTTTGTGAATAATTGTGTTGCGCTCCTGAAAAACAAATGAGATGAAAATCCAGTGGGTTGTAGATGTGTCGTGCCTATAATAGAGTGAAGGAATTCCTCATTAGCAGGAGCCTAATGCATCAGAGGCATGCAACAGCATCTGCGAACAATCACAGCTCCTTGGCGTGACAGACGCACGGGGTGAAAGGTTTCACGGGAACCACGATCGTGTCGCGTGTCGCTTCCCGCCCAGGCCACCACGGACCTGTACGGTAACTGCACGCTGCGACACTCCGGGACATCTGCCGCAGCCCCCGAAGCAGCCGGGGTGTTCGCCCTGGCGATAGAGGCCAAGTAAGTCACCACACGCGCGCCCCCCACCCCCCACATTGGCACGCGATTGTACCCCCACAACACGCACTGAATCCGCCTACCCGCAACAACAACAACAACAAAAAAACCCACATTGGGGGATTGTTTCAGGATTTCCAGGACACCTCCATTATAACCACGTGCTATGACGAAGGGCGCCATTGCTCGAAACGTCACCGTTTGCACACCTTTCCTTTTGAGGCCACAGTGTGATCGACGAACTTGGCGAGTCCTGTTCGCTCATCGTGCTCGTGCGCGGCTGCCAACGCAGCAGCGTCGCTCAATAATTGTTGTCAATTAGAACCGGACTCATTCCTGCATATAGCCGCTCAGTGCGGAGCAGTCGGCGTTAAGTGATCGCTCGTTCCCACCACCGACCTTTCCCAACACACGCAGCCCGGAGCTGACGTGGCGCGACCTGCAGCACCTGACCGTGCTCACGTCCAAGCGGAACCAGCTGCACGACGAGGTGCACAAGTGGCAGCGCAACGGCGTGGGCCTCGAGTTCAACCACCTCTTTGGCTACGGGGTGCTCGACGCCGGGGCCATGGTGCGCATGGCGCGCGACTGGAGGAGCGTCCCCGAGCGCTTCCACTGCAAGGGCGGCTCCATCACCAGCGCGCGGTGAGTGCCGTGTCACCGCTGCTGTCCCTGGCTGTCCCAGTGACTCGGTGATGCTGCCCTGGCTGTCCCAGTGACTCGGTGATGCTGCCCTGGCTGTCCCTGCACTCCCAATGACTTAGTGCTGCCCTGGCTGTTCCTGCTGTCCCAGTGACTCAGTGCTGCCCTGGCTGTCGCTGCTGTCCCAGTGACTCGTTAGTGCTGGCCTGGCTGTCCCGGCTGTCCCAGTGACTCAGTGCTGCCCTGGTTGTCCCTGCTGTCCCAGTGACTCGTTAGTGCTGCCCTGGCTGTCCCGGCTGTCCCAGTGACTCGGTGCTGCTGCTCTGGCTGTCCCAGTGACTCAGTGCTGCCCTGGCTGTCCCTGCTGTCCCTGCTGTCCCAGTGACTCGGTGCTGCTGCCCTGGCTGTCCCTGCTGTCCCAGTGACTCGTTATTGGCCTCAATATTGGTGATTGCTTCATCCCAGCGCTGTGTCGCAGCGTTTTCTCTCGCTCCACTCTCTCGTGTTTCCCTGGCCTGATCTCTCCCCTTTCCCCCGAATCCGCTGCTATGCTCTAATGTAGTTTGGTTTTCATTTTTGTAAAGCACCTTGGGATACGATTGTGCCTAGAAGCCATGGAATTCTAAATTGTTGTTGTCATCCACTCGCGATGTAGCTCCCCACACCCGCTGCTACTATATTACCAACATTTAAGGGGCTGCATTGGCAGCGATGAAAAAGCAACACATAAAACAATAACATATGAAACGTTGCTACGTTGCCTTGGAATAGCAGCAGTGTGGTGTCTCTTAGGCTGACGTTCGCAGCAATGGCTTGTTAAACACTGCACGTGAATATCCATTGATTCGTCGATCGATTCTTACGTTCACTTTACATTCGTCACATTGCGCGCACGTGAGAGTCGATTATTTGCGGTGTCTGCAAATTCTTTGGAAATAATAATAATAAGGCGCGAGTGTTTGCCTAGGCTGTTTGGGCGAACGCAATTATTCAAATGAGCAAAACACAACACACACAGTGGGACAATGCAAAATTAGACCGTGGGTAATGAAGCCAAGAAAATAATCACGAGCCACGAGCCCAAATGGTGCGCGGGTAAAAAAACCGCGATCGGAGCCTCGCTGAATGCTCGTTGTCTACGAAATGTCAACCTCCTCAAGGGTCGATTCAAAGCGCGTTGAACCCTTCAGCTTTCTTAACACCTCCCAGATGTCTCGGTGCCCGGTGTAAAAGCACAATCGACAAGCACAAGACAGCCAACGTCTCTGCTCTGACGATGGGATTTCGGCCTGCTGTGTATTCGTCTGTTATCTAAGGCAGTGATAATGACAAATGAGCAGAGTGTTATTCTTTTTTTACCATTCTGATGGCTGCGGTGGGGTCCTTTCACTGAATGTGCTCTCGACGTCAGGCACAAGGAAGAACTTTTTCTTTGCTCTCTGCATATTGCAGAGGTGTGGAGTGGCTCCACAAGTGACATCGTCGAATTTTTCCTGTGTCTATCTGGGGTTTGTTGTATTGTTGTTGTTGTTGTGTGCCCACTAGACTGGGCTTTTACTGAGCCGTGCGCATCAACGAATGCTTCACCCTTAGCCTCTGCCGACTAAGCCCTTCAAGTCCGGGCTTTCGCCGATTTAATGGCAAAACGAAATGCATTTACACCGTTGGTGCGCGGTGGGGGGGGACCGGTTAACTCGCAGCGTGAAGCGGGAGTCCGTGCTCCATTTCATTGTCGTGCCTCTCTCTGAGCACCTCCGCCTCAGTGTCCCTCCTGCCTCATTCCCGCTCCCAAAGCCACCCAGAAACAGCCCCGTGTATAGCAAGGCGCACAACAACCAGTGACGCTAACCGAGCATTTTTTGTCACTAAATCTCGCGGATTTTTGGGTATCTGTCACGACTTCCATCTGCAGAAGCAACCAACGACACATTTGACTGCCTTCCGGGGCGAGGACGTTTGTTTATTTATTTTTCATGATTTTCTTACCTTTCCATTAGTTTGTGTATTATTTGTTTTGTGTGAACTTTCTGACCTGCCCCTACTGGACATCTGTAAAAAGAGCTTCACAGCTCATCGGATTTCTGTAAATTGTTGTGACATTGCTGGCCATTTCAGCCGCTCCACCGAGCAGCAGCAACAGCATTTGGCGACCTTCAGAAGTCCGTTTCGCACCTTTCCCCCTTTAAGGAGTCGCTCCCCTTGCCGTTGCGTTCCGTGCGTTCCGTGCAGCGCCGTGCCGGGCCAGGGCAGGCTGGTGCTGACCGTGGACACGGACGCGTGCGAGGGGCGCGCCGACCACGTGCGCTACCTGGAGCACGTGCAGGTCGTGGTGACGGTGAACGCGACGCGGCGAGGCGACCTCACGCTCAACCTCACCTCGCCCATGGGCACGCGCTCCCTGCTGCTCGGCCGGCGGCCCCGCGACTCCGACTCGCGCGTCGGCTTCCACCGCTGGCCCTTCATGACGACGCACACGTGGGGCGAGGACCCGCGCGGCCGGTGGACGCTCGAGGTGGGCTTCGCCGATGGAGCGGAGGGCCCCGCGGCGGCAGCGGCGGCGGCGCGAAGCGGCGTGCTCTCCGAGTGGACGCTCATGCTCCACGGCACGCACTCGCCGCCCTACGTGGGCCAGGTGGTGCACGACTCGGGCTCCAAGCTGGCGATGTCGCGCCGGCAGGAGCTCGAGCAGGAGCTGGGCGAGGCCGTGGCGCGAAGCCTCCGGCGGAGAAACGGCGGCCGCTAGGCGGCGGCGGCGACAACCGAATGGAGCCCTCGAGCGTGCACGCACGCGCGTGTGCGCACACACACACACACGTACATTCACACACATGCACATAGAGCTTCTGACACGTACGCTCACACACACACGTGCGCGCGCAGTCCCTCACGCGCACACGCGTAAGCTCACACCCACGCTGACACACGCGTACGCTCACACATATGTTCTGAAACACATGTACACTCTTACACACATGCCGACGCGCACACAGCAACACAGCACACACTTGTCCTCACCCGCGCGCACACACGCAAGCCCACACCGGGCCGTGCTGAGTAGCAAACACCACGCGCATGCACACACACATACGCACATCCAGCCACCGACATCGCTAATGTAATATGTACTCCGTTTCTATTGGGCCTATTATGAGTAATATTCATGATCATAATAATCTCTACTAAAGATGTTTAATAATGTGAGTTTTATTTTATTCCACCCCACCGGCACAGCTGAGCACCGACTTTTAATTTGGCTTTGTTCAAACTCGAATGCACGCGTGGATATATTCCACGGAGGCCATCAAACATTTGCGGGACAACTGCCCGCACAAATGAGATGAGGAATTACGTGGCACTTTCTCACGATTGAAAAACAATGCGGCCAAAGTAATAGACTCCACGTCCGGACTGTGCCACGTCTGATCGATGGTGCGAGCTATCGCTTATTGACAACCCCCCCATATTGCCCATCAACTTTTGTGATGATAGCATTTAGGGCGTTACGTAAAATAGATGTTTACTCCTCACTCCATTCGGGCTCTCCGTGCTCCAGAAAACGCTCCCGCTCGTTCGTATGTGGGTGTCGTTCCTCCGATAAGCAGAAACACGCATCAGTGGTTGGTTATTTTTGTTTATTTATTTTTTGAAAATCCACAATACCACTAATTGTGTGCACATCACTGCCATAACCTTTTCCGGTAACATTCCGGCCTTCAAGAGGAATTGGCTCCACAAACACTCATTGCTTATTTAGCTTTTACAGCCCCACTGAAATGAGTAAAGAAATTGAAATTCGAAAAAGACCTCGAAGGGAAATAATCACGCTTTCGAATTTTAATAATCGGCCTTGGCGTAAACGCCTTGCGCTGCTGGTGCCGTCAGCGGAGGGGCTCCTTGCGACTGCGTCCCGACGTACAGTCGGCCTCTGCAGCGTCCCCACACGCCAGCTTCCACAGGCTCTTCAGACGTCTTTGAGATGGTCCTCAGATTCAGCTGTGTAATGATGGGGCTGTGTAGCCGGGCCGTGGGCACCCATCCGTGCCGCTTGAGAAGGGGACAGGCAGGTGAGTGGTCACGCGCCGTCATGCTTCGGGCGTTTCGGCTCCGCGAGCCCACGATAGCCTCTCGGTGCCGCCGCTGTGGGAGTGGCCCTGCTGCTGGCTGACGGGTCTCCCGCCTGGCCTCCACCGCCATGTCCCGATTGTCACAATCTCAGCCCCTCTGTCATTTATATCGAAATCCCATCGCCTTAGGGCCCCGTCCGGTGTTTTCCGCTCACAATAGCCGCTCACAGTAGGCGCGCACAATAGCGTTCAAATTTTCAAAGGCCGCATAAATGAGCACGGCGCTCGGGATTCCGAAGCGTCTTTCCATCTGGCACCGATTGCCCGTTGCGTTTTGAGTGCAGAAAAGCGGCAGAGCCGTACTCTGATCTCGGTCAAACCCCCTTACGAAAGCTCCTGTGGCTCCTCCACGTCATTCCGCAATGGTCTGTGCACGCAGGCCAGCAACAGTGTCAGGTTATGACGATCGGCGGTATCACAGACAGATCCTACGTTACTGTAAATACTTGACAGTTACTTGATGAATACTGCACACACACACACACCGCTGTCTTAGTGTTTCGGCGCAGTGTTTTTATCACTTCGTTTATAAATCTCTTGAGGTTTCGTGAGAGAGGGCCTTCCTCCTCCTAAAAATGTGCAATTTTAAGAGACGAGATTAAAAAAAACGTCACCGAGCCGTGTGCCGGTGCCGAGAGATGTGGGCTCGGCTTGCAACAGCATTTACGCTGGATGTCAATCGAGCTTAAATGTACCGAAGAAAACAATAAAATTATTTATTAACATTTTGAGAGATTAATATATTTCAGAAAGAAGGGGGAACCCCCCCCCCCCTAAAATATCCTATAAAACTATATAAGTGTACCGTTGTAGTCTGCCTGTCGAATTAATATTTGAATGTAAACATGAAGTACCGTATCGTCGTCTTAACATGACGGGGAGCAAGACCACTTTAGGCCGTGTTCTCGTTGACCTGTCGCCATTCCAAAACTTGCCCTCTGCGTTCATCTCTTCTCGCGAGGTGTGTGTACGAACCTTCTCTCGTCAACCAAATGTGGCTTTAGTCTCCGTCTAATTTTTTCCGGCTGCGTATTTACATAAATGTTCCAGTTTACTCTCTCCTCGTGCTGCCGCCTCCTCGTGTCCGCGCGAACGTTGCGTTTGGATCCTGAGCGAGGATCTCTCCTCTCTCCCCTCTCTCTCCTCTCTCTCTCTTCGCGTGCGCCCGGAGCCGCGAGCGTCACGCTGGGAATCCTTTGCCCCGGATTCTAAGACGAGGACGAGGCTCCTCATTACTCTCAAACTATTCAACTTGTTTATTTCTTTTTGAAACCAGGTAAGACCCACTGCGATGTTGTATGGCTCTTTTTTCAGAAACGAGCTGGACCACAAATGATAGCTCAGCGAAGTGGCTTATCGCGTGGAAATTTATCGCAGCCGAACACTCTAAACGCGCGATGTTGATTCTAAATGTGGAGGGGAAAAACCGGAGGACCCCGGAGAAAAATCCACGCGACCACGAGGAGAGCGTGCAAACCCCAAATATACAGCAGGCGTCAGGGTCGGGATCGAACCCACGACCTCCTGTATACCAGGCGAGCTAGTTAACATCTCCTAGCCACCGCAGTGCCCCGTGTCTCGGAGGACGCTTGCGCACATTTAGACAGCTTGAGCCAGATCAGCCGCTCGGTCGCTGATCGAGGAAGCGTTGCCCCTTTCCCCAATGGTTCATGGACTCCCAGACAAGATATTTCACTCTTTGAGACGCAGCGGAGGTAAGCTAAACATTTGTTGGCACCTTTTTCAATTCAATTTTAAACGCAAGTGACCTTTTTTTTATTCTCGGGAAAAAAAAAACCTTATTCTGTAACACAACTGGGTTCATTTGCCATCAAGAAATGGGCACCGCGAACATTTTTTTTGCCCCTCGTCATCTCGCGTGGCGCAGAGATTCGTCCAGAGTCGGAGGCAAGGGACGAGCCGGTGAGCGTGGAAGCCACTCGGCTGGACTCTCGTGGAGCTGTTGCTCCTCGTGGGTACTCGGTGGACGGCTGTACGTGTGCCGTATCTCTCTCGAGCCGTGGGTGTTGTTCGCATTGGGTGGGGGAGCGGTGGTGTAGCGGTTAGCGCTACGCTGCGTTACGAACTCGCCGACACCCGAGTTCGATTCCCGCTCACGGCCAATACCGGTGGCGATTATCTGAATGGGTCCTGGGCCTCCCCTAGGTCGACTCGGCCTCAAATGAGTCCTTGGTGAGGTGTGGAAAACGTCGTGACTGGGGAGACAAAGGCGGTCGGGCGTGGTTGCTGGCCACCCACCCCCCTCGTGTGCCGTGCCGGCCTTCGTAGACGCTACTCGCTAACAGCACTTGCCCCAACAGTCTGTTGAGGCTATACGGGGAATATTTGTCTTTGTTCGCATTCAATTCAAGCCACTGTCTGCTGTTCGTAGGAAGTAAGGGTATTGCATGTGTGCAGGTTCGTGTAAGGGCAGCCGAGAAGCTACATTGTGGATGACACCGAAATGCAAAACGGTTATAATCAGCAGCAGCAGCCATGGTCATTCCACTGCTGCATGAAGGCCTCGCCAATCCGCCGCCGTCACTTACGATGTCATTGTGATCCACCTCACAAACCTGCGCACGAGCTGATTCCTGGCCATCTTCTCGGTCAACGTTCGGGGTAGGGCTCCAGCCCCCACGGTATGGGGGGAGGGCTTGGTCATGCCTCCGTAATCAAAACAAATGGGGTCACTGTGCGTGGGGGGAGCGTGCCAGTGTCTGTTGTGTTAAAGAACGTTGGTCCACGCAGCATGTTGTGCTCCGTTCAACACGTGGTAGGATTTCGCGACCAATATCATCCATGATAGAGGGGTTTTGGGGGGGTTAGATCGCGTAAATTTATAAATGTGTCGTTAAACCCGCCACCGCCCGACACAGCCAACTAGTAAGGGTTGTCACGTAATCAGATCGTGCCAATTCGTCACTAGTCACCCAAAAAAAAACCTCGATTATGGATGTTGTGCCCTCCCTGCGTAACCCAGGTATAGAGTCGCGGATTGGGCTCCAGCGCTAACATTGGTGAGGACGAAGTCAGGACCTAACAGACGGAACGGAAGAGTTACAACTACACTCGAAGCAAACCGAGCAACCGTTTAACACGTTTTTGAAAGTTTTTATATCAAGGGTTTAACTCAGAATGCGTGGCTATAGCTGCCCGGAGAGAACGATGGCTGGGGAACGATGGAACGTGATTTCTGTGGCACAAACGAGTTGGTTTCTCAGCTGCGCGTCGTCGGGAAGGAGTGGGAGACGCAACTCTGCGGGCTCTGTCACCTACCGGATCGCCGGGTGCGTCTTGCCGGAGATGGCTTGCCATGCCATACCACGATGTTTGGGGAAGGCCCAACCAAAACATTGAACGGCTCAAGTTCGCTTGTGGCCTACACGCCGGAGCTGTCCGGCACAAGTTTGATGGTTTGTTGAGAAGACAAATAAAGACTTCAAAGTGAATTTCAGGAGTGACGATGTATCGATGATGTCACTGCGATGTGAATGTCGAGAATCCAATACATCACACTGCACTGACGTCACGAGAGTTCTACAATTGTGCTCATGATGGTCACTTGAAAGTATTGTTCTTATTATTATTATTATGGCTGAACATCAAAGTGACGTCGTCATCCTGGCACTCACGGACCTAGACTCGTCTCGAACGGTGGGAGGGTGGACGGCTGTGACCTTAACGTAATGAAGTGTTCGTGCGGGCATGCGCCTAAAAGACACACGCGGCGACACCCAAGGCAACCCCGGCAAGGATCCTTTTTTTTCCGCTCGAAGTTCTATTCCACGCGCTGAAAGCCACATACTGGATGTGTTGGGATGTGCAGGAGAGTGACCATCCACCCCCAACCGCGGCGATGTACGAAGCGCTGAAATGCGTCTCCAAACAACTCTGACCGGCAGCGATGGGCCCAAGAGCTGGGCCCAAGGGACCTCGCTCACCAGGCCACGCGAGCCCCCGATCCCGTCCGATCGTGCGCGTTGCACCGCGGGGTACCGCAGATTCCAATTTTTTTTTTCCTCCGCAACACGGCCGGCGCCTGCTGACGCCGTGGCCCCAAAAAAGCGCAAATTTTAAGCGTTCGGCACAACCTCTGAAGCCCTATTGCAGCCCTCATTCGTTTTTATTGTTCAACTTACGGATGGATTGAAATTCGTGCCTAACTCTTCGAACTGTATAATACAAACGTCAATGTCTGCTTTTTAGCAGTAGTAGATTATGTTTTTTTATTTTCTTCGCCGTATTTGTTTTTCTCGGTTCTATTAGATATTGTTTGTGTCTATTACGTTATTTTTGTGTTCGTGTCAACAGTGGATTTAGTCTGGTCACTCTCCTGCACATCCCAACACAACCAGTATATGTCTCAACACCGTGGGGTAGTCTGCTTTTTTTATTTACTAAGGATTCCACCAACTACCACATCATGAAAACCACAACCGTGCGCGTTGCTTTTGTAGTAGAGACTATAGACAATGCGGAAATCAACGGCACTGGTCAACTCTTGAAATGAGTAGGTGATGCAGCGCTTGAGAGTGTGTATGTGTGTGTGATTTCACAAGCACGTGCTTCGTGAATTGTGTTCGCCCTTGACCACGCCGTGAGCTAAATCTAAATACCTGCACGGCGCCAGAAAAAAACCTTGACGCGTGGATTAAGCCATTAACCGAATCGCTCTGGAAATCCTGTTCACGGGGCCGATCGTTTCGGTTGAACTTCAGTAAAACACGCAGCGGTGAGCCACGCCCCGCGTTGCATCGAAACCCAGGTGGCTCAGTGCGAAGAAAATGTCTCCTTCCTCTCCACTGACGTCTCGATGACCAAAGACTTCTCCTCGTAGTCCTGCCGTTTGTCATCCACCGTCGTCTCCGTCGACTCCATCACCTCCAGCTTCTCGTAGCTGATGGAGGAGGACGTGAACTCGCCAGCCACGCCGGGCCTTCCTAGGGCTCGGCTGCCCAGATCCGTTGCGCTCTTGGTCTTCTCTTCGTCGTGCAGGGTCTCCTGTGGAGAAGATGGAGGGGTTTTGCCTATGGACGTTTTGTCTCCATCTTTGGCTTCATTGTCTGCGTCACATTTCTTCCTGTCCGCGTCATGAGAGGGCTCTGGACCTTTGTCCTTCCCTTTTTCGTCTTTATATTTTTTCTCCTCGCTGGCCTCCCGTGCTGGCGTCGCTGGTTCCTTGGATTCCCGGCTCTGCTCGGTATCTGGAACGGAGGGAGGAGCAGGTGGATGCGGAGGTACATGGTCTGGCATAAGCATGGGATCCAGAGGGACGAGGGTGTCTCCGTCAAGTGAGGGATCTGAAGGAGGAGGAGGAGGAGCAGGAAGGGGTCCCAGTGATGGCAGAGGATGCAGATGCTCGTCCTCAACCTCCGCTTCCACCACCGTAACGTGGCCGAGGCTCGGCTCGTAGTAGCACGAGGGCTGGGGCCAGCTGCCATGGCCGGTGACGCACACGGAGCTCGGCATCGTGTACACCGCAATGTCTTCCTCGCTGCTGCTCGTCTCGGAGACACAGTCCTCTGCGTCCCTGGAGCCAATCTTCTCCCTGATGAAATCCTTCACCTTGCTGTAGGCCCTGCTGAATCTCAATCCGTCTGGGACGTCACCTCCTGCTTCGTCGTCCTCCCCCTCCTCCTCGTTCCGTTTACGCCCAGTCCACGCTTCCATTCCCGTTTTCCCCGAGCGATCTTTCCCGCGGCCTTCAGTTTCAAACACGTCTTCACCCGGCGCGGTGTGGCCGCTGCACGGATCTTCCATCGGGGAGGTGGACTCGGCCAGTTTTCGACCGCGGGCCCGCACAATCACCGAGTCTGAGTCTGTATCGAGACAGCGCCAGCATCGAGGCATCAGCACAGAATTCACACGTGCGCGCACTGTGCAATACCCACATTAGGGCGCAATATACCGCCCCTAGTTTTACACTGTCGAGATTCGCCCTTGTTTTCCTTCTGCTAAAGTGCGCTGTGCCAACGTCTAAAAGAGCACAAGCGTTGCTCTTCTCGAAACACCAAAATGTTGTATCCAGAAAGTACATCACTTAAAATGTCAACACACATTAATGCTAAATTCTCCTGTTTGATTTGTACTAGGTGCCTCTGTGGATGTGTAGGCTTTAACTTTAACATAGCTATTTCTGTGACCAGTCACAAGCTAATCACTCAGCTATTTCAATGCTAAATGCTATGCTAATTCCTTTGTCAAGGCGCTTTGTTTCTTCTCACACAGCTTAAAGGTCGCGGTCTGGGCTTGGCTGTGTTCGCTCCAGCGCTGTCCTCCAGACAGTCTCGTCCCTTCACCTGAAGAAGGCCGCTTGTGTTGTGGCCGAAACGTCGTGAGAATTTTATTGTGTTATTTTATTTTATCAATTTATTATTTTATTCTCATTCTACGTGACTTTACCGAAAGAACCAAAGAAGACACATTAAACAGCTCCGTAGAATCGATTAGCTTTTACACATCCTGATGGGTTTTTTTGTTTTTCAATGCTCGAATGCCCCTGTCTACCAGGGCCACAGCAACAGGGCACGAAACGTCAGCGGGTTGCCGGGAGTTGCGAAGCGCGCTCGCGTCGGCACTCCGTGCGGTCGGCGGCGTGACATGACGCACCTGACTGTGCCCCGCGGCCCAGCTCTCGTGACACCAGCTCGGGCACGCAGCGACGCTCCAGAGTGTGCACCGTCGCTGGCACAGCGCCGATGATCACCGAGTGCAGGCTGGATGTCGCAGACGAACGGACACACGCACGGACAGAGACGATCGGTGTTTGCTCAGCGGGGAGGGGGGGGGGGCGGGGTGTTTGCGACGCCGCTATTCGCGTTCGGTGTCGCTGCCTGCGGCGCCAGCGTTACCGCGAGTCCTCGTTCTCGATGGCGCGGCGGTAGCGCGTCAGCTCGGTCTCCAGGTCGCGCGTGCTCGCCCACAGTCGCTCGTTCTCGGCACGGTTCGATCGCAGCGCCCCCAGCGCCTGGGCCAGCTCCACCCGGTGCGCCTGGAGCTTGGCGGTGGCGCGGCTCAGCTCCGCTTCGCTGGCGCCCTCGGCCTCCCGCAGATTGCGCTCTAGCTGCTGGCACTGCCACCAGCGTGGCGTCGTTGTGGGGTACGGGAGGGAGGGGGAGGTCAGGAAGGGTGGGTTTAGGGGGTCAAGGGTCATGGAGTCAGGGTTAAAGCTAGAATGAATAAAATGAGCACCGCTTGCGGTCATCCTGCACACAGAAACTAGTTTTTGCAACGCGCATGTGGAATTTATACCCCTGTGTTAGATCGTTCTAGTAACTTCACTTCAATGCCAATCCCACACATCTCAATACAATCGGGCAACACGGTTCGCGTGGTATACAGGAGGTTGTGGGTTCGATCCCAACCCTGACGCCTCTATATTTGGAGTTTGCGCGTTCTCCCCGTGGTCACGTGGATTTTTCTCCGGTTCCTCCGGTTTTTCCCCTCCACATTTAGAAACACGCCTCTTAGAGTATTTGGCTGCCATAAATGTGCAGGTGATAAGCCACTTCGTTGAGCTATTATTTGTGCCCAGGTAGCTTCTGAAAAAGATCTATACAGCTCAGTGGGCCTTACCTGGTAAAATTTAATATAGTTTGATAGGTTTTTTTTCAATGTTAACGTAGCGGAAGTACTGGAGTGTTATGAAGACACACCTGTTGGTATTTTTTTGTAATTCAGGTCTTAATTTTTTCTCATGAACGAAGCTTGAAACTGATGTTGGATTAGACCGGCACGCACAGCCTAGGTGTGGCTCTACAAGGTAAGATATGTTTTTTTTATATATATATTGCGTTTTCCTTTACATCGCCCAAATTTACTCGTTAAAACAATAAGTTCAGCATTACGTTTTGATTTAAAATTGCCAGCGGCCACGCGGCACAGGCGAGCAAAGCTCCCGCTAAGCCACTGTCGACAAAATATTGTTGCCGTTCAGGTGAAGTCGAACAACGCGCAGTGGAAATAGCTCCCGGTCCAATCTGATTTCCTCCAATGGGATTATCGGGTCCTTGCGAATCGCTGAGTTGACGGAATGAACGTAATCCGTGCACCCTGCCTGACGGAGGGGGTAGATTGACGGGGATCTTGCCACAAGCCCAGGCTGTGGATTATAACGTCCCTGTGCCAGGCATACTACGGCCTACGCATCATCAGATCTCTGCTCCGTACAAAACACAATTTGGACTTAGCGCAGCGTCTAAATATGACCGCATCACAAGGCCGTGCGAATCTTTGGAAAGAGATTTTGGTTCTTCGATGTTATTTTCAGTTGGAAAATGCTGTGGCGGGGGAAGGGGGGAGGGGGTAGGAGCAGTGGAGTGTGTAGGCGGTGCAACTGCACCAGAATCCAGAGTCAGACTATTGATGCTGGAGAAATCCGATAAGCTATGAAGCTCTTTCTCACAGGGGGCCCCAGGCGTCAGCCTATAGACAAGGGGGTCATTATACAGGGGGCCCCATGTCATTCTCTGTACCGGGGCCCATTACAAAGACGCTGCACCACTCTGGTATAGGAGGGTACAGGGTAGAGAGGGTATAACGACATTGCTTAGAGAACAGAGAGTCAACAGGCAGAGGGGAAAACAGAGGCGACTTGACCCTGAACTGCAATGTGGTCACAGCAGTGCAGATGGCCAGGGGTAGAGAGCTCCAGACACGTTGGGCAACCGAGGAGGAAGCCACCTTCCATTGAAGAGCAGTTAACTGACCCTACTGGATTTACATTTAGACTTTCCATTGTCACATAACGTCCCACTCGTGGCATGCTGATAATGGCGATGGTGACGGACAAGCCCCGGCGGGCTTCGGAGTGTTTGCTTGAAGACCCCACGGACGCGACATGATAGACGGAGTCGGGGTGGGGGGTGATGATGATGATGGGGCACCTCGTCCTGGAGCGCCCTCTGCCGGCTGGAGAGGGAGTCGACCTGGACGCGGAGCTCCGCCACCTGCTGCTGCTGGTGGACTTCGCCAGTCCCGCCAGCGCCCCCCTGCAGACGCTCACAAGCCCCCCCCCCCCATCACGCCTCATCATGTCCACATTCACATGGCCGGGGCAAGTCGGTTCAGCGCAGCGTAGCGAGCGGCGCCAGTCCCCCCGTGTAGCGTGGGGGGGGGGGGGGTGGAAGCCGAGACGACACTGAAGGGGCAAACTCGGGGAGAATGCGGAGCTGGGACGAGCAGGTCACGTGGGACTCGTGCCCAGCCACTGGTACTAGCACTACCTCTAACACCTAGCACTAGCACTACCTCTAACACCTAGCACTACCTCTAACACCTAGCACTAGCACTACCTCTAACACCTAGCACTACCTCTAACACCTAGCACTAGCACTACCTCTAACACCTAGCACTACCTCTAACACCTAGCACTAGTACTAGCACTACCTCTAACACCTAGCACTAGCACTACCTCTAACACCTAGCACTACCTCTAACACCTAGCACTAGCACTACCTCTAACACCTAGCACTAGCACTACCTCTAACACCTAGCACTAGCACTACCTCTAACACCTAGCACTAGCACTACCTCTAACACCTAGCACTAGCACTACCTCTAACACCTAGCACTACCTCTAACACCTAGCACTACCTCTAACACCTAGCACTACCTCTAACACCTAGTACTAGCACTACCTCTAACACCTAGCACTACCTCTAACACCTAGCACTAGCACTACCTCTAACACCTAGCACTACCTCTAACACCTAGCACTAGCACTACCTCTAACACCTAGCACTAGCACTACCTCTAACACCTAGCACTAGCACTACCTCTAACACCTAGCACTAGCACTACCTCTAACACCTAGCACTAGCACTACCTCTAACACCTAGCACTACCTCTAACACCTAGCACTACCTCTAACACCTAGCACTACCTCTAACACCTAGTACTAGCACTACCTCTAACACCTAGCACTACCTCTAACACCAAGCACTAGCACTACCTCTAACACCAAGCACTACCTCTAACACCTAGCACTAGTACTAGCACTACCTCTAACACCTAGCACTACCTCTAACACCTAGCACTAGTACTAGCACTACCTCTAACACCTAGCACTACCTCTAACACCTAGTACTACCTCTAACACCTAGTACTACCTCTAACACCAAGCACTAGTAATCACCCTACCTCTAACACCTAGCACTAGTACTAGCACTACCTCTAACACCAAGCACTAGTAATCACCCTACCTCTAACACCTAGCACTAGTACTAGCACTACCTCTAACACCTACCACTAGTACTAGCACTACCTCTAACACCTAGCACTAGCACTACCTCTAACACCTAGTACTAGCACTACCTCTAACACCTAGTACTAGCACTACCTCTAACACCTAGTACTAGCACTACCTCTAACACCTAGTACTAGCACTACCTCTAACACCTAGTACTAGTACTAGCACTACCTCTAACACCTAGCACTAGCACTACCTCTAACACCTACCACTAGTACTAGCACTACCTCTAACACCTAGCACTAGCACTACCTCTAACACCTACCACTAGTACTAGCACTACCTCTAACACCTAGCACTACCTCTAACACCTACCACTACTACTAGCACTACCTCTAACACCTAGCACTAGCACTACCTCTAACACCAAGCACTAGTAATCACCCTACCTCTAAAACCAGCCACTAGTACTAGCACTACCTCTAACACCAAGCACTAGTAATCACCCTACCTCTAAAACCAGCCACTAGTACTAGCACTACCTCTAACACCTAGTACTACCTCTAACACCTACCACTAGTACTAGCACTACCTCTAACACCTAGCACTAGCACTACCTCTAACACCAAGCACTAGCACTACCTCTAACACCTAGCACTAGCACTACCTCTAACACCTAGTACTAGCACTACCTCTAACACCTAGTACTAGCACTACCTCTAACACCAAGCACTAGTAATCACCCTACCTCTAACACCTAGCACTAGCACTACCTCTAACACCTAGCACTAGCACTACCTCTAACACCTAGCACTACCTCTAACACCTAGCACTACCTCTAACACCTAGCACTACCTCTAACACCTACCACTAGTACTAGCACTACCTCTAACACCTACCACTAGTACTAGCACTACCTCTAACACCTAGCACTAGCACTACCTCTAACACCTAGTACTAGTAATCACCCTACCTCTAAAACCAGCCACTAGTACTAGCACTACCTCTAACACCTAGCACTAGCACTACCTCTAACACCTAGCACTAGTACTAGCACTACCTCTAACACCTAGCACTACCTCTAACACCTACCACTAGTACTAGCACTACCTCTAACACCTAGCACTAGCACTACCTCTAACACCTACCACTAGTACTAGCACTACCTCTAACACCTACCACTAGTACTAGCACTACCTCTAACACCTAGCACTAGTAATCACCCTACCTCTAAAACCAGCCACTAGTACTAGCACTACCTCTAACACCTAGCACTAGCACTACCTCTAACACCTAGCACTAGTACTAGCACTACCTCTAACACCTAGCACTACCTCTAACACCTACCACTAGTACTAGCACTACCTCTAACACCTAGCACTAGCACTACCTCTAACACCTACCACTAGTACTAGCACTACCTCTAACACCTAGCACTAGCACTACCTCTAACACCTACCACTAGTACTAGCACTACCTCTAACACCTAGCACTACCTCTAACACCTACCACTACTACTAGCACTACCTCTAACACCTAGCACTAGCACTACCTCTAACACCAAGCACTAGTAATCACCCTACCTCTAAAACCAGCCACTAGTACTAGCACTACCTCTAACACCAAGCACTAGTAATCACCCTACCTCTAAAACCAGCCACTAGTACTAGCACTACCTCTAACACCTAGTACTACCTCTAACACCTACCACTAGTACTAGCACTACCTCTAACACCTAGCACTAGCACTACCTCTAACACCAAGCACTAGCACTACCTCTAACACCTAGCACTAGCACTACCTCTAACACCTAGTACTAGCACTACCTCTAACACCTAGTACTAGCACTACCTCTAACACCAAGCACTAGTAATCACCCTACCTCTAACACCTAGCACTAGCACTACCTCTAACACCTAGCACTAGCACTACCTCTAACACCTAGCACTACCTCTAACACCTAGCACTACCTCTAACACCTAGCACTACCTCTAACACCTACCACTAGTACTAGCACTACCTCTAACACCTACCACTAGTACTAGCACTACCTCTAACACCTAGCACTAGCACTACCTCTAACACCTAGTACTAGTAATCACCCTACCTCTAAAACCAGCCACTAGTACTAGCACTACCTCTAACACCTAGCACTAGCACTACCTCTAACACCTAGCACTAGTACTAGCACTACCTCTAACACCTAGCACTACCTCTAACACCTACCACTAGTACTAGCACTACCTCTAACACCTAGCACTAGCACTACCTCTAACACCTACCACTAGTACTAGCACTACCTCTAACACCTACCACTAGTACTAGCACTACCTCTAACACCTAGCACTAGTAATCACCCTACCTCTAAAACCAGCCACTAGTACTAGCACTACCTCTAACACCTAGCACTAGCACTACCTCTAACACCTAGCACTAGTACTAGCACTACCTCTAACACCTAGCACTACCTCTAACACCTACCACTAGTACTAGCACTACCTCTAACACCTAGCACTAGCACTACCTCTAACACCTACCACTAGTACTAGCACTACCTCTAACACCTACCACTAGTACTAGCACTACCTCTAACACCTACCAACTAGTACTAGCACTACCTCTAACACCTACCAACTAGTACTAGCACTACCTCTAACACCTAGCACTAGTACTAGCACTACCTCTAACACCAGCCACTAGTACTAGCACTACCTCTAACACCTACCAACTAGTACTAGCACTACCTCTAACACCTAGCACTAGTACTAGCACTACCTCTAACACCTAGCACTAGTACTAGCACTACCTCTAACACCAAGCACTAGTACTAGCACTACCTCTAACACCAGCCACTAGTACTAGCACTACCTCTAACACCTACCAACTAGTACTAGCACTACCTCTAACACCTAGCACTAGTACTAGCACTACCTCTAACACCTAGCACTAGTACTAGCACTACCTCTAACACCAAGCACTAGTACTAGCACTACCTCTAACACCAGCCACTAGTACTAGCACTACCTCTAACACCTAGCACTAGCACTACCTCTAACACCTACCACTAGTACTAGCACTACCTCTAACACCTACCACTAGTACTAGCACTACCTCTAACACCTAGCACTAGCACTACCTCTAACACCTACCACTAGTACTAGCACTACCTCTAACACCTACCACTAGTACTAGCACTACCTCTAACACCTAGCACTAGCACTACCTCTAACACCTACCACTAGTACTAGCACTACCTCTAACACCTACCACTAGTACTAGCACTAGGTCTAACACCAAGCACTAGTACTAGCACTACCTCTAACACCAGCCACTAGTACTAGCACTAGGTCTAACACCTACCACTAGTACTCACCCTACCTCTAACACCTACCAACTAGTACTAGCACTACCTCTAACACCAAGCACTAGTACTAGCACTACCTCTAACACCAGCCACTAGTACTAGCACTACCTCTAACACGAAGCACTAGTACTAGCACTACCTCTAACACCAGCGACTAGTACTAGCACTACCTCTAACACCTACCAACTAGTACTAGCACTACCTCTAACACCAAGCACTAGTACTAGCACTACCTCTAACACCAAGCACTAGCACTACCTCTAACACCAAGCACTAGCACTACCTCTAACACCAGCCACTAGTACTAGCACTACCTCTAACACCAAGTACTAGTACTAGCACTACCTCTAACACCTACCACTAGTACTAGCACTACCTCTAACACCTACCACTAGTACTAGCACTACCTCTAACACGAGCCACTAGTACTAGCACTACCTCTAACACCAAGCACTAGTACTAGCACTACCTCTAACACCTACCACTAGTACTAGCACTACCTCTAACACCAAGCACTAGTACTAGCACTACCTCTAACACCTACCACTAGTACTAGCACTCCCTCTAACACCTACCACTAGTACTAGCACTACCTCTAACACCTACCACTAGTACTAGCACTACCTCTAACACGAAGCACTAGTACTAGCACTACCTCTAACACCTACCACTAGTACTAGCACTACCTCTAACACCTACCACTAGTACTAGCACTACCTCTAACACCAGCCACTAGTACTAGCACTACCTCTAACACCTACCACTAGTACTACCTCTAACACCAAGCACTAGTACTAGCACTACCTCTAACACCTACCACTAGTACTAGCACTACCTCTAACACCTACCACTAGTACTAGCACTACCTCCAACACCTACCACTAGTACTAGCACTAGGTCTAACACCAAGCACTAGAACTAGCACTACCTGTAACACCAGCCACTAGCACTACCTCTAACACCTACCACTAGTACTAGCACTAGGTCGAACACCTACCACTAGTACTAGCACTACCTCTAACACCTACCACTAGTACTAGCACTACCTCTAACACCTACCACTAGTACTAGCACTACCTCTAACACCTACCACTAGTACTAGCACTACCTCTAACACCAAGCACTAGTACTAGCACTACCTCTAACACCAAGCACTAGTACTAGCACTACCTCTAACACCTACAACTAGTACTAGCACTACCTCTAACACCAAGCACTACTACTAGCACTACCTCTAACACGAGCCACTAGTACTAGCACTACCTCTAACACCAAGCACTAGTAACTAGCACTAGGTCTAACACCTACCACTAGTACTAGCACTAGGTCTAACACCTACCACTAGTACTAGCACTAGCTCAACACCTAGCACTAGCACTAGCTCTAACACCTACCACTAGTACTAGCACTAGCTCTAACACCTACCACTAGTAATAGCACTACCTCTAACACAAACCAACTACTACTCACCCTACCTCTAACACCAACCAACTAGTACTAATCCTTCCTTTAACACCAGCCACTAGTACTCACCCTACCTCTAACACCAACCAACTACTACTCACCCTACCTCTAACTCAAACCAACTAGTACTCACCCTACCTCTAACACCAGCCACTAGTACTCACCCTACCTCTAACACCAGCCACTAGTACTCACCCTACCTCTAACACCAACCAACTACTACTCACCCTACCTCTAACTCCAACCAACTAGTACTCACCCTACCTCTAACTCAAACCAACTAGTACTCACCCTACCTCTAACTCAAACCAACTAGTACTCACCCTACCTCTAACTCAAACCAACTAGTACTCACCCTACCTCTAACTCAAACCAACTAGTACTCACCCTACCTCTAACACCAACCAACTAGTACTCACCATACCTCTAACTCAAACCAACTAGGACTCACCCTACCTCTAACTCAAACCAACTAGTACTCACCCTACCTCTAACACCAACCAACTAGTACTCACCATACCTCTAACTCAAACCAACTAGTACTCACCCTACCTCTAACTCAAACCAACTAGTACTCACCATACCTCTAACACCTACCAACTAGTACTCACCATACCTCTAACTCAAACCAACTAGTACTCACCCTACCTCTAACTCAAACCAACTAGTACTCACCCTACCTCTAACTCCAACCAACTAGTACCCACCATACCTCTAACACCAACCAACTAGTACTCACCCTACCTCTAACACCAACCAACTAGTACTCACCATACCTCTAACTCAAACCAACTAGTACTCACCCTACCTCTAACACCAACCAACTAGTACTCACCCTACCTCTAACACCAACCAACTAGTACTCACCATACCTCTAACTCCAACCTCTCAAACCCCCTCTCGACCCCCCCCCAACCCCCCACCTCGAGCCCCCCCGGCCCCCCCCCTTCGACTCCCCCCGACTCCCCCCCCCCCTCGAACCCCCCCTCTCGACCCCCCCCCCCCACCCACGCTCACCTGGCAGTCTGTGCCCATCTCGTGCTGAAGCTGCCCGGCCTCCGTGGTCCCCCAGACGTCTGGGGAGAGCCCCTCAATGGAGGACATCATCTGCCCCACGAGCTCCACGCTCTCACGGAGCTCGGACAGGTGCTGAGGCGGAGGAGGATCACGGCAGGGGAGGTGCCAGGAGAAGGAGGGGGGGGGGTCATAACTTGGGCTGAACGATTTGGCGAAAATTTAAAATTGTTTTTTTTTTCTGACGGATATTGCGATTTGATTTGCGATTACATTTGTTTAAAGTCAAGCTTCAGTTCAATATTCACTGTGTAATAGATTTAAAACACGTGATGGAGCATTACCACATGATGCCATCAACATATGAATATATTATAATGCAAGGATGAGAACTTAAAAGATATGAATTGCTTCCAACATGTATTTATAAAACAAAAATTAACATAGAACAATCAAACATAGAACAATTAAGTTAAATAAATAAAGTTATAATAATAAAACAATTCCAATAATAAAGTTATAGGACTTTTCAAATCGAAAAAAAATCTCAGCCTTTTGTGATTTGCTAATCGGATTGTTTCAAATTGCGATGGGCAATGGATTGATCGTTCAGCCCCAGTCACAACCTCAACCCGGCCAACCTGCGTCCTCGATTCCGGGGGATTTCCCTTCCTGGAGACTCATATGACTCTAAACTTAAAAAAAACAATTACCAGGTAATGCCCACTGAGCTATAGAGATCTTTTTTTTCAGAAGCGATCTGGCCACAAATGATAGCTCAACGACGTGGCTTATCACGTGGAGATGTCCATCAGCTAAATACTCTCAACGCATGATTCTAAATGTGGAGGGGAAATCCACAGAAATCCACGCGAGCAAGGGAGAACATGCAAACTCTTTTCCATACCAAGCGAGGCGGTTAACATCTCAGCTCCTGGAAGAAAATAACACGACCTCTCTGTCCGTATCTCCGTTGCGCTTTAATTTTGAGTCGTAAGAAATACATTCGATTTGGAGGAACAGCTCAAGAATTCCCTGCTGGGCAGTGCGTCACCTCCGGGTGGCTAAGCTTTTAATGCTGCTGGAAGCTGCCCTCGAAAGAGAACCCGGACCACCTGGGGAGTCCAGGATGACCCTAAGATTCGTCCCCGCAGGCCGGACGAAAATATTTATGCGGGAAACATCTGGCAGGTTTTATCGCATCAGACTGCTGTGCTCCACCGTCATCGCCGGAGCATCGCCGGAGTGCGTGATGGACGAGCGTCGTTGCTCGTGATGCCGCGGAGAATTCGAAGCCTCTGCAGAAGGGACATCGTCCGAAGCGTCGTCCCGCTGCGTGTTGCTCTATTAGCTCGCGAGGCAGTGGTGCTTAGCAACGACAGCGCGGCGCTGCCAAGCGCCGGGCATGGGGCGAATGAAGTGTGAGTGTGGCCAAGGGTGAATGAGTGAAATGAGCAGACCAACTGCGAATGGAAGCGTGAGCGCAAGAACAGCGGCGAATGAGTGAACGCACGATCGAAGCAAGGGCGAATGAGCGAATGGCTCAACGAGGGACGAACTGAATGAGCGATGGATGAACGAACGCGCGACCACGAGTGACTAAGTGAGACACGTGACCGGGAGCGAACGGACTCAGGATGCATCCTGACGAGGTGTGAATAAGCCAGGTACGAACGAGGATACACGCCTGGCCGCAGGATGAATACACGAACGCCCGACCAAAGGTGAACGAACGAACTAACGGCCGGCCTGGGGGGGCGGCGGGGGTGGGATTGTTGAATGAATGAATGAGTGACGGAACGTGTGAAGGCAGCAGCAGCCACCTGTTTGTGAGCGTCCCGCGTGAACGCCACGTCCTCCATCAGGGCCTGAGTCTCGATCTGCAGCGCGAGGTGGGCGGACAACGCCTCGTGCGCGTCCTGCAACACAACGTCTGCTCCAGAGACAGATCCACCGAGCACCGCTCCCCCTCCACCCCACCACCGGCATCGTCGGCGTTCGTCAATCATGCACAGTATATACGAGCTTGTTTGCCCGACCAAGGACGGCTGTATATTGCAGTAAATATGATATATTCAATAGAAAAATTGTTCAGCTCATGATTGTTAATGAGCGGGGCGGGGGGGGTGGGGTGGTTGCCCCATCTGGAGTGACGCCACCCGCTAATGGTTATTGGGGAGGGGTGTGGCATGTGGAATGACGTCACCCCCTCATGGTTATTGGGGAGGGGTGCGGCATTTGGAGTGACGTCACCGGCTCATGATTATTAATGAGGAAGGGGGGCCTCATGTAGAGTGACGTCACGCGCAGGACACACACGTTCTTGGCTTATTACATTAGTAGTAAAAACACACGCGCGCACGCGCGCGAGCATTCACTCGCTCTTGGAGAGAGAGAGAACGACTCTCAGAGCAGCCACGCGGCGAGCTGGCGGCGCTATCGACAATTACCCGAGCTCTGCGATCTTCTGCGAGTCGAGGTGTTTCAGCCCATGAATGGGCGTTCACATGGGGGAGGATACCGGAGCACCCGGAGGAAACCCACGCGCTCCAAAGGGAAAACACCGGGATCCCCATACAGACGTGACAGGTGGAGTCCACGTCCTTTTTTTGTGTGTCTGTTCTCTGCTGCCTCCTTCTCCTCCTGGCAGAGCCCGGGGTTAATGGAACCTCCTCGACGCCCGCGAGAATGGAGATTGACAACTCGCGTGGCTGATCCACCAACCCCCCCCCCCCCTTTAACTTTTACAGCATTGGATTAGGGGGGGCGCGTGCGCGCGCCACCGCGGCGCTGCTTAAAGGCTGCCCTGTGCCGGGCGCCCGTCGCTGGACAACTGTGATAAAAAGAGCTCCACAAGCTCATCGGATTCCTCCCAGTCCAAATCGAGATTCTGATTCTGATGCGGGGCCAATGTGGCAGAGAGCCCCCCCGCAAAAGGGGCCATTGCCCGAAACATCACGACAGCCCAGCGGCTCTTAACCCGGAGTGCATGCACCCCTGGGGGTGCGAGACGCCCTCTCTGGGGATGCGAGACATGGCCAGATTTATTTTAGAAGGTAAATCATCGAAACACAATTTAAGCACGGGGGCACGTAAGTACAACTACTTTGCTTCATCGAACCCGATTGGTGTAGACCTACTCTCGGTGTCGGAGACCTCTCCTACATTAACATTAGCTGCCCCGCCAATCCCTAAACCTTAATAAACAGCTCTCTGATTGGTGTAGACCTATTGTCGGTGTCGGTGCCCTCTCCTACATTAACATTAGCTGCCCCGCCCATCCCTAAACCTTGATAAACAGCTCTCTGATTGGTGTAGACCTACTCTCGGTGTCGGAGACCTCTCCTACATTAACATTAGCTGCCCCGCCCATCCCTAAACCTTCATAAACAGCTCTCTGATTGGTGTAGACCTACTGTCGGTGTCGGAGCCCTCTCCTACATTAACATTAGCTGCCCCGCCCATCCCTAAACCTTGATAAACAGCTCTCTGATTGGTGTAGACCTACTGTCGGTGTCGGGGCCCTCTCCTACATTAACATTAGCTGCCCCGCCCATCCCTAAACCTTTATAAACAGCTCTCTGATTGGTGTAGACCTACTGTCGGTGTCAAAGCCCTCTCCTACATTAACAGCTGCCCCGTCCATCCCTAAACCTTTATAAACAGCTCTCTGATTGGTGTAGACCTACTGTCGGTGTCGGAGACCTCTCCTACATTAACATTAGCTGCCCCGCCCATCCCTAAACCTTGATAAACAGCTCTCTGATTGGTGTAGACCTACTCTCGGTGTCGGAGACCTCTCCTACATTAACATTAGCTGCCCCGCCCATCCCTAAACCTTCATAAACAGCTCTCTGATTGGTGTAGACCTACTGTCGGTGTCGGAGCCCTCTCCTACATTAACATTTAGCTGCCCCGCCCATCCCTAAACCTTTATAAACAGCTCTCTGATTGGTGTAGACCTACTGTCGGTGTCGGAGACCTCTCCTACATTAACATTAGCTGCCCCGCCCATCCCTAAACCTTGATAAACAGCTCTCTGATTGGTGTAGACCTACTCTCGGTGTCGGAGACCTCTCCTACATTAACATTAGCTGCCCCGCCCATCCCTAAACCTTCATAAACAGCTCTCTGATTGGTGTAGACCTACTGTCGGTGTCGGAGCCCTCTCCTACATTAACATTTAGCTGCCCCGCCCATCCCTAAACCTTTATAAACAGCTCTCTGATTGGTGTAGACCTACTGTCAGTGTCGGGGCCCTCGCCTACATTAACATTAGCTGCCCCGTCCATCCCTAAACCTTTATAAACAGCTTGCCCTTCAGAGGCTAACCTCCCTGTCCCTGATGACGACCGCTTGTGTTGCGATCGAAACGTCACGATATTTTTATTCACTTTGTTTTCATTATTTTATTGCTATTTTTTTTTCTATCTACGTGACTTTACATGAAAGAACCATAGAACATGAACCCCGATGTATTTATGGACATTGTGCACATTTTTTGTTTACGATTGAGAAGCACCAAAGGGGTGGCGAGGCTGCAGTAATGGTCAAGAACCACTGCTCCCCAGCCCTTGCCTCCTCCGCCGAGTTATTGCTGCCGTACGCCGGTACGCCGAGCAAGGCGCGGCAGTGCGGGAGAGTTGCGTGGGGGTGGAGGGGGTAGTGCCGAGCGGGGCTTTTACGTGGCTCAGCCGCCCCAGGTCTTCCCGCAGCCGCTGGAGGTTGTCGCTCTCACTTTTCCACCTGAAATTCACGGAGAGTCTCTTGTCAGACGCTGCACTGGGCCGTGATCGGGGCATCATGACATCATCCTTCAATCCCACCACCTCGTCAGTCGACACCATTATCACTGCCGTCCGTAATACATGGGGTTGTTTTGGATTCGATCGCGTTGTGGATGTGCCATCCGACACACCGGTGTGCCGTACTGGTACAACGAATTGGCACGTTTTGTTTACGTGGCAACCCTTACGAATTGGCTGTGTCGGCGGGTTTAACGACACATCTATATTATGGATGATGTTTGTCGCGTTAAACATTCCGTCCTCAAAACAGACGGCGCTGTTAGTTTCACGTGTAGTCTTTCGCGACCAATATTTATAATAGAGGGGTTTTTTTGTGGGTTAGAGCGCGTAAATATAAATATGTCGTTAAAACCTCCACCACCACCCGACACAGGAAATTAGTAATGTTTGTCACGTAAACAGAACGTGCCAATTCGTTGACAAATCTGGCTGCCCGCCTGATGAAGCTAGTTGTAATTCCTGGTGAAACGTCGTACTCAGGTTATAAATGTCGTGGGTTTACTCTCCAACACACCGGCTTGCTGTACTAGTGACGAATTGGCCACGTTCTGTTTACGTGACAATCCTTACTAATCGGCTGTGTCGGGCGGTGGCGGGTTTTACCGACACATTGATATTTACGCAATCTAACAACAAAAAAACGATATTATGGATTATATTGGTCGCAAAAGCTTACGAGGTGTTAAACTGATAATAATCAATATCAACCTGCCACGTCTGAGCACTTGGCGGGTTTTTTTTGCTGTTTGATGCACTCTACATGTACATGCCTGTTGTCAATCCACGCGTAGCACGTGCGGGTTACGCTGCCTCTACTTCACCACGCGGAGTTCGCGCCGGGTTCGTGAAGGCGTAGAGCATAGAGACGGGCGCGTAGAAGCACAGTCCAACCACGGATCGCGCGTGCATCGCCTGCTACTACTGCCCCACAACACAGCCCCGTGGCCTATGACGTGTGTTGTACAGGGTGCTTCAAAATAATGTGAACACTTCGGAGAATTTGCAACAACACCACAAGAAATGTGCTGCTGCCGGGCTCTGGAGACTACCTGGATAAGATTCCAGGCCACGCGTTGACGACGATGGCGAACACGTGGGAGACTCTTTGACTTTTTGAAGCTATTGACATATAGTTGTTATCATGTTACAGTGTATTATCCGTTCTTTTTCCATTAAAAACGATAGTAAGTGTTACAAAAATTTGAAGCACCCTGTATACAATTGTACCCAAGTCTCCCTTGAGAGAGTTAGAGAGAGAACTGCGGTCTCAATGGGATCTTAGCTGGCTTAAATAATGGCAATCAATCGCTCGATCAATCAGGCAGACACTGAAATCTCCCTCGCTGCGCCCCTGTGCAAGGTGACGAGGAGTCGGTGGGACCGACGTAGAGGGACCGTGGTGCAACTGACGCGGCTTTTCCCGATTCTAGGCCGTGAATGTTGAGTTGAGTTTCGTTCGTGCCGTCTACAACGGGACCGATAGCCGGTGATAAATAACAACAACAACGAAGACGGGCATAATGCACGCGTATTTACGTGTACCAAACCAAAATATATAACGGGTCAAACTTCTCTCGCACCGTACATAGCCAACCGTGCTCATCGGAGGTGCGGGGGAAGGACAGCAAACTAACAAACAAAAAGCAGTTCTTAGGAATTGAGTTTTCAATCTAGATTTAGAAGTGCATAGCTCTAGTGCAGTGCTTCTTAACCTGGGGGTTCACGCAACCCCTGGGGGTGAGAGACATGGCCAAATTTTTCTTAAGAAGGTAAATAATCGAAACGCAAATTAAGCACGGTCACGTAAGTACAACTACTTTAATAATAGGATTTTCCCCCTATTATTACATTTTGGTACTGGCAAAGGAGGTCTAATGATGTAGATGCTCACCCCGAGCCCTCATTACTTTGATAGTGCATTGTCTTTGAGCTGTACGCCTTCTGGCGTCATCTGGTCGAGCACCAATTGGTTCGAGGCTCAAAAGAAAGCCGTCCCTTGGTGTGGACCAATCAGTTTCAAGGACAATGCATATATTATCATAGTATGTTTTTTGGTTGCATTTTGACTGCAGGTATTGTGGTTAATGCAAACATGAATCCTTGTAAAAAGGTTTCAGTTTTGTTGCCAGAAAAAAGGGGAAAAACCCTATTATTACATTTTGGTACTGGCAAAGGAGGTCTAATTATACAACTACCTTGTTTCATCAACCCCTATGTATTTATGAGTATTGTACATGTGTATGTTTTAATGATTGAGAACCAAAGGGGTGCAAGGCTGCAGTATAGGTTAAAAACCACTGCTCTGGTGGCTTCCTAATATCGGAAAGAAGAGCGTTCCAGACGGCCGCGGAAGCGCATCTGAAAGCGCGTTAATGTTTATCGTAATCTTTGAGAAATTTGGGACCCACCCAAGTTCCGTGGCAATGTAGGGTATATAAACAGAGGACTCTACCTATCGCTACTCCGCTAAACTTCACTGCACGCCACTGCAACGCGAGCCAGTGGAGCGGGAGTGGCGGCGAAGTGGTTAGCTCACTTCACGACGAAGCCGGGCTATGTAACTTCGATTTCCGACCACGGTTAATACCAGTAGCAAGTGACATTAACTGTACTCTTTGGTTCTTTCGGTAAAGTCACGTAGGTAGAACAAAATATTTTTGAAATAATTTGTAAAACATTTTTATCACGACGTTATTTTATTTTTCTACCTACGTGACTTTACCAAAAGAACCAAAGAGTATGGATTCCTGCAGTCACGAAAGCTTCAAGTCAAGATTGATGTTGACTGGTGGACTGGACCTGTGTCTCCTCTAGGTCGACTCGACTTAAAAAAAAATCAGTGGTGCAATGTATAACCATGAGCACTATGGAGAGATAGAGAGAGACACAAACGGCCGGACGTGCTAGTATCGTGTGCCGTACAGGCCTTAAATAGGTGGCCGCTAATAGCACTTGACCCAACTGTTCATAATTCCATACGAGGGACCTTTTGTCTTGGAGCTGGTAGTGATGGGTATAGTGGTGTTGGCGGTAGTCACGATGCAGCTGTGTTTTGAGGAATACATTTGAATACAATAAAATAAACGTTTTACAAGTAAACACTCGCGGAATGCGTGGCACGTCTGCCGCAGCTCTCTGTGTGTGCACGCGGACCGCCGTCTGGTCTCATCACACCTTGACCCTTGACCCGTTATCACTCCCCTGCCGTGGCGGACACCGGAATACCGACGTCCTTGATCAATGGGGCACCAGCTACGCCAGGCCACTGTCGCCTGCACCATGCGGCCTCGTCGTTCCCCACGCCCCAAGTACCTGGGCCAAGTTTCCCCAACTTCCACTACCCCTGGTCCCCGTGCTCCACGTGACCCTCCTCGCTCATGCCCTTGGGCCCCCTACCGGCTCTTGTAATCCGTCTCCTCCCCGCGCGCCGCCTCCAGCTCGCGTCGCAGGCGCCGCTCCTCTGCCTTCAGGTCGTCCAGCCTCTGCTCCGTGAGCCCGAGGCACTCGGAGTAGACGTCCTCAGGCCCCGACAGCTGCGCGAGGCGCCGCGCCTTCTCCAGCTGCTGTCGCAGCACGAGGCTGCGTTGCTCCAGCGCGCGCGCTCGGCCGATGAAGCCGCCCAGGTGTGCGCTCAGCTCGCGCACTTCGTCCACTTCGGCCGCGTCGGCGTCGAAGTGGGCTGACTGCGACTGCGGCGGCGGAGAGAGGCGGCTGTGCAGGGCGGATGGCTCGAAACGAGCCAGCGAGCCGGCTCCCCAACGCCCGAGGCCGTCGTCCCTCCGAGCCGGGTCACGCGCCCCTATGGAGGCGGTGACCTCCTGTCGTTCGGCGAGACCGCGGCGCGGAGGGGACGCGGCTCCTCGGTGCCGGTCATCCCCGCGCGGTACCCCGACCCCGCTGGGTTGGGACATGCTCAGGTCGTGTCAGGTGGCCGGGCATCCCAGCCAGCGTGAGAAAAGCGCAATCGGCCCGAGGGCCTCCACATTTATAGATTTGCTCGCTAATCCGCGGCGCTCGGACGCCGATCGCGCTCAGCGGTATTTTCGTCTGACGGCTCGAATGAAACGAAAAAATGCCAGCGCTGCCGTGCGGGTCGCGCGCGGATGAAGCGAGACAAAGGGAAACACCAACGCGGGCCGCGACCGCCCAGAGCCGGGAACAAAGCTCGGCCCCCGCGCCTGCGATCAGCTCTCACGCCCGTTGCACAAACACAGCGGCCTATTCTGGCAACAGAATAAATACAACGCGAAACAGACACACGCGCGCGTGTGTGTGTGTGTGTCTGTGTGGTGCGCGGGCGCTGAACGCGCGCGCCCCAACTCCAAACGCGTTACTCGCAGTGAAAGCGACATCGCTTGGACGTTGCGCGTGACTAGGCCTGGTCTCCCCATTGACAGAAACAAATACGATTATTTCCACTCCGCCCCCGCCATAGGAATGTTGAATTTCCACCACTGGCACAGGGCTGCCCAACGGTTGTGAGCGCTGGTCAACTCTCGGTTGCGTAGGGAGGCACTTTGGCTTGATTTGTCTACAATTGATATTGTCTGAAAACCTCATGAGCTGTTCATATTGCGCGATATGCGTCATTTTTGTTTTTATCATGAAACAACAAGTGTCCATTTCAAATTCTCAGATATTGGAAAAATTCTGATGTATTAGGGGAAACTCATTTGTGACGGTGCCGACACCACGGAATCGCTACACTTGATAATAAGCAGTTAACCACCTGGATTCAATCCCAGGTCCTCGGTGTCTCGAGTCCGGTATCAGCTCCCTGACCCACCAGGGCCATTCCACGTGCTCTCTAATTTGAAGCCCATATCTGTGCATGCACCGCATTAATATTTTACTACGATAAATAGTTTCTAGCTGCCCTGCATCCGTATCATCATCACCACCGCCACTCCACTGATGGATGACGGCCTCTCTCTCCAAATCGTCACCATCTCTCACGATACCTGCCGTGTATAAAAAAAAACCTTCGAGCGCCTTCACAAAGGGATTGATGTCAGCGCGCAGTATCCAGGGTGTACACGAGCGCGTTCCCCTCCTTTGGCCGCCACTCCGTCATTGGTCTTGGCCAATGCGGTCACTTCATTCTGTGTTTCGAAATAGTATACTGTACCTGGACAGTATTGCAATACTATACTCAAGCAGAAACATATTCACCAAAAAATATATTTTTTTTCACAATTTGATGATAAATAACGTTTTCACGGGACAGGCAAACTTTACGATGTTGACGGAAAATAAGGGGCCGTCCATAAATGACGTCACTCGATTTTGGACGATTATTAACCCCCCCCCCCTAGTCACACGGCGTCACAAAAAGTCAGACCCCCCCCCTCTGCCCCCCCCAAAACCCTTTTTTTATTTTGAAAATAAAACGTGCTTCAAATCGCTTTAAACTATTGTCATTGTAGTGCGTATTTAATGTGGCGCTGCACTCTGATGTTGTAGGAGTGTTGTTATAATTAGTGTTGTTATAACAATTCTATATTTATTTAAAGTTGCGCATTTTGATGTGACGTCACATTTCTCAACCCCCCCCCCCCCTAGGTGCGTGACGTCATTTATGGACGGCCCCTAAATACACTATGAATTGTCACTTGGCACTGTAACGCGATTCCAGAATATTCCTTCTCTTGCCCACATACCCACAGCGAACTAAAGCCAGTGCGTGTTCAATCGACACTCGGAAAACCAAATTGTAAAGACGGATCCATCTACACGAGAATTGACCACAGCAGCATCGTTTCTTTAGCTTTTCATCGGTCATTTGGTTGTATTCACTTCGCACGTGTGTGCATATTCGTATGTATGCGTGTGTATGTATGTGTGAATGTACCTGTGTGTACGTGGGTGCATATATATCTGTGGATGTATGTTTGTGGGTAATGGTCGTGTATTGGATAGCGTGCTGCGCTATGAACACGGAAACCCGCGTTCTCTTCCCGCTCACGGCCAACGCCAGTGACAATTATCTGAACCGGTTTTGGTCCTCCATTAGGTCGACTTAGCCTAAATTTACTACCGGGTGCGGTGTATAGCCACCAACTCACTCGTGTGCCGTGCCTGATTTCATAGTTCCCTCGCTCACAGCACCTGCGACAAAGAGTCTGATAGGGCTATAAAGGTGTGCACGTGACCAACGCTGTTCTAAGAACTCGGTCACCTGAGCTCGATTCCGGATCACGGCTCACATCAGTGCCGTGTCCCGGGGGCCTCCCCTAGGCGAACGTGTACCGCCTGGTGCGGTGTTTAATCTTACGCACTGGGGGGGGGGGAAGACAAAGACGTCCGGGCGTGGTGCTGGTCACAATAACCGTTCGTCTGTCATTGCCGGCTTCAAAAAGGTGCCCGGTAACAGCAGTTATTTTATTCCAGTCGTCTCGAAAGTATAGAGGGCGGCAGCCTCCGGTCCACGGACCGATACGAATTAATTCCACAGGCCCCCGCGGGCTCCATGAGTCGGACCGCTGGCAAAATGTATCCGTCACTGAAAGCCTCCGCGCTGCTGCCCTAGGGGTACTCGGTGGGGGCGGGGGGGGGTATTCCACAGGGCAGCACTGTTTCAAATCTGAGCTCCTTCAGTAAAGGCAAACGCTTGGGATTATTCGCGTGATTATTCGTGGGTAATGTGTGAGCTTTCGCTTTAATGGGTGGTTGAAGGTCATATTGGGCCAGCAAAAATAAAAAAACGGAATGATTCCGCACCCCTACGATCTCTGTGTGGTCAGCACCACGCGTGGCTTTAATAAGTGGGACGTTGCCTCCATGGAACCGTCTCGCACAAGGGCCTTCCTGTAGGACTCTTCACCGCGTGCGCGCTGGGGTGATTTGCGTGAGTGTGTGTTTGCGAGGCAGTGAGTGCTGCGTTCGCTCGCCACACAGAGGGTCGCGATAATTAACGTGCCCATGGTAGAACGGCATGGCCGTGTTACACCGACTGCGCTCAAAACGCAGAGTTCTCGGAACAGATAATTAGGCGAAACGCCTCCGTAACGCCCACGGATTAGCACTTTTCATACATTGGTTCTCATTTTGGGAAGCCCTTTATCAATTCACTGCTGGATTCGTGTGTGTTGCCAGTGTAATTAAAGGTCCCTTAATTCCATTATCAAGCTGATTCTCATTGTATCTCATTTAAAGGGGTGTGTTGATTTATTGGGATGTTTAGCTTATTATGTTTACGAGTGTTTGGCTTAATGGGCTAGGAAACCGGAGTACCCGGAACATCCCACGCACGCATACGAGGAGATAAACACTCAACGCCACGCACGTAAACTGTGTATTCATTCCACGGGTGGATCGGTGAAGAATGAATCATCAGCAGGCTGAACACATTGTTTCTAGGCTTATTGCCATCTCATGGCCGCCCCGCCACTTGTCAACGCCAAAACCCATCATCGCTCAACGCCGAGCATTTTCTAAAGGAAGGCCGGGAAGGGCCAGAAGGACCGGGGCTATAATTTTTCACGGAGGAAATCGAGGGGGCGAGTGGTATGGGACGGATCCGGAACGCGCAATGTAGCTCACGGATTAGCACGGTGATGTCTGAAGTCGCCCGGAGAACTGACGCGGGCTTCGCGGAGCTTTCTGAGTTACGTTCGGGCACTGGTTCGTGATGCCCACGTGCATCTGTCAGCAAGGCACAGCGACTCATCCGCCTTGCCGAGGACAGAAGCCGCCGCAGTCTCGACGAGATGGTTCACATTAACATATATCATCATCAGCCGTGATCAATCCCCAAGCCGTAGAGCCATCTCTCACCGTCCTTCGATACAATAATATAACTGACTTATTGTATTTTTCGTCTTGATTCTTTCGGTAAAGTCACGTAGAATGAGAATAAAACAATCAAACAAAATAAGACAATACAATCCTCACGACGTTTCGGCTACAACACAAGTAGCTTTCTTCAGGTGAAGGAACAGAACTGTCGGGACGACAGCGCTGAAGAAGACTACTTGTGTTGTGGCCGAAACGTCGTGATAATTGTATTGTCTTATTTTGTTTTATTCTTTTAATTCTCATTCTACGTGACTTTACTGAAAGAACCAAGAAGATGAATCCTTGCAGTCACGAAAGCTTTAAATCGAAATTTATTGTATTGTTTCCAAGCGCGATTTTGATTTCTGTCGCCATGGGTTTTCTCGTCACTTAAGAGATTTTAATTCACCCACCTCGAGCCACTCCCTCCAATATACACTTTACGCAGCCAATTCCACAGACCCAATTTCTGTAGCCCACCATGTGTTTATTTTAAAGAGGATCGTTACCTCCCGATAAATTCACCCGTATTTTTAACAAAGATAAGTATCACCCGTATAGCCTTTAACAGGCTGTTGGGGCAAGTGCGTTTTGCGAGTGGCATCTATTAAATCAACACGACACACGAGGGAGTGGGTAACCAACACCGCGCCCAATGCCGATGTTTACACACCGCACCAGGCACTCATTTAACACCGAGTCGCCGTAGGGGAGGCCCAGGACAGGTGTAAATATTGACCATTGTTTTTGGTCGTAAGCGGGAATCGAACGTGGCTTACCGGGTTCGTAGTGTAATGCGCTCACCACGACACTCCGCACCCTACTACCATATATACAAAGACAAATATCCTCCCTATAGCCTGAACTGATTGTTGGGGCAAGCGCTGTTAGCGAGCACCTATGACGACCGCCTTTGTCTCCGTAGTGGCAATGTTTACACAACCGCACAAAATATTCATTTGAGGCTGAGTTGACCTAAGGGAGGCTCAGGACCGATTCAGATAATCGTCACCGGTGTTGGCCGCGAGCGGGACTTAAAAGTCGGGCCGCCGGGTTCGTAGCGCAGCGTAGCGCTAACCGCGACTCACAAAAACTGTATACGAATCTTACTTTAAAACAACAACAGCAACAACAAAACCCGTACGCAGAGCCGCTTATCCCCAGGTAAGCAAGCAACCTCGCAATAAACGCCAGGTTGCTTCAGTGAGTCGCATGCAAGCGGGGAACCCTGACGACGTCCAAGACCTCCCGAAGGCAATTGGCCGCGATAATTATTACAATGTAACACGATTTTGGTTCCTGGGTAGTAAGTGTTATTTTCTAATTGCGTATGCCTCAAAAGTATAGAAAATGGCTAGTATTCCCCACAAACTGTGCCTTTGTGACCAGGACTTTACGTGGAGGAATGACACAAATGTGTAGTGAGTCCAACTGAGTCGCAGACGTTATCTTGGGAGCAACACTATTTATTACGTAAACTTAACGGAACATCACACAATCTACACTCGGGTCTCGAATGCCCATCTAACCACGCTAGTGCAGAACTAGACACGGTTCGCTATCTCGGTCCGGACCACAAGCTGGGTCCTGGACCGCGTGGCTAGAGGCTTCTTCTTCCCGACGTGGATCTTCTTGACACCGACACCACGAAGAACCACGTTATATCCCCCCGGGCTGGGGCTGGCTCCGCCCTTCGTCCCCCCGCCCCCCACCTTCCAGGTCTCTCGAGCTCTTTCTCGAAGGTTCCCGAGAGCTCTTTTGGACCACGTGACCGCCCCGCGGCCCCCATCCACCGGTGGCCCCCCTCCAATATCATCCGGTCACGTGTCAGCAGGTCAACCAGCGTATTACCCCAAGGTAACCCTGGCTGGCTGACGCTCCCTCTCGCTCCCTCACCAGGAGCCGGCACCGCACACTGCTCGCGATGCCTCCACGCTGACCAGCGCTCACCCAAGCCCCGCTAGGGCTGGTAGGTACTACGCCCCGCGAGTGGGCTGCTCCAAGTAATGTCAGCACATTATCCGCCGTGGCTTCGTAAGCCCGGCACCACACAGTGACAATCACAGTCACTACAAATGCACACCAAGTTTTCCCATTGAAAATAGGTAAATTTCTCAATATCACTCTGTCCTAGTCACAAAAGCAAAGTTTGTGGGGGAATAAATAAACAGCTGAGATGCCTCCTCCTGCTCCATCTCAAGCACACACAGAGGGCGAGGGGGGGGGGCTCCCCTTCTGGCGAGTTGAGTGCCTCTCGCCTCCACCTGAGCCGCGGGGCACGGTCCCACGTGCCGAGCGACCCGACGCGGCCTTTTTCTGTCGAGAATAATAATCCACGTGGCGGGCCCGACAGGGCGAGGTCATTGCGCGCACGCTGCTATTAGTACGATTGTATAATGACCCTGGTAATTGGTCATGTGGCAGTGGTGGCGTGGGGTAATTGTAAATACTCTGATCGATCACGCGGCCTGTGGATAAATTTAGGCTGCATGGGCAAGATCGTGACCTCGACATCAGAGAGAGAGAGAGAGAGACGAGGGGTTACACGAGGTTTCTTGGGGGGTTCAGCAGGGGAGCTTCAGCAGGAGAGGGAGGGTGCTCGTGAGTGATGAGGTTACGGAGACTCCCCCCCACCCCCGTCTCTGCAGAAAGCGTCACGCTTCTCTCAATTAGCGGCAATTAAATGACGGCCAGCGGAGGAAGGTGTGCGGTGAAAGCTCCAGGCGCGCGGGATGCCCTTCACTTAAATCATTCACCCTGATAACCCCCCACCCCCACCTAGCCGCCGCCTCACCCAGCACCTCCACGGTGCAGCGTTTTTTCTTTCTGTTTACCCATTCTGCAATTGAGACGCAAATGAATTCGCTCCACGTTTCACGATGCACCAGACGATTGGTAATTACGGCAAGCTGCGCCCTTGTGGGTGGTGGTGGTGGTGATGGTCGCGAGCACTGGAGGCTGTGAGGAACATCGCCACGCATTTGCGCGCTCCGCTCATCCCCAGCGTGAGTCAACGAGACCACAACGTGGAGGCGCATCCATTCAACAGCACGCGCCTAACCCCACTCATTAAAATCCCCCCCCCCCCCCCACACACAATTAACATCATTAATGAATTAGCGGCACCGCGCCCCAGCTCCCAAATTCACAGCGGCATTCTAAACCAACCCCCCTAAACTCGCCGCGAATAAATCGCGACTTCCCACGTCAAAAAAAATTTGCCCCACCACGACGAGCTTGAATTCGAGTGAAGCAGCCGCGTCACCCCCTCCCCTCCCCTCCCTCCGCGCCCCCATCAGGCGTCCGACACCGCCGTGCACTTGAGCTCCACGCCGGCCGGGCTGCTCGGCGCAGTGGCCGAAGCCGTGGCCACGACCGCGGGGGCCGGCGGCACCGCGGCGCGGCCGCTCGGCCCCCGTCGCAGGCAGGGCCGCAGCGCGTGCGCGAGCAGAGCGTCTGGCTTGAGCGTCACCACCACGAGCACGGTGCTCACGGCGCTGTTGCTCACGGCCACGCACTGCACCGCGTAGAAGACGGTGATGTAGTGGCGCTGGCGCAGCAGCACCGCGGGGAAGAAGTCGCGCACCAGCGCGAAGCCGTAGAAGGGCGCCCAGCAGAGCACGAAAGCGCCCAGGAGTCCTACGAGCGCCACCACCCCGCGCCGCCGCGAACGCAGCCGGCGACGCGCCTGCTCCGTCTGGTGGCCCGGGACGCGCTGTGTCGGAGAAGTGCCGGTGGGGGTGGTGGGGGGGGGGGTGGTGCGGGGGAGGTGGGGGTGGTGGTGGGGGGTCATCAGAAACTCGACTCGGCTCGCTCCTTCGCTCACTCGTAAACACGCGCACTCTTTCGCTCCTAAACCATAGTCGTTCATTGGCACGCTCACTTGTTAACGCACACAAATCATTAGCGTCGCATGAATTAATGAATGGCTGAATATATATATCTTATGAATACAACAAATTACTGTATTCTTTGGTTCTTTCGGTAAAGTCACGTAGATAGAAAAATAATAATAAAGTGAATCAAAAAAATCATGATAAAATTAAAAATAAAAACCACGACGTTTCGATCGCTACACAAGCGGTCCTGATGATGACCGCTTGTGTTGCGATCGAAACGTGGTGGGGTTTTTTAATTAACTTTTTTCTATCTACGTGACTTTACCGAAAGAACCAAAGAATATGAATTCCTGCAGTCACGAAAGTTTTAAGTCAAAACTAATTGCTGGTGAGCGTGATTTGTGTGTTTTTTTAATGAGTAGAAGTGATAGGAATGAGTGAACGTGGTCACGAATAACGGAGCATGATGTGCGTGAACGGATGCATCTGCTCATGACTAACACCGTGCCATCATTTCGGGTCGCTGCGCAGGGTATGAGTAGCATAAACACGCAGACACTACGCCTCCTACTCTCGGCGTATTCTCTCCTTAACCAATACATATGCCGGTTCACGAGCAATTGGTTCGAAAACAGCTGACGATGTCGCCGAATGTAGAAATCGGCCCCTTGTGTTGAACCACAGCTGCGGATTGTATGATGCTCCCCCCAACAAGACCGTGTGGCTGATGGAGGATTGAGCGGGGCCGTAATTTCTGTTTTGTGTATTTTTATTCCTCTTTATTTCCCAGGAAAGCCGGACCGAGACTCGTGACTCTTCTACGGGAGGGTCCTGCCAGGTTTTCGCGGCAGGGGGGGGGGGGGCGTTGATTTGTATTTATAATCCCACATTAGTCATTTATTAGGCTCTCAACGGCGCTACTGATTCATTTGTGCCGGTCATGTACAGATGCACATTCATAACCATGCTTCACCACTAATGACCACATTCACTCATTCATAACTCGCCAATAATTAGTTGTATTCACAATAAACTCCTTCATGACGCACTGCTTCACCCTATTGCTCTCGTTCGCCACCACATACTGATCCGTTACTTATCAGATGACCGCTACCACCACCTAAGCATGCTTCATATTTCTACTCATCCATGGTAGCCAGCATTATCCGTCATCCATCATCATCCCATGAAACATCTTTCGCGTCTCAAAACGCTTCGGCCTAATTGTGAAAGCAATGGAAAGGTGAGTGGGGGAGGGTGAGCGGGGATGGTTTTGTCGGTCATCTACCACCGTACAGGTCAGTAATGTCAGTAAAGGCTCTGGCATGGGCCCGGGATTCGTTCAGATATCACTCGCTGCTGATGTCAGCCGGTCGTAGGGTTCAAAGCGCAATGTCCTAACCTGCCGCTTCACTCGAGACGGATTTTTGACGTCGCTTGTGGAAGAGGGCAACGAAAAAAAGTGTCCACCGATTCCGCGCGGCCTCCTCGAATGTGGTGTCGCATTTAGACGCCACGTCCACGCGCATTGCGTGCGCCTTGTTCTCGTTTCCCCGCCAGGGGACACCACTCATCGCAGCCACTCCGCGTTATAATGGGGGAGAAGCAGCAGGGAATTGGTGAGCAGAGCCACGGCGCAGAGGAATGACGGAACGAGCGAGGGGCGTCGTGGGAATGAGTAAGGGGCGTTGTGGGAATGAGTGAGGGGCGTCGTGGGAATGAGTGAGGGGCGTCGTGGGAATGAGTGAGGGGCGTCGTGGGAATGAGTGAGGGGCGTCGTGGGAATGAGTGAGGGGCGTTGTGGGAATGAGTGAGGGGCGTCGTGGGAATGAGTGAGGTGCGTCGTGGGAATGAACGAAGGGCGTCGTGGGAATGAGTGAGGGGCGTCGTGGGAATGAACGAAGGGCGTCGTGGGAATGAGTGAGGGGCGTCGTGGGAATGAGTGAAGGGCGTCGTGGGAATGAGTGAGGGGCGTCGTGGGAATGAGTGAGGGGCGTCGTGGGAATGAGCGAACGGCGTTGTGGGAATGAGTGAGGGGCGTCGTGGGAATGAGTGAGGGGCGTCGTGGGAATGAGCGAGCGGCGTTGTGGGAATGAGTGAGGGGCGTCGTGGGAATGAGTGAGGGGCGTCGTGGGTATGAGTGAGGGACGTCGTGGGAATGAGTGAAGGGCGTCGTGGGAATGAGTGAGGGGCGACGTGGGAATGAGTGAGGGGCGTCGTGGGAATGAGTGAGGGGCATCGTGGGAATGAGTGAGGGACGTCGTGGGAATGAGTGAGGGGCGTCGTGGGAATGAGTGAGGGGCGTTGTGGGAATGAGTGAGGGGCGTCGTGGGAATGAGTGAGGTGCGTCGTGGGAATGAGTGAGGGACGTTGTGGGAATGAGTGAGGGGCGTCGTGGGAATGAGTGAGGGGCGTCGTGGGAATGAACGAAGGGCGTCGTGGGAATGAGTGAGGGGCGTTGTGGGAATGAGTGAGGGGCGTCGTGGGAATGAGTGAGGGGCGTCGTGGGAATGAACGAAGGGCGTCGTGGGAATGAGTGAGGGGCGTCGTGGGAATGAGCGAGCGGCGTTGTGGGAATGAGTGAGGGGCGTCGTGGGAATGAGTGAAGGGCGTCGTGGGAATGAGTGAGGGGCGTTGTGGGAATGAGTGAGGGGCGTCGTGGGAATGAGTGAGGGGCGTCGTGGGAATGAGCGAGCGGCGTTGTGGGAATGAGTGAGGGGCGTCGTGGGAATGAGTGAGGGGCGTCGTGGGAATGAGTGAAGGGCGTCGTGGGAATGAGTGAGGGGCGTCGTGGGAATGAGCGAGCGGCGTTGTGGGAATGAGTGAGAGGCGTCGTGGGAATGAGTGAAGGGCGTCGTGGGAATGAGTGAGGGACGTCGTGGGAATGAGTGAAGGGCGTCGTGGGAATGAGTGAGGGGCGACGTGGGAATGAGTGAGGGGCGTCGTGGGAATGAGTGAGGGGCATCGTGGGAATGAGTGAGGGACGTCGTGGGAATGAGTGAGGGGCGTCGTGGGAATGAGTGAGGGGCGTCGTGGGAATGAGTGAGGGGCGTCGTGGGAATGAGCGAGGGGCGTCGTGGGAATGAGCGAGGGGCGTCGTGGGAATGAGCGAGGGGCGTCGTGGGAATGAGCGAGGGGCGTCGTGGGAATGAGTGAGGGCGTCGTGGGAATGAGTGAGGGGCGTCGTGGGAATGAGCGAGGAGCGTCGTGGGAATGAGCGAGGGGCGTCGTGGGAATGAGCGAGGGGCGTCGTGGGAATGAATGAGGGGCGTCGTGGGAATGAGTGAGGGACGTCGTCGCACCTTGAACCACAGCTCCTTGGCGATGCACGCGTAGCAGAAGCTCATGGCGAGCACGGGCGCCACGAACTGCGCGCTGAGCACGGTGAGGAAGTACGACTTGTAGAGCAGCGCGCTCTGCGCGGGCCAAATCTGCCCGCAGAACTTGCGCTGCACGGGGTCGCGGGGGCTCGCGGCCGGCAGCGCCGTCTCCGTGGAGAAACGCGCGGCTGGGACCGCGAGCAGCGCGGACAAGGCCCACACGGCGGCCAGCAGCGCGGCCGTGGTGCGCCGGGCCATGCGGGGTTGGAGTGGCCGCAGAATGACCAAGTACCTGCGGTAGACAAGAGCGGGCGTGGGGTAGGGGGTGTGACGGAGACGGCAGCCTCGCGGTGAGGGTCCGGTCCTCGTGGAGCTGGTGAATGTGATAGGGGACCTGGGAGGAGGGTGATGGGTTTGCAATTGACATCTCATGGGACATTACGTGTGAAGTGTCACGGTGCGATGAAGCGATATCTTGGAGGCACTGAGTGAAGATCTCAGTTCATTTAAGCGGAGGATGAAATTTATAAAGACCGTGGCAGACTCAGGCGATCGTCTAATAGGTCGCTGAATGTCATGAGGCAATGAGTGGACAATCTCATGGGGATATAAGTGGACATCTCACGAGGCAATGGAGCCCTAGGGGGTGTTTGAATGAAGACAAGTGATCATGGAGCTTTGCCAATCCAGATAATAACACAGGATATTAATAATAAGTCGGGAAGATTCACTGACGCATTACAGCCGTGGAGGATGACATTTTTCATATGCCAATGTGTGAATCACGTGCGGTGCTCGCAGTATCCCTGGGCGATAAAGAGAGCCGGCATGAGACAAGAGGGTGGTCCCTCAGTGAGACGGGAGATGATCACCCGCGTGAGACGAGAGATGATCACCCGCGTGAGACGGGAGATGATCACCTGCGTGAGACGGGAGATGATCACCTGCGTGAGACGGGAGATGACCACCTGCATGAGACGGGAGATGACCACCTGCGTGAGATGGGAGATGATCACCTGCGTGAGACGGGCGATGATCACCTGCGTGAGACGGGTGATGATCACCTGCGTGAGACGGGAGATGATCACCTGCGTGAGACGGGAGATGACCACCTGCGTGAGACTAGAGATGATCACCCACGTGACACTGGTGTCTCCGCGCACGCACCTGTCCACTGCGATGGCGAGGAGCGCATTGGTGGACACGTAGAGCGAGGCGGCACGCACGTAGTTGATCACTGCGCAGAGCCGGGGCCCGTGGCTCCACGTGAGCCTCCGCACCACATAGTACTCCAGCTCGAAGGGGCAGCACACGGCGGCCACCACGAGGTCAGACACGGCGAGGTTGGCGATGAGCAGGTTCGTGGTGTTGCGCAGGCGGCGGCAGCGCAGTAGCGCCACGCAGAAGAGCACGTTACCCACGCCGCAGACGAGCATCGTGGTGCCCAACGCCACGCCGATGAGCAGGCGAGCCGTGGGCAGCGTCGGGTCTCCGGGCCCCTGCGCCCCGTTCTCGTCCTCCACGTCGTACCCCCCGTAGTCGCAACCCGGGGGCCAGTGCGTGGCGTTCAGCTGTCCCGTGGGCGGCGCGGTGCCGTCCCAAGGCTCCGCGTAGTACGCGCTGCAGGGCTCGGCTGCCATGGCTCGAGTGCAGGAACGCGTAAAGACGCCCGCTCGCAGCTTCTGCCCGCGAGCCTCGTACAGGACGCGAGGTGACGGCTCCGAGGAGGAGGAGGAGGCGGTGGAGTCTAACTCGGATCTCAGATTGAGCGCGGTGACGCACGCTCGCTCTCGTCCAGCCTCCTCGTGGCCCCGAGCACAAGTAGAGCCGCGCCGCTAATGTGCGCGCAATGACTGGAGGTGCGCGCAATCACTGGATGCGCGAGCGTGGGTCTGCGAGCGACTCACGTGGAGTGTGGAATTGCAATGACTGTGTTTGTTCGTTGTGTTCATTTGCCGCGGCTGCGCTGCCGTCTCGTGTCGTGAGAGCGGCGATTTTCGCCGCGTGAAGAGCGCGGAGCGGCACCGCTGGGACTCCTCGAGGAGGGGGAGAGAGAGAGACTTAATGCGCAAACGCGGAGGCGATGCGCGCTCATCCGATGCTGGCTGAGCGGACGCGAGTCGGGTCGACCGATTCCAAATGAGCAGTTTTTTGTGTTTTTGTGTTGTTGATGCGCCGATGCTTCAGATGGTTATGATGAAGGTCGCGCCTGCAATTAGCGTGCGGTGTCCGTTCCTCTCTTCGAATGACCCGCCCACGCATTGCCCACACGGAGACTGACGAAACGCCAGGAACACTTTGACCCTCGCTGGGTTCGGTCGTTGATTAGCCGTGGATAAAACCGCACGTGTGCGATCTAATAACGCGGTCCTGCAAAGCATCGCGAGCGCCTTGAATGATCCCCGCTACTGCCGAGCACTCGTTTAGGATCTGCGCTGCTGAAATACATTACTGTATGTGCATAATTAATATTTCATATTCATAGAATGGAGGGGTGGCCCAGTGGTTAGCGCACCGCGCTATGAACTCACACAACCTGAGTTTGATTCCTGGCCACGGATAACAGCAGCAGCGATTTACACCCTTCCCCACCCTTTACCAATCCCCATTGACCAGCGTGGTGAAGTATGGTAAAACGAATTTCTTCATAGACACAGCATGAAGTGGCCTTTATCTAGCAGTGGATTGGCAATGACTTGATTCTTCTTCTTATTATTACTCTTGTTTACCCAAGGAACTTTCACTAAGTCTCATGCCATAGGAGAGTCCTGCCTCCAAAAGGTGTTAACGTTGGAAAGCGATGATTGCTACGTATAATCCAGCTGAGCAATCTGCGGATCATCTTTCAAAGTTAGATTGTGATGGGATCTTTAACTTCCACGGTGATTCGGACGACGTCTGTATTAATGGTTAAAACACCAGCAGTATTAATCCGGGCGGCCGCTGGTATCGAACCGCTGGTATACAACCGCTGGTCTCGAACCGCTGGAATTTAAACGCTGGTTATAGTCGAACCGCTGGCATAAAACAAGCTGCGGACACGATCGGGCGTCGAGGCCACGTCGTCCGTCCGGGTGTACATTTAGTCATGTATTCATGTTAGTACTATTGTGTAGAATGTACACACACGCACACAAACAAATATCTTCAGATATGTTGTGGCTGAAAATCGCTGCTTTTAGACTGCACGAGTGCTGTGCGTAATGAGCACAATCACGCCGGCTCGTGGTGGCTTTTAAGGGGGGTGGTGGTGGGGGTGGTGGTGGTGGTGGGGTTGTTTCGTGGCGTCTCGCACGCGTCACGTCGAATACAAGGGGGCAGGAGGTGTCAGAGTGGGAGGCAACGGGAAGGGGGTCACTGGAGGATTCGTAACAAAGACACCACTCACGTGCTTAGAAAATAAAATAATAATCAAACAAACATACAATACCGCCTGCTTAACGTGTTTGTTTTTAAGCGTAATTGGTTTTTGATACAGACACAAACTCTGGGCCGCTTTCCCTATGAAGTGTCGCATCGGCAGAGTAACGCTTGCCATTTTTATATTCTTGGTGTTAAGCAAGCCTGTCTCTGCTGACGAGACCCTGTATCACCTCTGAATGTGTGCGTGTTGGACGAGTGTGGGAGCGGTAGTACAGCGGTCAGCACGCTGCGCTACGAACCTGCCGACACGAGTTCGATTCCCGCTCACGGCCAACGCCGGTGACGATTGTCTGTACCGGTCCTGGGCCTCCCCTGTGTCGACTCAGCATCAAATGAGTACATGTTGTGGTGTAGAAACATCGCCACTGGGGAGACGCGGCCGGGCGTAGTGTCCCCCCCCCCCCCCTTCGCTAACAGCACTTGCCCCCAACAGCCTGTTAAAGATGTACGGGGGATTTAGTCTTTTTTTGCTTGACGTGTGGACCGAATTAAGCGATGAACACGGCCGCCCGGGTTTGATTCCCTGCAGAGAATAACGTGAACCCTATCAGACCGTCTCCGCCGTATTAAATTCGTCCTTCAATGGGTACGCGGTGCGATGTGTCAACTTGAGCACGGGCAGATACAAGCGACGGCCGGACGGGTGCGATGGTTTCTCGCCACACCACAAACTTTAGTGGCTCGCTCGCTAACGGCAAATTGCTGTATCGATCGTACGGCTAAACATTGGATACTTGAGTTCTGTATGAGCGAGAATGCGCGCTTGTGTGTGTGTGTTTAATTGAGCGGTAGTGTAGCGGGTAGCGCCGCGGTTCTCCGAACCTGGCCACCCGACTTCGATTTCCGCTCACGGCATACACCGGTGGCCATCATCCGAACCGGTCCTGGACCTCCCCAAGGTCGACTCAGCCTCAAACAATTACCTGTTGCGGTGTGTAAACATCGCCGCTGGGGAGACAAAGGCGGTTGGGAGTGGTGCTGTTCACGTACCCCAATCGTGCGCCGTGCCGGCCTTCGTAGGTGCCCGCTAACAGCACTTGCCCCAACAGTCTGTTCAGGCTACACGGGGGACCTTTGTCTTCTTCGTGGAATTGAGAATGCAGATGATGCGTGCCTTGCCGTGATCCGATCACCACCTTCCATCGACTCCATTGCTGCTTGCACGAACGGAGAGTGGGAGCGGCCGTAGGAACAGCAGCAGCAGCATCTAATCAATTACAACCCGGGGCTCATTTCCATGAGTTAAATCAGTTGGGTGGGTGGGGGGGGGGGGCTCGCTACTCTGTAGTCTCGGATTTAACGAGTGTCAGTCGCCGGTGAGTGAGAATTGATGGCCTCGTTGGCGCTATGTCAATCGATCACACTGCGCTGCTATTCTTCTCCACCTCCCTCTCTGCCAGTTTCTTCCTGCGTGCATTGAAAATGAAAATATCGCTACTGCTGCTGCCCGCATTTGCTGCATTGCCATTGTTTTATTGAAGCTGGTCGTGTCCGCAAAGCGACACGATTAAACGGACACAGCACAGAGATAATCTACTGTTGTTTTGTGATGTGACCCAGCATCTATGCTCCTCCCCACCTTCACGAACCCGCTCTGAGCTGCGACCTCAACGGTGTAGGGAGGCCAGCATTGGATTGATCAAGGGCTCAAAAATTTTGTTTTTGCTATAACTGCGTTTAACGCATCTCAAATGTTAAATGGGAGGTGGGGAGTAGGGAGATAGGTATACATGATTTTAAACAGTAATTTCTGCAGAGCTGGGAGTCTGCATCTGGTGCAATGTTTGGAGCGGAGAAGGGGATGAGTGAGAGGAGTAGCATCGGGAGTGTACACGCGCATCAGGGGGTAGTATCAGTATCGAAACGACATTGGCAGCTCAGGGTGTATGGAAATCGATCAGGTGGGACCCCCTTATTTGATTTGTCTGGCACGGTCGCACCTAGGCTATATATCGGGGCTCCTATTGTCTAATCACACCATTACGCTCAAGGCATCGAACATTAATCAGACTATTTATTTGTACAGGAGGAATCCGATGAGCTATAAAGCTCGTTTGCACATATGTCCGGTAGGGGCGGGTAAGAACGTTACAACAACAAACAGTACAAAAGCATGAAAGGTAAACAAATCCCCCAAACACATACAAATAAAACTCCGTTTTGGCAAAATGCAGCCACTAAAGCTCCGTAGCACCTCTGTGAAATGTAATTGACGCGTATCTAAGGAGATAAATAATCCCATAAACGGAGATCTATTATCCATTGTTCTTTATTGAAGTTACTGTCGTTCAACGCAAATTGTGTTTCGTTACGTTACATTACGTTTCTTTACGGTAAATGAAACTATTACTTCCAATATTTAACAGCTACGCAAGAGTTACGAGAACATATACAGCAGCAAATTAATGTATAACAATAATATCCTTTCACAACATTTCTCTAATATTTATATTATTTTAGAATTATATTATCACAGCATGGATCCTACAAACGCTTTCAACAGAAACGCTCGTCTCGAACATTTAACTTTAACATGACCATACTTGTTTTGAATAATCAACAGAACTATATATGAAAATAATTAATTACATTGTCAACTCATCACAAAGATGACTCATCTCTCATTACTTGACAGTCCCGTTCTTTCTTTTTGCGTTTGGAAAACTTGGAGATTACCTCCCCCAAATGTACGGCCTCAAACTGTTGCCTTCTTGGTGATTGTCAAGGGGGGCCCAACTCGTAGCTTTGACCACCAGGGGGGCGGGGGGCCAAGGCACCCCCTGCTCTCACGCCAGTTGCGCTACTGGGCAGTCGTTACGGCAGCTGCAATTGGCACTCGGCGCAGACGCGTTCGCGTTATCAGTGGGAACATCGTTTTACTCCAACGGCTCCCCATTGGCAGGACCAACGATCCCACACGGCCAACATTCTTCACGCTGCTCCTGGTTCAAATTCTGAAGAATGCAAATTCAACAATTGATCATGAATCCCTCAGTGGTGAGAGATCGTACGTACATTGTGCATCGGCATTGACTACTGGGAGCGACCTTGCTTTAGTCATGTAGTCTATTGTGATTAAAGTGTGTGTGTGGTGTGTGTATCGACAATGGCTTCCCAGAGGCTGTGAAAGAAAACAAATTTGCCAAGACAAGGCTGCCTCGTCCAAGGTCACAGCCAGTGTCACCACAACCCAACTTTCATCCAAAATAAGGTTGGCAATAGGACCGCAGTGATCGCTAAACCATCAATGGGACCGTTCGAATGTTCCTCCACGTGTCGCGATCCATCGACCCGAGCCAGGCCTCCTCGAAAGGCATGCTCCGGTCCGCCTCATCGAGCGCGATCATGATCCTCGGCAGTGCCGGATTATCCTAGTAACAAAAGTAGCTACAGTGAGGGAAACAAGTATTTGATCCCCTGCTGATTTTGTACGTTTGCCCACTGACAAAGAAATGATCAGTCTAGAATTTTAATGGTAGGTTTATTTGAACAGTGAGAGACAGAATAACAACAAAAATCCAGAAAAACGCATGTCAAAAATGTTATAAATGGATTTGAATTTTAATGAGGGAAATAAGTATTTGACCCCCGATCAATCAGAAAGATTTCTGGCTCCCAGGTGTCTTTTATACAGGTAACGAGCTGAGATGAGGAGCACACTCTTAAAGGGAGTGCTCCTAATCTCAGCTTGTTACCTGTATAAAAGACACCTGTCCACAGACGCAATCAATCAATCAGATTCCAAACTCTTCACCATGGCTAAGACCAAAGAGCTCTCCAAGGATGTCAGGGACAAGATTGTAGACCTACACAAGGCTGGAATGGGCTACAAGACCATTGCCAAGCAGCTTGGCGAGAAGGTGACAACAGTTGGTGCGATTATTCGCAAATGGAAGAAACACAAAAGAACTGTCAATCTCCCTCGGGCTGGGGCTCCATGCAAGATCTCACCTCGTGGAGTTGCAATGATCATGAGAACGGTGAGGAATCAGCCCAGAACTACACGGGAGGATCTTGTCAATGATCTCAAGGCAGCTGGGACCATAGTCACCAAGAAAACAATTGGTAACACACTACGCCGTGAAGGACTGAAATCCTGCAGCGCCCGCAAGGTCCCCCTGCTCAAGAAAGCACATATACATGCCCGTCTGAAGTTTGCCAATGAACATCTGAATGATTCAGAGGACAACTGGGTGAAAGTGTTGTGGTCAGATGAGACCAAAATGGAGCTCTTTGGCATCAACTCAACTCGCCGTGTTTGGAGGAGGAGGAATGCTGCCTATGACCGCAAGAACACCATCCCCACCGTCAAACATGAAGGTGGAAACATTATGCTTTGGGGGTGTTTTTCTGCTAAGGGGACAGGACAACTTCACCGCATCAAAGGGACGATGGACGGGGCCATGTACCATCAAATCTTGGGTGAGAACCTCCTTCCCTCAGTCAGGGCATTGAAAATGGGTCATGGATGGGTATTCCAGCATGATAATGACCCAAAACACACGGTCAAGGCAACAAAGGAGTGGCTCAAGAAGAAGCGCATTAAGGTCCTGGAGTGGCCTAGCCAGTCTCCAAACCTTAATCCCATAGAAAATCTGTGGAGGGAGCTGAAGGTTCGAGTTGCCAAACGTCAGCCTCGAAACCTTAATGACTTGGAGAAGATCTGTAAAGAGGAGTGGGACAAAATCCCTCCTGAGATGTGTGCAAACGTTGTGGCCAACTACAATAAACGTCTGACCTCTGTGATTGCCAACAAGGGTTTTGCCACCAAGTACTAAGTCATGTTTTGCAGAGGGGTCAAATTTTAATTTCCCTCATTAAAATGCAAATAAATTTATAACATTTTTGACATGCGTTTTTCTGGATTTTGTTGTTGTTATTCTGTCTCTCACTGTTCAAATAAACCTACCATTAAAATTATAGACTGATCATTTCTTTGTCAGTGGGCAAACGTACAAAATCAGCAGGGGATCAAATACTTTTTTCCCTCACTGTACATATGCTACGGGCCCCGCACTTTCAAGGGCCCCGCGCTAAATTATTTCAAGCTATCAATGCCGGTTCAGTGATTCTGCACTTGCTCTATTACTATAGTACTATACCGCCTTCAACTTTTTTATGAACGACCGGGTGTTTAAGGTTAGCGATTTGTCGTATTATCTCGCTGTATAGCAAATTTTAAATTACAATTACTTTACTATGCAAGTAAAAAAGAAATTAGTTTTTTAATATTTATATTTTTTTATTTCGGGCCCCTTTATAACAACATATGCTACAGGCCCCGCACTAGCTTAATCCGGCACTTGATCCTGCGGAAGCGCCAGGCTGGGCATGGGGCTGGGCATGGGCCTCCCCGTGGACCTCCCCGTGGGCGGTGAGGCCACGTGCGGTCGGGTTCCGCTCGGGGTCCGTTTGAGTCGCTCGACCGCATGGGCGCGGTGAGCAGGATCGTGGTGGAAGACGAGCTACTAACTTGCCCGAAATAGGGACCCCCAGAACGACGGTGCCGGATGAGGTCCGCCTCTGCGCGCAATGAGAACAGTGCTAGGAAGAAAAAAAAACATTTCACCGTCACAAAAAAGTCCCCCGATCCCGAGGAACCGCCGTTGACAGCGGCGCGTCTGAAACACCGCGTCCCGCTCTTCCGAACAATAGAGCGCATTTGGTTTCAAGGGCAGCGGCGTTTGACTCCGCGAACAGGGGACGGCAACGAGCTCGGAGGTCTCTCTGCTGTTTTGGTGCAGCGCGCTGATCGACTTTGTGTCTAAGGTGGATTGCACAAATGGGCATCGTCTGATAAGGAGGGAGGGTGTTGCGGTTTAAAAAAAAAACATTCAGGTTCAAGACGCATTTCATAATTAATATGTCTCGTATCTTGAACGAACATGTACACTTTTTGTTGTGTTGCGCAAGTTAAATTGGATTGGTGCAATGTTGCGTTTCCCTTGCGAAGAAGCGCTTTGTGATAACTTTATTATCGTGAATGGCGATATATATTTGTATTGATCGGTCGCGCCATGTGCACTCTCATATATATATTTCCAGCCCACAAGAAAAAAAACTTGACAGGCACCTACCCCCGACGTTATAACCACCGCCGCTTCTAGGAAACAACAATTCACTTCACGGGTTAACAATGTGACGCATTGTCGTGCACCCTGAAGGTTTTCACCATTATCGACTCTCGACAATGGTAGTGTTTTAAAAGCCCATTACTGCGGAGCACACACCGAGATGCGCGTCGTGAATGCCCGTGATTCGGTGCGGACAACGAGGGGCCCTTGTGGTGACACACTCGAAGCCGGCTAAAAGAGGAGAGCGGTAGGGATTTGTGTTTCCACTGCAGAGTCTGCCCGAGGTCATCTTGGTGGGGTTTAATATGCTGCTCCACCTCGGTCGGAGACGAAGCAGATGCAGTCTTAAGCAAGCTCCCTCCTCGTGCCATTAGCTTGACGCGTGTTCCACAGATGATGGACCGGGCCTAGGCAGTGGTTGTTCACGATTTGTTTTCGACCACCAGTTATACTGACGGCACCGGCATTGGCAGTGCCTGGTACATGCACGGCTCTTTTATCAATCCAATTGCTAGATGACAGTTTCACCATGCCGTGCAGTGAATGGGGAGGTGGGGGGGTTGATCATGTTTCGCCACGCTGGTCAATGCGATTGACATTAAACTATTTTTTTATTTTACCAGACAAGGCCCAGTAAGCTCGATCGTTCTTTTTTCAGAAGCTACATAGCAACAAATGATGGCTAAACGAAGTGGCTTAGGATGTGGATAAGGTGGGGAGCAAATACCTGGGAGCATAGAAGTACAATACAATCTTTCGATTTAAAGCTTTCGTGACTGCAGGGATTCATCTTCTTGGTTCTTTCGGTAAAGTCACGTAGAATGGAAATAATAAAATCAAGGATTGCATACTGATGTACCCCCCCTGGTGAGACACTGCTTAACCAACACATACTGCACCTGGAATGGAACTTTCTACAAACAAACTGAGGGCACCCCAATGGGCTCCCCACTATCTCCGGTTGTAGCCAACGTTTTCATGGAGTAATTTGAGACTGACGCCATCCAGACTACCACTCTACGCCCGACCTTATGGAAGAGGTACGTGGATGACACTTTTGTCATCTGGCCACATGGCCGGCCTGCTCTAGACCAATTCCTCGACCACATCAATTCCATACACCCAGCCATCAGATTTACCATGGAAGTCGAAAAAGATGGCAAGCTACCCTTTTTGGATGTCCTAATTAAAAGGAGACTTGATGGTTCAATGAGCAACTCTGTCTACAGGAAAGCTACCCATACGGATGCTTACTTAAAAGCGGATTCCCACCACCATCCATCCCAGAATAATTCCCTCATGAAGACTCTATACCATAGAGCCCAATGCATCTCCGACCAGGAACACATTGCCAGTGAACTCAAGCACGTACACCAAGCTCTCAAGGCTAATGGTTACTCCGACTACACAATCCGCAAAGCCATCACTCCAACCATGAAGAAGGATCCTCTTGAGGAGCCATTCAAAACCATCACCTTACCTTACATTGCGGGGGTCACAAAAAAGATCTAAAAAATCCTGAATAAACACAAGATCCAGGTCCGATTCAACACAGTGCATAAAATCCGTGATCTGGTCCCGTCTGTAAAAGATGTGGTTCCAGACATACAGTACCCGGGCGTCTACAAACTAAGATGCCTCTGTGGTAGCAGTTACATTGGAGAAACCAAACGACATATCTCAGACCGCATCCGTGAACATAAAGCAGACTTGAAACACGGTAGGACGAACACCTCAGCCGTGGCAGATCACTGTTATAATTCAGTGGGCTCACATGACATTGACTTCTCCAAGACGGATGTTCTCTGCAAGCCATCCGGCTACCATGAGAGATTCGTTCATGAGGCCATCTACATATACAAACACAGAGACAATTTCCACCGAGAAGATGGATTCTGACTTAGTAATCATTGGAAAGACGTGATAAACCATTTCGGTTCTTGATTGGTTGTATTTTACGGTGACTTTCAGACCGCAGTCCATTCGCTGGCACTGCCTCTTAGTACCTTTCACACGACGGTCAATGGTATGGTTTATAGCATATTGTATAATAATAAATAGTATAACAGTGTAATATTTAACATAATTCATAAGGCAATATATAGTATCGTAATTGTATAGTGAATATACAGCAGTGTGGTATACAGTAGGGTTGGTAGAATAATACATCGTGTAATATTACAAGTCTAATAATTTTATAGTCTAAAGTATAGCGTAGTGTATAGTAACGCATTGTATCATTCAATGGTGGGGTTTGTCTATGGCAGTGTATATGACGGTGTATAGTCATGTAATGTAGAAAAAAGTTTAGTTGGAGGCATATCAATATAATGCATGTTAGAGCTTACATTCGGCTGTGTGTACGATATTATACAATGTAGTTTAGATTGGAAGGTATAATATTGTAATGTATAGTAGTCTAGTTTATAGCATAGTTGTAACGCACCACAGGACAGAGCAGCGCATCGTGACTGTTTCTCTCTCTCTCCCCCCTCCTCCGTTCCGAGCATAGATGGACTCGTCAGTCTGAACAAAGCTCGTCGCTTTCCGTGGTGCTAACGTTGAGGAAAAAAGAAACAGCCACTTTTTTCGACATAGAATTGTAATGACTTGATTTGAAGCTTTCGTGACTGCAGGAATTACTCTTTGGTTTTTTCGGTAAAGTCACGTATAAATAAGAAATAATGAAATAACATAATAGCGTACAACGTTTCGGTTGCAACACAAGCAGCCATCATCAGGTACAGAAGAGCTAAATTTATGAGAGAGGGGAAACATATAACCTCGGATGTATATACAGACGCTAAATTTATGAGAGAGGGGAAACATATAACCTCAGATGTATATACAGACACCCAAGTAGGGGGAACTGACACAGATACAACAGGGGACACAGAGAGAGAAGCATACCAGACAAACAGGGTTTATCAAAATTTTGGAAACCATGTACAGCAACACAGATGGTCTTGTGCTTGTCTCTGTGCTGGTTCGCTCTACTTAGATGTGTGTGTGTGGTCTGTATTTGAGTTTTATACTTACCTTGCAATTTAGCAATCTTTCAAATAGGGTGATCAACCGGATTAAGCGTTGTGTTTTGACCGACCGTCTGTGTTGCTTTACATGGTTTCCAAAATTTCGATAAACCCTGTTTGTCTGGTATGCTTCTCTCTCTGTGTCCCCTGTTGTATCTGTGTCAGTTCCCCCTACTTGGGTGTCTGTATATACATCTGGGGTTATGTGTTTCCCCTCTCTCATAAATTTAGCTCTTCTGTACCTGATGGCTGCTTGTGTTGCAACCGAAACGTCGTACGCTATTGTTATTTTATTATTTCTTATTTATACGTGACATTACCAAAAAAAAACAAAGAGTAATAGAATTGTAATGTATAATGACTTATTGTTAGTAGCTCAGCTGATTGGAGAGAATATTGAGTTTATTGATATTGATATAGTTTATATTTTAGTTTTTTTTTATCAGTTTACTATATGGTATTCATTATATAGTGTAGTGTATACCCAGTTACTTTATGTTAAAAGCTCAGCTTATTGGAGAATATATTGAGTACATTGATATTGATGTTGTTTATATTTAGTTCTTTCACCTCGATTTATTGTATGATAGTTGGGTAGTTGCAGTTCTTTAGCATCAATATACTAAATGCCTCTGTTGATATGTAAAACTCTGACTTTAACATAGCTACTTCCGTGACCAGTTACATGCTAATCCCCCACACTAACATCGTGCTAATCTCCCAGTTACATGCTAATTTCTCACTTTAACATCCTGCTAATCTCTTAGTACCTTTCAGTGTAATGTTTAATATAATCTCCCAGTTACATGCTAATTTCTGACTTTAACATCCTGCTAATCTCTCACATTAACACAGCTACTTCAATGCTAAATTCCTCTGTTGATATGTAAACTCCTTTGTCAAGGCGCTCTGCTCCTCCCACCCAGCTTAAAAGACGCTGCCAAGCTTAGCAGTGTTCATTGGAGCGCTGTCTTTCCGACAGTTCTGTTTCTTCACCTGAGGAAGGCTACTTGTGTTGTGGCCGAAACGCCGTGAGAATTTTATTGTTTTATTTTTATTATTTCCCTTCTACATTACAATCGTTGATTTTTCTGCACTGCCCTCTTTTGGCCACCACGTAGCCCCCCCCCCCCCCCCCCCCCAACCATTCGCAACGTTTTATGTGCACGATGCCCGCCCATCGGAGCGCCGTCTAGCTCGGACTCAACTCTGCTTTGGCTTCTGAGATTAAACGCGATCTGGTGCATTGTGGGTGACGGTTCTCGTATACCGACGTTTACATTGCTTGAACTCTGTATTCTCCCGTTGAGAGGTGGGTGGAAGGGCGGTGGTTCAGCGATTGGCGCGCTGCGCTCGTACGGCCAGCAGTCGGTTGACAAAAGGGCCTGAAATGTAAGTCTATTACACGTTCTTTTAAGGCATTTAAATTGCGATGGTGGCGAGTGGGTTTCTTTTGTTGTTCTGATTCCGGATGTTTTCTGCTTGTTGCTTCTCTGATGACCTGTTGTGTGCAAGACACGCGAGGTGGGATTTTTTTAATGAAATGTAAATGCGGTGAGAGATGGTCTCAGGGCAGCTCTCGTGCAATTAAGAGTCATTTGGCAGTGGGAGGTTGAGTGTGGCGACAAGATCAATAACCCTTAAAGTGTAGCATCAGGACTGTCCGAGGATGTAAATACAAATGACGTATCGATGTCTTGCTGCAGAATGTGTCGAATAGCTTAGTTCAGAACACAAACGCCGCACGGCGATCGTAATTGTTGACGACGCACGTGTATAACACCGCCGTACTGAAATAATTTCGTATTTTACCTTACGATTGTTTACAATTGCGCCTTTAAAAAAACACATCGTATTACGTAAAACTCTCCAGCTGTTTGGAATTAAGTTGGGTAATGTTTGAAGTAGTTGCAAAGAGCTAATTGCTTCTGCTGTGTTGTCTACGTGTCGTAACCACATCTATTTCCGGTACATGAATGGTCAATTAGAACTTACATTCCAGGGAAATGGTTTTATTTTCACTCCATTTGCATTCTTACATTTTTCATCCAGTGTAAAAACAAATGTACATTTTTGGTTAAATGTGTTAATATTCTTCACGGGGATTTATCTCTGGATATTACAAGCAATATAATTTTATTGGATTTTTTATTCATTGTAAAACTTTAACGATTCCTCTTTTTTTCACTCCACTTCAAAGCTGTATTGCCCCTTGGAATTGGGCGAGCCGATAATCATGGTGTTGGGGTCATCGCAGGAGGAATTGCCCAACAGATAACAACACTCCATTCTAAGAGTTGTTCTGGGCAAGACACGAAAAATTATTCCAATAGTCAAGGGGTCAAAGGTTATCAAGAGGTCAACAATTGGCATTTGCACCACTCCCACATCCATTACCATTTTACTCATGCTCTTCGTGCCAGAGTTGCGTTATATGTCTTATTAAAATGAATTGCACAATTACACAAATCGTATATAAAGACGTTTGGGGAAAACAAACCCTATTTGATATAAACAGATTGTAGGGATTTAAATCCAACCGTTTTGGAGTGTCATGGAAAATGGCCCGATGGAAATTCAGTCTGCAGCTCTGTAACAGATGACTCACTGTACGTTATTATTCTTTATCAGCCATGGGCATCTGCCTGTCTCAAAAAACCTCTGGTCACAAAACATGTTTTTGTAGACACCACAATGAACCTTATGCCCTCAACATCAGTGTCCCCTACTCTGCTCCCACACGGACTTGAGAGTTATCCTGCACTGCGGACACGAGCAACCTGTACAATGTTTGCACTGTGTTTAAATGGGTTTTACACTAACAAAATAAGTGACCAATGGGAATAATTTGGTAGGCTGATTAAGTTTATTAACATACTTTGAATGGATACAGTTGAAAAATGTTTAACAAGAAGTGCAATAAAACAACAAAGAAGACTTACTTATGTATATAATCTGGTACCCCAATATGGCAAGCTTTACAGGATAAGTCGTTTACATGAAGTTCTAGTTGGTATGTTTTTACTACACATATATTGGAAAGTCAATAAAATTGAAGGTCCTCGAACGACATTCAGAACAAACCTAAAGTACTCCTCATTGTCAGTTTGCTATGGTAAGCCTTCTCTTATCCATCAATTACCAAGGAATAATCTTACATGTACACAAGACAAAAGCTGGGGTCTGCTTCCAGGTGAAATGAATATATTAGCAAGCAATCCCTCTCCCGTCCAACGCAATTCTTCATGTTTTATTGTGGGGTCCACGAGGGGAGTTTAAATAGCACGTTATCAAATCATGCTGTAGACAGTGTGCCCAGAAATAACGGCTCATTAATGGCAGAATGCTAACAATAATAATAATCATCACAACATGGTAATTTGCATCCTCTTTGTTTTTCATAAGCTTGCATAAACTGTAGTGATTAAAACCATATTTTAAATTGGTCCAGTCATTTTTGTCCAGTATAGGAATGATAAAAAGATTGTAATACAATAAAATGAAAAAAAAACTATCTAATAAAATATTCCAAAAGAAACACACCCTACTACCCTTCTAAAAAGCTGCCTCACAGTAAATGTCATTACCGTAAAGAACTAATTAACTCTTAATCACAGTAAGGATACGTTCCATGACATAGCTACACCACTGCATGCTGACTTTAATGTCGTGTTCGGTCTACAACCAGCGATAACAAAACTGCCCGGTTCATCCTACATTAACGTCTTTTGAGGGCTACCCTACGCCCGCTTTATCAGCCATAAAAATTATTTGCAAAACACTGTTCCAAAGTTTTAACTAACAGTAGTGACCTTCATATTCCCGTGTACACAACGGATCGACGTGTAGAGCCATGCGGCCGGCAATGTAGCGTCTACTTCTTCATCTTAAGGAAGCTAAACCTTTTCTCCCGATCCTTCTCCTTCTTCTCAGGGCTGGTGGCTTCGCTGGGAGGGCCGGACGGCATGGTCTTGGAGCGCATGGGCGCCTGGCTCCCTTGGCTGCTGGGCGAGCTTGAGTCCCGGCTCGAAGCTGCTGCCTTGATGCTGTGTATCCAGTTGGCCATCTCCTCCTATGGGCCGATACACACGTCAGTTTGTGAAACGGGGGTTGTCTCACACCCCAGCCACTAAGACCAATGCAACCGTATTTCCTTCTATCCAGTGACTTGCATTTCCAGGGTTGGTGGATCACAAGCTGTGAGGTTGCCAGAAGATGACAGGACATCAATGGATGCAGTGCACGGATGTATTCACTCAATTGGGACACTGTGGATTGAATATATGTGTGATGTTGAGAACGTCATCCTTTTGAATGCATGGGTTTTAGTTACTCTGGTGTCCTCCCACATGCGAAAAACGCACTAAGAGAATTGACCAAACATCTCAATGTAGCCAGCACTCTCCTGAAAAAATCTTTAAACTTGGAGAGACTTTCCTAGCTAAGTAAGGGCATTTAGCCTGCATTTCAGAATACCTGCGGGCAAAATGAGGTGGCTCCTGTAAGTGGTGGTACAATACAACAAGCAGGTTGCTGATCTATCTGTGTGTAGTACATGTATCCTTGACTCAAATGTGGGTTTTTTCTCACGTGCAAATACACGAAGTGCTTGCCACAAATGAACCACAATACCTTACTGATCTCGTCAAGGAGCATAAACCATCAAGCGAACACCGGTCACCCTTGTTTCGTTTCTTTGGCTGGCCATTGAACAAAGACTGACTGCATCGCATGCTTTCAGATGCCCTTCTGCAGCTGTCTGGAATGTTCTTCCTTCTGATATTAGGAAACCACTGGAGCTATGCACTTTTAAATCTAGATTGAAAATACAATTATTTAGAACTGCTTTTGTGTTTAGTTTGTTGTCCCTTCCCTGCACCTTTGATTAGCACGGTTGACTACGCACGGTGCAACAGAAGTTCAATATACATACATAGATACTCTGTTCATGCAATTTACTATCCAGAGAATGATAGGGTCTTAATTCAGCATAGGCAAGAACACGTTGGAAAGTGGAGAGAAAATCTGATGTGCTGAAGCAAGAAGCTCTGTTAATTAATAATCTCTTGTCTCACCATACCATTCACATTAACATATTCCCTTAATATTCCAGTTATATTACTCACATCATCTTTGGCCTGAAGCAGGTAGTCATTTCCATCAGGAAGCCTGGAAAAGTAGAATTTAAAAAAACATAAAATTTTTCATATATTCAGGCACTCAATTGTAAAAAAACCAGCAGCATAATGTAAAGCAACATTTTGTGCACAAACTCGTGCTGTTGCTGCTGTATTGCCTTGTCACGGCCAACAGACGAAATCCTTCTCTCGTATGATGCACACATTCTTCTCAGCTGATGGGGTCCAACATCAACTGGAGTGGACGTTAAAATTGCTCTCTCTCGCGAAACAGACACAATGAACCTCTCATCTCGCTCACGAGCTCTGCCTTACGAGATGGTACAAAACACGCTGGACAGAGCTCTTGGTGGTGTTGTGGTCAGCCCCGTGATTATTCTTCACAACAGGAAATGAATGACACTTACTTAAGTCTGAGCACGTGCTTCTTCTTTTTGTAGTCCGAGGCAACGTCACACACCGCGTTGGCCAAATTGACAGGGATTTCATTATGGTAGGTGTTTCCAGTGTTCATGTTCTTGGAATCCTTGTAGAATCCAAATTCTTGGTTGTGCAGCACACAGTAAAGTGTGTGCCAAGACCTAACAATGGAAAAAACATTGTTTATTAAAATGAATGTAAAAAACACCCATGGTCATTATAGCTATTAACATTTCAATTTGACAAATGAATATACAATTCACTCTGCTATCCATTAGTTAATGTGGTGTGTGGCTTCTGGGAGTGCTACCATTTGCCCCTGAATGAATGTCTTTGTACACATTAAGAAGGCCAAACAAATAAATCTCCTTGCACATGTACCATTAGTCACCCCCCCCCCCACACCATTGTGTTACACGTCTTGGAATTGGCCGTCCCATTACAATGCATACATACCCGTGTACATTCCACTGCAGTTGAAAACACAAGAAAACATGTAGGCTAGCAATTAAACATTTAATTCCCAGCCAGTATGCAGATGTAGAGGATGCAGGAGGCTGGCATTGGACCCTACCTGCTGGACGCCTTCTTGTTATGCGACTCCCACTCGTGTTTTCGCAACAGGAAGCCTTCTTTGCGGAAGGCTGATGCCTCCTCGGCCTTGCCAGGCAATGTGGACACAGACTGAGAATGCAGCGTCTGGGGCTTCCGACGGTCGGACGATGGCGATGGCTCCGGGGTCAGCTTCCTCGCACCATCTGCCTCGTTGTCGCCATTGCCGTTCACCGATGGATCCAGCATGTTGGAGCCCTGCTGGAAAGATGCAGCACGCAGGTTACCAAACGAGCTTGAGAGATGCATTGGACAAGGGGTTTACAACACCCGGTAAGTGGCAAATACTTTGAAAGAGTGCGATCTTTGATGGGCAAGCATGTTGAGCATTTCTTCTGTCATGTTTCCAAGCACAACTATCAGCATCTTTAGGAGATGAACTCCTAATGATACCCGCAGTTGTGCATGGCAAATGCTTAAAAGGAAAAATGCTCAACACGCAGCCAAACTCGGTTGAGTGGCTGAGAAAACACACACGATAACCTTTGGGTAAATTTTTCCACAAAATATTAGTATTTTAGATTTTTACCGTATTTCCCCAGCATTAGTTGAAAATACGTACACAGAGGAGCAACTATTGCCGTCGGATTATTAATCTTCGATCTGTTAAATATAAGTAAATGAATATGATCATGATCGAATTTAGACACTAGAGCTGTATACATCGTAATAAATGCGCATCCATCATAAACGTCAAACACGGGCAGGGGAGCACATCAACCCAGACACTCCAACATGCACGGTGCAGTGAAGATCAAAACAAGCAGAGTTGCACACAGGGTAGGCACACACCTGGCACTACATATTAGCGTAGGCAATTCCGTTTAGAAGCATGAAAGGCATGTACAAAGATTTGTATATAAAGGCCACTGCATACAGAGGCTAAATGGCGCAGTAAATGATGGGGAGCACTGCACACTATGATGCGCGTTTACCCAGTGATGAGCGCCTGAGCCAAGCGATGTGCCCTCGCGATGAGCAGTCGCTCCCTGCAGAGACCCTACGAGTGTTCTGCTCTGGTTCATGCACCATGCCCCCAGGCTACAGTATTTAAAATGATCCCTTTGTCAAGAGTAATTTGACCAAAGCAGCCTTTTGAATTATTGATAACCTTTTTATTTTGGCATTTAACACGCGACTCGAGTGCTGTTAGGATAAAGGAGGCCTTTTGAATTGCGTCCATTTTAAATTATGAATATGTATAAGAAATCTTACATGTTGTATCAGAATTCATTTAAATAAATAAATATGCAACAGGCTGTAATTTTTAATTGGTCAGTGTGCATATTGTGTTTTAACGAGGCATACTAGAATGAGGCAATGATATAGTATTTTATTCTTTCACGATCTTTCAAAAATCTCCATTAAAATTAATTCAATGATAATTTGCATTTCCATGATGATCAACATATAACCACGATGATGGAAACATGTTCAAGTGTAATAGCATATGCGCATAATTAGAATACGTATTACATACGTCATTTAACTATTAAACAAGTATTACCTCCTGTGCTGCTCATCTGGTCATGGTAAATGTTCACGGTTCAGAGTCAAAGCGAACCGTGATAAACATTTGTTAAATGCAAAAACTGTGTGCAAATTATTAAGCGGGAGTGACTTGGTTAGTGACGAACCCAGCCTTTAATCAGATGTTAGTGACAATGCTATCCTCATCCAACACTCGCTTTAATAAGGAAGAACGTAACGTTATACACAAGTAGGCTTCATTTCCAAGTTGTATAGCACACATGCAATGATTTAAATATGACAACAGTACGTGTTCTGCAATATCAATAAAAATACAAATGTTAACACGTGAGAATATTTAAATAGGAAATAATGTCATATAAGCAACAATGTAACGTTCACAACTCTGCGATCCCTTTATTTTTTTAAATACCAAATATCATAAATATATCTTATACTTGCGTGTTTAAATGGCAAAATTGCAATGATATCTCTATCTGTTCTGGTAACAGTGGCGGTGTGGCATGTAGTGTCTGGACCAGTAAGGACTGACCCTGGGTGATTCTTGGTCGGAAGAGATGCCGTTTTGTGTGACCTCTTGACTCTGTATCCTTTGGGAAAAGTGAAAAAAATTGGAATGATCACGTGTAAAATTATTTATTACTAACTTTGTTTACATCTTCCATACAAAATATTGCATGCTGCTAAATTATATTTTAAAAAACGCAATGAAAACCAAAGAGACACTGGATTTAAAATAACTTAACATTACTGACTTGACGAATCTGTAACTTAAGTGTGCTAATACCTCGTAGCGGTTAACACACCTTTGTTGTTCAGCTATATGATGCTCTTCGCGTTTCTTTTCGTCTAACTCAGCCTGCAGTTTCTGCTGCTTCCTCTCTTCATCTTCCTTCTCCTGTTGTTTGCGCAGCTCCAAGAGTTCCAGCTGATGAAGTGAGAAAAGCGGGTGTGCAACAACTTGAAAATGTAACCACTGCCGAAGTAGCATTATCAGCAGCAACAACAGCCGGCGAAGAAACCTCCAGAGGGGATGGGGGGAGGGTTGCGAGGAGGAGGAGGGGGGGGCATCAGGCACGGCCAAGCCACGTGCGTCCTCCCACTCACGGTGGTGTGCTTCTCGAGCACGTTGAATCGCTCATCCCATGTGGAGACGGACTTCTCAAAGGCCTCGTGGCGCTTGAGCAGCTGCTCCACCTCGTCCACGCTCTCGCCGACCTCCTGCGTGGTGATGTGTGGCTCCTGGGCCAGCAGCCATGCCTCGGCAACCCCCGCGTCGCGCGCAAACTGGTGCACCTCGAGGACTGTCGGCAGCAGCAATTGGCATACGTGAGTCTCCGTGAGAACTCGCAGATCAACCGCGAGATAATATTTTGTTTAAAGGCACGAAATAAACGTCTCATTTAGTTATATGAAACGACCCTCTTTGTCAATCCATTGCTGTATGAAAGCCTGTCCACACTTCGCAGCCGTCGGGGGGGTTATTCGAAAATGCGTCATCGGGTGGTGACATGGCCTAGCGGAAAGCGCGTTCGTGACTTGTTGCAGAGGTTCACGGTTCATATAATGAGGAGCCACCCTGGTTATTACTGCAGGTGTATCAACCGAAAAATTATTCATCGTTTGCTTCACAGTGGACGCTAAAGATCCAATTATGCCATTTGCAAGGGTAGGCCATTGTGTGCCGGCATCATGGTCCAAATGTTTAATATTTCCTGGAAATTACTCAATTGGAATGTACAAAATAATCATTACCCCCTACTGCAGAACTTGTCAAGACACTCCTGAAAAAGTCATGGGACTCGGAGAGGCTTTCCTGGGTAAACGAGCGTTATAATAAGAATAAATAATAAAAAGTACTGGTTGTTGAATATGAGGAGCATAGTTGTGGCAGTATAGAATTATGAATACAAGAACTGATTATGCCGCAGTAACCCTCTGCTGTCCACAATGTAGCCTCGCATTCCGGGTGGTTTTGTCATATGCCCCATTCAATGACTTTTAGCTTACCTTTGTAGAAACAGTAAAGGAAACAAGTATCTGCCATAGTATTGTGAAACGTAATTTCCACCATTGCCTCAGGACAATCAATAAATATAAACACCGCCAAACATTAATTCTGAGCAAGGGGGAAATTTTGACCAGAAAGTACTTTTAAAACATTATTGTACTTGTAAAGGGCAACGTAAATACTCCATGACATCCACATAAAATTCACTTTCGTTTACTGCAAGTAATAAACGTGAATGTGTCAGGTGATACAAACGCAAGTGCACTGAATTACATACTCAGTTTGAGCCAGTGGGCTCTCTCCTCCCACTTGCTGACCATCTCCTTTCGCTTGTCAGTCAGCTGACCAAGTTTCTCTTTTATCTGATGGGGAGGGAGATTGATTCAAGCTTTTAAAGAGAAATTTAAAAAACCCATATGAATTGCAATCATGTTCATCATTGTTACCCAACTGACTAAAGTACGTTGGTGTCTAAATCGATGTTTGGTGTGTACCTCGTCTGTTGCGTAGTGTTGACGGGCTAGTAGAGATTTCCCAAGCTCAATGACGGTCGTGAAGTTGTCATTTCGGGTATCAATTTCCGCCTTAATTCCCTGGTGGTTGTTCATCAGCAACTCCACTGAAGAGACATCCCTACAAAAGCACATTTATGCCTCTTGAGAAAAGAAAAGAAAAACTTCCCCCAGTTCCACAGACGATGACAAATAATTATCAATGTTTGTTTTAACAAGATTTGCATTTTAATTTGCGATGTCATCGCACTAACCTCGGCTTCTCCTGGGCGTTGATCTGCCGGATTGTGTTTTCCATCCAGAGCATCAGGTCCCGCACGAGGCTGAAGAAGCGGAACTTCTCGCCAGTGTCAGCTAGCCGCAGCTTGCGAGCTTCACAGGCGTCCAGCAGCCCCTTCCAGGCGGTCACCACCTCTTCCTCCCGCCGCTCGATGTCCTCCACTTTCTCCCCTGCGTAGCTTCCTCTCAATCTCTCCGCATCCTCCTGCAGCACCTTCACCTGCAGGAGAGTAGAGTACAGGGTCGCTTCTTGCCAGGTGTAAAAAAACAACTTAACTAAGCACAATTGTTGAACAAACTGTTATTTTCTTTCTCCAGCTGCTTTATTATGTTTTATCCCACTTTCAAATGGTACCGTTGGCCCTTAAACGCTGATGAGATGGACGCACCTGCACGCCGAGTGCCTGGATGTCGTTCTCGAAGGTGGTGTGCTTGCGCTGTAGGCTCTCGACTGTGTTCTGGTCACGGCCCAGCTCCTCAGGCAGCTGCATTTGCTTCTCGTTGATACGGGACAGCACCTCACGTGCGTCGTGATTGAAGCGATGCAGCTCATACGAGGCGGCCAGCATCTGAGTGCGTGTGTCGATGAGCTCCAGGAGGTCGGCCCATGCCTCGTTGAGGCCATCCTTCCAGTCAGCCACCGAGGCGGAGTCCGAGTGGCCAGCCTCGATCAGCGCGTCTGCGATCCTGTTCACGCTGTCCACACGCTCCTGGCCGATCGTCGCCGTGTCGCGTGCGAACTCCGCAAAACGTTCGCTCAGCATCTGCAAAGGGACACACGATGCCAAAGCGAATCAAACCAAAGAAATGAACTGTGACTGGAGAAATTAATTGCCGTTAGCCCCAGTTAAGCTATTTACGAGCCACATGAACAAATAAGCGTATGGCAGCAACTCACGGTGACGTGTTCGTAGTCCTGGCCCAACTCATGAGAGCCGGCCACCACCTCGCGTTCAGCAATCCACTGCTCCAGGTCGTCCACCTCGCGGTTGAGTTGGAATAGCTTGTGCCGCTCCTCCAGCCGCCCCCGTCGCTCCTCTGCCAGGTCCTTGAGGCCAGCGTAGAGCTTGTCAGCCTGGGACTGTCGCAGCCCAATGCGCTCGCTGCATGCCAAAAAAAGCAGGAAACTTATACGTGCCTCCTGCCAAATTAGGATATTTTTATTTCATTGTTATATTCATATTACAGCATATCAACTATTCATTTTGCTCATGGTATATATTTATGGATATTGAAACTTGACAATAACTGCTAAACTTTCAATAGGTAAAGTAAGGTACCTTTCTGGATGCCTGGAAGTGACGAGGTTGCGACTGGTTTCTGACAGCTGGTGAATAACATCCGAGTAATTCTCCACCGACTGCTCCAAGATCTGATGCTTCTTCAGCATGGCCACGGCACTCTGCTCGTCCTGGGTGTGAAAACCAAACACGATTTCCAAGTGCATGCACACGAGCCTACGCACGTCCGTTCAAACGATCACATTACATCGAGCGGTGCTGACTGTGCTTTCCGCACTACCGAGCCGTACCTTGGCTTTCTCGTCGGCGATCATATAGAGCTCCTGCTCACTCATCCACGCCTCCGCCTCAGCCACATCGAAGTAGTACTGCTGGGCCTTGAGGGACTCCTCAAGCCGGATGTGGCGGTCTTTGGCCTCCACGATCATGGTGGCCCACAGCGCCCGCAGGTCCTCGAGCCTTTCATGGATGGCCTCCGGGTCGACGCTGCCGCGTGCAATTAGGTCTTCACCGCGTTCGCGTATGTCCTCGATGCGCGGCTCGTGACCCTGGATCTCCTTCTGCAGGTTCTGCATTCACACAGTGCCAATTTCTGCAATTGAGCTTGCCGCAGTGCTATGTTGTGCAGGCGTTTGTACAAACAGCATTACAAGTGACAACACCTCAACCGGTGGCAACGTAAGGTTCTTCCATCAATTACCTGGTTTTTCTTGATGAGCAGTTGGACGGTTTGAAGGTTGTTTCCGTGGTCTCTAGATGCGGCCAGTGGCATGCGCTCTTCCACCCAAAGCTGAGCACAAATTATAGTCCAAAAAAAAAGGTTTTAATGGGTTTGGCAACATGTTACGTTTACAGTTAGATATGTACCAGGTGTGTAGAGATAATTGGGCAGGCATAAATGTATCTTTTCTGTGTGTGTGTGTATGACAGAGCACTTACGATCTCATCCTCGAGGTCCCGGATGTACTGGTGCACCTCTTTGGATGCCAGCAGCTTGTCGCGTCGCTGCTGCAAGGGCGCTAGCACCTGCTCAAAGCGGTTTTCCACCGTGAGCCGTTGGCTATCCACCTCGTCCCGTCCTTTCCCCTCCTGGCACAGCACGGTCGCTTGGCTCTGCAACTCCTCCACCTCCTTCTTCCGCACCTCCATCTGATTCTCCAGCATCTGTCAGGGGTAGCCAGCATTTTAGTGTCTTTGCTTCGCATTGCCGTTCCTCCTGTCAATATACAACCACATGCAGCACAAGACTCGTGTTTTTGCATCATCGCTGCGGGTGTGCTACCTGTTGTTTCTTGATCAGGATGTTAACGCTGGTGAGGTCATTGCCGTGGTCGTCAGAGCTGATCTGCGACTCGATCTGATTGACCCACTTGTCCAGGTCAGCACAGCTTTGCGTGAACAGCTCTGCACGATTTGCGTCAAAGAGCCTCTGGGCCTTGAGCTGTGTGGTGTTCTCCAGCTCATCCCACAGCTCGTGCAGCTCTGACAATTTTTCCTTCACCATCGGCTCAGTCTCCGGCTTCTCCACCATTAGCTGCTGCCCTTCCTGCACAAGCGCCACCAAAGACCAATCAATCAGTTAAATACCTTAAATAAAAACAAGCTAATGGCACATCGAGACAGTGTATTTCTAATTTGGAATTATAAAGGGAACATACATGAATTTAAAAAATCCTTCCTTATTGGACCCACTTTTCCATTTAATGCTTTTTAAATATATCCAATACATTTTTATATGAACTGTGATAGCATGACATGCATGCAGGCGTGCACGTCGTCGGTCGGTGGCTGTCAACCCGGCGTTCTGCAACTATGAGGGGCCTTACCTCATCAATCTTCTCCAGCCACTCCTTGTTGGACGCCAGCTCGGCCATGAAGGCTTGGTGCTTCTGCCACTTGGTGTGCAGGTTCCGTGCCTCGTCGTACGACATGTCCTGGGCTGTCAGCATCTTCTCATTGATCCACAAGGTGAGCTATGGACGAGACAACCAGGGTTTTAGCCAGGGGCAGAGCCAGGATTTTGACTTTGGGGGAGCTGACTTCAATATTCTGAGATATCCAGTGTTTGGTTTCCAATGGGCACCACAAATGTATAAAACAAATTTTATTGGATTTGAACGCGGAGTTTATTAATAGGTCGGAGCCGTTGATGTGGCTAATAAGTTCGATAAGTTCGAAAGGCTGCTGCTCAAGCAGCCTGCAGGGCAGCACAAGGTGGCAGCCTGCAGGGCAGCACACAAGGTGGCAGCCTGCAGGGCAGCACAAAGTGGCAGCCTGCAGGGCAGCACACAAGGTGGCAGCCAGCATTTTGCAGCAGCTGGATATCCGGTTATCCCAATTACCGACTTTACTAAAATTTCAGGGGGGGCTAAGCCCCCCCCCCCAGCGCCCCCTGCGGCTCCGCCCCTGGTTTTAGCACCTGTTTAAGTTAAACCTGGTGTTTTCCGAAGTCTTTGTTAACACAACCTCGTTAATGGACCACCAGGTGGCGCTCTTAACTTCTACAACAGTGGTTACCGACCTGTGATGTACGCTTTTTTATTTTACCAGGTAAGGCCCGCCAAGCTATAGAGCTCTTTTTCAGAAGCGATCTGACCACAAACGATAGCTCAACAAAGTGGCTTATCATGTGGAAATATATAGCAGCCAAATACTCTAAATGCATGTTTCTAAAATGTGGAGGGAAAAACAGAAGGACCATGGGGAGAACAAGAAAACTCCAAATATACAGGTGTCAGGTCAGGGATCAAACCCACGAACTCCTTTATACCAGGCGAAGAAGTTAAACGTCTCGACACCGTGGCACCCACACCATTGGTATTGGTCCGCAGAACTATTATTACAAATTATTGCACTTGCTTATCTAGGAAAGCCTCAGCGAGTCTCAAGCAACAAGCCAATTGATTTAGCACTTGACAGCAATTAGGGGGCGATGATAGAAATGTGAATTTCAATTGAGCAACTTGCGGTGTCGTTTTTTAAAGTTTGGATCACAAGGGCACACAATTGGCTGCTCATGCAAATCACGTCACTGGATCTTTAATGTCGACTGTGAAGCAGACCGCAACGTATTTTTACTGTTAATACACCTGCAGTAGTAAATCGGGGTGGCCGCTGTATTCAAACCATTAACCTCTGCATCAAGCGGCGAATGAGCTACCATTGCATATATGATTTTCTACACAAAGCACCTATTTTTTTTACTGCCCACTGCTCCGCCATTTATATTCCGCAAAAGCAAGTTCGTACATTTCATAGCCCCCAAAAGGTTGAGGGTTGACAGTGGTCCATACGTTCATAAAGGTTGGAACCTCTGTTACAGACACTATCTATGGCCACCGAGTGACAACCAGAGTTTAATAATTTACATTTAACATTGTCAGTCGCCAGAACTGGCTGTGCATATCCAAATGCAAGGTGGCGCTTGCGGCCTTGTGTATCAGTCCAGTGGGGATCACAATTACGCAAGTCGAAGCATGTCTATTTAAACACTAGGTGGCGCTGACTGTATTGTAGAGCATATACCACTGGATGGTAATCCTTCACAATTCCAAACACTTAGATGGCTGTTCTTGATGCTGTACAGTGTGGAATGCCACATATCTGAAAACTGATGCTAAAAACTCGTGCTGTTGCAATCGGCCTGCCCAAAAAGTGACCCGCAGGTCAAGGATGGCATTCGTCGTTGTCATACCCCACAATCCCAGTCACATGCTTGCACGCACACACGTGCACTCATGCGGACAGAATGCACACTGTTAAAATCATTAGCGTCCTTTAAGGAGACGCACCATTTGTTCAAACCAGTTTGTCACTGAACAGCAGGCTTGTGCCACCTGTCCGAGTTTGACTGTCCAGATCAACGTGAATTGGCATCTGTGCTTAGGTGGCCAGGAACTGAGTTGTACTGTGATCTGGTGGTTGTGTTGAACTTTATTCCAGTGTACTGCATAGTTATGGTCGACCTGGGCTGCCTAGATAAGTTCGGGTTCGTTCTGTGGAAAAGGTGGCAAGCCCACTAAAGAGGCACATTGAACACATGAACCTTCATTGCGTTCTGTGCAACCAGTCAGTACGCAAAGTTGCGAGTGTTTAAGAAATTAACGAGCTTTTCCCTATTAATCCCAGTACTCACCTCTTGGCAATCCTGCAAGAACCTCTGGAGATCTCGGTTGTCCTTGAGTCGAGCAAGAACATCTTCAGCTGTCATACGGTTCTTCTTATGCCTTTAATAGCCGAACAAAGAAAGGCACAGTAAAGCAAGGCATAATAATGTTAAAAAAATTAGGGACTGCATTGAAAGCAAAGATGAAAACATTAAGCTCGAGAATTGTCTCCAATTGGCATAAAATACATTAAAACTGCATCATAATTATTGTTTTACTCAAATGCATGATGTTAATGCAACACAACTGAAAAGGTATTATTAAAGATGCAATGCTGAAGCACAGGCACACCTTTCATCGATGGAGTCTACCTTCTCCTGGATCTTGTCTGCGTATGTGTTATCCTCGGTGAGCAGCCTCCTGCCGGTCTCCAGCGCGCCGACAATTTTTTCATCGTTCGTGTCCATGGTCGTCATGACGTCCTCGTGGTTCTTGATGGCCTCCTCGGCACTCTCCAAGGTAGCCGGCATCTCAACATGGCCCAGCACATACTCCTGCAGCGCATAAAAACGTCCTCAATTTTTAGACCCATTCGCGCACGCCAGCCGACAAAGTAACAAGACTCCTGCGAGTTACGCACCTGATTGCTGAGGAAGCCGTCTGCTTGGCGGGCATCCTTAAGGAAGGCCTGGAAGCCATGTGACTGGGACAGTAGGCTATGCCTGTTCTCCCACATCTTGTTGAGCTCATTCCAGCCCGTGTCGAGCGCTTGCAGGCGCTGGTGCAGAAACATGTACTGCGGGTCACTCTGATCGCGTGTCACCACTTCGCCCATGTCGCGCATGCGCTGGTAGTCGTCTTGGTAGTTGTCGATCTCGTTCTTGATAGCTTCGTGCTGCGCCAGCAGCTTCTCCGCTTCCGGGAGCGTGTTGGGCATATCCTCCGATGCAATCGCTGTCTGAGCTTTAGACAGCCAGGTCTGCACAATTGGGAGGAAGATGAACAAGTGATTGCTTGTGCTTGTAGTGTACATAGTGCAAGTGTATTATTACAAGCGCAAGAGGTTTATAAACCTCCTCATTACCTGGAAATCATCGAGGTCGCGCAAGAACTGCTGCAGCTTGCTGGCTTCTCCCAGCGACTCCTCTCTGTTCTGCAGCGTCTCCTTCAGGTTGTCCCACACCTGGTTAATCTCCGCAAGGCGGCCCAAGATGGCATCTTCCTGCTCGGGGTGCATCGAGGCCAAACGCTCCGCCTCGCCTTGCAAGTCGGCCAATTTTGTCTGCACAATTACAAAAGAAAATGTAGATTTTTTTTTAATTGAAGGTCATCACTGAGAACGCAACATCAAACACTGGTTTTATTTTTACTTTGTAAAAAGTCTTGCATGAATGTGTGCGACAAAATACTTGCCTGAATTGCAGCGAGGTCGCGCTCCATGCCAGACAGCTTGCGCTGCAAGGCCATGACGCCGGCGAGGTCGTTGCCCAGCTCCTGTGTGGACTCGATGACTTTAGTCTTCTCGCGGATCCACGCTTTAGTTTCGTTGCACTCCAGGTGGAAGTTCTGGATGCTCAGGGCGGAGCTCAGTGCTTCTTTCTTTTGGTCCACAAGCTCTCGGAAGTCGCTCCAGCTGTACAAAACAACCATAATTAGATCTTGACTTAAAAGCTTTCGTGACTGCAGGAATTCACATTCTTGGTTTTTAAAAACTACAATTGTCTTGATCGTGTACAAATGCACTTATGTTATATCATACAACACACTAAAATGTTCATGAAGCAAATATAAAAATTGAGTGTTTGCTGCATATTTATGAATATATAAATAAAGTTTGCTCATGCACTTACACAGAGTTGAGATGATCCTGCTTAGCCTTGATGTCTTGTTCGCTTGGGTGTCCCGCATGCATGAGCTGCCGAGCCAGTTGGTTTACGACTGCTATCCGAGAAGCCTGGCTGTTCATCTCTGGTTCAAAACCTTCAAACCTGTCACAAGCAACAAGCCAATTGATTTAGCACTAGAAAGCAATTACATGACAATTATGACTCTAAACAACCACTAACTGTCAAAATAATTTACGGAAGCAATTTCAACTGCCTATTTTCTTTCAGGACCAGACTTTAATTGTGATGGGTGGTTTGCCTCGAGCAAAGAATTCCATCCTACTGTGGCACCTCTGAGAAGGGGAACACTCAATCATGATTCCATCCACAGGTCCACGCATGCCCTCCCAATCAAACGTCATATCATCCAGTTTGCTAAAGCCAGACCTCACGTTGACAATCATGACCACGTTACATCCTATTCTCAAGTCCCTCCATTGGCTTCCGACACGTTCCAGGATAGAGTACAAAATCGTCATCACTTTTTTTAGAATCCTTCACGGTTATGCCCCTCCACATCCCTGCTTAGACTGTCCTAATTATGCCCTTTGTTACAACAGTTCAGCCCTGCTAATCACACGCCAATCATACCCTCAAGCATTCTCTTCTGCTGCCTCCGCAGTCTGGAATTTCCTCCTTTGTTATCTAAACATCTGACTCTTTACCCTGTACAGTACTTTGCTCAAAGAACATTTCCTTCTCTGATTATGATTGATCACCTACAATTACAGCTATGTTATATATTTATTTAAATCTAACACTATTGTCAACTCAACCTTGATTTGAAGCTTTCGCGACTGCAGGAATTAATACTCTTTGGTTCTTTTGGTAAAGTCACGGAGATAACTAATTTTCTATGTACGTGACTTTACCGAAAGAACCAAAGAGTATTGTAACTCAATGTTTCTTAAATGTTACTATAATCATTAATGTTCTGTAAAGCAACTTGACATTTACATTTGGACGCTATCAAATGTTCTGAAGAGCCGGCCTTACCTGTGCTGAATAACCTCCAGATCCTCGAGCTTTTCGGGCACATCCATGGCATTGAGCCACTGGCTCTTCTCGTCAATCCACAGCTCGCAGGCCTCCGCCTCACTGTACATCTTGTAGAGTGCCAGGGCATCCTGCAGCCGCTGCTTGCGCACGCGCGACAACTCCACGAGCTCGCGGTAGCGCTGCTCCAGAGCCTCCAGGCGGTCCGGCACGCCGGCGCTGACTGTCACCTCATCTGGGAGCCCCTGCGCCTGCTCGTGCAGCGCATCCAACACAGGCCTGCAACGAGCACCGCGGTATGAGGATTCTCGTAGGTTGTTAAATAAACTCTTTATCCTCTTGTATAAGGCTGCTACGAATATACAATCTATCATGGCACCAGTGTTAAGACTCTGCTTATACTTGCAGAAGAGTGTAAAATGCTTTGCTTGGCCTTATGAAAATTACAAATTGTTGTATCGCTGAATGAAAGCCTGTGTATATTTTTCCATGGAAAATCCCTATATTGTGCGTAACCTGTAAGCATGTTTCTCTGCCCCACGGTTTGTCCCCTCGACCCCTGACCTGTAGCTGGAGATCTCCTCGGTGACGTCCTTGTGCTTCTTGTTGAGCGACTGAGTAGAGAACTCGTCGTGGCCCATCTCGTCGCTGGAGACGATGCGCAGCGTGTCCTCCATCCACACCTCTATGTCATCGGCGTCTGCCTGGAACTGGTACAGGCTCTCGGCCACCTGCAGTCGCCGCTTGCGCTGCGCCGCCAGGTCCTCCAGGCTGGCCCACAGCACGTGCATCTCGGCGACGCGCGCGCGGATGTCGTCGGCGCCGAAGTGTCCCGCGTCGGCCATCTCCTCGCCTTCGCGCACCGTCTGCTTGAGATCGGCCGAGCGGCCGTTGAGCTCATCCTCGACGGCGCGGTGCTGCCCCAGCAGGCGCAACACGCCCGTCAGGTCCTTGCCGACGTCGCCCGACGACAGCAGCGGCTCCTTCTCGCGCACCCACCCCTCCAGCTCAGCCATCTCCCAGAAGAAGCGCCACAGCTTGCGAGACTCCTCCAGCTTGGAGCGCCGCTCGGCGGCCAGCGAGCACAGCTCTGCATAGCGCTCCTCCAGGTGTGTAGCCCGCTCGCTGACCACGTGCGGGTCGCACGGCTTGTACGCTGCATGGAGAAGGGCACACCCTTTTAATGCTTGAGATGGTCTAATCCAGTTCTAACTTCACTGATACGCTGTTAGTGGAAAAACACACATTGCTGCCTTACTCAGCTGATAATTTTTTGTTGCTCGCACAGCCTAAAATGGCCTTTCCCCTGTGATCCATGTTCTCATAACCCTCTTTTAAAAGTTACTAAAGGTGTTTGTTTTTACGAGCTAATTATTCCCTAAAATCTTCCATTCATTATGCCTGTTCACTTCATATAAGTGGAAATTGTGTAACACTTATACTCTGTATTCACATTGTGAAAATCATATTGACAATGCCATCAGCGCCAATGTGATTATTCCTTCCCTCTTTCTCATGTTTAAATCATCAGGAAAATTTCATATTTTGACACTGCTATGCATAATCAAGTAGTACCATCAACACCGAGCTAATCCAAGAGTTACATCCTTCAACTGCAATAAAGCGTGACCTGGCATGTAAGAAACGTTAACCAAGCTCACCATCGTCTTCGCTGGAAAACCTTTGTGCCGCTGCATTGACGGCCTTGACTCTGTCAGCCTGCACGGTGATGTCGGCCTCCACCAGTGCATGCTTTTGCAGCAGGTCCTCCACGCCCAGCAGGTGTTTGCCGTAGTCTTGTGAAAGCAGCCGCACCTACAGCCAAAATAGATTTCAGCATCAGCAGTGTATACACTGCGCCCTCGTCTGCAGGAATTGGCAGTTTACACATAGCCAGGGTCCAGTGGGTCACTTGAGAGAGGGAGCGTCTGTGTTGAAATAACATGCGGATTATTATTCTAACGTGTAGAGCATAACGACGTAGGTAAACAAGCCGGCTGAGGACCTTTTCTCCTAGTGCGCACACGATTACCTCTAAAGCATTCGTGCACTTGTCATCACGAAGCCAAGCCATTGTTGTGAGTTTCTTTTTGTCCTTTGCCAAGATTGCGCACGACGCACGCCGTCTCGCCTTCGTGACGACGGTGCAGAGCGCCTCACCTTCATTTCATCCATCCAGTCGACGATGTGCAGCATCTCCTGGAAGACGCGCTGTAGAGCGAGGTTGGCCTCGAGGCGGTGGCGCCGTGCCGCCAGCAGCTCCTGCAGGTACTCCCATAGGCGCAGCACGTTGTCGCGCCGCGAACACACGCGGCGCACCTCGTGGTAGTCCTCGGCCTCCAGCTCACGTGCCACGTCCACCACGGCCTGCACGCGCTCCTCGTAGGCCGCGATGTCGGCCTCAATCGCCTCGTGCTTCTTGGTGGCCGCCTCCACGGCCGGCAGGTCCACGCCAAAGTTGTCCTGATTGGCGGAGTGGGTGGTATGATGAGATACATCACAATCGAAACATTGCAGTTCATGTTTACATTTTCTTTTTAATTTGGTAGATGGATGGAGAAAAAATACTTTTCTTCATGAAGTGGCTACAAAGGAAGAAATGAAAAACGATTTAGCATAGGGAAAAACTAAAAAAATCAGACCAAACACATTAGAGCATTAGCTTTTTTTCCCACCATATAATGGCAAAAACTGCCTTTATAATATTTGGCGAATTTGGCCCTAAAACTTAAATAATTCCAAATGTATGATTGCATAAAGTGACATTACAATTATTATTGGGCATATAACCATTCACACCCACCCAGAGAAATGTAATTAAATGTCAGTATTCATGGTTACGTTTCAATAACATTCATTTTTTACTGCTGTGCAGCAGCTACGATGACTTCAGGGTTTATTAGAAAGGTAAAAAATGTGGCCCCGTAATCACTTGCTCATGCCACTGGTGGCAAAAGGGCCTCCCACAAGAGCAAACTCTGTAGGGTTTTAACATATTCTAGCTAACCAAAATGACAAATATCGATAACTTACAGCCATTTGTGAATCCACTGCTGGACTCTCAAAACCCGGTAGCACCTGCACAGGAGCTGATTCCATCGCTGTATCTTCCAGTTAGGACATACTCTCACGTGCGTTCTCTCCCTTGGCCGTCACCGCAATTAGTTTTGACCACGGGCCATCAACCATTCTTGCGACGTGCCCTAATTGTCGAATAATTGGCTGCCTGATAAGTATCCGTACTTAATATGAAGCAACCCACCCTAGTGGCCGTGCGCTGCTCACGAACCTGTGTGACGAGGCGCTGGTTCTCGCTGAGCCAGGTCTCGCGAAGAGCCGCTTTGCGGTCAAAGCGTCGAGCCAGCTGCTCCAGCTTCTCCTGTCGGATGAGCTCGTTCCGCAGAGCCAGCTCCCGTTCGTGCTCCGCCTTCTCCAGGCGCTCCCAGGCCTGGCCGCCATGAGTGGGTTAGAATTTACCGAAGGTTATTATCACAAGTTGAAAGTGTTTCAATGCATACAGTCGTCGTTACACAGCACGCCACTTGAAGGCACTTTTGCTCTTTAAAAATGTGAACAAAATGTAGCGTTCAAAACACCTCGTTGCCTTGTAAGGATTTATTTTCTTCAGAATGGCAATTTGAGCTGCAGCTTAATGCAAAGCAGATATGACCAAAATTAATGGAACTTATTGAAAAGTAGATAATACATTTACACAAGATATTCTTAGACATAATTATCATCTTAACACGTAGGCTGTCGCGACCAATATCATCCATAGGAGTTTTTTTTGGGTTAGATTGCGTAAATATATAAAAGTGTCGTTAAAACCCGCGAAACGTCGTACTCAGTTTGTGAATATTGTGGCTTGGCTCTCCAACACAGCGGTGTGCTGCACTAGTAACGAATTGGCCACGTTCTGTTTACGTGACAACCCTTACTAGTTGGCTGTGTTGGGTTGTGGCGGGTTTTAATGACACATTTATATATTTACGCGATCTAACCCAAAAAAACCTCTATTATGGATAATTATCATCGATAGCTAGGGCTGGCTTGGATAATATAAACAAAGGTGTAGAGGGTGACTCCTAACAAAGCACAGTTTACATCACGCTCCCGCTACTGGAACTCGCTCGTTAAGAGAGTGGTGATGGGTGGCGACGGCACCTTGTTGATCTCGTTGACGAGCTTGCCTTCCCGGGGAGTGTACACCTTCTGGTTGTTTGCTCTCATCTTGCTCTGGATGGTGAAGAGAAGTACCTCCAGGTTCCCTTTCTCTGTGAATCTGAATGAATGATGAATAAATTAGAAAACACCTATTATAGGCAGTAGGACACCTTTTTTTTTACAAATGGGACGGTATATACAAATGCGCATAAATATATACTCACTTCAAAGAAGGTTCGTCCATGGTCATATCAGTTTGCATGTTTACATATACATATAAATACACGCTCATACATGTGTGTGCATGCCATTGAGTTTTTCGAGCTGAATTATACATGTATGTTGCATTAAGAGCAAGCATTGAAGCCTTTTACTTATAGAGCCTTATTAAATATGAATTGTGTCCGTATGTCAAAGCAATGCATAATTTAACAGACAGAACAAGCTGCTTTGTGCTCAATCTTTGTGTTCTTGATTTTATTGTATGGACAAAGGCTTACAAATTGAGGGGAAAAACACTGATTATAAGTGATTATAAGATAAGTCTTCAAGTGAGTACATAGAACATTAAAGCCTTTAAAATTATGAAGATAGATGTACCCACACGTTTTTTTCTCCATTATTTATTGATATACATAATCTAATTTTCAAAAGCGACATACATGAACTTACAAAAACTGCAACGGGTATTTTTTTTTTAGTTGCGAAAAATGTTCATACATGCAAATGAGCCGAGTCGTGTGCACATTGATCATTATTCGGCTGACAATACACAAAAAATAAAGGTGGTTGGCTGCGTACTTATTTGGCTTCTCCACGGTGCGGTAGGTGCTGAAGGCTTGCAGCTGCTGCTGCACCCCGGTTAGAGAGTTGGCAAATTTGCGGTTGTTGAGAATGATGATGGTCTGCTCAATCCACTCCAGCAGTTCCGATGCCAGCGTCTCATACTTATCAATCATCTGGTCTGTTTCAATGGCACTTTCCAGCACCTAGTGGGGAGGAGCACGGACGTCACAGAGTCGGTGAAAATCTGTGATGGAAACTTTTGCCATTGAATTTTGATGGAAACAAAAAAACATTGACAATGGCGGAAAAAAATATCATACCTTTCCAATGCGCTTGCCCTCAACAGCCAAGGCCTTCATCTTGGAGAAATAATGGTAGTACGTGACTACGTAGGTGATGATGGACTTCTCATCAGGTTGGTCCACACTGATGTCTAGAAATTCAATATGAGTGTTTAACGTACATGAAGTAAGCAAAGCAGCCATACAAATCAACAGAGGATAATTTCTCGAATGACTCACAAACAAAATCTCTCACTCTTTTCGTGGAGAAGAATAAAAAGTCATACCTTCAGGATCAAGAAGCTTGGTGAGCCCGAGTTTCTGCTCAGCGATGTTGAAAGCATTTTGCAGATTGTGATGAGCATTGGACTTCTTCAGTTTGTCAAACTCAATCAGATCAGGCCTACAAACAACAGGTAAAAAAACAGATTTGTCAAGCAGAATATTTTTTTTATTAAATGCGTGCTACACAGGAATATTTTTACAGATATAATTTGACCCTTAGATTTGATATATATCTGAGTTATAATGCTTAGTGCTACCGGAAATGATTTTTCACATCACCTAAAATAGTTCTGGAACATTTTATGCAAAATAAAAGTATTTATCAACCATCACCCAGCTACACTGACACAAACGTTAGAGAATTGACATTTTATAATCTAAATTCACCATGTGTAGCACTGTTATTGTAACACTCTGCAACCCACTTTCACATATTTACTCTCAACATATGCAAATTAAATTCCTTGCACTGCCAGACTACACAAATAGTGACGATTTTAACATTATTTTACGAGTCTGCATTCCTTCTCAAAACGAAACCTAGGGGGTGTTACCTGTGTTTGTGGACGATGGCATTGAAGGCCAGACCGTCCCGCCAGCTGGTCGTGAAGTTGTGTATGTTGACATTCTGGTATCTGAAAAAACATAACATTGCATACATTGTGAGTACAAATGATACACCAGGCTCTGCTTTCAGAACAAACATTGTACAATCAAAGCCAGAAAAAAGGGGAGGGTAATTTAATGAAACAGGATGTAATGAGCACTTTGGCCCTGCTAACAAGAAAGTGCTAAAAGACTCCTGTCACATGTCAGGCAGCGTCTGGAAATGATCCAACTCATTTTGAATGGCCAGTTGTCTTATTGGAGGGTCGACTGCGGGGGTGGGTAGAGGTCCCTTTAAAAAATAAATGTCCTCGCTACTTCAAAGTATAAAATCAAGTCTAAAAACCACCTGGGGGAAAAGCATGGGTAGTGCCACCCTTTTTAAATCAACAATTCATAATGGCCACGTGAATAACACACGTTCACTTCTGTTGTAAAAACATTGTCGGAAGAGCTTACCCAGCTGTTTTCATTTGACACCACAGGAGTAAGGCGTCCTTAGCGGATCTTCTCTCCTTATTGTCTTCGGTTTCCACGCTGATGTCTTGAATCTGATTGACATGAGGTTACACGACTGTCTAAAAGACCTGCAGCAGGCTTCATTCCTTTTTCTTTTTTTCAACTTAAATTATTGTACCACAAATGTAAAAACATCAGATTTGTTTTGTTAATGAAAGCATATGCAAACATATGTTAATGGGTATGAATACTGCAAGGAACATAATGATTGTCAATATCTCCTAAGACAGCCGAGACCAAAGCAATTGACAAAATAAAAAAGTCGATTCAAATGGAACCAAAACTGTATGTTTTAACCGATAGTTTCTTTGTCAATATATTTTAAATTGCGAATGAAAATAATTGCTTGTGGTTCATTGAAAATGTACGTAATATTACGTCCAGCAATTATTTCCCCAGCTTAGATCATGACAAATATAAAATTGGGCACCACCTATTATTGTCCGGCCAATCCAATAAAATAAAAAAATATTTTATTACCTAATCATTGATATTGTTATTTCAGTCAGGTTGGTGTAGTCCAATGAAATGCCAACACGACAGTAAAATATGTCAGTGGGCTTTATCCTCTGTGTAGTTACATAAACAGGTTTACTACAGGACAGGCTGCACATTCAAACTCAATAATGCAGGTGCACAGTGTATCAGCAGATATTAAAACCTCACAGTTGCCAATGCTGACATACAGTACGTTGGAAATTCCACCACATAACTACTCTAAAATACGCTCTCTCAATTCACAAGGTTGTGCTATGCTTTTAGAAGCACATTTCATTTAAACTGCTCCCTCTGTATGCATTCAATAAAATCACGCTCATGTACGCATTGTAACTGGTGCTTTAGGGCTATCATGAAATGAAACGTTAAAAAGGTATAGCTGTAAATCTTTCCAAACTCACAACAAAAACCGAGCTGAAAGTTTTCTGTGGGCAGTTGTAATTTTCATGCATCATTTGTGCGTCCGTATCCTTAGAGGCCCAGAAGAAACACAGCTGAAGTAATTTAAATTACCTCCATTTCTCAAAAAGTGCAGAGGCTTACAAAAGCTCTTGTTTGCTGCCAAGGGATAATTTTAAAAGTTTAAAATAAATATTTGTGTTGGTCGAATGGAAGAGACTGTGCAAAACTGAAAACCAAGGGATTCATCTGCATTTCAGTATCCTGCCCAATGTCATACCCAAATGTAATTAGTCTAACGGTCATGTTGAATATAAAGACACCAGCGCTGAATTAAGAGACGTGTAGTAAACTACATGGGAATTAGTCATTTATCTAACTGCAGCGGTTATAAGAAATACTTTTTGATACGATGCATATGGAGAACAAAGTAAGCATAGAATGTAAAGGGTTTGAAAATTAACACGATGCACAAAACGGTGTAAGTGTTCGCATGGTGGGCATCACAAGCAGTTCCGTTTTGCACAGACAAAAGGCAAACGGGCACCTGGAAACGCAGGATGATGGTCCAGATGAGGCCCAGGATGAGACGGTGGTTTCCATCCACGATGTCGTGCGAGCCCATGTTCTCCAGGTGCACCTTCTGCTCCTTGAGGAACTGCAGCGCCTTGTCCACATTCTCGAGGCAGTGGATGCGCATCTTGCCACGCGTCGGCTTGGGCTGGGGGTGGCACAGGTGCACGCACACGCGTGTGTAGGACTTGATAAGAGGCATGCGTACATTTCTGCTTGGCATAGCTGACTGAACACACCTGTCTGCTTGACACGGGTGCATATTTTATGTACTCAAGACTCATCAGAAGTGTTTTTAATTTGCAAAGTAAATTTAAAAAAAACAATGTAAAATTGTTCCTCTACAAGGAAAGGTTTCCCCAAGAAATTCCATAAAAACAGTGCCAAGTGACCAAAGCCTTTCATCTCACTCTTTATCCTCACGTTTGTACATGTGTGAGCTGAACAGGAAGTGAAAATGGTAGCCATAAGAGAAATGTGGGATTTTTTTCCTCACTCAACACAACAAATGCCTAAAAAAAAATCAAAAGAGCATTCCTGTGATGTGATGGATGTGCATGTAAACTCTGGCTTTTAAAGGAAGAGATGTGGAATTGGCCCAAGAGATATGATTCATAGTTTTACCATCCATTCTCTACCATCATGAGTGTTTTTTTGTTACCAGTTATACTTTCAAAACATCTCTTTCCTAAGTTTTTGACTTTTCAAATAATATTTCCTTAATGTAATCACTGAGTGGTACATTTTCACAAGCATCCTTGAATCCAGTGCAATGAACTGAAACTATTAGCAGATGAAAATTTACTGAATACAACATGAAGCAGCAGATTTAACATGCCGTGTTTTCTTTAGAGCGAAAGGCTAAGTTTGACTTTTGTGCTAAAGGTGCACCTAATTTTAAACCAACATTTTATTATTATGGTTGAAGTAAATGCCAAAGAATTTACCTGCATGGTACTCAGTGCAACCAGTTTATCTGGTTTTTCTAATTGACTGCATACTTTACTCCGAACTTCTGAACAATACAAAGAAGGATGTATAGCTATGACTATAGCATTGTGTACTGTTCTATTTTAACTCTGAGCCTCAGACACGCTCACCAAACCCAAACGATCATACTTGGGATGACTGGGATGGAGGTGAGATAGCTTGAAACATTTTAAAGCACAGCTGCTTGATCACAGCCCAAGCCATCTTCATTAAAGATACCCTCTCTCACACATTTCATCTGACAATACTTTCTAAATGCAATAAGAGTGCGCTGGACTTCATTTTTTTTATTTTGGTGCCAAGGTGACCCGCTCTTGCTTTACTCACCAGCTTCTCCCCAGATAGGACCTCGAGGAGCTTGATGAGCATGCGGCCATCGCGCAGGTCCGTGTAGAGGTCGGTGATGCGGCAGGATACGCGCGCCAGGTGAGAGTTCACCCACTTGGTGAAGGTCTTCTTCTGTACAGCCTCACGCTCATCTTTACACCGCCATCAGGCCAAACACAGGGTGAGTGGGAGGACATGAGGAATGTGTCTAACATTTCCATTTTCCCGCTTGACCTTGTCTCACAGCAGTTAAAAACGCAATTCACTTTAAACAGTGGCATTTGTTAATAATAAACCATTGACTTTGAATGCTGTCACAGTGCTCCTGGTCTTTAACTTGGGTTTATATACATACGATTCAAGTGAAACAAACACTGCAGATTCATTTTGGATTACAATGACATCCAGCCCTGCTCAGGCTGGGATTTTCAGTGTGCCTTTTCAGAACAAATGTTTTGAGGTGGGTGACTGGTGGTGTGTGTTTGGGTAAGAAGCAGCTCAAGTTGATCCAATAAGATCATGCTGCTGTCTGGCCATGGGCAATAGAATGTTTTTGTTTCCAGAGGAATTCAAGGAAACTCTCTGCTATTTAATGATTTATTATTTTTAACAAAACCCATTAAATCATACTAAAATTCGGAGCCATGTGGTTTGATGTAACAATGTTTGAGTTTTCATTTAAAGCTTTCGTGACTGCAGGGATTCATATTCTTGGTTATTTCGGTAAAGTCACGAAACGTTGTGAGAATTGTATTGTTTTATATTTTTATTATTTTATTGTTTCCCTTCTACGTGACTTTACCGAAAGAACCAAGAATAGGAAAATGTTTTAGTTTTTCATATGGACTTAAAAGGAATGCCTTAGATCGAACATTTTCCAATCTTTCCTTGATCCACCATTCCTTATTAATACGAACCTACTGAATGTCGTATGTGATCAGAATTGTCAATGGCAAATAATAAATTATTAAATGTTTTGAACTTCAAAACAAAATTCAAGCCAAAGGAAATGACATACTGCAGGGCAAGTTTGGAAAATGTATCAGCATGCTTTTACGTTTAAATTGATGTCGCCTTCCCACGAGTTCATTCATCCAATTTCTCAGTGTTCCACCGCCCTTGGCTGCACTGTACGTGAAATCGGTATTTTGCCATCTCACCTCTCAGCCCCTCCCTATGTCTTTGAAAGTAATCCCCCTATCAGCAATAGCAAATACCGACACACACACACAAAAAAAGTGTTGAAAAAAAATAAGCGCCAACAAACGGAACCTTGAAAATAAGCACGCACCCCCGACACTAGAAATACTGCAATTCACAAGTTTCAGAAGGAAGTGTGTCTGCTCAAATGAGGGTGGTGGGGCCGTACCCTGAGTCCTGTGGGCATTCCATAAAGCTACAGCCAGAAAGAGTCTAGCCAAAGGACAGCCACTGTAAATTTAAATTGGTTAAGTTTCTGTTAAATATTTGAAATATCCCTCAGTACTGTGCCACTGATTGTTTCCATCTACAGCAAAACTTAATGGAAACTTCAGAACACACCAGTAACCAATCCATTCTCGTGAGAGATCAAATAAGCTTAAGCCGAATTTAAACCACCTTTTTAAAATTTGATGTTTTACACCCAGTTAATTCACTGCTGCATGCATTTAAGCAGAAATACAACTTTTCACTATTCCTTCCTTTCCACTCGACTTGCTTTTAAATGTATTACTTATCAAAGCAAATTACAACATACGCAGCAACTGCTGTTTATTTTGCCACGGTTTTGCCTTGGCAATTGTGGAGTGTGATTATCGTGTCATCGGTTTGGATGACACGATAATGGAAACCCTCATGTGTTCAAGGTTGTTGCTATTATTTTTTTTATACGAAGGTCGAATGTGTTTTGCCCTCAAAAATAACCTACCTGCAATTTTGGCTAGAGTATATTTACATTTTTAAAAAGAGGCGCATCCTATCCACTAAAGGTAATGTGTTCAATGACACCATATTTATGCATTTGAGTTTTGTCAACAAATTTATCGACCAGGATCTTGTCCCTTCAAAGTTATGATCTGCATAAAACAAGATGTGGATGTCACAACTTGTTTGCACCAGACTATGCTCATAAATATGCATAGGCGTTATAGATTGTAAATTATGCAAACACCATTTGGGTGCAGCTGGCAACATCTAGGTTGGGTACAACGTCCAAATTTTTCACGGGGCCCTTCCCATTTGAATGCAACGGTCACAGAGGGTGGCCATGGTTGTTTTTTGCCACGAGTGTGCCCATTCTTCCTGTTGCCCCGTGTTGCCCCCAGTGAATTTGCAACTGCCCCGTGGGCAGGGGAGAGCAGCGTGCTTCACTATCAGGCCCCATGTGATTAGTGGGCCACCAACACTTGTTGGAAGGATCACATGTTGGTCCCAAGAATTAGATTTTTTAAAATGGTGTATTTCACGCATGATGTTGTAACATTTGTGCTCGCACTTACTTGCCTTGTGATATTTAACACTTTATGGGATTAATTTACAATTACGAGGCATGTTTGTACATTTTAAGTAATTGAACTTCTAAAATTAGTTCAGTATTGAAGTGCAGTAATTCATCTAATAATTAGAATAAAAGGGTCCGGTGGTGCCATTAGACCCTTAGGTGGTTGAGTAGTTGGGTGGGGCATATCATTTGAAAGGCTGAAGCTTTTCAAGTGGACTGAAAATCCGGGTTTACGTTTCTATATACAGAAATGACAGCACTGACAGAGTACCCATTTACAAAAAAAACAATATTATTTTCTAGCAGCACATAATGAACACCTCAATAACTCGTATTACTCCTGGTATATTCACGCATATTTGCGAATACTAGAGGGAGACATTATATTCGCATCAGGGGAGAATAACGCATATTACCAGGCTGAGAAAATACTGTATTGTCACGTGCACGTACGTACATACATACAAGAGGCATTCAAGTAAAACGCCATCTTGCAGTGGCATCACGAAGGCATGCAAAACCTAAAACACTTCTCATGGCTGTTCCCCTCCCCCACACCTTCTGAATCACCGAGCCGTAAGCTCTCTCTCTCGCTCGCTCCCTAAGATGGTTGACACGCAGGTGAACGCAGCGAGTGCGGCGATAAATTAAAGCAAAATCTCTCGTCGTTCCCAGTGCCCTTGTGTAAGCTCGGTGATAATGGGGTGATTCGTTTCATCACCCGCGGTGTGTTATGGGCCGAGATGTGGGGGCGGGGGGGGTTTCTTTCAACCACCAGAATTAAAAGCATCCACGCACTTGCGGCATAAACACCTCCTCGCCCCAACCAACAGATATATAATTTCAAACCAAAATACGGTAACATTGATTGTTATGATTTTGATAGGGGGAATGCTTGTGCACAGTTTAGACCAGCCGACACGGTCCCCGTATCCGAACGAGACGTCTCGTACATTGCTTCTCAAGTGTCTGCAGCTTACTCGAGACCCCGTTTTCAATGAATGCACACCCAAGTGGAAAAAGAGCACTGCTCAATTACCAAGTGAAACTAATGTCTAAGCTGTGCCTTTGCGAATTCAACAATGTATATACAGCATATGTGGCTTTACGCAGAGATGCGGAAGTCAAATCTATATAACTCTTTAACATTTCAGATTTGGAGCACATTTTCTCCATTGCATCTAGATACCCAATCCAGTCACTTTCCTTGTTAAAAATTACATTTCTTGTATACATACTTTTTTAAGCGCAATTCATAATCGTACTTTACTTTATTCGCGTTTTATTAAATTCAAGTTAGTCCAGATGTGTTACATTTAAGGGACGTTTTAAAAATTGTGTTGCTAAAATGTCTCCGACCCAGGTCGCCCTTGTAATTGAGGTAATGTTTTATGCATATCAATGGGTTTATCATCTGTTGATTAAATAATGGATACCGAATGATTTAAACATGGAACAGTGTTAAGACTACAAATGGAATTATTGTTGGCGATTCCATTTCATGACATAAGTGCCCAGTTTACATACACAATTGACGTACTTGGGAGGGGACTTTGGGAGTTCTCAATGAATTTGTAATGTTTCACTTCTGAAGCCTTTGTTACACATAGTTGCGTCCAATCACCAAACACATTTGAGCGCAATATTTGGCCATGACTGCATGTGCTAATTGGCTTATTTTGAACAAGAGTATGCATCAAAGCAGCATTATTGTCGCCACTTGTCTTGAATGACATCACTATTCAGCAGTGTATTGCATAAAATATTGGGAATTTTTTTTTAAAGCGTGCTATGACAACGCCGGTGACCTTCTGAGGATCAAATTCGATGGCTCATTTACTCACAACAGGGCTGCTGCGCAAGTCAAAGCCCCGCATGCAGGACCTTCAAGAACACGGGTGTCTTCTCATAGGGCGATTCGGCAATACATGCAACATCGCAGGGTTAATGACAGTGCTGCTAAAGGTTCAGTTGTTACTCCGGAAAGCTGACAAGCCGGGTCAGTGGGTGCCTAATTCAAACATTCGTAGCAGAGGACGCTTTGTTGAAGGGCGTCCCATAAGGTGTTGTGGTTAAAACAAAAAAATTCATGGAACAAAAATGCATAGTTTCCTGAAGACGACCGCTTGTGTTGCGATCGAAACGTCGTAGTTTTTGTTATTTTCTTTGAACCTATCTACGTGACTTTACCAAAAGACCCAAAGAATATGTGTTCCAACTGCATTTAGGTTGCATTTTCTTTTCTTGCTCTGGCGGTGTCCCGATGAGGTGCACACCTTTCTAATAACAGCTCTTACATCGTTAGACCTCTTTTGCCAGTACCAAAATATAATAATAGGGTTTTTCCCCTTTTTTTCTGGAAACAAAACTGAAACCTTTTTACAAGGATTCATGTCTGCATTAACCACAATACCTGCAGTCAAAATGCAACCAAAACACATACTATGATAATATATGCATTGTCCTTTAAACTGATTGGTCCACACCAAGGGACGGCTTTCTTTTGAGCCTCGACCCAATTGGGCATCATCTGGTCGGGCACCAATTGGATCGAGGCTCAAAAGAAAGTCGTCCCTTGGTGTGGACCAATCAGTTTCAAGGAAAAGGCATATATTATCATAGTATGGTATTTTTTGCATTTTGACTGCAGGTATTGTGGTTAATGCAGACATGAATCCTTGTAAAAAGGTTTCAGCTTTGTTGCCAGAAAAAAGGGGAAAAACCCTATTATTAGCTCTATTACACCCCAAAGTATAATTTAGTGTTTTCCCAACACGACTGCCCCTTGGGCTTATGACACGAGGTGTAATTATGGGGCTTGCGCAAGCAATCAGCATATGCCTGACGCAGAGCCAGAACAGCAGAATGTCTCTGCGGTTAATATCCTCAGTAGGCAACGCACCCACATGCCACATCATTGTGAAATGATGAGGCTAATTCTATGCCAGCACGTTGCATTGTCAAACTAAATTTACAATGCTTAAGCTCCACTGTGCAAGAACTGTGAATCTGCACGTTAAACATCACTTCGTTTAAAGACCCCCGAGCAATACGCTTCTGAGACGTATGACGAGGTGCGGCGTTCCTGTATTAATAACAGATTACCGATACTATTTGGAAATTCCATTAACTTGGAATATACAATGCAGCTGTGTGTTGAAGCTTTATCGAGGAAGACGAGAGCCATTTTGTAAAGCTGTATGTACACAAGCACTGTCCTTCAACATTCTGTATTTGAAATAATTGCAGCACCCACTCGCAACTGAAATTTGAGAGCTAGAAACGAGATCACTCATTAATAATGCAGCTGTAGTCACCAAATGTTGTTCCTATATACTCATTTATGTTTGCTATTTTAAAGAACTACATTGGATATTGTAACATTTTCACTTAAAAAGTTGTACTCTTCTCGGTAATAAATATGCAACAAATGCGTGTGAATGTATTTTGTGATTGGTTCACCATTACAGATTGCGCATGTAAAGTTAATGCCCTAAATTGTTTGTTTCAAACCCTGACACGGAGGGCTGCGTGGTCCGGGTAGCCCACATGCTTGCCGCCGAGAAACATCTCACGGAGTTGATCATTTGATTCCCGTAAACACCTGGTAAATTTGTCATTAAATTACGAAACCGTGCCTTCCAACACAAGTGGACGTTGGGCATTTCATGTAATTTGCGAGAGTAGCCATGATTTATCAGATTCGTAACCCAAATTCCAAATTATAAAATGTGTTTGGCATCGTACATCTGAGTAATCCAGGTGGCTCTTTTAAACGAGCATCTCAATCGACCCCAACGGGTTAAAGAACATTTGTAATAAAACAATAAGTGCTATGCAACTGTAAACCTTAATTACACAAATAAAACGGCAGCTCATTTAGTATACCTGGAATGTCATATATCATATTTGTAAAAAATATATTTGTGAAATGAGAGGGCGGATAAACGCCATTCCTTTCGCCATTCCACGAGCTATCCGATAAGACTGCTCTGGTGACTACTGATACCACTGCTCTTGCTAATAAAACATTAACTACCCTTTCCCGTGCCTGCCTTTGCAAAAAAGACATTACTTTCTTACAAGCACAACCTTCAAATTCTAGTTAAAGGCTTTGCAGACGTGAAAACTTAATACCTTGGAGCGTGTTCTTCAAAACAGCAGAGGTGCTTCTCAGATGCGTAGAACCAATGTAGCAATTACACTGGCAAAACGATAACATCGTTTGATAGCATTCCTGCTCTTCAGCTCAATGAAACTTTTTGTGCGACCTTCAGACAATGTGCGGTAAATTATCGTGCACGTAATTTTAAAAAAACACCCTCCCCAGGATTTACCACTCTGTTCTGCAAATGCAGATTCGTCTACGTGCATTATTGATACATCTCATTAATGCATTAATTAAAAGCCACTGCAGCGAGAGTTCCTGGGAGGGAAACCATACCGTTTACAATAGTGATGTCCATTTAATACATTTCCTAATTTATGGCTGCATCTGAACAACAAAACGTGTGTCCTGTTTAGCCACGTGCAAGGCCATCCAACCCCTCGTGGCTGAGGAGCGGCTCTCTCGGAGAAGTGGCACCACGTACCTTGCAGCTGCTTGAACCTGCCGTCCAGCTGCGCATAGTGCTGGAGGATGGCCGGCGAGTAACCCGGCGCTGAAGAGGGTCTGTCCAACAGGCTATCGTTTTCAGCCATGAACGAAGCACAATCCAAATGTTTAGCTCATTTGCCAACCCAACAGCAGCCTCCCGAAGACTCTCTCCTCCGTTGGAGCAGTCACGCTCACGGCGCAAACTGAAAACGGTGCTCCGGCGATGGGCACTCGAAGCGGAACGCAAAAGTAAACACGGGTAGGCTTCTTTTCAATGGGCGAGTGGGTGTGTAGCCAGCCGCCAAGCACACCGGGCACCACCGCGGGTTGGACAGGATTCTTTTCTTGAGTCTTGCACGGATTCTTACAACCGAAATGGAAGGCTTCGGCGTTTGCCGCCCAAAAAACTGCGGTGGATATTTTTTTCTTATTCTAAGGTTCAGCACCAAGCACAGTGGGCAGTCAAACTTTTCCGTTTACCAGTTCAAAGTCCACAGGGGGAAAAAGTACCGAAGCACAGTAGCTTGCTCTTTGGTATTATGAGTGACTCGATGAGGATTGGTCGGCTCGGTCCATTGTACGGCCTCATTTCTATTTGCATAAAAGGCATGGAGTGGGCTGGGCTATGCTACTCCGCACACACATCCTTTGCACAAGAAAAGTTAATGTGACGTTAAACACACATGCATAACACTGAGCACTGCGACTGTTTTTATGGAATTTGGCCACATGGCAATAGTTTAAGCAACAGAAAAATAAATGTACTCGGTAAAAAAAAAGTTAGCACAGAAATGATAAATGCTTCATTGCTATGGAAAAAAAATCTAACCCTGTGAACCTAAAATCCAAAATGCCTTTCATTCGTGTAAGAAAAATGTATTATTCTTTGTTATACTTATTAGTTTAGCTTTGAACAAATATGCTGGTTAAAAAAAAATGCCTCCATTTTTTTACACCAGTTTTTTGTATGTCCTACAAAACGATAGAGGTCAGTGACTCACCTACCCTCTCCTTCGCACAACCTGTGTCAACGCTGAAAATAAACGCCCCCCCCCCGCTCCACATTGTACCTGCTGCACACATTAAGAACAATATGGCCAGCACATCCACATGTTTGATTAAGAATATACGGAAGAACGTACGCCTTTTGGCGTCCTCTGGTCTAACAACGTTTTGAGACGAGGCTCAAAAGAAAGTTGTCTCTGGTGTGGACCAATCAGTTTCAAAGACAATGCATATATTATCAGAGTATGTTTTTTATTTGCATTCTGACCACAAGTACTGTGGTTAATGCAAACATGATTCATTGTAAAAGGTTTCAGTTTGGTGTTTTAACATCTCAACACCTGTTTTGTTGCCAGAAAAAAGGGGAAAACCTATTCTCATACAGAAGAACTAGTCTAATATTTCACAATCGGGACAAAAAATGTACAGGCAGTCCTCGACCTACGAACGCCCAACTTACGAACACCCATACTTACAAACACCCGTACTTACAAACCAGTTTCCATGAAATATATAAAAAAATTTACATCGACTTAAAACGCCAACTCGCAATTGCAAAACTGAACCGCGAAACTATTTTGTTCAGAGGAGCGATCCTCCGCGAGATGTAATGAGTCGGCCTCGCGCTGTGAGTGTTTGCACAGTGTTTGTGTCTTGCGCTACGAAAGCGATGACCCGAGTTCGATTCTTGCTCACAGCCAACACCAGAATCTGGTGCGTGTATAAAATCACTACTGGGGAGACAAAGGCGGCCGGGCGTGATGTTGGCCACCCATTCCCTCGTGTTCCGTGCTGGCCTTCATAGACGCTGTTCGCTAATAGCACTTGCCCCAACAGCCTGTTAAGGTTACAACAACGTTGGGTGTTTGTGTCTATCTGTGTGTGTGCAATTGTGTTGCGACTTATTTCACCCCTTCCGACTACAGTACAAGCTAGCATCAGGACTCAAGGAAAGTGAAAATAAAAGTTTGTTTTCTATTTGTTACTTTATTTTAGGTTTCATTTACTATGCACTACTTTTTACAGTGTTACAATGCTTCCCTTTTTGTTGAACCTGAACACATTGTATAACACTGACCATATGGGCATTTAAATAGGGTGCATTATTGTGTTCCGACTTACGAACCGTTCGACTTACAAACGGATCTCAGGAACGAATTAGGTTCATAATCCCTATCTGAAAGGGCAGACGCCACAGGCTGTCCCACTGTACAAGGATCTCTTAATGGTGGTAATGAGTTAAAATTTTGAATTGTATAAAGTGTATACATTATTCTAATAGTCTCCATTACAGGCAATTTTTTAGTGAAACAAAAATCCCCAAACCAATGAGTTTTCGGCACTGTACATACACTCCATACATCATATAATTACACAGCATTACAAGATAGCCTCTGCCCATGTGCCCTTTTCAATGTGCTGTAAGCTTGGATGTGTAGCTCTAAATTGAATGTTAGCAACAACAGAATTCATTGAGAAATACCACTGTGTACTATGTGGCAGTAAAGGCACACCTGCCTCATAAAAACATGCCTACACAGAGCAATGTAGTGTGTCACTATTTTATTTGACCTGCTCAGTTAAATTTCACGATCCTTTATAAATATTTGTATGCTTAAGGGCCCTACCAAATGCTGTGGTAGTCACATGGGGCTTGTCTGACCATACTTCTCCTTGCTGGTCAGTACTGGTTGGTGAAGAGGGAGGCCAAGGAGCAGTTCTGATATCAATCGCCATTGATGTGAGCAGTGGCCAGCAATCAAACTCAGGTCGCTGGGGTCGTAGCAGTGCACGAACCACTGTGCCCGCGCTCAGTTATATAATATTCCCACAATGGCAAGTCAATGTTCTGAGCCAACTATACAGGTTGGTACACATTTTTATTTGGCTTTATCATAACGACAACCATCATCGCAACAGATGTTCTCATCATTTTTTCTCAGCGTCATAATCTCTTTAGTGCCGTTTCCCTATCAGCAATCCACTTCCTTGGGTGTTGCCTTTACGTTTTTTGACATGGTCCGTGTGGTGCAAGTGGTTGCATATGGGTCCCCACTTTGCTGATGTCTGTGTTTCAGCTGGTCTCCAGTCTGCATGACGTCATGCGCGTGGACGAAACCCGATCACGATGTGGATTAAGCTCAGCTGGCCACATCGCTGTTGGCGGTACACGCGCGCTCGTATATATTTTTTCTTATGGGTGTAAAAAAAGTCAGGAGAAATATTAACTTGCTCAGCGTTCCTTGACAATGTGCCTGTAGAGAAACAGCCTTGCAACACAGGTGCGTTTTTATGGTAAGATTAGGGGAATGTTGTCATTGCCTCTGATAATGGCACGTCAAGGGAACGATGATGATATGAACTGTTTGTAACGCTGGAGGAATAAGTGGTTGTATGACCTAAAAGGATGAGCAGCAAAGGGGCATGACACGAATAGCAAGACAACAGCCATTAAAGCACTGACTTCAGACTTGGCTTGTTTTTTTTTATTGCAGTAATTACAGTGTACAGCTACTTTAAGGAAAATGACTCACAATTTGACCTCAGCGTTGTTTTTGTGTTTTCAAATCCGGTGTACTCAAGGGGACTTTTATGCTGAAATCACACCAGCACCCTTTCTTGAGTTTAAACAATCAGCCTACAGAGCAGGTAGGACAGGTTTTTGGCCACACTGTAAATGCTAGTCAGCCGTGGAGACATGGCGGTAGTCCCTTGCAACTGGTCCATTCCAGAATTTACAAGGGCAGCTGGCAGTCAAATCCAGTTTTCTGTATCTTTTTACCCAGTTTCCTCTGCGAGGCTTTTCCTAGTGCAGCTGTTGTGCTTCTTTTTGTTACCTCGGGTACGCAGTTTATGGCAGGGGCTGGAGACAAATAGTGAAGTACACGTTTTCCAACGAAACGAGCATTTGTGAGCATGTTAACCCCCTCGCTCAATACCATAGCGGTCGCTGTGGATATATTTGGAGTGTACAAGCAAAAGAGATACAAATACAAACATGAAGGCTAAAACATTTAACGAGTCACTGTCTCTTGGTTTTTGTGATCCATGAAATTGTGCGGCTGCTGGTGGGTGCACGACATGCCCCTCTTCATTTCAAGGGCACCGGTGATCATTGTATGCTTGTGTGGGAGAACAGTGACATAATTGTTCGGCAAACAAGAAACTCTTTTTAAAAAAATTGTCATTTCAATCACAAGATACGTTATTGCCAGTTGCAGTGTATCTCGAGTCAGGTGATCACACCATTCTGGTTTTCCCACCACGTGCCTGCCCGCAAAATGAAAATAATTACTGTAACTTTAAAAATATATAAAAGCCACTAGAACTGTCCGTTCCCTAATCCATACAACACGTTATACTAGCACGATTGTAACAGAATCCTGTATTTTGTCCAAGATAAACGAACTGTTCGTTATCACTTCCACGCAGTGATTGTCTATTGTTTTAATAGGTATCTGACAGTTGGGAGTCCAAATGCTTTTTACTCATTTTGGCTGAGAATTTTTCTGCAATAATGGTCAGGTAATGCTACATTTGAATGATGGATGGATTTTTTTTATTGAAAACTAGATAACATGCCAATCAGATGTCGTGTAGTACTTTGTAGAATTGGTGGAAAAATTAAAATGGTGTTTAACTCTTATTTTTTTAAACATTGGATGGCATTCAAATTAATATATAACTATGTGTTTCACAAGACTAAAGGTTACTTTCTTGTGCTAATATATGCACTGACCTGCCGTGTAAACACGGTGTACTTTACAGTCTGTAGCATACTTTCAGATATTTTCAGCACTAAGTTGAAAATAGATCCTTTTTTTGCTCGAGGAATCAAGGAATTTTCCTCGTGACTTCGCGATGCCATGCTGTGGGTGTGGGGAGCATGGGGGATGGGTTATAAGTATCCAATTTAATGGTCAAGAAAAATTACTAATTTACTTTATTTATGGATGGACGAGAATGTTTTCTACAGGGGGGAATAAAATATTAATGCAACTAAATTTGGTGTTTAAAAATTGTACAAACTGCATTAAAATGTGACGGAAACTACAAAAAAATCCCGTTTCTTCTCAACCATGAAGCTACACAGCTTTGGGCCGAGTTCCTGCTGGTGAATACTTCCATCGGGCTTTATCATTCAAGAGGAATTAAGTACTGTATCCTCGAATGCCACAGTAGGAAGATGTATACTTTAATGTGTTTTACTTCTTTCGCACCGTACGCAGCCTCCTGTGCTAATCGGAGGTGCAGGGGAAGGACAACAAACTGAACACAAAAATCAGTTATATAGAATGAGTTTTCAATTTTGATTTAATAGTGCATTGCTCCGGTGGCTTCCTAATATCAGAAGGACGATCGTTCCAGATGGCCGCAGAAGCGCATCTGAAAGCATGCAATGCAGTGTCCGTCTTTGTTCAATAGCTAGACAAAAGCCGCTGCGAGGATGACCGGAGTTCACGTGATGGTTTATACTCCTTGCCGAAATCAGCAACGTATTGTGGTTCATTTGTGGCAAGCATTTTGAGCATAATGAATACAACCTTACAATGTATTGGTTCGGCAACTGGAAGCCAATGCAGCTTGGCGAGCACTTGATGACAAATAATTTAAATCAACGTCATAACCGCCAGATGCTGAAACTGACAACCCTGCACAGATGCTGTTCACCAACAGATATACTGATATTGGAACCATGATTTAAGTGGGATCTGCCAAGTGAAACTGTGTTGGTCAAGCGATGTCAGAATGATACTACTTCCAGGCAGAAAAAAAATGCCTCATTTACAATTGTAAATATTTTAAAGCCACTAATTTTATTAGACTTGAGGCGAAACTGCGCACGAAAATTAAGCGAAAGTTCTAGCTACGCCAGCTAGCATTCCCTGCTTTAAAAAAAGGATCGCTTTTTATAAAAAAAAAGTAGAAGTTGGTTAATGACTCAACCTTAGCAATGCCATTGGCAGCATTACAAGGCATGCCGAGCACCACAGTGGTACAGAGCCAACAGAAACATGCGAAATAACTACATTTCATTCCAAGTTATGTCTATCGCAGCCTTGGGTAACTCTCATCAAAGATTTATTTTCGGATTGTACTGCGTGTTGTTCAGCATGATGCCCGTCATTTCACTCCACGTGCTGGGAACTCGGTTGCTGAAGAAGCTTCCAGCATGTGGGAAGAAGCTAATCATCAGACACAGAACAACAACTACCAAACCTACTTGGCCAAAGGATGAGCTCTGCTAATTTTCTATTGTCAAAGTAGCAAGACAATGGTCCATATTTGTTTTTGGGTCGCTAAATTAAAAAAAACAAATATGAACCATTCTAATGTTGACTACTTTTTTTAAGTTAGCACAGACACTATTTGCTGTCCTTAGAGCCTCCTAGTGGATAAATAAACGCATTTAATCTGTCTACCAAGCCTTGAAATATTAGCTTTATGTTGTGTTTTTCCAAGGGAAAATCAAACCTCTTGGGCATACATTTTAAACAGCTCATTATAAATAATGTGAAAGTAATTGTCCGGTTGAATTTTTAAAATATCAATACCGTACACATTCATAATACGGTCTAAATTTGTTTTTACTCTTGCGCTGAAGGAACTGTGGTGCCACGCCTCACTATGCATAGCTGTACCATGAGCTCAGCGGCTTTTGCCAACAGCAGGAGAAGCTGTACAAACAGGGAGCCCCACAGGAGAAAAAAACCTTGTAAAACACAGGGTCAGCTGGGAATGTCAGAGTGCACATTCAATTGCCATTTTTTTGTTTATTTATAAAGATTCCTTTAACTTGTTAACGTTGATGCAAGTATTTTATATGGCCAGTTGAATATAGTGCAGCAATTTACACTATTGCCAAATAAATAGTTGAGTGAGCAATGTAAATCTGAAAACTTAAGCTCACTATAGATCTATAACACAAATTGAAGATTATAAACATTCCGAATGGGCAACCCATCCTATGAACTAGGTGAACCTTCCCCAGCAGCCCTGCAGCCACCTGTCAACCCCGCTCCCCTTCCTGTTGGTCCGTCCTTCATTGTCACATGGTAACGAGTGTCACTCACCTGACACTCACCAGATACTCATCTGGTGAGTGTCATCTGACATTCATGACACCACTCAGCAGTCACCCATCAGACGGACATTTACCAAAACCTCACTGGACACTCACCAGACACCAATAAGCAGACACTCGCCACTCACCTGACACTCAACACGAACATGTACTCGCTGGACAAATTGAAGAAAAACTCCGTTTAACACGTAGCCTTTCGCGACCAATATTATCCACAATAAAGTTTTTTTGGGGGGGTTAGATCGCGTAAATATCAACGACAAACTATAGCACGAGGCACTCTCAACTGTACCCCATTGGCGACTCACATAGTGCAATATTGTATATCGTCCAGCTGGGGGTGCACCACCCATCGTGCCTTGCAGGCAGTCACAGGGTTCTTTGACCGAAATCAATAAGGGTCAAGTCTAGGTAACTCCGATATAACCTGTGACTGATTGTGAGTCAGAGCACTACAACATCTCATGACTAGAATGGTGGAGTGGTTTTGGAGGATATGGCGAACAACTAAAAGAACACACGGACAAATAAAATATGACGATGCCCTGAGCAAACATGGCAGCCCCAGGTTTGAAAATTACACTTATGGACTAAAACTGTTCCTTCCCGCTATAAAAAAAATACTATTGTGCGGTTTGTGCATTTACCTATTTTCTTGAAAGTGCAGAACAGCAGGTGCCGTGTATCAAATTACTTCCACACTCACAATTCAAGGCAAACACACTGCAGTACAGGTAAAAATCAGTCTTTTAGCACCCTCATAAGGACAGTCGGTACTACTGCATAGAGCCCCTCTGGCTTACTTCCATCAAAAGCACCCCATAGTAAACTGAACAGAAGCCTACTTTCTGTGAATTAAACATGTTTGTTAAGATGGAATGTTACTTGAGTTTTCAGTTAAGCAAGTTGGCCTGATGTCAGAGTCGGGGAATTTTTTTTTTATTGTGAGAGTACAGATGAGACATTTTTAGAAACAAACTGATAACTCTAAAGACAGCACAGCCTTGCCTTCACTCTGATCTATGTTTGTGAAGCGAGCGAGTGTAGCGGAGGCGGTACCAGCAAGAGCCTTGATTCGGGAGCGCTCAAAGAGCCTCGCCGAGCTGTTCTCATTGTCCCAGTCCTCCTCGCTTGCCTCCCATCGGTTGTTGATGCTCTCGTACTGCTGCTGTATGTCCATGCTGCCCTCCAGGTCTTTGCTTACCGCAGTCATGGCTGCGTTCGGCTCTTAGCTCCTCGAGAAAACCCTGCAGATTGGGACGTTGAGGAGAACAACAAAATTACTTCATTGCAGCCGTGAAAAAAAACCCCTAAATGATTTCAGCTATGCCCAGTTGTAATCTCAAACAGCACTGTTAGAAACTGCATGGTACAAGGGAATTTTACAATTATAACATGACCTTTCATACCGTTGTAAAGTTTGCCAGCAATCTGCGCATGACACATTTTCTGCAGCTACACCCAAGTCAAGGGCAAAGAGTTAACGCAACCTGTGATGCATGTCCTCTCGGTTGCTTTTGCACAATTTAAAAATAAATAATAACTTGTAGATTGTTGTTCAATTACTGATAGATGGAGGCCTGCCCATGCAGTGTTGGTAGTTAGAGGTTGTTGACCATACAACACACGCTGGTCAGCACAGGCTGGTGAAGGGTGCCCCAGGAATGATTCAGATATCACTCGCCACTGATAGTAGTCATGGCAGTGAATCAATTTACAGTCATTGGGCTCATAGTGCAGTGCACTGGACCAATATATCATCGCTCCACCCCAAATTTTGCATATTACAGTTGTGAGAAATTGTTGCAAAGGTAAAAATAACAGCCAACATTACACTTTACATTGTAAACCCATCTGTTTAATTCATTTTGGAGCTCTAAGAAGCAAAATGGCTAATCACTGTAATTACTAAATTTTGTAATGTACCAATTTTAAAACTGAGTGGATTATGGAGGGAGTGTGTAATCTGAGCCTTCATAAGGCATTCTATTGCAGCAAGCATCATTAGTACATGATGATGGGTATGAGTGACAAAACATCTGACGTCGGTAATACCCTGTGGTATTACCAGACATTTGCACAAATCGAACCATTCACCCGTTGCGGAATATCTCTGATGGCTGTTGCTGGTTTCCAAGCATGCAGCTGTATTTTCATATTCCACTTTTTCATTTAAGTAATGTGGCTACACTAACCTCATGTACACCGTATATTTTAAACAATGTATTTTGAGCCAATGTTGACAACATTGACAGTGCACCATCCGTGTGGCTTTGTCATTGGTTTGTCATAACGGCAATGCTACAGACCACGTAACCGTATTGCAGTGACGTAGCCCATCACGCCACTAGTGTCGCGACAAATTAAAAAGCAGTGTCCATAGCCATTCTGTTAAAATACAGCCATAAAAATCACTTAACTTGGCAAGACACTTTTGAGTTCATACTAAATATCCCACCTGCTTCTAAATGAAACGACTGTGACACCATGTGCTTGTGCGCTTGGTCTCTCTTTAGATTTCGTGTTTCTTATGTGCATTTGGATTCCTGATACAGATTAACTAAATAATGATGGGGAAAACATACTAAAATGTACACACACGCACCTCCGATTAGCAGGATTGGCTAAGGACAGCGCGAAATAAGTTCAACATACATGCATACCAGTTTCGTGAGATACATTTCTGATTACAAACTTAATGCACTTATCTTATAAACACAGTGGAATAAACAAAGGTTTTTATGCACGTTAATGTCAATGTGTGGTAACAACTCATCAACACATTAACAGCTTACCTTAGTGAATAATATGCAGATTCATTTTCCTCACACGGATCTACAAGGATTTAAATGCTAAATGCACTATAATTCAAAATCAGGTATTACTTCCTCGCCAACATACACTCTAAATGTAATAATGCGATAGAATAAATAACTACATGACCCATTCCATACCGGTATTGGACAGGGTTGAAATATTCAGTCACAAGTTTAGACTTCATGAGTGCAGTAAAGCTGAGGTGGACCACACAAGCCATTCTATTTTTGTTAATCAATATTTTGGTCCAAAAAGCAGGTTGTTATCAATCATAATCACATTGTCACAAATATCGTTAACGATCCTAGTTTCCAAACCCATCACCATGCCATGGCCTGCAGATACTGTAGTCAAAACACACCCAAATACTCACACCTGAACTAAGACGATGCGTTTTTCACCAGACTAAGACTATGCCTTAATACCCCCAAACCAATACATAGGCTTAAACATTTAAGTAAGTTTTTGAAACTAATATTTCAACTAAAAACTGTTGGGTTACTTAATCCTGGTGTAATTAATGTTATCTTGAATTAACAATTACCAGAAGAAAACGTTCAAGTCAAGATTTAAAAACGTAATGCCCAAATTAAGTGAAGATTGGCACCAAAAGTATAGGTGAAAACGGTCACCACTAGAGAAATGGCAATGTTGACTTGAAGTATATGGGATCAAAAGACAAATATAGGTCATGTTGGCACCAAAGGATAATATGTTCCTGAGCTATGGAACCCATAGCTTCCTCGAGCTTATATGATGGTACACATGGCCTGGGCACGATTCATCTCCAGAAGGGTATAGCTGTGACACACGTGTGTTAAGTCTGGACCAGATTTTGAGGATGCAAAGCATTCCTTTTCATCAGAGTAGTGCGAATGCAGCGCACATGTTGTCCTTTGATATAGCATTTTGTATATTATCAAGGTTTACATGCATTAGCATGGCAGAATGTATGTACAGGCAATGTATAAATGTAACTTGTGCTATATCTATATATCTGTGTAGAAAATGTATCCTAGTAAAATACTGCATTCTTAACCATCAGGTATTTGATGAATATTGATTTATATTAAACAAAAATACGAAATAAATGTTGAGTGTCTTATAGTTGACCCCATCAAGGGCAACAACAAATAAGAGTATTTAATGTCTTCCACTATTCATCCTTTTCATGTGCAATCAATATTTATTCAAATATTTACCACTATTAAAGTGCTCCTGGTAAACAATGCCAAGTAGGCCTTCAAGTCTCCATGCTGTAACTTAGATTCCCAGATCAATTTAAGTGAATTGCTTTGTGGTTCTGCTTGAAATGGTGGGACAAAACCACTTGTGTAGTGATAACATTTATATATATTTCATAATCTAACATTTTAAAATATCCTCAAAAATATATAATTTGGCGAGTACCAAACCTTCCATGGACTGTGAGAATGAGTATAATGATATAGGAAAGTGCTGTTGTTTTTTTATATTCTTGGTTCTTTCGGTAAAGTCACGTAAAACGGGAAATAATAAAATACAAATAAACAATAAAATTCTCACGAAGTTGCTGTGGTTTTCACACCTGATGATGATTGCTTGTGTTGCAATCGAAACGTCGTGAGAATTTTATAGTTTTATTTGTATTATTTTATTATTTCCCTTCTACGTGACTTTACCGAAAGAACCAAGAATATGAATCCCTGCAGTCACGAAAGCTTTAAATTGCTGTTGTTTTATAAATAGAAAAAATACACCCAAAGACGGCACACATAGAAATACTGCGGAGGAAATATCCACGAATTGTATATTTGCCACAATCTTATCGCTAACTCTTTGGCCAATAACTCATATTAGTTTCCTCTCCAGCCACATTCTAGATCTTATATTCAACCAAATACCTTTTGGCTGAAACCACCTCGTACCACGCATACCACTGTCAGGTTAAACATATTTCAACAATGACATGTGTAAACATATTCATTATAAAAAAGTACAGTATGTCTTGTGAGTTTTAAACAGTACCTCAACAATAACAAAAAAATCTTAATAGCATTAGTGTAATGTTTTACAAAGACATCTAATATTCAAGTTTACCAAAGTCAAACATGTTCAGGAGAGGATTTGGTGATGAGAGAAAAAAGTGCTGGTAAAACATTTGGTGATGCCAATTAAAACTGGATAAACAGCTTGAACTAAATTACCCATGTCCATGCTAATCTCATAATCTTTTCGTACAAAGATTACAGTGGCAGAGGAACTCCTAGAATAAATTCTTAAGTTAACAATTTCCTGCAGAGCTATCATTAACTTGTGTTTACAATTACAGAAATAATTTTACGTACGACCTTACAAAGACCAAGTCGATCACCACCTCTTTTGTTGGGCTGAATGGCTGTTAACATGTATAAAATGCCTCTGTTGCCAGATTGTATGATAACATTACACATATGGTACCATAATATTAATTGATTATTAATATAGCCAACACCACATACGTCATTAAACAAGGTCGTGCATGTAAAAATGGCTGCATTTATCCAACCATCAAGTTGGAAAAGTACTTGAAAACATTGTAATTTTTTACTCTGCCACCCATTTTCAGATGATAGGCAAAAAGGCGCATTTACATCTAAATTCACTGAATATGATTTGGTTATTTATCCATTTTTATCTCTCCAAGTTATCCTTAAGCATGCAGCAATGAGTTCAGAACTCTTATTTTAACATGACTGCACATCTAATTAATTTAAACTTTTCTTTTTAAAAAAATCACGTTCGATTAGTAAAATTCTACGAGAAATTCAGCAAAGGCAGTAATAGCAAATACAATACTATATTATGCTGAAACTAAAAGCGATGGTGTAGTGGTTGGTGCATTGCTACGAACCGAATGACCTAACGTTACACGGCCATGACTAACATTCATGATGAGTGATATTTGCACTGATCTTCATTCCTCCCTTCACCAACCCACACTGACCAGAATCCTGAAGTATGTCAAACAAACCTTCATCTCATTCAGCAGTGCATTTACAAAGAGCTGTAAACATTTTAACATGAAAATGTAACACAGCTATGATGTCAATGCAACCAAGGAGGCAGTGGTCCTGGCAAGAGAAGTCACATTTTGGTGTGATTTATTGTTTGAGAGTATAGTTGCTCCCTTGCAACAGAATTGCTGAGACAAATTCCAGTTGAAAGGATAACTGGGAGATGGTGGTTGATCCTTTCTAGTGATGGGTGGTGACCCACTTTCCAGTCTGCACGTAGCCCATCTAACACCATTCATTTTAATGCTCCTGTGCTATTAATAGAAAAAGGTTTGCCTCTTCCATTACAACAACTTGACTGATAAATTACGATAGATACTCGGTACTGATCCTGAAATGATCAAAACTCAGCTAATACTGCAAGTCGATCACGAAGAATAAACTTAAGAGCAAAGCGACCAAGCAGAATGTGGTATACGAGTCCACAAATGTATTTGTCCAATCCTATTTTGGTAATAATGTGAATATTAGTGTTAAGAAATGTATTTGAACTTAAAAACACATAAATGATGGGTTATTATACAACGCCATGGCAACATAACATTTAACTTGGTTTCAATTATACAAATTATTAGATGTCGGGAACATTCCTAGTAGGATCGCCAGTGATCAAGTACAGGATTCTAAATCTCTCACAACTAGTCTAAACAGGTAATTGAAAAGAATACACGTATAAAAGGTACACAACAGGAAGCATATGGCCATTAGATGTCTGTATTGCCCTGTAAGTCTGTTTGGTAGAAATTTGAAACAAGGAAAGGTTCATGGCCTATTGTCATTTCTGCCACCCTCAGATTAATCAGAATAACCTACACATTAATACAATGTGCTTATTTGAGTTTTCCAGGGAGCAATTAGAGGGCAACGTCCTTTAAGTGAGACATTGCTGAACATAAACAACATGACCTTGTATAGTTTAACTAGGGTAATAATTATAAGTGAGTAAATATAAAATCAAGATATTACTTTTACCCACGGTTCAAAAAGCTAAAGAAAACACGCAATCACTGTATATATTTAAAACATTACAATACAAATGTATATAGAATACAAATAACTATTTCCAAAGCGCACAATTCCATTTGTAGAGCCAAAAACCTCAATTCATTTCAGACAGGAAGATTTGGTATTTTTGGGCCCCTTTAGTGGAAACTATTGACAAAGGCCCAATTATTTATGTTCATATAGGATTGGGTGTTACTTAGGCCCCCTGTGACCATAAGGCCCAATTGTGGCTGCTGGTATTATCGGTTATATATATTTTTTTGAAATGTCATTTCTGATACATATAAGAGGTTTATACATTACAGAGTTTGGTTTATATGTCTTGCTCATTGGTTTTTATTACAATTCGAGACATGCTGTCCAGACATTAATTACATTATGATATGCCGCTGGCCTGTCCCTGAGGAAAGGCAAAAATATCAGCATGAACCACTTGCTTTTGAACTAAAAGCACTCAAGTATCCTTGGTATAACATCAATAGGCAGAGAACCCAGGCCGATGGCACAATGGCAGGTGTCTCCATGCAAGAGGAGACAGAGATTTTTGGGTGATCACGTTTACCACTGGCTAAAAAGTGCAAATGTTCCGCATTTGTTAAGTGTTTTCACACTATTTTCAAATATTTTAGCAGCAAAACATTACATTCCAGCACAACATAGCCGCGTTAATATGTCAGAGCTTAGCATCTGTGTGTGTAGGTGGAAAGATGTTTACAGGAAAACAGACATCCAAAAAGTGAGAAAATTGCTAACAGTTTTATGTAAATACAGTATGAATGTTCAACAATTTTTGTGGGAATGTCATTTGCTGTAGATGCAATACAATGCTACTGCAGAACAAAATAATTAGTTTGTACTCAGAGTATAAATCAATAACATATTGAATTACGTTTTATTTTTCAAATCCACCATCTGTCCTAGCATTAAATATTATCCGTACATTTTATTGCCCTTACAATCGAAATATTTGTCTTTGGAATATTTATGTGGCAGTATTTTATTGGTTGAGTGTGATGGCATTTATATAACATGGTATAGTTATAAGATTGGCTGATGTATTAACACTCAAATTAATTGCTTTTAAAGTTATGGTTTGTGAGTGGCATAGCAGGCAGGGCCCAGGTGAGAGGCAAGAGGTGAATGCTGGTTTTGTTAAAAATGCCAACCACAAAAAAAACCACATTAACAATTTGCTGAAAGTCACCCATAACTTGGCACAATACCATTTTAATACTTTTAAGTCACACGTTATAATCGGCTTTGGTGCTTGCATCATGCGGGCAAAAAAACACAGCACATCCATACACATTTGCTCCTCGTGAAATTTAGCAGAACACACGCAATATTATCTTCTCATTTTCGCTTTGCCGCTTTACACATTGGGCTCAACAGATCCAAGAATGGGAACCGGCAGACGCCCCCTGGGGGTTCCCATCTGCTAAGGAAAGCGGAGCCACCACCACCCCCCCGCTGTAGCAGCGCCGAGACTGAGGGCCCATTGTGAGGAGGCACACTCCAGCCGCACAAGGAGCCAGGGGGCATCAGCCACGCCCTGGGCGGTGCGGCTGCTAGACCGGGCCGAATGGCGAGTAACATTACCGCGTCCCCCACCTTTAAATATGAAGGCAACAACGGCGAGTGGTTCATACGGCTCCCGGTAAAAAAAAATGCGCAAGCGGCTAAGGCAGTGGGAATTAGAGCGTCTTAAAATATCCCTAAGGCATAAAGCCTGCCTCTCTCCCTGAATTATCAGCAGCCTCTGAGTAGAGACTGTAGGGGTAAAAAGTCATGCCATACGGGTTAGCAGGCCAGTATTGCGAGTACCCAGGTCATATAGCAACAATTCAGTGTGCCAGAGAGTGCGTGCTATCATGCGTGGTTTATATACTTGAGCTGTGGTTATTAGAATATGCAATCCAGTTTATTGAATCGAACAGTTCAGGTTATGTAGTCATTTGGCATAGGATATTGGGTCAAGAGGTGCATGTTATTAGGTCATGGAGTGCGGGTTATAGGGTTCTTGGTGTTGGTTACTAGGTCGTGGAGTACATGTTATTGGGTAATGGAGTGCCCGTTATTGGGAGCCGCTCTCCCAAATGCATATCCTTCCTGCCCCAGTGACCCGCGTCCTCATCCCCAGGGAAATGATGGGAGAGGATCCGCGGAAACGATGGAGGTGACATCAGATAAGCTATTTGAGATGTCAGGGAGGACAAGATGCGAGATGGATAAGCATGCCAAGAAAATGCAGATAAATAGAAAGTTGGGAGGCGAGATGTAATGTTGAAGATACGAGATCGATGTTATACGATGGGGAAGATGGGTGATATTAGAAAATATATAGGTTGGAGATAGAGATGTTCAATGGATGAGGAACGTGATAATACATTGGATGAATTATGAAGATGAAGTAAAGGAGACGGGATGATAAATAGGAATGGGAAAGGATGGTAACGGAGATGTCAGGGAGATGAGTCATAGAGGGCACATGGGGGAAGGGTAAGATAAAGATAGGTGATGGAGATATGATCACGATAGAGGAGATAAGATGGGTAAAGAGGGAGATTTGAATAAAATGGAGGCAGAACGAAAATGGATATGGGAGGAAAAAAAAGATTAAATGTCGAAGATACACGATTCATGTGTGGGGGATGGAAGGATGAATGATGGAAATTAGGGAAATAGAGACAGGGTACAGAGTACACTGTACAAAAGTGAGGGGGATGGGAAAGATATACGCAACTGTACTGTGAAGAAGTGAGGGATATGAATAAGATACGAGATGGAGGAGACGTAAGTTTGCAGTAAGACGAAAAAAATGGAAGAAATAAAATGCAGACAGAAGCCTAAATGGAGGTGGGAAGAATACAGAGATTATAATGTGGAGATGTGGGATAAATGTGAGAGGGATGAAGCAGAGCATTGTGATGGGATATTTTAAAGAGACGGAGGAGACGCGAGACGGATGAGTGAGATGACAATAAAACAGGGAAAGCTGAAATATAGAGAAGTGGGGAAGATACGAGATGAATATCGGAGATGGAGGACAAATGTGGGGGATGGGAATGATGGAACGGCGGAGGAGGCGGGAGTGGAGATGGAGGATCCCGCGGAATGGGAGGAGATGGGATAAGGCTGAGCCTCGCCAACATTTACCGATTTAATTAACAAATTACGCAATTAAGATAACGCATGCAACGTATTATTATTCTTATTACGATTCCCCGACGCCGGAATAGCAATTCATGTAAACGGCAATGCAAATAAAGAAAGATTTCGGCAAATGAATGAAAATGACGTCTTGTATAAAAAAAAATGCATCCCCCGTTGCCCGTTCTCTCTCCCGACCGCTCCCATCACAATGGGCGGCGAGACGAGGGTGGTGGTGGTACGAATAGTGTGTGTGTGGAGAGAGGGCGGGGATGTATAGAGGAGGAGGATAACGACGACGGACATCGTCTGGCGAGAAGATGCTTAAGGTATGGGCGATGATGAGGAGAGGAAAACATAATTTAAACGGCGTTGTACGGAGAGAAAGCGCGGGAGGCCAACACGGGGGCGTCCATGACAACAACACCACCAACAACATCACCACCAGCATCACCACCAACACCCGCCGCACCGTTACACGGCGGCCCAAGCCTTCAGACGAGAGCCCCTTGGCGCCCTTCGTGCAACAATCGCACGGATCACGCGTGAGCCCGGTATCCGCCTCGCGGATTGCGCGGATGGGGCGCTTGCCGCGTACGAATAACGCCGACAACTAACGCGGCCACGGGTGCCGCATACAAATACCACGGGCACGACGGCAGGATTTAAGGCAAACACGGCACACATTCATCGCGTCGGCGAGTGAAACGTAAAACTCACCGCTAGACGTGCACAAAGAGCAAGAGAGAGAGAGAACCACGTTACTGTATGCTCGGCGTGTGTTCGTTAATAACGCGATGGGAGAATTCCACTGACCTCCCTCCCCGCGAAGGGACGTCCTTGCTGCTCTCCTCCAGCCGCTCGGCTATGGCTGATGTCGATGATGCTGCTGCTGCTGATGCTGCTGCTGCTGATTGTACGGGGGGTATAAAGGGAGGTAGGGGGGAGCAGGAGGAGAAGAAACGTGGCGAGCTTCTCCCTCTCTCTCAATTGTGTGCCTGTCTGTGGTCCTTATCCCGTCCCTGGGTGATCACGGTCGGAGCGTGCGTGCCGTCATGAGCAGCAGCAGCAGCAGGAGGAGGAGGCACGACGACGTAACGAGAGCCACTACCACCACCCCCACCACCACTCCTTCTTGTAGCCAGAGTGAATCTCAACATCGGGGCTGGGCTCGCCCCTATGTGTTGTGTTGGCAATGGATTTTTTTTATATATAGATACCGTTATATTTCAACAACAAAAAAAACACCCACGATTTTAACGTTGTTATTATTAATTTTATCAGGGTTACGTCTCTCGTGTTTTTTTTTCGTGCGTAATGCGTTTACTTTTAGACGAACGGAGAGGATCCGGGAGCGGTTTTAGTTTCGGAGGAATGTTGGGTCAGTGGAGGGATGGAGAAGGCTGGCGCGGGGGGGGGTGGTCGGACTATGTCGGAGCCGGGATTAGCGCGGTTTACTTTCTTGCCGCGGAGGGGACAAAGCCGGGAGGAAAGAGACGGGCAGGGCTGTGGCAGCAGCATGCGCGCGGAAACATCACGTCACCACATCACATCCCACACGGCACCACATCCCATCACATCCCACACGGCACCGCATCACATCACATCCCACACGGCACCACATCACATCACATCCCACACGTCACCGCATCACATCACATCCCACACGTCACCACATCCCATCACATCCCACACGGCACCGCGTCCCATCACATCCCACACGTCACCGCATCACATCCCACACGTCACCGCATCACATCACATCCCACACGTCACCACATCACATCACATCCCACACGGCACCGCATCACATCACATCCCACACGGCACCGCATCACATCACATCCCACACGGCACCGCATCACATCACATCCCACACGGCACTACATCACATCACATCCCACGCGTCACCGCGTCTCATCACATCCCACACGTCACCGCATCACATCACATCCCACACGTCACCGCATCACATCCCACACGGCACCGCGTCCCATCACATCCCACGCGGCACCGCGTCCCATCACATCCCACACGTCACCGCGTCCCATCACATCCCACACGTCACCGCATCACATCCCACACGGCACCGCATCACATCACATCCCACACGGCACCGCATCACATCACATCCCACACGGCACCGCATCACATCCCACACGGCACCGCATCACATCACATCCCACACGTCACCGCATCCCATCACATCCCATTACAGCATAACGTCATGGGCATGTCATTACATCACCGTATTGTTGTGTCCCGTTACACCCCAATATGCCAACAAGGCATCACATCGTCATCTCCCCTTGCACCATCCCATCACATCATCACATCCCACCAACTTGCTACTCATTGGTCTATGGCCCCTCGTCTGATTATCTGATTACATCGCCACATGCCACTGCTGTTTCCCCTCCCTTCCGCCCTGCTATTCGGGATATAACTCATCTTGCTCCAACACACTGCTCATGAAGGGCTGTGGTTCTGGTTGCATGAGTGGAACAATAGATGTCCGCAGCTGTGACCAATGCCATATTCCATAGTGTGAGCGGAAAATACTGTTTAATCAGGTGGAGTGTTCAAGGCTCTGTGTAATTGTGTTCAGGTGTAGGTGTTAAAAGATCCCTCAAAAAGTAAATTGTGATTCGGGCTTTACGTTTATTTTCAAATTTCCGTACATGTAACACTGCCAGCAAGTGGTCTAGCCACAAGAGGATGTTGGAGGCAATTTCGACAACTGGGAATCTTCTGGAAAAAGTTGTAGCTGCCTTGTTTTTAACTGATGCCTCTTACACTGCTCGTGCATGTCGGATCAAAGTCCACATGCGGTATGCAGGTCGCGATGTAGACTGGGGCAGGCACTCATAATAAAGGTGTGTGGGTTAGATCGTGTAAGTATAAATTGTCGTCATAACCCTCCACCACCCGACACAGCCAGTGAGGTTTGCCACGTAAACGTTACTACTTCAACCCACCGGTGTGTTGGAGAGTAAATCCACAACATTTACAATTTGAGTAGGCACGTAACTAGTATCAGAATTAGAATATTTATACTGGAGGAATCCGATGAGCTATGAAGCTCTTTTTTCACAGGCATACTGGATGTGATGTGCCGGGTGCGCATTTATTTCTGTTACATCACCGACTCGGACATGAAGCCCTGTGCGTTTGATTCATTCGGCAAAAAAAATGCTGCATTCCCCATTTACTTTCCCACAAATGTGCTGCTGTACCAAAGCTCATCTTTTTTTTACTAACACAGTTTTTGGTACTGTATTGTGATGCGTCATTTCATAGAATATTGGAGTGTAGTTCTCAATCCCTTATCGAATATAAACACAGTGCAGCTGTGCATTTCGTCTCGACATCATGCTGAGACCTTTTTTTGGCATGGCTGCTTCACATCTCTTGATTGAATGCGAAGAGAAAATGTAATTACGGTACGGCATCTTATTTTGGGGATATAATGCTTCCAAAATAACACATTCACCAGTTAATACGCTCTTTTAAAAAGCATCAACCATTTCACCAGGTGGCACCTGGAGTATAATACTGTACTTGTACAGTGTAAAATAAACAAAACAGTACTGTTCATGTCATAAACAGGGCCACGTCGTTACTGCAAGGCTTTAGCCATGTGCACAAATAGTAGTGCACAATTTTTTTATAAATACGGTGTTTTGCTTAATCACTAAACAGCAGTTCAACATTTTAAAAGTATATACATGGCGGTCCGGTTGTCTTGTGACCCTACATTAATTGACCCCCAAACATGTATTCCTTTACATGTTCATTTCTGTTTTAAATAAACCTTACTTTTTTGTTAAATAAAGTTTTAGATAATTAAATTGCGGAGTCACAAGACATCTGGACCACCATGTCCAGTACTGTCATTTCTCAAATGTCACCAGCAGCGTCCCCTTCACTCTTTGCCTCCCTCCCTCGGCCTGCTAATAAGGGGCTTAAACATCTCCTGCTAAAGCCTCGCTTTTCAGAGTACCATTTTTTGTTTATTCCGCACGTGAGTTGATCTGCGTCAGTCTTAAATGCTATGAAGAGTCCTTCATGAGCTGTCAAGCGGTTCTGTTTTCAGAGACGCCTTTTTTGAGATGGTGTGGAGAACAACATCTGGGCAAAAAAACAAGTGACCATCCTATTTATGCAAACATCTAAACAATATATATTGCTTCGTTTGACGTAATGAACAGTTTTGGTTTATGACGTCTGTTAAAGGGAATTAAAATAGATTAATTTTATAGGGTTCTAACATTGGACATTCTAAAGTTACTATATGTTGTCAATAAGTTCGGTTTTACTATTTTTTTGCAAAATATTTGAAATATTACAAAAATGCAAAGGTATTACTGGACTCCATTTTTTTAATTGTTTTACTGTGTTTAGAAGGCTATGCCAGTTTTGCATTTTGTTTATGGATACGTTATTTTAATTGTGTGTTTTGTGTTCAAAGTATTTAAAAAAAAAATCAATTGTGCCAATGGCCAGATCCGCTAGTTTCAAAGTGGGGTCGAGGGTGCCTGCTGTCTAGAAGTGTGTACTGGTTGCATAAATTAAGCCTTCTCAAATCAATAAACTGAGCTCTCCGCGTTATAGAAATCATAGCTCTCAGAACAGAAGAAGTGCAGGAGAGCTGACTAAGGGTAGGTTTATTAAGCAGGGTTATAACTTTGATCTTGGGTCACTTTTACAATGCGCAATGTCTAAATTGCAGCGTCTTGCAATATATCCTGACACTATGCCAAAAAATGTTTCAATAAACTATTCACATTGTACTATACCTCTACTGTTATATTCCAAGTCCTGGTATTTCAATATATATTGTCCATATTAATACTTTCATAGCATGGCGAGAGATATATAGTAGATATATAGCATATCTGGATGAATTGTGTGCATACATATAACATAGTAAATTATGTACATTCATATACATGTAATAGTGTATACAAATTATGTACAGTATATGAACCGTCGTGGAATGGATTTGCATTAACTAACAGAACGCTCGCTCCATTGTAGGAGACGATCAAAGCCAGTAAGATCGAGGCTCTAAAACAGTCACACACATCTAATGTTAGGTTTAATTTTATTCCCATATTTATATCTTAATAGACAGAGTAAATGAGTTTGATGCCAGGGGTTATAGTTGTGATACTGCATATTTGTATAGCCTATCCTCAAACCATTTTTGACCTGAAAGTTATTTATCCTGTCTGTAAAAATTCATACAACTTGCACACAAAAAGTATACACACAATATGTATGCACTTATATCTTACGGACAAATAATAATTTAGACAGTACATATGTTTAGTAATACAACATCTGCATTGTGTGCATACTGCATACGATTTTGATTTGCATATTTTGTTGTTTTTGGCATGCGTTGTATGAATATTAATGCACAGAACATTAAACTGTTTTATTGGACAGGTTTGTTGTGATAACAAATGACATGGCTCTAATTGAATGAAAGGCCTCCATGCCCATATCCATACGTGCAGATGCATGTAAACATTGAACGTGCATGACCACCCGCTGTGTACTGCACAATCACTGCTGAGATGTCAACATTGGGTATTGTAAAAAATAAAGTACCATATTCTTGGTTCTTTCGATAGTCACCTGATGATGATTGCTTGTGTTGCAGTCGAAACGTCGTGAGAATTTTATTGTTTTATATTTTTATTATTTTATTGTTTCCCTTCTACGTGACTTTACCGAAAGAACCAAGAATATGAATCCCTGCAGTCACGAAAGCTCTAAATCAAAATAAAGTACCATGTACCAATATGGTAAAATAATTAATATCTGTGCAGCTTAAATATCTCGTTGCCAAAAGCATTGTGGCCCCACTTGATCAATATGTAACTCATCCGTGTATGTAATGCTGTTGTGGTGTAATGGTTAGCACACAGTGGACCATCTCCCAGCACTGCGGTTAAATCAATGGGCCATTTTCTTAAATCTCGCGACACAGTACACCCATAATAGAGGTTTTTGGGTTAGACCGCGTAAATATATAAATGTGTCGTTAAAACCCGCCACCACCCGACACAGCCAACTAGTAAGGGTTCTCATATAAACAGAACATGCAAATTCGTCACTAGTACAGCACAACGGTGTGTTGGAGAGCCAAGCCACAACATTTACAATCTGTACTCTTTGGTTCTTTCAGTAAAGTCACGTAGGTAGAAAAATAAAATTAAACCAAAAATAATATATCACGATGTTTCGATCGCAACACAAGCGGTCGTTCTCAGGCGGAAAAAAATATAATCCAGCAGTGGAACTGCTGAACCGGCTGGTTTTCTACCGAAAGAACCAAAGAGTATGGATTCCTGCAGTCACGAAAGCTTCAAATCAAGATTTACAATCTGAATACAACATTTCGCCAGTAATTACAACTAGCTTCATCAGGCAACAGCCAGATTTGTGGAGAAGTCTTACTATATTTACGCGATCTAACCCAAAAACCTCTATTATGGATGATATTGGTCGCAAAAGCCTACGTGTTAAACTGACAGTCCACACAGCAGTATAAATTGGTACACCATAGTTAATTGATGGGCAAGTCATGCGTGGTGGAGAAAAATGTGAATACTCCCATCTCTTCCACGACGTCTGGCCAGCATTGAAGAGTAGGCCAAAGACCCTCTAAAGTGGCCGTCTAGAACTCCCTCTAGTTTGAGGCCCTTCTGCCAGCAGAGGTGTGAGCCAGTAAATGCAGTGTTTCGCATTTACGTTCACCTTTTTACCATGTATAGTGTGTATATGCATTTTGGCAAAAAATGCAAAAGTCTGCGCTGGTGCTCTCATGTGTTTTAAGGTGACTGGCAGTTAACATTTATTATGAAGTGTCTCTTTTTATACCGGTCTGGCTTGTCAAAAATGAGTAGTTTTGCTTAACTCTTTCCATATTTTATGAAGAAGCAAAACCAGATGAGAGGCATGGGCGAAAGCAGCTGTATGTTTATGAGTTAAGGCTTCCTTGGCATATGGTATCAATACATGTTTTTTTCATTTATTTTAGATTCCTAGTTAAAACAAGAGATGAAGTATACAACAAGAGTTGTGTTTAATAACACAGGTAAACAACAATTAAAACGAAATACTTGTTTCCATTATTCAGCAACGTTCTTTTTGGCTTCACAACGTGACACATGTTTATCAGTGGAGACATTTTACAGCTTCAAACACTTGTACTGTAGTTTGTTTTTTTAGAATGTTAAAGCTGCCCAGATTAGACCCAGATATGTTTATAGTTAAATCTCAATTGCTTTGCACAGAACTAAGAACTGGTATTTCCCATGTTAAATCTAAAATACAAACTTCACAATACAGTATAGGAAACTGCAAAAAATCTTAAACAAAATGAGATTATTATTTATACTACAGCCTTCATAAAAACACAATATATTTTTTGGGGGGGACTGAGCATTTAAATACTAAATAAACAATCCACCCACTGTTTTTGTGTACAGATACATTACTCACCCTCTTGGAACACAGAGATGAGTATTAAACGTGGCACAAGCATAGTGAAAATAAATCAATAACTGTCCATCACAATACTGTAGGTCTTATGTCTGGGAGCAATCAGGTAGTGGCTTTCCCGGGGATTATGTTTTCTCACCCAGTACATGACTCCACTCTACAGTTTGAACCATGGATGATGCTGTTAGCACGTGGGGTGGTTGCACAAAAACGTTTATGAATGCTTACTGTGTGTCAATTATTCCTCTAGAAGTGCTCCGAGTCTCATCAATCCATGGGAACCCAGCACCAAAAAACATTTTGGCTCCATGTCGATTCTTCTGAGCGCAATAATCCAACTCCCGTGTGAAACTCAAACCTTTTTGCTTATTCCCCCTGTTCAAATAAATGTTTTAAAACTAAATATTAGTGGAGCTGGTTGTCATTTGAAAGCTTTGTTGACTCGACGCTAAGTTTCTGGGTGAAGTGAAGGTTGTGAACATGTAAGCAACAAGTTACATAAAATATTCATTTTAGCGATTAAAACCCAGCAAGTTTGAGGTGCCTATTGGAGCAGCGCAGCTGTCCTAAAGTCTTGACGATGTCGGATCCAACCGCCGGTTCCACTTCCCGCCCTCAGGTTCGTGGCTCCTTTTTCACTGAAAGAGCCTGTGCGAATTGGTGCACCCGAAATTTGGTCAGCTGCAGCTCGGGTCCCTTGTTGCCTCTGCCACCTGCAGTGTCCTCCCTGCTGGAGGTGGTATGTGTGGAGATCAAAACCAAGGCAGATGAAACACGACAAGTTTAAGCTTCAGATCCAACCCGTAGGTTTGATTCTGCAGCAACCGCGTGCTGCCCTTGCTTTGCAGAATTGTAAATCTTTGTGCATATACATGTGAGAGTGCAAAGAAGATTTTTTTGGGGGGGGAGCGTTACACCATGCTTAGATTTTATATGTTTGCACATTTCTCAAGATTTCTCTTAGTAATTTATTTAATTTGTTTAGATGGCCCTTAATGATTGTAGCTGTGTACTTTCACTTATTGCTCTATTAGTGTCTTAACAAAAATATTAAATGCCATATCTTACATCATTACCTGGGCAATGCACTTATGGCACTGTGTAAGTATATGCAGTACTGTATTTTGGGCATAGCAGTTACCAAATGCAAATACCGTTTCGTTTGAATTTAGCACAGCACCCTTGTTATATATATTTTTCAAAGCTGAAAGCAAATTATAACGATTGATATTGAAGGAAACTGATGTGAAATTCAGCGTGAACTTACAAATATTGCTCGATGAGAAAGATGAAATTAAGTCGAGCCATGAAGTTAATTGAATCAACGTAGCGTCGCCCACGCTTAGAGCCGCGGTGGGAGCAGAGAAGGCAGCGGCCGGCCCCAGAAGCACACTGATGATATTTTACGCCTGTGTGCTTTTTTGCTCATGGCAATAGATGACTCTGCTTCAACTTAGTAATAGCTAGCCTTTGTGGCCTGAATCACACAGATTTCAATTAAGCTCAATCCATTGACGAGCCAATTAAATGCATGGCTAGTTGCATTGTTCAAACAAGCAGTATGGCTGTGTGGTGCGTGCACGGGACAAGGCAGGAGGCTTTACTGGGAAACTCTGTACGCAGCACAAATTCTCATTTTGCATTTTTGTAATCTGTCACGAGCAATGATTTGCTCTGTTTGCTGGTTCAGGGAAAGCACACCATCAGGATCCATGTCCGACTTGTCGAAGTTTGTGCCACTATAACCGTTGTTGATACAATATACATGATTTAATGTCTGTTTACAGTTATTGTGAAATGAATACGTGCAGTAAACAGTAGATTGCATTATGTGACTTTTCAAACCAAAATGATGTGGCTCGGCACTGGGCAAAAAGAGCACATTCGGATTTCTTCTCGGGGTGAGCTGTCTTTCGGCTGCTGGAGATCTGAGTCAATTTCCAACGAGACTGTTTGCGCAGCATAACTTTGCGATTGTGTCATGCGAGCAGGCGCACGCTTATTGTCGTGGTCATTGAGTTTTCAACACCGTGAGCACATGGACAGCTGCATGCCTTGTTCTGGGGGATTTATGCAATTGTAACGTTGCAATTAATGTAACTAATGTACCAGCAGGGAACGAATTTTCACAGCCTGCCTCTGCTCATCGGTTCTTTCGGTAAAGTCACGTAGATAAAAAAATAATAGATCACGACGCCTGCCTCTGGTTCTGGAAATCAGGGATTGTTTTCTAAAACAGTCCATTCATTAATCGTGCATGGTAGGAAATCCCGGCACATGCATTCACAAAGAATCTTGAGGCACAAAAAAACTGGAACCGATAAAAGGTACACGTAGGAATTGAGGGAGGGCAGAAGTGCGTACGTGGGTGATGCAAGCACATGGTAAGGGTGAATTGGTCGGCTGGGGGATGGGGTTGGTGGGAATGGGAGATCTGTTTTTCTTCTGCCTCACTTGTGCGAAGGCCATTTGGTGTGGGCTGCCTGTGGTGTGTAGTGAGGTTGGGGGTTTGTGTTTTGGGGGTTTGTGGAGGGAGCGACAACGAGGGGTGGGGAAATTGGATTTTAAGGGGGGTTAAGGTGGGGGTTGGGGGGAAAAGTTGAGGCCGTCTGGTTGAGAGCATTCCACATTCCAGATGCCTGGAGAGATTCCTGTTACTCAAACAAATGCTCCTTCCTGCAGGACTTCAAATCCCCGCCTGCTGCCTCACATGCTCGCCTTCGCCTGTCTTGATGTGTGGATCTTTTACAAAGGGGTTCTCGCTTACGTTTATTATTGTTAGATAAACACCTATGATTAATTTTGATGACATTGTTCTTTGTGAATATAAATTATTAATGGCCACAGCTACTTGTTTTTTGGTCCAATATACAAGACATTTTAAAATATCTGCATCGTTTGCATGATTCGTTCACAAGAGTTCTCAGGGGAAGTTACTTTTTTGTCCGCAAAGTGTGCAACCGGTAACAGCCTGTTCACCGGAACTCTACGTCGCTGTTGGAGTCCATCCGACAACGACTCACCCCGGTGTCTGTTTGCCAGTGCAAAGGTCCTCCTGTAAGAAGCTAAGTCCACTTCCACGCACACTGTCGGACAGCGTCTCCGTCGGAGCACGTGAACAGAATATTGCGTATTCTTTCACTCAACCTACGCTTTATCCTTGGTTCGTAGATAATGCTGTTTTTCACATCGAGCTTGTGTTGAAATTTGAAATATATAGTACGTGCATATATTGGATGGACTATATAGTTCTATCTCCCTCCCGGTGCGGTTACATTTAAAATGAATTGGGTACTTTTGCTTCGTTTACCTTTTCTGGAGACTCCATGCAAGCCACGTGCAACCCTATCCATCACACAGGCCAGCATCCCTGCATCCTGCCCACAGCCTCTTGGGCTTGCAGCTGTGAAAGAACGTCAGGCAGCATGCCGAGATTTCACCATAACACCAGGCTCACTTGCAGCATGAAAATGAGGCTTTAAAATGTATCATTCCTGCTGTTATTAAACGTTTTCTTTTTACAAATCTAAAGCTCTCGTGCATGTACTGAGCCCCTGGCAGAAATTACAGATACCTATGGGTTTGCCCTGTGCCAGTGTTCACATATAAGGCAGTATCTCAGTTTTTTGTCTACGTCTCAGTCTGAATGTAAATGGTATTAATGATTGTTGGGCAATTGCGATGGAATCATGTTAATGTCACGTGTCTGCCTTTATTTTGTTCACCTGTTAAACTTTGCCAACACTGTACTGTAATCATCAATCAGGAATACGACATGCTAGGAGCAAAGGTTGATGTTGATATGGTAGACTCTGTGATGATCCGCATAATATAACTTTTATTGTTTTTATTTCTTTGTTGAAAGAGTTGCCTCCATTGGCGCTCCCGTAGGTGAGGCATTGACATTGAGGACTGTAGGGCCATGACACACGCGTCTAGTTTTCTAGAGTCCACAGAATGTTTAAAAAGTAGCAGTACAACTGCCAAGCAGAACATGGCCACAGCTGCTGACTAGGCAGGTGCAGACTTTGCCTGCCACATTGACATGGCCACAGGGAGCCCAAATCCTCTCTCAAGCTTCAGTTTCGCTGAGCCCTGTCATGTCGGTGCCAGGATCACATTTTTGAATTCATGGTTGTGATCTCAAAGCAACCATTGCCATAAAACCATCGCCCCACTTAAAAATAAGCGATCTAAAAAATCTCCCAGATCCATTTGTCAAACGTGAAGCTGGAGCAGATGTACGTTAAAATGTGTACATAATGATTGATTATGATGGAACTGTTTTCAACTCAGTAGAGAGCCAAAGACTACTCTTACTCCTACAAGCATTACATTCTAATCAGCGCACATGAGCTCAGCAAGGAAGAGAGAGGACATGCCGAGCATTCGTTATTATGAGATATTGCCCTAAAGGTTCTGTAACATTATCTGATTCCCGTGGTCAGACTCATTGTGTTTTTGCAGAGCCAAGCATGTTCCTCCACTGTATTCCAGGCCTGCGTTTGTTGCAGTGGGGTGACATTTTTTTCAACAGAAACCCAATTCCTTATTTAATTGTGCATTTAAACGATGGTACTTGATATATCCTACTCACAAATTTTAATACATCAATGTGTTCTGCTTGCATGACGGCACGCAGTAACCATGCAACATTATTATGGGAATGTGTAGTTTTGGCCTTGAAATGCTGCTATGAATCTCACCATATTGTTATAACCTCTGAGGTTATGCCAGGGCAGATCCAATCACTGCTAGGCATCGACTCCAGTGATGCACTGCCTTATGTGTTTGTTGAATGTTTATATTTAAAGGCTCGTTTTACCTTGTTTCGCTGTTCTAAGGACATGTCTGTTTACCAAGTTAATCATCGGGGGAGAATTTCTTTCTCGCTTTTCCGTCTAATTCTAACGCAACTGCACGTCGCTTATAGATTACAAATGTTTTCCATTGTCAGCATATTGTTCTGAAAGCAAATGCAATGGTAGCATACATACAAACATTCCTTCATGGAAGTTACCAAACAATAATTTATCTGCAGCGATCTTATTTGATTGGGGGAAAAGCATTCTTCATTGTATATTTAATGTATTATGTTTTCTCCTATTTTGAGTCCCTAATTGAAGCAATTAGAATTTATTTGAAGAAAGAAATATATATCAGCCAGCTGAGTTTGATTCCGAACTCTGGCTAAAATCAGCGGCGAGTGATCTCTCAAACAGTTCTGGACTCCTCCATTAACCAACCCGCGCTGACCAGTGGGGTGAAGTATGGTCAAAAAACCCCCCATGACCGCTAACACGACATTGTGAGCTGCCTTCATGCAGCAGTTGATTGACATGAGGTGAAAAGTCTTGTTCATTTATGGAAATGGGTTTGATTGCGACAACATGGAGTTGCCTTCAGAAGCGAGACAATGGCTTCAGGATGATGATGATGACGATGACACAATACGTACCTTTATGCCAATGTTTATTTCCTGTTAGTCATGCGCTGCTGTTTAGTTACAATCAAGTCCTCTGTCTGTTGTCTACAGTGCATCCTTCAACTGTAGCTTGAGTACTCTTATCTCACTGGCCTATCCTTACACCCTGAGTCCGTGGCTTTCCTTACACGAACCTTTCAACATAAAAGTTGTGTGCCCATGCACAACATACAAGAATATATGCGAATGCAGAATACACGTACATTCCCCATTACACAATGCAAAACGGGTGGGGTTTAGAGAGTGGGAATGGAGTTGATTTGGCTACTGCATCACGTTTCGGTTAGGTTCCCCGCACAGGTTTTGATTCGCTTCAAAGAAGACAAACGCGGTCTTTAGAAGGCTTAAAGGGGACGGCTATTAATCACCTGCACGTGGGGGAGACGTCTTGTTGTTGCTGATTCAAGAAGGTAACATCGCACGGACTACCCACCGGGTCCTTTTTCAACACGGACACGGCACCTTTTTTATTTTTCGGGGGGGGGGGGGGGGGTGGCACTATATCCTAATGATCTCTCCCTACAGCAAGAGCTGTGCTTAAAGCACACAAAAGTCTGCTCGTGGGGCAAAGACGCATTATGTAATTACGGAAAGATATTGCGCGCAAAGAACACACGATCTATGCGGAGGTGTTTTTGTTGTTGTCTAAATGAATACATCCCTTGTCCCCTGTTATGTAAAGGTTACACTTTGTGGTTGTAGCTGGTTCTGAGTATGAAATGCTTCCCGAGAGAGGAATGAAAAAACAAAAAAGTGTGGGAGGATTGGCATTCTGTGCATGTTTGCATGAATGAGAGGAATGTGTGTGCACATGTGTAATCACAGGCATGAGAGGGGAGTCGTATTTGTATATCAGATGGCAAGTTTTGCAGAGCGAGCACACTTTTTCTGCAAGCATTTGCCTCTTGCCATTCACAGTACGAGTTTACTTTCATTGGGGTTATTGGCCTTGTGTGTGTGTGTCAACTGATGAACACCGCTGGAAGAGTCAGCCACATAACAATACTGTCCGTATTCCCTCTGTGTGCCGTATGGCAGTTTCCCATCAGTTGATTTCACAGATTAAGAACAACAGTTTAAACCAAATTATCTTATGAGCAAATACTATGAGGTTATTTACACGGACACCAAGCAACTGATTGTGGGTTATTTCCCCATTGGCAATGCGCGAAGTACCCACGAGAACGAGAAGCAAACTCTCCTTGGGATATCGCCATCTGTGACTGTTAATCTTTCGGCCACCAGTGTAGAGTTCCAGTGTACCCCGTCTTGAGCTCTGGAGCGTAGGCCAATGACTCAATGGGCAATATTGGCAAATGAGCAGCATTCCGTGTTTGCAGGGGTCACTTACCGTCCATCGCCACCAGTGAGTTTGTGCTCTGTGCTGCTTACCACGGGGCATTAAAGCACTCGGACTGACTATAAAACGTGAAGGTCGTTTTCCCCTTGAATGCTTCTTTTGTGATTAATAAGTAGCATGATAATTACTGAATATGTCATTAACGGCCTTACATAAAAACAAGGCCAACAGCAGTGACCTTGATCACCTTTGTTCATTGTGCTGGCATTTTGCTGGGTACGCCAAATTCCAGCTGGTGGCCAGTTAACCTTTAAATCACTGCCAGGCTGCAATTAACAGGCAAAAACCACACGCACAAAAACACACACAAACATGTTTTAAATCCCACAGTTTTGACATGTTTTCTTGTGGTGTGGCGTGAAAGTCTTGCACTAAAACGTAATTGCAGCACCGTGTTCTGGGACTTTGTGGTTGCAGAAGGAGAGTGCCACGTAACCCTCAAACCACCACGCCTCGGCGCAGCTCCTGGAAGGCCCACTTGTACGACACCCACAAACACAGTCCTTTCTGGTGTCCAGTGTTGGGCCCGCTTCAGTGAACCCTCGGGGAGGATCCATAATTTTGTTAAGAGGAACAGGCGTGGTGGGAGTGGGTAGAAGGGGAGGGGTTGATGGCTGGTTAGGGTCACCTACAGTGCAGGGCAATCACCTCCAACCATAAAGTATTGTATCCCTGTGTAAAGGAGAGTCGACACAAGGTTGTATTGCTTCCCCCAGTCCACACTCTTCCCCAGCCTTCTCGATCCGGTTCCCGCCAATTCTCCCTTCTTTCCGTCCGTGCTCTCCCTTATATTTCATCGCCTGCTCCTTCCACTGTCACCTTCCCACTCCCCCTGCTTTTTGGTGGGAATACTTTCCCTGACATCCCTTACACCTGCACGCACACGGCTCATTGGATACAAAGTACGCCGAGTTTTCATGGAGGTGGTCTCTCACCCTCTGAACCCCCCCCCCCCCCCCGAATAAAATCGACCTCTAAAGCAGGACAGAGTGTAGGGCGAAGGCTGGGTTCTTCACAGCATCCATTTTGCATTAGTGCTATTGCGTTCAGAGTCAGTTTGTAGCTGTCAGGAAAACCTGCCGCAGCACAGTCTCGAAGGCCACAGCCATAACCACGTGATGTTCTCGGCTGCATTAGACCCCAATCCAAAGGTCCCTATCATTGGTGAGCAACAATTTGGTCTCAAAACACCATATATCAATAATAATGATGTTGAATCACATATTGTGCCTTTCATTAAACAACCACTCCAAGGCAACCTACAATAAGCTCAGACATCGTACTGGATTCAAATATGAATCGTGCAGTTTTAACTGTTTCCCACATATTCCCTCTCCTAGTCTCACAATGAGCCATGCACTCTTTTTACCATTTCCTTTTTTCACTGGTGATATTTTTAGTATTTTCGTGGTTTTATGTCTTTTAAGGCACTCTGAGATGCCCTGATATTTTAGTGCCTAATACAGTAAATACTTATACCGCACTAAATATTCCTAATGCAGCATTCATCCACATACCACACTTCTTCTCACCAGTCGTTTCTCATGCTAGAAATTCCTCATGAAAGGGCCATGTCTTGAGGTATTACTTAATGCCAAAGAAGAGCATGACCAAAGTTGTATTGGAAGATGGTTCAACGATCCTGAAGCTTATTTGACAAAAGACCGGATAGATCGGTTATTGGTGCCATCATGAGATAGCAGTCTGCCAATCGGAGTGCCCTAGATGTGTTGTTGTTCAGAGTAATGAATTCAATGGGTAACAGCTTGCAGGCAATTAAATGGTTTCAGTTTGCCCTCCAATCAGGGTTATTTTTGTTAGAATTCATAAACAACATGATTTAATATTGAATGGAAGGCAATACCACCTTATCATTGTATGTTGAACTTCTTTTGCACCGTACGTAGCAAACCGTGGTTGTTTTTTCACAAGATAGCAATATCAAAAGTATCGTAATCTTCTGTTATGCTTCTGCTATGTGTAAACAAAGCATTGATCATGACTTCAATCGTTGTTTGTAAAGTAAAAAGTAATAACTCGATATGTTTCGTATTTAAAATTCAAAGCAGCATCCTATCTGCGACTGTTACAAAATACACTCATATAGAGTGTACACTACGGGCAGACTCATGCCATGGCTCTTTCAATCATTGTGTGTGCACACCAAGCCTCTGACGTGTCCATAGATTATATATTGTTTTCTGCAAACCAGGACGGTGTGACCTTTCCATTACACAATTCACCGCGGCCAAGAGAAAGTCATTTTTATTTCATGTGCACGCCTTATTTTGGAACATATTTTTCCCCTGCTCGGAATCTATACTGTAGCTGGTTCCCTGAAATGGTGTCGCCATCTGGTGCTTTATATAACGACGATGTCCTCTGCGAATATGAGATGGCTAAAATTGTTCATGCCTTCATTTGTTCCAATAATTGTTCTCAGAAAATATATTCTAATGTTGCCTTGACGAGATTGTATCTCCTTATCGAACTTGTCATCCTATTAGCTTTTTTACCCCACTCCTATCATGTAATTTGAGATTGCATGGGAAATACTATTTCAGGAAATATTCAGGTCACATTCATGTGGACTTTCATAACCAAAGAGCTAACGCAATTTCAAATACCCAAAAAGTTAATTTTGGACGCAAGCCATGATATTACACTACACTTGATAGGTGCCTGCATGTATAAAAAATGTCTTGGAGTGGTTTTTGATTTAAAATAAATAAATAAAACTGGTGTGGCTGGATTGGTGGCATAGTGGTTAGCGGATTGCAAAATAAACTCGGCTACCTGAGTTCGTTTCCAAATCACAGCTAACATCAGTGGGGAGTGATATTTGAATCGGTACTGGGTATCCCTATCACCAACCTGCACTGACCAATGTGGTGAAGTATGGTCAAACAATCCCCATGACTGACAGCATGAGGAGACCATCTTATAATACATTGACAAATTACCGAGAATACAAATTGTGAACACATAACAGGTAATATTGCCTTGATGAGTTATATGCACTGTGAAATAATAATAATCATGCAGTTTACCTTGCGATGCCTCATTGAAGATGAAGGCTATTTTCAGATGGGTCCTGCTACATTAGAATATTTGGCCAATTCCCATCTTATCTCTTGTGGCCTATGAAGAGAAGCTATTAGAAATTCAGGTGGAAGTGATCGAGCCATTCAATTGCTTTGAGAACTTTTGAATTTCAGATACTGTAGTGCATTAGTATTTCTAGCGGGCCACCCTGTAACGGTGAAAAGCCCCAACGAATGTCATCAGGGGCCTCCCATCCATATTTACGAAGTAGGCGGTCGCCTTGGGCGCCAAATTAAGTGGGGCACCAAATTCGAGGTAAAAATACAGATTAAAAACAGACAAATCAAATAACGAAGATGTCATTATTTAAATTCCCGTGCGCGTACAGAGGGAATATGAATTTTAATTAATTAGTGAGAATGTATTGGTTGGACAGACGGACGGACAGACCGAATAATTATGCCTCTGTTTAGAAAAATCCGCTTTAAAAAAAACATTAAGCGTAAAATAGGGACAAAATGTTTCACAGTTTACGAAAGACCTCAGCCTAGATCTGCCCTTGGGGATGGGGGCGCCGATTGCATGGTTCGCCTAGGGTGCCAGTTGCTGGCAGCTCGTCTAAGGCCGCCCCTGAATGTCATAGCTACAACAACCGAGCGTCGATCATCAACCTCCCGCTTAGAAGAGAACATTTTAAAGCCAATTACAATTGTTCAGCTTCTTGTGGGACGAAACCGGGAAACCGAAGTAAATCTACTACCAAGCCTCGCAGGGTGTAACACTCAAATATCTCCATAATACATGGTTTTTGGGTCAGGTCACGTAAATATATAAATGTTTCGTTAAACTCGCCACCACCCGACACAGCCAATTAAGGTTTGTCACGTAAACAGAACATGCCAATTCGTTACTAGTACAGCACACTGTTGTGTTGGAGAGCAAAGCCACAACATTTACAATCTGAGTACGACGTTTCGCCAGTAATTACAACTAGCATCAGATTTGTGGAGAAATCCTCCTGTTTCGTTCCTTAAATAGAGGGGTAGATGTGATGACATCACTTGTGTGGCCTTCTTGTGCGAAGTTGTGGGGGAAGCGGGTTAAATATCTGCTTTAGAGACAGACATTCAAGAATCCAATGTTACTCTACTGCCATCTCTTGGCCACGTAGCAGCCAGTCCCGTGTGTGATGGGTATAAATGTATTCGCCCGGGGGTGACCGCTCCGCTGAATGGAATCAGGCAAAGGTGAGTGCCGTAATCACTATGTAACATGATTTTTGTTACTGGGTAGTAAGTGTTATTTTCTATAATTGCTTACGCCTCAAAAGTATAGAAAATGGTTATTATTATTCCCCCACAAACTTTGCTTTTGTGGCCGGGACTTTACGTGAAAGAATGACACAAATGCTCACCACGTTTTCTCATTGAAAATAGGTCAATTTCAAAATATCACTGTCCTGGTCACAAAAGCAAAGTTTGTGGGGAATAATAGCCGTTTTCTGTACTTTTGAGGCATAAGCAATTAGAAAATAACACTACCGAGGGACAAAAAAAATACATTTTTGTTACACAGTAGCAAAAGTATCTGCATATATAGCTACGGGCTCCGGACTTTCAAGGGCCCCGCGCTAAATTATTTCAAGCTATCACAATTCCGGTTCAGTGATTCTGCACTTGCTCTATTACTATAGTACTATACCGCCTTCAACTTTCATGAACGACTGGGTGTTTAAGGTTTGCGATTTGTCGTATTATCTGGCTGTATAGCAAATGAAAAAATACAATAACTTTACTATGCAAGTAAAACATTTGGGTTTTTAATATTTGTTTTATTTAGGGCCCCTTCATAACATATTCTACAGGCCCCGCACGAGCTTAATCCGGCACTGGGGATCGCACCCCGTCGCCAACATGAAATATACACATACGCGCGAGCGTTTCTGACGAATACCCCAAGATTCGAGAGAAGAATCAGCAGCAGATATAGAATGGGAGGGTGTTGGGGTAGATACCGTAAATTATGTTGGTGGATAGTGCGCGCCTGATGGGGGAAAATGGACAATGTTGTTACGAAAACCAGCGGGTGGCGTAAGACCTGCGTGAAATGAAGGGAATTTGGAATTACGGCACGATCGTTGTGGCACGTTCAGGATTCTGTCACGTGTGATAAGGATGGCGTGACACTTGGGAAGGCATCAGTAGTGCCCGAGACTCTCGTTTCCTTGCAAGGTTTTTTTCCAGTGCAAATTGGCCCAACGTAATAACAAATAAATGTGTTTGATCATTAGCGTCTTGTGTGAATATAACATGAAAACTTGTCACGTGCACTTAACATTGTCCCACAACGAGGCCAATTAATGCTTTGTGTTATGTATTATTACAGAATATAGTTTTGCGTTTTACTTGGATCCGTATCTTACAGATAGGAGAATCTTGTCAACAAACATCTGGCAGTTCACCAGCATTGGTTCAAGCAAGCCTGACTGCTGATGAGACGCTGTATGTGGAAACGGTCCTGTGTTTTACTTCTATGAAACGGATTCTGATGAAAATATTCCCTCCCTAGAATTGTGTTCGGCTATTACAATGTATAAAATAAACTTACAACTTTTTTTAAGTGGAGGGATAATATATTTAAAGGATTAAAATTAGCGTCATCTTTCGAGAACAATAACTATTGAGTCTCGCACGCTTATATACGTCAATGTGTGCACGGTTTCTGCAACTGATAATATCCCTGTTGTTGTCTCTCTTGGCTGTCATAGACAAGTTTTAATACGTCGTTAGTGGGCATGGGGACACTTTAAAATCACGTTCCTGAAGGTCAAAGAGCGTCCCTAAAGGTCACAGTATTTTCTCTCTCTCCTCATTACGTGCGGTAACGTGTTGGATGTCCCCGATACCCACATTTTCAAAGCTACGCAAGATGAGGGCGGCTCGTGTTTGGGTTCAGGGGTTTTATAAGGCTGTGCTTTAATATCGTATATATTTTACTTCGTACATTAGTTTTAATGCAGTGATGTTGTTTCAAATAACGTGCTGGCTGCTTATTGTTACGAAGAGTGATCTGTGAAGATAATGTTGCCTATGAAGAAGGGACATTGCCATTGCCCGAAGAGTTGCTTGTAATATTTATATTACAGGTGACTGATGACGATTGCTTGCGTTGCGATCGAAACGTCGTGATCTAAACCAAAGAGTATGGATTCCTGCAGTCACGAAAGCTTCAAATCAAGATTGAAATATGTATACCGTTTTCTTTTAAGGATGTATTATTGATGGATGTGTTATTGAGTTTTTGGTACTTAAGCTAGTTTTTTTCGGGTGTTGTTGAAAGCTGTTTACTGTAGAGATGCATAAATAATTAAGCAGACTATGCCTTATTTCCATCTGCCCCTTCACGTTAAAAAGTATCGATTTTTACACACCATAATTCATTAAATAAGGTACCGTACATTGGGCCAATGTCGGGCCAGCGGTTACAACTTAATGGCAACGGTGACCCAACGTTGCATGTTTACTGGGTTGGCCACATGGCCACGTGAGAATATTTTGTTTCCTCTCAGTGTTGGTTTTATCTTGGTTATTTAAGACAGCACGGTACCCGAGCTGTTGTGTAATTAAGATGGTCCTCTGACTGTTGTTTCATTTAGACAGCGATGGTGTTTGAGAAATGCTCTGGCTGTTGTTTAATGCCCTGTAGAGTGAGTGCTCTGTTTTTTTATGTTATTGCATTGAATCCAAGTCCTGGGCGAAGCCGGGTCGTATAAAGCTAGTTCTCATATAAATGTGTCGTTAAACCCGCCACCTCTGGCCGTCCGTCCGATAATGCCAGTGTTTATACTGGTAGGAAACGTATTGGACTGGAAGCCCAACCGGGATTAATTCACAGGAGGCAGGGGATTAATTGTGTATGTCTGTGGATGTCTGTCCACGTGTATCCGGACACCCGGATATATAACAAATGCGCTCCTAGTGGGCATTACTGGTAGGAAACGTATTGGACTGGAAGCCCAACCGGGATTATCACAGGAGGCAGGGGATTAATTGTGTATGTCTGTGGATGTCTGTCCACGTGTATCCGGACACCCGGATATATAACAAATGAGCTCCTAGTGGGCATTACTGGTAGGAAACGTAGTGGACTGGAAGCCCAACCGGGATTAATTCACAGGAGGCCGGGGATTAATTGTGTATGTCTGTGGATGTCTGTCCACGTGTATCCGGACACCCGGATAAAATGGGAGGGGTGGGGCTGGGTGGAGAGGGGAGGAGCTGCGTGGGGAGGGGAGGGTGGGGAGGGGCTGGGTGGGGAGGGTGGGGAGGGGCTGGGTGGGGAGGGTGGGGCTGGGTGGGGCTAGATGGGGGGTGGGAGGGGTGGGGCTGGGTGGGGAGGGGCTGGTCACCCCGTGGTGCCCTTATAAGACTCAACGTTTAGCCTACTCACGCCGGCTTGTGCCCGCCCTCACAGTCGGGAATATTTGCAGAATACACCACGTGGTGCCGCCGTTGACCCTGGCCATTGACCGAGCATCCCAACGTTCCTACCAGCTCCCTCCGCAGGAATGTGTTTTAGTGTATTAGTACTCGGATTGTAAATGTTGTGGCTTTAATTCTAGATTTGAAGCTTTCGTGACTGCAGGGATTCATACTCTTTGTTTTTTTCGGTAAAGTCACGTAGGTAAAATAAAAATAAAATAATATAATAATAAAACAACTAAATTTAATCACGATGTTTCGGAGGCAACACAAGCTTCCGTCTTCAGGTGGAACAGTCGCAGCAAGATAGCTGCATCAAGTGAGGAGCTCTGAGACACCCGAGCTTATATACAGGTTAAGGGAGGGGGGAGGAGCCAGGCAGGGGACGATGATGAGGTGCGGGGCTAAGTTAATCCGTCTTTTGTTATGCTGAGGGTTCGGGGGATGCGGTGGTTCACTGCACGGGGGCAATGGAAAAAAGGCTGTGAACTTATAAGGCAGCTAAAGTTTTGACTTGGTTTATGACATCTTTCCAGTGGTTGCTTAATTTAAAACCATATTCTCGGTTGAAGTTGTGTCTATGTTTGTATTTCTGGATGGCTTCATGGACAAATTTTTGGTAATAACCGGGAGGTTTGCATAGTACTTTGATATCGGAGAAAATAATGTCATGGGGGCGGGGTGGTGGAGGGGGCGGTAGGGGGCGGGGTGGTGGTGGAGGGGGCGGGAGGGGGCGGGGTGGTGGTGGAGGGGGCGGGGTGGTGGAGGGGGCGGGGTGATGGTGGAGGGGGCGGTAGGGGGCGGGGTGGTGGTGGAGGGGCGGTAGGGGGCGGGGTGGTGTTGGAGGGGGCGGGGTGGTGGTGGAGGGGGCGGGGTGGTGGTGGAGAGGGCGGGGTGGTGGTGGAGGGGGCGGGGTGGTGGTGGAGGGGGCGGGGTGGTGGTGGAGGGGGCGGGGTAGTTCATAGTTCATTTTTAGTTCATAGTTCATTTATTTGGTATAGCCCTGTGAGCCATTCGGCTCTTGAATCGGGTGCAACCGCAACAAACAAAAAACATGAACAAGAAAACATCTTAAAGTGATTATGTGACTGTGCAAACAGAAAATACAGGAAAAAATATCAAAATATTCCTGAAATAGCACCGTACATCAACGCTGTGTGCAAAAAAATCCCAGTGGGATGCAAGTCAAATAACAACAACAACCACAAGACAACTAAGATTAAGGCCATCAGTCTAACTCCGTACTACAATAAACACAAACATGGCCAAAACAAAACAAAAACTTTTCGAAATCACCAAAATAAAAGCCATAAATCCAATGTAACAGTGATCATAGGAACTGTGACCGAATTTGTAACAATAAACTACATAAATAAATGATAACACCAAAATCTAGAGCCATATTTTAGGCCACTGAATAGCAGTGGCAGCTAGGGTTGTACAACTCCTCTAGAGCAAATTTTTTATTGTTTTATATATATTTTGTTATTTTGTTGTTTCTCTTCAACGTGACTTTACCGAAAAAACTAAGAATATCCTCTAGAGCAGTTTTGAGTGAAGATCTCATAGGTAGTGATTCAAGTTGCAGTTTATTGGCAATAGCATTCCAGACCCTGGGGGCATCTGTTTGTGCGTGTCCGGACCCCTGTGGTGGTGGAGGGGGCGGGGTGTTGGTGGAGGGGGGGCGGGGTGCTGGTGGAGGGGGGGCGGGGTGCTGGTGGAGGGGGGGCGGGGTGCTGGTGGAGGGGGGGCGGGGTGCTGGTGGAGGGGGGGCGGGGTGCTGGTGGAGGGGGGGCGGGGTGCTGGTGGAGGGGGGGCGGGGTGCTGATGGAGGGGGGGCGGGGTGCTGGTGGAGGGGGGGCGGGGTGCTGGTGGAGGGGGGGCGGGGTGCTGGTGGAGGGGGCGGGGTGCTGGTGGAGGGGGGGCGGGGGTGCTGGTGGAGGGGGGGCGGGGGTGCTGGTGGAGGGGGGGCGGGGGTGCTGGTGGAGGGGGGGCGGGGTGCTGGTGGAGGGGGGGCGGGGTGCTGGTGGAGGGGGGGCGGGGTGCTGGTGGAGGGGGGGCGGGGTGCTGGTGGAGGGGGGGCGGGGTGCTGGTGGAGGGGGGGCGGGGTGCTGGTGGAGGGGGCGGGGTGCTGATGGAGAGGGGGCGGGGTGCTGGTGGAGGGGGCGGGGTGCTGGTGGAGGGGGGGCGGGGTGCTGGTGGAGGGGGGGCGGGGTGCTGGTGGAGGGGGCGTGCCCGGGAAACTGCGGGCCCAGCTTCCTGTTAAGCGGCTCGCCGGCCGCGTCCTCTCCTTCCCCCCACCGCCACCGACCGACCGACTGACCGCCCGACTGACCGCCCGCCGACCACCGTCGTGACAATACCGCGACGAGGAACAATGGGCGAAGAGGAGGACGAGGAGGAGCGAAGCCAGAAGGAGAATGTGTACAACGCGCTGCTGCCCTACGCGGGGCCGCGCCTGCAGGTCGAGGCCGGGCGGCTCCTGGCCGAGCTGAGGCGCAACCTGGCGAGGGCCGTGCAGCTCCGCGAGCTGTGGCCTGGCGGCATGCACTGCACCAGGAGGCTGTCCCTGTAAGTGTCAGGGCTCGATCCTTCCTCGCCTTGCTCTCGTGTGGTGTTGGCTCGTTTTGTTGTTGTTGTTGTTGTCGTCGTCTGTCTGTTTGTGCGTGTCCGGGCCCCTGTGTACGTGCGAGTTGTGAGTGAGCGCGCGTTTGCGTGTGTGTGCTCTTGACTGCCATGCGTGCTTATGGTTGTCCTAATCTGGATTTGGTAGCCCGTGTGATCGACAGATTGTCATCGGTGTCCTCTGCTTGTGTCCTTGCTGTTTGTCTCCGTTGTCTTGGCATGTGTGAGTCGGCTCGTTGCCTCTCTTGCTTGTCCCCCCCACCCCTCTCTTGTCGTATGTTCAGTTCCCTGGGTGTTGTGCGTCCTATCCGTGCCGTGTATGACTCTCGTGACTCGTGCGTGTCTTAGCTGAACTTCCTCGGTACAGCTCATGAGTCGGTGCAGCCCCTGGGTCTAGCCGTCATGTCGTACATTGTCTGGCTGTCCTGTCCTGTTTCCCGGTTGTGTGTACTCCAGCTGCCCCGTGTCTACTCTTCTGTTCGCCCGTTCTCATGTCCCGTCGGTGCCTCTGTGTTGCCCTGTTCTCTCAGTCTCTCTGTCTCTCTCTCGTGTACCTGGTCTGTCCGATTGCGTGTCGTCTGCCCAAGTCTTCTCGATTTACCGGCTCACACCGTCACCGGTGTCCAGTGTGTACAGTGAGCCTACCGTCAGCTCTACTTGCCATGTGAACAGTCCGCATGACACGTGTTTTGTGTACATATGTATGCATGTGTGCGTTGAACTTCTTTTGTACGGTACGTAGCCAACAGTGCTAATCGGAGGTGTCTGCATGTCCGTGTGTGTATATATAGTGTGTGTCTATTGTGGTTTATGTATCACGCGGGGCAATTGTGGGCAGGATTTAGATCACCCTGGTCTCTGTGTCTGACAAGAAGGGGGGAATGAGAGGGTCTGCGTTAGGAATGTGCGTAAGGTGAGCATTAATCCACGGGCCTAGTGCTGTTGCCTCCGGGGTTGTGACCGTGATATTTTGCAAGTCACCCTTGGCACACACTGCCCTTCCCCACGCTCCCGTAGGCTCGCCACAGTCGTAAGGATTGTGTGTTAAGCTTCTGGCAAGATAGTAACTTTACAATTGTGGGTCGTTATATTTTTATGTACATATACTTCCCCCCCCCCTTAGAATTGTGAATTTTACAAAGCAAACTCTTCGATATTTAAACCCCAACTTACTGGTGCCGTTTTCTTTTTTCGAAGTGAGAGTTGCGTGCCTTCTCTAAACGTGTCCATTTGACGGCCCGCCCAAAAAAAGGTCAACACACTGGCAGCCCTCCTCCAAAAAAGCGTGTTCCTCCTCCTTGTGTAGAATAATACCTGCACTCCTAATGCTGTGGTCGTCATCATCATCAGCAGCAAAGTACAGAATATTTTTAGAGATCTTAATTGGCTTGGGAAGTGGAGGGGGGGGGATAGTGAGCTGTAATGCGATTTCGTGACACTTATGACAATGCCAAGTTACCTTGGCGTTGGATAGCCTGAGAGTAACTTCACCTGTGTGTGTTATGTGACTACTGTATGTTGTGTTCCCTTCTGTTCTGGGCAGTGTGCCATTATGATGCGGTAGTGTGCCTGCTGATGACATTTTTGTGGGTGGGACTTAGCGATTGTATTTGCTCTATTTTAATATGCAGCATGATAAGCCACAGTAAAAATATACTTTTAAAATTGTGTGGCAGCTTTATTGTAAACTGTGGTGTCGTTAATTATGAAAACAAGATTCACACTTAAGTGCTCTACGTAACTCGTTTGTGTAAATATTGCATTCTGTTAAATTCGTGGTATTTGTCTTTTTCAGGTACATTCGCCTATATGGGAGAAAGTTTAGCAAGGAGGACCATGTCTTGTTTGTCAACCTGGTTTATGAGCTGGTCACCATCCCCAATTTGGAGGTCAGCATGGTGCAGAGCTTCGCACGACTTCTCATCACGTTGCTCAAGTGAGTTTCAGCTGGCTCATCCATCAGGGCTACACAGCGTGGCCCATAATTGACAAATATTTAAATGTTAAATTGTGACCATTGATGATAAAACCGAACCATTCCATCAGCACTTGTCGTATTTGTATTTCACCACGCAGAAAAAAGGACCTTCTTTCAAGAGATGACATTGTTCTTGCCTGGAGGCCTCTCTACCAGCTGGTGGAGAGGGTGTTTTACTCAAAGAATGAACATCTGGGGTTGAACTGGTACCCAAAGTAAGCAATGACAAATTACACAACTCAAAGTATTGTCATTATAACCAGGCGCTGTCAAGAAAGCTTTGAGAATTTAACAACAGCAATTCTCTCAGAGAACCCATTTTCATTATTTGAAAACTTGCCAGAAAATCTGGGATATTGTTTTAAAAAAAGGCTGTGGTGCTGGTGTGGTCACAATTGTTCACTACTTGGTGCCATGTCATTGGAGGGTTTGCTGTATATATTTTAAAGCGTGACTAGCACACCACATGAATTGGCCAGTAATCTGAATAACCGAGTCACATGCACCTTGCCGAAAATAGAACTTGGCTGCAATGGGTTTATGGCTGTGAATAGAGAATATTATTGAACTTATGATTTGATCATGTCATCGATAAAGAGTATACTGTGTGTAACATTTATTTACATGGATATTTTTTTTTAGATGTTACAGTTTGTAATAAAATGCTGTGCAGACAATGGGTGCATGTAGGTGACCTTGTCCTGGTGTGGCTCCTAGTTGTCTTCATGAGTGTGGCCTATTTAAACCTTGTTTTTATCCATGGTGGAATTCATAGGATGGATGAATGGCCTTGCCGCATCCATTTTGTTACGTTTCTCCGTTTGCATTGTAGTTACTGCGGGTAATGGTTTCACTGCTTTATTGTATTCCTTTGTCTTGAAATCCAGTTCTCAACAAGGCTCACCATCTCCTAGATCACTTTTGCTTAATGCAATACATAGGTGGTAAGGAAGCCTCCCTACATATGTTACTATATGAGCATTGAAGCCTTGTGTTCCTGCTGTGTGTCACATGAGGATATGTGTAAAGAGGTGCAGAGGGCAGGAGACTGATTTGCTTTAAAACTCTGACATCAGCCTTGTACTTTGACTAACTGTGTCATAAATGGTTTGTATATATTCACTTACTAACATTTCTAAAAATGAAAATTATATTTTGCGACGTCTTAATGGGAGTTATTAAAACTGTTTGGTAAAAGATAAATTTCATGTTAGTGCCCAATGGAAAAAGTGTGTTTGAGCAATTGTGTTACGTTAATCAGTGTTTTATTTTCAATACTGTGCGAGAGTTTCCCTTCAATCGTGGGTTCTCTGCAGGGAGCCTAGAATTTTATGGCAATGCGTGTCTTGTGTGTCAAATGAACATGTGTAAGTGTTACTCCATCGTATAAAACTAGATTAATTCAAAGTGCATGGATAACGTATACACTATATTCACAGTGCTGCAATGTTGTCTTGCTTATGCTCGCCACTCACTAATACATATGTTTTTACTTTTGCTTGACTCCTGTGATTCAGTAAATATGTATTGCAACTTGTACAATATGATTTTTTTGCATGCTACTGCATTTTATGTGTCCTGCTCAGTTTATACCGTTTAAAGTGTAAAAGTGTTGTGCTCTTCATGGAGAGTACATCAACATAACAAATAATGGTTTCTGAATAGCGTATGAATGTGCACTTGATGTTGCATTACACTGTTTCAATAAAAATGTGAAGCTCTGCATTCACTTGTTTATTTACACCTGTCACACAGTTCCCTGGAAAATGTGCTCAAGTCTCTGGTGCGCTGCTGCCGAACGTAAGTAAACTCTGCAAGATCCCACCGTGTCCGTCCAGTGCTCGCTGAGCTGTATTGGCTTCCGGTTTGCCAAACAACTAAATTATGAAGTCGCACTCATTACACACAAGTGCTTGCTACAAATGAACCACAATACCTTGTTGATCTCGCCAAGGAGCATAAACCATTACACAATCTCTGGTCAACCGCGCTGCGGCTTTTAGCTAACCGTCGACCAAAGATAGTCACTGCATTGTGCACTTTCAGATGCGCTTCTGCGGCCGTCTGGAACGCTCTTCCAATATTAGGGTGCCACTAGAGCTATTGATGTTTAAATCTAGATTGAAAATTAATTTCTTTAAACTGCTTTTTGCGTTTAGTTTGTTCTCCTCCCCCCACACCTTCAATTATTACGTTTGGCTGTGTATGGTGCGAACGAAGTCCACGCTGATTCATCAGATACTGTGAAGACATAAAATCTCCCCGCTTGTTTGCTTTGTTACGATATTTTTACATGGCCTGTGTGACAAAAAAAACCCCATAAAATTCGGCATGTTTAATTTTGTTGGTTTGGCAGCCGTGACCTATTTGATCTATTATTTTCAGGTATTTCTCAGACGAATCGACTGCGGAAATGCTGGATGAGTGGCGACCTCTGCTCTGCCCCTTTGATGTCACCATGCAAAAGGGCATCAGTTACTTCGAGCTGTTCTTGCCAACATCTCTGCCACCAGAACGTCATCACAAAGGCTTCAGGTAGGATGCTGGCAGGTCTGAGAGAGACATTGCTCACTGGTGTGTGCCGTTTGGGATTATAATGCAAGCAGGCGAGCAGAAGGTGAGCCACTTTGCATTCCCGTTATCTCACGGGCAGTGAATGGGTACTACAGCATGCATGTGCTTAAATGGTGTAATGCTTTACTGCGGAATTGAGTAACTCTTGTTTCTTGCTGATGTTTCCACAGACTTTGGTTTGACGAATTCGTTGGAATTTGGGATTCTGTACACAACCTGCCACAGTGGGAAGGAGTAAGTTAAGTTAAATGTAAAGTAAACATAAATATCTAACAACGTGTTTACTTTGACATACATTACATCCACAATTAAAATGTTATTTAATCCCTGTATATTACTTGGTACAAGACGTGTGTATAGAGCAGGCATGGAAATGTCACGGCTAGAATGAACATTATAGATAACTTGTGTTAAACAAAGACATAATATGCCATCACAGATGGACATTACAAATAACTACGTTAAACAAAGACATGATATGCCATCACAGATATTGATTGCTATATTGCTCAAACTGAATTGGAAACATGTTTGGAGAATGTAACCAATTGTTATTTGCCTATTGATAATGAAACTGCTTGGCTGAACTTTAAAAGTTAAAGGAAACTAATAATATATTTGTTCTGGCCAACAGAGTCTGGTGAATCTCTTTGCCCGGCTGAGTGCAGAGAATATAGGCTACATAGACTGGGACACCTACATACCCAAGGCAAGTGGAAAAGTTTTAATTTCCTTGAAGGGTGGCCTTTAAAGAGCCAACTGTTGTACCATTGTACTTGTTGCACCGCGTAGAAACGTTCAGTATAATTTTCAAAATGTATTGTTGCCGTGTTGAGACGTAACGTTAAAGTTTATTTTTCCAATTTTTTTCCTTTCGAGCAAATATTACTAATTGTCATTTTGTTTCACACGTTTTGAAACAAGATAAACCACGTGCTCATATTTTCTTTCATTGAGTGGTTTTCTGGTTATTTGTTTTCGCCTTCAGATCTTTACAAGGATTCTTCGGAGCCTGAATCTTCCGGTTGGGAGTAATCACACGCAGGTGGCGAGGTTCGGCCCACAATGTTACGACATTGCTCACGTGGTCGTTTGGGTCACGTCCATGCTGGTAAGGGTTTGGGACACGGAAGTGCAGGCTTTGTACATGTCTGCAAAAAATGTGTTGAGAAGAGGACATCTTGACTTCTAATTCGAGATTTGAAATAATTCTTCTGTTTCCTACTTTATGGCAAAATTAATAGATATTATTTTATATTTTATTATTATCATTGTTACTACGCTTATTTAGCCTGGAAAGCCTTTCTGAGTCTCAAGACTCCTTTCAAGAAGGTTCCTGGTCATTTTTGTAGGTGGTGCCGATTTTTGCGATATTTCCCAATTCAGTCATTTGCGAGCAATGTTTCAAGTTTGGACCATGACGTCGACACACGGTGTCATGGTTTACTTGGGATCTTTTAATATCTACTGTGAACGGCGCACTTGTCATGGTTAATACACCCGCAGTATTAACCAGAACGGCCTGCTGGAGGCAAACCACAAACCTCTGCAGAAACTTGTGGAACGTGCTACCCAAAGTGTGCCGTCCTTTTACACGGAATAAATGGTCCCACGATAACCGTAAAACAAATTTGTACAATGAATTGTCATGGTAACATACAATTACTACATGATAGCTTAACATTTTAAATACACAACATAATTTCACTAACCAATGCTAGTTACAAAATGCATACCTATGTAGATATGAGTGTGAAGACTTGAGTGTTTCTTCTGCTTTTTTATTGCTTCTTAAAGTATTCAGTTTACTTTTAGACATGTTTGCAATCACATGGACACTGGGTCACGAATGAAAATCTAATAAATAAACCAGTGCACTATAAACATGTATCTTTTTTTGGAAACAGCATTTATCCACAAACTGCATATATCTACCAACGAATACTTGTCAGTTCTATGTACTAGCATTATACTTTTTGAAAAACTTAGTTTTTGATAGGTACAATGAAATGTCAGATTTTAAATTTTACGTGCAAATATTTGTACGTTTAACAAATCTTCTTCAGCCACGATCAAGCCACTGCCAGATGAAGGCCTTCCGAAACAATTACCATCTCTCATGGTCCTGCAACATGAGACTCCAGCTAGCACCTGCAAACTAACTGATGTTTACCTCTCTGCAGCGGGATATCCTTCCAGGCATGATCTCTCTTTTGACTGCCACTCTTGTTACTCTCAACCATTATCTCTGACAGCGATGTGCATAGAACGATTAACTTAAAATAATATTTTAGTTGGATGTATACAATGTGGCTTAGGTATTTAATACCCTTGTTTTCCATTTTCACTCAATCCCTCGAGCTGATAGTGTAATGTAGGACTCTTTAACCATGAGCATCTATGATTTGTATTTTCACTTTCTAGAGATGAGATATTCATATTCTTCATGAACAGATGTTGTGGCTCTATTCGTTTCTTGCAAGTACGCAAAACGTTAAAATAATACCAAAATACAATTTACCAACTGTACAAATTACTGTGATGTATGTAACAAAGGTAATGTGGCTGAAATGCACACTTTGTGTAAGTGACGGGTGCTATACAATTTTTGGGATAAATTTACAGCCAAGCTGTAATTAGCTTTCACAAAACGTAGTAGGTGTTTATTATTTATTAATGATTATGTTAACGGTGGTATAATTATATCAGCATTGTGTTACTTGAATATAAATAGCCCGCATTAAATAACTACTGCATGGTGTCATTTATTGTGTGGCAATTGCATTTTTCCTTTAGGGTGGACCTTCTAAACTTGCTCAGAAACATTTGACCGGCTTCTTCAATGCAGTGACTTCGTTCTATCATCCGTCTAACAATGGCAGATGGCTGGTAAGGGTTCATGACCACAGTCTGTCTGATGTGAATATTTTTTTACTGAAAATAATGTTATAAGCATAAAGGTCATGATTCTTTTTGCTTGCCTTTAAAAAAAAACATGTTTTCATTGTGTAACAATGTGCTGTGCTTAGTCATGTATTATTGTTGGATTAAAATAAGAGTTTATATTTTTAGGTTGGGCATTGCATGGGAATCGTGCCAAAGTCTTGAGCGTGCAGCATACCTGTCAAGTGCGTTAATGCGGCAGCTGTAGTCTACGTGGTAAATATCGGATAACCACGATTCCTATTCCCCGTTGACATATTAATGACAACATATGGCGTAGGGTCAAACTTTAAAACTACACAATAAACCAAAGCGAAAGATTTATTCACGCTAGAGCCACTGTCAATGTTTTTGTGCAAAATTCAAAGTGTGTCGCAGGTGGCTGTCCTTCAGTTTTACTGGGAGATGCTTTTAGTGTTCTATTTTAAACCTGTAACTGACTCAAGCATTCACTCTCTTGATCTTGCTCGTAAAGTAGGAAATTTTAAAAAGCTAGTGAGGTCAGAAATTCCGCAGTTATAGAAACTATAAAAAATAACTCTACGAAGCAATAAAACGTCTTGGTAATTAACCATGACCAAAGCCTCCCTAAGCGATCACGATATCGAATGGACCTGTGAAGGAGCATGTAAATAAAACTAAATCTAACATAATGAGCGCATGCAGGTTTTTCACTGCTTTTCATCTACTGGCACACGGCTCATAGGATAATAACGGTTTAAGAGTGGTTGCAATAAAGTTGTGCCTCTTTCTGGTGTGACGGTGACCCTTTGTACTAGCTGAAGCTAATGAAGTTGGTGCAGAAGCTGCCAGCTTGCTTGGTGCGGCGCCTGCACCACGAGCGGTACCGTAAGCCCAGCTGGCAAACGCCGGTGCCACCCAGCCACAAGCTCACGGAGGATGACGTCACTGCTTTCGTGGAGAGCCTAATGCAGCCGGTCCTGCTGGCTATGTTCAGCAAGATCGGCAGCCTGGATGCTGCGCAGGCCCTGCAGAATCTCGCACTCGTGCGTCCCGAGCTCGTCATCCCACCCGTTCTCGAAAAGTGAGTCTGCCTGTTTGAGTAAGAAACTTTATTAAAGGTGGATGGGTGGCATAGATGGGTGGCACAGATGTCAGAGCACTGAGCTGGCCTGCCTGAGATCCTGCTTTCAAAATCCAGAAATCCACCCCACACTTAAAACAACTTCTCAAGTGTCTTTGTAAATCAAACACTTTGTATTACATTTGTAAGTCAAACACTAACCACAGCACCAAATGGCCTGTGAAATGTTAAATCAACCTGGCCGATTTCTGTCTTGAGATATTCATGCGTGGCTTATTAATTCATAAGCAAATCATTGTGCCATTAAACCGTCGCAACAAAGGACATACTCGGCGCTGGAAACCCTGACGGAGCCACACCAACTGACGGCCACCATGAGCTGCGTGATCGGCGTGGCACGCAGCTTGATCCGCGGCGGGCGGTGGTTTCCAGAGGGACCCTCCCATGCCCTCCCCCTCCTCCTGAGAGCCCTGCCTGGAGTCGACCCGAATGACTTCAGCAAGTGCATGGTAGACCTCGCTTTGTTCCGAACGTTTATTTTTTAACGCACTTTTTTTTGTTCGTTACATTTTTTATCAGCACGCTCATCGCTTGTGTCAGGTTGGTATGTTACCAAAATGAGCACGCGGACATTTGTGGGTTACAGATCACGTTTCAGTTCATTGCAACGTTTGCGACGCTCATGCCTTTGGTGGACTGCTCTCCAGCTCTGCAAAATGGGACTGACCTAACTAAGGTTAGTAGGTGTAAATGTTCTGCACAAATTGCACAAATACAAAATTGACTGCATTACATGGCTGATTGTGCTTGCTGCAATTAAAAACTTGCTCCCTTACCATTTCGTTTGCCATATTAGGAAGAAAGGGAGCTATGCTCAGCCACTGCAGAGTTTGAAGACTTTGTCCTGCAGTTCATGGACAAGTGAGTTGCAATCCTGTCCCATACATTCCAGGTCAGACTCACGGGACGTGGCACCACAGAGCGGAATGCACATATGGCTTCATATGCCTCCCTCTGCATGCAGATGCTTTGCACTGGTGGAGAGCAGCACGTTGGAGCAGACGCGGGAAGAGACGGAGACAGAGAAGATGACGCACGTGGAGAGCATGGTGGAGCTGGGCCTCTCCTCCACCTTCAGCACTATGCTCATGCAGGCCTCACCACAGATTTACAAGGTCTGGCAGGCAGACAAAGCACACACTTCAACACTTTGTTTCAATGTAATAGAAATGTGTTGTCCATGTTTTATGCTTGCACATCTGTAGTTGTGCCATAATGTCTGAGTTGGGCTAGTTTCAGAAACTCCATATTATTGTCATATGAATCGGTGAATTTAATGGTGTGAATTCCCTTTTCACACCATCAATATGTAAACTCCCCCTCCCCCCCCCTCGCCGGTCTGCACATGCTCGCCCCCTGTACATCGTTCATCATGCTAAGTCCGCCAATTAAATGCTAATTTTTATGCTAATTCCTTTGTCAAGGCGCTCTGCTTCCTCTCACACAGCTTAAAGGTCGCGGTCTGAGCTTGGCTGTGTTTCACTCCAGCGCTGTCCTCGAGACAGTCTGGTCCCTTCACCTGATGAAGGCCACTTGTGTTGTGGCCGAAACGTCGTGAATTTTTTTTATTTTAGTTGTTTTATACTTTTACGTGACTTTACCGAACAGAACCAAAGAGTATGAATTTAATGGTGTTTATTTTATCGCTTTTTAGGCTGCTCTTGACAAGTTGTTCAACTTTGCTACCACCAACATATTCGAAGCCAGAGTTGCAGGAAAAATGGCAGCAGACATGTGTCGAGCATCAGCAAAGGTAAGCCGCAGCCTTGGCTAATGATTGATGTGACTATGTCCATGGTAACGTAATGTCTGTGACATAGTTCTATCTAATGCGACGCATGTGGCTGAAGCATGTAGTTTTAATCGGCTGGGGCACGGTTTTAGCCACAGCTTCCAAACGAACAAGTAGCAGGACCAGGGGTATCTTATACTTTTGTATGACATTTTATTACAACGGACGAGTTTATAACATCCATGTTGAGTTTGGAAAGCCATTCAATCGTGTTTGCGAGGAAGTATGTAAGCACCTAACTCGCTAAACAATCAAATCAATGGAATAATTTCCGCATTGTTTTTGGTCTCTTGGTCAGTGCCGACCTGCCGAGGCGCTCAAACTGTTTGTCCCTCACTGCTGTGGCGTCATCACCCACCTCACCAACCGTAAGAATCTCCCCACCTTTCATGATGCAACTTTGTCAGAGGCATTAATTGTGGAGGGATTTTTCATTTCGATGCGAATGCATTTGGTCTGGCTTTGGGACATGATGGACCTTTCCTCTCAGATGAGGAGGTGCAGCAAGAAGAAGAGCTGGACAAGGAGCTCATCTGGAACCTCCAGCTGCTATCCGAGGTTAGGATTTTAAGAAGAGTTCAAGTGTGTAATTATTTTCGAATGTATTCATCGACAAGCGTTTTTTAAAATATCCGTTTGCACACAAATTGTATAGTGTATAGCCTTAGTCTGCATCTGTCTGCCTGATAAATATAAAATTAAAATATGGAGACATGCATCACGTAATTATACAGTTGCTTCAGCAACGGTCTCGTTGCATTATCCGTCCACTATAAATTATCTATGGCTACGTAGATGCTTTATACTGTCACGCGTGTTGCTTTACCTCTACAGCTGCTACCGAATTTGTATAAAATGGTATGTTTTCGTTAATTCAGTGATAATTGTGGGCGAAGACCATTAACATAGCTTTGTGTGATAATTATTTTACCACAAGCAGTAAACTAGGGCTTAAATCCATACACTCCAGAGGTACTACCAGTGTACGTTTGTAAAGGCCGTAAAACCCATACCCACTCGTCGGATTTTGTGTGTGGCGGCGAAGTTTACGTTTGACATTTGTGTTCAGATTGTGCGCATCAATGGTGCCGAAGTGCTGCAGTACCGTGGGCAGCTGGAGAGCATTCTGCAGCGCACGTTGTGGCTGAAGAACAAGCAGGGCTACACGCTTGCCGGGAAGCTCCTGCAGCACATGCTGCGCTCAGCCACCATGATCTACCCCACCGAGTACTGCAGCGTTCCGGGAAGCTTCAACCAGCCCCTCTCCGAGTACCTTCCTATCAGGGTGTGTGTACCACAACACGGCGGCCGCGCGCTGTGTTTCCCAAGTAGGGGAGCGTCCAGCCACGAGCAGGGAATGTTGATGTTGGGCTCTGTTGTGTTATTGTTAACAAAATATAGCACACACACATATATACACAGCCTTGGTTGTACACTTCGATCGAAAAATATGGTAATAACAAAGTCAAAGTTCTCGTACTTGCATAAGTTTGGGATGGTACTCATCTCCCTTGGGGGATCTAAGCTACCCATTAACATTGTACATTACTATGACGAGGACCAGTTTGCTCATAGGACATCCACCGTTCTCTTCCCTCAAAAGGTTGTCGTGAAGAAAGTCTACTTTTTAAGTAAACTTTGAAGCTGCCTGTGTAAGGATGTATTTTAAGTTATTGTGTTTATCACAATGGAATGTGTAGCTTATAATACACATGCGGGGGCTGTATTTGTGGTTGTTGCGGAAAATAACGATTTCGACTGTATCATTTACAACTCTCTTCTATCAACGCGGCTCACCGTATGCCAACAGGACTGGGGTAGGCCCGGGAACCTGCATAATCTGGACATGAAGTGGCACATGCCCTCGCCTGCCGAGGTGGCCTTCACGCACAGCCTCCTCGACACTTTCCTGTGGCCCGAACTTGTGAAACTGGAGTCCTACACGACCGGGAGCGACATGACGAGGTGCCGCCAGTGTCGATGCGCAAATGCTCATTAATCATTTTTCATGATATAAGTTTAAAAACAAGGTCACACGGAGTAGTCGGTCATGCTTTGCTTGAATGTAACGTGTTGCATATGGTGTGCTTGCGTCTTTCTCTGTTTGAAGAGAGACGGTTCAGCAGAGTCTGTCAATCGTGACGAACTGCATCATGGGAGCTGGCAGCATCATGCCACCGCTTGTCGGAGAGAAGATTCCCAACCTGTACGAGCAACGCTTACTGCACGCATTACTCTGACCGCCGCTTCTTTATTGCAGTGTAGCCATTGTATTTATTTTCCGTTCGTTCATCGATAATGAAAATGATGAACAGTTGAACTCAAGCCGTGTGTGATTTATGAAAAGAGTAAACCCATTGGCAATTTTCTGTTCACTTTGCACGTGGAATTTTTTAATGTATATCTTTTTCAGAGTCCCAAGTTTGATAGAAATTGAAGATATTTTAATCTACACAGGGGTTGACTGTGGTATGTATTGATACTCACACTTGTGTATATACATGTGGATATGTATATTTGTTTACGTTGTTTGTTCACTTTTTATCCATTAAGTCATTGTGGTCTATTTACCCCATTAGACACGAACAGAGAAAACTACAGAGAAACTATTCTGAAAGTTACAAGAAATCTGCTCAGTAAGTACATTTTACCAAGGCCGTAGCCATGGAGTCAACATTGGGGGGGACCAAATCTTCCAGGGGGTCTGGGCCCCTCCAGAAAAAAAAATCTAAATTTGAAAACGAATTTCCTGCCTAAAATATAAAAAAAAATTCACTAACACATAGGATGGACTTTTTGTTTATTTTTTACAATAATAATGTATTGTATTATATTGCTGCTTTTTTACCTTTTCTTGTTTCATTGTATGTAATGGCAGAGATTCGGAATTAATAAAGTACAACCATAACCACAATCATATAAACAGAAATCTGTTTTATAGCAATATATTTGGGGGGGACATTTTTTACATATTTGAATATTGGGGGGGGATGTGTCCCTCCCCAATATATATTATAATTACGGCCTTGCATTTTACACATGCCAATTGTCAACATATAAGTTTATACTATATTTTAATACTTGAAAAGGTACAGTCTATATCGGTGAGGTCATCTTTAATCTGTCGTTTGCTATGTCAAACCAATTTAACGACCATGCATATATAACAGAAGAACCGTCTGTGTGACGGGAACACTTAATCTGTCGTTGTTTCGTATAATTATTAGAGTACATCCTTGAAAATTCAGAAGACGACACAAAATCATTGTTCCAGATAATTAAGGTAGGTTTTATGCACACAAGGGCAGTTTTCTGGCTGGGTGTTGTGAATTTGCATACATTGTCAAGAATTGCTTCCTCCGCTTGTGATGCGACGCACGTTTCGTGAGCATTGATATTGACGGTAATTGACAAATTGCTGTAGCGTTCCCACGCCCGGTGTGCGCATGCCGTGAATGTGGTAGAACATTGCGGGTGTGACGTGCGGCGACGCTGGTGTGCCGACACACGACATTTTTCTGCAGATCCTTGGAGTGGTGTTGCTCTTCCAAGGCTCCCACAAGGCAGAGTTTGACTCCAGATGGAAAAGCTTTAGCCTGGTGAAGAAATCCATGGAGGACAAGGTATTGGCACGATATCGGTGCAGCCCGGCTTTTGTGTGGTCACGTCTGATGGTTTACACTGATAAATTCTTGTGTACCGTTTGATTATAATGCATCACGTGTCCCTGCTGCCCCAGCTCCATGGCCACAAGCAGCACATCCGAGCCCTGCTCATCGACCGCGTGATGCTGCAACACGAGGCAAGCTGATAATTCTATTTTTCAAGATAAGATTTCAACGAGGTCGGCGGTAGGCGGTGGGCGCGAGATTATCGTAACAAATGGACAAAAATGCCCTGAAGGCAATATTGCATCTGAACGAGTGCCGACATGCACAGCAACAAACTACATAAATCGGGAGAAGGGCTAAAAATAACTCCGTGCGTTATAAGAAATACATTGCCCAGTTTTTTTTTATAATAAATGCTGACAGATTGCTGATATTTTTCTAGTTGAGAAGCCTGGCTATGGAAGGCAGCACCTACAGGACCATCCACAAGGAGGTGCTGATGGACCTGCTGAAGCTGTCGACCAGCACTTACAGCCAGGTGTGTGCTGCATGGGCCACTGTCAGGCAGAAATGTGAGCCAAGTTTAGTGCTCTCTGATTGGCGTTGCAATAAAATAGCGATTGCAGCCTTTCTTCAATAATACATTCAATATGTAACGCGCTGCACAGTAAACGCTTGCTCTCAAAGAGAGAGAAAGACTCGGAGGCATGGGGAACCACAGATTAGTTTGAAGGCAGCCTAGGCGATGAGCCGGCACCAACAATAGCCCCCAGCTCTACGATCCTCTGTATATTCAGATGATTTCGGGCCAATAAATGAGTATACATGTAGGTAGAAACCGGAGCACATGTGGGAGCAGGCAACACTATTCCGTACAGATGAAATGGGTGAAGTCTGCATTTGCCCATACCGTCTCCTTCTGGCAAGCCAGGGAATGGCACCCGGGATTACAGGCGTGCGCCACCACATACCGACTAAATGTGTTCATAATGTGTTACGGGTGAATGTTACGAGTTCAGTGTTTTTCATTCATTGTTTCATTTGTAACAGGTGAGGAGTAAGGCACAGCAGGTGTTTTTCTCATCGCTTAGCACATTTAACTTCTGCTGCCGGGATTTGATACCACACGTGCTGGAGTACCTGAGGCCAGACAATGACAAAGTCATTCAGCAGCAGTTCAAGGTACACATCAGCTGGCCAGCACTGCTACACTGCTTACAAGACACTAAGTAATGGTCAAGCGTATATGTGATTGATCCATTGAAATTTTAAACGCTTAAATATTAAATGGCATTGTCAAATAAACAGACTTGTACAAAACACGTTTTCGCAAGAACTGAAGTTTTTTTCTTTGGTTCCTTGAGTGACTAAAATATGTAATTGCCTTTAATTTTGTACAGGCTCTAACAGTTACCTAACCAATATTATTTAAGCTGTTACCATGGTGAAAACAAAATGTGACATCTCAAGCTTTCATTTTGGATTTTTTTAATTAAATGCATAAATGAATGTAAAATGTGTTTTTAGTGGATGTGTTTGTGTTTTGAGGAGCGGTGGCAAAGTAGTTCGCGCGCTGCACTCCAAACCTGGCGAACAGAGTTTGATTTCCGCTCGTGACCAATAACAGTGGCGAATATATGAACCGGTCCTGGGCCTCCCATAGGTGTAGAATGTAAGGAGTAAGCAATTTTTTGCGGTGTGTAAACATCAGCAATGGGGAGACAAAGGTGGCTGAGTGTGGTGCTTGTGTGCTGTGCGGGCCTTCATAGGTGCTCACGAACAGCACTTGCCCCAACAGTCTATTCACGCTGTAGGGGAGTTTTTGTCTTGTTGTGTGTCCCTTGTGTTTGTGTTTTTGGGATTATGCATGTGTCTTATGTGTGTGTGTGTGATTGTCTTTGTGTGCGCCCAGGGTGCTCTGTACTGTCTGCTTGGTGGTCACGGCTCAACTAGCCTGGCCAACCTGCACGACTGGGACTGCATCAGCCGCACGTGGCCGGCGTTGGTGGCTTCGGGCCTGTCGCAAACGCTGTCCTTCGAGAAGCCCTCCATCGTGCGGCTCTTTGATGACCTGGCCGAGAAGATCCACCGGCAGTACGAGACCATCGGTCTGGACTTTAGCGTGAGCTGCTAGTGCATCATCTTCTGTGGCCTGCTCTTTGAAATCTGGTTTTGTTGCTCTATCACATGCGAGATGGTGACAAACCACATAACCATGTTGTCTTTATAGCTTTTTAATCCAGCTTGATGAGTACAAACCCAAATGCAGTCGTTGTATTTGTTTTCATTTAGGTTTCGGAGAAGTGCATTGAGGTGGCTTCCAGAATGTGGCGGCACACTGAGAAAGAAAGACAACCCACCGAAGAGGAAAAACAGCTCGGCATACAGAGGCTACAAGAGAGAAACCAGCACGCCGTTCAGTAAGACACCAACTATACGTAGACCTGAACAGTTCAGTGACATTATTTCACTTTACATTTTAAACGTGTTAATCTGGCAAATACTTATTCGGTGATCTGCCAGTCCTCGTGCTTTGTGAATCATTAACTTGTGCTGCATTGCCACCTTTGCTCCACAGGATGTATGAAAATATGATAAATGCTCTGATCGATGTAGCAGAGAACCGAAATCTGTAAGTCCTTTATTTGTCCTTCTCTTACACTAACACAGCGCACCACTGTGCACAACACTGTGCACAAAGAGGGAAAGGAGATTCTCGTGTCATGAACAGATTATATAATCCTGAGTGGTTTCCTGCCTCCTTTTTTGCAGGCCTTGGAAATTCGAGCAGTTTGCTGTTGGTCTGGTGTCCATGCTGCTAAGGGACGATCACCCCTTTCTTGTGCGGGGGGTGCGGTTTTTGGTGGAGAAACTGAACCATGATTCCCTGGCAATTCGGAAGGTGTGTATTGCCAAAATAGCATTCATTAGGTGACCACAAAATTAGTCTCAAAATAAAAATTCCAATCAAGAAAAATGTTAATGTCTTATTGCGGTTAGTTTTCCATATTTTCCTGATTTAAGCACGCGCATATATGACTGTGTGAATTCTCTTACACAGCTCGCAATATGTGCAGTGGCCGGCATCATGAAACAACTTAAACGGCCTCATCCGAAAATGGAAATCGACCCATACGCCATGAGTACGTCTCTCAACAACGATTCTCACCTCCGCATTCGTCGAGTGCTCGGGCACAGATTCTGCACCCTGGTGCCTCTTGCACGTTGTAACAATATGGCGGTCGCGGTGTGCGTGCGGGCGCGCGTCCGCGTGCAGGCGGGACGAGCCAGCCGGTGCACGTGCAGCCCGGTGAGCGGCCGGATACGCGCTGGGTGCAGTACGACGCCAAGAGGCTTCCCCGAAGCCAAAAAGCATGGGAGGAGACTGTCTTTGTGGAGAAGACTCACTGGGGCTACTACACCTGGCCAAGGTTGTTGGAAATTTGTGTCCGCTTTTTTTGTTTATGTGTGTGTTGAACTTCTCTCACACCGTACATAACTAACCGTGCTAATTGTAGGTGCAGGGGAAGGACAACAAAGGAAACACAAAAAGCAGTTCTCGAGAAATTACTTTTCAAACTATATTTAAAAGTGCATAGCCCCAGTGGCTTCCTTCATCTCGGAAGGAAGTTTTGGTTCAGTAGAGTGGCGTTCAAGTTTAGGTCACCAGATTCGAAATTGGAAAGTTGTGAGTGGCTGAGAGTCAACTTGGCCCATCACCTCTCCAGGGAGATTAAATTAGTAACCACTACTTGGGAAAACAATTTTGGGAATCTTTATAAAGAGAAATTCTCCTTTTATGAAAATGTGGAATTTTTCACCACTGGATCAAGACCGCCAACAGAAATGAGTGCTGCCCACCCTTGTTTAGGCAACGAAACACTTTTGACATTCGTAATGCAACGTTCAAAAATGCCCCTATAAAGGCAACGCCTTCATGTATACAAACTTGTGACCATTTGTTATGATTTTCCTTGCGCAGACAGATGATGGTGTACAAGCCCTACTCCGAGCAACCCAAGCTGGGCCGCAGCCGAGATGAGATGTCAGAGGTGATACAAGACTTGATTATGAATGTGTAAAGTTGACATGTTGCAAACGTATTACGTACACTAATAGTACTATTTCAGTTGAGAGACCGTCACCTTAAACCAAATTCAGCTGTACAAATGTTTGTTTGTGCCTCCAGGCTGAGCAGGTGGTGTACGATCACTTCATCGACCCCGCTTTCGTGGAGAAGTTCATTGCGTTGCTCTCCCTAGAGGACCGAAAAGGAAAGGACAAGTTCAATGCTCGGAGGTTCATCCTTTTTAAGGTTAGCAGCCTTATGACCAATGGGAGCTCCTGGGTGTGTAAATGTGTATATACGTACAATGAGTATTTGATCCCCTGCTGATTTTATATGTTTGCCCACTGACAAAGAAATGATCAGTCTATAATTTTAATGGTAGGTTTATTTGAACAGTGAGAGACAGAATAACAACAAAAAAATCCAGAAAAACACATGTCGAAAATGTTATAAATTGATTTGCATTTTAATGAGGGAAATAAGTATTTGACCCCTCTGCAAAACATGACTTAGTACTTGGTGGCAAAACCCTTGTTGGCAATCACAGAGGTCAGACGTTTCTTGTAGTTGGTCACCAGGTTTGCACACATCTCAGGAGGGATTTTGTCCCACTCCTCTTTGCAGATCTTCTCCAACTCATTAAGGTTTCGAGGCTGACATTTGGCAACTCGAACCTTCAGCTCCCTCCACCGATTTTCTATGGGATTAAGGTCTGGAGACTGGCTAGGCCACTCCAGGACCTTAATGTGCTTCTTCTTGAGCCACTCCTTCATTGCCTTGGCCGTGTGTTCTGGGTCATTGTCATGCTGGAATACCCATCCACGAGCCATTTTCAATGCCCTGGCTGAGGGAAGGAGCTTCTCACCCAAGATTTGACAGTACATGGCCCCGTCCATCATCCCTTTGATGCGGTGAAGTTGTCCTGTCCCCTTAGCAGAAAAACACCCCCAAAGCATAATGTTTCCACCTCTATGTTTGACGGTGGGGATGGTGTTCTTGGGGTCATAGGCAGCATTCCTCCTCCTCCAAACACGGCGAGTTGAGTTGATGCCAAAGAGCTCAACTTTGGTCTCATCTGACCACAACACTTTCACCCAGTTCTAGATTTAAAGCTTTCGTGACTGCAAGGATGGTTTCAAATTAAGCAACCATTGGAAATATGTTCTAAATCGAACCAAACATTAAACTAATTTTCAATGGTACAGTATATTTTTCAAGTAGTGGTGCCCCAAACTTTCGCAGCTCTTAAAAATTCCCTTTTCACACCATCAATAGGTAAACTCCCCCTCCCCCCCCCGCGCCAAACGGCAAGTGCACCCGCATGTACACCACCTCTATGCTAAGTCGGCCAATCAAATGCTAATTTTTATGCTAATTCCTTTGTCAAGGCACCTTGTTTCCTCGCACACAGCTTAAATGTCGCGGTCTGAGCGTGGCTGTGTTTCAATCTAGCGCTGTCCTCGAGACAGCCAGATCCCTTCACCTGATGAAGGCCGCTTGTGTTGTGGCCGAAACGTCGTGATTTTTGTTGTTTTATTTTTTACCTACGTGACTTTACCGAATAGAACCAAAGAGTATTTCACCCAGTTGTCCTCTGAATCATTCAGATGTTCATTGGGAAACTTCAGACGGGCATGTATATGTGCATTCTTGAGCAAGGGGACCTTGCGGGCGCTGCAGGATTTCAGTCCTTCACGGCGTAGTGTGTTACCAATTGTTTTCTTGGTGACTATGGTCCCAACTGCCTTGAGATCATTGACAAGATCCTCCCATGTAGTTCTGGGCTGATTCCTCACCGTTCTCATGATCATTGCAACTCCACGAGGTGAGATCTTGCATGGAGCCCCAGGCCGAGGGAGATTGACAGTTCTTTTGTGTTTCTTCCATTTGCAAATAATCGCACCAACTGTTGCCACTTTCTCACCAAGCTGCTTGGCAATGGTCTTGTAGCCCATTCCAGCCATGTGTAGGTCTACAATCTTGTCCCTGACATCCTTGGAGAGCTCTTTAGTCTTGGCCATGGTGGAGAGTTTGGAATCTGATTGATTGCTTCTGTGGACAGGTGTCTTTTATACATGTAACAAGCTGAGATTAGGAGCACTCCCTTTAAGAGTGTGCTTCTAATCTCAGCTCGTTACCTGTATAAAAGACACCTGGGAGCCAGAAATCTTTCTGATTGAGAGGGGGTCAAATACTTATTTCCCTCATTAAAATGCAAATCAATTTATAACATTTTTGACATGCGTTTTCCTGGATTTTGTTGTTATTCTGTCTCTCACTGTTCAAATAAACCTACCATTTAAATTATAGACTGATCATTTCTTTGTCAGTGGGCAAACGTACAAAATCAGCAGGGGATCAAATACTTTTTTCCCTCACTGTACGTACGTTGAACTTCGCAGTGCTTGCTTTCCTAATCTGTCGTTTAAAATGCAGTCTGGTTTATTCATTGCAGTTCTAATTTTGTCAATAGGGTCTCTTTAGGAACTTTGACGATGCGTTCCTGCCTGTGTTCCTGCCGCACATGGAGCGTTTGGTCACCGACGTGCACGAGAGCGCTCAGCGCTGTGCGGCAGAGATCATCGCTGGCATCATTCGTGGAGCCAAGCATTGGACATTCGAGAAGGTGGGAGGCTTCGAAATAGTGGCAGTGAGCATTTTCACGGAAAAAAAAAACACGCTTCGTCTGATGGGTGTGAGAGCTATTCCGAGTCATCAGTTTGTGCAACATTCTGACAGTGATATTTGTTTTCAGGTTGAGAAGATGTGGGGACTCATCTGCCCACTCTTGCGCACAGCACTGTCCAACATCAGCGTGGAAACTTTCATGGACTGGGGAACGTGCATCTCCACTTCCTGTGTAGGCACCTCGTGCATGTGGTCTCGCAAACATAGCCGCACTACAATATTAAATCAAAAGTGCCCGTTTTGAGTATTTAAATAAGTGTGACTTACTTGCAGGAGAGTCAGGACCCAAGGAAGATCTACTGGCTGTTTGAAATGCTCATGGAATCTCCTGTCAGTGGTGAAGGAGGCTCCTTCAGTGATGCGAGGTAAGAACCAATAAGGAGGACGTTAACCTCACTAATTTTGTGAGTAGAGCATCGGTCTTTAAAGTAGCAAGTTACCACATTTCATATCCACTGCACGAATGGTATGGTGAAGGTGGCGTATGAATAGTTCAGCTCACTTGAGCCAAATGTTCACTGGATGGGTTTACCATGTGTCAGTTTTAATTCGCTTAATGAAAACAGCTAAAGGCATGCGTGGAAAATGGCTTTTGTGAAACTAAAGTTTGTTCCCATAAGAGGAATGGTGCGAGCTATTTTGAATGGTGTGATTTGTATGTGGCTCGTCATCTCGGCAAAATTATTTCGAGGCGCTGGAAGTTTCGTGCCACTTTTGATTGTGATTTATGAATTCTAACAATCGGTGGGGTGTTTTTTTTATATGTGGAATCTTGCCATAGAAAGTAAAGTGACAGCCTTGAAGGAACAAGTATTTCAGGGCCAATTGACTTGGTCATTGTCACCCTACTTTATACGGTATCTGTACTGATCCAATTGCATCCATTTTTCCGATGTAGGATGATATCTACTTGTGTGAGTGAATAAAAAAAATCCCACCCCTATGATGTAACATGCTTTTTGTCGTTCGGCCACTTCTGCATAACCGTATATGTGCGCTGTTGTCTTGTCCAAAGTAACTAGCAGTATTGAACACGCTTGTGAAGCGTGGTTTAAGTGGCGGGCCGTACGTGCTGTTTGGTAAGGCGTATGGTGCACGGCTGTGTGTTGTAGCCGGCTGTACGTGCTGCAGGGCGGCTTGGCACAGCAGGAGTGGCGTGTACCCAGCCTACTCCATGCCCTGCTTGGCTACCTGGAGCCCATGCTTACTCAGGTGTACAAGAATGTACGCGAGCGCATTGGGAGGTACTAGCTATATATATACACACACACACGTAAAAGTATTGCACGTAAATGTTTAGATTTTGTTTATAATGATGAATATCAAAGTGTTGTCATCATTTGGTGATGCTTGTCTCTGTTAAGTCTAGAGCCATTGGCAGAAATTCCACATTCTTATGGTGGAGGCCCATGAGTCCACGTGATAATCTGCTCAGTGGAAATTGAGTTGTAGAAGTTCATTGTCGGATGCTTACGTGCGATTCGTTTAACTCTTGCACCCGGCCACGCGATCCTTCCCCTGTGTTGCGCAGCGTGCTGACGAACATCTTCATGCTGGATGTGGCGCTGCCCAACGGCGTGGACACGCTGTCGCCGCGGCGCGCCGAGTTTGCCGCAAGCGTGGTGCGGCGTCTCAAGCCGCTGCTGGAGCTCGACGAAGAGATCTCGAACCACGTGCTGGAGGAGAACGGCGGCGGCAAGGAGGCTGATGAAGTGGTGCAGGCCATCAAGCTGCTCAAGACTGGTGAGCCCGGCAGGCAGCTCTCGCCGATTGTCCCCTGTGCCGCTCTTGTTTTGTTGAAAGGTACAGCAGATGCTCGATTAGCCGCGTGCGGTTTATCCGATTTTGCGGATTAACCACGGCACCTGAGATTTTGACATAAATTAATAACTCTTGGATTTTTCCTTATCCCAAATTCATAATCTAAAAACAGTTATACATTGGTCTTCTTGGATATGTTTATTACAAGTGACGTGCTTGAACTAAACAAATATGTGCTCCGGTTAATCCGAAATCCACGTGATCGCCTCTGCAGTACAGTGGTTGCATATCTTTAGAACAGTGGGTAGAAATTTATTTATTTTGATTGGCGTGCGTCTGCTGCTAACCACTTAGTGGGGCGGAGTCTTCTGCGCGGGAGCAGGAAAGGTTTTTTCAAACCTTTTGAAGTGAGGGTGTGCTTTTGTATGGACTTTTGTAATAAAACAAGATCAATACATTCTTTCCTACAAATTTTAGTTTTATTAATTAAGAAACTCAATTTTATTAACTTAAATATAACTTATCCCTATATTAGTGTTTTTTGGCAAAGAGATCAGTGGAAAAATGTAATAATTTTGGGTTATCTGCAATTTTTAATTATCTGTGGCTGTCCTCCCTGTCATTAGTGTGGATAATCGAGAGTCTACTGTATTTATTGTTCCACTTCAAATGTAAGAACCAAATATAACACGAGGATGACCAGTGCGCTAAAAATATGTAAAACAGCACCATTTCAAAAGTGAATATTTGTTCATTTGAAAAGGTGAGACCCTCACCTCTGGGGAGCAGGCAAAACATTTTTGATGACGTGAGAATTGTGTTTTGATTGCTTGCTTGGAGGCACCCTCTTGATGAATAGCTTAAATTAGAAAGTGTTTCAAATCGGCTAAAACAATACGATTAATGAAATTGAGAGATTTTTGTTTTTCGTTAGCCTCATCCTACCAATGGTGTAAATTACAGGCGTTTGTTCGGCGTTTCGCTTTTAACCCGAGAGCGACGAGTAGGAAGCCGCTGGAGCTTTGCATTTTAAAATTTAGATTGAAAACATTTCCTCAGAACTGCTTTTTTTGTATTTAGTTATGCGTGTCCTTCTCCCACACCTCCGATTAGCACGGTTGGCTACGTACGGTGCGAAAGAAGTTCAACATACATACGTACATAGCACTAGGGATGAGCCCCTGTGGTGGCGAGACGGCACCGAAGCAAGCGTCTCCTATCACTCGCTCGATCGATCAATGATGCCTCGTCACATTTGGTCTGTGTCTGTGGCTCTAGTGCTGAAGTGGCTGATGGCGAGCGCTGGGCGGTCCCTTTACTCCACTCCGAAGGAGCACCTACAGCTGCTACCACTCATTTGTAAGGTATGGGAATAATCATCATCACGATGCCATGGGCAGGTAGCCCGTAGGTGTCCACTGTACATTTCATTGTTTCCACTTTCCTCTGTCTTGTGCCAATATGCTCATTTAGTGCACATCTCTCTGGCACCAATCTCTTTTGTAGTCAAGCCATTCTATGTTAGGTCTACCTCTTTTTATGGCTCCTTCCATTTTTTTTAACACACTATTAAGTTTCATGTTGCTGTCCATCCTACATATGTATCCAAATAGTCCCAGTTTCCTTCTTATCACTGCCTGCATCATCAGGTCTTCTTCTATGTGCAACCATTTTCTCATTTATATGTTGGTCCTTCTTTGGGTCCAGTTTAGATGCAGTATCCTTCTGCGGCAATACATTTCGAATGCCAATATCTTGTCTCTTTCAAGTCTCGTAGACATGAACAGCTGTACTGGACATGCAATGTCTTAAGATGTTCAGTTTGGTCTTGTAGCTGATTTGCCTGCTTCTCCAAATGTTATTTGAATTCTGCCATTACCCCTTTTGCCCTTGCGATCCTCACTCTTTTGTCTTTCGTGCAGTCGTTGTTCAATGTTAGTAGACTTCCCAAGTATACACATTCTTTTAGATTCACAATCCTTTACATTCACGGGAATAATAGAATCTAATTAATATTGATTCATTCTTCGAATTCCCTGTGCATACACTGAAGAAAACAAATATGAAACGTTTGTGTCACCGAGCTCAGCAGTCAATCAGTCTTTAATGTGTTGCTTGTCCATGTTGCAGATTACCCCAGTGGAGAACGATGCCAGCTACGATGAGATGAAGAGCGATGCCAAGTTGGCGCTCTCACTCGTGGCCCAGACCCTGCTGCCCACTGACCACGTGCCCATCATCTTCAAAATGCTCGAGCAGGTGACCCGGGCGTGCACGAGCACCAAGCCTTTACGTGGTGTCTTACACACGCTGCGTTGTCGACATAATGGATGTGGTAGGAGCGCCCTGCGGTGGCGAGATGTTACCTACCTCGCCTGGTATGCAAGAGGTCATGAGTTTTGATCCCATCCCTGATGCCTGTAGAGTTGGAGTTTGTGTGTTATCCCCGAGGTATCTTGGATTTTTCTCCGGGTCCCTCTGGTTTTTACCTCCACATTTAGAAGCGTGCATGTAGAGTATTTGGCTGCTATAGATTTACACATGATAAGCCACTTAATTGGGCTATCACTTGTGACCAAGTCGCTTCTGAAGAAGAGTTATATAGCTCAGTGGACCTTACCTGGTAAAATTCAAAGTTTCAGTTTAGTACTTTAATAGTGTAAGGGTATGCAGTTACTGAATTGACCCGGGATGTACCCGTTGTCGTCAGGTTTAAACCGGGATAGTGTTTGTAGGGGCGACCACCATGCAGAACAGGTTTTACAGGCTTCAGGGCTACCTGGTGAGCAACATCGGGCAGTTTAACTTTTCCATTGTTTTGCTGAACTTCTGTGCTGTCACGTTTATGCTGGCTGCTTTCAGCCCACAATGATGGTGTACAGTCATATTACCATAATGACCCGCCATAATGTGAGGAGGCCCCCATCCAGTGATGAACTGACAAAGGGTTTTAGACATGTATGTGTAGTAACTACGATGGCGTGTGTGTGCGTGGTTCAGAGTGCGTGGTGAGGAGCGGTAGTGTAGTGGTTTGTCCACTGCACGAGAAACCCGGTGACCCAAGTTCGATTTCCACTCACGACCAAAAACAATGGTGACTATTTGAACCGGTCCTAGGCCTCCCCGAGGTCGACTTAGGCTTAGCACGGTTGGCTACGTACAGTGCGAAAGATGTTAAACATACATACTTACAATTGAATTTCGATTTAAAGCTTTCGTGACTGCAATGATTCATCTTCTTTGGTTCTTTCGGTAAAGTCACGTAGAATGAGAATAAAATAATAAATTGATAAAATAAAATAACACAATAATATTCTCACGACGTTTCGGCCACAACACAAGCGGCCTTCATCAGGTGAAGGGACGAGACTGTCTGCTAGGACAGCGCTGGAGTGAAAGAGCCACATTCAGATCACGACAGTCTCGTCCCTTCACCTGATGAAGGCCGCTTGTGTTGTGGCCGAAACGTCGTGAGAATATTATTGTGTTATTTTATTTTATCAATTTATTATTTTATTCTCATTCTACGTGGTGACTTTACCGAAAGAACCAAAGAAGATACTTACAATTGATTTACTTGTATGGTGTGTAAACATCAGCGCTGGGGAGATAAAGTCAGCCGGATATAGTATTGGCCACCCACTCCCTCGTGTGCTGTGCCAGACTTAATATACTGCTTGCTATTAGCACTTGCGCCAAAATTCTGCTGAAGACTATATGGGGGATCTTTGTCTCTGTGGTTCGCAGATCTCGTGTAGCAGCTCGTGGCATGCCCGCTACACGGCGCTCATCTACCTGCAGGTCACAGTCTTCTACAACCTCTTCCTTTTCCTCGCTGACCCGGAGGCCGTGTGCTCCATCCGTAAGCAAGTTCTCGCCTTCCTGCAGGACGAGCAGCTTGAGGTGCAACATGGAGCGCTTTCACTCTGCCAACACACACACACGCGCGCAGAGACAAAGATTTCCCGTGTAACCTTAACACACTGTTGGGGTAAGTGCTGTTGGCAAGCACCTATGAAGGCCGGCACGGCACACGAGGGGGCGGGTGGCTAGCACCACGCCCGGCCTCCTTTGTGACGATGTTTACACAATGAACCAGGTGCTCATTTGAAGCTGAGTCGACCTAGGGGAGGTCCAGGACCAGTTTAGATAATTATCACCGGTGTTGGCCGTGAACGGGAATCGAACTTGGGTCTCCGGGTTCGTAGTGCAGTGCACTAACCGCCACACTACCACTCCCCACACACGCACGCATACACGCACGCATACATGCATGTCCGCAGTGGTCGGCACGCCACGCATTGGTCGGCACTGCAAGTCTTGACCGACTTCCTCAATCCACTTGTCTTGAGCCAGGGGTGTTGGACATACGCACGCATGCACGTGAGCAAGTGCACGTGATATATACCCATATGCACAAACAAAATGCACTCGGCATACTCGAGGGTTATTATGCACAGTTTCAACTTGTTTGGATATAAAAGCGAATGTCGGTGAAATTACGATGTCACAGAGCTAATTAAAATCTGCTGAATGTAGCCAATTTACGTGCACCTGGGTCACTTTGCTCCCAGATGCATTTTTGGAAGAGTGCCAGTTTTAGACTCTTCGTATAAAATGTAGCCTCCGTAAAAAAAACTATAGCGCACTGTGGTTTTACTCCCACTTTTTAATTTTGACCACGTAAACGTTTCAGATGGCCAGTTATTTCGCTTGCGTCCCAAAAGATTTTGGGGGGAAAAACACGTAAACTTCCGACACCTGCCATGACACCCCAGGACATCTCTTCACTGCCGCACGGGTTCCCATCACACGTTGGCTTTGTCCATGGTGAGACAGGGGCCTGCCATTTAGCCTGCTGATGTGAGTTACCATAGCAACCCCCCTGGGGGCCCCAGCAGACTGGCTAAGCGGTGCAGTCAGGTCGCAGTGCCCTGCCGGTCCCTGTGCCATCTTCTGGCTGCCGCGTCGCGGTTCATGTCGCACCCGTTGACTCGTGTTTGTGGTAATTACAAAATTGGTGCAGTCCGTTAAAAGGCCGCATTTTCGACATTGATGAGATGCTTTATATGCATTCGATGTTCATAGAAAAGTGGTAACGGTGGTGTCACAGACATATTGTTCTTTGTTGGAATGAAAATGCATGAAGTTGACTTTTACAGAAGTTAGTTACACGGAACCTGATTTTCACTTTACCTGGGTGTTGGTTGAATCTGGTGTCTTGAAAATCTCATTGTTTAGTTTTAAAATATTGTACGTATATAAACGTTGTTTTTTTTTCACGTTTCATTACTGTCATTGACATTGGTAATTTTGTAGTGTAGATCTTATTTTCCATGTTGACGGAAAATGGGTATCTATTAATATCTCCCTGTGGTGAATTGTTCCTGGAAGTTTGGCCTTGCATGTATGCTGATCTCGTATCAGTATGCAGCGCGTGACCCAAAGGAAAAGACACAATACCCAAAACGTGACCCTCCATCGCTCTTGCTCATTGTGGGCTAATCGTTATTCCGGTGAGAAGAGATAACCTCGGATGTCAGCCGAGACATGGATTTTCATCTTGCCTGGGTGGCAGTGGCAGGTCGTCGTTGATTGGAGTCTTTTTATCTTGGACTTGATGGGAACCTTGACCGCATTTCACACTTCACCGACACGGATGCAAAGAATGTTCTCATCGAGGTCTTGCTTTGGTCTTCAAAATACTCGAAGTTAAACGGTCGTCCGCATGCTGATGACCATTAACACGAAGGCATTGAAAGCACAAAAGTAAATAAATGAGAAGGCATTGAATTTATGACAATTTGGTGAAAAATGTAGTGCATGCCAGCTAGGCGATTCGATGTGTTTAGCACTGGAAATGGGATTATTTTATTTTGCAGTTGCATTGGAAAATTTCAATCCTTTGTGATCGTGCTTTGACGATGTCAAATTTCCAGTTCAACATGAATAGCCTTGATACTGCTTTTGCAAGGCACCACTTTGTGTTTGCTCCATACACCATGCCCTGCCATCACGGGGCAAGTTACCATGTTGTACAAACTCTGTATACAAACATCCAAGCGGCAGCCTCACAACAAAGCATCATTACGCTTGTAATTGTGACCGACTGAATGTGACCAATGGGCATTTTATGTCTACATCTGATCCCAAGAATTGTTATCGCTTGGCTGAACTGTCAAACAGCTTGGTTTGTATTAACATGTTACAATGCATCTGCATTCACACCACTGTGTTTATAGTGGATTGTGGGGAGTGGTAGTATAGTGGTTAGCGCATTGCACTCCGACTACCTGAGTTAATTTCCCACTCGCAAACATCGGTGTTGAATATCTGAACCAGTCCTGGACCTCCCCTAGGACAACTCAGCTTGAAATAAGTACCTAGTGCAATGCATAAACATCAGCACTGCATGGACAAAGAAGGCTCGGTATGGTGCTGGCCACCTACCACTTTGTGTGCTGTGCCGGCCTTAATAGGTGCTCACTAACAGCATTTACCCCAACAATCGGTAAGGGCTATATGGGAGGTCTTTGCCTTCATAGTGGTTTTTAATGTTGCATTTTTGACTCGCCCACAGTAAACGTTTTTTCCCATAAAAAAATATGGCAGATACACCGCAAGATATGATTGTACTTTCCCTTTGGGGCATTTGAGCCAGATTAATGTGGAGTGCGTGCGTGCTTGCGTGCAACTGGTGTTGGCTCAGGTGCGGGAGATGGCGGCCACTACCTTGAGTGGCCTCCTGCAGTGCAGCTTCCTGCACATGGACGAGGCCATGCAGAGCCACTTTGAGAGCCTGAGCCAGACACGCATGCCCAAGCGACGTCACAGGGAGGCGAGCCAGCCCATACCTGTCACAGGTGCGCTTTCAGTTATATTATACTAATTGTTTGTTGCAACAATAATTATAACTACACCAATAATTATTGGTGTAGTTGACGCACTCTGTTTGCTCTGTTCGCCATGTCTTGTCGTAGTGAGGCAGATAATTGTCAGTGCCACGCTGCGCAATGATAATGCCAACATCACAACAAGCATTACCCTTTTTGAATGGTGACCGCTGTGGAGAATATAATTAACCAAATACATTTTTTTTACTCCAGCTCCACAAAAAACACCAATGGTTGGATTTTCTACAAAAATAGACAATAAGAAAACTTGCTGTATGCCACAAGCAGAGGTTTTATTGATGACCTGAGGCTCGTGTGTGTGTGTGTGTGTGACTCGTGCAGACCTGGTGCGGCGCCACGCGGGGGTGCTCGGGCTGAGCGCTTGCATCCTCTCTAGCCCCTACGAGGTGCCCACCTGGATGCCCCAGCTCCTCATGGACCTCAGCCAGCACCTCAATGATCCCCAGCCCATCGAGGTAATCTGCGGGCTGCAGCATCACAACATCCGCTCGGAAGGAAATCTCAGAATAGCTTTGCGTGCTGGCTGTTTTTATCTCCATAATGATCCGAATGTAAAGTTATAATCCGGCTCAATAGCGCTGTGGTAAATTACTCGACTCGTACATGGCAAGCCACGGAGTTGGGTCTCAGTGGGGGATCGACTCCACACATCATCCATCTCGGGTCAATAACATTAATATCATCTGGTGTTTAGTTAAGATCGATGGCCCTATTGGGAGGTGGACATTATCATGATTATGCTCGTTTACCCAAAATAGCCTCACTGAGTCCAATGACATTTTTCAGGAGGAACCTACCAAGTCTTTGCAGGAAGGGGCTATGATTGCTTGCATATTTCAATTGAGTAGTTCAATAAGAATGGGGAATTTCCACTTCGATTTTGAGCTGCCAACACAGAATTGAGATGTAGTTAAGATATATTTTTTGTGAGCGAATAACATTTTTGAAGACTATAAACACATTTGCTCGCGACTGTGGATTTTACTTTTTTTAGATGACGGTGAAGAAGACGCTCACCAACTTCCGACGAACGCACCACGACAACTGGCAGGAACACAAGCAGCAGTTCACAGACGATCAGCTGGTGGTGCTCACAGACCTGCTTGTGTCTCCCTGCTACTATGCATGAGCCAGCACGGTATAAAGTAAGACAATATATTGCCCGGCATGCGGATTTATTAGCACACAGTGCATAGTCTAGCAAATTTCATGAACACAACATACGAGATGTGAACCTAGATTGTGAGTTTAAAAACGGACCACGTGGAGATTTACGCTTTTATCTATTTCAAACTGTTAGGACTGAACATAGTTGATCTACTTATTTACTTGAGAGATGTGTGTGTTTTTGTTTCCAGATATTCTTTCGGTGATGCTTTTGGGACTGTGAGCCGTTGACCTTGTGGGACCAGAATCCATCACCAAAAGATTCCGTCTCCTGTTGGTGACGACCAGCTAAAGCTCGCATTGGCGTCATTGGGGATTCTGCATGATAAAAAAAAACCGAGACATTTACAGGCATCTGAACATTTGCCTTTTTATGCACAATACTAAATAAATATTTACACAAGCAATACCCACAGTATTCATTTAAAGCATGTCATGCTCTGCTAAAATGTGATCATGAAATGAATAGTGAAATATTTCCGCGCCAGGTTTTTCGAGCACTTCTATGCTCGTTTACTCAAAATGCCGGGTGTGTGGGGTGCAGTCCCCATCAAGGACGGGGAAGGTTCGAATCCTTTCTCAGAGAAAGAACCTGTATATTGCTAGGTTTTTAATTGTTTTTCTTGATTAAGAGTTTGCATTGTTGTTAATTGCAGTAGTAAATTGTTTATGCATTATGATTGTTTGGGTTTATCTTTTGTTTTACGGCGTTTTATTTTTGTTGTTTAAACCTGTTTACCTTTGAAGTTGTTGCTTGCAGCTCATTGTTCAGGGAGTATAAGTGGACTTTGTGCGATGGAAGCGATCGGCTGGCACCACACGTGGAAGCCAAGTTTGTGACCAGACAAGACTGGTGCCATTTTGGTTTGATATTTTCAACAGGCGTTTGTCTCGTTGGGTTCGTTAAGCGACTGTAACGTGCTGTCTAGCGACAAGAGGCAGCGTTTTTTGACGTTGGCATTTTGATTTTGACTGAAAATTATTTTAATTCATCGGCCACTCGATCCCGGAGTCATTTAAAGGGATCTGAATGAGTGATTTATATTTTATCGTGCCAAATGTTGAAATTTTAAACAAAAACATGATTGGTGCGTTTTTAAACAAAGACATACTCGTCATCTTTCATTATTAACAAAACCTCACAAAAGTGAGGTTGCCACGTGTGCTTGATCAGTGCACGTTTTTGAAACAGACTGCACATGTTGTGAGTCACACACCCCCCCCCCCCCGGGAAAATGATTTCATAATTTTGTCTAAAAGGAAATAAACAATTTTATCAAATCGTACGTCATACAGAAAGAAAGCTGTGTTGCATAATGCGTTACTGGAGATCCATTAATTTTCCGTCATCCGAATGCACAACTCGCAACGTGTCCACGCGCACAGCATCCAATACATTTGGAGATGTAAATGCTATGAAGCATTGATGTGGTGGGAAAGGGAAAAATTAAGTAATTGCCCATAAACCACTAAAATCGCGAAAGAAATATAAAAGCAAGGGGGGGATATACTGTACCTATATATTTTTATGGGAATAAAGGTACATTTAAAACCGATAATTGCTTGTAGAATTGGACCATGAACGTTCAACAAGTACGAATTTTAAAGGAAGAAAAACGAGCTCTTAGTTCCTAAGCGACAAATGTAGAGCTCAAAAAAATAGTTTCTACCCCCGATTTCTTGTGCTGTATATTTTCATTCTGCAGCTCCTGAAGGCAGTCTACTGTTGCAAGTGTTGATGGATAAGTGGACATGACCTGTGGAATAAAGCATACGAATTGTTCTCAGTATTTTCATGCAAAGGGCACTTAATGCCTCGACGACTTAAAGCACCTTGCATCACTTATTTTTCAAGGATTTCATTGCCCTGCTGCAGTCTATCCGAGGGGGCACCCAGTGGCAGCTGTCCCTGTGCGGCTCGAGGTGAAGACACCGGCCTGGAAATGAGCACGGGTCTGCCAGCATGGGTCAATTCTAAGTGATGATAATTACATTCGATTTAAGGCTGATGGGAAAGAATGGCAACGTGTTTTCCCCAATGTATAACGCGACGAAACGCGTACACAGGTATTCTGAGAAACATTGCTTGGCTGCATTCTGCAGAATTGAAATATCCGTGCGGTCAAAAAATGCCCCCTACTCAATGGGTCTATAGGCGCACAAGTCACGATTACCGACAATGGTACAAGCTCCAATTGCTTGCACTTTGTGATTTAGCGCAATTTTACGGCAGATTTTTTTAGAGTCCTTGCACACTCATGGGTTTATTTGTTTATAATTTGTACTGCTGTATTTAATTTTTACTGCTGTATTCCAACATTTTCGCTGCCGATGTTATCCAGCGTTGAACCACCAACCTCATTGCCGTTGATGCAGTCTTGCTTCATTGTCTACTGCCCACGGCGTGCCTGGTACAACTCTTTAATTGATCGTACTGCGTTAGCAGTCGTGCGAAATCGTACGATTTACACATACGCACAACGTGATCGGCACGTCCGACAAGCGTGACGTGTTCTGCATAGCAAGCAAGCAGTCGCGTAGCGCAACACGCGCTAGGAAGAAGAACAATTGGCCGAAACATCGCACATTTTATATTTCCCTCTTTTTTTTAAGGCCACTTTATAGACGAACGTGCCGAGTATTTTTGTTGTTGTTGTTGCTCCCATCCTTTCGCGTGGTCTCCCACCATTTTGGCCCGTGTCGAGGGTGTTGAAGGTCATGGTACATGCGCACGCCCCGTGTTTCCCATCCCCGATGCACGTTGCCACAGTGTTGCGCATCGCCAGCGCCGCGCAGGCAGAGCGAACCGAGCGAGCTGACACCACCCACAGCAGACCGATTCATCATTTCGGCAGTCGCTGCAGTCGATTCGCGCTGCAAATATACGAGCGATGCTCGGGTTTATTTAAGCCCACTTTTTTTCCGGAGAGCGAGCGATGCAATTCCTCGCGGGACGTTCGTCTCTCGTGCGCTGTTTTAAATGCAGCTCCAAAGAGGCAGGCGTCTGTCGGCTAGCGGGAAGGAGGCGGTGGGGGGGGGGATGTGTGTAGAGAATAGCGGTGTCACATCGTAAAACACAAGGAGGAGGCTGCGCATCGCGAGGAGGAAAGGAAGACGCTGCCCGGTGGATCCTTCGAGCGGAGACCCGAGCTCCTGCAATCACGCATCAGCCACCAACGCGTCCATTCATATCCTCATTCATTCATTCACTCATTCATTCATTCACTCATTCGTTGATGTTCGATCCGCGCGTTCTGGAAGAGGAGGAGGCGGAGGGAGACGCGCCTACGACGAAATCGGGGTAAATGCATTCATTCGCCGTGCCCCTGTGCTATTGTTACTGGAATAGCAGTGACGATGATGATGTTGTTGTCTGTGTATGGGTTGCGCTTGTGTGGGACTCGCTGGGGGTGAGGACTCACATTGGCATGCGGCGACGCACGCCGTGCACACTCACATAACATACACAATACACACAATATACATACACCATATACATACACCATATACATACACCATATACATCCAATACACAATATACACTACACACAATATGCATACACACCATATACATACAATAAACACAATGTGCATAATATACACAATACACACACCATATACATACAATACACACCATATACACACCCCATACACACAATATACACGCACAATACACACACACCATATATATACACACCCCATACACACACCATATATACACACACACCCCATACACACACACACCATACATGCACCATATACTCTCCATACAAACACCATATACACATATACGCACATATACACACATATACACCCCCCCATACGATGTACTCGTATATTCTTGTACAGGGAAATTTAGTTACACAAAGACATACCATGACATACACAAATACACACACCAAAACATACACAAAGACACACCATGACATCCACAAATACACACATACACCATAACATCCACAAATACACACACACACCATAACATACACAAATACACACACCATAACATACACAAATACACACACACCATAACATACACAGACACACCATAACACAAAGACACACCATAACACGCACAAAGACACACACACCATAACATACACAAAGACACATACACCATAACATACACAAATACATACCATAACATACACAAAGACATACACCACAACATACACAGACACACACCGTAACACAAAAATACACGCACCATAACATACACAAAGACACACACCATAACACACACATACACGCACCATAACACACAAATACACACCATAACATACACAAAGACACACCATAACATACACAAAGACACACACCATAACATACACAAATACACACACCATAACACAAATACACACACACTATAACATACACAAATACACCATAACATCCACAAAGACACACACCATAACATACACAAAGACACACACACCATAACACACAAATACACACACACCATAACACACAAATACACACAATAACATGCACAAAGACACACACACCATGACACACACCATAACACACAAAGACATACACACCATAACATACACAAAGACACACACCATAACACACAAAGACACACACCATACACAAAGACAAAGATAAAGATCCCCCATATAGCCTTAACAGACTGTAGGGGCAAGTGCTGTTAGCGAGCACCTATGAAGGCCGGAACGGTACACGAGGGGGTGGGTGGCCAGCACCACGCCCGACCGCCTTTGTCTCCCTAGGGGCAATGTTTACACACCGCACCAGGTACTCATTTGAGGCTGAGTCGACCTACACAAAGACACACACCATAACACACACAAAGACACCATAACACACAAAGACACACCATAACATACACAAAGACACACATACACACCATAACACACACAAAGACACACCATAACATACACAAAGACACACACACCATAACACACACAAATACACACCATAACACACAAAGACACCATAACATACACAAAGACACACACACCATAACACACACAAAGACACACACACCATAACACACACAGACACACACACACCATAACATACACAAAGACACACAGACCATAACACACACAAAGACACACCATAACATACACAAAGACGCACACACACACCATAAAATACACAAAGACGCACACCATAACATACACAAAGACACACACACACCATAACACACACAAAGACACACCATAACACACACAAAGACACACACCGATAACATACACAAAGACACACATACACACCATAACACGCAAAGACACACCATAACATACACAAAGACGCGCACACACACCATAACACACAAAGACACACACACCATAACACACAAAGACACCATAACACACACAAAGACACACACCATAACACACACAAAGACACACACACCATAACATACACAAAGACACACACACCATAACACACACAAAGACACACACACACCATAACACACACAAAGACACACCATAACACACACACACCATAACACACACAAAGACACACCATAACATACATAAATACACCATAACACACACAAACACACCATAACACACACAAAGACACACACACAAAGACACACACACACCATAACACACACAAAGACACACACCATAACATACATAAATACACCATAACACACAAACACACCATAACACACACAAAGACACACACCATAACACACAAAGACACACACACCATAACACACACAAAGACACACACCATAACACACACACCATAACACAAACACCATAACAGTCACCCCCCCCCTCTCCAACACCCAGGCACGAATCCCGTCCCTCCTCCTCTCACATCCACGCAGTCTCGCCCACGGTCAACCACCCGGGGTCGACTCAAGCGAGTTGCTGGGGGCAGGAGCCGGGATTGTCAGAGCGAGGATCGTGTCGCGTCGTGTGCCCAGTCACGGTGGACGAGGGGGACGAGGGGGCACAGGACCCCCGAGGTGAAGAGGGGAGGAGGAGGAGGGCCCACTGTAGTGAATTCACTGGAGGACGAGGAATCCCACGGGGCTAGGGAGGAGGTGAAGGGGGTTCGAGGAGAAAGTGGGTGAGGGAATGACGGGAGTCACGGGACCCTGTGGTGAGCGGTTCAGGGGACGAGAGGACTTTGTGGTGAGCGGTTAAGGGGACGAGAGGACTTTGTGGTGAGCGGTTAAGGGGACGAGAGGACTTTGTGGTGAGCGGTTCAGGGGACGAGAGGACTTTGTGGTGAGCAGTTAAGGGGAACCCTCCCCACCACCACCACCACGATAGGGGTTCTGGAGTGGTGGGGAGGGAGGAGGACTACGAGGGGATTTGGCTCCTCCGGCGCCAAATCAAGCGATGTGTCTTAAGTCAACGATTTCGCCTGTCTTAATCCCTTGAGACGGGACCATGTGGCTTGCGAGGTCGTCCAGGACTCCAGGACGCGCCGTGTGACAAATGCGAGGCCCCGCGTCACCCCGCGCTCTCTCCGTCTCACCCAGGAGGTCGGGCGCCACCAGGCGAAGATGAGGAAGGAGCGGGGCCGTGGGAGGCCTCACCTGGCCGTCTGAGAGGGCCTCACCTGACCGCCTGAGGTGGGCCTCACCTGACCGCCTGAGAGGGCCTCACCTGACCGCCTGAGGGGGCCTCACCTGGCAACCTGAGGGAGCCTCACCTGACTGCCTGAGAGGGCTTCACCTGGCAACCTGAGGGGGCCTCACCTGGTAACCTGAGAGGGCCTCACCTTGCAACCTGAGGTGGGCCTCACCTGGCAACCTGAGGAGGCCTCACCTGGCAACCTGAGGGGGCCTCACCTGGAAACCTGAGGGGGCCTCACCTGGCAACTTGAAGGGGCCTCACCTGGCGGCCTGAGGGGGCCTCACCTGGTAACCTGAGAGGGCCTCACCTGGCAACCTGAGGTGGGCCTCACCTGGCAACCTGAGGAGGCCTCATCTGGCAACCTGAGGAGGCCTCACCTGGCAACCTCAGGGGGCCTCACCTGGCAACCTGAGGGGGCCTCACCTGGCAACCTGAGGCCTCACCTGGCAACTTGAGGGGGCCTCACCTGGCAACCTGAGGAGGCCTCACCTGGCAACCTGAGGGGGCCTCACCTGGCAACTTGAAGGGGCCTCACCTGGAAACCTGAGGGAGCGTTACCTGGAAACCTGAGGGGGCCTCACCTGGAGGCCTGAGGGGGCCTCACCTGGAGACCTGAGGGGGCCTCACCTGGAGACCTGAGGGGGCCTCACCTGGAGACCTGAGGGGGCCTCACCTGGAAACCTGAGGGGGCCTCACCTGGAGACCTGAGGGGGCCTCACCTGGAGACCTGAGGGGGCCTCACCTGGAAACCTGAGGGGGCCTCACCTGGAGACCTGAGGGGGCCTCACCTGGAAACCTGAGGGGGCCTCACCTGGAGACCTGAGGGGGCCTCACCTGGAGACCTGAGGGGGCCTCACCTGGAAACCTGAGGGGGCCTCACCTGGCGGCCTGAGTGGTCCCTTCACTGCGCGCGCCCCCCTGCCAACATGAACGACAGCAGGCCGGGGCCCCTGCTGGCGCCGCTGCACGCGTCCGCCTCCCCGAGCCAGCAGCACCACCACCTCCTCCTCCTGCCCCACAGCCAGCCGCAGCAGCACCACCTCCTGCCCGACACCGGCGGGCCCGCACCCGATGGGGTCGGCCCCGCGGCGCCGGCGGCCTTGTCCCGCGCCACGCTGGCCGCCTGCACGCTGCTGCTGGCGCTGCTCTTTTGCGTGGGCACGTACGGCAATCTCGTGGTGTTCCTCTCCTTCTTCGACCCGTCGCTGCGCAAGCTGCGGACCCACTTCGACTTCTTGGTGCTGAACCTGTCCTTCTGCGACCTGTTCGTGTCGTGCGCCACGGCGCCCATGCTGGGCTCCGTGCTGCTCGTGCGCCACTGGGCGCGCGGTGCCGTCTCGCACTCGCTCTGCTTCTCGCTGCAGCTCACGGCCGCCGCCTTCCCGCTGCTGTCGCTCCAGACGGTGTCGGTCATCGCCGTGCAGAGGCTGCGCCTCGTGCTGGGCCAGCAGCCGAGCCAGGCCGCGGCCATGCTCGTGTCGCACGCCTCGTCCGCCTCGGCGCTCCTCCTGTCGCTGCTGCTCTGGGCGCTGGGGCTCATCCTCGCCGCGCTCGCCGCCCTCCGCGGCCACACGAGGGGCCCCGGGCCGGGCCCGCAGCTCTGCCTGCCCCTGCTCTCGGGGGGGCTCGTGCTCTACGCGTACGCGGCCGACTTCCTGCTGTGCCTCGTGGTGCTCACCGTCTCGTACGCGCTCATCGCGCACGCCTTGCGGCTCAAGGCGCGGGTGCGAAAGGGCGCCATCATTACCGTGGACGCGGCGCCGGGGGCTCGCCCGGGGGCCGGGGCACGGCCCCCGGGCGAGCCCGACGCGGCGACGGTGGCGGCCCCGGGCGCCGGCGTGACGCGCGACCACGGCCCCGCCGACGACCCCGCGTCGAGGATGCGAGGGCCCGGCCTCATGGCCACGGCGAAGGACTCGAAGGCGCTGCTCACGTGCCTCGTGATCGCGCTGTCGGCCCTCGCTTGCTGCATGCCGCTGTCCGTGGCGCTGCTGCAGGGGGTCATGTCCGCGGGCCCCAACGGCGGCGTGGCCAGCACGCAGCTGGAGGTGTTCGGCTACACGCTGCTCTTCCTCAAGTCGGGCCTCAACCCATTCCTCTACTCGCGCAGCGGGGCAGGGCTGTGGAAGCGCCTCTCCTGCTGCCTCCGCGCGCTCTCCGCGCCGCTGCTCGGCGTCTGCACCTGCTGCACATGCTGCTCCTGCTGCACCTCCTGCTGCACCTGCTGCTGCTGCCGGCCCAAGACGCGGCTGCGCGCCGTGGGGAGAGGAAACCTGAGCGCAAACTGCGCAAAGTCGTCCCACCACGACACCAACTCCGCCTGCATCCTCTCCCCGAAGCGGCCGGCGTCTACGTACGACCGTCCCCACCACCACCACCATCATCACCACCATCGGCACCACCGGCATCAACAGCAGCAGCAGCCGCCTGGTCCACGCGGCCCCCGAGTGGACCAGGCGTGCGGGCCCAGCCTGCACAGCCTCCAGGCCGGGGCCGAGGGGCGTCGGGGTCCCGGGCCGCGTTCCGAGCGCCGCCCGTTCGCGCACAGCGCCTCGTCGCCCATCAACAGCCGCGTGGAGCCCTACTACAGCATCTACAACAGCAGCCCGTCCCCTCCCAGCAGCCCTGGGGGCAGCGTGCAGCACCAGCGAAGGGGACAGCATCCCCGTCGGGGGCAGCGCGGGGGCAGCGCCTGCGTGTGCGCGGCCCCCAAGCTCACGGAGTTGCTGATGGAGCCCGAGAGGCCAGCGGACAGGAACATGATCCCCCTTCCGTCCGTGTGACCGCGGGCACGCTCCCCTGCCCAGCCCCCGCGTCTCTCCCCCTCGACACTCTCCGCTCTCCGCCCTCCATGCTTCCTGTCTCCACTTTCCCCTCGTCTCATCTTTCCACTTCTCCATTCCCGTGCCTCCTCTCATCCTTCCTCTCCTATCTCCACCCTTCTGTCTCCAGTTCCTACTCTCCACTCACCTCTCCGTGTTCCCCTCTATTCCGTCGTCGTGTTACTCTCCTCTCTCCGCTCGCATCTTCTCTCTCCACGGAACTGGTTCACCGATGAATCCGCATCAGCCGCACCGTGCAACCTCCGCGCTCAAGCGGGTCCTACACGGACACTGTCGTGACTGAGCTAACGCGGGCACAGGTACCTGGGACACGCACGCAGAGACAGGTACCTGGGGCAGGCACGCAGACAGGTATCTGGAACGGACAAGCAGAGACAGGTACCTAGGACACACGCAGAGACAGGGACCTGGGACACACGCAGAGACAGGTACCTGGGGCAGGCACGCAGACAGGTATCTGGAACAGACAAGCAGAGACAGGTACATGGGGCAGCGAAGCAGAGACAGGTACCTGGGACACACGCAGAGACAGATACCTGGGACAGCGAAGCAGAGACAGGTACCTGGGACACACACGCAGAGACATGAACCTGGGACACACACAGAGACAGGTACCTGGGACACACACGCAGAGACAGGTACCTGGGACACACGCAGAGACAGGTACCTGGGACACACACGCAGAGACAGGTGCCTGGGACACACACGCAGACACAGGTACCTAGGATACACGCAGGGACCTGGGACACACACGCAGAGACAGGTACCTAGGACACACGCAAAGACAGGGACCTCGGACACACGCAGAGACAGAGACCTGGGACACACACGCAAAGACAGGTACCTAGGACACACGCAAAGACAGGGACCTCGGACACACGCAGAGGCAGGGACCTGGGACACGCACGCAGAGACAGGTACCTAGGACACACGCAAAGACAGGTACCTGGGACACACACGCAGAGACAGGTGCCTGGGACACACACGCAGACACAGGTACCTAGGATACACGCAGGGACCTGGGACACACACGCAGAGACAGGTACCTAGGACACACGCAAAGACAGGGACCTCGGACACACGCAGAGACAGGGACCTGGGACACACACGCAAAGACAGGTACCTAGGACACACGCAAAGACAGGGACCTCGGACACACGCAGAGACAGGGACCTGGGGCAGGCAAGCAGAGACAGGTACCTGGGACACACACGCAGAGACAGGTACCTGGGGCAGGCACGTGGCCGCGATATTCATCTCTCGCAGTCGCGCGGCCCGATTCGTTATCAAACGTGGCGAGACCGAGGGCGAGTTTGTGTCGGCTCTTCCAGCCGTTATCACGTGAATGTTGCGAGGCTGTACTTGTGTTTGGTTGAGGGCACAAGTAATGTACCGTATTATAATTGGTGTAAACTACTGCTTTCTTGAATTGTTGAGCAAATTCCTGCGATGTTCCAGCCGTTTATGTGGGGACATGCTTAATGGCAGGACACCGCAGACGCAAGTGCCAAAACGGTGCCTCTCCCCAGGCCACCCGTCCCCGATCCCCTCCACGAACTCTGTGAAACAAACTTCTGTGACCGCGAGCGGCGCTTTGGTTGTAAACTGCTAATGGACGAATCGATAGCCATGTCCAACAAAATTCACCATTTGGCTGCCAAAACCGCACTGCGTAGCTCGTCACCCATTCTTCATTTACGACTGCAGCATCGTGTGCTGGGGAGCTGTGCAGCTGGGAGATGGGAGCTGGGAAGCTGGGAGCTGTGAATCTGAGGTTTTGGGGAGCTGTGGAGATGGGAAGCTGTGAAGCTGGGGAGATGGGAAGCTGGGAGCTGTGGAACTGTGGAGATGGGAGCTGGGAAAGCTGTGGAGCTGGGAGCTGTGGAGATGGGAAGCTGGAAGCTGGGGAGATGGGAAGCTGGGAGCTGTGGAACTGTGGAGATGGGAGCTGGGAAAGCTGTGGAGCTGGGAGCTGTGGAGATGAGAAGCTGGAAGCTGGGGAGATGGGAAGCTGGGAGCTGTGGAACTGTGGAGATGGGGAGCTGGGGAGATGGGGAGCTGAGAAGCTGGGGAGATGGGAAACTGGGGAGATGGGAAGCTGGGGAGGTGGGAGCTGTGGAGATGGGGAGCTGTGAAGCTGGGGAGATGGGGAGCTGGGAGCTGTGAAGCTGGTGAGATGGGGAGCTGGGAGCTGAGAAGCTGGGGAGATGGGAAGCTGTGGAGCTGTGAAGCTGTGGAGCTGGGAGCTGGGAAAGCTGTGGAGCTGTGAAGCTGTGGAGATGGGAAGCTGGGGAGATGGGGAGCTGGGAAAGCTGTGGAACTGTGGAGCTGTGGAGATGGGGAGCTGGGAAGCTGGGGAACTGACAATGTGGAGGAATGCTTTGGTTTCGTGTTTGAGTTGTGCGTCCACGCCTGCTTGAACCAATGGCAGGCAGTGGCAGGCAGTAAGTTCACAGTGTATCGATGTTATAATTACAATATTGGTGTTAACCGTGTTAAGAGATGGGCACATTTTAGTATTCAGCAGCAGATCGCTTTGATTTGTACATTTCTTAAACGCGTAAATAGGTTGAAAGGAACTACTGTGCGGTATTGTAACACGACGGAGGGTATATTTTCTCGTTTTTTTCAGTACTGTACATAATAGAGAGTGGAAAGTAATTTGTAACAAAGATATTGGCCGACTGAAAACGCCCAATCTCGCTCAGCCATGAAACGAAACAATGTGTGCTTTTCCTATTTCGTATTTAATAAATGGATGATCACTAAAGAATCACCACCGATAGTTTGTATAATGCTCGAGCTTGCAGAGTACCACTTTGGGACATGCTGCTGCATGGCAAATAGGCGATGTGTGTGTGTGCGCGCGTGTCTGTGCACGGCGATTGTTGCATAGGGTGATTGTGGTGCGCGTGTCAAGGTGAGTGTGGGGAGCGGTAGTGTAGCGGTTAGCGCCCTGGGCTACGAACCCGACGACCCGAGTTCGATTGCCGCTCACGGCCAGCATCAATGGCGATTATATTATCTGAACCGATTCTGGGCCTCCTCTAGGTCGACTCAGTCTCAAATGAGTACCTGGGGCAATGTGTAAAACGTGGTGTTGACCGTGTGCTGTGCCGGACAGGTGGTCGCTCACAGCACTTGGCCCGAAAGTCTGTTTACGGCTATACGGGGGATCTTTGTCTTGTATGTGTGTACAGGTATTCGGTGTACACTTACAAAAAAAAACAATTCACCAGCAGCGCCATAAACAATGGCCTTCTCACACATCGTCAAGATAACAAGGCTACCGTTTCGAGCAATAGCTCATTTTTTTCAAGAACTTGTTTGAAACGTTAGCCTCCTGTCGGGAAGGTGCTGTGCGCGTGTGTAACATGATAGCCGAGGTGTTTTATGGAATTGGGCTCCACCGCAATCCGTCATCGAACTCAGTGGTTCTTCTTCTTAACCTGGGGGGTGCATCACGCGCCCCCTGGGAGTGCGAGATGCCCTCTCTGGGGGTAGCGGGGCATGGCCGGATTTTTTGAAAAATAAATTGTCGAAACACAAATTAAGCACGGTCACGTAAGTGCAACGTAATTTTTTACTTCATCAACCCCTACGTATTTATTGAACGTTATATATATTTTTGAACGAGTGAGAATCAAAGGGGTTTTACAAGGCTGCAGTAATGGTTCAGAACCACTGCCCTAACTACTCTATACGCGCCACCCATATCACGACTGACGTGCCACCAGTGGCGTCGTGGCTGCATCATCAGCTCAAGGGGTTGCCGAAATCGGTCAGGCGGAGGCCCCAATATTTGATTCGTCTCGCACGTTCGCACCTAGGCTATTTATATAAAGGCGGCTCCTCTTGCCTAATCACATAATTACATACGGGTTTTTTTTCTTTTTACGCTGTTGTTGAAACCATATCTCATGGTGGTTGGTCAAGGGGGACCCAACTCGTAGCTTTGGCCACCAGAGCGGGCCCAAGGCACCCCCTTGCTCCCCCCCCCCCACGCTAGTTACGCTTCTGCGTGCCACCAATGTTAAGGGCTCGATCCTAGCAGCAGCCGCGGCGGCAGCAGCAGCAGCAGCCCGTGGCATTCGTGGTAGTAGCGACGTGCAGCAGACACTGGGACACCCGGCGTGTCTCTCTGGGGCAGCCACGCTCAGAACGCGCCGTGACAGATTGGAACGCCGGTTATTCTGTCGCGGGTTTTCCCTTCGCGAATCGCGTCGCAGTCTTCGTCGTCGCGATGAAACCCAATTTCACGTCTCTCTGCATTCCCTCCTCGTGTCGCGCTCTGCGCCGCCACGACGCTTGAGGGTGTGGGGATGGGGGTGAATTAGGAAGAGGCGCGGCTATCTCTCTCGTCACCCAGAGGCGGCACGACCCCGGGGGGTCTTCTTCTTGTTGTTCTTCTTCGTGTGGCTGATGTTGATGTAGACCAGTGGCTCTTAACCTGGGGTGCACGCATCCCCTAAGTGGGTGCACGCATCCCCTAAGTGGGTGCGTGATTCCCCTTCTGGGGGGTGCGAGACATGGCCAGATTGTTTTAGAAGGTAAATAATCGAAACACAAATTAAGCACGGGCACGTGAGTACAACGACTTTGCTTCATCAAACCGATGTATTTATTAACATGATACGTTGTTTTACGATTGATAACCAAAGGGTGTAAGGCTGCAGTAAAGGTGAGAAACCACTGATATAGAGGCTATCCAAGTGTTCTTCATCGCAAGGCCTGCGAGCCACTGGCGTCCCCTTGGTGGCCTTTAGTGCGGCCCTCCGACTATAGACAAACGTGAAAACACCCCATCATCATCGTGCGGCCAAATCCCAGTGGTTTCAAATGTGTGGCGGCCCTCACGCTGATGCCTTGTCGGCGAAAGTGCCCCCCCCCCCCACCTCCTCTCTGACAATGAGTGAAGATCGGAGTTGGTGTATCGCTGTGATCATTTGGGAATCGGGCATTGAGTCGTGGGATGTTCCACGGTCTGTTGTGGGTGGTGACCACAGTCGCACAATTTGCTCTCTTAAAACCATGACGGGGGGGGGGGCTTGTTTAGAAGGGCCATTGGCACGAAACGTCGCCCATTATATATGCGCTGTATTTTTCCCCACTTAAGGACGATGGTATTGGCACAGACTGTAAAAAGCGTTGCCCGGCCGAGCTTTTCGTCATAGTGCAGCAGTGACGTCAATGCATTTAAATTGCCTCGAGACGCTGGGGGTGGTTGGGGGTTTAACGGCGGTAGATCGCCACGGTGAAGACGGCGCTGGCCGCAACTTTACGGTCACCATTCCCCTTGCCTCTCCCCTCCCCATTCGTACCCTCCGCGGCCTCACCAAAACACAACAACGGCCGTGCGCACGACGAGCACAATAGCCTCTCAACACGTTCGTCACTGACACCGCTCTTCAATAGGAATTACAATATACTGTGGTAAGCGACGTTCCGGGCAATGACCACTAGGTCATAGCCACTTTGTCCTGCTAATTAGAAGGCCCATTGCCCGAAACGTCGCCCCTTATATTTACCCCATTTAAGGACGGCGCTGTTGATCAATGTGTTGAGTTGTTTTTTTTCTCTCTCTACGAGATCTGTGTTCCCCCCTCCCTCCCCCACCCAGGGTTGCGTCTTCTGCCAATTAAGGCCGAATACACAGCAGCCTGATAGCACGAGCGCCAATGGTGTGATGATGATGGTGGTGGTGGGGACGTGATGAATGATGGAGCAGCGCGGGGCGGGGGGGGTGGTAGCTCGGGGGAGCCGAGCTCGCGCACAAAACCCCGGGCGCTGACGTCAATCGCGAGCTGCCACCACCACCGCCCGCCTCGGCACTGCGTCACCGGGAGGGAAGGACGAGGGGAGAAGAGGGGTCACACGAGCCCTCTCGAATTTCCTTCACTCCCTTATGTCCCTCCCCTCCCCACCTTACCCACCCGCGGCGCCCCATTCCCTCGTTCTCTATTTCCTTGCGCGCCAGTGTTACTCAACCGTTCACGAAAGAAACACTTTCTAAATGGAGCAACGTGTCCTGAGGTTGTTGCGCGCCAATTCCTCGCGAGCGTGGACCGGGCAACTTCTCGTGGACGCGCGGTGGTGGCTCGAGGTGCCGTCTGCTGCCGCTCTGTGCTCGGTTAAGATGTTTTTCTTGTTCATGTTTTTTGTTTGTTGCGGTTGCACCCGATTTAAGAGCCGAATGGCTCACAGGGCTATACCAAATAAATGAAACTGAACTCTCTCCTCTCCTCCCACTCCAGCCTTCCCATTTCCCTCGATTCTCCCAACCCCACTTTGCCGTCCATCTCATGGTTTTCGTTGCTTTCCTCTCTACTCTCCCTCTCCTGCTTCCGGATCGTCTGTCCTCCCTCCCCCATCTTCCTGTCCCTTCTCTCCTATCCCTCTCCATCATCCCCTCGCTTCCCTAAATTCTCAAAATTCGCCTGCCCCTCCCCATGCTCCCCCCATCTCTATCCCAGTTCTCCTGACCTCCTGATCGCCCACGCGGCCCGCGTCTCGGCGATGAGGACACGTGTGCCGCTTTCATCGTCCGTCCGTGCCCACCTCCCTCCTCTCAATCCCTTCGTCGCATAGCTGGCAACCCATACGGTTTACCCGTATTCCTGTACGGGGAAATTGAGTTTTCAGGGGCCATACGGCGTACAGACGTTTCAACACGGGCAATTTATTTTTGTCTATTTGTTTGTGTTTCTCCCTTATGATGGGACTTTGTAGGATGAACGTTGAGATTTATAAGGGCACGGGGTGACCAACAAGGTCTGAATTGGTCCGTAATAAGGGAGGCACTGATAAGGGGTTGACAGGTGTGTCGTCGCCATTCTTCCAGCTTTCCCCTCCCATAACCCGATGCCAAGGCAAACAATGCAACCTCAGCCACTGCGTTTCCATCGTGGTGCAATTGCCCCACGCTTGCCAGTTACACATAAAATATTAGTTGTATCCGTCCTACGGACCTACTAAACCTCATTTATTAAAATAAAATAAAAATCAATGCACTCCAGCAAACACGCTAATTGGAAGCAGACTCAGCCTGCTGTTTATGATACGGTGATACGTGTTCACCACGCGGATTGGGTGAGGGAGGCCTTCATGTAGCTCGTGGATTGACCACGTGCACGTTGTGGCGGTGCAAGCTATTGGGGACGGTAAACGTGGCATTTTCTCAGACACTGCACGCGTCTATCGATGGGTGAATATGTACACGAGAGGGGATTGCATTGTGTACATTGTGCACGTGTTGTGTGGCGGTTAGCCACGTGTTTTTGTCCATATATAAATTAGGATCCGTATACTTTTATGTACACAATAGGGGTTATGACCAATATACATTCCCTTGGGTTTTTAACAAATCACGCCCACGTCAATGCCCTAATTTGCCCGAGTGATTAATTCTCCACGTGGAAGAGCATCGGTCTCAATCATATACGTATTTTAATTGCGATTAAGTTCAGGCAAGATGCAGCTGTGAGGCTTTGTGCACATAGACAACGACAATGTAAACAAAAAAATGACAAGAATCAGATAACGCTAATCAGAAACAAAATCTTGCCGGAGGAGAGTGAATTCGGCATCCCTCCCGTGGTGTCTCAGCTGCCCCAACAGCAGCAGCAGCCTTGCGTAGCTGCCCCATCACTGCCCCCCCCCCCAACACGGAATCTGCCTTCTCATGAAAATACAGGAATTTGTAATGCTTAACAACATTGCACTTGTTACGATTCAAACAATTCCATTATAATAACTCAAGACTTTAACACTGTACGTAAATGGAATTGGCAGTTGAGTTGGCAGGCTGAAAACACTTTACTGCCGTCATTAACAAAACACTGGCCTATAACTCAAATATACACAAACATCGAGGGCACTGTCAATCACAGTTGTGGTAGTTGTGTGTATAATAACGTTGGCCAATAACTGGTACTACTAGTCCTTTAATCCCAGGCATGACATGTAATTATAATAAGCAACAATCAGAAAAATACACTGCAGTGGCTGAATATCAAATATTAGCACAATAAATATGGAATTTAACGTAAGAACAAGTCACGATAACACAGCTCTCCCTAGACCTGTGAGACTTATCATAAGTGGCTTTCCAATTGTGAACACGTGCCACCCCGTTGCGAGTTATGCTTGCATTGAGAGTTTCATTCAGCTTCAGTGGTTATAAAGACCGTTGGCCTACTCAGCCACGAACCTCCAAAACCCTGATCTCCACCCTCGCCACCGCTACGCCCGTCGACCTTGCTTCGCGTCGTTGCCAGCTCCTGCCTAGACCAGGTTGTCCAGCGTGAGCTGCTGGGGCCTGACGTCGATGTCTTCGTGGTCGTCGTACGGCCCCTCGTACTCCGGCGCCAGCTCCTCCTCAAACATGCGCTGGAGCAGCGTGTCCACCGTCCTGTAGCCTGCGCCGCACGCACGCGCACACTCCAGTGATCATACGAATCTCTCACCGCGTTCCCCTCGCAGTCGTTCATCATCACCTCTGATTAGCACGGTTGGCTACGTACGGTGCGAAAAAAGTTCACCATACATCATCATTACATACGTGGCGCCTTTCTCGAAACAAATCTACCACTCAAAGTGGGTTATGTATGTTGAACTTCTTTCGCACTGTACATAGCCAACCGTGCTAATCGGAGGTGCAGGAGGACAACGGCCGCATAATCGCATCTGAAAGCGCGCGATGCAGTGGCCATCTTTGTTGAATGGCCAGCAAAAAGCTGGGGAGGTGGGAGCTGGGAGTTTATGCTCCTTGACGAGATCAGCAAGGTATTGTGGGTCAATTGTGGCAAGTACTTTGTGTGTAATGAGTGCGACATTATAATGTATTTGTTCGGCAACCGGGAAGCAATGCAGCTTGGCGAGCACTGGACAGATCTGGTCAGATCTTGCAATTTGCAGACGCTGCAGCTGAGTAATGTTTTCCTTCCTGAGAGCCGAATGTGACTTTCAAATATGATACCTTCAGTGGACCACACATGACCACATGGACCTCAACCACTTCTGTCACTGCAAGAGGCCCTTGCGGTGACGAACGTGACTTGAGCGTGCTAAAATTAGAAACGCGCTGTTGCCACGTCAAAAATATTCCAATCGAGTACCGGATGCGCGCGGCTAATATGCTTGCAGCGACAGATAAAGTATGATATGGATGGTTTCAGAATGGTTGGCCCCGTGTGGGCGCGAGCCGTATGAAATGAATGAGCAGGCTGTATCGGCCCATGGTCTGTAGCTTTCCCAACTCTAGTTTCACTCCCGGGAAAACACATTCCGCAGACTCTCTCCGCGCTGCTGCTACATTAACAGGGGCAACGTCGTGGGTGCCGTCATTGGTTTGAGGGAGCAGCACGTACGCCTGTCCGATATCTTGAACATGATGCGGCTGTCGGCGGGCTTGCTGGCCTCCACGCCACTCGGCTCCTGGTCCTGCGTCTCCATGTTGTCGACGAGCACCATGCCGTTACCCGCCACGTCCTCCCTGGGAAGGCAGCTGTGGCTCAGAAAACAAAAATTTTCCTCCTACGGCCATCGCTGCCACACCCATTCTTATTATTCACAACCCTCTGTCAATCCACTGCTGGAAGAAGGGATCCCCACACTGTCGGTCATGGCGTTTGATTGTACTCCACCACGCTGGCCTGTGAGGATTGATAAAACTATAAACTAAAACTATTTTTTATTTTACCAGGTAAGGGCCACTGAGCTATGTAGCTCTTCTCCAGAAACGACCTGGCCACATATGAAAGCTCAACGAAGTGGCTTATCGCGTGGAAATGTATAGCAGCCAAATACTCAAAATGTGGATTCTAAATGTGGAGTGAAAAACTGGAGGACCCGGAGAAAAATCGACCACGGGGAGAACATGGAAACTCCTAATATACAGCAGGCATCGTCAGGGTCAGGATCAAACCCACACCCTCCGGCATACCAGGCGAGGGAGTTAACATCTCGCCACCATGGATTGGTGAGGGCGTGGGGGGCAGAACCGGGTCAGATGTTAGCCGTGACCGGTAATCAAACTTTGGTAACCAGCCATAGCACAGTTTAAAACCACTGTGCCACTGCTCTCCCCCCCACCCCCCACCTCCTCTGCAGTAATGTCCATAGTTGAATTTGATCTGGCTTATCATAATACCTGGAAATTGTACTCGTTCATTTTAAACAGAGCTAATCTCAAGGATCCGAACAGCCTGGATGATCATTGCTCATCCGTCGTCAATGACGCGGGGTTCGCGTGCACGCTCCTCTCCGATAACGGAGCCGCCCAGCTCGGGCCTTGTTGAGTGGCCTCGGGTGGTGCGCGGAGCCTCACTCGGCGATGCCCAGCCCCAACTCCTGGATCTTCTTTTCTATCGCCGACTCCGTCTCGCCCTTGTCAAGCGTGTACTCCAGGATGAATGCCTCCAGGATGAAGGCGATGAATATGCTGGAAAGGGAAACGGTACGCGCAGCACGCGACATTGGGCTACTTGACTCTGGGGCGGGAGAAATGCAGGATGCACTTTTTTTTTAATCAAAATGCGTCGCCGTAGAGGAGCAAACTCACTTGATGACCAAGATGACGACGATCATGTGGAAGAGGATGAAGTAAACCCTGGCTCCTACGTTGGTAACGGCCACAAATCCGCTGGCGAGAAGTGCTTGCGTCAAGGAGATCAACCTCAAACATTTCTAAAGCCTCTAGTCATTTACATTATGAGACCTCCTTTGCCAGTAACAAGATATAGTAATAGTCACGTAGAATGAGAATAAAATAATAAATTGATAAAATAAAATAACACAATAATATTCTCACGACGTTTCGGCCACAACACAAGCGGCCTTCATCAGGTGAAGGGGGCGAGACTGTCTGGTAGGACAGCGCTGGAGTGAGAGAGCCACGTTCAGATCACGGCTTTTAAGCTGTGTGAGAGGAACAAAGAGCCTTGACGAAGGAATTAGCATAAAATTTAGCATTGAAATGGCTGAATGATTAGCTTGTGACTGGTCACAGAAATAGCTATGTTAAAAGTTAAAGCATACACATCCGCAGAGGCACCCATTGTTAAAAGGAATTAGCATAGAATTTAGCATTGAAATAGCTAAGTTAAGGCATACACATCCGCAGAGGCACCCCTTGACAATGGGATTAGCATAGAATTTAGCATTGAAATGGCTGAGTGATTCGCTTGTAACTGCTACAGAAATAGTTACGTTGAAGTCAGAGCATACACATTCTAATTCCTTTTAACAATGGGTGCCTCTGCGGATGTGTATGCTTTAACTTTTAACATAGCTATTTCTGTGACCAGTCACAAGCTAATCATTCAGCCATTTCAATGCTAAATTTTATGCTAATTCCTTTGTCAAGGCTCTTTGTTCCTCTCACACAGCTTAAAAGCCGTGATCTGAACGTGGTTCTCTCACTCCAGCGCTGTCCTACCAGACAGTCTCGCCCCCTTCACCTGATGAAGGCCGCTTGTGTTGTGGCCGAAACGTCGTGAGAATATTATTGTGTTATTTTATTTTATCAATTTATTATTTTATTCTCATTCTACGTGACTTTACCGAAAGAACCAAAGAAGATGAATCATTGCAGTCACGAAAGCTTTAAATCGAAATATAGTAATAGGTTTTACCCTTTTAACTGGCACAAAAAACTGACACCTTAATTCATAGCATCATGTCTGCAATAACCGCAACACAAGCAGTCAAAATGCAAACAAAAAGACAACTCTGATAATAATATGCACTGTCCTTGAATTTGATTGGTCCACACCCGAGACGGCTTTCTTTAGTCTCCACTGGTGATGGGCCAGAAGACGCCAAAAGGCGTACAACTCAAAAAACAGCACACTATCAGAGTATTGAGGGATCGGGGTGAGCATTTACATTATGAGACCGCCTTTGCCAGTAACAAGATATAGTAATAGGTTTTACCCTTTTAACTGGCACAAAAAAAACCTATTACTACAGCCTCTAGTCATGCTTTTCCCCGAACAATTACAAACCATGCCAACTAACCTACGAGAGAAGCTATTGGTTAACAGCAACTACTGTCTTTGCACGTTTTGTGAATAATGTGAACCTAATTCCCAATACACCTTGGCACATTCTAAGGTGCTGTGTATGAAACGATATAAGACAGAGAGTTGTATTGAAAAGCAAATTATGGAAAGGGGTGTTTGTTCAAGAAGACACGTAGAATGCGTTAGATTGGTAAGTTATGGGAGCTTAAGCTTGGGTTTATAATTAATTTGATTTTAACCGAGGTAATCATCAACCGGGGCCACATCCCCCCCCCAGATAATAACTCGCGTGGGGGCTGTGAGAGGGAGGATATCATGCCACTGGTTCACCACGGTGAGCTCCACCAGCAGGACGAAGGAGGAGGAGAGATCATTGAAGTTGTTCTTGCAGTACTTCTCGTTGTAGAACTTGGAGCCATTGAGCAGGGGGTTCCCGCAGAACGGCTGAGCATCCGCGCTCCCAGCCGGAAAGAATCGGATCTTTCCCTGGAACAGCTCCATCCCGAGGATGGCAAACGTGTAGTAAAACACCTGGGGCGGGACGAGGTGGCCTGTTAGAGGTGGCCTGCTGCACGCGCCTCTGCTCACAGATGCCCAGCAAAGATGACGACAGCGGTTCTCAACTTGTGGGGGTGTACGGCCACCCCCCCCCCCCCGGCACCAGCCCTGGCTCCGCCACCCTATATGGAAGGTTGCAGCATGGATACTGTGCAAGAGAAATGTGTTTATGTGCGCGGGGAATGTCCGCTCCACGTTGCAAGTGGCAAAACACACTCCTACGCAGCATGAAACGAACGACTCACTCGCACACATTTACGCATTGACTCGAGACAGGGGCATGTGATTTGTCTGTATTATTGTGACTTTAGTAAACTCGGTTAGTGGAGGGGGGAGTACCAATGAGAGCTACTGCCCAATGATCAAGAATGTGCCCGTGGTGGTTGGATCCTGGAAGCTAAGCTAGTGTTGTCGTGACCACATGAACATACCAGATATTTTTATTTAAAGCTTTCGTGACTGCAGTAATTAATATTCTTAGCTCTTTCGGTAAAGTCACGTTGAAGGGAAACAATAAAACAATAAAATATATATAAAACAATAAAAATTCTCACGACGTTTCGACCATAACACAAACGGTCGTCATCAGGTGTGAAAAGCAACGGCAAGAAACATTTGAAAGAAGTGGCGGTTTGCATTTATTTTTAAACGGTGTTTGTATTTATTTAAAAAAAACGTTAGCACCACGGGCAGCGATTTGGCAGTTTGTTTAGAAGGACGAGTCCATCCATTTTCTGAAAAGAGGAGGGGGGAGACGAAAAATTAATGTATGCTGTCTGAAAGCCACCGTAAGCGTGAACAATCAATTAAAACCTGAAATGGTTTATCTAATCCTTCCAATGATTGCCAAGCCAGAATCCATCTTCTCGGTTGAAATTGTGTTTAGTCCTTGATGAACCAAGTCTTCCATGCATATCCGACCAGGAGCACATAGGCAGTGAACTCAAGCACATACACCAAGCTATTAAGGCTAATGGTTACTCCGACTATACAATCCACAAAGCTATCACTCAAACCATGAAGAAGGACCCTCTTGAGGACCCTTTCAAAACCATCACTTTACCCTACATTGCGGGGATCACAAAAAAGATCTCCAAAATATTGAATAAACACAAGATCCAGGTCCGTTTCAACACATTACATAAAATCCGTGATCTGGTTCCGTCTGTAAAAGATGTGATTCCGGACATACAGTACCCTGGTGTCTACAATCTAAGTTGCCTCTGTGGTAGTAGTTACATTGGAGAAACCAAACGCCATGTCTCGGACCGCATTCGTGAACACAAAGCAGACCTTAAACACGGTAGGACCAACACCTCGGCCGTGGCAGATCAGTGTTATAATTCAGTAGGCTGAATTTAATGTGGTGCTACACTCTGATGTTGTAGGAGAAAACATTTATTAAAAAATCTATTTAATTAAGTAGAACGTTATCTATATTTATTTAAAGTTGCGCATTTTGATGCGACGTCACATTTCTCAAACCCCCCCCCCCCTTCGTCACACATCGTCACAAATGTCTGACCCCCCCCCCCCAGGTGCGTGACGTCATTTATGGACGGCCCATAAAAAAAAGTGTCTTGAGACTCGTCAGGCTTTTGCTGGGTAAATAATTGGTATCATTATTGTTAACAACGGCCTGGTCAGCAATCCACAATCACTCTCACCATGATGAGCCCTGCGTACGTCACCATAGTGGGGCCGATGTTGATCATGGTGTGAATCACCACGCGGAATCTGTGGCGAGATCATAAATCGGCAGCAATTACATTTACTTGTCTGCAGTGACTGCCGTACGTGACAGGGCGAGGAGAGGGTTGTGAGTGACGTAGCCTGCCGAACGTTAAACATTTCAGTGCAATAAACCCTTCCTTGCCTGCAGAATTAACACAAAAACTCAACATCAAGAGTGAATTAAAATAATAACGCCTGAAATATCATAGTTGCACATTAATGATCAGAATTGTTATGGGAATAACTATGCATGAGGTCATAGATTAAGAATTATTCGATTGCTGGCCGTATATGCATCGAATCATGCGTGCGAGGATCAATTCCTTTTGATTGGTGCATTGTTCGGTACCTGTAAATTATAATTATTATTATTGCTGCTACTAACTTGTTTTAGGGTTCATCTTACCCCTGCTGGCCACAAGATGGCGCCACAAGAACTGCAATCCCAGAACTGTGACGATTTCGATGCATTGTGAGGTCGTGGCGGGGGGGAGGGCGGGGGAAATCGCGATTGACGGAATAATTATGCTTTTGCAGACAACCCTGTGTCTGTCCGAGATTTAGAACGTTAAATACACACGACTTGGCTTTTCCCTCACAACTCACCGCTCAAAACTTTCAACGATCCTCAACAGCCGCAGCACACGGAGGATCAGCAAGAAGTCCAAAATCTGAGTGCTGGTCGTGGCTGGAAGAAACGAAATGGAGGCGGTCAAGACTCCTGTGACCTTTACTCGATCCGCACGGCAGTAACCGAAGCCCGCATTGCTATGGGCGTGCATCCTGTAATAAAAAAAAAGATTCCCGTAGAAGCAGCTTCATTATAATCCTCTGACAAGACAATTGCATTATCCTCGAATGTACGGGCGATTGCGAGAGATAGCACTGCAATGAGGAGGCATGGCAACATTCATCGCTGATGTCGGCACTACGCGCAGTACTATGCAAGGCCATAGGAGGGTTACTGCTGCTGCTGTTTGTTGGGATTATAGATTGGATTAATTTAGGAGGTAAACACCTATTGACATTAGAAGTGTCTCAACCGAAACCTGGGTCAAGTTTCAATAAACCGCGTACATCGAGCAAGTGGGAGAGTAAAACATTAAGTCAGTATCCACAAATTGAACTGGATCACTAACACTGATATAATTCACTGAATAATAATTATTAACTGCAGCTAAGTATGAGTGCAAAATTAAGACAAAACCAAACACGCAGTTGCATGTATTATTAATAGAGATTAAAAATGGCTCTTTCCATGAAGCGAAAGCAAATGTCATTGAGTATTTTTTTGCGCGGTAATTTTTAAGCGAGCGTGATATAATATTTCACTGAACGGATGCTCATATTTCACATAACTGCACCTTTAAGTGAGGGTTCAAATGCATGGACATTGGAATCTGGCTACATATATCAGCCATCAAATACCAGCACTTCTCAGCAATATATTCTGTAGCCCTCATAAACAGTCATGATTAAACCCACAACAGCATTACCATAGCAGGGAATAAGGGTTCTGACCTCCCACAGATGTGTTAACGTACTATAATATAATATTAAAGCAGTCATAATAACGTGCGTGTCATCCTTTAGCCATGAAAGAGCCGTGATTGTTTACTCACTGGAATGTACGATGATCGTTGCAAGTAGAGCCGAGATGACGATCATCACGTCAAACCTGCATTTAAAAATAAAGATTATTGTGTGGAGGCAATGTGGAGTCACACGGGCAGCGAAAGAGACGCACGTCACCTGGCCAGCCTTTATTGGGGCGACTCGAGGACACGTGGTCGAAAAGTATTCCAGGCGGGGTCATGGAATTGACCCAGACCGGTCTTGTAGTGCCATGGGCCACGCCTTGACTTGTGTTCGTGGCTCGCTGCATCAAATATTGTTGTGGGTGTTATAAATGGAACTTATCTATTATTTTAAATAGGGTTGCATCTGTTCTGGTCAATTTATGATTCTGAACAGGACTGCAGAATCGTAACATGGCCCCACTCATCTTCATTAATGAGAGCACTCCACACCACCCTTGCGAGAAGGGTGTGTATGATTTACTGTGGAATGAATGCAGACCATGCAATGCACCATGGGATGAAGCTTGTTGCACTTGCCAGTTCCAGAAGTTGCTGCGTGAGAAGAAGGTCTGTGGCTCGTACGTGTACAGCTTGAGCAAGATCTCCAGCACGTAGAGGCCCAGGAAGAGCCACTCGGCTTGACGGATCGCCAGGCTAGCCTCGTCACCCGCGATGAAGCCCGCGTTCAGCAGGATGACCCCATCGAAGAAGTAGCGGAAAAACCTGCGCCGATTCGGCAAGATGGCTCGTGATTACTGAGGACCATAAATCAGAATATTTATTTTTACGGGGGGAATCTGATGAGCTATAAAGCACTTTTTGTCACAGATGTGCAGTAGGGGTGGGTCAGAATGCTACAATAACAAACAATACAAAAAATATGATAGGAGTGCAAAGTATATGAAAGTTTAGCAAATCACCAAAAAATAAACAAATTAAACTGAATAATTTTTTCTTTTACCAGGTAAAGCCCACTGAGCTATTACCTTTTTTTTCAGAAGCGACCTGGCCACAAATTTAATCTCAACGAAGTGGCTTGTGTCAAAAATTATAGCAGCCAAATGATCTGAACACGTTTCCAATTTACAAGCAACCAGACAAAAGCCCCGTTACATGGCAGAACGACAAGGTCAAGGTCGGTGCAATAGACAAGGCAAGTATTGGCGACCTGCACTCTAGAAATGTTTTAGGAGTTTAATTCTTACACAGGCTTTCACGACCATTATTAAGATTGACAATTGGATTATTTTGGGTTAGATCGCCTACGTATAATGGCAATTAGAAAGAAAGCAAAACTCGACAATTTTAATAAACTTTGTCAAAACTTTTGGTGAAAAACAAATTCGCACATTTGAATCATTTTGCGGGACCCCGGGGTCCCGCAAAAATCAGGTCAATAATTATTATTTTTCAGTCCGTCCACTCGTGATCCCGACAGCAACGCGCCGCCCGCCCAGACTCGCCGTGCCAACAAGCGCCAGCAGGCGGCGACCAACACGATGGGCGCCACCCCACCGGCCAAACGCAAGCCCCGGGGGGGCGTCCGCCGCAGTCGCGCGCGGCGACGACGCCCTCCGGTCAGCCGTCGATCCTCAGCTTCTTTGCCAAGGCGAGCCCGCCCCCCAGGCAGTGAATTGAACGTGTTTATGTAATTTTTCAACTGTTTACAAAACTTAGTGCCCCGGGTAGCTCTCGGCGAGGCCAATCGATTGACACTCGTTTTGTTGTCGGTAAGGCAAGGCTCGTGTCACTACGCGGTTTTTCCCACCCCGGGGCAGTGATGGGACCCCGGGGTCCCACCAATTGCTTCATTTGCCCACGTGATATTTATCCCGCATCTCCGATTAGCACGGTTGGCTACGTACGGTGGCTCTCACTGATATCATACCTACACGATCTCACCCAAAATGAACCAATTCCGAATAATTTTTGTAAGTTGCCTATTCTCAATGGTGCAGAGCAGTGGTGTGGTGGTTCGTGCATTTCTCGAGGAACCGGGCAACCTGAGTTTGCTTCCTCGTCATGGCCTGCATGAGTGGCGATGTCGAAACTGGTCCAGCAGTGAGCTGACAAAAGGGCTGCGTACATTTACACAGCAGCGTCGTATCATGATGAAGATGTATGTATGTATGTTGAACTTCTTTGACACCGTACGTACGTAGTCAACCGTGCTAATCGGAGCGGCAGGCGAAAGACAACAAACTAAACACAAATATGATCATGATGATGATGATCCACTCAGTGGAAGGGGCACGAGACATACAGCAACGCGCTGACCTGTGATGTACGACGTGACGCAGGGCCTGGCTTGCGGCGGAGCTGTAAACGCGGGGGGCACAGCTCTGCAGGGGGTGCTGCCGCCCCCTCGTCTCGATGACCTCGATGTTGAGCAGATCGGTGAGCCGCACGAACGCCTGCTTGCCTGCCACACGGCACCGGGTGAACGCACGTGAACGCGCACCGCCATTGCGAAATCACGCAAACGGAACTGTGTAAAAAGAATAATTCACGATTGCACTTTGGCCTTGGCGATTTGTGCAGTATTTGTTGAATATATGGCGATTGATTCCCATCCATATGATTGTTAAATAGCCACCATTTGCTCAAGACACTCAATAGAAACAAAATTAAGTAATAAATGCAATAATAGATACACGTAAACATCAGGGACTGGGAAGATGGAGGTGGCCAGGCCATGGTTCCGGCCACACCATCCCCTCGTGTGCCGTGCCAGCCTTAATCGGTGCTGCTCACTCGCAGCACGATTTTTTGCCCCAGCAGTGTATGCATGTGCAAGACTTGCCAATGTGCCCTGTGTGCTCCTCGTCAGACACCTGCCACAGCAGCAGGCGTTGGGCCTGGCTCATGCTCGGCACTGCCATCCCCACCAGCTGCATCCAGCTCTGCTGGCTCACCGCCCAGCCCTCCCCGAGCCGCTCGCGCAGGATCCCAAATGCCTTGGCCATCGTCCGCCGCTTGCTGAACACCGAGTTGCGAACCTCATTCTGAAGAAAGCAAAATGCACATTGATCCCATTTGTCCTTCACGTCGTCATCGTTATCATCATCAAGATTATTATAGTCATCGTTAAGGCTTCGGTTTGTTACGACACGAGCGATGTTGGTTAGAAGCGACCTGCTCGCACACACCGTGGTAACACTTCCTCTTGTAGTGATGTGCACATGGAATATCCTCTCTCATGCTGGCTGGGGGGCTAAGTTGAAATCTCTGAGCCGGAAGTACTTCTGCTAAATGCTAAACATTCCAATCACCCACAGTTCAGCTTTGATTTACAAATGGCACAGTTCACGTGGCACAGATTTGCTTCACTGTGTACCCGTAGCACCGATCAATTAACTGTAACAGCTGCCGCCTGATAATGCACGTGTACCGCGAACGCTCGGCAGTATGCGACAATCGGGGATTGCGACGGAGGGGCGTCAAACCGGGACTGGCCCCGTGCGCGCCGACCGTCCGGGGGTTGTGCGTGCGGACCCAGCGCGTGTTCACCTTGAGGTGCTTCCTGTAGTTGTTGTAGACCACCGCCAGGAAGATGGACATGAACAGGTAGGTGTTCACCACGATGTAGATGATGAAGAAAATGGCATACCAGCTGCTGCTGTTGTAGGCTGGCATCCTGCCGACGATGAATTCACATTTTAAGGTGGTCGTGGCGGGGGGATATGCGTTTGCGTCTGTGTGTGTGCGTGCGTGCGAGAATGAGGAGTGGTAGCGAAGTGGTTAATGCCCTGCGCTTCGAACCCGGACACCCGGGTTCAATTCCCGCACACTGCCACCATCTTAACTGGTCTTGAGCCTCCCCTCGGTCGACTCAGCCTCAATATACGTACCTGGTGAGGCGTGTAAACATCGCCACTAGGGAGGCAAAGGTGGCGAGGCATGGTGCTGGCCACTTTCCCCCCCCCCCCGTATTCTGTCTTAGCCTTTATAGGTGCTCGCAAACAGCACTTGCCTCAAACAGTCTGTTTAGTCTATACGGGGGTCTTTGTGCATGCGAGTGAACTTCAGCGACTTGTTATGATGATTGCTTGGTACATGGTAAAGTGACGTGAGTAATCTAACGAACCGTGCATTGAGTTTCATTTTGGCAATTCAAAAAACCTGCTCGTTAAATTTATTGAAGGTGCTAAAACGACGACAGTAGGAGCAGAAATGCTGAGCTGGGAATGGTGATGCACGCCTGCTGTGATCCGGCGATTTGGAAGCAAAAGGGTTTGTGACTCTCGTAGATTTGTAAAAGCACAAAACCCAGGAAGTGGGCTTCTGAAACCCATGTGTGGATGTTTGAGTGTTATATCTTTGTAGGAATGGTGTTTCCCTGGGTATTCCCAATTCCTTCCACACACAAAACTTCCTGAAATGAAATCGGCCATATATTCTAATTTAGGACCCCTTGAGAAAATAGTCTTGAGACTCAGTGTGGCTTTTCTTGTTAAGTAAAACACATTATGATTGTTTACATTATAATTTATCCGAATTCCAAAAAAATCCACTTTCTTTGGCAGCAACGGCCTTACTCAGTATGCCTGTGCTGCCAATTGCTGCTGTTGCTGCGTACGAGCTTTAGTATATCAACATATCTGCTGCACTCCAGGCTGTCTTCAGTCAGCCTGGTCTGTGTGTCCTTCACCGCGAGTGTGGAGCCATGTATCTACTGTGTAATGGATCTCAACATATTAGCAAGCCACTGGAGCTATGCACTTTTAAATCTAAATTGAAGACTAATTTCTCTAGAACTGATTTTCGGGTTTAGTTTGCTGTCCTACCTCCGCATCTCCCATTAGCACGGTTGGCTGTGTATGGTGCAAAAGAAGTTCAACATACATATGACTTGGGTGTCGAGCAAGCGCCCCTTGACTTGCAACTCACATGACGTCAGGGCTGTTGGACGTCGTCACCAGCACATAGAGCTCAAAGAAAATATTAAAGTAGTTCTGAAAGTACGGCTTTCCTTCGCCTGTGATCAAATGTCTGAAATGAAACAATAGGGCGTGTCAGACAGGGCAACTCTCTCGAGCCCATTCAACGAGTAGAACATTTGCAACCACATAATTTAGGATGTACATTCCCTCCGGGTCACTAGAATATCTGGTCTGTATACCAGACAGACCAGATTGAATAAAGCCCTGGGTCTCAATGACCGTAATGTGCAGATATTAAAATAATTATCCGAGTGTGCCGACACCTTTTTCCGAAGAGCTTGAAGGCCATGAGGGAGAATATGGCAATGCTGAAGAGAAAGAGCACCAGCACGCCCAAGATTTCCGGCAGTGTTCGTCGGATGTTCCGGAACGAGCGACGCAGCTGCACACCCGAAGCACAGCACAATGTCACGACCTCGAGACGGAAAAAAGGCACACGGCACCGACACAGACACGGACAGAGTGAGAGAGAAAGAGATGGCGATAGTTCCGGCCTCCGGTTGGGCTCTCACCTGCCTGCTCTCGCTGAAGTTGATGACGAAGAGCGGCCGGAGGGCGCGCGACCACCTCACGATGTAATAGCCGCTGTGCGTGAGCGCAACGTAAATAACCATGTCGATCACCGTCAGCTGTGGCAGGGGGAAGACGTTAAGGAAACATTCGTTTTCCTGGGCAGACAGCCTCGTAAACAAAACTCTCAGCAGCCACAGGTCCTGCAGCAGTGGCAGCTGTGGTCTGCCACTTTGGAGGCAAGGGTTGGTGGATCATGCAGATTTTTTTAACTCCCCAACCCACTGGGCTGTCATCAATTTGGAAGTACAGCAAGTGGATTAGTTTGTTCCTTGAGTGCATATCTCGAAAGTGTTAACCCCTTAAATGCATGGGATTTTTTCTGTGTTCTCTGGTTTCCTCCCACATGCCAGACACCCATTGATAGAATTGGCCATTGATTCTCAAGACTGAAAAATAAAATTGTGGTTTAGCAAGGCTTTTATGAATAAATAAAGGGAATTCAGATTTAGGGCACAATAATGACTGTTGTTTTTTGTATACTCTGATGACTCAAGTACCACTCTGGGGTTGAACAGAAATGAAAATGGTTATATTACTGGAGGGGAAAGCATCTACTGCTAACAAAAACTTGAGGCACAACCACACAGTAGCCTCAGTCATCTGCACGGAAGGTAACTGTGCGGTAGAACAATATAAATTTAGTGGTCCTAGCTTTTGTAGAAAGAGTTACAGCAATCAACAAAAAATAATTATTTAATGAGCAGACATTTGTGTTTTTTTTAAAAGAACCCAACATACAAACATCGGCGAGGGAAACACAGGTCACGCAGGCGTAACATTTCTGGGCGTAACCCCCTCAAGAACGGGACCTGCTAGAAGCACTTGGACTCACAGCCCTACCATCGTAGGAGATGATGATCGGGAACAGCCCATGAGCAGACATTTATAAAGGCACGTGAAAGACGTTCAACCTTGACCACTTACGATAATGGTGACCAGGACACAAATGTTCTTGGGGTCCTTCCAAAATACGCTGCGCTCCGTGAACTTTGCCAGGTGCACGAGGCGAGACGAGAAGGCCACGAGGCAGAGGCTCTCCAGGAGCATGGTGACCTGCGTGGGGGCGACCAGCGCTGGGGTCATGCGTCGGCCTTAGCGGCTGCAGGCAGCATCAATCAAGCAGAGCAGGGTTCTTAAACTATATTTTCTGGTGGGCCACACGTATAGCCCATGGTCCAGAGCAGCAGGCAGTGCCGCCAAAGGTAGCACCGATTTATTGCTATGGACGATAAAAGTTGATTATTTTATAACTCATTTGAATTGGTTTTCACATTCACAGCTGTTGGCCACAGAAACAAATTGGAACCGCTAAGGTTTTGCGACCCTCAGGTGGTACCAACGGGTGAAATCTCTAGTCTGGCCTGACAGACTAATAATACATTTATGTGCGTCGTTGGGCCACATGACATTGAACGTTATGGTGGCATACAGCGTCGTGACGCCATAGCCTCTCTATATTTTTGTCTCCAGGTCTCTCATCTCTTCCTATTGCTGACGTCGCTTGCACCTCGCTAATCTCGATCTCTTGGATTCAGCGCCCTCATCTCTGTCTCTTGGTTATGTATCTTTCACCTAACTAATCCTCATCTCGAAATGTCCTGGCGAAAGGGTTAGCATCTGTGTTTCGGTGGCAGGAAGTAATGTGTACCAAGATCTGGTGACAATGTGTTGAATTTTATTACAGTGTACTGTGCAGTTTTTTTGTTTATAGAGCTATACCGACTGGTCTGTGGAAAGGTGGTATCTTTTGGCAGGCAACATAGAGTATTGCAGGATGCACCCACGGGCTACAAAATATATTCATTAACTTGCTTAAAACATCCAAAGAATGTGAAAAATCCTGCAGTAGGACCCTCATGAAACTAGGTTGAGACCTTCCTAGGTGATAATATAAAATAAGTTACGTGACGTTAGGACCTTTATGCCTTACCCAGAGAGGTGATTCCAGCTGAGGTTTAGCAGGAGTCTCCAGGAAGGCCAGAGCCAGGTTCAACGCCAGAAACACATACATGGGTCCCCAGGTAACCCAGCGCGTGTACAGGCGGTAGTACCTGGTTGGGGTCATGGCACAGATCACATTTCGTGGGTTCATCATTGGCACTAGCAAGGCATTAGCAATATTTATGAATCCAAAGATTGTGAATTTAATCTAAAATAGATTACAATCATGTTAATACGAATTACCTGATTATCTTCTGTGAGTAATCATAACATCATACTAAGATCATTGTTATTTTCATGAATGATGTAACACAAAAATGTGTTCCTCAAAAGAGCAGAAAATGGCTATTATTCCCCACAAACTTTTCTTTTGTGACCAGGACAGTGATATTTAGAAATTTTCCTATTTTCAATGAGAAAACGCTGTGTGCATTGTGTCATTCCTTCACATAAAGTCCTGGTCACAAAAGCAAAGTTTTTGGGGAATAATAGGCATTTTCTATACTTTTGAGGCATAAGCCAGGAACAAAAATCGTGTTACATATCAATATTAACCAAAATGTACCATTGTCATAGCTTAGAATTTTAACAGTTGCGCCATTATCATTCGGCAACGTTGATCGTGGGTTCAATTTCACTATTGCGGAATGATACCGCGGTTATATTGTTCCAACAAAATAATAACTCGGCTGAACCGTTTGCTGACCAGATGCAGCGGCGGGCCGTTTGGAAGGGGATGTTTCGCGCAAACTGCGCGTCCGAGACGTACGCGGCGGCGAGCTGGAATGCCTGGGGAAGGGAGGCAGCGGTCAAAAACACACAGCACACAGGCCTCTGTTGCCTGCAAACTTACCCAACCACTCACCTTCCATAATCCCACCCCTTTCGTCTTTGCTACGGTGGGAACTCGGTCGGAAACGTGCCTGTTACATCACGCCGCGTGATCATCAGCGTCGTTGTGGAGAATATAAGCATGGAAGCAAAATCATTTGGACAATACGCCTCCTACTCATATGTGCGCACATGAATTTTATTATAATTTACAGATCTATCGGCCACCACAACCTTCCGCGGGGTAGTTTGTTTTTCAGCAGTAATTATTTAATACAACAAAACTATGAACCTGTTTTTACATTTAGTGTCTCCTCAGAAATCGAAAATTCACTTCCAGAAGATCGGTTGGACCGATGGGATCTAAACAAAACCTTTACAAAAAAAAGTGTCTTGTGGAAATACGGGGATAGGAATGAGGCGTAGCGCCTGTTTATTCACTTTGTGACAGTAACATTACATCGCAAGCCAGTCTGTGTGCGGTCGCCAAGTGACGCTTACATTTGTCAGACAATGTTGGTTATGTACACGTGCTCTATCGGCGTGTGTACACACTATGTGGACTACCTTCATGTTTGTCAATGCCTATACAAATTGCGTCACGGCTGTGTAGAACCGTGGTGCCGCCGCAACGGAGCCGCTCCGTCGGGGCCGTACCCACCGCCGTGACGCCGCCACCAAGGAGCGACGGCACCGACGCTGCTCGCCCCTCACCGCCCCCCACGTGAACGCACGCATACCCCACATAGAGCCCGAGGGGAAGTCGCCTGGCCGGCAGGTTTTCGTCCAGAAGCCCCTAATGGGATCAAGCTTCACGGTTTCCTACGGCCGGGGAATTGGGCGACCTACCCCCGAGGCTGACGTGCACCGCGGCGCCGTGACCTGGGATTGTAATTGCATGGTCACGGCAGGGGCTGTTGAGCCACCGCGGATGGAGACACGCACACGCAACACGGGTCAGTAGGCTGGTAGCGGGAGGAGCAGAAAGCGGACGTCGAGGGGACCACTGAGGTGACGTCACCAGAGCTAGGATCTGACTATCAAAAGAGCGGGAAAATCCGGGCCCCTGATTGGACGGGAGGCCAAGGGGGCGAAACAGCGGAGCGCATTTGTTATGGGTAGGATAAAAGGAGGGTGATTCAGGCAGTGAGGGAGTCAGTGTTCTTCAAGGCATCGAGATCAGCGGAGTGGTGGGCCAGCCGTTCGAGTCGTCCGTATGACGAGCATCTAGCGCAGCCGGGCCAAGTTCTCCACGGAGACATCGTACAACATCGCCCTTCCACAGTTTCCTGCGCATCAGAGCGGGAGCAAGAGTAAGTAAGGGAGAGGTGAGTTTGGGCTAATTAACCAGAGGGTAGAAAGTGGAGCGACAGGCAGGATAAATTGAGTCCCGGATCCCCCAGGGATAGGCTAGTGTCCGCTGACCCACACAAAAACGCATAGTTTAGCGGGTTATTCGCGGGGAATAAATCGTCAGTAGAGGATAAACTGTGTCGTGTGGTCTTTGTGAGTGTGAAAGAGGGTGGAGTGCTTTGTGTGCGCGCACACGCGTGGCTGTTTACACGGCCTTTAAATCGGCTCAGAGGGACCTCCAATCGGCTGCGAGCACGCGGTAGACGCCCCTGCCCTCTGACCCCCGACCCCGAGTCCCTCGCGTGCGATTGATGTACGGAGCCGGGCAGGTAGCGGAGTCGGGTTTGTTGGCGCCTGGGTACGTAGGGCGTGTGTGTGAACGGATCCCGGGGGGCTAAGCGCCAGCCGCGGACCATGCCTCGCACAGCAGCGGCGAAGGTGGGAGAGCCGGAGGGTAGCAACCCTCCCCCGAGTGTGGAAGAGGAGAGCCTCGGATCACAAGGGAACGGGGATTCGGGGAGCAGCGGGTCCCCACAGAACACATAATCACCTTGTGCGCACTTAACTCTAGGTAATCCAATGGTCGCATGCTTGTAATTTGTCTACGTTTCACTAGGGCGGACGGTGCTTGTCACGTTTGATTTGTTCCACATGTCTGGGCTCAGTAGCCTTTGCTGACAGCGTTTGCATTCACGCAGAGGCGGCAGCAGCAGCTCTCTGCACTCATGCAAGAAGTTATTGAACTCTACCTGGATAAACGAGGGGGGAGGGGGGGCATGGATTGTTGATATACGCAGAGGGTTGGCTCGAGTACGGGGAGGTCATTGTTACTCATCACTGTTATTATGCTTGTTTACCCAGGAAGGTATCAAGACCCTCTTTTTCCAGGAGGGCTCTGCCAATTTTTCTCCAGAGGAGGCGAGACTGCTGTTTGTAATCCCAATTGGGTCATTTCAAGATTATTAAGCAATTGGGATATTTGGCCAATGCCACACTTCCAGTACACCATCATCACGATCCATGAAGAGATAGCACGTAGGTGGCCACTGCATATTTGGTCACTTTTAGTTACATTTCAACACGTACGCTTTCGCGACCAATATCCATAACAGAGGTTTTTCTTGGGTTAAATCGCGTCAATATAAATGTGTCGTTAAACCCGCCACCACCCGACGCAGCCAATTACTAAAGTTTGTCACGTAAACAAAACATGCCAATTAGTTCAGCACACCGGTGTGTTGGGAGAGTAAACCCACAACATTTGCAATTCGAGGACGACGTTTCGCCGCTAATTACAACCAGCTGCAGCAGGCGACAGCCAGAATTGTGCAGAAATCCCCCTGTTTCGGTCTGAGTTACAATGCATGTTGCTAGCTGGTGGAGGACAACCGGACAACCCGGAGGAAACTCATGCGGAATGGAGGGGGGGGGGAGAGAACACAAACTACACACAGAATGGTGCACCCAAGTCGGGAACCGAGCCCAAACACTTCATGGTGTGAGGCTCAAGTGTTACCACTATGCGTGCACCCTGCTGACTTACGGAGAGAAAGTATCGCAATGAAAGGTCAGGCGTTGCTCTCAGAAAACACACAAGAGTACGGTGTAGAGGGTGGCCTAGATGGCTTGTGACCACCCCCCCCCCCCTCCATTTAATTCTATAAACGTATTTTTTAAAAGTAAGGTTTATTTAAAACAAGTTGATGTTGCAAAGGGGGTAAAATGTTTGTGGTCAATGTATTGTGGGTCACGAAACATCTGGACCCCCCCTCTAAAGTAGATCGATTGAAGGTGAAAATCTGTCCGGGTATCTCGTGTGGGCAACAGGGGGCAGCAAAATGGAACCCCCACGTCGATGCGTCCCGCCTTCACCAACCCCGCACTGTCCATAATCAAGGGGGGGTTAGATCGCATGAATATAAATGTGTCGTTAAACCTGCCACCACCCGACACAGCCAATGAGTTAAGGTTTGTCACGCAAACAGAACATGACAATTAGTTGCTGCTTCAGCACACCGATCTAACCCCAAAAAACCCTCCATTTATTATGGATGATATTGGCCGCGAAAGCCGACGTATTAAACCAACCCGCACTGACCGGCGTGGTCAAGTTTGGTCAAAGTAACCCACGCAGGGGCCCTCATCCAGCAGCGCATTCGCGTTTTTAGAACTGGTGAAGTGGTTAATGGCATGACGTGGCAGCATCCTGACTTACAATCCCCAGTGTAAGAAGTCAGTCAACATTTGGTTATCCAATCGGGCCCCGTCATTGCAACGTGGAACCTCCACCAATATGCGTGGGTCCTCAACGGTTACGAGGTTCGCTCACCGTGTGATGGAGTAACAATCAGAATATTGAGTTATCCTGGAGAAATCCGATGAGCTAAAAAGCTCTTTTTCACAGATATCCAGTAGAGGGCATGTCAGAACGTTACAAGAATACACAAACACGATAGGAGTGCAAAGAAGTGGAAAGGTAAACAAATCACTTTTAAAGAATACATACAAATAAAAAAACTATTACCAGTTAAAGCCCGCTGAGCTATTAGCTTATTTTTCTGAAACGACCTGGCAACGAGGGATAGCTCGACGAAGTGGCTTATCGCGCGGACATTCATCACGGCAAACAAAAAAACAAAACAAATAAATAATATTTAAAAAAACTTTTTTTAAAAACACGCTTTAATGAAATGTACCATACTAGTAATGGCATAACTCCACGACTCCAGGAAGTGGCCGAGAAGCTTGCCACAACGTAATGGGACCGTGGTGATTTACAGCCAACGTCAGTTGAGCGTGGACAATAAGACCCAAGCCGAAACATAACATTTAAAAAATAATGTTTAATTTTTTTATGATAGAATATCATATTGTCATCAGTATGACATAAGTATACCAAGTTTGCAGTCGATACCACATTGGGAAGTGGGTAAAAATTGAGTTACAAGATTTGAGGATACAACAACAACAGACAGTGAGTTAATAAAAGGCGTGTAATAAAATAATAATAACCTCGGCGCAATGTTTATAAATGCGGAGGGATAAACCCCGGAGGGTCCGAAGAAGCGAGGTGCGCACAACACGCGTTGAGACTCGGTGTGGTTGCGCGCAGCAAGGCAGCGTGACCTCGCAATCATTAACCCGACACAAGCACCTCGCTGAGTTGGACACCCCAATAGGGGCTCAGCAGACGCGGGTCTCACCGTCTGCCACTGCGTCGTTCTCAAAGTTTTCATTTTGATTTCATTTATTTGGTATAGCCCTGTGAGCCATTCGGCGCTTGAATCGGGTGCAACCGCAACAAACAAAAAAACAAAAACATGAACAAGAAAACATCTTAAAGTGACTTTGTGCATGTGCAAACAGAAAATCCAGGAAAAAACATCAAAATATTCCTGAAATAGCACCGTACACCAACGCTGTGTGCAAAAATCCCAGTGGGATGCAAGTCAAACAACAACAACAACAAGAAAACTTAGATTAAGGCCATCAGTCTAACTCCGTACTACAATAAACAAAAACATGGCCAAACCAAAAAACTTTTAGAAATCACCAAAATAAAGCCATAAATGCAATGTAACAGTGAACATAGGAACTGTGACCTAATTTTTAACAATAAATTACATAAATAACATGTAACACCAAACCCTAGAGCCACAGCTGGCTGCATGAGTCACTCCACAAACAACAGGAGCATCAGTCGGAGTATCACATTTTTCAATGCACCTTTAAGATCAGCACACCAAATCAAAATACAGATAATACTTTGCAGCGGTCATCCGGAGCGAAACATTTTATTTTATTTTAGGTCACTGACTAGCAGTGGCAGCTCGGGGTGTACAACTCCTCTAGAGCAGTTTTGAGTGAAGATCTCATAGGTAGTGATTCAAGTTGCAGAGTCAACGCGTCTCACAAGAAGAGTGAAGGGGGGGGGGGTCTTAACCCCGCCACCAGCTCCACATTCCGCTCGGATGGTGTGGCCACAATGTGGTTGCTCGAACACCAAATGAGATACATTTTCATCTTGATTTGAAGCTTTCGTGACTCCAGTAATCCATACTCTTTGGTTCTTTCGGTAAAGTCACGTAGGTAGAAAAATAAAATAAAACAAAAAATAATATATCACGACGTTTCGATCGCAACACAAGCGGTCGTCATCAGGCAGAACAAATAATCCAGCAGTGGAAACTGCTGAACCAGCGAGAGAGCTGTAACAACAAGAGGTTATACTGGTAGGAACGAAGTTGTAAACTGAGTGTACCAGCCTGCAATAGATTAATGTGTCCGTCCGTCCGTCCCCTTTCAATACTTTAACGAAGTGAAATCTCGTGCTGTTGGGTGTAAAATCAGCAATAGACAGCGCAGAGACTTGATATGTCTTATTGCACCCAACATTTGGAAGTACCAATGTCATAAAATTGCGCAAAATTCCAATGTTCCTACCAGCCCTCCCTGCAGGGACCTGTTTTAGCTCCTTTCCAGCTGAGACCCCGCTTTCTTGCCCATCGCCACATAAATCACCTCCTTGTAACAGCTCTTTCGCTGGTTCAGCAGTTTCACTGCTCGATTATTTATTTTTCCCGCCTGATGACGACCGCTCGTGTTGCGATCGAAACGTCGTGATCTATTATGTTTCTACCTACGTGACTTTACCGAAAGAAGCAAAGAGTAAGATACCTTTTGCAAGAAAATCATGTCTTCATTAACCACACGTACGTGCGGTAAAACATGCAAACAAACTTGCTCTGATAATAAATGCATTGTCTTTGAAAACGGATTGGCCAACACCAGAGAGAGAGAGTTTTCTTTATGGCTTTGTCTCACCAGTGTCAGACGAGAGAACGCCAAAATACGAACAGTACAAAGACTGCACTTATTAGAACATTATAACTCGGCTTGAGCAGTTATTTCCGGAAAGGGTAACACTTATTCTTATTTTGCATAATTTGATACTGGCAAAAAAAAGTCCCATAGATATTGTAGTTGGTCTTGTCTGGGCAAGCGGAAATGCCCCATGGTGTAGAGTGTCGTCTCCCATCCGCTCCGTCTCTCTGGCTTCTCTGTTTACGTGCTATGCCGAAGGGTCATTGTCCGAAACGTCGCCAATTATACGTGTTTATTTGAAGACCAAAGTGTGCGTTGACGAATGTGTTGAATTTATCTGTGCCTGTGCACCGCTGCCAACGGGGAACGCCACTTCATTTGTATAACGGCAGAGCTGTCAACCCTTTATCAGTGCCTACTTTATTACAGACCAATTGAGACCTTATTGGTCACCCCGTGCCCTTAAACATCTCAGCGTTCATCCTACAAAGTCCCATCACAGGGGAGAAACAAGCAAACAAATAGACAAAACATTGTTTTGCCCGTATTGAAACGGTTGTACGTCGTATGGACCTGGAAACTACATTTCCCTGTAGAAGAATACGGCTAAACCGTGTGACTTGAGAGCGATGCATCCGCTCCGTCTCTCTGGCTTCTCTGTTTCCGTGCTACGTCGAAGGGCCATTGTCCGAAACGTCGCCAGTTATGCACGTTCGTTTTAAGGCCAAAGTGTGTGTTGACGAATGCGTTGAATGTGTTATTTGTGCCTGTGCACCACCAATTCACTTGATGATAGATCCGCTAAGGAGAGTGAACTTTGGTCCGCCCAAAGGGACATTTGGTGGTGCAGGGCCCAATCCCAAAGTACCCCTGCAGCGCCGCCTCTGAAGGAGACCAATGAGCCTTGACTGATATGCCTGCCGAGGCGTGGAAGGTGAGTTATGTGGGTTTTTTTATACTGCAGCTTGCATCATCATTATCAAAGATTCGACGGCTTGCGAGTGCGGCCAAGAATCCAATACAATGGACCCGCATCGTAAAAACTCCGCCGCTGCTGCCTACGCCTTCGTTAAAGGAGGAATGGAATGGACGAGATCGACTCTGCTTCTGAACAAACAATCGAGTCGATAACAACATCTAAAATTACACCTTGAATCTGCTGCTATTAATCCGTACGAAAGAGGAAGACCGCCATCGTCGTCATCATCATCACCATCGTCCCGTCAACGTTGTCCGACGCCAGTTTAGGCTGATTAAATTAATCGAACAAAGTAACTTGTTTTTTTTATGTGCACGTGGAAATCAGTCGAGCGCCACTACAATTTGGCAATTTGAGTGGTGGAGGGGCTGTAAATGCGTTAATTACACTCTGCAGACGTAATTACCGCTCATTACAAATCGACTCACAAACTCGTAGCAATGGGATGATCATTCGTGGCTCCATTGTGCGATCATCACCTAGCCACCTCTTCTCATCACCTAGCCACCTCTTCTCATCATCGCCACTCGCAACCCCCCCCCAACCACCCTCTCATCTCCTTCCCGCACTCCCCTCACCTACTGCCCCGTCTCATCTCCTCTCCACCCCTCACCTCATCGCCGTCCTCACCCACAAACCCCCTCCTTCATCACCGTCCTCACCTCTTCGTCTGTCGGGCCCCGCTCGTTCTCGCCACCCTGAGGCTGCATCGTGACTGCCGTTGCTGCTCCTTGCAGCTGTGTTTGGTTTGAAGGCACAACCTCTCCCCTGCAATCCGATTCGGCCGGGCACCACCAGGGCGTTCGAACCGGTTTTTGTCGAGGTTCGCAGTCTTTTTCCCTCCCTATCCCACCACCACCACCACCATCCCCCCCAGATGGAAGCCTTCAACGCGAGTTCCGAGTCCCCCGTGTAGGAGTCAGGGACGTGCGTGCCGCGGCGGCGTTTAGAACGTCGCAAGTTTACGCGACAAAAAAAAGTTGCTTAAAAAAGTTTCTGTTTTTTTAAAGAGAGCGAGAGAGAGCGAGCGAGACGAACGCGCACTCTGCGAGCTGTAGCGGAGACACGGGCGAGGCAGTCATGTGACGGCGCTTCCTGCGCAAAGTCCGGCCCCAGTACCCTGCCCCAGCACCCCGGCCCCGTTCCAAACCAGCGGGCCAATTGCTCCTCCGTCCGCGATGGGACGCTTTGATCACTCCTCCCTCCCGTCGTTTCGCGACGGGCACCGCGCAACTCTCGCTCTTCCCGTGACGAATGAGCCCCTCAAGCTACTGCCGCTCGCTGCAAAAGCTCCCACGCCTCCCTGGATGGACACCAAAGCGCTCGCACTCGTCCGTGGTGGACGCTTCAATTGATCACGTCTGTTATACCGACGTGGTGGACGATTCACTCTCCACGCGACGAAGACCCACCTTCATCACCCTTCCGGTGATGAAGATTTGTATTCGCCGAGCCACTGTCTTCTTCTTCACCCCCCCCCCCCACACACACACAATGAAGATGGTTACCGAACTCTCATGGCAAGAAGACTGGTGGATAACTAGCATTCCTCAAAATAAACCCAATATAGATAGCCCTCGTTTAAACAGGCCAGGGGCAACCGTTAATGTTGAACGACAGCTCAACAGTAATAAGTAACAAGGATACAATGTGGGTGCGACTCCCGTGTATTTCTGCCGTCACCCCCCCCCCCCCCCACGTATGTTTAGAAAAGCCGAAGGAAAACGGCCACTGCCGTTGAATATTGCACCAACATGTTTTGAAGGATTTCGAAGATAAGGGGGTGTGCTGAGCCTTCAGGAAGTGCGAAGGGGGTTTGGTGTGTGTGGGGGGGGGTCAGCAGTCTGCAGCCCCCTGAAAGCTGAGTCGTCACTCCCGTTGATTCATCACCTCGGTGATTTCCATAATGTTCGGTTACCATTCTTCTTTCAACCTCGGAGCAGCTATATTTCTGGCGCAAAAGAATCAAAATGATGAAATAAAGAGGTGGACGAGAGCGGGATGGGGTGCTTTTGGGAAGCTGAACTCGATAGTGAAAAGTCACCTACCGGTGTACCTTGAGAATATATTGTATTCAGTGTAATTACTGCCTGCTATGACATTGATCAGAATCAGACATGAATGGAAATGGAACAATGTGGAACCTTGCACAAAGAATACTGAATAATCGGTTGCTTGAGGTTACGTTGTGGGACAGAAACAATAAAACATGAATTAGAGAGCGTGCGTAGATTGGCAATTCATCACAAGTAGGCTTGGGTAGGACACGTCGTGTTTGCACAAGAGCCTTCATTACGCCTTGGTTCTTCCGGTAAAGTCTTTAAATCAAGATTGAACCGCCTCTACGGGGAGGGTTTCCACACAACTATTAGATATTTTAACAGACTGCAAGCAGTTTTTTTCTTGATGTGGTTGTCGCACCTGATGACGATTGCTTGTGTTGCGATCAAAACGTCGTGATCTATTATTTTTCTACCTACGTGACTTTACCGAAAGAACCAAAGAGTATGGATTCCTGCAGTCATGAAAGCTTCAAATAAAGATAGAGCCTTCATTATCAACTCTTTTTTTCTGGAGGGTCCTGTCAGGTTTGACGGTAGGGGACGATGTTGCCGAGTAATTTGCAGTTACATTTTCAGCATTTGGATATTTGATCAATACCAATTAGATTATACTGCGTTTGTTTTTAGCTATGGAAGAACACCAGAGAACCCAAGAGGTTGGAGAAAATACAAACTCCACACTCAAAGGCACCCGAGACCTTCTTGCAGTGAGGCAGGCACAAGTGTTTACCACTGCACCACCCTGCCCTCCATGAGACCCAATGGTAATGGATGACGGAGTGGTCGCCAAGGGGTGTAACGCTTCCCAAGAGTCGTTCACCGAGATGAACATGTTAACATATTGCCAGAGATCAATTAATTTTATTTCACCGGTACTTTGTGAATCTCACCCGTTTCCACGATACACATTCTATATGAAGCCAAACACATTGTCACGCCTTCGTAAAACGAGCATATTATTTTATGCAGTCAATGATTCACTTAACCATTAACAGTTTGATGTACCAGGTAAACCAATAGGCAGTGCAATGTCTAATATAAATGGCGTACTGCAGTTTTGCAGAGCCTTCAAGTACAATTAGCGGGTGTCATTGTAAGTGCAAATATTTTTGACATCAGGAAAATTGACAAGCAATGTATCTTCTGAAATGAACCTAGTATTTCAGCAGCATATACCATATACAATGACGAGCATGGAAAAGGCACCAAAATTCAGTAGTGATCATGCCTGTTGATGACCAAACTCCAGTTTCACCTGTTACCATATTCCAAGAGATAATTTCGTTTTATTTAACTGGTACTTTGTGTGCGGATCTCACCTGCTTCCACAAGACACATTCTATATGGAGCCAACACATTGTCAAACCTTCTAGTAAAACGACTTTATTAAGTTTTACGAGAAGGCGAGCATGTCATGTTATGCACAGTCAATTATTCACTTAACCATTAAAAGCTTGATGTACCATGTAAACCAATAGGCAGTGTAATGTCTAATAGAAATGGTGTACTGTACAGTGTTGCAATGCCTCTATGTACAATTATTAGTTGTCATTGGAAGTGTAATAATAAAGTGGTATCTTTATAATATAATGAAAATAGAAAAATGTGACAAGCAATGTATCTCCTGAAATAAACCCACACTATCGTGGTTCAGCAGCATATACAGCATACAATGACGAGCCAGGGAAAGGCGCCAACATTCTCTGGCTTGCAAACTTAAAGAGATATGTTGCTCTTCACGGGCGACAGGGGAAGCATACTTCTTGTAGACATCAGGTTCTCGGTTCCCCTACGGGTTGGGTAGGAAATCAAACAGATTTATCCTCACGAAAATTCATATTGTCTATTAACTTTTTAAAGAATACATTTTTTTTTTCAATTCACAAAATTGCAGCCCACCTTTTATATTGGAAATTACTCCAGAGGTTGCTGAGCGTTGGTTGAGAGCCTTGGCTCATGTTCTCAGAGTTGATTTTGTGCTTTTCAGGTTTTTTGCGGCTAAGGCCACTGGCCTTGGCCTGGCCGAACATGTGGGGGCTGTGGATGCCTCCAGAGAGGACCTTGCCTGCCTTCGACAGCCCCACACCCTGCGCAAAGCAGATGTTGTTTTAATGGCGCACTCTGGAATAACTTGAATAGTGTGTGAGATTTTGCAATGCCGCCTAAAAATATCAACCGCTAACTAATCAATTATGATGGCAAGTGCAATTACAAAAAAATATATAAGTTTGAAATTAAGTCTAAATTTTCCCAAAATTAGATTTCTCGGTACGGATCTAAAGAATGTAGATATATTTCGATTTAATGCTTTCGTGGCTGCAGGGATTCATCTTCTTGGTTCTTTCGGTAGTCACGTAGAATGGAAATACAATAATAAAACATAATAAAATAAAATTCTCACGACATTTCGGCCACAACACAAGTAGCCTTTCTTCAGGTGAAGGAACAGAACTGTCAGGACGACAGCGCTTCAATGAAGCTTCAATGATGCGCTGTCGTTCAATGAAGAGCTGTCGTCCCGACAGTTCTGTTCCTTCACCTGAAGAAGGCTACTTGTGTTGTGGCCGAAACGTCGTGAGAATTGTATTTTATTATGTTTTGTTTTTATTATTTTATTTCCATTCTACGTGACTTTACCGAAAGAACAACGAAAATGTAGATATACACAAGACATTTTATAAAAAAAATGTCAACGTCTCACATCACTCTTCTTAAACATCACTCTCACTCAATATACTTGTTAAATATTTTGAACTCTCCTCTGTAAGATATGGAGCCATAGCTTTCACAACATATGTTGAGAAGACAGTCATGAGAAATTAGTAGGGCATCTATAAAAGGATCACCCTGTATATTTGTCCATCATTATTCAGGTTTACATAAACATGTTAAGATTTACACTTTTTGGTATGCGTAGGCTCTGGAAATGAGTGGCATTTGCTCTATTTTGAAACGGTAAGAATGCAGCTGGTCAAGTTGGTGGCATTGCTGAAGTTAATTACACGATAATAATAGGACTGGAATTATTTGTAAAATTACCTTAAAATGCTGATTGGGTGGACAGCTTGGAACATCCTGTGCAGGAGAGGTAACAATAATTCCTCTGGCAGGAGATTGGAGGCTGGCATGTGGTAATGATGGTGGGGAGGATGAGAGGGAGGCCTCATGGCCATCCTCAGTCTCACTCAGGTTGCCACCACCATCTCCTGCTGCCCGAGTCTGTAAACATCTTTGATCCATTTGAGCAAATGGATTTAACGTATTTGTGCTTGGTAGGTTCGTTGTTGAAACTGCTTCCTGTTGGAAAATAAAATGTACACCACAATGTTATTACTGACGCATACAGGAGACTCTTAAATATTGCGGGGGTTACGTTCTTTGAAAGTTCCGCAAAAGTCAAAACCACGATATTCAATACTTAAGCCTTACCTAAATAATGGGGTAAGGTACATGACAACCAAAAAGACACATCACAATTTAAACCAGTACTGTATGCCAAATAAACGAATAACTAAATAACTGAAATGAACATGTAAAAACCCTATATAAAAATGTGTTGAGACAATAGTATAAATCCTGTATTTACCGATGATGATCCAAAGCTTGTGTTTGTCCACAAGTGTGGGGCGATAGTGTAGCGGTTAGCGCATTGTGCTACGAACCCGGCGACCGGAGTTCGATTCCCGCTCACAGCCAACACCAGTGATAATTATCTGAACCGATCATGGGACTCTCCCTAGGTCGACGCCACCTAAAATGAGTACCTGGTGCGGTCTGTAAACATCACCACTGGGGAGATGAAACGGCGGCCAGGCATGGTGTTGGCCACCCACCCCCTCGTTTGCCATGCCAGCCTTTATCGGTGCTCGCTAACAGCACTTACGCCAACAGTCTGTTAGTAGGCTATAATATGGTTCTTTGTCCGTGAGATGCTTGCATGGCAAAAGTTGATGTGCCACTGACTGCCTCGCATCCCTCGCCCGCCCCACGGTATCAGCCAATGATACATTAGACTCGCGAAAGGCCAAAACTAGGACAGTGCATATTATTATCAGAGTTGTCTCTTTTGTTTGCATTTTGACTGCTTGTGTTGTGGTTATTGCAAACATGATGCCTTGAATAAAGTTGTCAGTTTTTGTGCCCGTTAAAAGGGTAAAACCTATTACTATAGGCCAAAACGAACCCCCGCGCGAGATAAATTGGTATACAAAGAGGTTGACCGAAATAGGTCGAAATCGCGAACGTAAACCCGCGATATTCAAGGTTCTCCTGTGTAAAATAATGCATTATCACCTCATTTATTAACAAGGAAAATAAGTATAATTCAAACCTGTGGTTGCCTTCTAAAACGACTAAGTCTGTCGATGGCAGAGTTGCTTTCTTGTGCATGTCTTGTCGTGCTCCCGGACCAACTGAAGGCAGTTGCAGTCACCTGCCGTGGCTGTGCACTGAATATTTTACTTTCCGTCATTGTGACATTCTCTGTAAAATGTGAAAGTGGTGACTCTTCATCTTGTGCTGAGGATGTCAGACATTGTGTCTCCTTTAAGGTTGATGACACTTCTCTTGATTGGTTTGAACTGCCAGTTAGTTCTTGATCAACTGTTGTCTCTGACTGTCCTTGATCTTTACCAGACTTGACCTCGGTTTGACTTGGCGATAATGATTTTACCAAGTTTGGTGATTGTGCTTCTTCTTTTGATGGGTAGAAAAACCTAAAAAAATATATTAGACGAAATAACAGCTCACATTTTATTCCTGACAAAAGCTGTTAAATATGTTTAAATGTTGCTGAGAATTACCTGCTTCTTGTGCCAGGTGTGAACACAATTTCTTGCTGGTGATCCTTCCTGTTCAACAGGCGGGTGAACCTGCTCTTGTGATTGGAAACGTTGGAGCTGTGCTTCACTTGTTGTTGCTGAGAACATGATTGTTCACTCCCAACTCCACCCTCTCTCAAGGGAAGGCTGTCTGTTACATCTGAGCTTTTGCACATTTTTTTGTTTCCGGAAAAGCAATACTGTTCAAGTAGGTCCATTTCCAACACCTGTGACTCGTCTGCGTGAAAACATTCAAAGCAGCAAAAAGATCAACATGCACAATGACGTACCGTCCACAAAAAACCGTTGTCAACTTTTACAGGCATACAACAGATTTAGTTAACGACATAAAATATATTTACCAATGTATGAACCGACAAAATGTTTTCTACGTGCAACGCACCATGCCTCTGCCTCTTGGAAGCCGCATCTGTCTTGCGTGACTTCATGAAAGACATATCAATGACTCTCTCCTTCCCTTTCATGCAGCCACTCCTTACTGGAAGTATCTGGTTCTCTGCTTTGACTGGGGAAAGGCCATTGCCTGCAGAAACACCATCCTTGCCAGCAGGGCGGTATCTTTTGTCCCAAATGCTCAGCATGTGTGTATTAGTTTCCACACGCCGTGAATTACGATACCAGCTGTGACTCTTCACAGCAACAGGCTAATGCCAAAACCAGAGAAAAGCACAAGTTAACACAAATAATATTTCGACAAAAGTCCTCTGTTTGATAGGCAAACTGTTTAAATGTGCATGTGCATTACCTTGCTTATGTCTGGATTGAAGTTATCTATTTTGATCATGGTGTTGATATCGATGTTACCCAGTGCAATCTGCAGGGCCTGAGAACTGTCGATCCATCTGTTTAATAGTATAATGTAAGGTCAAAGTACAATTGTTATTTTCTTAGGTGTTGGAATGTCACTCACTTTTTTCCAAATAAAACTTGATCGGTATTAATCTAGCACATAACCGAATAATTCTGGGCGTGATATCAGGCTTTGTTAATGTGGGCCTGTTTTCTTGCTAACAATGCTTTGAAAGGATACGCCCCTGCGTAGGACAGCTGGCTGGAGTCAAGATCCTCGGGATATGGGTTGAGGGGACACAGTTGCCGGGATATCGGGTCAAAAACTAGCTGGTAGCGGAAGGTGTTCTCAGCACGTACAAATCCCTCGATGTACTCCTCCGGCACAGTCACATTCATCTTAAGGTAATGGCCCATTTTTCGGATTACCTATATTCAAGGAACACGCATGGGTACAGGAAAAAACATTAATGCAATCATTAAAGTAATGTGTTGTCACAACAGAAAAAAATCGAAATGGCTTGGCTGTGGACAGTACCTTCACTACATTGGGGTTATTGGACAACTTGAGGACCTTGCTGGCTTTCACCAAGCCAATGCCTGGAATGGAGGGCAGGTAGTCACATCCAGAGAGAATGCACATGTGGCGGAACTTCTCTTCTGTGAAGTAATTGCCCAGGTGTGTAACACGGCCAAGTCGAGACCGAGAAATTTCAACTCCATTCCCTGACTGATCCATCTTGAGAATTACCTGAAAATCAAAACACGTTTGATTTGACCTCAGAAATAAATGTAGTTTTAAAAATTAAAGTCTTGATTAACATAAAACAAGATAGGCTCTGTTGTTCAAAAGAGAACATTACCTTGTCACATCCAAATGCAAGCAAATCGGAGTCTTCTGTGATGACTGCTTGAGCGATCCCAGCCCGGTTCAAGTAGGCAAGCTGTGCATCGGCCTCGTACGGAGCGACGATGCAGTCCACACCCCGGGCACGTGCTGCCTGCAGGGGTCAAGCACTTCACTTGTATACAACCTTCAAGGTATACACCTTGGAAAATACTTAAGCACTCATTATATAGTACACATTGAGTGAAGCTTGGTTTGAAGATGTCCTGCGTGTGGTACCTTGATGACCTCTAGAGCCATCTGTGGGGTGACGTTGATGCAGCGTGTGAAGCAGGCACGCGCCTCTGACACTTTTCCTTCCCGCAGCAGCTGCTTGCCTTTCTGTAGGTTCACCTGCCGCCTCCTACACTCGCACACAATGGTGGCAATAGATTAAAATTTCATGTCTCGACATATTGCTGTTTCATTTGAGTATCTGCACTATTCAGAATCAGAATCTTTATTTAGACTTGAGGAATCCGATGAGCAATAAAGCTCTTTTCACGGATGTCCAGTACAGAAATAAGTCAACCTACCAATGTATTCCATTCACCAATTGGAAGTAACCTGGAATGCAGTACGGAACTGGTGGATGTGCCAAGTAGAATCAGATAATATCGAAGATGCAGAGTATTTGTCAATATACTGTATTGTGCTTGGATAGAGCTCACACTTTTTCATTTAACACTTGGCCATCAAGCCCTGGCAGATGCTACCGTGGCTTTATGGCAGATGCTGCCTTTTTATTCTTTGACACTCACTCTCTCCTCGATTTCTCCACTTCTTTCTTGGAGGGCAGCATGCAACCATCAAACACCAGGATTGGTTTCACATCACAGCCCAGCAGCATCTCAATGAACTTGACGCAGTAGAACACATACCTGAACACAACGTGCATAACAATGTTATTCATTTTTTCTCTCTTCTAGTGGATGTTTTTTCTTTGACATTTACTTTACAATAACTGTAGTAATACTTGACACGTGTACTAATAACCTGGGGGAAAGCTGTGGCACGATTGTTAGAGCACTTCACGATGAATCTGGCGACCCGTGTTCAATTCCCAGCCATGGCTGACATCAGTGGCGAGTAATATCTCAACTGATCCTGACTCTCTTCCCCCCTTCACCAACCTATATTAGCCAGCATGATTATGGTCATACAAACCCAATAACCCAAAGGTGTAAAGAGTTCTTCATCCAGCAGTGGATTGACAAAAGGCTGTAAGTTGTTGTGTTGGGAGAATATATCAATACTCCATCATTCCTTACAATAAGCGTTAACAATCCATTCTAGTTTAGCTAAGAGGGTCTGTTTAGCAAGAGATGCATCTACGACAAAGTGATTACCTAACTTTGATTTAATTGAGCCAGTATACAGTGGCGGCGAAATGTATACCACGTTTGGAAGGGCCAACGCCTGGAGACCTGCAAGTGTGACTGCCAGGCTATAGAAATCCAAGAGGCCAGAGGGTAGTGGTCGGCAACCTACGTTTCCGGAGTCACGTACGGCTCTTCAAGGACTGCTTCGTGACATTATACACATGCATTGTGGTTCTTGAATTTTTTACCGAATACGTAAAAAATGGCTCTTGTTATTTTGATTGCGGACCCCTGCCATAGGGGGTTCGTAAAGAGATATGAGATTCGACGATGCATTCAATTTCACCCACACTACTCATCAGTTGTGTCATGTGGTTTGCATGGGCCCTGATGCAATTAATTAAATGGGGTTTCCTGTCCAAATTCCCCTCTTCGTAGCGCAGTGCCTGGGTCCCTCTTACCCGTGGGCCCTCGTGCAGCTGCACTGCCTGAAATCTCCCAAGCAAGCCCATTGCCCTGCTGCTCACTATAGAGTAATGGAGCCTGTAATCAACTTTAACAAGTGGCCATGTAGAAAACGGCGGGGGTTAAAAACATAGTGATTTCGTCACTACATCTAGTTACTTGTTTGGGTTTCCCTAGCAATAACACAGTGTTCAAAGAATTATGGAAAGATCTATCAACATCACATTATGCAGAATTAGAAGTATATAGAGGATCCTGTATCATTTTACTCTGTTTAATAATTGTCAAATTGTCTCGTGATCTATTTGATGACTTTAGAATATATAGTGACATCCCGAGACTTCATGAGGTTTGTGACTTCTGCTTTAAGGCATTTGAACACTGGAAACAAGTATAATAGTGTTTAGTTTGTTGTCATTCTCCCGCACTTCCGATTAGCACTGTCTACGTACGGTGCGAAAGAAGTTCAACGTACATAATTTTGGATGTGTGACACACGGTTTTCACTCGTCAAGAGAACGCGAGAACAATCCAAGGTGGCCCGAAACCACAAACAAGATCTAGATTTGAAGTTTTCGTGACTGCAGGGATCCATACTTATTCTTGGTTCTTTCGGTAAAGTCACGTAGGTATATAATACATTAAATCACGACGTTTCGGGCGCAACACAAGCGTCTTCATCCGGGCAGCACTCCACTTCCCCCCCTCCCTCTCTTACCTATATAACCTCGTATTACGGGAATCCTTCTACCCACTTCAGCAATTATTACTGTGGTTGTCCCACCTGATGACGGGACGCTTTGTGTGTTGCGCCCGAAACGTCGTGATTTAATGTATTTTACACCTACGTGACTTTAGAGCACAAACAAGATTTCTGCCAGCACGTGCGACCAAACAATTGCCCAAGATTTGTGGTCCTATAGGTGGGGTGGTTTGGTAAGCAGTACTGGTCAGTCTTCTCGCCCTTGGCCAGGCGGTCGGCGCACGCGAAGGCCCCCTTGTGCAGCCAGCAGTAGGTGTCCACGGCCACGGTCTGTCCGCGGTAGCGGCTCACGTTCACGGGCTCCGACGCCTCCTTCAGGAACTGCAGAAGCCCCGAGATCCCCATGGGGGAACGGCGATGAGGGGCGATGGGTAGACAAATTGGGGGGGGCTGGGGAGAAAAGAGATTAAAGGAAATACAAATAAAATCAATTAAATCACGACGTTTCGATCGCACGACGTTTCGATCGCACGACGTTTCGATCGCACGACGTTTCGATCGCACGACGTTTCGATCGCACGACGTTTCGATCGCACGACGTTTCGATCGCACGACGTTTCGATCGCACGACGTTTCGATCGCACGACGTTTCGATCGCACGACGTTTCGATCGAATGAAATCACGACGTTTCGATCGAAACGTGATTTAATTTATTTTTTTATACCTACGTGGCTTTACCGAAAGAACCAAAGAGTATGGATCCCTGCAGTCACGAAAACTTCAAATCTAGATTGAGATGAACGGAGATGGCGTTAGGGCCGGGAGGAGGGCGGAATCTCGGGACAGTACAGGGGGGGAAATATGCCAGATAGGAGACTATCAGAGAGGAGACAAAGATAGGGGGGGGTAGGGGACAGTGGCGATAGAATGGAGAGAGGAGACAGCCAAGACACAGAAAACAATTGCGGGAGACAACGAACTTCATTCTCCGACCGTGCGCATTCCGACAACCGGCAGTGAACAATGAACGGTTCTAAATGACGAGAGCGCGGTTACTGTACTGCAGTTGAGAGCCAGCGTGTGTACCGAGCAGAGAGGTTTGACGGTGGTGATGAAAGTTGGTGATGAAAAACAACGATAGGTAGGTTGATGGATGGCCTCGGCGCTGACGGGAGGTGCCGAAAGTAGTTCGCGAGCGGAGAGCGGCGCGCGACTGTGACTCGTGCCGTTGATTACAAACGCCGATATATATTTGAAACAAAAAAATCAAATCTCACAGGCTCCGACGAGGAGGAGCCTGTGCGGGTGATTGTTGTTATGTTTATACGGGAATATTAGTTACGACCGTCGTCTTTATTGTATCCGCGTCGCTCTTCAATTGCGATGGACTTGGAACAGCGCCGCGAAGCCGGCGTTAGATCACTGCGCGGTGGCGTTCTCGCGCCAAATTCCCGCGCGCCGCTCGCTGATTGGTGCAGCGGCGGCGTTGGCTCCTCCTCCTCATTAACATAACCACAACAAACCCAACGCTGAAAACAAATGTCGGGGATTAAAACAATACACCGACGTGTTAAATCACCCGTTGCGATAATAAGACAGCGCCAGTTGTTAGGGTTCGTTTTTTTAAATTTTTACATTTTGTAAATAAAATAATAACTCGCCCCGGTAGCGACGTGGAGATTTCCCGTGGGGCTCCGCGCGGGTAGCGATGGCGGCGCGGCCTAGCAAAGGCGCGCGATAGGCGAGGCCTCGGTCTGCCGACAACAGCGTAAGTCATCACAGGAGCGAAAACAACAAGAACAACAAAAACAACAATTATTATTATTACAGCCACTACTACTCGCTGAGATGAATCCTCCGAACGTGCCACAGGAGCGGTTCGCGCCCGGGAACGGCGACTTCACGTTCGTGGCGTCGCCAGGGAACGAGGGTGAGCGCGGAGTTGACGGGGCTACACGGCGAGGAGGGTTCAATGCGTAAAGTGGTTTAGCGCCTCCTAAGTCATCGGACTCGAGGCAACTGTTACACTCAAAGGTGGTCTGTGCGATCGACCACTGTTAACTTGGGTGTTATCAGCGCCATCTCGCCAGTTTGTCGCGCCGACCAGCGTGGCGAAGTATGGTCAAACACAACCCGCCGTGAGCTGAACGGAGTCAGGAAATCATAATCCAGCAGTGGATTAACCAAAGGGCTGTACACGTTCCCCCGTCTGCCCTGTACCCCAGTTTCATTGTCTGTCCACTGTCTTCATGTCCCCTTATAATCTGTCTTCCTGGACTGGGCACTCCGCAGTTGTCCCCCCACCCCTCTCCCTGTCTGCACATCTTTCTTGTCCATCTCTTGCTGTCTCACCGCACCGCCACCAGGTCTGCTTGGAATCTTCGTTACTCGACCACTTGCTTGCTCTGTGCTCATCTGTGACCGTGTCTCTCTTGCCTACTCCTTGCACTGTCATGCCTGCATGCTTGTCCCCGTATCATCACATGCAGTATCTACACTATGTAAGCAGAACTCTGCTCTGTTTCCACAAAAAAAAAAAACATAAAATGTTTAGCTGCTGGATTTCCAACCCAATAATATCCAGAAGCTATTGTTTAACCAAGCAAACCCTGGGCCGGTTTTGTCCGACAGGGCAGGGAGTCTCATCGGAGTTCAGGGTAAACATTCTGCTGCGTTACCAGTTCTTGGCAATAGCACTCCATCAAAACTATTGGGCTTATTCAACGTAAGAAGCAATACAGTATCCAAACTCATGCGTTGTTGTGGAGAATTATGGGTAAAAGTGTATGTGAACAGATTTTGTTTCTGGCTCCACTCAAGTGTCGGTTTTCCTCGCATCAGAACTGTCTCGGGTTCATCTTATTACACGCATCGCTGCCTTTGGGACTCCAAATCTCACTGCCTTGTCTCTTCATCTGCCTGGATTTTTTTTCTCAGCCTGCTTGTTGACGTATCGAACTGCTTTGCTATTTACTTTATTGCGCTAAGAGAAAGACATTGTGACTTCCAGATCTGAGTGGTAACATAGCAGCGGAGGACGTGAAGGTGCAGTTTGGTGAGGACGTGAAGACTGACTCCACCGCTTCGACCTTCCTGCGCAAGAAGGGCTATGGCTGGCTCCTGGAGGTGGAGGAGGGTGATGAACCAGAAGATAGCAAGCCGCTGCTGTAAGCCTCAGTCATGAGTGTGTGTGATCAATAGCCAGGACCGTGCAATTGTGATTTGCCACAATTGAAAAAAGTAAACCAATGAAGGCAATGTTTGTGAAAAGTGTTTATACAGTATAATTGTCTTCAAATAACCACTCCAAGAGTGATTCGGGGCAGTATCATGACCCAGCGGTAGCACGTTTGCAACTTGTTGCAGGGATTTGCTGTTTGAACACAGCAGACCGCCCTGGTTATTCGTGTGGGTATATTAACCATAATTGACACCAGCAGTCATTGTTCCATACTGGCAGATTTTAGCCTAATAGAGTTTTTTTTGGGTTAGATCGCGTAAATATAAATGTGTCTTTAAACCCACCACCACCTGACACATCCAATTTTGTAAGGTTTGTCACATATACTAAATATGGCAATTAGTTACTAGTTCAGCACACCGGTGTGTTGGAGAGTAAACACAACATTTACAATTCGAGTACCGATGTTTCGCCAGTGATTACAACCACCAGTCTGATCAGAGGACAGCCAAAATTGTTGAGAAATCCTGTTCTAAAGAGGGATAGATGTGATGTCATCACTTGTAAGCCAATCGGGTGCAAAAACCAGAGGGGGGAGGTTAATGTTTTCATATAAATTACAATGGATATCTATTGTTGGTGGGTTATTCACAGTTAATCAACATGCATAATGTAAAGCACATGTATGTACATTATGCACGTACATTCTGACGTTTTTGGGTCAAAAAATTGCAATACCTGTTCTTAGCTGCTCAGTTAATCACCATCGACGTATGGTGACCTTGTATAGGTGTTGTGGGTATAAAACTTCGCAGAGACGTCTGCTAGCGTGCTCTATTGTCTCGGGACTATGCGCTCACGGGTCCTCCGCTAAGGAACCTACGGGCGGCTAGGCTGACCCGACATAGCCAGGGTGTACGGGTCTCACCACTGGTCCGCTCCAACCCGGCTCTGACAAGAGCCTCGGTTGAGGGTTCCCGGGGTGCTAGTCTTTAGACGTCTTCGGGTCTTGAGTGGACGAACACTGCTGGTCCCATTGAGAGGACCGGCTTTTATACACGAGTTGGGGCTTACCCCGCCAATAGCCACTCCTCCCCTCTCGAACCTTCCAGAGGGTTCTGGAAGGGTCCGGAATGAACCGTTTGCCCCCAGCCCCCACCCCTTGGGGGTCTGAGTCTCCACCTCCGGTCACACTAAGATACCCGGGGGGGGGGTTACCTTAGGCTAACCGCCACACACCCCGTTAAACCTCCCGGCTGCCCCCTATCGGCCTATGAGTGTGGTTAAATAACATACAGCGCCCTGGCAACGGCGCTACATCGGCATGCAATTAAACAGTGTATTACTTGATAATATGCTTCCATGCAGCACTAAACCTGTAGCTATCAGAACGGTTAATATCATTATTATTTCTCTCTATTTCAATGGATTTTCTAATTAGTCTTTGCCAGTAGTAACTAGTTTTAACACTTCATTCATATGAATGACTCTGTTATGATATATCTGTTGTGCTGCACAGGGAGGAGCTTGACATCGACCTGAAGGATATCTATTACAAACTACGATGTGTCCTTATGCCATTGCCGGCACTTGGCTTTAACCGCCAGGTTGTGCGAGACAATCCTGACTTCTGGGGGCCACTGGCTGTGGTTCTCTTCTTTGCCATGGTTTCTCTCTATGGCCAATTCAGGGTAAGTTTCACAAAGTTTTTCTTTAGTTTTAGCCACTTAATTAGTGAATAGTCGTTTTTTTAACTGAAATTACAATATTGACGTAACATGTTTTTATTTTCTCTGCAGGTAGTTTCATGGATTATAACAATATGGATCTTTGGTTCCTTGACCATCTTCCTGTTGGCAAGAGTTTTGGGTGGAGAGGTCAGAAACCTAATAATTTTTTTTTAAAATATTATATTTGAATTATATTGCCTATGTGTTCTTAAAGTATATCAAAATAAATAATTATTTTCTGTGTGCAGGTGTCCTATGGGCAGGTTTTGGGAGTGATTGGGTACTCCCTCCTGCCACTCGTAGTAATTGTGCCTATGCTGCTGGTGGTGACCTCTTTTGACTTTCTATCTGTTCTTGTCAAGGTAAGACATTCATAATACAAGTTTGTTGGGTTAGATCGCGTAAATATAAATGTCGTTAAACCCGCCACAATCCGACAGCCACTTAATAAGGTTTGTCACGTAAACAACATGCCATTTCCATACTAGTACAGCACACCGGTGTATTGGAAAGCAAATCCAGAACATTTACAATCTGAGTGATGTTTCGCAGTAATTACAACAGGCATCATCAGGCGGCAGTCAGATTTGAGGACAAATCCTCCTGTTTCGTTCCTTAAATCGAGGGATACATTTATAAATGTTAAATATATTTTCCAAAATGCTTGCTTTTTTCACAACATTTGATTATTAAATCGTTTTTAAGTGTTTGTTTTGTACTTTCAGCTGTTTGGTGTTTTTTGGTCGGCATATAGTGCTGCTTCACTTCTTGTTGGAGACGAGTTCAAGGCGAAGAAGCCTCTCCTCATCTACCCCATATTTCTACTTTACATTTACTTCCTGTCCCTCTACAGTGGGGCCTGAAATATGTATATTTCACAACAGATGTTAAATTTATTTTAAAATCATGTATGCCCTTGTTATCATGTATGCCTTTGTTACATGTATGCCCTTGTTACATTTAATTCAGTAAATAAATAAGCTTTTATGGCAAAGTTTGACAGATGCTGCAAATAATTCTACCTCGGTTTTTGCAAAATCCTCATTTATGGTTTTGATCCTGATAGGTTAACATAAATCTTTGACCAAAGGAATCTGGAAAACCCAAGGTGGAATTTATCGCAGCCCCAAAACTCACACAATCCGGGGTATAGACAGTTATTAATAGCAGTAACACTTGCATATAAAAAGTACGTTTAAGTACTTTTTATATACGTTTAAAGGGGGATAATTTAAACTAATGCAGACTAACTTGCTCTAAGAATATGGAGACAACCAATTTCTCTTCTAGTCCCAGAAAAACTGAATGGAAAAATCTGTACTCATTGCGATTTACTCATCCAATACTCTATGCAGATATCATTCAGAATGTTTCGTTTGCCAGGATGTGTTACCATCATAAATGAATGACATTCTACCACCCTATACAGATATGTGTAAAGAAGATATATTTTCTAGTGCTCTACTCTTAATAGTTCATAATGTAATCCTTGTGGTGCTTGGGTTTTTGTTTGTTTAGAAGTGCTTCAAAATTGTTGCATGGGTAAAGCACATTGCAGGTACAATATACAAAGGTATACAAATAAAAATAGCTGTCACTTTATGGGATTATTTCGGTAAATGTGTTCACATTAATTGCATATTTTTATGTTTAGCAGCTTTTTAAACAAACACGTTTTATTAGTAAATCAGTTAATATCTTGGTTAACTGGGATCTTTTCAAAAATTCAGTCATTTGAATTATACACCAACATAACTAATCTGTTGAGTTATAGCTAAGGGCTGAAGAAAAATAGTGCAATACTCACTGGAAAGTACAATATTAAATTAGCAGGCAAATTATACATTTTATTTTTCAATCGAATATTCTATAAATTGTTTCTTTACTGTAACATTGGTATAACTATTATTGCATTTTGTGCAACTGAGTCGGTTTTGCTTAACTTTAAAATATTGGTATGTACAATGTGATTAGTCTAAAAGATGAGAGTAATGTTTAGTAAAAAGTACGGAATATTACTTTCGCCTTTTATTATATTCATGCAATATAATGTACTTAGCAAATGTTAAATGATCATTTTTGTTTCATTGAATGGGACTCGGCAGTTTAAGAACCCATGAATTGTTTACATATGTATACAGCGAGATGCATTTTGTATATGATCCGTAATGTTTATAGTTTTGGGTTTGTATACATATACATGTTTGTATACATATGAAGAATTCCTCCTTCTGATTCCTTATTTCATTTTGGTGTATTAAAACTAATAAAGGAATGGGAAATAAACTCCAGCTTATGTGTCGTGCATTACCATGTTTTACGAAATAGTGAAACATGCATCAGTACAACAAGCCAAGTTACAGTAATCTTTGTCAAAGTAACACACTCAATTACTTAAACACCCTTTTCTATTCTAGTGTTACACATGGTTCAGAATCGGAATATTTATACTGGAGGAATTTGATGAGCTATAAAGCTATTTTTCACATGTCCAGTAGGGGCACAAAAACATGAGTGCAAAGTACAAGAAAGGTAAACATCTTCCAAACATCATCCCCATCCTACCTCGGCAAAGCCCACTGAGGTATTAACTTTTTTTTCACAAGTGACCTGGCCACATGATAGCTCACCAAAGTTGCCCATCATTTGGACATTTAAGCACTAAAATACAGTGTCATCTAAATGATCTTAATGCATGTTTCTAAACGTGGAGGGAAACAACCGGAGGTTGTGTATCATTACCACAACAGTGTTTATATTTTGCCATTCTTTTGCAAAGGCAGCACATTTGTGCATCTTGTACCAAAGCCGTTCATCTCGTTTCCACTGCACTTGACAAAGGATTTTTTTCAGCTGTAGAATATACCTATGCAGTTATGTTCGTCACACCTGAGTGGTTAACCCTATACACGTCTTTAAGGAGCCCTGCAAATATGCTGTGCTTCCAATACGACGCTGCATTTGGGGAGGAAAAATGTAGGAGCATCGACAGTGCAATATATTTTTCTGCACTGCCTTTTGCTGTAAACCTTGTAGCTCTGCAGCCTGTTACATGTTGGGCGCCTCGTGGTCACACATCCAAGCTCTTCAGTTTCACCCCTGCTTAGCTTCCGAGTTTTGATGAGATTTAATGCATTCCGATAAAACAGGAAACTTACGCAACTACTAACCTCTCGGCCAAAAACTCTAAGGTTTGTTTCAGGGTGGTTCAAGTAATTCCTAGACTTTGCTCAGATAAAGAAAAAAACGTTTTAATTGGAATATCATGGCAGCTCTCCTATCTCTCAACATAGTTTCCATTGATGTAACAACACGTCTCCCACTGATGTACAAGTGCCTTAATGCCTACAGCAGGGGCGGCCAACCTTTAACAGACCAAGAGCCACGAAGAACCCAGGAGTTCTGCAATTTATATACAGTATCTTCAATTCGTTATTTTTTGCTACTGTGATAGCATGTTCTGCGTTATGCCCCTTCAATAGAGCCGCATGTGGTGGATTAAAGAGGCGCATGCGGGTCAGGAGACGTAAATTGACCACCATTGGCCTGGGGTGGGCAAATATTTTAACTCGCGGGCCACAATGGGTTCTAAAATTTGACAGAGGGGCCGGGCCAGGAACAGATGGATGGAGTGTTTGTGTGAACTAATATAAATGACATGTAAAAATCATTACATGAAAGAATTTGGCCTTTAACAGGTAGAAAAGCATTTATTTGCAAGGCAATTTAACAAATTGCACGAACATGAACAATACAAAAACATATTCTTAGTTCTTTCGGTAAAGTCACGTTGAAGGGAAACAATAAAATAATAAAATAATTTCTGCCTTAGCAATCATTGGAAAGATTTGATAAACAATTTCAGGTCTTAATTGATTGTTCACGCTTACAGTGGCTTTCAGACAGCATACATTATGAAAAAAAAATTCGTCTCCCCCCCTCCTCTTTTCAGAATATAGATGGACTAGTCCTAAATAAACTGCCAAATCGCTGCGCGTGGCGCTAACGTTTTTTTATAAATGCACCGTTTAAAAATAAATTTATGCAAACCGACACACCTGAAGACGACCGTTTGTGTTATGGTTGAAACGTCGTGAGAATTTTTATTGTTTTATATATATTTTATTATTTTATTGTTTCCCTTCAACGTGACTTTACCGAAAGAACTAAGAATATGAATTACTGCAGTCACGAAAGCTTTAAATCAAAATTTAATACAAAAACATGTCGTAATTCCCAGTCAAAGTGCGCCATCTAATGGGGAAATGGGGGCATTACAGGAGAAAGATAAACATTTAATTTAATAATAATATTTGGACAAGTTCGGCGGACCGGATTAAAAAGCCCCACGGGCCGTATACGGCCCGGGGGCCGTACTTTGCCCATGTCTAGCCTACAGCATCGAAGGAAATGTCCCCGCTTGAACCATTTGTGGACACATTTTAACTCGACTGGAATGTGTTGGCCACACACGAGTGCTTCTTCGAAAGACCAAAATACATCGCTGCGAGCCAAGGTCTGAGCCTGCTCCTGTGGTCCGTGGCACATAGCGGCGAATACAAAAAAAACTCTTCATGGACCGCATTCGATCTCCACAAGTGGGCTGGGCTAAGGCAGAGCTGGAGAGCTTCAAGGGAAATGCCGAGGTAACGGATGTTGTGTTTTTTCCCCCACGAGTACAAGAAAAGGTTGTGCTGACTTACTTTGTTGTGTCGCAACAGATTTTTTTTGGATTTGCTTTGGGGCCGTCCATAAATGACGTCACACACCTGGCGAGGGGGGGGTGTCAGACATTTGTGACGATGTGTGACGATGGGGGGGGGGGTGTTTGAGAAATGTGACGTCACATACAAATGCGCAACTTGAAATACATATAGACAACACGTTCTACTTAATTAAATAGACTTTTTAATAAATGTTTACTCCTACAACGTGCAGCGCCACATTAAATACACACTACAATGACAATAGTTTAAAGCGATTTGAAGCATGTTTTATATATTTTTTTTGGGGGGGGGGGCAGAGCTTTGTGACGTCATATTTGAGGGGGGTCTGACTCTTTGTGACGCCGTGTGACGAAGGGGGGGGAGGTCAAAAATCGCGTGACGTCATTTATGAACGGCCTCTTTATTCTTGGATATAAACAGTATAAACTTATATTCTTGGTTCTTTCGGTAAAGTCACGTTGAAGGGAAACAATAACGTGACTTTACCGAAAGAGCCAATAATATGAATCACTGCAGTCACGAAAGCTTTAAATCAAAAAGTATAAACTTAATCGACCTATACGGCACAAATGCGTCATTTGTGCGTTTTTAAGTCTAACCTCTGCGGTGTGCCGCGGATTAGACGATCCGCGCTGTGACCCCCCTTTATGTGAACGCGGATCATTGTATTTCTGCTGTACAGTAAAAGCATTTGCCAGTCCAGCTGTGTCTTATCAAGCGTGCCTGACTGCCGAAGACACACTGAATGTCGAAACCGATCCAGAGTTTGCCTTTCTTGAACCAATGCTGCCGAAATGATGCACTCCCCGAAGGCCGTGTGACTGATGTATCCACAATATAGGTTTTTTTGCGTTAGATCGTGTAAATATATCGTTAAACCCGCCACAGCCAATTAGTAAGGTTTGTCACGTAAACAGAACATGCCAATTCGTTACTACATTTACATTTGTAAATGTTGTGGATTTGCTCTCCAACACACCGGTGTGCTGTACAAATAACGAATTGCCACTGCTATTCATTGGCGTAAAATAAAATGTTTCGCTCCGGATGACGCTGCAAAGTATTATCTGTATTTTGATTTAGCGGGCTGCTGATTAAAGGTGCATTGGAAAATTTGATACTCCGACCGATGCTTCTGTTGTTGTGGAGTAACTCATGCAGCCAGCTATGGCTCTAGGATTTGGTGTTACATGTTATTTATGTAGATTATTGTAAAAATTCGGTCACATTCCCTATGATTACTGTTACGTTGCAATTATGGCTTTATTTTTTGGTGATTTCGAAAAGTTTTTTTTGGTTTGGACATGTTTATTTTGTTGAGTTAGACTGATGGCCTTAATCTAAATTTTCTTGTTGTTTAACTTGCATCCCACTGGGATTTTTTGCACACAGCGTTGGTGTCCGGTGCTTTTTTCAGGAATATTTTGCTGTTTCTTTTCATGGATTTTCTGTTTGCACAGTCACACAGTCACTTTAAGATGTTTATCTTGTTCGTGTTTTATTTTTATTATTTGTTGTGGTTGCACCCGATTCAAGAGCCGAATGGCTCACAGGGCTATACCAAAATAAATCAACTGAAACTGAAAAATTGACATGTTCTGTTTACGTGACAAACCTTACTAACTGGCTGTGGGTTGGTGACGGGTTTAACGACACATTTTTTTTTTTAATTATGGATGATAGTGGTCGCGAAAGCCTCCTACGTGTTAAACCGACTGATGCGCGTTCACTTGAACCGCGTCCGGGGAGTGTCTGCCTCTTCCGAACACATCGATGGGTGGGGGGCACATCAATTACGGTGCCCAAGCAGCCCGCTGTTGTGAGTGCGTGGCGGCAGGAGACCGCGGCACGCCTCGTCTCCGGCTGTGGAGTGCGTCAAGGCGTGCCGGGTGGACCCGTTTGTCCTGCACGTGAAGAGGTGAAGCTGTCAACATTGGCTCTGTGGCTACTGACGTTTCGGACGACGTCCACTCGCATATAACACATCGACAATACATAGCCATTATTTCATTGCTTCGTTTTTTTTTCTGTATCTGGTACCGGTGTGTGAAAGTCACGCGTAACAAACAAAAAAAGCATTCGCTAAATTAACAAAAAAAACTGATGCGATGTAGACACAAAATACGCGCACGTCACGTGGTGACAAGCGACGTGAAGTGGGCGTATTATCGGTCGACTTTATCGATGTTATTTGTTGACGCATTCCGCCTCAAGCTGTTTTACAAGAACGCTGTCTCCTTGGCCTCGCGGGTTAATGAATAATAAAGCCAGTGAATTCAAGAGTCGCGACATTTCCTCCCACCACTGCCGCTGGTCACACGCGGGCTTGTCACGCCGATCCGCACGTGGCGCGCGTTGTGACACGCGCGGCCATCTTACTAAGGGAAGGGGGTGGGGGGAGCCGGTTGCGAGCCTCCTCACAGCGCCGTGACGCCTTCTTACAGCGCGCCCCGGAGCGCTGGAACAGGAATAAAATGAATTAGCGACAGAATGGATGATAAATTATGTTAATGTGGAAGGAAGCTGCTCGGCGTCAAAGGGGCGGTCTAATGTGGGCGCGCGACAAGATGAATGATAAATTATGTTAATGCTGAAGGAAGCCAATCAGCGCCCACATTAGTCCGCCTCTCGACGCCGATTGACCTTCCTTCGACATTAACATAATTTATCATCCTTGTATCGCGGATTCATTGCACCCATTAGAAGAGAGCTCCGCGCCCCCCCCCTCCCAACAATCCCCTCCCCCCCACCCAACATGGCCTAAAGAAGTCTCCGCTCGCCCGTTCGCGTCACCGCCTCTCGGTTAGTGGGCGTAGCGGACGGAAGTGACGTAACGCGCAGGAGGCGGGGTTGGTGGTGGTGGTGGCGGGGGGTGGGGTCAGACGGTCACGGCCCGTGGTCCGCAGCGAACATGGCCGCGGCGGAGTGGGTGGTGACGAGCGATGGCTGCCTCCGGTGCGAGGAGGGCCTCCACGGCCTGGCCTACCACCCGTCCCTCAACGCCGTGCTCGCCGTCACCCGCAGCGCCACGGTCAAGGTCATCGACGGCACGTCGGGCGCGCTGCTGCAGGTGTCGGGGCTCAACGGTGAGTGCGGCCGAGTGCCGAGTGAGTGGGTTGAGGAAGAGGCGGCGGGGTGGAAGGAGTTCGCCTCCCGCCGCTCTTCCGCGTCGCCCGCTAGCACGGCGCGGGCTCTGCGCTCTGTCGGCCTCTGTCTGTCTCTCGCTTGTCTCCTGCCTCGGTGTCTCTGCCGTGTCTCCACGTCTCTCCGCGTCTCGCCGCGTTCTCCCCTGCCTCTCTCGCGCTGCGTGTCTGTCCGTAGGCTCTCCTCTCCTTCCCCCCTGGGCCTTTTTGGGCCTCTTGTCTCAGGTGCTCTCCCTTTTTCTGCCTGTCACTCGTCTTCTCTAGAGTCTCATCTCACGATCGCTTATCTCTCCAGCCCTCGTCTCTCTGTCTCATCTCTCACATATTTTCGTCTCCCTGTCTCATCTCTCACGTATTTTCGGTCTCCCTGTATCTTCGTTCTCCTATCATCTCCTGTCCTATCCCTGTCTCGCATCGTCTCATGCCGGTATTTTTTATTTCCTCATTTCGGCTTCCCTCTCACAGACTCTCAGTCTTGTTTATCCCCTCGCTTTTTTCCACTTTCACTGTCTCGTTTCCCGCCTTCGTCTCTCTTGTGTTTAACTCTTCCCCCCTCCCCACCTACGTCACCTTTCCACTCTCGTCTCCCCACTGAAGCTTTTCGCCGGTTCTTTCCTCTGCCCTGGTCTTTTCTTCTAGCGTTAGTCGTCTCCACTCCTCTCAATCCCCAGTAATCGTTTCCCCCCCCCTCTTCCAATTTCTCCCTGTCCTCTCTCCTCCATCCCGACATCACTTCTCACCCCCACTTGTATCCGCCGTCTGCCACTTGCCCTCCCCTCTCCACCTCTCCGCCGGCCGCGCCGTCCACCGACAACAACACGACGAGGCTCTTCGCTGCCGTCGGTCGCTCCTCGGCCCTAGCCTCAGACGAGAATGGGGAAGAAGTGGCTGTGACGAAGCCTCCACCACTACCACCATCGCTATACCTCTTCCTCCCCATTTAGTTTCAGCGGCCGCGCTCCAGGCCGCAGGGTTATTGAAGGTGGGGGGGGGGCTCTCCCGTCGTTCACTCCCGAACCAAAGCGGGCCCGGACCCGGCACCGGCCCCAGACCCGGCCCGGGCCCAGTTGAACCGCGTTATTAATTATTGACGGCATCTCGCCGCGTCGCGTTTACGACCTCGCCACCACCCACGTGTAGATAGAGATATGCCGCTTCGATCTGGACCAAAGAGCCAGGGTCCTCCTGCAGGTGCACGCTGCTTTCGTCTCTGCGCTGTCACTCTACCTTTATTGCGTGGTGTGTATTTGGTTGCAACATATTTATGAATTTCTCTCATACGCCACTTCACGGGCTGGTGACATGATTTCCTGAATTGAAAATCAATGTGGAGTGTTCACGTGCGCATGCTGTCCTTTACGACATGGCTTTAACTGCGTGGGTGGTGAGAGGAGGACGCATTTAGACTGCACAATCCCATGTTTATTGGCAAGCCATTGAATATAACATTCCAGAAACACCGGGATGATGGCACTGTGCTCGAGTTCACATCCCAGCAGGTGGTCGATTCATCCCATCATCTCACTGGTTGATAAAAAAATAAGTATGCCTTTGTCCAAAGTCAATTGTGGGCATTTTGTGTAATTCTTGGAAATGCTGTGGTAATATGCAATTTTCGTCATTGGCTCAGAGCTTCCAAAAGAGGTAAACACCGTCATGCACGTGTGTTGAGAATAAAAATACTTAATATTTTAATAACATGATAATTTTTTTAATGTTGTTGATATAACAATGGCAGTTATAAAGAAAATATATACCTTAATGTTTAAAATCCATTCCAAGAATTTACTATTTAGTTTCAACGCAAGTGTGTTTATATAATGATTGATGTAGTTCGATTAAAGTGTCAATTACTGTTGCGGTAAACTCCCTATGAACCTAACTTCCCAGATATCAGATATGGACCCACCTCTTCGCTTGCGTCTATTGTCTTCTCTGAAGGTCAACTTCAGTTTCATAACTTATTTAATTGGTTCTAAATTCTACTCGATGTAAGCAAGTGTTATTTATGATCATAAATTGTTATCTATACACTGCTGGATAAAGTCCTTCCCAAGCAGTCGCTATCTCTCGGTCACGCAATGCAGGAATCCATCTTGCTCCTGCACACAAAACTGATTTCATCTCTCCATCCCCGTATTGGACATCCCCTCAAGCATGTTCCCTCCTTTGCCTGCCACTCTGTCATTAGCCTAGACCGCTGGCCATCTTCCCTTCTGCTCTTTTAACGATATGCCATGCCCTAGCCCACTTACATTCCTCAAAGTCAACAAGATATCTTGAACCGGCGTACGCTCTCTGATCCGCGTGTTTTTTTTTCTGTCTCGGTGTAATTCCTAGCAGCCACTGCTTTCTATGGTTTTATTTTCAGCTTTTTAAATATTTTTTGCTATTTCCAAGTTTCTGATCCATATAGCAGGTAATATAGAATGCACAATACGTTCCTTTTAAGTAAATTGGTATGTTGATTTCCATTAACTTCGGTTTCCCAAGCCAGTGTTGACCACGGTATGTAAATTATTGCATGTGCTGCAACGTATGTGTGAAGATTGACTCCCTATTTTGTTCTTATATTATCATTTATTGGCTGAAAACTTTTGTACTGTGATAGGATATCCAATTAAGACTGTTTTTAAGACCGGTTTAACATAATTCTAGTATAATAAGTGCCTTCTTTTGGCAGCATGAGCCATAGGCACATGTACCAAATGCTAAACTTTGTGTGTGCTTTATAGTCTGATTCTACAAGCATTGTTATCTTTAAACCTTTGAGTTCAGAATTATAAGTAGAGGGTGTTATATTGGCCTCTTTAGTATTCTTATCTATTGAATTATAAGTTCATAAACATATTAGAGTGTAGTTCGGTTTGTGACCTAGTGGACTTTACATAACCTTCACTTGACTGTTGTCATGTGTGTGGTTACTATGCTTGGGGTTTGATGTCACGACGTACATCTATACTGCATCATTAGGTGCCTAAGATATGGCACCAAAACATGCCTCTAGTTAAGTAGTTTTCAGAAACACCAGCTGGAGTGTATGGCCGTTTGGTCCATACCCACGGTGCCCCATTATTGACGAGATGGTGGCCATGCTTGACTCCAGCCAGTTCCACACGTTGGTGTCGTGACATCACACATGGCTTGTGATTCCTAGATTTCTCGGCCGTTTGCACTGAATGTGGAGCTTGATGCGTTTCATATGAAGGTCATCATGTCTAGGCATCATGGAAAAGTTTGAAAGGCGAGATGGTTAGGCATTATTTTTGTTATGTCATTACAATATGTACCGTGCTCACTGCACACTTACAATTAGCTGTGGTAAAATGTATTTAAATACAGACAAACATTTGTCGGTTGTGCATATCCCTTAATCATTTACTTTCATACCTAGGCAAATGTGTTTGTGGTTATGTGGTGAGTGTAAATTATGTATTAAGGTGTGCAAGTGTATGGCAATTGTTAACATCCTAAATCTAGACCATTGTGAAGATTCATGCCATAGAAAATCTACCTCAAAATATGAGGCCAGATTTTCTATGTTATTGTTATTAAAATCTAAGTATTACTATTTCATACATTAAGTATATTTATTCTGGAGTTCTTATGTCGTTATTGTTGTAAGAGAAGTCAAGATTTATCACATGATATTATAACTTTTATTCACAGTAAACCTATGCATAAGACCAATTCCAGGAAAATCGTAGTGTTTTTTTTTTAATATTGCTACTGTTGGTGACCAATGGAGCTCTCCCACGCATTAGTTGGTACCGGCATATATTAGAGAATAAGAAACTGGTTCTTGGGTGCCATAGGCAGTGATCTAATTTGTGTGAGGAAAAGTTCAACCAGCGTGCAGTAACAAAGTACTCACTATTGCAATAGCAAGAAGTGGATATCATAAATAACATATTTTATTTCTGAGAATGGCTTGCTACATCTCTCAAGGTATTGTCAAAGTCGAACCGCTTTTAACCAACATGACTATATATTTTTTGTCCTCTGTTTTACACATTTTCTATATGTGATGGTTTAGGTGATTTGTTATTTACCATTGTAGATTGTTCTACCTTTGGGCTTACATACATTTGTCTAGTATGCCTATCCACCGATGATGTAATGTCAAATTAAATTGTTTATACAACGCAGTTGGAATCAAGACTACCTAAATTCAACTGCATTGCAAGATGCCGTACAGAAACAGTGGGAATATTTATTTTATAGAGATGCAGTCAATCAGAGATAGAGGCAACAAGAAATATGTTTAGTTGAGACTTGAATAGGTTCAGGGTGTCTGGCATTGATGGTTGGTGGAAGGAATCTCTCTCGGGGCAGCAGAGTAAAATGAGTGACATCCTGAGGAGAAAGGTTGACGGGAGATTTCAACATACTTTTTGTTTGTTTGTTGGAGATGTGGAGTGATCTTAAAATTTATTTGGATGCTCGTAGAGGAATATGATTATTGGAGTGATGTCTCGTTACCACAACTATTTCACTCTAGTTGTGGTCGTGGTTTTTTTTACTTGGTAAGTAATTGTTATTAATTAGTGAACTTTTTTAATACATACGGCTGTTATAATTGCGTATGATTCGTTTGACAGGGCTACAGAGCATGATGTATACATGTTTATTGGCACATTGTCCTAATCATTATGGTATTCAATCTTCATTTATCGTCTGCCTGCATTCCTGATTGTGAATTATTGATCCCATAAATGTATGCTGCTGTTTTTTGTTACAAAGTGAAACCATCTGTCTTCCACTTTTGGTCCACATCTCCCCTAGTTTCACATTTACACACTGTGATTAATTTTAAGCATATGTGTTATTCCAGAAAGTTAACAATGCTCACACATGTTTGGTTTTTACTTTTTAAAAAGTGCATTTGCAGCCACATGACATAATCTCAACAAAGCATTTGTATTTTGTGCGGCTGCTTACAGAATAATATATTTCTGTAAGGAACATGATTAAAATGCCATCATTGTTTTTCTTTCCTTCGCACCTTCCAGCCAAGGCAGGTGGTCAGATCGAGTGCCATTACCTGTCGGGGGTAGATAAGGTGGTTTTCACGGATGGGTTTGCTGTCGGCTGCCGGAAGGATCTTAATGGCATCCTGCTACTGGACACAGCGTTGCAGGCCGCCGTCACCAAGCCTGACGATCCGGTGCACCTGGAGCTGCCTGTCTCAGAGGCAAGTGTTACCTGCGGACACTCCCCTCCATCGGCTCGCCCGTCTCGCACATGTGCTGCTGCCGCCGAGCCCCTGTCTTCCACTGTCACTTAACTGTCATGATAGACCATCGTTTGGACATTTTTTTTTGGAGTGTATTTGAATTCAATGCATTTTGGACTCCACCCATAACGCACTGCCTCTCTTTTTTTATATAACTAGCTTTACTACCCGGCTTCGCTCGAGACTTGGATTCTTGTCTTGGATTAATACACGGCCTACGCGGAGGGTTGGGGGGGGGATGCGGGTGACATCACAGATGTGACGTCACCGCTCACTTGCCGTGCAAAATATATCCATTATTGCGCCCCCTCCCCCCCCAAAATACAGAAGTCTATTTTTATACTTTTTGCATTGTGTACAGTCTGGAAGCTATCCACATGCCAAATTTAAAGTTTGTTGCATGTCGGGAAGTATGCTAAACATTTCGAACAGACACACATGTTCACAAATTTCCCTTATATGTATATAAACATGCCCACTCTGTACAGCATCTTGAGATGTTGTTGCAATAATGCTTTATCAATCCATATTGTACTGCAGTATACAAGTGGTGAAAATAATACACATTTATAGTTTGTGGGTACTTTTTTCAATGTTTCAGGCCCAGCAGCTGCTCTCCGTTTGCCAGAGGAAGATTGATGTTTCTGGCACGGAGGGTTATGACCAGTTCATCTCTCAGCTGAGGGATGGTGTCAGGAGCTCAACACAGGAGCCAGCTCTCAGCCACAAGGTGGCGAAGGTAAGTGAACTACGTTTAATACTTTGTTCAATTTGTAGATTTATACATTAATATTCCATCTATTATTATACTTTAAGTAAATGTACTTTTATTTGAGCAGGTGGGCATTCTTCCAAAAATGTTGGACGTTGGACACGTTACATCACTGCTATCTCAAGACCGAAGCCATGTGCTTGTGCTGGAGATGGAGAAGGTCCGCCAACCACTAATGAGTTTGGTTTAACCTCCCGCTGACAGTGGGCGACGGTGAAGCTGTGCCTGCCGCACCACGTGCTGCGCTCTGCAGCAGCAGGGGTGGTGAACGAGCTCAAGCGTGTCGGCCTCAACTTGGCCGCGCTGCCCGTGGCAGCCGCCCTCATGGACCGCCTCGCCTACCTTCTGCCCAGCGCTCAGGCCGAGCTGGGAGGGGGGCCAGGGCGGCCCGTAGATAGGCAAGTCGCTGGTGCAGGCTGAGCCCCCGCATGTACTACGTCACATTTAAGTGCTTTAGCCTTTTTAACGCTCCGGTTGCTTTTTCTGATATCGGGTTTCATTTATTTTAGTGTAGTGCTTCTAATGGAAAAAAATACATTATCTGCCTTTGGCTGCATTACAAGAAAGGCTGATTTGAAAGATTGACGTATTATCTAATAGTAATTGTCTTTTGGATTCTCTGTAATGTCCGTTTGTCTAGCTTGGGGATGGGAGTTTAATTGCGGATCGCTTAATAAAATGTAGTTTTTGGTTGTGTCAGGTCCCTGATGTACAGCGAGGCGAACCGGCGGGAAACGTTCACGTCGTGGCCGCACGCCCACTACAGATGGGCACAGCCCGACCCTATGGCTCAAGCCGGCTTCTACCACCAGGTTGTACGAACGCTCTCGCTACCCTGGCGCGCCCGCACGCAAAGCATGGTCCACAAAAACCTTTTTGCTATATTATTATTATGCTTGCTCTAGCCAGAGTGTTGGGCAACTGCCACCTTTTCTTTAGTCATTCGGGAATAAATCTTTGCATTTTTTCCCACGTGTTACATTTTTATCGCACTTGTAAGCCTTGAGAATGTGCGCTTTAGTTGTTTACCAGTTTTAGGTTTTGTTCTCAACTGCCTTAATTGTTGACCTTGTCTTTGACACTTTTACATCATAAACATGTGGATACATAACGGTGTAAATAGACGGGCGCAAATTATGTGGCACTGTACATCTCATTGGCACTGAAACCAGATCGCGCCAGATGCACTGCTTCAAACAGGTGGCCAAGTGAGCAGCTCAAACCTTGCACGAGGAAATCCCCTGTGAAGGCGAACCCACATTTATGAATTCAAATATTTTATGATTACTGTACATGACATCTTCGTTGAACGGCTCAAGGAATGTGTACAAGCATGGTTTGTGATGACGCTTAAGGAACACATTTGTTTGGGCGTAATGGTTATCCTCCCCTTACGTGTCACATTTTACCAATGTATAGGTGTGTCCTCACGAAAATGCCATTTGCTCATGGCAGCTCCTATGGTCTGATATAAGCTATAAGCTTTTAGTTTGCATGCCGATGAAAAGTTAACCATCCATGTAAAAAGACAATTGCTTAAGGCATAGGGGCTTAAGATTACTTTATTTATATATGAAATGCTCTTGGATTTAATGGGTGTGGCAATTACATTTGTGCTTAAAGTCTTCTGCTCACTACTCATGCTCCCACTCATCATGTTAAAACATGCTCGTTTTTTCCCATACAGCCGACCTCCAATGGAGATGACAGAGCCATGTGCTTCACATGCAGTGTGTGCCTCGTCTCTTGGGAGCCCACAGATGAGCCTTGGTGAGCACAGGGTTCACATGTTGTGCCCTGCTTTGTGTGGCAGCACTGCCTCTCCTTCTATTGTTACTCAATATGTCGTGGTAAATATGGCATCCTTGTGTATATTATTGATACTAGAGAAGTAAAATTCCAATGAATGCTGTTTGTTTGTGTGCGTGAATATATGCTCCAACGCACTGATATACAGTGAGGGGAAAAAAAGTATTTGATCCCCTGCTGATTTTGTACGATTGCCCACTGACGAAGAAATGATCAGTCTATAATTTTAATGGTAGGTTTGTTTGAAAAGTGAGAGATGAATAACAACAACAAAAATCCAGAAAAACGCTTGTCAAAAATGTTATAAATTGATTTGCATTTTAATGAGGGAATAAGTATTTGACCGCTCTGCAAAACATGACTTAGTACTTGGTGGCAAAACCCTTTTTGGCAATCCCAGAGGTCAGACAGTGCAGTTAAACCCAGCGTGGTTACTCTGGTTATGTTTGTCAGCTCTTTGCACCCCTGTCTCTGCACCTCTGCTGTGTGCATTGGGCTTCAGGTCTGAGCATGAGCGACACTCGCCGAACTGTCCGTACGTCAAGGGCGAACACACGCAGAACGTGCCGATAGCAGTGACGCTGGCAACAGCGCCATCTCAGGTGCCCCAGGGCGATGGTTCGGAACGCGTGGCCTGGCTGGGTGTTGGCAGCTGCCCCGCCACGCTCGCCACCAGCACCCGTCATGGCCGCGTCTGCATTTGGGACGTCCACAAGCAGATGAAGGTACGGGGGTCATCTTGTGTCTACTCAAGACCGGTTCCAATGAGCTGCATCACTGTTAGTGATGGTCGTGTCACTCCAGGAAAGCATCACCAAGGCTCAAGACTCTTTCTGTGGGGTGTTGTGCATTGGAATGTTTGGTCAATTTCTTTATAAAGGAGTGTTTCACGTTGAAGAGAAAATCGAACTACTTAGAGAAATTCTACTCCAACAGATGAACTGTAAACGATGGCCTCGGGAGTAACCGATGGACTCGGCAAACATCTCCACTATTTCCAAAACACCCTCGCCAGAGTAATTTGCCTGGCCCTACCTCTCATGAGTTATTGAAACATTTTGAAAGTGTAGGACTGGTTTCCAGTGCACAATAGAGTCAAGTTCAAGGTTGCAGTACTTGCTCTTATAGCAACAACATCAAACTGGTCTACCAACTTACCTGAGCAATGCCATCCACCCATATGTCCCATCATGAAATTTAGGCTCATCTGTTATGGACCTGCTTCTGCTGTGTGAATCCACTTTATTTAGGACAGCCCTGGTGTTCTGGAATAGTCTGCATATTGAAGTCCGGTCAGCTTTGATCATTGGTGCTTTTAAGACCGGACTAAAACATTTATTTTCTGCTGTTCACATTTAGTTAAACATTTTCAGTGCCATCTTAGCTTTGCGTTGGATATGGCTCATATATCTTTAATTGATTGGATCTGCATTGCTGGATTGATAAACATTTGCTACCATGGATCTGCATTGCTGGGTTGATAAACATTTGCTGTACTACCATATTGTGGTCACCTTGCAGCCTCGTGGGTTTAAAAGTGTAATTTACATTGTCCGCAAACCCTTTACTTGAAAGCTCTCGATTACAGTTGCCCATCACCTAGACGATTAAAATTTTTGTTGATATTTGCCTTAAGAAAGGTGTTCAGTGCGTGATACCCGAGACATTCTGTTCGTGTGGCCTTGAATGCGACATTTTCCTTGCTCATGTAACGAATCCTGGCTCGCAGGTGCAAGCACGGTTCTGCATGAACCCCCGCGACCCCATGATTATGCGGAGATTGGCGCGCACGGAGCGTATTTCCGCCGACGAGGATTCCACAAAGCCCTGCCTCACGTGGACCGACGACACCTCGAGCAGCTCGGATGTGCCTCGCCTTGAGAGCGACAGGTGACCCTGCCGGCAGCCTTCCTGTGCCATATAGCTCCGATTTTTGCAATCGCATGAACCTTCACAAAATTGCAATGGTCCATCCTGGTGAAGTGTGGTCGAATAAACCTCATGACTCCACATCGTGGGAAACCCTCATCCAGCACTGGATTGGCGGTAGGGTTGTCAAGTATGCATGTCAGCAAGCACAAAAAGGAATGCACAACCAACAAGTATCTACCTAGGGCTGTGTTGTTCCAGGCTGTCTGGCATGCATTGGCGGCTTTCAAACCTTTTAATACATAGTCCAACCCATCATTTTTTATTATGTCAATGTAGTGATGTCACTTGTGTGATGTGCTCCTGTTTGATCTTGATTTTTAATTTTAGCGTTAACTCACGTTGGACAAAAATTTCGATTTGAAGCTTTCGTGACTGCAGGGATTCATATTCTTGGTTCTTTCGGTAAAGTCACCACGTAGAAGGGAAACAGTAAAATAGTAAAAATATAAAACAATAAAATTCTCACGACGTTTCGACTGCAACACAAGCAATCATCATCAGGTGTGAAAACCACAGCAAGAAAATTGAAAAAAGGGGCTTTTTTTTTACGTTAGCACCACAGAGAGCGATTTGGCAGTTTGTTCAGATGGACGAGTCCATCTATGTTCGGAAAAGAGGAGGGGGGAGACGAAAATAATGGATGCAGTCTGAAAGCCACTGTAAGCGTGAACAATCAATTAAGACCCGAAATGGTTTATCAAATCATTCCAATGATTGCTAAGCCAGATTCCACTGGATAGTTATGTATATACAAGAAAGTGGTAGTTGCTTCACATAATTATTGAACAGTGATTGTACAAAACATTTGCAAGTAGAAATGCATTTCTAGAACAAGTCTTTGCTTAAACATATTTTCACTGTTGAAATAATTTACGCACATGATATGCAAATTGTATTTTAATTTTATCATTCATCATAATTGAAACTTAAAACTGTTATTTTTATTAACCGATTTAGTGAAATAGGTAACAGTTTGCAGCTCTAAAAAAATCTGTTCTTTCATGTTCAATCTTTTGTCTGCAGTGATGACCAGCTTGAAGATTCTGACTCCGAACCCCTTCCTTCACTTGCTGAATTAATAATGGGTGAGCAAGCATTTTTGCACTGGAATTTATTGTTTAAGAATAAATGAACAATTAGCTTTATCTGTTAAATGTCCTTTTTCTAAAACGAGCAGTTGACGAAATTTTCGTTCAATTAAACAGTCAAAACGCCTGTTTTCCATGTGCCCTGGCTGTCCGGACAGGTGCGTCGAGTGTCAAGGAGGATTCCGCAGCAGTCACATCCCTCGAGGTCACGGCACTGACCCTGCTGCAGCAGCCCGAGACGCAGCAGTGGGAAATGGTCGCCAGTGTCATCGACGGGGCGGTGAAGGACTTGGAGGAGCTGCAAGAGAACATGTCCCCGGTGCTGTGTGGTGGCGGGGGGAAGCCAGCCAGCTCCAAGGGCGGAGGGACCAAGGAACAGATGAGCCTCCTCTCGGTTCCCTGCTTGCTGGCCGGCGTGCTCGTTATCTCTAAAGCAGCTCCAGTGGGCTCCAGCGAGTGCAGTCAGCTGCAGAATGCCGAGCCCTCTCAGACCGAACGGGTAATGGCTATGGAGGTGGAGTCTTCGCTGAACCTGAGCCAAGGCTCCTCTCAGACGGGGCCACGCATGGTCCCCATGCTGCTTACGTACGCCATCAAGGGCTCAGAGGAGAAGGAAGGGAAGAGCTTCTCGCAGCTGGATGCCCTGGTGAGTGGGAAGAGCCTGCCAGAGGAGGACATTGGGGTGGGTGGTACCTTCCCAGTACCGCAAATCCTGGAGCTGGAGCTTGACCAGCACCAGTTCTTCCTGCAGGTAGGTTGTGCATTCGGGAAACGCTGCTCAGATTGAGTCGGCTTACGGCTCTTGTATTTTTTTGTTACTCTCCCCGGTCTTTGACAGATCCCCTTGTTCTAAAGTCAGCATGCCCAGGATAAGAGAATCATAACCATAGAGCAATAAATATACCAACAGGAAAACAAGCACAAGTAAAACTATTGCAACAAGGCACAATGAGATGGCGCTCCATGCTGACAGTATTTTATCCTTTTTTTGCTTATTGCAGGAGCCCATTGGCGTGAGCTACGTGCAGCAGCTGGCACAGGCCACCCAGGGCCTTACAAATGTGGACCGGAAGTCGTCCGGGACGGTGGTTCCAAGGCCTGGGGCACTGGTGCAGTGCCTCCCTCTTCCCCGCTTTTCTGAGGAAGAACGGATGTCCGTGCATTCCATCACGCCGTGCTCGGACGGGATGCACATCCTCGTCATTCTGGAGCCCCGTGCCTCGGATGCCACCACGGCAAGTGGCGTGGAGGCCATGAACAGGCTCAACTCTGCGCTGTGTGAGGCCGAGGGGCAGGGCATGAACAGTAGCTCGCTTAAGCCGTCGCTCAACCGGCACGAAAGCGACGTCGAGGACGCTGAGACCAGGGCTACGAGCGGTGGCTACTGCCTGCTGTACAAGCTCAACTTCAACACCCGCACCGTTACTCTGCACGAGGAGCCTGTCAGAATACACCGCATCGCCGACCCCAGCAACGCCATCACATCGCTCATCCTCCTCTCTCCCGACGCCTTCAACGGGCGAGACGAAGACCTGGAGGAGCAGTCTGAAAAGGTGCATTTGGGCCAGACTCAGCCTTCCAAGCCCGGCGTGCCAGATGAAAAAAGGATGCTTGGTGCTCACCTAGGCCACTTTGTGGTGACGACACGAGAAGGTTATGTGAAGATCATGGAGCTGTCTACGTTTGAGACGGTGGCTTCAGTTGTCCCACCGAAAAAGGACAACAATGGCACAGTCGACCCTTTTGTGTCTGTGGTGTACTGCTCAGGCTCGGACAGGCTGTGTTCCTGCACACGAGGTACGTGCTTGCCCCCTGTTCCGTCACTGCAGCACACGTACTCGTGTCTCCGTGGTGCTGTGTTCTTCATGGTGAATTGTACACACATGGTACTGCGATTAAGTTTCCAATGCTTGGCTGTGTGCTGTGGCTGACTCTTGTAAAATTCCATAGGTGGCGAGATCCACTTTCTGCAGGTGGGGGAGCCAAACGAGGAGGTGGATTCGGTGACCATGTTTCAAGAGAGCTCATGCACAAAAGCCGAGGAGAAGGTCCAGGAAGCAAGCAAGCACTCTGCAAGCCCTGCCAGCCCTGCCATGGCCGGTCAGTACCGCCCTATTTCCCCGTTTGTGGCGTGCAGGTACCAGCGTTACAGCCTGCATTCAGGAAAGTGCAGAAAAATCCGAGCAATATTTGTATTATAATTTTTATGCCATTTTTTTGCAGTTGGGGGCAATGATTAGTATGTAGTATGTAAATTCCAATATGAGCATTTACGATTTGCCTTGCCACGTGGCTGGTGTGGTGTGCGCAGGCGTGGAGCTCCTGGCGGCGCAGCCTGTGCTCACCACGTCCGCCCTGACGGCGCTGGTGGAGCTCACGCAGTTTGAGACTCTGACGCCGCGCTTCTCGGCCACGGTGCCGCCCTGCTGGGCCGAGCTGCAGCAGGAGCAGCAGCAGAGACGCCATCCGCAGCATCTGCACGGGCAGCAGCATGGGGATGCAGCACAGCATACGCGCACCTGGAAGTTGCAGCCAGACAAGTGAGCCCTGAGATGCCACCTTGGCAGTTGGTTGTTTTTTTGTTCTCTGATTTTTACTTGCTTCACTGTTATTTTATTTGTTTTTCATTTGTCAGTTTTGGTGTGGACAGGTTACTCTTGCAAATAAAACTATCCTGCTCTCTTTGAGTTCTCACCTGGTTAAACAAATGAAGTTTAACTTCAATTATCGGCTTGTTCTCTATGCCATTGTGAACAGAAGTTAGGAAATGCATCGTTCTGTATTTGGTCGTGGGCATTAGTTTGTTGCTTTGCAATCTGCATTGCCACCTTTGCTCTTACAACCTCTCTCTTTGTGCGAGCCGGTGATTGGTTAATTATATTTTCATCCTTTATAACCCGCGAGGAGGCTATTGAGACCAAAGTGACTGTTCTTCATGTATAAGTTACGATTTTATTTTCTTCATATATTTCAGTGGTTGATTTTTGTTTGTATAATTCTTTTTTTCAGTAAAAGCTGGGATGAGCAAATATTTGAGATTGTGCTGCCCAAAGTGTGCATGGTTGGTCACGTGGACCTGAAGTTCATACTGAACACAGACGTGGCCAGTATTCCTCAGATCCAAGTTACACTGCTGCGGAATCGCTCTCCTGGCCTCGGCAAGATCAATGGTAAAACCCACATGGACAGCACACCCACACCTGCCAAAGCCATGTCACTTTAAACACTAATGAGCCTTGTTTATCCTTGACAAATTCCTAAATTGTCAGCATAATGTTTAAAATTCTCAGCCACATGATGATGTTTTGTCATCATGTGGCCAGGTACGTGTAGCTTTGACAATACTTTTTCAGTGGCTTTATTTAGTCTAAATTGTCATTGGTGTTGCTTGTGGTGTTTGTATCTCAGATTGTGCCGTTGACTCGAAAGTCGCATTTCCTTTGACTACCCCATGGTGCATGAACTCAGCGAGCCAGGGCTCTTCACTGTTAGATGGAAGGGAGGGTTGTGAGGCCATGGATATCGATGAGGGCACAGGTGAGAGGTCACCTACCATTGCCTGTTTTTCACACATTTTGAAATCGAATTGTAACCCATGTTTTGCGATGAACTCGAATCAAGATAACCAGGTATGTTTTACATGCACATCCGTAGTGTGAAATATAATTCTTCCCTGGTCACCTTCCCCCTCAATGTTTCTGGTTGCACACAGAAGCCGGCACAAAGTTGTGCGCCTTCCTGGATGACCACAAAGAGGACATCCTGTGTGGGCCTGAGTGGCTGGGCAATGGCTTGGACTTGTCCGGCCATGCCGGCGTGCTTACCCTTACCAGCCCCGCACTCATCAAGGGTATGTTCACCACACTTCTGGCGACCTATAAACGATTGAAATGTCTTGTTTTGCACAGTATTATAACCTACATTCATTGTTTTTTGTATTTTAAATATTTTGCCTTCTATTTACTCTCCTGTTGTAACAGGCATGGCCGGGGGAAAGTACAGATCGTTTCTCATTCACATCAAGGCGGTCAATGGTGATAGGGCAAATGAGGATGGGAGTTACGCAGGGAACAATGGTCGCTCGATTTACCGAGCCCCAACACTCAAACCAACGACCAACCAGGGCCACTCTTTGGCCACGTTCCTCCTCAAAGCCACAGCCACCAAAGTAAGCCATTGCTTTTAAGTAGCACTTTGTAATGCTCACCTTGAGATGCAATGTTTATACGATCCATGTGTTTTTTTTGGGTTAAGCCGCGTGGTCGTTTTATGCCAAAATTCTTCTCTACTCTTTACCGCCAAACAAGATTGCCACTTTTACAAAAATATTATTTGTACATTGGTCACCGGTGGTGTGAGACTTTTCCTGATATTTTGCGTGCACTCAAACTGGATTGAGCTCCTTCAAGTAGTGTACTCAAAAATTGAGTGGACTGCATCAGCTTACTCTGTTTAATGACAAGAATTTTAGAATTAAATGTGTGGCCTAACCCAAAAACGAAATATCATCCTGTTTGCTATAAAAAAAAATCGATATTTTAAGTTGCATGATCACATGTTGATTGCTTTATAAGGAGCATTTCTTATGGTTTGTGAGATGGTTATTGTATTTTTAATCAACATTGTCAATGGTTTGCTAGGATAAAGGAGCCACACCCAAGTTTGGAGAGAATGGGAACTCATCCAAGAAGTCTAAGAAGTTGCAGGGCTGCGATGTGCTGCAGGAGGTGTCAATCACCATACGCAAATTTAAAAAGACTTCCGTTCCAAAAGAAAGGTGAGATATATTTTAATGAAACATACAGTCCTTAGCACATGGATAAATCCTGAGGTTTTATTGTAGACTTTGGCATAGGTGATTTTGTTTGGCAAAATAGTGAGCAAATGGACGTTTTGTTGATGGTTTTAATTCCAAAAGTTGTTGTTTGCAAAAAATGTCTCATTAAGACAAGCCCAGAAGGATCTCTTCTAGAACCCATTGTTTAAAATAAAAAAGTGCTGCAGTAGCATGTGGTGTGGATGTGGTGTTACGTAGGTGTTAAATGTCGTCTGTGCTGTCGATATTTGTTTGGGCCGCAGGGTTCAGCGGCTGGCGATGCTGGAGCTGGCGGACTTCCCCGAGCGGCTGCTGCTCCTGCTGTGCCTCCGGACGGACGAGGGGCCACCTCCCACGGAGCAAGCCCGGAGCCTGGCCCTCGACGTGTTGTGCTGGCTGGCGGGCGTGCATGCTCATGCGCAGCAGTGCAGGTACACTCGCAGCGCTACTCTTAGCGCAGAGCTCATGAAAAATAGAGCCAAGCGTTGAACTATGCCTCTGACAAAATCTCCTGGAAGGATGCCTGGTCATGCTTTGATAGCTGACAGACGTGCATAAAGCAAAAGTTGAAGGCTGCTGCGGGTCTTCGTTGCCAACAGAGGAAAGTGTATACAAATATTTGTTTTTCTACGATGCTCAAACCAGGCTGTACTGACCAGCATGGTGTTATATGCTCCAATAACACCCACCACCTTTCCAGCAGTGGATTAACAAATTGGCTGTCCTTGTATGTAGAAAATTGCCCAGGCATCTGCACTTAGCGGCAGTTGGAGGTCAAGCTTTGAACGGGTCTTTGCGGAGGCGGGTAGTTTAATCCAATTATGTCCCATGCCCTGCCCGTCCAGCTCCAAGGATGGTGTGGACAGCCTGTCGATTAAAACGCAGTGCCATCTGGTGGATCTGGTGCGTTGCTGCTTCCTGGAGGCTGGCCGCAGTATCGCTCACAAGTGCGCCAAGTTTCTCACACTCTGCATCAGGTAACGCTGTCCAATTTTTTTCATGTAGCAGTCGTATGTTAACGTGGTGTAAGAAATGTGATTATCTTGAGTGTGAATTAACTTCCTTAACGTTGTACAAATTACACTAAACCCTATCTATCCACGAGGGTTACGTTCTTGTAAATGTTCGTGAATGCTGAATTCGCGGTTGCATAAACCTTGTTCCAATGGAAAAAATGGGGTTACGTTCCTCGTCCGAGTGAACATAGGGGCGAGTGGTAAATGTTTACTAATAGTGACTACAATAAATAACAAATTACAAATAACAATGTGTTTTTTCATTTCCTTTTAATGATGATTTGATGATGATGGAGGTAGTGGTGATGGTGAGGCATTCAGGAGGATGACTCCTCGGGAGATATAGGTGTTTGATAACAATGCCGCACAGCTGTTATCATTTTGGCACTCTGGGGAGCACAAGTCGAACATTTTCCCCGATTGCATTCGTATTCATTTTACTGGACCTCAGTCGACTTGTTTATACCAAAATTTATTCTCGAGTCGATTTGTAAGTACGTATAAAGTAAACATGCACAATCACCACCTCAGCGAGATTACGGCGAGACTGAGGACTAAGCGGGAAGCTGAGGTGGCGTGCCTAATCTTCGCAGACAGTTTCAAATGTAAAATTCTGCGCGCACCTCCACGGTGTTAGAGGTCTGGCACTACGTACACTTGCGAATACTGGAGTCCTGTGGGTCGCGAATAGGGAATTGGTAAACATTTAGTAACTCACGAAACTCGTGAATCCAAAACTCGTGCATGGCGATGGTTTTTACTGTATTTACTATTTCTAAGCATATATATTTTGTGAGCTGGATTATTGCATTGCAGGATCCTGAGGGGTGGCGTCGACTTGGGAGAAGCTTTCATCTTGCAGTCGATTGAGTGGCCAATGATGATTTGTTTTAAAATATATGTATTCACTTTCCAACAGTAATGGAAGGACGGAAGCAATCAGAAAAGAGTTCAGCCGAGCTCTGCTCCTGGCCCTGCTGGACAATCTCCCGTACATTCCTGCGGCTGCCACTGCAGGTGAACCTGCCTTGCAATCCCCTAAGGTTTATCTGAGGTGACTGAGTTTGGCTAAATTGCATACATTGATCTGTGACGCAAGCAAATCCAGCAGCGTAGGTGTGCATGTTGACCACAGGTGACACCAGCGAAAAGTCTGATTTTTTAAATCTTATTATTTGGGCTTTTCTGAGATGAATCCATCTTCAAATTACTTGCACCAAGTTAACTTCGAAATATGGCTGGCAAAAGTTTCTGAACCGCTTGGTTTATCCAGGTTGCATTGCATGCCAACTATTAAGTGTTAAATAGGCACATGCCATCAGCTTGCTCTAAAAATTCAAGCTTTGTTACTTTTGTAAATTTATTTTTGTTTTTGCTTTAGCAGCACACACAGGCATAACAAGTTGGATGACATGTATAGAAATTTGCACATGGCTCTCAGATCAGTATGAAACACCTACCACTTGGGACAGCAGATGAATAGTCATCATACTTTTAGAGCTATCGCCTTTGTAATGATTCCTTTCAACAATCAAAATATTCGCGAGCGTTTGTGGAGGAAATTTATTCTATCACTGCCACGCTGCTGAAACGGAAGTTAGGGAGGGAGGAAAATGTGTTGGTGCTGCCAAATGAGGGTAGTAGAGGCGAGGCAACTGTCCAGAAAACGTTCAGGAGGGTCCTGCCAAATTTGAGCAGTGGGGTTGTCCTTGAAGTAATTTGTGAGCCATTTTGGCAAATTTAGACAGGCGTGCTTTAGCATACCTTGGTGTAGCTCCCATGAAAGTACCAGCGAAGGTTGTGGTGCTGCCAGGGCATACAAAAATACATTCCACATAAATGTTTTTTTTTTGTCCAGATGTCTGTGATTATGGGGAGTGGTATGGGTAGCAGTTCGCGTGCTATGCTACAAACACGGCTACCCGAGTTCGATTCCTGCTCACAGCCAGCACCAGTGACGATTATCTGAACCTCTTCTGGGCCTCCCTTGGATCGACTCGGCTTCAAATGAGTACCTGGTGCAATGTGTAAACATCATCACTGGGGCAAAAAGATGGCTGGGGTGTGGGCGTTGGCTACTCCACCCCCTCGTATGCTGTGCTGCCATTCATAGGTGCTTACTAAGAGCAGCTGACCCAACAATCTGTTAAGGCTTGTCTTTTCCTGTTATTTATATAGGAGCCCTGTACTGGTATTTCGTGCTGCTGAATTACGTGAAGGAGGAGGACCTGGCTGAGTGCAGCACGGCGTGCGCCGCTTTGCTCATGGCTGTGTCGCGTCAACTCACAGACAGACTCACGCCACTGGAGGCGCTGCTGCGGGCACGGTGAGACATGCGTGTGCACACAGAGCCCGGGCTTGGCTCTTGAGCTCAAGTTTTAAAGTTTTTTTGTTTAACCGGGTGCGCACGCAAGAGACCATTGGCAAGAGTGAACTGGGACATTCGTCTTCCAGTAGGGGGTGATGATTGCTATATATCGTCGAAATTGATTGATTTGCGGATAATTTACAAATCGTTATATTTGGACTATTCTTGTGAATGATGTCAAGGGATCTTTCGCATCCACTGGGAAGCAGACAGCACAAATTAGACCCACAGTATTAATTAGGGCAGCCTCTGTATTCAAACCATGAGCCTCTGCAACAAGTGGGGCGAATGTGCTACCGGTGTAGCAGAATGATATGCGCTGTAGCAGAATAATATAATTGGCTTAATTCTAATATATGGCATGCAAATACAAAATCGTCTGTCCAGGTTGTATCCGTTTTCATTTATTTAATGAACACAGGGATATAATGTGAGAAATTAACCCATTGCTGAAGACCTCATGCTATGTCGATCCTTGGGGTTGTATGGCCATACTTCATCACGCTGGTCAGTGCAGGTTCGTGAAAGGGAGGACTGGCTCAGAGCGCGATCACCACCGATATTAGCTATGGCTAAGAACAAAACTCATGTCGACAGGTTCACAGAGCAGTGTGCTAAAAACTGCACCATGCCTTCACCCATTAATAACCTAAATTGATTTTCGTGTTCCATGTGACTCCAGGTATGGGCTGTACCGCTCCCCGTTCGACCCCCTGTTGTTTGACTTTGAGATGAGCGGCTCCTCTTACAAAAACGCCTACCTGGTGAGCAGCTCCAGCAACGTGCAATCCGACGAGATCGACCTCTCCGAGATCATGACAGGTGGGGAGCTTCATCGTGAGTTACATGATGCTGCATCATGGAAGCATGCGTGTTGACTAAAAATCATATCCAAATAACATTTCGCTTTGCATGACAGGAGCATTCCATTTATGCCTATGTAGAATGTTGTGAAGAGGGCGGTGTTTATTAACTTTTTCCAATGGATATATTGGCCACTGTCTGAGGAATGTTCAAGAACAGCTCTCCCCCAATGCTCATTTGAGTGTGTAGACACTTTAACTTTGCGTATTAAAATCAGTTTCTCTGACTAGTGTATGTCCCTTGTGTGTGGTGGTGCAGGTAACGGCAAGGTGGCTGGAGGTGCAGCTGCCGACAGCAGCTTCACCGCACTTACGGGGCTGCTGGAGGTGGAGCCACTGCACTTCACGTGCGTGGCCACCAGCGACGGCACCCGCGTGGAGAAAGACGAGAGGGGTGCGCTGTTTAATGCCACTTTTACTCACCATTGGTGAATGCTTTAGCACAATGTCGTGCTTGGAGTTGAAACTTTTTTATTCCAATGACGTATGTATGTTTAACTTATTTTGCACCGTATGTGGACAACCGCGCAAATCGGAATGCTGGCCATAGTCAAGTTTCTAATATCAACATTTCTGTGAATTTTGTTTACAAATAATACCTTAGGAAATGGGTTTGGCATGATGGCGGGGCCAGGTGGAGCAGCAGCGGCCAATAGTGGCGGGGACACGAGCCAGGCCCTGAGCACTGCTGCCCAGGCCGCGCTGCATTCTCTGTCCACTGCTATGGCCACGGCCGAGCATCAGCTGCACGCCCTGCAAGAGAAGCAGCACCAGCTGCTCAAGCTGCAGCAGCAGAAGGTGAAGCTGGAGGCGAAGCTACATCAGACAACGGCGGCGGCAGCGGCCGCGGCCTCTGCTGCAGGGGCCTCGGTGACAGCAGGGCCCTCGGCCGCCCCCCTCATGTCGTCGGCGGCTGCTGCTGTGGCCCACCACCCTGGCTACTACCCCTACAGCTCGGAGCTTTTCCCACCCACACCCAAGACGACACCCCTGTTCATGACCCCACCGCTCACACCGCCCAACGAGCCGGTCCACGTGCCCGTCACTTCTGCGCCGACCGTCAACGGGGATCTCTCCCACTTCTTCCCACCGCCTGCTTTTTCGGAGCTCAACCCAGTCACTGTGGCTCTGCACACCTCCAAGTCTAGCAAGAGCAAATCGGTGGGTGCACAGGCAACCACATGCTAGCATCATGAACATATAAAACACTTTATTTTCCTTAATGCAGGTTTGTGTCTGAAGCACATTCGTGCTTCATGTTGTTCGGAATTAATTTCTCGTCATTTTATGGGCAGAGCTCTGCGGGAAAGTCATCTGCTGCGTCCCCCTGCTCGTCTGGGCCAACCTCTCTGGCGGGCGGGGGCCTGGCTCAGGCTCTCACGCAGGCGTCCCAGCTGCTGCAGCCACCAACGTACCAGTCAATGGTCATTGAGCGAATGCACTCAGGTACTTCACCGTATTTTGTACATGCACCTCCTCTTATGCCGAGTACATCCGTCCTGCGAGTAGTTCTTCATATTATTGGACTTCGTGCGTGACGAGCATTTGCACGTTCGTTTTTATTTCTGCTCAATTTTGCGAACGCAGGTGCCCGTCGTTTTGTGACCCTGGACTTTGGGCGGCCGGTGCTGCTGACGGACCTGCTCGTGCCGGCATGTTCGGAGCTGGCATCGCTCGCCATCGACGTGTGGACTCGCGGAGAGGAGGTGGACGGGCGGCGGTTGGTGGTGACGCCCGACATCGGCACCCACTCGCTCATCCTGCACGACCTGCTGCCCGCACCCGTGTGCCGCTTCCTCAAGGTGCCTTGCGGCTTATTGTATGCACGTTGACGCCGTGGTGACCCGGTGCATTGGGTACGATGCACCTGTGCTTCGTCTTGACATCCCCATTGTGTGCTTAATGGTTCCTTTCCCCATTAGGTGACGGTCATTGGCAAGTACGGCAGCACCAACGCGCGTGCAAAAATCCCCCTGGGGCTGTACTACGGCCACACATACATCCTTCCGTGGGAACAGGAGGGACGGACGATAGTCGGAGAGCCGGATAGCACGGGCCGGGAGGCTGACAGCCAGGAGGAGCTGGAACAACAACTCGGCACGCTCGTCACTCTTCAGGAGGACATCCAGTGCAGGTGTGTGTGCACACTGCCCCGTTGGTGACCCGCACTAGAGAAACTCTTATTTCTGTAATGGTCCTGATGAATGAAAATAGTTCAGTGATATAAATTTTAAGATTTCTAAAGATCAGTTGGTTATACTCTTTGGTTTTTTTGGTGAAGTCACGTAGGTAGGACTGCTACATCTGAAGTCCTCCTGCTGTGTTTGTTTCACACCTGATGACGGTTGCTTGTGTTGCGATCGAAACGTCGTGATCTATTATTTTTTCTACCTACGTGACTTTACCGAAAAATCCAAAGAGTGGATTCATGCAGTCACGAAAACTTCAAATCAAGATCAGTTGGTTATGTTTTTGGAAATTTTGTAAGCATGCTTTCTTCATTTTTCAAGTCGGCACGTTTTTTTATTATTGAACCTCGCAATTGAAGGCGCAGCATTCCGTGTTGGTTGTATACCAGCAGTGGTTGATTTTAAAGTGTTGCCTCAATACAGGTACAATTTGGCGTGCCACCGCCTGGAGACCCTGCTGCATGCCGTCGACCTGCCCCCGCTCTCAAGCGCTGGCAACGGCCACCACTCCCTGCGGCGGCCGGAGCGCGCGGCCGAGGAGGACGCCCGCGTGTGTGCCGCCTATCAGGCGTGTGCGCAGCTGCAGCTGCAGCTCAACCTGGCTCACCACGCTGTGGCCCGGCTGCGTGTGGCCCTGGGGGCGCCGCGCTCCGAGGGCGGACTCGTAGGCGGCGGTGGCCCCACCATGGCGTGGTCCAGCCGGAAGGAGGAGGAGGACGCCGCGGCGGGCGGTGGCCTGCCGGAGAGCCCGAGCAACCGTTCCCAGAGGGACCTGATCCTCGGCTCGTCGACCGAGCAGCTGCGTACCGTTATCAAGTACCTGCTCGACACACTCCTCAGCGTGCTGCACACATCCAATGGTACCCGTCCATCATTACACAAGCAAATCATATTTGGAGCTATAACTCCTGGAGCTATAGGTTTGTGTCTGAAGAATGGCCCATTTTTTTTAAACATACTGCATATTTTGGGGTTATAAGATATTGTTAAGTTATGGCGGTGTTTTTTGGCAATGCAAACTGTATTCCGTTTTCCAGATCAAGCTCACAGCGTGCGTGAAGGAGATCGTGCTGAAAGCAACGTGTTGCGTGTACTCCGTATCACAGGTCAGCCCGTGCCGTCGGTGCTGCAGCAGACATTCCAGGCGACGGCCTGCGAGGAGCTCTTCAAGCACTTGTGCCTGAGTGGGACGCCGCGCATCCGCCTGCACGCGGGGCTGCTGCTGGTGCAGCTGTGTGGGGGCGAGCGCTGGTGGGGCCGCTTTCTCGCCAACGTGCTGCAGGAGCTCTACAACTCGCAGCAGCTGCTTGTCTTCCCGCAAGACCGGTGCGTCTATCTTTACCTGTGTGACTGCACACCAAGGTGGCTTGCTTATATAAAATGTTATGCTGTGTGGTTGTCAGCAGAGGGCAGTGCAGGAAAATTGATATGTTGTACTGTACTACTATTTCTCTCCCATATCCACACCTTTCCAAACCTACACTGACCAACATCGTCAAGGATTGTCAAAGGCTATTAACCTCCACGGCTTGCACAGCTTGCAGATGCCCCCATCCAACTGTGGATTAAGAAAGGGTTGTACATGAACCTGATGAACGCTTGTGAATTATCTTACCAGATTAACTCACTGTCATGCATATTTACAAATGTGACTTCATTGTGGGTTTGTCCATTTGTAGAGTATTTATTCTGCTGTCGTGCCTGGGCCGGAGATCCCTGAGCAACAGTGGAGTTCTTGAGTCGCTGCTGGCTCTCTTGGACCGCCTGCTCTCTCCACTGCAGCCACAGTCTGCCGGCTGGGAAGATGTTCAACCTTGCGGTACACGCGCTGCTTAATATCCCCACATTGCTTTGTGGCATTTACATGCTTGCGCTCATTAGCGCAATAGTCTGAGCTGTAAACTAACGGTGTCACCCCCGTGTTGTATGTGTGTGTGTATGCAGGTGTGCTGGATATCCCGCTTGTGAGCTGGGTGCTCATGCTGGTGTCTCGCCTGCTTGACTGTGTAACCAGTGCCGAGGATGAGGGCCTCGCGGTCGGGGCTGGGGGCAAAAAAATTGCTGTCGACAAAGAGATCGAAAGGCTTCTGGCCGGTGAGTTCCTCCGTTAAAAAAGAGTTGCTAGCGCTGCTAACAATCGGGCTGCGAGCGGAAGATAACCGCGATGTTCATTCGCCGAGTGATCGCTCTGTCATGGTTGTTGTTGATCAGGAAACCAGTGGAGCTTTGTCAACAACAGTTTCCAGCCTCAGAGCTTGAGCCGGTCCAGCAAGGGCCACAGCAGGCTCTACCTGAACAAAATCCGCAAGCAACTCATGCACCACAAGCAGGTACTGTATGCAGCACTTAAGCACATTTTACATTTAAACGAAAATATCCAGTGTGCATCATCTTGATTGAGGTTTTGTATTGTGTTGTGCATAACTCACAACAGCAACTGAGTGTCCTGAAGGCCAAGCAGAAAGCCCTGGTGGAGCAGATTGAGAAGGAGAAAACGCAGATCAACAAGGGGGGTTCCTACAAACTATTGATGGAGCAGGCCAAGCTTAAGCAGGCCACCTCCAAGGTACGACCCAACACCTTTGTTTGGAATGGGTGCTCGCTGCATTTTTTCGGAGCAAGACTTGGTCAAACATGGTGTGCTTGGGTCATTCTGTAAAATGGATTTATGGGACCCTTTTTGGATGTATGTTGAACTTCTTTCGCACCGTATGTAGCCAACTGTGCTAATCGGAGGTGTGGACAAGATGATGCCTTGCAATAGTTGTCTATTTGGTGTTTGAACATCTTAACACGTATATGCTTATTTTTTCATCCTCTGTAAAATTGAATTTCAATGTAATGAGATTACTAAAGGCCAGGTAATGCTGTGCATAGAACTCAACGTGCCACTGGAATGTTGCAATTCCATATTCAAGTCAGATGACAACTCGATCCATAAAACCTCCAACTTTGTGGAAAGACTACCACACCCGGCATCCTACACTCACACCAGTGTAGGTGCACTCTATCTCGGTCCTTCACCCCGGACACTGAATAACTATGGACCCGACCCTGGCTATCCCTTTGGCTCACTCACTCGTCTGTCCGGAGCGGGGGATCAGCCAACACTGCTCCGCGATGAGGAGAGAGACCCTACTCCAGCTGGTCCTTACCCTGGCCCCCAACGACGACCACGCCTCCGTCACGGGGTCCCCCTTAAGAACCCTTTGGGCAGCTCCTCCCACCAGCTCGGCCCCGCCCACTTTTCTGAAAGTCCTTTCCGAAAGCTCCTTGCGTAACCCGTGACGTTACGTTATCCTTGGCCCCGCTTGACTCTCAACCCGCTCGCACCTCCTTCCACTCACCCCCTCATTGGTTACTCACACTACTCCTCTACACATTTACAGTCCTTTTGTAAATCCACTGCTGAATAAGGACCACTCCATATCATGTGGGTAATGGGGGATGTTCTCTTGACTGGGCTTCACTCTGCTTGTAAATGTTGGTTGGTGAAATCAGGAACCATAGAAATACAGTGCTGAACTACCTTCTGCGTAACACTTAGCCCCCCACTAAGGTGCCTACCATATACATGTAGAAATTATGTAATCGGCTTTAACCGCCAATTATTACCGCCAGGGCAGCAGCCATGCTGGAGGATTATAAACCGTGGTCGTGTCGGCCGTATTCACGCAGCATTTCAAGGACCTCCTTCGCCTGCGCCGTGTGTCGGGCTGGGCCCGTCCGGGTGGCGAGGCCGGCGAGCAAGCGGCAGGCACCGGCTGGGATGGGCCCGAGGTGGAGCCGTTGCCGTTCACCCTGCCCCACCAGCAGTGCATCCCCGTGGTCCAGAAGCTGCTCTCGTTCCTGCTCGCCATGGACTTCACGTGCCACGCCGACCTCTTCCTCTTCGTGTGCAAGGTAGCGGAGTGACCACCAGGTGTCTCACTAAGCCACGATTGGTGGCATTTTGAATATGACGACATAAGTGTATCAATATGCAAGCCTTTTGTTGCAATGTTTTGGTCTCGTCAAGGAATGCATGAAACGGTGTCGCATGCCTTCCACGCATCTTTGCTTTTTGTGTTAATCAATTGCAATATTGCCCACTGTTAATTAAACGGATGCAACTGTATATATATTTTAGACCCAGGAAAGCCTCACTTAGGTTTTTCTCAACACTGAAAACCCTTTTCAGAAAAGCCCGGTTTGACCTCGGCATTTGCCACTTGGTGCTTCGTTATTCACACGAAACATAAAGTAAGCCACGTGTCTTACTCTTGCTTTTACAGGTGCTGGCACGGCTGTCCAACTGCACGCGGCCCAGTATCCACCTGAGCGAGATCGTGACAGAGAGGCAGCTGGAGCGCCTGCTGCTCCTTATGGTCGGGACGGACTTCAACAAGGGCACCATCGCGTGGGGCGGAGCTTGGGCGCAGCATGCGCTCACCTGTATGCTACAGGACATCCTAGCAGGTAAGCAGAGGGCCACCCTGAAGGCAGTTCGGGGAGGGGGAGAGTGGAGAGAAGAGAAATCTCTAGGTTAGGCTGAATGGCTGAGAAAGGGCTCCTCCCCCCCCCCCCCCCCCCATGTGTCGTCCCGAGGTCACCGGAACTTGAAGAAATCTCAGAAGTTAGCTCAATGGTGTCCGCTTCGGCAGACCTTTATTTAACATGAATTGTTGCACTGATCTCTGAAATCTAAATGGATCATCTAACCTCATGACACCAACAGCACAATTTGGATACATATTCTTGGGTCTTTCGGTAAAGTCACGTAGATAGGTTCAAAGAAAATAACAAAAAACTACGACGTCTCGATCGCAACACAAGCGTTCGTCATCTGTCCCTCTCTTTTTTTTCATCCTGATGACGAACAGCTTGTGTTGCGATCGAAACGTCGTAGTTTTTTTGGTTATTTTTTATTATTTTTTGTTATTTTTTTGTTATTTTCTTTGAACCTATCTACGTGACTTTACCGAAAGACACACAAATATGAATGTTTGCAGTCACGAAAGCTTTAAGTCAACATTTAATTTAGATACATTTTTGGGAAAGGGATGAAACAATGTTTTTTTACTTCTAGTTTGTCCTGTTGCTTCTACAGGGCTGTGTCTGATAGTGTAGTGAGCCCCGTCAACATTCGGGACGTGGAATTATGGACAGATTGGCTGGGAGTAAAGGATTGTTCACGGAGATTGAAATTGGACGTTAATGTTTAAAATTGCAGGCATTTGTTGAATTTGCTGCAGATTTAATTAAAGTAACACATTTTTCCTTAAATTCAGTTTTCATTGCAAATCAAGTTTTTGTGCAAAAATGAAGTGTCTTTATGGACATGATGCAATTGGTTACTGAAATTAAACGTGTGTTTAGCTAATTTGCATTGTTAACCATAATTGATGGAAAAATTCCGATTATGAATAATACAAGTGTGTACTTTACGGCTAATTTGATAACTTAACATCTCATTTGTCAGAATTCTGAGCGATAAATATTCTTTACTTATCCTCTCCAACAAAACACTGCCAAGGTTTCCCTGGATCCTCCAAAAATCTATCATCAACAATTGAAACTTAAGTGACATGTGATGTCTTATGATCATTAATGTCAATCATGAGAGAGTGAGGAAATTATTTGGCTGAAGTTAATCCAATGGATAAAAAAGTGGAGACCCTTGTAATTCAGCAAGTTGTGTATTTACATATAATTTGCTTAGTTTTTATTCATTTAGACAGCGATATACTGATGATCAAATAATGTTTACTTGACCGTCTTGTAATAAAAGCATATACAGACAACATATTGCAGGCAAACACAACTCCGTAAATAAACTAATTTAACAAAGATGGAACAATTGGTTCAGTTATTTTCAACAATTTAAAAACAACTTCAGAAATGTTGGCTTTTGCTTGGCGGATTATTCAAGGTGGCAGTTTCATGAGGTGGTGGTCATGCTGAGATGCGTCTCTGTATATTAGGAGAGCTGCAGTCATCTGGCTCGGTAGGAGACGGGGTCACTGATGATGGCGTGACGCTTGGAGACGAGGCGGCCGGTGCCATGCCCGACATGTCTGATGACAGCCCCCAGCCGTCCACCTCCAATTCCGTCGGAGAGCCCAGCGAGAGTGAGCCAGTGACGCCTGACATCTTGGGTAATCTGTCCTGCTGCTTTCAAAGGCTGCTCTGCTTTCAGTTCTTTTCTCGCTTTTCCTATTATGTTTTCCTCCTCCTGCAGTGGTTTCCTTTCATGTTGATGTTGTTGGGTGTCGTCAACAGATACGGAGTGTAGCATTACAACCCTGTGGACCCATCTTACATGTTATGAAATAATATTAAAACATTTTTCGAGTTGTTGAAAAATGCATGCCAGTGTCTCTCTACCACCATTGGTGAGGCAAATCGCCAATTAGTCCATGAGTCCAGACCAGATCTATTACTTTTCGGTACCACCTGATGTGGCATAAGTGTAGTGGTCCTAAATTTCTTAGGCCAATAACAGTGGCATTTGTGATAGCCATTATGAGTGGGTTGTCATTCAACTCTAATGAATTATATAAATAAATAGCTACTACGAAATGTGCTCCATTCGATGGTGCTAATTTCTGCACTGGCCCATTAACTACACGTATTTGGGTAATTTTGTTAAAATGTAAATCTGGCCCTGCATTTCCATTTCTACATATAAGGTGAGGTTTATGTACTTTGCATTTGCTGTATTTCATCATGACGAGGTGCTATTTTTGTGCAGCAGTTACCGTAACGGCAGCTTCCCTGGAGAAGGACAAAGACATGGAGATGCTACAGGACTTCGCTGAAATCCCCGTTTTCCCGTTTGATGTCTACTACGATGACGACCCTCTGGCTGCCAAAGTTTTCAAGGTGCCGTTTATTAAGCCATGCACTCATCAGAAATCACCGGCCACGTTGCGTCCGAGCACCAGGAACAATGCAGCGATGCTGATTTGAGTTGTTGTTGTCGGCATCATCGTCGTGTGTTGCAGCCCCCAGGAGGCTCATGGTACGATCACTGGGTCTACTCGGACTACACGACCTATGCTTACCCGACGCACAGCGGAGTCACCGTGCCCGTCACCAAGACGGCCAACAATACCAATAATAACAATGTGGACAAGGCCAGCACTCAGACGTTTTCCATCTTGGTCTCGCAAGGTGAGTGATGTCCGAGGTGACCTCTTATTAAAAGAAAAACATTTCGAGAACGTTGGTGACAAAACCATCAACAAAAGTGAAATATATCACAAGTATCTTATTTTATATTTATAGAGTGCCTTTGCTTAAGGTTATCAGCACGATTTGCTACTTAAGATGCAAAATAAGTTCAACATACATACACAAAAACACTTTAAGGTGTTTAACATAGTGAAAACAATGGTATAATAAAATCATGATTTAGATGCAAGGGCTTAGAAATAGGTGATTGCGATAGAGGCTACTTGGGGCTTACGAAAGGGTAGGGGAAGGACACGGAGAAGTGGTGAGGTGGTGCTCTTGGCATGCGATGATGAGTTTCTGGCGGCCGTGCTGTGATTTTTAACCATGTGGTTTCTTTGCTCTAGCGGTGGATGCGCGACTGGAGGTCGGACTGGACCTGCAGGCAGAGCTGATGCTCAAGATGATGGCGACCCTCGAGGCAGACTCAGTGCTGCAGGCCCTCACAACCGCCACGCCTTCCGGTGAGCACAGGTTGCGCATTATCACCATATTCCAGCCAGCTAATAGTGCTACAGAGGCATTGGTAAGTTCCAAGAGTTCATAATGGAGCAGTATGCTTGCAGACAGGAATGTCTTTACCGAAAGACCCAAATAATATCTGTGACGTAGTGGATAAACTTATAAGTCATATAAACTATAAAAAAAATCAGAAAAACGCATCTTCCTGAATTGAATCGTGACCCCAAAATGGTGTCGATTCATTGCATTGCTTGTGGGAATGGCAAGTCATCACAGGCCTAATGTCCACCACGGTCACTGAAAATATGAACACCAATGAACAAACCATGCGAGCATGTGCAGTGGCTCGGCCAGTGTGGCGCCGTCGTCGTTGCCGATGGCACTGCCTGCATATTGTTGGTATCTTTCTGCACGCAGCTGGCATGGTGCGGCAGGGCATGGTGCTGGAGACGCTGCTCTGGGGATCCAACAGCCAGGCCCAGGCAGTCTCCACCCCCGCTGCCTCAACGCCGATGCTCAGCGCCTGCTTCAACCGACTCTTCTCTTCCCTACAACTGCACCAGGTTCAGGTGGGGAGGACGTTTATTGTGGCCTTTGGTCAAAGGGCTGTTCATTGATTGTGATTTAAAAAAAAAACTTTTTGGAATGCATTGTCGATCCCAAAATTAATGGCACCTATCATCAAATCCAGATAAATTGTCCGAGTGATGGAACTGACTGGTACGTGCGACCGTTTAAACCATACGGGACTTGAATGTGATTTGTCAACGGCAACCATCATAAGGCACCAGCCATAGGGCCCATTAGTCACCGTTTGGTCACTTCTGACACAAGGACACACATACACAGGGCTACACTTTCATTTTATTGTCTAACTTTACATTGCAGAAAACCGACAATTGATTTAAAGAAATCTTTTTGCATGCGGCTATCGATAATGATAAACCTAAATTAATGACCCTCTTTTGTTGCCTATGTGACAATACAGGATTCAAGGCAATACATCTAAATCATCCCTTGAGGTTCACAACTACAGGACTGGAGCTGTAGTTATTTACTGTTGGGTCTTGTATTATTTGCCTTGTGGACAGGCATGCGTGAAGAGATTTTGGCACCATCATCATGAGATGTTGTTAACATTCAGAACGTTTGTGTGCAGTTTATCACATGCTCATATGACCGTGTTGCGGGAGCTTTTTTTTCCCTTTTTTTCTATTTCATAAGTGGGTATCAATTTTTAGTTATTGTGCAAGTCATCCTCTGAGTAGATGTTCATTTTTGAAAGGGGAGCTATATCGTTAGTCTGTGTCATTGTCGTAATTATGTGGCGATGGCTCTTTCCGAGCTCTCTCCGAGCTTACATTTACAAGCAAATTTGATTGTAGACCTACTGCAGGTTACGGAGACCTCTCATACATTAACATTAATTGCCCGCCCATCTCTAAACCTTTATAAACAGCCTGCCTCACAGCTTTCCCCCTTTTTTTCACCTGATGACGATTGCTTGTGTTGCGATCGAAACGGCGTGATATTGTTATTTTGATTTTTTTTCTATCTACGTGGCTTTACCGAAAGACCCAAATAATATTAATTCCTGCAGTCAAAATGTAATCTATATATATAAAAGGGAAATTTGTGAATATGTGTGTGTTCAAAATGTCTAGCGTACTTCCCGACATGCAACAAACTTGAAATTTGCCATGTGGGTACTTTCCAGACTGTACACCATGCAAAAATTATAAAAATAGACTTGTATATTTTTTTGGGGGGGGGGGCGTGCATTAATGCATATATTTTGCACGGCAAGTGAGCGGTAAATACGCGGCCTACGTGGAGGATTGGGGTGGGGGGGATGCATGACGTCAGCAGGTACACTGCGTAACGCTGCCGCATGCGGGTGACATCACACCCCAATCCTCCGCGTCGGCCGCGTGTTCATCCAAGACAAGAATCCAAGTGTCGGGCGAAGCTGGGTAGTAAAGCTAGTTATTAACATAGAGTAAATGCGTGCCCCTTGGTTCACAGCTGGACTCGCTGCTTCACCTCTGGCTGACCCTGAGTCAGAGCTCGTCTCCATCCAGCCTGGATGACAACACCTCCGAGTTGTACACCTTCTGTGCCAACAAGGCCCCGGCGATTCCTCTCTCACAGGGTTCGTCCACTCATCACGCCCATCCTATTCATCTCAATTCATGCTATTAGGAGTCACACGGCAGCAGTCCAGCTCATGTTGGTCGTTATCATCAATCACCGGAGGCTTTAGCCGCTAAATTGATTGCGCTGTTGTAATTGTTATGAATTTCTCATTTGCAATGTCAATTTATTTAGTGGCTCGTGTAGTTTTTCTGTCATTTGATTAAATACCGTTGTAACTTTGCTTCTAAAAATAAAATGGCTGTGCATTAATGTTGCATGAGGACATGATGAAGATTGTGCTCCAAGGTCACTGTGCAACCTCGCTGCTGTTTATGTGGCCCTGCCACTTGAATGAACCCTGATCTGTGTTCTAATGCGATGATAATAAATATGGTTTGAAATGCTTGGAAAGTTTTAAAGTGTTGCAAGAGACTTTAATTATTAGTGACATTAAAGAGTAGGGTAATGAAGCACAGTGCATTTTGTTCTTGAGTTTATTGGAACGGTAAATGATGCAAAGCGGTGCTGGGTTTTGTGTTTGTGTTGGCAGTGTCAATTTCCACGCTGCTGGCAGCATTGGCGTGGTATCCGGATGCCAGCCTTCGCACCTGGTGTCTGGCCTTGCAGAGCTTGGCTCTCATGACTAACATTCAGGCCACACGTAAGCTCGCCCCTGCAGTGGGAGCCTCCATGCTGTTGCAGTCACCAGAATGCGCTTCTGCAGATGCTACCAACCGTGTTCAATATTGCCATATGGCGAAGGTTTAATTAGATTCCTTCGCTGTTGTATATCATGTCTGTTTTTTCACATTTCCCAGCTTCGGCAGGCGTGTCGTCTGCTACCACGGACAGCATTGCACAAGCCATGGTCCTGGACACCAACCTGGTGGTGGCGTTGGGTCGGTTCCTCTCCGGGCGGAATCTGCACAGCACCAACCATTACAGCACCCAGGTGCAGCCTCTGCAGATGGACCCCTATTTGTTAATAAAGGCAGACCTGGTGGTGGACGCCCATGTGATCTAGCACTTTGAGGGCAAGGATTGGTGGACTGTGATGGTTTGTGAAACTCCTACACTCAGTGTTCTACAAAAAGGCCAGGAGATAATAGTACAGAAATTTGGGTTGTGAACCCATCTGTCTTGACAGTTGCAGTGTTGTCCGCTCGGGTACTGTGGTTCTACCTGGAAATAGTCCTAAGACTCCATGTGAGGCTTCTTGGATAAGTAAATGACTTAATTATTATAAGTGATGGGACTTCAGGTGTCTTTGTGAGCTAGAAATTATAATCAGTAGCCCGCAATAAGGAAGCCTTGAAGTGTCCAATTGTTGTTGCGATTCCATGTCGAATTGTTGCGATTTCATGCCTTTGTGATGGTCCAACTGTTGATCAGGTGGGGCCAACAGTGATTCAAGCTCTGCAGGAGTTCCTGAGCCGCCTACAGGTCCACCTGTCCCCCACATACCCTAGCCTCTTCAACGAGTTCCTGCTCAGGCTCGTGCAGACCCTCTCTGCAGAACGGTAAGGAAAGCTGCACCTGTGCTGTGGGACTTTTGATGTGCCATGTTTTCAAGTGAGGCATTCATTTTTTGTTAACATGGCGAAGTGATTATTTAAAGCGACCCTCTGCAGTGGACTGAATAAAGGGAATACTCATTAAGGAATTGGCTTCATATACAAATGCTAGATGCTTCTTATGAGTGGACACCCAGCAAATCTTTCTGTGATGAATAATTGGTCAATTATTTATGTCTGGCTGCTTGGCAATTTGGTAAGTGCACTTGACCCACAATCTTAAGTGTTTCAAGATCAAAACCTGGTCAGAGGTTGAATAAGTCCATCCATCAAGGATCAATAAAGATGGGAACGCTTTACGGACAACCAAAAGTGGCCCTATGGAAATACCAACCCCTGCATTGGAATAAGCAGCTACTACTGGCATAGGGCTAAGATGCCAGATTCCTTGGTCCATCAAGGAAACCTTCAACTTTTATTTAGTACTAGCGGTAAGTAACCCGGCGTTGCCCGGGTCAAAACATATTTTAGAACTACCCTTAAAAACCTTACATATGCATGCACAGCTACTAAGCTATTGTGAAAGCCCAGTGGGCCATTTGTCCATTTTACCACCAACAAAATTATAAGAGGCTTGCACAAGTCCAAAAAGTAATAGAAAGTGTGGGGTAAATAGTTGATCTAAAAGGTTTCCAAAAATTGTGGACACCCCCCCCTCAAAAAGTATATTTACCCCCGCGTAGGTATCTATCTACATACCCTACATACAACAGAGTAAGTAGTATCTCTTGACTCTGTAGTTGTATCTACTGACTGTACAGTAGTATCTACTGAGCCAGTAGTAGCTACTGTGTAGTAGTATTTGCTGATTCTAGCAGTAACTACTGACCGTAGTAGTATTTACTGGGCCTACAGTAGTATCTCTACCGACTCTATAGTAGTAACGACTAACTGTATAGTAGGATCTGCTGACTCTATAGTAGTATCCACTGACTAGTAGTATCTACCAACTCGATAGCAGTATCTACTCACTCTATAGTAGTATCTACTGACTCCAGTAGGTACTCACCGTAGTAGTATGTACTGACTGTATTGTAGTATATACTGACTGTAGCAGTATTGTCTGACTGTAGTGGTATATACTGACTGTTTTAGCATCTTCTAACTCTATATAGCAGTATCTACCAACTCGATCGCAGTATCTACTATCACTACAGCAGTGCATACTGACAGAGGTGGCACCTGCTATCACTACAGCAGTGCATACTGACAGTGGTGGTACCTGCTATGATTACAGCAGTACATATTGTGGTGGTACCTGCTTTCACTACAGCATTGCATACTGCTGTGGTGTAACCTATTACAGCATTGCATACTGACTGTGGTGGTATCTGCTATAATTACAGCAGTACATATTGTGGTGGTACCTGCTTTCACTACAGCAATGGATACTGACTGTGGTGGTACCTGATATGATTACAGCACTGCATACTGATTGTGGTCGTACATGCTATGATTACAGCAGTGCATACTGGCAGTGGTACCTGGTATTACAACAGTGCATACTGCTGTGGTGGTACCTGCTATGATTACAGCAGTGCATACTGACTGGTGGTACCTGCTATGATTACAGCAGTGCATACTGCTGTGGTGGTACCTGCTATGATTACAGCAGTGCATATTGTGGTTGCACTTGCTATGATTACAGCAGTGCATACCGACTGTGGTGATACCTGCTATGATTACAGCAGTGCATACTGACTGGTGGTTCCTGCTATGATTACAACAGTGCATACTGCTGTGGTGGTACCTGCTATGATTACAGCTGTGCATACTGATTGTGGTGGTACATGCTATGATTACATCAGTGCATACTGCTGTGGTGGTACCTGCTATGATTACAGCAATGCATATTGAGGTGGTACCTGCTATTATAACAGCAGTGCATACTGACTTTGGTGGTACCTGCTATGATTACAACAGCGCATACTGACTGTGTTGGTTCCTGCTATGGTTACAGCATTGCATGCTGACTGTGGTGGTATCCTGCTATGACTACAGCATTGCATGCTGACTATGGTGGTATCCTGCTATAATTACAGCAGTGCATACTGCTGTGGTGGTACCTGCTATGACTACAGCATTGCATGCTGACTATGGTGATATCCTGCTATGATTACAGCAGTGCATACTGCTGTGATGGTACATGCTATGATTGCATCAGTGCATACTGCTGTGGTGGTACCTGCTATGATTACAGCATTGCATATTGTGGTGGTACCTGCTATAATAACAGCAGTGCATACTGACTATGGTGGTACCTGCTATGATTACAGCAGCGCATACTGACTGTGGTGGTATCCTGCTATGACTACAGCATTGCATGCTGACTATGGTGGTATCCTGCTATAATTACAGCAGTGCATACTGCTGTGGTGGTACCTGCTATGACTACAGCATTGCATGCTGACTATGGTGATATCCTGCTATGATTACAGCAGTGCATACTGCTGTGGTGGTACATGCTATGATTGCATCAGTGCATACTGCTGTGGTGGTACCTGCTATGATTACAGCATTGCATATTGTGGTGGTACCTGCTATAATAACAGCAGTGCATACTGCTGTGGTGGTATCTGCTATGACTACAGCATTGCATGCTGACTATGGTGATATCCTGCTATGATTACAGCAGTGCATACTGCTGTGGTGGTACATGCTATGATTGCATCAGTGCATACTGCTGTGGTAGTACCTGCTATGATTACAGCATTGCATATTGTGGTGGTACCTGCTATAATAACAGCAGTGCATACTGACTGGTGGTACCTGCTATGATTACAGCAGCGCATACTGACTGTGGTGGTACCTGCTATGATAACAGCAGTGCATAACGACTGTGGTGGGACCTGCTATGATTACAGAAGTGCATACTGTGGTGGTACCTGCTATCACTACAGCAGTGTATACCGACTGTGGTGGTACCTGCTATCACTACAGCAGTGCATACTGACTGTGGTGGTACCTACTATGATTACAGCAGTGTATACTGACTGTGTTGGTTCCTGCTATGATTACAGCATTGCATGCTCACTGTGGTGGTATCCTGCTATGACTACAGCATTGCATGCTGACTGTGGTGGTATCCTGCTATGACTACAGCATTGCATGCTGACTATGGTGGTACCTGCTATGATGACAGCATTACATACTGTGGTGGTACCTGCTATGATTACAGCAGTACATACTGTGGTACCTGCTATGATGACAGCAGTACATACCGAGTGTGGTGGTACCTGCTATGATGACAGCAGTACATACTGTGGTGGTACCTGCTATGATGACAGCAGTACATACTGTGGTGGTGGTACCTGCTATGACAGCAGTACATACTGTGGTACTTGCTATGATGACAGCAGTACATATTGTGGTGGTGGTACCTGCTATGATGACAGCAGTACATACTGTGGTGGTGGTACCTGCTATGAAGACAGCAGTACATGCTGACGTTATGTATCTTAAATGTGAAATGTAAATTTGTGATTGTGTGTTCGAAATGTTAAGCATACTTGGCGACATGCAAGCAAGTTTTGTAAACGAGAAAATGGCGATTCTAAAGGAATCTACAACCTTAGCTTCCTTTGCGCTATTTAAAGAATCGATTCTTGGCGCGATCGGGTTTTATTTTATTTTAAACGAATGAGTTATCTTTTGATTTAAAGCTTTCGTGACTGCAGTAATTCATATTCTTAGTTTTTTCGGTAAAGTCACGTTGAAGGGAAACAACAAAATAATAAAATATATATAAAACAATAAAAAATTCTCACGTTTCGACCAAACGGTCGTCTTCTGAAGACGACCGTTTGAGTTACGTCTTCAGAAGACAACCGTTTGAGTTATGGTCGAAACGTCGTGAGAATTTTTTATATATATTTTATTATTTTGTTGTTTCCCTTCAACGTGACTTTACCGAAAAAACTGAGAATATGAATGAGTTATCTTTTCATTTGTAAGTTATGTTTCTAAGTTTTCAGACGGTTTAAAATATCTATTTCCCCGCTAGTAGCAGTATATATCGACTATATAGCACAAAGTACTCACCTGACAGATTTGTCGTGACGAGGCCTAGTCCCGTGCAAAGCCTCCGGCCTCGCCTAAATTGCCCGGCCGAGGCTGGGGCCGGGGCCGCTACCCCCCCCCGCACTACAATAATCCTATTTAATCGCTATAATTTTAGTATCTACCGAGCCTATAATAGTTAGTGCACACATTGGGGTGGAGGGGGAGAAAAGAGGACGTGACACTTTGATGAATTTACCTCAGCGTCGCGTGTTAATTTGTTGCATTTTGAATGAGCAATGGCGTCCCCCCTGCAACAACTCGCGTCTGTGCGTTGCCAGGGGCAATAACTCGCGTCTGTGCGTTGCCAGGGGCAACAACTCCCGTCTGTGTGTTGCCAGGGGCAACAACTCGTGTCTGTGCATTGCCAGGGGCAACGGCGTTTCGCGCATGCGCAGCAGCGAGCCGGTCGGCAAAAGTAAATAAATAAAGAGAAATCGCACCAAAACGTTAATTAACCACTTTAAAGGCGACGGATGGAAAAACGGAATAGTCTATGCCAAGCGGGGGGCCCGCGGCGCGCCGCCCGGCAAAATTTTTTCCATGCGAACCCCGCGGTCCGAGACCCAAATCCCCCGCAAGTGAGCGTACACAGACAGACGGACAGACAGACAGACAAAAAATGAATTATATAGGTTAGATAACCATGTTTGTGTGTTGCGTTAAGTCAAGGGCGGATAATAAAGCAAAAGACTCGAACAATGTGTGCCCGTGTGTCTGCATGCAGAGGACCATTCTACACGGGGGAGGGTCCGCTGGATGCACAGGTGAAGCTGCTGGAGTTCACACTGGAGCAGGCTTACGAGAGCGTGGTCGTGGAGGCCGCTTTGGGCACAGTGGAGTCCGTGGCTGCCCTCGTGCACACGTACATCACCTGCTCGGACCGCCTGGTGTCGCGCAGCAGCTCGGAGGGGGCCGTGGGGGCACGCTCCTGCTTCGGGGGCCTCTTTTCCAACAGCACGCGGCCCGGCGAGACCCAAGCGCCCATGTGTTCCGGCGCCGAGGTGACACGCGACCGTCTCATGTTCAACCTCCTCAAGCTGCTCAGCCTCCTGGTGCGCCTGCCCCTGTCCGGCGACCGTACTCACACCACCCGTGTTCAGCCAGGTATGGGATGCTGCATTGTATGTATGTTGAACTTAATTCACACCGTACGTGCTAATCGGGGTGCATTAACCTGCTGTGTGTGAATTACCATTGATGTAGATTACTTCCTTGAAGGCCATTTAGCTATAATATTGATCTTCTTTTACTCTCGGTGACAATAAATTATAGTGTATTTGCATATTGTCGGCATTTTTATTATTTATAGCCAAATCACCCTGAGTGTGCTCAATCTCATCGGATCTCGTTAGCTTAGCAGTGCTAAGCCTGGATAGTGCTTGGATGGGTCCCCACCAATGCCATTCGGTTGTCAAAGGTGGCTCCGGTATGGGGCTATGCTACGTAGTGGCTAACTAATGACAGTGCAGCAAAATCTGTCCTTGTAGGTTTCTTTGCTGTCAAGTCTGTGCACCCAGCCTTCACCAACCCACACTGACCAGCGTGGGTTGGTGAAGGCTGGCAAATAACCGTACGGTGTGGGGAGGACCCTCATCCAGCAGTGGATTGACAGAGGGGCTGTGCTTGCATAGAACGTGAATCACATAACTGGTGTTGTGATGTGTGGTCTGCGTGTGTGCCTGTGTGTTGTTGGACTCGCTCACTGCTCGCTCTCACCGCAGAGGCCACCGGTGCGACTGCCACTGGCTCGAGCTCCACAGGCAGCGTGTCCGACGAGGAAAAGGCATCATCGGGCGGGGGCAGGGACGCCGAGGGTGGCCTCACGCCCGAGAGGCCCGCTCAGGCCTGCGTGGCCGACCTGGTACTCGCCAACCAACAGATCATGAGCCAGATCCTGTCAGCCCTCAGCCAGTGCAACAGCAACACCATGGCCATGATCATGGGTGAGGCCCTGCACTCCCGCCACTTCTGGCCGTGGTTTGTCTGCGAGCGTTTGCAACGTTGAGAATTTATTGGAATGTGGAATTTCTACCGCTGGTCCAGAGGTCACCCATCGGTCATGAGCACTTAGTTCCATGCTTGTTTGAGCATGGCGACTCAACCGTTGAGTGTCACATTGTGAAACATAGCGCCTCCTTGGATATCCTTGCGCTATAAGAATGGACTGAATACGGAATTTAATACCTTAAATTATGTAATTTTATTCCATAAATATTTTTTTCCTATCTTATGAATAACAGAACATTAATATTGTAATGTTAATAATATAAGTATAATTAGTGTTTGATTACAATAGCGAATATTATGCTCCTTTACTGCTCAGTGAAGCGAAACATTTTTAAACAACTACGAGTATTGTGAGTTCGATCAGCATTTGTATTGCATGTTTTTCACTCCAGGTTTTCAGTTTTTACCATATACGCAATGGTAAATGCTTGCTAATTTACCATGGAGTATATTAATATCCTGTTTGAGTGATTATAAATAGACTTATTTAGGAAAAAATTCAATTGTAAAATAAATTAATTGAACAGTCATTCTGAGCAAAATGCCTTGCAAAAAGACGACACATTTGTATTCACTTTTACAGCTTGTGTTACCAATTGACTTTATAGAGCTAGAAAGCACGGTTGGCTACGTATGGTGCTAAATAAATTCAACATACGTACGTACATAGGAAGGAAATTCCCTAACGTCGGGTCTGCTATTGAAGGATAAGTCTGTATTGTGCAAGAAAGTAAACTGCAAGAACAGCGGAGACCCCCACACTAATTCCCACTTGGTGTTCATCTTCACACACGATGCCATTATTGTTGAGATTCAGCTCGCTCTGTCCATGCCTCCCTCCGCCCACCGCGGTCATTCAGGCGCGAGTGGACTCCACCTGAGCAAGCACGAGAGCCTGCACAGTGGCATGGATGCCATCTCTGTGGGCGACGGGCTCTTCTCCATCCTGAGCACCCTGAGCCAGCGTGCCACATCTCCCCAGCTCATGCTCCAGCCCATCCTCACCTACATGGCCTGCGGCTACATGGGTCGCCAGGTTAGTCCAACACCAGCCCGTCCTCAGCAGCTTTTAAACAGCACGTTGCGCCATAGCTATGTTCATATTGGATAAAACGTTGTAATAATTTTTATTGAGTTATTTGTCTCAAATGCAGGTGTGAAAGCAATAAAAATGTTTTTTTTTCAGGGGTCCCTTGCCACTTGTCAAATGTCCGAGCCACTCCTGTGGTTCATTTTGAGGGTGCTGGATTCTGCAGAGGCCCTCAAAACTTTTCATCTAATGGGTAAGATTTGTCTCATTACTTGCAAAGTGTAACAGATAACTATTGTTGTGATAAGCTGATGATATGCTGTGCATACATTAATTCACTGTATATGGCATCGGGCTCCCTTGGAACGAACATTAATTGATGGAGTGCCTTTGAAAATTTTCTTGTGTTGGGAGCACAAATATTTACATCCAGGTGGGGCTTTGTTGAGAGCAAAGTGAAGCTTCCTAGTTAAAATCCAATCTTGGAGTTAATTTGGCCCATAATACCTTCGGGAACAGTAAGCCAATGTATGGAATTTCCACTGTGAGCTCATGGCTGTTTGCGATCACGAGCGCCGCCCTGATGTTCATTTGAGTGTGGAGACACTTGGATATTGGCGACTGTGTGAGCAGGTGGAGTACAGCTCATCTGCAACAACATGGTGACGAGCACACGTGCCGTGATCAACACAGCGCGGAGCATGGTGTCCACCATCATGCGCTTCCTCGACCTGGGCCCCGGCCGCTCGCACGATGGTGGCCTCAAGGCACGCGTGCTCACCTCCGAGGCCGACAACTCCGAAGGACTGCACAACTTTGCTCCGTATGGTGAGCGGGCAACCCTGGACACATCGAAGTTGTAGATTAACAGCAGTGATGGGCACAGCAGAGGGAGGGTGAGAGCTCCAAACAATAGAAGAGAGAGGATTTGAGCTTGGTATTATAACAAGTGGAAGATTGGTTTGTTCTTTGCAATGCAATGTGAATTCAAGTGGCTGTATTACTCAGCCTCCTAAAGGTTTGTCATCTGGCAGCTTGATTTTCACAAAAACGTAACTCCCGCGAGCAATGGCGGAGTCAGGATTTTCAAGTAGGCAGGGCAACCCCTCAGGCAATGAATAAGTAAGGACTTGTCCCTTGCTTTTTATTCGATGTGTGTGCGGCGATGGCGCAGCCATCGATCGAGGGTCGAATTCGAACCATGTGTGATCGGCATCGCGCTCGCTGAAGGTGAATGCCTTCAGGTAAGTCGCAACTGCGCACAATTCTGAGTCACTTATAACTTCTTTGCCGTTACTTATTGCCAATTATGGACTAAGACTATTGTCCTATCATCTCATAGAGTCCCTGGCACGTAATAATATGCTACACAGTGGCAGTAGGGGTCGCAAAATGCGGATTTATTACGGCAAAATGCCGTAATAAATCGGGGAGCCCGGTGCCATATACGCGGGCACTGTTTCTGCTCGTGGGCACCTTGAACTTCTATTAATACCTACAATGGTGACCGGTGACAGTTTCAGGGAATAAATGTTCAACATATGGGCTAACCCTGAAGGCAACACTTTGGTTTCAAGTTGGTGCTTAAACCTACATGCCGAAGGTAATGTTGAGCGTTTGTTTATTCGTTTGTTTAAAAGGTACGATCACATCGAGCAGCCCAACAGCGCAGCCTGCCGAGGTGTTGCTGCAGGCCACGCCGCCCCACCGCCGAGCGCGCTCCGCCGCCTGGTCCTATGTGTTCCTGCCCGAGGAGGCATGGAGCGACCTCACCATCCACCTGCCGGCTGCCGTGCTGCTCCGCGAAATCCACATCCAACCGCACCTCGCCTCGCTCGCCAGTACGCCCCTCCCCCACGCCATGCCTTTCTGTGTGCACCTCCAATAGAACGGTTTCGTAACTCGAATGTAAGCTCGGCCTTAACCCTGTCCCATTCCGAGACGTCTGCAAGTTGCATGGTGGGTCCCGTTCACCGCTGAATCTCGGAATGCGCAAGCGGTTAGCGTAAATTGTATTTAGAAAAGCATAGCGCTGTTGTTTTTAAAGACATTGTACTCGCACCGCAGAGAACTGTCGCGACACGACCGCACTCTTTAATAGCTGGCGCCAAACTGTGCCACATGCCCTCCCGCATGGCCATCTTCCGATTCTGTTCCGATGACGTACCCTTACGTCATCGGAACAGAATGGAAGAAAAACTGATAACTTACACGTCCGTGATCGGAATGGGTTAAGGTGCATGCTTGATTGACTTTGCTCATGAATTCACGCGTGTCTCTCTACGCTGCCCCCCATGCAGCGTGCCCCTCGTCCGTGTCTGTGGAGCTGAGTGCGGACGGTGTGAGCATGCTACCCGTCTCGTGCCCAGTCGTCACGTCCGGACTCACGTACATCAAGTTGCAGCTCGTCAAGGCCGAGGTGGCGACGGCCGTGTGCCTGCGCCTGCACCGCCCGCGCGACTCGGGAACTCTGGGCCTCTCGCAGATCAAGCTGCTGGGCCTCACTGCTTTTGGGGGCATGTCTTGCTCCACAGTCAACAATCCGTTTCTGCCCACCGAGGACCAGGTGTCCAAGACCAGGTGATGAGGCTTTGGCCATGAGTTAAATCTCAGTGACGACCATAAATAATGGCATTTAACAAGAAGTCGGTTGATTTAAAAAAAATTATTTGACAATTGGTACTTGGGTCAGTATACTGTTTACAGGATTTGAACTGGCCTTTTTGGAGTGCGAAGATATTCATCTTCCTCATAATGAAGGCAATGCATATAATCTCACAGCCAACATCCATTTGTTTTATACTTGTGTATTATGTTTTTTACACTTGTGTTTATCCATTATCGAGCACATGATATTGTCCAGTCTGTATCCTTTGGCGAGGACATACACAGTGCATCGCTCAGTGTAATAGTGTGTACTCTTATGTGGGCAAAGGAAGTAAAATAGAAACAGAGGACTTCTAAATGGACACTGCTGCTGCTAATAACAATTGTTAAGATACAAGTATGTACATGACACCTTGTACGTTGATGCCTATGCATGCCCACCTAGTCAATAAGCTATACATTATTTTATTGTTTGCGTGACAGATTAAAAGTTACCAATGCAAATAAACGATTTGCTTGAGCAATTTTCCTTCCCCGTAACGTGTTCCCACTCCTGTTTTTGTCACCCCGCTATTCTGCTGACTTCACCCTGCTCCCCCACGCGAGTAGCATCGGCTGGCTGCGGTTGCTGCACCACTGCATGACTCACGTGAGCGAGCTGGAGGGCGTGATGGCGAGCGCCGCCGCGCCGACGGCCAACCTGCTGCAGACGTGCGCCGCCCTGCTCGTGTCGCCCTACTGCGGCATGCACGCGCCCAGCATTGAGGCCGTGCTGGTACGGCTCGGCCTGCAGTCCGCGCCAATGGGTCTGCGCCTCATCGACATCTTGCTGAGGGACGGCGCCGCTTGCGGGACGCGCCCTAACGGTGGGTCTCGTTCCGGTGATTCGCTTGGAACGACCGATCCCTTTTCAGAGCAGCGAGTTGCGTCATTCGTCTTCGATTGGGTGCTCGATGTCGAAGATAAAATGTTCTGTTTCTTGCAGATTTGAACAGCCCTTTGCTCCTGGGTAGACTCAATGGGCTGTCCTCTGACTCCACCGTGGACATTCTCTATCAGCTGGGCACCACGCAGGACAGCGGCACGAGGGCCAGGTACCAGATGGCCGCAGTATTACCAGAAGGCCCATCAACTGTTCTGCACTACTTTTACATCACATTAAAAGCTGTGAAAGTTAAAATATTGCAATGGACCGGTGCAAATGTCTACTTGTGCGCGTTGTCCAGGGTGCGGTCGCTGCTGCAGTGGGTAGCCGAGTGTGCGCGGCTGGGCGGGTCTCGGCGGCCCGATGCGCTGTCGTCGGAACAGGGCCTGTTGGTGCCATCACCGTCCCATGTGCACTGTGTTGCTGCCATCCTGTGGCACAGCTACGAGTTGCCCGTGCAGTATGACCTACCCGGCTTGCTCACGCGTGAGCTCTTCCAGTGGGTCCCACACGCTGCACCCCACAATATCAGACACCCTGCAAAACCACCACAATACTTTTTAACCCTAGGATGGATTCATGGGTTAAAGAGACCCAGCATGGTGTCTTTTGTATCGATGTTACGGGCTCTTGCATGACCTTCATACAACGTATCTAACGTTCCATTTAATAAAGGGATCACAGAATCATATTTTGTGAGCAAATATCTCTTGTGCGGGTCTTCCAAACCCAACCTCTGGGACAATGTGAAGTATATTAGAGCTTTGTCTCCTAGCGATAGCATAATTATAATTAGTGTGTGGCTGTGATGACTAGCTGTAATATTTAACAATCGTAAATGACAACATATACTGTAAATGTAATTATTATTGCTTTGAATTGAACACAATGATCTCTTGCTTTGCAGGGCGTTGTACACCTGGTCCACCTCCCTTCCCTTCAGCGTGGCTCTCAAGAAGGCGGTGGACTGGCTGTTGTGCACGTTCTGCCACATCCACCCGAGCTACTTCCCAGGACTGCTGGGCTGGCTAGGTGTGCCCCTCCCCTCCCTGCAGGCCCAGCGCAGCATGGCCCTCACAGACGACAGCAAAAAGGCTGATCTGCGCGAGGGTCTCACGGATGACTCTAAGCGCGGCAGCGCCATGCTGAACACCGAAAATCGCGTTCCCTTAGCGTCCACCCTGGACGAATTGCGACTCGCAACGCTGGCAGCTGTAGCCCAGTCCCCTGAAGCCACAAGGCAGCTGCTGGACTCACGGTTTCCCGCGCACCTAGCCCAAGGGTTGGTGGACTGTTGCTTGGCCCTCATTTCTGCTACAGCCTCAAGCCCCAGCTCAGACCAAGCACCTTGCACCAGCAGAAATGGTGCGTACACTGAGCCGGACGGCCCACACCACATGGAATTGACGGCAGACCTCGTCACGCCGGTGCTGCGGTTCTTCACCGAGGTTGGCAGCAGTCACACGATGAAGGACTGGCTCGGAGGGCCTGAGGGCCGCCCATTGTGGACGTCGCTGTTGTCCCTGCTCTGCTACTCTGTGTCCACCTCGTCCCCATCCACTTTGTCCTCCTCTGCCACCTCGTCCTCGTCCACGCCGTCATCGTCCTCTGCCTCGCTGTCCACCGGGGGCTGCAGCGCTAACGGTGCCGCCAGCAGTTGCCGTGCTCCGCGACCGTGCTTGACCTCGCTGGCCTCCGCTTCGCCAGGAGTCCTCACCACACAGCAGAAGAGCAGCATTGAGAATGCAGCGGTGGCATTCTTCACACAGTGCATTTGTGGGCACCCTTCCAACCAGAAACTCATGGCCCAGGCAAGTCCTGCACATGAAGGCACATTGGGGTGGCATCGCTGCTCTCACCTAAATTGCTAACTTCTTCCATAATCTTTGCATCACGCCGTGTATATTTTTTTTAAACCGACACAGTTTTCTGGTTCGCACTTGCAATTGCCATTCCTGGAGAACTCACAAGGAGTAGCTAATTTGGTTTTGTTAAGCGGTGCCATGTTATTTTGAGGCATTGGAGGGTCCACTCTTGTAGGTGTGCATTGGGTAGTGAGGACTGACGTGGGAGTGGCTGTGTCTCCGTGCAGGTGCTCTGCGAGCTGTTCCACGTGACGCCCCTGCGCAACAACTTGCCCGTGTCGGGCAGCATTTCGGGCTTCGTGCGCCGCCTCTTCCTGCAACTCATGCTGGAGGACGAGAAGGTGTTGGTGTTCCTGCACTCGCCATGCCCGGTACGTCCCATGCAACCGCACATTCAGCTTTCTTTATCACTGTTATAATCCATGAACATTGCTCTGTTCCTGTGAAGTTCAGTAATCCTATTTTAATTTATACATTGACATTTTGATTATTATTTCACATTCTTGTGTTTTTTTAAATATAATTCTGATACTTTTTAGTTCTTGGAGGAAATGTAAGGTTGTGTGTGTGTTGGGGGTAAATGCTGTTATGTGGCCAAGGGAATGATGTGGCCAGCACCACACCCAGCCACCTGTGTTTCCCCAGAGCAGATGTTTTACGGGGGGATCTTTTTATTTCTGTGTCTCCGTGTGGTGTCACTTCCAGCTGTACAAAGGACGAGTGAACGCCATCAGCCACATGATTCAGCACCCCATGTACGGAGCCGGCCACAAGTTCCGCACCCTACAACTGCCCGTCTCGACCACGCTGGCCAGCGTGCTCGACCGTGTATCTGGTCAGCAAGACTTTCTAATTCTAACCCCACAACCTTGGGCTCCACAATGAAACCCTTAACACACAGTAACCATTTACACCCCCCTACGCCCCCCTCGCTGGCAATTAAATGAATTGTTATGCATCAGAGTTGCTGTTTAATAAAAAATAAAGTTTCGATTTAAAGCTTTCGTGACTGCAAGGATTCATCTTCTTTGGTTCTTTTGGTAAAGTCACGTAGAATGAGAATAAAATAATAAATTGATCAAATAAAATAACACAATAAAATTCTCACGACGTTTCGGCCACGACACAAGCGGCCTTCATCAGGTGAAGGGACGAGACTGTCTGGAGGACAGCGCTGGAGCGAAAAAGCCACGCTCAGATCGCGACCTTTAAGCTGTGTGAGAAGAAACAAAGCGCCTTGACAAAGGAATTAGCATAGAATTTAGCATTGAAATGGCTGAGTGATTAGCTTGTGACTGGTCACAGAAATGGCTATGTTAAAGTTAAAGCATACACATCCGCAGAGGCACCCCTTGACAAAGGAATTAGCATAGAATTTAGCATTGAAATAGAGTGATTAGCTTGTAACTGGTCACAGAAATAGCTATGTTAAAGTCAGAGCATACACATTCACAGAGGCACCTAGTACAAATCAAACAGGAGAATTTAGCATTGAAATAACTAGGCGAATTTAGCATTGAAATAACTGAGTGATTAGCTTGTGACTGGTCACAAGCAAATCATCAACATAGCCATTTCTGTGACCAGTCACAAGCTAATCACTCAGTTATTTCAATGCTAAATTCGCCTAGTTATTTCAATGCTAAATTCTCCTGTTTGATTTGTACTAGGTGCCTCTGTGAATGTGTATGCTCTGACTTTAACATAGCTATTTCTGTGACCAGTTACAAGCTAATCACTCAGCTATTTCAATGCTAAATTCTATGCTAATTCCTTTGTCAAGGGGTGCCGCTGCGGATGTGTATGCTTTAACTTTAGCATAGCCATTTCTGTGACCAGTCACAAGCTAATCACCCAGCCATTTCAATGCTAAATTCTATGCTAATTCCTTTGTCAAGGCGCTTTGTTTCTTCTCACACAGCTTAAAGGTCGCGATCTGAGCGTGGCTTTTTCGCTCCAGCGCTGTCCTCCAGACAGTCTCGTCCCTTCACCTGATGAAGGCCGCTTGTGTTGTGGCCGAAACGTCGCGAGAATTTTATTGTGTTATTTTATTTTATCAATTTATTATTTTATTCTCATTCTACGTGACTTTACCGAAAGAACCAAAGAAGAAAAAATAAAGTGTACGTTTTACTTTGAATGTGGCACCTCTAGTGGCTGCACTGGTTACGTGAATATTACATGAAACGTGAATACGCGCTTGATTGGATTCGCGTATCAAGTGTTAGAATCTCATTTAAACTTTTGAATCGATGCACCATTGGGTATACAATTGACAGCCAGAGGGGTTCCTCCCCACTGTTCTAGCGATCCCCTAGTGTCAAAATGTTGACAACTTGTAACTGAAACGACAAACATATCGGTAGTGTTAATAGCAGAGTTCATAATACGGTAGTCAAATGTATGACTTTCAGTTACTTTATTTAATTTCCAGACTCAGTAATTATCGTGGAAAATAGTTAGCACTGCGCTTGAAAATCCTGACCATGGTTAACACTAGCGGCGAGTAATATCTCGTCCCGTGTTCACATCAGCACGGTGGAGTGTGGTCTAATAACTCGCACGGCGTGGAGAGGCGGCCCTCTCCAGCAGCAGATTGACAAAAAGCTGTACATGTTCCATGGGAAACGATGGTGTCGCTAATTTAACAGATGTGCTGTTGATGTGCTTTGCAATTTTGAAGGGTGACCGAAGCGTGCTTTGTGGAGTTGCTCAGCTGCGACCCTATTTGACAGATACACCAAGCATAACTGCGAAGCTCTTTGGTGGGCAGAAGGAGGAGAAGGAGAAGAAGCACCAGGAGAGGAAGGAGAAGGGCAAGTTTGACAGTGGCTTGCAGGATGCCTACGGAGTTGTCATGGCTTCCGGTAATATGACATAACCGCAGTGTGGCCATGATTCCATTTTAAACGGGGCAAAACGTGGCAGCGGCTGTTTATGGAACAATTAGCTGCATGTCACTCACTTGTTTTTATCACAATGTTTCTGGATCAATAGCTTCGTATAAGCAATTTGCTTAACTCCAAAAATAAGGGTTGCCAAAGTGAGTGGTCGTTATTAAGTGACAGGCAATTTACATTTTTTATATATACTTGAGTCACAATCTGTTAACATTAAATATTGTCAATTGGTCTTAAATACTTTTTTATGCAAGACTAGTTATGGACAAATGATTTATGTACATTCTCTATTGAAAATGGCAACGGTATATTTCGGTAAGAATAGGTTTTTCCCCCTATTTTTCTGGCAACAAAACTGAAACCTTTTTACAAGGATTCATGTCTACATTAACCACAATACTTGTGGTCAGAATGCAAACAAAAAACACCCTGATAATATATGCATTGTCCTTGAAACTGATTGGTCCACACCAGAGAGCTTTCTTTTGAGCCTCGTCTCATGATTCCTTGTAAAAAGGTTTAAGTTTTGTTGCCTGAAAAACGGGGAAAACCTATTCTTATATTTTGGTACTGGCAAAGGAGGTCTCATGAAGTATATATTGTAGTCAAGGTTGGCTTGGTGGTGGAAGTTTGAACTCTGTTCGTGGCTGCTATAGGCTGCTGTACATGATGGGGTGGTTCTGGTGCTGATGCCATCTCTGATTCCCTCTCTTGCAATTCTCCTCGGTCCCAACCCTGAAGGCCTCAAGTCGCAGTCAAAGCGCTCTGTGTCGGCGACGCCTCCGCGACCCCCTACGCGCCGCGGCCGAACGACGGTAAACCCTACCCTGGCCGAGAGGGCATCTGCCGACTCTGCCAGCAAGACCATCAGCATCCCTGTGCTGTTACTGTACCACCGTCTGCTGCCTGGTGAGGTCCCCAGTTGATCTGCCAACCCTTTTTCCCCTGTCCCGTTAGCTTGGCCCGTCAGAGATCTCGCTGCGGGCACAGGAAAGTTGAGGGAGGTTTAATCGCTACCTGTTTCCCGAAACGGAAATGTTTGAGATTGGCTTATTAACCGTTATGTGCACTGCACCTTCATTGTTGTTTTTGGGATTTAACCAAGGTTGTCATTTAAGTTGGAATGACAATATTAGTATTCTTAGCTCTTTCGGTAAAGTCACGTTGAAGGGAAACAATAAAATAATAAAATTTATATAAAACAATTCATGCAAACCGACACACCTGATGACGACCGTTTGTGTTATGGTCGAAATGTCGTGAGAATTTTTATTATATATATTTTATTATTTTATTGTTTCCCTTCAACGTGACTTTACCGAAAGAGCTAAGAATATGAATTACTGCAGTCACGAAAGCTTTAAATCAAAAGACAATATATTTTTTTATTTTTGTTAATTTCTTTTGTTCCGTAAAAAACATCCACAAAACGAATAGTCAAATCCAACAATGTCTTTTTTTAAGTATGAACATTTAAATATTTTTATTAGTGATCTAAAAGTTAGTACATTGTGAAATAAAACTTGGCAAATAATTTCAGGTGACCAAGTGTGTGTTGGGTATGATGTCTGGAGGCTGCCAAATGCCACCCACTTGTCCCAATGCACAGAAAATACGACTGCGTAGTTTACCTCTGGCTAAAAAAACACGCTCTGCATTGAATATTAACTGGATATTCCGCAGGCAAAAAAAATGTAAAATATCTAACGTTCTAAATATCAATGTGCAACGTCTCGTAGAATAATTGAACGCTTACGGTATGACACTGGCATTCTTCAATGTGCCCTGTAGCTGAGGAGTTAAAAAAAACATGTGGAAGTTTAATTGTCTGTCTTTTCGGATAATTCTTGTAAAACACTATATAATGGAAATTAATAGTTGACGGGTTTATTGATGCACTATGTAACGTAATGCTTTTTTTTTAAAGCTGGAGTGCCAATGCTTTTACAGGATCCCAGCTTTACATATCCACAGAGGTTCATCTGGAGAACAGCAATACATTATTCTTTCCTTGCAAATTTATTTTTTTAAGTCTGCTGACATTTTCATGTGGCCATAAAGTTAGCTTAAAATTGTGAGAGGTGTCATTTTCTGCTGAAGGACAAGTAATTAATTCTAAGCCATGTGGTCCCCATTCTCCCTGATGGACGACTGTTAAAAGCTTAAAATGGTGGATGTGAGTACCTTGCATATCATTTACATAATCAGATGTTTCGCTGTCTCGTCCAAAATACAAAAAGTGGCGATATGGCGATGATTATCCTTTTGGTTCCCCAATCACCATGGGGCCCAACCAGTGCGTTTGACGAGCTGCCAGTGTTTCCAGATGTAATTTGTTCTTTTCTATGGATGTGTCGAGTGTATGGAATTTTTTATAGCTTTTATCACATTCCAGTCTTGATCTTTAACTGGTGCTGTAATTGGCTCTGAAAATTGCATTTTTCTTTCTAACTTTGTTGGAATACTTCAAAGTACTGATAGACATCTTAAATTTTTTTTATATATTCATAATTGCTTGCAGGGTTGGGAGGGGGGGTTGATACAATAGGAAGGAAAATGATCAAGAGTCAGCAGCTTGTCATTGCTTAAGGAAAAGTACTCAGTACTGTTGTTATAAAACAACATCACGTAAGAGTCTCAGAATATATTCCCTTTAAATGTCATTTTTTCTGTCCCTCCGTCTGTCTGTCTGCGCGGGTACCTTGAGATGTTTTTAACTGACAAACTGTGGGGTTTATGTATAAAAAAAGTACACGGATACCATGCCATATGCCCCGGGACGTAAAAGCGCAATTCGTATTTCACATCTGCGCATGCGTGAGAACGCCGGCTCATGTGGTGGTCGTTGCCCTAGCAACGCACACACGCTGTCGGTGGGGGGAATTCACATTCGCGTTAAAAATGCAAAATAAATACACAGCGCTGAGGTAAATTCTTCACAGTGGTATGTCCTCTTCTCCCCCCCCCACCCCAATGTGTGCACTTACTACAGGGTCAGGAGATACTACTATTATAGTCCTTAGATACTATTCCTGTTGAGCGGGCGGTGGGGGTGGGGCGGTATAGCAGCCCAGCCCCAGCCTGCCAAGGTGCCACCTCGGCCGGCTAGGCAATCTAGGCAAGGCCGAGGGCTCTCCACGGGACTAGGCCTCACAACGGCACTTTGTATAATAGATACTATTATAGAGTCGATATATACTGTTATAGAGTCGATAGTTACTACTGTAGAGTCTGTAGATACTCCTGTAAGGTCGGGAGATCCTACTACAGAGTCTGTAGATGCTACTGTAGAGTCAGTAGATACTGCTATAGAGTAAGCAGATACTACTATAGTTAGTAGTTACTACTATAGTCAGTGGATACTACTATAGAGTCAATAGATACGACTATAAATTCCATAGATACTACTATAGTCATTAGATACTACTCTAGAGTCAGTATTTCTACTATAGAGTTGGTTGATACTATTATAGAGTCGGCAGATACTATAGATTCTAGATTTGAAGCTTTCGTGACTGCAAGGATCCATACTCTTTGGTTCTATTCGGTAAAGTCACGTAGGTAAAAAATAAAATAACAAAAATCACGACGTTTCGGCCACAACACAAGTGGCCTTCATCAGGTGAAGGGACCGTGCTGTCATGAGGACAGCGTTGGAGTGAAAACAGTAAAAAAAATTCAAGTAGTGGTATCCCAAACTTTCATAGCTGCTTATTTCTCTCTACTCACCACTCACTCCACTCACTCCACTCACTCCACTCACTCACTCCACCCACTCACGCCACTCACTCACTCCACTCACTCACTCCACTCACTCCACTCACTCCACTCACTCCACCCACTCACGCCACTCACTCACTCCACTCACTCACTCCACTCACTCACTCCACTCACTCCACTCCACTCACTCCACCCACTCACTCCACTCACTCACTCCACTCACTCACTCCACTCACTCCACTCACTCCACTCACTCACTCCACTCACTCACTCCACCCACTCACTCCACCCACTCACTCCACTCACTCCACTCACTCCACTCAGTCCATTCACTCACTCTACTCTCCCCCCCCCCGCTGCTGGTCCGTCATGGTCCCCACCCGCTCCTGGTCCATCATGGCTCATACACCTCCTACGTACATCGTGCTCATTTTTATGCTAATTCCTTTGTCAAGCGTTTTGCTTCTTCCCACACAGCTTAAAGGACGCGACCTGGGCTTGGCTGTTTTCACTCCAACGCTGTCCTCATGACAGCACGGTCCCTTCACCTGATGAAGGCCACTTGTGTTGTGGCCGAAACGTCGTGATTTTTGTTATTTTATTTTTTTACCTACGTGACTTTACCGAATATAACCAAAGAGTATAGATACTATAGAGTCAGTAGATACTACTGTATAGTTAGTAGATACTACTACAGTCAGTAGATACAACTACGGTTAGTAAATGCTACAGTCAGATACCATCAGAGAGGCAGTAGATACTTATTTTGAGTTAGTAGTTACTACTATAGTCCCGTGGATACTGCTTTCGTCAGTAGTTACTACTGTAGAGTTGTTACTGCTATAGAGTCAGTGGATAATACAGTCAGTCGATACCACTATAGTCAGTATACTGCTACAGAGTCGGTAGATACAACTATAGAGTCGGTAGATACAACTATAGAGTCGGTAGATACAACTATAGAGTCGGTAGATACTGCTATAGAGTCAGCAGATACTGCTGAGTTAGTCGTTGCTACTATAGTCAGTGGATACTACTATAGTCAGTGGATACTACTATAGTGCCAATAGATACTATTTTTTTATGTAGGGTGTTTAGGTATATACGCCTACGTGGGGGTAAACATCTTTTTTGTGTATCTATATGTTATGTTTTTAAGATAAATTCTTAAATATATTTTTCCCCCGGGCAACGCTGGGTACTTCCTGCTAGTGCATTATAAAATCTATCTTTGACTTAGTGCCATAGCACATCATCAGCAGCTCTTTGCATGGAACCTGTTGACTGTTTGAGGCTAACACTGAATCCTAATCAACCTCCAATAACTGTTCCTATTTCGAGATTCTGAAGGTCATACCTCGAGTTAATCAGAGGCCAAGAAATGCAGGGACCACATTTTCTGCAATTTTAACAAGGGCTTCCCACATGCTGTGGTTTGCGATGTCTCTTTTTACAGTGTTTGCTGGCCAATGACACCTCCATAATCATGTAATTGGTATTTTTGAAAACAACTGAAACAGTGGTGTGTCTTCCAACACATGACAGTGTTTGTCAGTGGATATATTTCCTTATCATTAGCATTGAAATATTATCAATGCAGGGCATTTATTTAGATAACTAAGAATTGTTCTTAAAAAATACTTTGCATACCCACTTCATTTCCACATGCTTACACGGTGGACAAAATTAACATCATTAGTTTAATTTAATAGCTAATGGCATTTATTGTTTCATCCGGGAAAGCCTTACCAAGTCTTCAGATAGTTTCCATGACCGTTTTGAATTGAATTTTTTCTTGCTCGTATGGGGCGAAAAACGCTCAGTTTCAACCCACTTGTTCTATTGCCATCTGGCCACCTTGCAGCCTAATGCATTTTAGCGTTTTACAAATCTAGGTGATCTCTCATCCTCTGCCTCAAAAGTGCTGGATTCTATATATGTAGCACCACGGACAGCTCTACTGTGATATGTGTTGAATCTCACTGCTGGGAAACTCACTTGAATGGCATCGGGCCGTCCTAATACATAGTGTTCAAACTTAAATAAAATTATGTACATGAGATATACAATTAAATTAAAAGTAAACTGAAATGTAATCTAACATTTAAGTTCTCAGAAGGCTATCCTACGCAGTAATCAGAATCAGAAAGGGTTTTATTCGCCATGTAAGTTCACACCGACACGGAATTTACTTTGGCAGGATGGTGCATACATTCAACATATAGGAATCTAAAATCTTAAATAAGTTTTAAACAAGTCTTACTATAATAATGGTTAAAAGTCTAACATTAAGGGGCTGAAGTATATAAAATTAAATAAATATCGAATATAAAATAGCTTTAAGATATAATTTAAAAATACAAATACAAATAGGGAAACATAGTTAATATCAGCAACGTGTCGTTATGTAGATCAAATGTTAAAAACAGTGTTAGCCCTTGGCCTTGTTTAACAGGCCAGCAGCAGATGGGAAGAAACTGTTTTTATGGCGTGAGGTTTTGGTCCTGATGGACCGAAGCCTTCTGCCGGAGGGGAGTAGCTGAAATAGAGAGTGTCCAGGGTGGGAGAAATCGGCCATAATCTTCCTCGCTCGCCTGAGGCACTACATTGTCACTGCAGTGATCCAATGAACCGAGGATGGTAGACTTTGACAAAACGGCCCACCTTTTTCTCCCACCAGTAATCCGTTACCATCAATTGACGTCGCGGCGTTATCAATAATGACACAATTGTGCCTTAGTCTTGAACTATGTCCAATCAACATACGTGGCGCTTTTATTATAACCTATGCCACTTCTGCTCGGCTCCCCACCCCCTTCCCCACCCTTGAGCCATGTGAATTGATGACGAGTGATGGGGCGATTAACGTGCTGAGCAGCAGCCGGCGGAGGGTGAGGGTGTTTTGAGAGTCAATAACCCAACACAAGTGGCAAACATCCATCACTGCACCGCCACCACTCTATGCAAATGCACGAACGCTAGAGACACGGCCGCCTTGCAGCCATTTGTTAGCTTCGCCGCATTGGCAACACACGCCGATTCTCTTCTCTTCATTGGCGCACATTTGCACTCCTGTAGTCGGAAATCATGTAATTTTAATAACAGATTCTGCTGTTTGTCATGGTAAAATTGTATCTTTATGATGTTTTGTGTTCAGTCAGTCCTTACCCTGCACCTCCGATTAGCACGGTTGGCTACGGACGGTGCGAAAGAAGTTCAACATACATAAATGTATAATGTTACATCTGAGCGGTTTCATTTATGTACCAAAACCCCTGGCTGCAAGGTGGATATAATTGGCAAAAGTCCTTTTAAAGGCAGAGTGAGTGCAGATGTTTTCTTTATTCAACATTGCATCTAAAATAAGCGAATATTCCAAACAACACGAACTACAATCTCTAACCATCTGCTGGGATTAATCGAGCAAAACCCACTTAATAAACTGACGGAAAAAACATTCACCTTCAGTGACACATAATTTGTTATTGCACCACAGCGTTTGCCAGCAGTCTCGCATACCAATGGCCAGAAAAAATGCATAGGCTGAGTGCAGTTCTGTTTTCCAAATCTAATTGCAGTAAAGTAGTCTGAGTAAATGTTGTTGCAATAAATGTTAATCACCTCCAAATATAGCAGATTCCAATTTGCCTGCTTTGCATGTTGTCAACGAACTGGGCATGCATTTGGTTTTCTATTAAATATCGTGTCACTTCGTCCCCAGATGCTCGTAAAAACCCACAGTCATCTTTCTCTTAGAATATTAACCGTGGCACATTTCATTCTGCTGTGGATTTCAGTGTCCAGCACCTTTTCTAAAATGTAAAGTAATATTGCCTGTTAATTCTGACTTCTATCTTGCCTTTTTCGATTTTAATTGCAGCAGAAAATAGCCAAATTGTCTAATGTTAGAGCCCAATGGAAGCATATATTAAAGCTGTCAAACGAGATGTTCTGCTGATGCGTTAAAAACCTCTTTTGAGACTTTTCAATTAGATTGATGAGCAGAATTTGGATTGTGTTTCAGTCGGTCTTGCTGTACGTTATTGGAAAACATTTCCCACCGCAGATATTTGGAAGTTATGATGAAATAACTCTCTTCTGTAACTCGCTTTAATCTGTTTGTCTATTTTATAGCCAGTCTTGATATGTATATGTTTGTAATGCGTTTTTATCCTTTCCAGAAAGCTATTCTGTTGATCTTTGTACAGAAATGCAGGAGTCAATTCTTTCTTCTTGAAATACTCTCTTAACCAGCCAGCTTTGATTTGTCTGTCATTGTTGTTTTATATTTTTATTGAGTTTTATATTTCACTTTATTGGGATGAGTCATATCAAGTTGTTTTCCTGTGGAATAGGATAGAAATTTCTAATGTGCTTATAATTTGACTGGTGACTTACTTGGTCTCTACTGCTTCTATCTATACCACAATTCATCACAATTTCTCATTTTTTGGAGGGTTTATTTTTTGGTGTGAAATAAATTTTAATGAAATATGTATAAAAATGAGCCTATATCATGTGATACAGTAATATCCCGATTGTTAGCCGTTCAATCTACAAAGTGCAAGGACATTTTAAGCCATTGAATTTATACTACAGACATTAATATTTATTAAGGATCCATATATATGGCTACATGGACCAGATTTAAATCGCCTTGAGCTGTTCCGCATACTAACATGTGCAAATGCAACAGCCTGCAGCGTCTGTATTTTTGCTCCATTTTGTGGACATATGCACAGCTTTACATGATTTGATGGTGTCACTTGGCCTATTTTGGCATTAGATTATCAGCGTTTCAGAAAATCCACCATGGCCCAGGTGTTCTATTTCCAGCAATTTAGGCCCCCTCTTTGTAAAAAATAGTAAATGTTCAGCTCTTCGATCATTATGTATTTTCAACGTTTCAGAAGTATATGTAACATTTTAAATTTACATGCGCGCAATTCGAGGACATCCAGCATGTTTGGAGGTCCCAAGAACACGTTGGTTAGCGCATGCCGTTGATGCTCTGTGCCGTCGCTCACAGGTCAGCCCCTTCCCCCCGAGCTCACCCTGGCACAGCTCTTGGCCCTGCTACACGACCTCAAGTTGCCACAGGGATTTTGTTCCATTGACCTCACCGTCAAGCTTGGCTCAAAGGTCATTCCTGACTCCAGCCTGTCCAAGACTGATGCCTACAAACGCCTGAGGACGGAGAAAGGTGAAACCTTGAGTTTTGTGGAGAATAAAAACGTTATATGTTGTATATTATTTTAAAAGTCCCTCGACAGATTTACAGTTATAGTAATAGTTTAAATTTCTTACTGTGAATATATTTTTTCCACACAATGCCATGCATCCGCTAAAAATAATACCTTACAGCCCTTTGTCAATCTATTGCTTGATGGTCTTCCCAAGCCATGATGTTTTTTTGGCTATACTTCATCAAGCAGTTCAGCGGAGGCTGGTAAAGGTGTTGGGGGACCGGATTATATAATCACTCGCCCCTGATGTTAACCGTGATCGGGAATCCAACTCGCAACACCAAGTTCAAGACTCGGTGTGTGCCAACCAATGCACCACTGCTTCCCCGTATATTGCATAATAATGCGTTCTCATATATACCCCTGCATATTACTCTAAGCTGCTGTTTTACACTGAGCAGGGTCTATACCTTAAACAGGTCACGTCCAAGCCAGGTGTTTTAGTGTATGGACCTGGCTTGGCATTTGCAGGTGAGCTTCAGCCACGAAGAAATTAAGAGCGTGTGTGTTTGTTTGTGCAGAGCAAGGCGTGGAGCTGCCGCTGGCATGCGTAGAGGCGGAGGGGCTGCAGACTGTGGAGGAGTCCATGGACGTGGCCCTGGACGAATCTTTGCTTGAGACGGCGCCCGTGCAGTCTCCGCTGCAGGTGTTTGCGGGTCTCGGGGGCCTGGCTCTCATTGCCGAGCGGTTGCCCATGCTCTACCCAGACATCATTCAGCAGGTCAGTTCTTCAGATTGCCTCTCCAACTACTGCCCTCTTCATCCTTGCCACCAGCTGTGAGTTCCTCTCCTTCCTTATGGTAACCTGGATGTGAATCGATGTTTTTTCGACTCAATGAGTGCGAGTGCTTTGTGGGATCTTATTTGATGCGCTCCGTTGAATTTAGCTTTTTTCAGTTCAGGCTTTTTTATTTTATCACATTTCTGTATAGTTACGTAGATTATTTTCAGAAAGCATTGCACTCCTGCCTTTAGGCTTGACCCAGCTCATTTGTACTGGTATTTAATGGTGGTTACTTCTGCTATATGTGCTTTAAAAAATAAAAAAAAACACAGTGATGTTTTTTGAGCTGGCAGCCGATTTAATTGTATAATGCGATTTCTTTTCACCCAATCAAGTTGTCATTGCCACTTGCCCTTTTTTTAAAACTGTACAATATAACACTTTGAATGTGATATGGTCTTCTTGCTTAAAATTGCAATGACATTCTCGGTTGAGTGATGAGCGCAGAACATAATAAATGGGTAAAATGAAATATTTATTTTCGCGAGCATTTTACAGATGCATACATTCTTTGCTTACTCGGCATTATTTCCAAATTGGTTATATTCCACGTTGGATCACGGTAATATGTGATATGGCGACAGCTTGGGAGACCTTCACACAGCAGCAGATAGCTCGTGGCTGCTGATGATATGCCGTGTGTAAATAGCACATTTGCGAATTGATGATATCCTGTTTCACGGGCCATTGATGTGTTGGTTAGGTTTGTTGTATTGTAAAAGGTAATCTGAACAGCAGGTGGTGTTAAAAGTCTGCCAAATTGATATATAACAAATGTAAGTATTTGAAGCATGCTTCAAATGATGGAAATTCTCCCGTCTGATGCAAAGCAAATGGTTATTCAAATGCAACATTGAGAGACCCTCAATCCTTTGAACAGATTGTTATTTCCATGTATATTGTTTTCTGAACCTTTGAACTAAGCCACGATGGCAATGCATCACACATTTAAGAAAGTATTTTTATGAAATATACTGTTTACCAATACAATCAAAACACCCACCCTCTATATATTGTTTGGTGCTTTAAATATTGTCATTGCAAAGCTGTTCGCATTTTAACCAAAACAAAAATGCATGCTATACATCTGCTTCTACATTCATCTATGAGGGGATTTGTATTTTCATGTTGTCTGACATTTAGTCTACAAAGTGCATACAAAATCAATCTGCCAGAACTGTAAGCAGCATGACATCAAACATAATAATGTTCGTTGGGTGCGATTGTATAGGGCTTGTGAAATATTAGTGTCTGTGGGTGTAAGCAGCTAAGACACTGGAAGCTAATAAGGGTGATAAAATTTTCTTTTTTTTATCAATTCAATGCATCACGCGTTTTCAATTTGAATGTTATGTTGTAAGTGTCACGGGCGGTCACTGCGCATGCTATAACCTGGCATATTGCCGCTTTAACCGAGCATTCCTATTGCTCTTTTGAACTTTTTATATCTTGGATTTTGCTGGTGCGTACTTGCACATTCGTGTTTTGTACAAACAGGTCGTGTAGGTTGGCCGTAAACCTTTTCCCGTACAGAGCGTTTATACCCTGATTACATGATGGGCTGTTTTGGTAATTACACGAAGCAGATGTCTGCTGAATGGAATGAGGCACTAATGAGATGGTATGTGATTAATATGGCATTTGCATATTCACTAGCTTGCGGATTTGTGTAAGGCTTACTTTGTGGGTTTGTTTCCATGTGGACTGTGCTGCGGTCTTCATTTTCAAAATACTTGCTCGGAGGATAGTTGTGGGCTTGCCGATGCTGTAAACGTGACCATTGTGAAATGCATTATGGATGTTTGTTGTGACTGGCCAGGTGAGCGGGCCAATGATGGCTGCATCGGGACAGGACCGTGGCACGCGGGACCCTGAGCAGTTCGAATGGGTCACATTGGAGCCGAGCGGGGAGATGGGCGGTTATGAGCCGACCGAGATCCTGGAGCCCTGCGTCGCACCCTCCACCTCGGGCTCCACCGTGGCGGTCTCCGTCGCGAAGCCTCTGCCGCGGCCGCCGTCTTTCTGCCCCATCCCTGCACATTCCCTGGCCGCGTTCGGCCTGTTCCTGCGGCTGCCCGGCTACGCCGAGGTGCTGCTCCGGGAGAGGAAGCACGCGCAGTGCCTGCTGCGCCTCGTGCTGGGCGTCACTGACGATGGCGAAGGAGGTGATCACCATATTTCCTTTGTTGTTTCCCGTTATCCTTTACAGTTTTTAATGGATGTATATCTTTCCCTCGCTCTGCTTTATTCTGAAGAGGAAAAATAGGATAGCCTAAAAAAGTAATTTATACTGTCTGATCCAGAGGATGGCTGTCCTGGTTGTTCACCTCCCGCTGACATACCGCCCACTTTAAAGCTTTTGCTCCATCTTAAAACCTCTCCCTTTTCTAGCCAAGTACACAAAGTGTTTTGTTGTATTTTTTTTTGCAGTTGTAAAGCAATTTTCCTTCAGCCAGACCAGTCTAACATTCTTATAGTTTTGAACTGACGGTAATTTATTTGTTTTAAAAGTGTTGCTGACATTCCAGTCAAAATTGTGTCATGAAAAATTAATGGTGCGATCTCTCCCCCCACAAGTGTTTTTTTTTTTAGAAAAAAAAAATTCCCAATGAACGATTTGGAGCACTTCGATGTGGTAATGGCTGGCGACGAGTTCACGGGGAGCGAGCGCGGTTGTAAGTGAAAACGCAAGTGCAATGCGTGCTGTTTCTAGGAGCCGACATCTCTCTCCCTTGCGCGTGCGTGCGCAGGCCATATCCTGCAATCGCCATCGGCGGGCGTCCTGCCCACACTGCCCTTCCACGTGCTGCGCACACTCTTCAGCGCCACGCCGCTCACGACGGACGACGGCGTGCTGCTGCGCCGCATGGCGCTGGAGATCGGCGCCGTGCACCTGCTGCTCGCGTGCCTCTCGGTGCTGTCGCACCATGCGCCGCGAGTCAGCAGCTCCAGCCTCGCGCAGGCCGAGGTGAGCTCTCAGGCCCTGTGGAGGTTAAAGTTACTTCATAATGATGAGCACATTTGGTATCAGGCTATCACAAAGGCTGCTATTAAGTCTGCCAAATAGGTTGCGATTTTGCCATCTGTTTTTACCCGAGTTACGCCTGCAGGGAATTTTCTTGTGTAGCGTATTATAAACAACATCCTATATTGCCATACTAATTAAAAATGCTTCAAGAGAAAGAATGAGTGATGTGTTGTTCAGTCAAACAAACTCACGTTAAAGACACCATAGTGATGGTGAAGGAAAATGTGGGCTTGGGCAGGTCACGTGTTGAGAAGAGACGATGACCACCGGGCAAGACAGTTGACGAATTGGCAGCCAAAGAAAAGAACACGTATCAGGGGATGACGGAAGCGGTGATGAAGCGAAGACATCCGCTCATGTGCAGGATACGAAATGATGGACTGTGTCATTGCAGGACTGAGCGATTCCAACAGTGTGGGGGGGAGGCCTTTATCCAGTAGTTGGTAGAACAAGGCTAGTGATTTACTTATTGACATGTTGTTTCGTTCCTATTATAACACACAAACTTAAAGTCAAAGGATGGCCAATAGCTAAAAGTATTTCAAGGGGTGTGTGCCTGTGGAGAGGAATCTCCATGTGTACATGGTTGCACTACCAAATGCACACGCCGTAGGTGGTCGAGTTACAAAACCGGCATCTGAAATGAGAATCGGGTGGTGCTCATCTCCATTGACAGTCCAAATCAAGTTGCAGCTATTACAAATTCCTACCAATATCACCATAAGTCCCTGCTGTGAAAGAATTGTAATTTCTTGTTCTGTTGCTGCTGCTTGGTTTCAATGCATTACAGTGCAGTAGGGTTTTAAAAAGCGTATAAACGCAACTGCATCTCCAGATGCTCTCCAAATTATTCGATTTACGTAGACGTGGTGTTTGATCCACAGTTTCCTTGGAATGGCCGTGGAAAACATCTTGTGCATAGTAGGTTTTGCGCTTCCATTTCTGTTATCCACTTTTTACAGCATGGTTTGATGTAATCTGCACCCTTAAGATCACTTAAATCGAAACCCTGATACACTCTATGTCAATGTGAAAAGGCAATTCATTACAGCTGGCAGGGTTGCACAAGTCATTGCACAAGGGTCAGAGCACCTTGTTTGTGCCAATCTCTTTGCATCTGCATGAGAAACGTGAGCTTGCACAGCCTTCCTGTCTTACAATACATTTTAGTTTTCATAAAACCCCACACTAAGAGGGATATGGGGGATGGTGGTCGAGACTAGTGGCGGAATGGCAGCCAAAGGAGGGAAACGCACCCAAGAAGAACGTTCACCATGTAGATGAGGCGATTAAATCTGCATGTGCACAGGATTGTTGAATCACAGGATTGTTGAATCACAGGATTGTTGAATCACAGAAAAAAGCTGTCTCTGGTGTGAACCAATCAGTTTCAAAGACAATGCATATATTATCAGAGTACGTTTTTTGTTTGCATTCTGACACAAGTATTGTGGTTAATGCAGACATGATTCCTTGTAAAAGGTTTCAGTTTGGTGTTTTAACATCTTAACACCTATTTTGTTGCCAGAAAAAAGGGGAAAACCTTTTCTCAATCACAAGACTGTTATAGATGGCTTGCTTGGGGAGGCCTTTGTCCAGCAGTGGGTAAAGACCATGGCTGATGACAATAATGAAAACATCGGTGGCATCTAAAGTTGATGCACTGCATCGTCTACCTTGGTTTTATTTTTGCATCTTTGCTCAGTGTCAACGTCATTGCAATTACATTGAATACTTTTCGGAGAGCCTGGATATACTAAAATGTGTAAGCAATAGAAAAAATAGAAAAAAAGTAATTTTATTTAAATTATTTGTGCTATTAAAGCATGCAGTCAGTATCTTTGATACACACCTTTAAATCTTGGAGTATCCTCCATCTGGGAAAAGAATAAAAAAAATAATTGAACAAGGATATCTTAAAATGGCTTTAGTCTTGGTTAACTCCAATTCTTATCAACGTGTCACATTTGAAACCTGAGCTGATGATACTGCTTATGCTGGTGGCACTTTTTACAGTGAACATTTGGGTCTTGTATAGCATCAGAGGGTGTGAAAGTCGGTCTGGGTCCAGTTATTCATTACCATATTTGGCAACCATAAATCTCCATCTGGGTACCATTACCCTGCTGTAAGTAATTCGGGGATTAGTGTGGAACACAGGTGATTTTTCCTTTCACTTCCCCACCACCAGTCCCTGAAGATGGAACATATTGTGATATTCGGTGCCGGTCCGCTTTGATTGAACTTTATTTCTCTGCCTCGGTTGGTGTTGATGGATATAGCGGCCTGTTTTGTGCCAAAACTCCTCTCTCTTGCTGAGGGAATGATTTATGAGATGGTGGCTTTGTAACGAGCTGCCACCGGTGTGTTTGTAAAAAAAATTTTGTCCCAATTTGGCTGGAGTTGGGCAGCCTGCAGATTCTCGGATGCTGATTATTTTAAACACTTTTTCTTTGTCAGTTCAGGCTCGATGACCGTTTAAATTGTGCTTTGGGGAAACCACATTGCTGGGAGTATTAACTGGCAATCTTGAAAATAAATTACAAGCAAACGTAGTACAAAGTTGCTAAAAACGCTGAAAAACATCAAACAAAGAACAAAAACTTTATTTAAATGGAAGTCTGCCGTTTGCATTTTTAACCAAGATTGTGTAATTCTGACTGGGAGCTTTTAAAGTGCTCAGCAAGATCAAAAGGCAAATAATGTTGGTGAAAGTTGTTTATTGAGGTTGTAGAAAGGATAATAACATCCAGGGTGTCCATTGACGTACAAAATGACAGTGTGAATGGCCAACTGTGCATGCCACGGAGAGATTAAAAGAGCAAAAAGAAAATTGTTTAGAAGCGTAGTCCTGCACGGCCCGGCTTAACCCCTACAAGACCTTGCTTGGGCAGCCCAGTGTACAGAAATGCACCATTATATGACACGCTTTTCGCACTTACTAAAACATTTACTAAGCATCTTCAAGATCACAGAGCTGTGTATTAAATATGGCAGCAGAGTCTCAGTGCTGGCACAATCGCCTCTGTCCCCGGGCTGCTGGTTTGACTCTGCTGTGTGTGGTGCAGTGAGTGGTTGGGTGTATGGGCACATATTTGCAGGGTATGCTGTCCTCAGCTTGAATGTTAATATGGCCGATCAAGTTGCCTGCTGATGGGTGTTAAGCCCAGTCTCACATACGCATTTCTGTTGGAGAAAGAGATATTTGCACTCAAAATTAAAACAAGCGACTTGCCGTCTCCTAGAGTGATTTGGCGAGCTCCAAGAAGCTTTGGGCGACAACAGAATAATGGGACATGTAACTTCCTGTGATGTGACTTCGCACAGAAAGATGTTATGATTTTGGCACGATGTTATGATATAGTCACCACTGATTGGCCCTTCTACCAGTCCATATGTTTGTCCTGCTGTTGTCACTTGAAATAATGTGCAGGGCTACATAATCTATTGACAGCGATAATACTGCAACACTTTTGGCATGTAGTATATAACGACAGAGCGACGCTCTTGAAAAAATATACGTGTGGACTGAAGCTTTTCGAGCATCGTTTCCAACTCCAGTGCTCGTGACTTGCCACAAATTGGCCTTTTTTGTGATTACCAATCTCTTGTGCTCACGCAGAAGAGATTGGTAATAATGCTAATTTGTAACGCGCACAGTTTTCACTTGCCCGAAGGCAGCGACCCTGACGCACATTGCATGCACCTGATGTTTGGTAGTGACGCAGAGTTGCAACGTGGGGGGTCGCTTGGACCTGTTGAGAACCCCAAAGCACCCTTCACCGCAGGAAGCTGGTGGTGGCTCGTTTCACCGCAAAATTAACCACAGGCTGTGGCGTGTTCCTTGGGGATGAGAACAAATGGAGCTGGCCAGTAAACAAGCCTTAACCAGATGCAGATATTTAATAAGATATTCAAGTTCATCTGGTTAACGTAATTAATGCAGATTAGTGGCGGTGCTCTATCATAAGCTGAATAACATATCGGCTGCCCATGTAAATGACCTGCAAGACGCTCAAATGATATTTTGTGTTATTAAAAAAACACAATATGGTAAGCAAATACCATTGATGAATACATTTTTATCTTTTGCAACACTTTTTAATCAAGGATCTTTATTGTTGGTGGTGATGTTGCTGATGTTTCAGCTCTTAGTGATTTGGGGTTTTTATTCAATATAATGCAGCATTGTGTGAAAAGACATAAAAATGTTGTTCGTCTTTCACATTTTATTGAATCCCAGCTATTATATGTTTTGGTTGATGTAAAAAGTTCAGCAATTCACAGGACAACTGTCATCATTCCAAGGTCATAACTCTTGTATGTCACCCTTGGAGATTGTACTGTAAACCACGAAGGAGAATTCCTCAATTGCATTGCGCCCATTGTGCTGCTGTTATGAAAGCTTGTGCACAGTACAGCCTGACAGCGTTCAAGTCATCCACCAATTGAATTGCGAAGGTCATTCAAGCAATGCTGTTCTCTTGCATAACAATACACAAAAAAACTATATGAGTGTTCTATATATTACAACTCGAATTCAGTATTCCACGTAATTTTGTTTTTCATGCTCTCACCGTTTGAAGATAATTAATGATCGTTGTGCGCCATTGCTACTTTTATACTCTGGAACATGATCTGTCTTGGGGAGAAATTACTTTGGGTAAGGAGACTGTGGACCACTCGTAGGCTGAAAGAGATTATTTTGAGAAATATGCCCTATGTTATTTATCTTTGCTCTGGTGATGCATTTGAAAAGTAAAAAATGATGCCCAAGGCAGCAATGGTGACTCTGCCATAATATGGTTCAATGTAGGTGACTCGCATACAAATGTAACTCCGCGATGCTGCATGTCCAGTGCTCTGTCGCGGCTCGTGAACATTTTGCTTTTTACCCCCCGGCCCCCACCCTGGGTCAGATGGCGACGGGCGGGGCTGGGCAGGTGGCGGCTGGCCCCGGAGACGATCAGCAGCTCTACTGGGCTAAAGGGACTGGCTTCGGCACTGGCTCCACCACCTCGGGCTGGGACGTGGAGCAGGCACTGAGCAAGCAGCGCATGGAGGAGGAGCACGTCACTTGCCTGCTTCAGGTACCGGCTGTGGGATCTGTGTGTAGCCCTTCTCTTGCGAGCGCAGTGCATAAAACCACCCACCCTGCGTTTGGACTCTGCTCTGAACCATTGCGAATTGAACCTGGTAGGTCTCTGCTTGAATCGGACTGCTTAACGTGGACATTTAATTCAGTGAGCCTATTTTATGTGGCTGACTTTTGGTGTCATCTTCACACGGGCATTCCATTTATGTGCAATTACTTAGATGATTGCACTTTCAACCCAAAGCCGTCATTCTATTAAATATGCAGAAGCAAGCCAAGCGGCATAATTGATGTCCTACTCAATGCCTGTGTGACTTTACGAATGGCTGGCCACACGTTTGTCATGGAATTACTACTTGAGTGTGACACCATATTATTTATGAATGGGGCGAGCATCCCTGAGCCCCACTTATCCTTGGTGAAAATGAAGTGAATCGGTCTCAACACAAAACGTTGTTTTTTTTCCAGAAATGGTAATGAGTTCCAAACCCCCCCTCCCCCAAAACAGTCCTCCAGTGGAACTGGCATGCTAGAAGTGGGCAGGTGGTAATGCTTGGTAGCTTTCTTGAAATGCTGCCATTCAGGATGAAGCTATTTATAATGTAATACGATCTCTTAAAGTTCAGCCAAAGTTAGTGGAACTGGCCAATTTTCAACTCTGAAGAAGTAGTTTTCCACTTGAGAAGAGCAATTTGCTTTCATTTATCATCACGAATGACAAATGTGAGCAAAGGGTTTCATGAAAGCTTTGATAATGTGTGCATTTTGCCCATGTTTTAATCATCATATGCCATGTTTTTTTTACTGCTGGATGAAGATATCCCAAAACTATGACTTATTTCTCATTGTTTGTTTTGTGTTGCAAGAATACATCTAGCTCTTGCCCACATGCTAATTTAATTGCTCTATTTCCATGCTAGATGTATTCGGACACGTTCTGCCACTGTAAATAATCCTTTCCAAACCAATGTTTATTTAGTCAATATGATGTGTCTGTATGTTCTCGAATCCTCGTGTTTCAATTTACTTTATCTCGGTGCAATTCCACGCATGCACCTGTTCATGCTTTTTCAAAAAAATGTGCAGCTTTTGTTTCTCCTGTTCCTGATGATGTTTTTAGGCTGCCCGACCTTACGAGCAAACTGGGTTATGGAATTATTCTATACCATTGACCACATGCCATCAATCAGATTGTAGTTAAGACTCATGAATATCAATCTCTCTACAATTAAAACGAAAATGTGTTTTTTTATCATAAAACCTATCGGCTCCACAGCCTTCTTGGAGTACACAATTTCAGCAGCATTGATTCAGCACAAGCAAATTTTGCACTATGATTATTTTGTGTCATGAATATCAACTGTTATTATGCCTTGCCTCTGTAGACTTAGAAATGCCATTATACTGAGTAGAAATTCATGCAGCCATCCAAACGCTCACAAAACAAGGCGTGCAACATTATTTATAATTTTTTTGGATAAATGGAACTTTATTACGTAAAAAAGTACCAATTATAAATGGAGTCGTGCAGGGAGACCAGAGCGACATTCGAATTTTTTTCCATAAAATTTTATTTGAGAAACCATCTCAGATGGTGTGTGTCTTTGTGCGTGTCTCTCTCTGCATATGTGTCTGCCTATGCTGTTCCCGTGTCTGTGTTTTATCATTAATTCTTACCTGATGATGGTTGCTTGTGTTGCAACCGAAACGTCGTATTCTATTATTATTATTTTATTTTCATCATGACTTTACCGAAAGAACCAAAGAGTCATTCCTGCAGTCACGAAAGCTTCGAATCTAGTTTGAACGTAATAATCATCAACCAATGGAAATGAACTCGAATAAATTATTGAAAAACCTCAAAGAAGGCCACAAAGTTTGGTAATGTTTCTCTAGGTATTGTATTCTTTATCTTAAACTAATAATTATGCTGCTCCGAATATCCCATGTCTTTAAAATACATCAGGAAATAATTACCGGTGGTGTTCGATACACTTACAGTTTGCTTTAATTGTTTTCAATCAGACCCTGAGCAAGTCACTGCCTCATCAAACGAACAAACAAACATCGCTGAGGGGCAGAATCCTCTGTGGGGGGCGGGCGGTCGACTTTCGCTGTGCTTTCCAGCGGCGTAATTCCACGTGTGCGCCCTACCTGCCAGGTGCTGGCGAGCTACATGAACCCCGGCGGGGTGTATCCTGCTCCGGAGGCACACGGTGGGGAGGCCGGGCGGCCCAGCCACACGCCGCTGCCGCCCATGCTGCTTGAATTGCTGTGCCAGTCGTGCCTCACCCTGGCCGTGGCCTCGTATCTGCGCAACGACTCGGGTAAGTGCCTCGCCGTACAGTCGGCCGGACACCAAGGAAGCGTTGTTGCCAACCTGTTGATGCCAGTAAAGTTTTCTCTAGATTGTGCTTTGTTTCGGCTTGTGGGCCTTGTATTATTTTGTTTCTGTCGTTGTTGGTCGTTATCCAAAGTGGATTCCCTTTTTTTTTCAAGCAATTCTTTTCATATTGTAAAATGCCAAAAAGGTTTCAATATTTATAAACAGGTATTGTTTTAACAGACACATGATATTGGGTTTATTGGAAATGTGCATCTTGCACACGTCTTGTTGTTTTGTGCTTTGTTTAAATACATATTTCAAGGACCACACACCTTTCGGGTAATGCAGAGTTTGCATTTAAAATGGGATTGTCTTTTTTAAGCTTTGTGTGTTTGAGGTTTGTGAGAGAAGTGCTTGATCGCAGAGATGGACGGTGTCATTTGTGCTTGAGCAAAAAAAAAGAATAGAAATAAACTCCCTTGGGTCAGCATTATGTTGGTAAAGAGCTTTTATGAAATATTTTGTCCTGCAATATGCAGCATGGTAATGAGCTGTGCTTATATTTTATTTAAAGTCTCTTTGAATAAATAGAGTTGATGTGAATGCAGCACTGCGACGAAAGCCCCTTCTGTGGGTCTTGCCGATTCAGAATTTTCATCTTGGTCCTGGTGAGATAATTTCACGCTAATGCGTGATAAATTTAATTTGTCGGAAAACAGTTCCTCTGCAATTTGATGTGTTATACACATACACATTTGCAATATCGGTTCTTTCGTCGATTTGAATGAGGCGTTGGGGCTGTGGCTGCGTTCTCTGCAGCAATAGCGTTTGCTGCAAACCTCCCTCCCCACCACCCATCGCCATGCCATCCAGTGAAATGCAAGCACGCACCCTTGGGAGGAAACCAGAGAACCCTGGTGGAAACTCATGTAGAACAAGGGGAGAACATATAAATGTCACACACTGACACACACACACCGAAACTCTTACTCGCCCACAAACAACAAACTCTGCACACAACACTGTATGTTCATGCAAATGTAAACCTAACTCTTGGCAGAAAAAATATACATGTGATAGGTTAGCCATCTTAGCAAAGCTATATTTAAATTAGAAAATCACCCAAATTATGTTATTTTTAAAAAAAATGATAGAGATATCTTGTAAAGTGGAATATGCTGGTATGCTTCTGATATATTAATGTTCTCTTGTCATCAAGCAGAAAAATAAAATATGCGTGTGATACTTGGAAGTTTCGGTTGTGTGTTCAGATGTAATTCTCCAGCTAAGAGAGGGTGTGTCTGCTGGGAGTCCAGAGTTAATTTTAAGCTTGTCACATGTAATACATCACACAGGAGAGCCTACAACTCCTCTTTTCTCAAAACCACCTCTAAAAAATACAGCTGTTTTTCTATCAGCTTTTTTTTTATTGCTGTTGTTTGTGTTTCATTGCTCAGTGTTGGACATCAATTTTTCGGTGTTAATACAAATTTAAAGTGAAATCGTTTTTAGCTTGACCTAACATTATATTACCGTTGTGTATGTGTGCCTGCACATGTGCTTGCGCACACCATACTATACACTTGCTGCATATATTTGGTATTCCTATTGGCTCATGTTGCATTTTAAATGAGGCTGAAGACAATTGGCTAAAATAATCTTCATTGTGCAACTTGGTTGAGCATTATAAACTCGTTCATCATTTGAAGGTAATGTTTAATGCAATAAATATGTATTGCTTAATGCCTTAAAAATGCAGCCCTACATTCATCACAGTTTCTCACGGTTAATGAAATGGTAAATATACGTTTCCGTGCAGAGCACCAGTAACGTGATACAGTATTTGACTGAAATTATGTGTTGGGTGGGTGTGTAGTGTTGTATCGGTATGCTGGGTGAGTGGTAGGCAGCAGTTAGGCCACTGTACTCCAAACCCGTCAACCCAAATTTGATTCCCTCTCACAACCAATGTTGCTGGCAGATATTTGAATCGGTCCTGGTGGGCCTCCCCGAGGTCGACTCTGCCTTAAACGAGTACAGTGTGTAAAGATCAGTACCGTGGAGACGAAGGTGACTGGGCATGGGTGTTGGCCATGCACCCCTCCATGTGCTGTGCCAGCCTTCGTAGGTGCTCACTAACAGCACTTGTCCCAAACAGTCTGTCTAAGGCTATACAGGGGGATCTTTGTCTTTTTTTTGGTCTGTATGCCATTGGCACTGGGGATAGGCCTGGATATTGTTTTCCCTTGGAGCTCGTTGACCCCTTGTTGTACTTACATGTGCTCATTTTTAAATGTTCCTACACAACTCCCCATTGCTGCACAATGCACTCTGATTTTTGAGGTGTGGCGGCATCGTAACATCAGAGGTTACGGTGTTACACTTTGCCGCTAAAGACTTGGTAACAGAGCAGCCTTGCATAAATCTCTTATAATTAGCTGAAGGTAGGAAAGGAGCAGATGTTATACAGGGCACTTTCTGGGATAATTCCAGCCTTTTATAGTTGAGAGCGGGAAAATCCCTGAAGCAGATGCTGCCGCTAATCTGAGCGGGCCAAATTGGCATTTTGAGAGAATAAATCCAGAGTGGGGGGGAAAAAAGAGTGGTGTTTGCTATGGCCGATGTATTCAAATAATGAGATTTTTAATGGTGCACGGTTATTGTTGAGTAATGGCATATTGGCGATTGTGAACTTGACAGCAGCTGACAGCCTGCAAGACCATTGTTTTGTCAAATAATGTGAAATGAAGCAACCGGAGTTATTGCCGAGTCCCCTGCTGCTTCACACATGCCATGCACGTTGAGCAACGCGGAACGGCAGGTGTGTGACGGCTTTGAGTAACCCTAATACTGCAGGAATGTTCCTTTGAATCCATTTTGTGTGAGATGAGCGAGGTCAGTTGAGGTGGGTGACCTTACGGTTAAAATAACAATATGAGAGATTTATTTTTAGAGATAACACATGTTCACTTAGCCTTAAGAGACCCTGTAAAAAATGTACGCATAACGTGAATATTATGCATTAGTCGGCGAATGCTTAAAATAGTGCATTTATGAAGCCATTCGATAATGCACGCTCACATGAGCCCAAGGAAACGACTGGGTTTCAGGAATCTACCTTCGAATTCCTAGTTGCTTCACAAGTCCTTGCGTGTAAGAGGTAATACTTTATCTTCGTGGATTTTTTTAAAAATGCCCTCTTCCCCTGCATTGTTAAACTAAATGTCAAAACATTGTCACATTTTGAAAATGTGCTTGATTCCGTGCCGCATGTTATTTTTGCAGACCCATCGGCGGGTTTGCACAGGCGCGTGCCCATCTGCTGCGTTTGCACTGTAATCACGCATTGTTGGCATGAAGATACTTGTTTCTGTTACAATATTCCAGAAAAATGTTGAGTGTCTTGCGTACCTTTTGGGGTATTGCAAGATACAACTACTGAACCTCAAATCATTCAATTGTTAGCATTCTTTGGATCTTTCGGTAAAGTCACATAGGTTGAAAGAAAATAACAAAAAACTACGATGTTTCGATCGCAACACAAGCTGATGACGAACACAAGCAGATGACGAACGCTTGTGTTGCGATCAAAACGTCGTAGATTTGTGTTCTTTTTTGTTATTTTCTTTGAACCTATCTACGCGACTACCGAAAGAGCCAAAGAATATGAATTTCTGCAGTCACAAAAGCTTTAAGTCAAAATACATATTGTCGTTAGTTTATGTATGTTTAACTTATTTTACATTGTATGTAGCCAACCGTGCTAATGGGAGGTGTGGAAGAACAACAAACTAAACACAAAAAAGGCCATTTCTCATGAAACGAGTTTTCAGTCTAGATTTAAAAGTGCATAGCTCAAATGTTGTGAAACTCCCTTCCTGTGGGCATCGAGGTGGCATATCCTGGTTCAACAGGAGAAGACAGTACAGCAAGTGGACTAATCGTTATAGAGTGCTGCCCTCTCGCGCGTGTGGGTTTTTATTCGGATTTCCTCCCAAAAGTATGAACACAACTCATTGTTAATTGGCTACAAACATCTTAAAATAAAAACCCGAAGCAGGACCTTACTGAAAACGAGTCCTATGACTCAGTATGTTTTTTTTATGGGAAAAAAGGTAATGTCATGAGTATCCCAACCAATAATGGATATCCATTGTAATTTATATGACTAAATGTACCCCCCCCATCTTCGCACCTGATTGGCTCACAAGCAACGAAATCGCATGTATCCCTCTATTTAAGACCGAAATAGGAGGATTCTCCATAATTATGGCTTATGCCTGATGATGTTGTAATTACTGGCGAAACACCGTGCTTGAATTGTGAATGTTGTGGGTTTCCTCTTCAACACACCGGTGTGCTGAACTAGTAATTAATTGGCATATTTTGTTTATGTGACAAACCTTACTAATTGGCTGTGTTGGGTGGTGGCGGATTTAACTACACATTTATATTTACGCGATCTAACCCACAAACCTCTTATAGGAAAATAAGTAATATTCTACATTATTAAAATAAAATAAAATAGATGCAACTAATATTACCTGAAACCGGATTCCCACCACCATCCATCCCAGAAGAATTCCCTCATCAAGACTCTGCACCATAGAGCCCAATGCATATCCGACCAGGAACACATAGCCAGTGAACTCAAGCACGTACACCAAGCTCTTAAGGCTAATGGTTATTCCGACTACACAATCCGCAAAGCTATCCCTCCAACCATGAAGAAGGACCCTCTTGAGGAGCCTTTCAAAACCATCACTTTACCCTACATTGCGGGGATCACAAAAAAGATCTCCAAAATCTTGAATAAACACAAGATCCAGGTCCGATTCAACACATTACTTAAATAAAAAAATAAAACAAAAATCACGACGTTTCGGCCACAACACAAGCGGCCTTCATCAGGTGAAGGGACCAACCCATCCAGCGGACAGCGTTGGAGTGAAGAAAGCCAAGCGCTGGTCGCCTCCCTTTAAGCTGTGCAGGGGCAAACAGCAAACGCCCTGACAAAGGAAATTAGCATGAAACGCACCACTGACAAAGCTTGGAATTAGCACAAGATGATAATATACCACCCTGGGAGTTTGGAATACCACTCCTAGAATAAATATACTGTACCATTGAAATTTAGATTTGAAGCTTTCGTGCCTGCAAGGATCCATATTCATTGGTTCTATTAGGTAAAGTCACGTAGGTAAAAAAATAAAACAACAAAAATCACAACCTTGAAAGTTTGGAGTGACACTATTTGAAATAAATATACTGTACCATTGAAATTAGTTTAATGTTTGGTTCGATTTAGAACATCTTTCCAATGGTTGCTTAATTTGAAACCATCTTCTCGGTTGAAATTGTGTCTGTGTTTGTAAATCTGAATTGCCTCGTGGACAAATCTCTGATGATAACCTGTCGGTTTGCAAAGGACCTTGGTATCGGAGGAAATGTTATCGTGGTCACCCACAGCGTTGAAACAATGATCAGCTACGGCAGAAGAATTCGTTCTGCTGTGTTTCAAATCTGATTTGTGCTCGCGAATTCGGTCAGAGGCATGTCGTTTCGTCTCTCCGATATAGCAATCACCACAAGTGCAGCTCAATTTGTAAACTCCGGGGTACTGTAAATCAGGAATGACATCCTTCACGGATGGGATAAGGTCACGGATTTTGTGTACTGTATTGAACCGGACCAGGATCTTGTGTTTGTTTAGAATTTTGGAGATCTTTTTAGTAACACCTGCTATATATGGTAGTGTGATGGTTTTGACCGGAGTATCAAGTGGTTGTTTCTGTATGGAGAGAGAAACAGCTTGGCGGATGGTACGGTCAGAGTAACCGTTTCTCTTGAGGGCCAGATGTACGTGTTTTAATTCATTGGCCAGGTGGTGTTGGTCCGAAATGCAATGAGCCCTGTGGTATAACGTTTTGATGAGAGAATTATTTTGAGTCGGGTGGTGGTTTGTGCTAAGTCCAAGCTTTGTCAGTGGTGCGTTTCATGCTAATTTCCTTTGTTAGGGCGTTTGCTGTTTGCTGTTTGCCCCCTCACAGCTTAAAGGGAGGCGACCAGCGCTTGGCTTTCTTCACTCCAACGCTGTCCGCTGGACAGGTTGGTCCCTTCACCTGATGAAGGCCGCTTGTGTTGTGGCCGAAACGTCGTGATTTTTGTTGTTTTAATTTTTTACCTACGTGACTTTACCGAATAGAACCAAAGAGTGGATCCTTGCAGTCACGAAAGCTTCAAATCTAGAACATTACATAAAATCCGTGATCTGGTTCCGTCTGTAAAATATGTGATTACGGACATACAGTACCCTGGCGTCTACAAACTAAGTTGCGTCTGTGATAGTAGTTACATTGGCGAAACCAAACGACATGTCTCGGACCGCATTCGTGAACACAAAGCAGACCTGAAACACGGTAGGACCAACACCTCGGCCGTGGCAGATCACTGTTATTATTCACTAGGTTCACATGACATTGACTTCTCCAAGACAGAGGTTCTTTGCAAGCCATCTGGCTACCATGAGAGATTCGTTGATGAGGCTATCCACATATACAAACAGAGACAATTTCAACCGAGAAGATGGATTCTGGCTTAGCAATCATTGGAATGATTTGATAAACCATTTCGGGTCTTAATTTATTGATCACGCTTAAGGTGACTTTCAGACCGCATCCATTATTTTTCGTCTCCCCCCTCTTTTCCGAACATAGATGGACTCGTCCATCTGAACAAACTGTCAAATCGCTCTCCGTGGTGCTAACGTTAAAAAAACGCCACTTTTTTCAAATTTTCTTGTTGTGGTTTTCACACCTGATGATGATGATTGCTTGTGTTGCAGTCGAAACGTCGTGAGAATTGTATTGTTTTATATTTTTATTATTTTATTGTTTCCCTTCTACGTGACTTTACCGAAAGAACCAAGAATATGAATCCCTGCAGTCACGAAAGCTTTAAATCAAAATTTAACTAATATTAAGTTGAGAAATTGTGTTTATTCTGTGGATAAATGCCATGGAATCTCGAATCTCCTTAAAAAACACAACCACAAAAGTGCACGACATCACTAAGGTAAAAAATTTGGGGAAAGGGTATAGGGTAAGAAAGAAACCAAAGACAACAGAATAAGCAACAAATTAACGGCGTCAGACGCAGGGACAACCGTGACCCCCAAACACTCACTAGGGCTGCGATAGCCATATGACAACCAAGCATCAGCAGAGAGTCCCAGGGAAGGTCAAGCAGTGGCTGGCCTAGTTCACTATCCTCACACCCAATCTAGTCACCACCCCATCCCCACTAACCACCAAGTTTATATATCACATTGCATTGTTTATTTTCACAAGCAGAGCCAGTCCAGCGACATTGAAGCGCAGGCCCAGCATGTTAATATGTCTTGTTCAGTCACAGGCGTCCTTAATAGATGCCTTTTGTCTTAGTTATGGTACAGAGCAATATAACTCGGGCAGCTTGGCTTCTGCATTCTCACAACAAATGCATCTGTCCCAGGAGTACCATCCACCGGACGAGCACAGCCAACATAAAAGCCAAGACTTGAGCCAGGACTCCAATCACCGCACTTGAAACGCATCAGTACACCCCCGAGATGATGAATGTGTTTACAGTGGAATTTCACGGGTTGGATTTGAACTGAGGATTTCGGCTCCGTTGGCTCAGTACTTTGTCTTTAGAGATTAGGTCTCTGAAGACTGAAATGGCACAATGAACAACACTTTATCCTGTCCACAAGATTAATTACTGGCTTGTAGTGGAACTTTTAGGGATACCTTCTACTGTCGTAAAATGTCACCAATTTCCAAGGTCATAATTTTTTACAACACTGATTTGTTTGCATATTAAATGTTTTACTTTACCCAAAGTGGCTACTATTGCATGTAGAAGCAATTACCTTTTCAACCTTTTAAGTGTTTGATCAATTCAGCCAAACGACTCTGGGAATGAAGTCTTGGGAGGCTTGTATGATTAAGAGGTGATAGCCAAGCCCCGGTGTAAACGTTACGTATACATCCTGATTTTGTCAATTAGGAATGGACTAATGGGGTCTGGTGTAGGATGTTTGTAGCCAAGACATGCGATTATTAGTTATCACGTTATGTCCTTTGTTAATCATTGAGCCATTATTGTGTCCGCACACATCAAATGGGGTGTGTAATGTACATTTGTGGTTTAGCTCATTATTTATTCGTATGCCATGACAAAGGTACAAAGACATGTTGCACTTTTATTTTACTTATAAAATCACCAGACCCGACATCCCAACTGACCTTTGGCCAGCACAAGCAGCCTTAGTTGTTGTGCAGTCATGTTTGGGTACGGAGTGACAATGTGGTCCTCAAATCCTCGTGCTTAACACCGTAGCTTGAAATCACTTTTAGGCTTGCGTGCCCCACTCCCTACCAGGAAAATTATGTTTTTCCAGTGTCTTGTGTGACGCCAGTGGTAAGAGATATGCATTGGGATGGTTAATCGCCATGTGATTACTAATGCGGCACTTAAGTCCATCTGGGTTGCTGAAAGCTTTGGTCATTGTGCATGTACTGCAAAACGTGAAATCCAGTTAAAAAAATGTAATTTTGCTAATATATAAAACTCCATTGTAGTATAAGTAAAGCTTTCTTACCATTGCAGTACAAGCATTGTTTGTTAATTCAACTTTTTTATTCTTTGATCCTGTGGCGTTAATCATATTCGCTCCAGCATCTAAAACAGAGGGCAACTATTAGCAGTGGTAGGTTTAGACAAGCAAATAATTTCCAAACGTGTGAAGCTCAGGATCGAGAAGTGATAGTGCATCAGTGAAGTAGTCTGAGGCGACCCCTTAATACTGGTAGGAACCTCCTATTTACACCAGCCCACAGGGGAATATTGTGTCTTTCCGTCTTGCATCCAAAAATGTGAGGGGTGGGGGAGGGTGGGGAGGGGCTGGGAGGGGAGGGTGGGGAGGGGCTGGGTGGGGATGGTGGGGAGGGGCTGGGTGGGGAGGGTGGGGAGGGGCTGGGTGGGGAGGGGCTGGGTGGGGAGGGGCTGGGTGGGGAGGGGCTGGGTGGGGAGGGGCTGGGTGGGGAGGGTGGGGCTGGGTGGGGAGGGTGGGGGGTGGGAGGGGTTGGGCTAGTGGGGAGGGGCTGGTCACCCCGTGGTGCCCTTATAAAACTCAACGTTTAACCTACTCACGCCGGCTTGTGCCCGCCCTCAGTCGGGCATATTTGTGGAATACACCACGTGGTGCCGCCGTTGACCCTGGTCATTGACCGAGCAACCCAACGTTCCTACCAGCTCCCTCCACAGGAATGTGTTTTGAATGAATTGCGTTTGGAAATCTAAAGCCCGTCGAGGCATTTACCCGGTCAAGGTTAAATGTCACGGTATAAGCAACTAAATAAAATCGAAAATATCAGGGCAAGGGTTGGGATGATAGAAATACAAACTTTAGTGTGAGGGATCAGCTACCTAGAGCATGGTGCACATTACAATGTTGAGTATTCACGAACTGATGAAAAATCCTTCCCGTGTTACATTTCCCAAAAGTATGAATTTCGTCATTGTCAGCCAATGTCACCATATGTATATGCCTCTAACCATGAGGTATTTTTTGTGGATTACATGACTGATAGGTCTGACAGCTGTGGCCTTGCATAGCTCATTAACTGGATTTGTATATGTGGTAGTTGCAGAAATCCTTTTCGAAGGCTATATTCCTTTGTAGGTAAATGGGGAGAGCACTAAATTGAATGTAATTGTGATAATGGCTGTGCTTATTTCCAACTGTAAAATAACAATATGTGTTTATATTTTCTAATTGATTAAATGGTTTTTTTTTTTGTGGTCGATTCAGATACGTACCATTTCCTTGCTTTCCCGATCCTCACCTTGCTAGAAACCCAGTTTTTTTTTATAATCACCTTCATAATGTTACATTAACTCTGTGTGCAGACTACTGTTTTTGTTTGCCTGCTCACAACTAATCTTTTAACAATCACTTTGTCGATTTAAAGCTTTCGTGACTGCAGGGATTCATATTCTTGGTTCTTTCTGTAAAGTCACGTAGAAGGGAAACAATATATTTGTATTATTTTATTGTTTCCCTTCTACGTGACTTTACCGAAAGAACCAAGAATATAATCACTTTGTCAGTATTTTATTTATTATTTGTCAACTCACCTTCATAGGTGGTCATAGAAAACTTTTTTCTATGACCACCTTGATAATATTACATTTATACTGTTTGTATGCAAACAACTAATTTTTCTCTTCCTCGCTTCTTTCACTAAACGCATGTACATATAATCCTGTTATTTTAATAATCTCCTTCAAAATATAAAAACACTGATTTTTGTGTGCTCACAACTAACATTCTTTCAATAACCTGGTCATTGATAATATTCGTATTGTGTCAACTAACGTTGACAGAAACCGTAATTTTAAAGAATCACCTTGCAAATATTACATTCATAATGTTTGTGTGCTGACAACTAATATTTCAAAATTGACTTGGTCAATATTAATATATTTTTTATTGTGTCTAAGTCCTTGTGTGCATGTGAGTCCATGTGCGTGTCTGCCACCATGTGTGTGTGTCAGTTCATGTGTGTGCGACTCGATGTGTATGTGCATGGGTGTGTACAAAACTAATATTTAACAATTAGGTTACTTCAATTTTAAATAATTACGTGTGTGTCTGCGTCGATATGTGTGTGTGTGTGAGTTGACGTGTCTGTGTGTCAGCGTCCATGTGTGTGTCAGTCGATGTGTGTGTGTGAGAGTCCATGTTTGTGTGCGTGAGTCGATATGTGTGTGTCAGTCAATGTGTGTGTGTTAGTCAATGTGTGTGCGTGTTTTGTGTGTGCATAAACAAAAAAGTTTTTACAATTTTAATAGTACATTTCTTCATATTTATGTCTGTCTAAGTACATGTGTGCATGTGACTCGATGTGTGTGTGTGGCTCCATGTGAGCGTCTTAGTCCATTTCTTTGTGTGTGTGTACGTGCATGTGTGTGTGAGTCGACGTGTCTATGTGTCAGTCGATGTATGTGTGTGTTGATGTGTGTCTGAGAGTCTGTGTGTGTGCGTGAGTCGGTGTGTGTGTGTGAGGGCCCATGTGTGTGTGAGAGAGTCGATGTGGCTCTGTGTGTCAGTCCATGTGTGTGTGTGGCTCCAGGTGAGTGTGGAAGTCCATTTCTTTGTGTGTATGAGTCCATATGTGTGTGTAAGTCGATGTCTTTGTGTGTGTGGGTCAATGTCTGTGTGTGTAGGTCTATGTGTGTCTGTCTTTTGCCCGGGCAACGCCGGATACTTACCGCTAGTTGGTTATATAATGCTTATCTTGTTATATAACATCACAAGAAAATAGATTATTGCATCATAAGACTTTATTACTGTAAAAATGAAAATTTGGTCCTTGGTTTAATGCATCATTGTGGACAAATCTCAACAAATTCATCCTTTGCGTTATTAAGAAGGGCTATTTGCCCAAATGTACCTATTATATCCTTTTCTATTGAGGTCACATTACTATTGATAAATCTGAGTATATTGTTGGTTGTGCTTGTGCACGACTGCCAATGCGGTTTCACCAAATCATTTGTTTGGTGTAGACTAAGATGTCGTTCTTTGCTAGATAAAATGTGTTTACTCTACAACGTAATCACCAAAATCATCACCGGTGAGAGTGCTGCATAGGCAACTGATGAAAGAAAACGTAGGCTGTATGAAGTCACACAGCAGTACACAGTAGATGTATTGTAGCCGGATGCTGTCCTTGAATTGGTTACAGCTTCACATCTGTAATGTTCTCGTTAACGTGTAAATGTTGGCATGGTATTGCCCTGGGAGAGGTTGTTTACCGCGATGCGTGTGGATGAAGCGCCTATCTGCTTTATTGAGCTCATCCTTATACCGGATGTTGTTGCTCTGCATCTACATTAGCCATATGAAAGAAGAGAAGGGAATTTTCAACTTAAATTTGATCCCAAATAGTTTTTTATTGATTTCATTATACAATTGAGTTTATGTGAAATTGACTCCATACTTAGTTAATTATATTGGCCGGGGAAATGTAAACAAAAAATCTAATTTGTGTTGTGAATTAATTGAATAGATATTGGGAAATAGATTTTGCTATGGTGCGTTTGAAGTATTGATTGAAAGCTTGTCTAGCTTAGTTAAAATCTTGTTGCATGTTATATATAGCATGTATTTGATGTCCTTTCACTTTACTTGGGAGGTGAAGGAAACTGTATTTAAGAAGGGATTATAATGAATTTCTGCAGTTAGGTTGCAGGAACTATTCCGTTGAAAGATTTTTACTTCAATGGCATGCAATTTTATACTGTTGTGAATAAGGTCCACATATGTCAGTTGTACCTCTGCAACTTCAACAAAGGATGTGTTGGTAGGCTATTGCAATGCAAGTTACACATCAATATTGCCAAAGGGAGGCCAAAGCTGGCCAAAACAAGTTGGTTCACATAAGAAAATCCTAATTCAGTTGGTGGGAGACGTTTGACTTATTCTAAGTAGTGTATTCCAATGCAAAAGGAAGCAGAATGTTCAAATTCAAAAAATCGGTGTTATAAATTAAATATCTAGCATAGGAATAATGGACAGTGCACAGAAAAATGGGTCAAAGTAAAAAGCACATGGCAAACAAGCTTTGCGAGATCACAAGTGGAAACAACAGCAAGGAGAACACCAAGGGATTTGAATGCTCAACAATACACGGAACACTTTAGAGCTATTAGGGGAAACACAATTATAGAACAAAGCACAACAAATATCTAAGATGTCATAAGAAAGAAATGGGGGCATGAAAACAGGAAAAAAGGGAGCTGATGATTGGTAATAGCAAATTGTAACCCTGAAAGCTTGACCGAAGCCATGATGCTTCAGCAGAATGTAGAGGAATTCCATGCAGATCTCTTTTAGAACGAAAAATATATCCCAGGAATTGAAAGTAAATATGATAATGGCAACCACCACAACCAATGTACCTAAAAATGAAAGTTTTTAATACATTTATATTAATCTTACCGTGACATATACACTTGATCATCGATAATTACCCGGCGCGAAATTAGCTGGCTCCAACATGATGATCCGGCAGTCTCTGCTCCAAAGGCTGTACACCAGTCTGGCGATCGGCACCGTGTGCAGACATTAAACAAGAGGGTTTCTGTGCAATATGGCAAACATCACTTTTTTTTTAATTACATTTCACGATTCCAGTGAAGTTGCATCCCATAGTATTGCAGTGATTACAATGGAGATTTTTACATTTTTCACAACAAAATATTGACGTTCGTTTTTGAGTTGTGTTGCCTGCATTATTACATCTGCAGCCACATTGTTCGCCTTGAGACCTCACACTGTGAATTGCTTTGCAGTTGTATGCCTGCACTGGGCCCAATGTGTTAACATTAACTCTGGCATGCCCAAGTGTCAAGATGTCGAACACGGGCGTGTTTACATTTTGTTGACAATATGTCACCTCTATTGATAATTAATTTAGTACTGGTTGGTATTCACACCATTCTTTATGGTTTGTACACCTGAAGTAAAGAACCAAGGTGGCCTACCGGGTTAGAACCAAGGTGACCTACCGGGTTAGAACCACAAACCTCCACTACCACTTGGCCATGGATAAAAATACCGTTCCAGGTTTTTTTTCCTCCTAAATTATTAGCTAATGAGCAAATGGTTAACTTTCCTGTTGAAAACAGGTTTGCCACATGTATGGTACGTTTGCATGACTTGTTTTATGTATTTGTAGTGACCCAACTGCTCACTGTCCGTGACTGACCAACTGCTCACTGTCCGTGACGCTTCAGTCAACAACTTTTTAATGTTTTTTTATTACCTCTCTGGATAACTTTTTAACGAACAATTCTCAAAGATTCATTTCTCCTACCATTTGGTAGAGGTTAGGATTACTTATAGGACCTTTTAGCACCATCACAATGAGCAAAAAAAAAAACACATTGACGGGCGGTAAAAGTTTATTTTGAAATTGGCGTCGTGAAGGATTTAAGTCTGACCGGCAATGTGAGGGATAAGCTGGCGATGAAGGGTTGACAGCACAAGGCTCCCGGTTATAAAACTTGTGAAAAATAGCTGAGACTCGTGTCCCCACTGAGAAGGGACCGTGATACTGGGAACATGCCCTGTGCAAGGAATGCACACCCCCACACCGAGCTGGTGGCAAATGTAATCCGCGATGTGCATCTCGCAGCTGCCTGTTCAGTTGTTTGCCAAATGATTGTCCATGTCATGTAATGGTAATGCGTTGTAATGGCCTTGCACGTGTCTCTGGATACAGACTAACAGTGATTCATTATTTTGTCACACAGCCTTCTATGGCCTTCCATCGTGTTTTGTGCCGTTTGCACAAGCAAACTTACACTTCAGGGTTGTGGTTGATGTAAAATGAGCAGAAGATTAGTTTTTGTTTACCCTTGTGAGCAAGCTAAGAAAACACATCTGCTTTTTACATGTGTGAGAGCTTCTCGTAAGTACAAATTTACACCTGTGTAAGAAAACCTTATGGTGACATGGAATTTGACAGGCGATGCTTCAGTATAATGTACAGCCCTTTGTCAATCCACCTCTGGATGAAGGCCTCCCCATGTCATGTTGACTGGTGTTTTTACCATACTTCACCACTCCAGTTAGTGCGGGTAGGTTAAGGGGGATGACTCAGGACTGGTACAGATATCAATTGCCCACTTGCACCCCATCCTGATGTTCATTTGCAGATTATATACCGAATGTGCCGTATGAAGCCTAATTTTATATCGCATGGCCACAAAAGGAGTGATGTTCGTCCTTCCATGGACTGGATGCATTGTGGTCTCGGATTCTGCTAATTCATCTTGGGGATGGCCAGATAATTGAAGTTTTCAGGGTTAAAGAGTCAAGGTTAGAGGTTAGTAATGTGTTTTTTTTTAATGGCTTGAATGTATAGATGCAATGGAGTGATTATCATGATTCTTAATGTACGAATGTCTGCTGATGTCAACATTTTCCTCCCTGGGTAATGTAATGCACTCTCTGTATCATTGTAATTTAAAAATGTAGAAAATAATATAATCGCACTATATATACACGCACTGCTTCTCATTAGCCAGGGAATGCAAATAATGCAGTTCACATTATTTTATGCATTGCTTTAATAAAAACCTCACCAGTATGAGCCAAATGTTTGATTTTCACATTTTCCACAATTATATAAAAAAAAATAACTATTCAGCTGCATGGGTGAAAGCATTAGGCTAGCCAAATACAAGACATGCCAAATATATAATATATAGGATTCCTTTATATGCATTGAGGATATAGAAGTCCACATATATGTAATGTTGCATGCATTCAGTGTTGACCATTACTGATTTTGGCCACGGTTCTGTTGCCTGTGCGTCAAACCTAACCTCTGTGACGCAGCTGTTGGCCAGTTTTCTCACCTACCACTTAACCAATGCCTTTTTGTGAAAAGATTATTGGAAAAGGTAACTGCAATCTTTTTGTCCCAATCTTTAATATCCAATTGATGATTACGTGTGGCTTGTAGTGCGAATGTTAAATCCGCAAATGACAGTCTTAAAATGCCATGAATCCAATTAACACTTTACATTGTCGGGGGGGGGGGGGCGCTGTCATTCATAATTGTGTTTTAATATAAGGCAGCTGCCCCCCTCATCCATTATTGAACAACGTAGGGAAATTGACGGTTTAACAATACCCAACGCAGCAAAGAATCGAAAAGCAAGATGTAATGTTTTTTTACTCAACAATCGTCAGAAGAAGCACCTTAATCGCAGGCGCCATTTATTACATACTTTATACATTCTATACAGGAGTGTGCATATTATTCCCTTGTATATTGCCAAGTGCTGACTCCAGCTGAGATGCTGTTTACCCGCTTGGCAAGTGAAATGGACATTCAGCCCTGCGTGTGCGATGGCTTCATACTGCACGGCAAATGGGTCATGTTATTGGTGGGATGATTAAGCAGAACAATTAGAATACGCTGATGTGGAAAGATGATCGTCATCTGTGCACCGTGTATTCTCGTACAGCAGCACCTGCCCAACTGTGGGGGGGGGGGGGGGACTGGCCATGCCGTCTTGCAGTGCTTGTCATTATGGATGTGCTAGGGTAATTAAAAGATGATGAAAAATGTTTTCTTTAAATACACAAAAGGAGAACCGTAAATGTTTCTCCAAATATAGATAGCGTTACAGTGAATGCCACTAGCAACAGCTGATGTTTTGAGCTCCGTTTCTCTGCATTTTTTGTTGTTGTATAATTCAAGAATATGGGGAGTCATCTGATTCCTGTGCAGACTTTCATCTGTTACACAACCCAACCGAGGCCCTGCAATGTGTTTACATGTACCGGTCGGGGCTCCTCTGGAAGGGCTTTGCCAGCATTACTTTCTTTCACAAGGAGCTTGCATTGAACCCTTGGGGTGATCCACGACAAATATTACGAGCTTAATCACATTGTGATGGGCTTTCATACATTAAGATTAAACGATTTGGAAAGTTAATATCACGTTATTTGGTCATCACGATCCGTCAGCAGATAGTTCGTAGGTGTCCACCTCACATTTAGTCATGTGTGTTTCCACATTCCTCTGTCTTGTGCACAACATTCTCAAGTAGTTTTTTTTATGGCTGGCTTTAGTTGATACAAATCTACATTACATTTGCAAATATAGACTAGCACCCATTCAGCATGTAAGTATAATCATTGTCTCATTGTGCAGGACATGAAAAACGTACAGTATATCATGTACTGTATTAGAAAATAGTTTTGCTGGCTGGATTCCGAGCTGCCTGTCTGGTGAACACGCGTGGTGATGGCGTCATCTGCATCCCAGTGTTGAGTCATATGGAGGGAGATGTCGGAAAGTGGACAGGAGAATGGAGAAAGAAAAACGGAGACGATGCGAGAAATCGAGATGCATTGGGATGTACAGTGCAGAGAAGCCAAGAGAAAGGTGGAGAGACAGGGTTCTATTTAACATAACGTTTTGTTGGCTGGCTGCGAGGAACTGATGGATGGGTGGACGGTCACGTCCAAATGACGCACAGGTTGCTCGTAACTTATTTAAAATATAGCATATTTAGTTAGTACGTAGAGGTATGACAATTGTACAAAATGAAAGTAAGGTAAGCGATGAGACACTCATTGTTTATTAATGCAACGCATTTTGAATATTTACTATATTGCATTTTAACTTTTTCAGTCTTGTAATTAATTGGTGTTAAAATGATGTCTAACGCAGACTTTTAATCAACCGTAACGTATGCATTGTTGCCTTTTGTGTCCTCTTTGGTTTTTCATCGGGTAGCAGCTGCCTTTTAATGTTTAATAAGTAGGCATTACCCTGGTCTGAATATACTTACTGTCAATTAAATTCAGCCGCCGTAGGTAGAGGCACAGCCTTTGTTTACTGACACGCTATGCCATGCATGCTGTACAAGTGTGCAGGAAATGAATTGTTTATGCTGGTAGCCTTGTGTCGGCGGTGCACCATCGTTTCGTATTACGGGGATCACTCTTGCGTTTGAAATGGAAATAGGGAGCGTAGCCTGAATACAGTTCAATAGCCGTGAACCTCGCTGTAAGCTGCAGGCAGTTAACCGTTTCAAGTCCGGTCCAGGTTCCGCATGCGTGCTCGAGTCCCACTTTCTCGTGCCATTATTTACCCTGGCCATTTTTTTTTGCTGGGGGTGGGGGTGTAAAGTAATGTTTATCCAGCCATATTAATTGGCCATATTTAGTTCAATTTCAGTAATCGCAATCCACATTTTTGAAAAATGTTAATAGTTTAAAACTATTACTTAATTTGAGACACCCGAATCAATACCCTAACCCTTTGCATTTGATGTTTTTTTTTGCTCATTGAATTAGTGGTATATAATTGCACATACTCCTTTATTGATTCCACACTGCTGATCGAGATGGAACACGATTGCCGGCGCGCAGCTTTTATCAGAACCCTTTGCAAATCATCGACTGGCTTCTCTGTTACCGCCACTGCGGTTTGGTTGAATTACGCCTTTAATTAAAAGACGGGTATGCAGGGGCGCTAAGGCAGTTTACGCGGGCCAGCTCGGAGAGAAGAGGGGCACGTCTGCAGCGTCGCGACGGGAAGCGGGCAACGCGCTCTCTAAGTGCAGCAGGAGCAGCCTCCCCCCCCCGATTTACGGCCTCTTAAACCCCCCCCTCCCCTGCTGGATGAAGCACGCGGGTTGAGCGGGCACCATCGAAGATAATTCTTGTTACACTGGCAGGAAGAAAATGAAGTGCGTTTGTCATGTGCCAAAGCCGCCTCCTTCCCCGCCGCCGCTACTGCACGCCGGCTACGGAGCGCTTCCCGTTTTTATCTCGTTGGTCGTGCGGTGCTGGAAAAAAACATCGGTAGCCACACTTGTGGAAGATTGCGTGGCAGTGTTTATTATCGTCCATTTTTTTTGTTTATTTATTTTTCGATGAAGTGGCCATTTCCGCAATTCAATCCCGTTATTGCAGATAAAGGTATGGTAATGTGATTCGTTTTGACGCATTACCTCCTGAGCTACGTTTATGCATTTCCCGTAAACTAGAGCTGTTTTGTGTAATATCAATATTTCCACTTATTTTTGCCTTTAAATCTTAACTAAGGAGCTATCACTTCAATATGCTTTTTGATTATGCTACTACTTAAGCAGTTTTTTTCTTGCTGTGGTTGTCCCACCTGATGACGATTGCTTGTGTTGCGATCGAAACGTCGTGATCTATTAATTTTCTACCTACGTGACTTTACCGAAAGAACCAAAGAGTATGGATTCCTGCAGTCACGAAAGCTTCAAAGCAAGATATTAGTAGATTTCACTAACAAAATGTGTTTGCTTTTATACAATGAAGGGTGCGTTTATCAAAGTACAAATTTATTCGTGTGAAGATGTAATTGGAATGTTCTATTTTGATTAAAATCACTAGCCATCATTCCACTGCTGGATAAATTATTCCCCATGCTCATCATCTGCCATGGCCCTGCAATGTGTAATTTGCGTCTGGTGTCTGCATGTCTTCCTCTTACTCTGTAATTCCAAGCATGCATCTCCTCGTGATTTATTTGTGCACTCATCTCGTATCCCATATTTTTTTATCATTGTCCGTTTTTTTCTGGGCCAGATGTTTATAGCGGGTAATATGGCCTTTGACAAAAACCTCCAGGTCTCCCTAAGTCTATGAAAATACATTTGACTCGTGGGAAATTGATGGGATCATCGTGCTCTCACAGCTCAAGGTCTAAATAATTAATATTAAATGTGACGCAAAGATATATAATTACATGGAGGTGCGTGCATTTTCCAATGTGGGTGAGAGCAGCATATGAAGAATTTGGTGGTGCGGTTTAATGAGGGTCCGACCTGCCGCTCGGTTGCATATTGTGCCACAATCTGCTATCCGATCTCTTTCAGACAGCTTGGTGGTCATGGTGTGTTTACGAATATGTGGACATGTTTACACAAGGCTTTGGCAGTTAGTGTGAAAATTACAATCGGGGAATACAATATTTTCATTTGTCTTTATTCAATATCCACAATTCATGACCTTAATCCACCTACTCTGCTTGAATGGGGAAAGGAAGCTTGAAATGAAGGCCTACTCATGAAAAGTGAAAAACCGCTTTTGTATCTATGTGCTATCAAATATTACATATTTTATTAAATTATTTTTAAATTCATATTTAAGTAGACCATTTTGGAACCGCATTATAGCCCAAATCTACATTTTTTTGATAACCTGTCACTAAATTACAAAAGCAGTTATAATTTTTCATACATTAATACAAATGCTCACCTGCCGCAGAAAAGCGATTCTATAACTTGAAAAACATTTAATGAAATTGGATTGGTTTGATTTATTAATGTATACTCTTTGGTTCTATTGGGTAAAGTCACGTAGGTGAAAATAAAATAACAAAAAATCACGACGTTTCAGCCACAGCACAAGCGGCCTTCATCAGGTGAAGGGACGAGACTGTCTGGAGGACAGCGCTGGAGTGAACTTTACCCAATAGAACCAAAGAGTATGGATCCTAGCAGTCACGAAAGCTTTAAATCTAGAATTATTAATGTATGTTGAACTTGTTTCACACCGTACGTAGCCAATCGTGCTAATCTTCATCGGCCATGGTCAATCCACTGCTGCATGACAGCATTCCTTAGCCACCGCCATCTCTCTTGACCCTGCAATGTTATAGTCCGCAGTACCTGCACACAAGCTGATTTCATTGCTCCATCTCTTTCGTTGGACGTCCCTTCCCGACGTGCTGTTTTAATAGCTGCCGCGATAGACTGCTCAGATGAGGGACACACCTTGCTCTGCCTCTTCAAGTAAAGCCTCGTTATATATAACTGGCTCGTTATCCACCGTGCGAAATGTTGGCCCTGAAAGTGAAACATCCATTGTGTAAAGGTGGATTTATTATGAATCTGATGGAAAAAAATTCCCTGTTCTCTCTGCACAGTAGATGTTCCTCTACACTTGGATTTAAAAAAAAAACCACACAATGCACATCACCACTTAGATTCTGCTTGAGACACTATCCATATTGCCTGGCTTGCAAGCTGTCGGTGATGTTCTATTTTATCGTCATGTAATTTAATAATAGTGTGCTGCTGTCACAGCCATGCTTTGCCCCGCGCAAATAAAGCAGTTCAGCTCATGAATGAAAATTGATTTAATGTCCGTCCTTTGTGGACCACCCTGTTGTCGTCATCCAATTTTTGAATTTGAGCTCAACTGAATAAAATGATAAACATACATATGTAATGATTTGAGTGTATTTTGGGGTTGGGGTGGGTCCTCCTTGATGTTTAAAGCTAAAACCTCAATCCACCACAGGAATAGAGCAGTGGGTTCTGGTGGTGGCACAGGGTCACATTTCATCAGGAATTTGCAATGCAGTAGCCACACTCAATTGAAACGACTGTATTGCAGATGTATGAAATAAATAACTCGTACATGCTATAATTTCATTTTTGTTTTTAAAATGCTGCTGTTGAATTTCACGGTCTAAAGCAGGCCTCTTACAGTTTTTGAGGTCACTTCACACACACCATCTGATTAATATTGAATTTACATTTTGATTTTTGTCACGTTTTGCTTGGAAAGTCAATAAGTCGTAAAGTTACCAGCATTTCCCCACTCCCTGCACTGTCCAATCAGCACGTATTTACAGCATAATTTAGTGTTAGCCTGAGTCTTGTTTAAACCTCACACTTGGAAGCACTGTTGTATTTTTTTATGTGCATATTTGTTTCATTAAAACTCTGTACAGATTGTTACCGCCAGGCAGTGCTGGCGACTGCCTGTTTTATAGCACTGTGGAGGTGAGGGTTGGTGGTTTACACGTCCGATTAGCACAGTTGAATACGTACGGTGCGAAAGAAGTTCAGCAAACGTACAAATGTTGCGAAACTCTGGCATCGGAGCGCCATATTCCAACTCGCCAGGAAAAGGTGGTGTGGACTAATATTATCTGCCCCACTTGTATAGGAGCGTGTTGCCCTTCTCATACGTGTATTTTTGTCTGGTATCTCTAGTAACCTCCTACTTGTGTAAGCACTCATAAATTGTCTGCAAACATCTTAATATATCACATTGTAGAACTTGGGCAATTGTTGGCCCCGGCTCACTGGCCTGACTGCTGCCTCCTAGCTTTCCAGGCTGTGGTGGTGAGATGTTAACTACCTCGCCTGGTATATAGCAGGTCGTAGGGTTCAATCCCAACCCTGATGCCTGTATATTTGGAGTTTGTATCTTCTCCCTGTGGTCGTGTGGACTTTTCTTGAGGTCCTATGATTTTCCCCTCCACATTTAGAAACATGCATTGAGAGTATTTGGCTGCTATAAATTTCCACATGATATGCTACTTCGTTGAGCGATCATTTGTGGCCAGGTCACTTCTGAAAAATTTAACTAGTTTAGTCCGTGGTTCGTCAGCGATTGTGAGATGCAACTTGCATAAAAGACCCTTTATCAAGCTAAAATGTATCAAAATTAAGTTATTTTGAGACGTGGACATGGTTACTGGATTTAAGTGAACTGGTGTGTTCATATTTTAAAATTTGATTATTTAAACCCCTCCACACTTTTATAAAGTATAACAGGAATTGCCTCATTTTGGTTCTTCTGTCTGTTTCATTAGTTTCATTAACTTAAATGTAACATTAAATATAATTGGCTTAAATAATCGATTTTTATCTGCACGAATCGATGTGCATATCATGAGCATGATAATTCATTCTAATCAATAAACTGCCAAGTATGTGCAGGCTATAATCTTTATCTTGTATGTGTCTCCCTCCTGAAGTAACTGTGAGATTGTCATCTCCTTTAGCTGTCCTTAGCCAATTGTTGAAATTCGACAAACCTGATGAGTCGTGCCTCTCCAAAGGACAACCACTGTTGATTTCCAGTCAAGTGATGACTTGAACCTATTTTCTCTACTCTTTTAACACGATACCGCTTGGTAATATCGAAGGAGACCACACGTGCTAGGTCTGCAACCATGTCAGTCTTTATACCTGTAAGACAGGTACTTGTGTGCCGGCAACTGTGATCCGTCTGCCATACACTTCAAGGTGTATAGTTATCTCGATGCACGAAGCTGATTTCGATTTCAAACCAGATATTGCCGAAAGCCATATATACGAGAGGCTCATGATTAAACAAATGAGATGATGCCTTGTTCTCCGCCCGGTGGCCCGTGTGATGTGTTTACTTGATCAAAATGGATATTTCCCCCTCCAGAAAACTTTGAAATTGAGTTTAATCCATCTCCGGTAAGCAGTGCAGCAGCAACAAAAAGCGTAGAAGGCTTCGGCTTGTGTATTAATCTGCATTTTCTCCTTTTCAGTTACAACCAATGTCACGGAGTGCATTTTCAGGTTTGGTTCTTGAAAATGCGTCCTTTTAAGACAGTGTCATAGATCATGAAATACGCTGGAAATAAAAATAAACATCCATTTCAAGGTCCTATTACTATGTAAATTTAAATGGCAGGCAGTTTTGTCCTTTGACTCATGTGAAAATACAAAGGCTGTGCCCCGAACAACAACGGGTCGTAAAAATTCATCAACATTATAATTTTAACTGGGTTTGCATTTTTAGAAAGCCAAATTTATTTCACAATATAGCATGGGTTTCAATGAAAATGAGTTTATTTCCGTTGTATTTATTTCAAGGGAACTAATTTCTCCGTCGTATTAAAAATGCTATTTTATATATTTTGTCCCAAGTTCACAAATATTTAGCTTGGCTCTACTTATAACATCTGCGTACAATATGATCTGCGCATGAAATGTGATAGCTGTTTTGTAATACATTAAATAATCGGGATTTGCAACTATTAAAACTTGCTAGGCTCTGACCATAGATTTCAGAGACAAACCATTCCTTGTATATTGCAAACCATGTGATTTTCTAAGTGAAGTGACCAGTGGGCAGGAGCATATTTAACAAGCTTTTGCCAACTCCCCCCACACCCAACAAATAGATTGCACTCGAACTTACAATCAGAATGCCTTTGCAGTGTGTGACGAACATTTCTTAGTCAGCACACTGATGGTGAGTCGTGGATGGATGATTTGTATATATAAAGGTTTGTGGCTGCAATTTAGTGCGGTGAACACCAGGTTTTGGAGATGCCTAATGAAGCCAATCGAGACTTTGATGATTAACCATTATTTTCTCAAAGGAGTTGAGCGTCAGTGAGCTGCGTCTCACCTGAGCAATGTGCAGGATGGTGGTCAACCATTGGGGGGAGCTCAAGATGCACACTCATGTGGGTATGAATAGCAACACTTACCAAGACCTCAGATTGCTTGTAATCTTACACGGTGTCCTTGTCGAAGGAAATCAAACTTTGTTCCTGTAATCTTTACGAAGTGGTGTCACAGAATTTCAGGCAAGTGGGGAATAGAAGGGGCATTGTGGTTGCTGAATATTTCAACCAGCCATCCTTTCTGAAATGGCCATGTCAGGTATAGTGTGCCAAGACACCACCAACACACCATATATTCTTGCAAAGGCTGTAAAGGGTTCACCAACATAATTTACCGTAAATGTTATATTCTTGGTTCTTTCGGTAAAGTAACGTAGAAGGGAAACAATAAAATAATAAAAAAATAAAAAATAAAATTCTCACCTGATGATGATTGCTTATGTTGCAGTCGAAACGTCGTAAGAATCTAATTGTGTTATATTTTTATTATTTTATTGTTTCCCTTCTACGTGACTTTACCGAAAGAACCAAGAATATGAATCCCTGCAGTCACGAAAGCTTTAAATCAAAACGTAAATATGTTGTTTAGGTAATATAAAAATTTTCCGTGTTATTCGAAATTGTACACATGTTGCTATGTAATCCCAGACATAGCCAGTTATATATGAAAAAAAAATAACACATAATCCTTACTGTGTAGCTAGAAGGCAAAATAACCATAGATTTTGAGTTGTTTTTAAAAGGAAGACATTTTGTCCTTTAAGTTAGGCTGAGTATTGTTGATGAGTGAAAAGAGGTAGGACGTTTTGTTTCCAGCCAGTTCCAATTGCAAGGATAATTAACTGCATATGTAAAAATATAGCATTCCAGTAGAGATGTTTGTTATGGGAGTTTATACTTTTTAACGATAATATATTTTAACTTGTGTGACTTGTAATATATTTGAAAACATTTAAGAGCGGATATCGGTGTATTGTGATCACAGGAAATGATACCGTTTGTTTGTAGTGCTTGAAGTAAGAGGACCCTTTAACACTTTAATGACCCATCATTTCATCGCCTAACATTTGTAATTTTAATATCCTTCCATTGCTTCTGTCAGCAATAAGTTATTTTGGAAATCTATCAGCACAGCTGACCTTTTCCACGCCAGTGATGATGAAAATGACTTATCTATCGTGCTGGCTTATCAAGCGCGTCTCTGCTGTGTTCTCTCGTCGACGCGATGTTTTGGACTCCTGCAGGGTTTGGAAAGGTCACATTTAATGATTTTTCTCAGCAAGGAATGGTGGTGGGGAAACATTTTATTGAAAAAATTTTGTTTCTTTTTTTATATATATTAATAATTTGTGCTTAAAATTCCATTATGTGTTGTGTAATATGTGCTTGGTGTCGTGTTCTGGTTGGATTTCCGAAACATCTCGAGGCCATGAGGCTTTGGATTGGTGTGCCTGAATGCCCGTCTACATCTCACTGGGGACAATTCGGTATTCAGTTTTCAAAATCCCCTGAAATGATTAGCTGTTTTGGATGAAATCTCAATTGTATAATTTATTTTATACAGCGATTTATACATTTCATTGCAATCTTGAATTATTTTTTTTTAATGTTTAACTTTATATTGTTTTTGCTGGTAAAATCAATCTGCCACCTTTATCTGGGTTAAATGCCTGACAAATATGATTAAATGTTGTATCATATCTGAATTATTGTACTGGATTGTCAGTTGAACAGATGAAACAGAAATGTTCTGATTCATAATTTATTTTGCTAAATGCTGTTTGACAGATACTTTTACTCAACTTCGTTCGAGGTATTACAAATATCATTGCAAAATAATTATTTCAATGAAAATAAACTTTCTGGTAAAATAAGAGGCAGGGCAGCCTTTAGGTCAACACACCTCCATGAGTTGGATGGACTGACTCACACAATTAAAAAGTACCCTGTAAGGTTGTTCAAGCTAATATGTGTATGTCCAAGTGAAATACGCTGTTTTTGTTATCGTACATGCACAGTACCATTGGCAGATTTAAATCTCTTGTAAAGCACTATGGTTGTGAAAATGACTGTCTGACATGACACCTTGAGGTGCAACTTGAAACACGTTCATTGTGTAATGTTCAAGGGAAATGTGGCTGATTTTTTTAAACAATGATGCTAACTTGCCAACTAAAGCCTAGATTCTCCAGGCGTGTAATTTTTAGCAGGGACGCACTGCAAGCCAACCCGCAACAAACGCCAGTCCGATGCTCAGCTGGTTGTGCTTGAGTGTTTTTGTGTCACTGTGCTCCATGGCTATGATGCATGTGAAAACACATGTCTATTTTGTACCCTGCATAACAGAAGTTATTAACCAGCTTGATTGATTCCAAATAATCTTGTTCAAATGAAACCTTTGCACGAGTTGTATGTACAGTGAGGGAAAAAAGTATTTGATCCCCTGCTGATTTTGTACGTTTGCCCACAGACAAAGAAATGATCAGTCTATAATTTTAATGGTAGGTTCATTTGAACAGTGAGAGACAGAATAACAACACATTTCCAGAAAAGCGCATGTCAAAAATGTTATAAATTGATTTGCATTTTAATGAGGGAAATAAGTATTTGACCCCCTCTCAATCAGAACGATTTCTGTCTCCCAGGTGTCTTTTTTACAGGTAATGAGCTGAGATTAGGAGCACACTCTTCAAGGGAGTGCTCCTAATCTCAGCTTGTTACCTGTATAAAAGACACCTGTCCACAGAAGCAATCAATCAATCAGATTCCAAACTTTCCACCATGGCCAAGACCAAAGAGCTCTCCAAGGATGTCAGGAACAAGATTGTAGACCTACACAAGGCTGGAATGGGCTACAAGTCCATTGCCAAGCAGCTTGGTGAGAAGGTGACAACAGTTGGTGCGATTGTTCGCAAATGAAGAAACACAAAAGAACTGTCAGTCTCCCTTGGCCTAGGGCTCCATGCAAGATCTCACCTCGTGGAGTTGCAATGATCATGAGAACGGTGAGGAATCAGCCCAGAACTACACGCGAGGATCTTGTCAATGATCTCAAGGCAGCTGGGACCATAGTCACCAAGAAAACAATTGGTAACACACTACGCCGTGAAGGACTGGAATCCTGCAGCGCCCGCAAGGTCCCCCTGCTCAAGAAAGCACATATACATGCCCGTCTGAAGTTTGCCAATGAACATCTGAATGATTCAGAGGACAACTGGGTGAAAGTGTTGTGGTCAGATGAGACCAAAATGGAGCTCTTTGGCATCAACTCAACTCCCCGTGTTTGGAGGAGGAGGAATGCTGCCTATGACCCCAAGAACACCATCCCCACCGTCAAACATGGAGGTGGAAACATGCTTTGGGGGTGTTTTTCTGCTAAGGGGACAGGACAACTTCACCGCATCAAAGGGACGATGGACGGGGCCATGTACCGTCAAATCTTTGGTGAGAACCTCCTTCCCTCAGCCAGGGCATTGAAAATGGGTTGTGGATGGGTATTCCAGCATGGCAATGACCCAAAACACACGGCCAAGGCAACACAGGAGTGGCTCAAGAAGAAGCACATTAAGGTCCTGGAGTGGCCTAGCCAGTCTCGAGACCTTAATCCCATAGAAAATCTGTGGTGGGAGCTGATGGTTCGAGTTGCCAAACGTCAGCCTCGAAAACTTAATGACTTGGAGAAGATCTGCAAAGAGGAGTGCGACAAAATTCCTCCTGAGATGTGTGCAAACCTGGTGGCCAACTACAATAAACGTCTGACCTCTGTCAACAAGGGTTTTGCCACCAAGTACTAAGTCATGTTTTGCAGAGTGGTCAAATACTTATTTCCCTCATTAAAATGCAAATCAATTCATAACATTTTTGACATGCGTTTTTCTGGATTTTTTTGTTGTTATTCTGTCTTTCACTGTTCAAATAAACCTACCATTAAAATTATAGACTGATCATTTCTTTGTCAGTGGGCAAACGTACAAAATCAGCAGGGAATCTAATACTTTTTTCCCTCACTATATATTCTGTTGCAAATTGGTTTGCAGAAGAAAAAGTATTGGTCAAGTCACGACTGCATTGATGTTGATGGTGAGCTGATGTGGAACTGTAGCCTTTATAGTCTGGCAGGGATGCTCATTACATGAGCATTTAATAACAATCATAGAGCCAGTCAGTTAATTAGAGACGTATTGTTGTGCATAAACGAATCTACCCAGTCCAAGTTTTTTTTTTCTTTTAAGTTTTGTGTGCGTGCATGCGTGCATTTGTCCTGTCTGCTTTATCACCAAAATTTATTTTTAAAAAAATAAATTACAGATTCAATTGGGCAGAGGGAAGTGACAATCATTTGGAACAAAAAAAAAACCACTTTCCTCTGCAGATACCACATACGATGATGGAATGCTCTGAGAACAGAAATGTAGACAATCTTTGCGCGGCATCCACGCCGTCACTCTCCGAAGGCTCGTGCATGTTGAGCATTAATATTCTGCATTTCTCAGAATGGTAATCTTTGCGCTCCTGTTGGGAAGCATGTCAGCGCAGCCTCGTGCTGCAATCGCTGTGGCTATGCTCCCATCGTGATCTCATTTGACTTCGCATTTGTGGCACTTGCCCCCCTCTCCGATTGCTTTATTTCAGTGGCCTCTTATCGGATTTCTTGTATAAAAAAAGAAGAGAAAATTGAGTTAGAGCCATAAAGAGGGGCCCTGCATTTTCCATTGATGTGATGGCGAAATGCTTTATTGTTTTGCTGACCGTTTTCAAGGGCTTGTGTGGCAGTCCAGTCGAGGTGCAGAGTACCAGGGTGGTGTTTGGTGCTGCTTGTGATTTGCTGTGGTGCGGTGGTTGTGCCGATTTTAACGCACTTCTCATGCTTGCCTGCGTTTGGTACTTGCGAGGGTCCCTCTGTAAACAACAAAAAGGTCCTCGGTAAATGTATCATTTTATAGCAATGTGATTTCCTTTAGATGATATGTGGTAATACTGCAATTTTTTTTTTTACTTTGAGCACGTTAAACCTATTTAATCCTAGTATGTTGTCTGAAGCAGTTGATTAAAACGGACTTTTATTTTTACCTTTTATTAGCGTAACAGCTTTTATAACTCTGTATATACTCACTGAAATATCAACTTTCTGTCATACTTTACTTCGCTTTAACAAATTTAAGGTTAGTGAGTAAAATGTATGCAGTTTTCCTCTTCTTTCATTGATCTTAGTTGTGAAGCGTTTTAAACCAACCATATTTTCTTGCAGTAACCGTCAATCCAAGATGCAGTGGACTTGATCCCAAATGTTAACCAAAGGAATAGTCTCTAAAGTGAGTGGGGCTGTATTTGTCAACTTGCTAAACAAGTACTGTATGTTGCAACTGGCAATTAACTGGAATTGGTTTGTTTACGAGTCTTTTGTTTTTAACGAATCTGGAGGACATTTTCCACAGGAGGCTACATTGAAGACTCGATGTGTAGCATTAAACCTGCTAACCAACACCCTCAATGTCATGCACATTTAATACTGTGCATTATTTATCCACTGCTGAATGAAAATGCTGACTGCAGTGCATACAATCCTGTGCAGTTGCAATCTGTCTCGCTCAGGCAATTTGCCTAATTTTCAGCGATCTCTATCTCTTTTAGTCCCTGATGTTGTTTAGCCTCTTGGCTGCAAGACGAAAGTAACGCCATTATGATACCATATCCATATACGAATATTTAGTGTTTGTACTCACATTCAAGGGTGGTTGTCATCTGAACATTACAGCTATTGTCTTATCGTTCCTCTAGGGTCCGCAGTTCCTTTTGGAGGCTGCAGTGTGCTCGCGTGTGTGTATGTATGTGCGCGCGCATGGAAGCACTTTTTACCATGGGTGCCTTTGTATCAATCATACAAGCACATCGTAATACCCCGCACCCCCGATTTAGCGCGGTTGAATACCTACTGTGCGAAAGAAGTTCTACATACAAAGTGTGTCCTGGTCTTAACCTTGCCCTAAACGGTTGTATAACTGGCCTCCTAATTTTCTTCGTCTTAATGAAGGCCTTTTTATTGGGGGGATGGTAGGGAGGGTGATGGGGGAAAGTGTCCCTCAGTTTTTTTATGGCTTAATGACGTTGATCACTTGTGGCGGAGCGCAGTTTGTGCAGGCAATAAGCTGGTGCATGCCGGGAGTGAAAAGCCTGGCGGCTCGTGTACAGCAGTGCAATGGCTTGATCCCCCGAACGAGCTCGCGGATAATTGTTGGAGCCTGCCTTAAATTAACGTCCGAAAGGAAACGTGTTGTTCTTTTTGTTGTTGTTGATCACGGAATATAAAAGAGAAATGCGTAATTTTCAACAGTCATTGCTGAACAAAATGCAGGTCGTACAATAGCCATACCTTTCCTGAACAAAGTACCATTGGGTTTTTAAACATTTAAGTATATTTTCTTTTCTTTTAATCGGTCATATAAATGTAACATTTAAAAAAATAATCTTTTACATTTGGTTGGTAGTAGTTTTACACTCAAAGGACGAGGAAGTGTACATTTCTTTAAATATATTACCGTGTTTTTATCACAAGAAAAAGCCAGAGCAGATGCATTTGTTGGTTTCCCTTTCATATCCGGAGCAAGTGTCTGTGTTAACAAAGAGTCAGGTTGCACTATTGCTACTTTAAACCAACGTATTTTGTTAAAAATGTGATAGTCATTTATAAGCACAAGTGACAGGAGGTTGTAGAATATTCAGCTTCGACCGACAGACGACGGACTGTCTGTCAATTAAAGTACGAAGCATCATCTCTCATCGTTAATTTAATACGAAATATTGATGAAGAAAAGCTCATACTTTTTACAGGCAAGTTGTACACTTGTAGGCACTGAATTAATACCTTACCATTACATCAGGATTATGCATTCTATATTCTGTAAGATAAGTAAATTAAAACAAAACTGTACCTTGTTATTATATTCAATGATTCAATTAAGGTATAAAGACATGATTTTTTTACTGAAATGCAATGAAATGGCTCTTCTATATACATGAAGAGCTTGAATTCTAACCACAAGCCATTGAAGTATGTACACAGTGTACGCAGGATTGATTTACACAAAAAGCAACAGTTTATTATTCTGGAGTGGTTTTGATGATCCCCAATTTGATATCAACGTGCAAAAAATTGCATTTACTCGTGATGTAATATTAAGGTACTTGATCGAGAATATCCTCACTGCAATATCCCCTGATGTTCGTTATCCTTGTACGTGTGTCGGTGATTATACGTGTTCCTTACCCACAACTCGAGCTTACGTTGTAAACATAAAAATACTGAGATGCCCATTGTGTTTGTTAACCTCACTGTTCTGAAGTAGAGGAATTCCAGAGGTATTAATGTCCATCTGACACCCAGTTCATTGTCAACAAGGCTTCACAGTCTCCCTCGGCCTTTGATCGTCTTCGATTTGTTGCCCTGCAACATAAGTGCAAGCCGCTGCTTACGTCTCCACCGCCTGCGCTGCAGTCCAGTGTTTTTTTCTCCGTCGTCGTCTTATCACGCGGAGCGTTCCTTCGTTATTTCTCCCAAAGCTCAAGCTCACGTCGGGCTCCCGCGCATGTGAAAAGCCATCGATCGCTCGGGCGTCGGATGCGAGTGCCGTGGGTGGCCTCTCCCGAGCCCGAGCAGCGCCTCCTCCCTCGTTGGTGGCCGCTGGCAGGCCGGCTGGCGGCCCCGACAGCCGGGTCACAGCTTGGCGCTCAGGCGGTGGTGTAAATGTAGACGAAGATGATGACGATGAGGTTGAGGATGGTCCCCGTGATCCCCAGCATGGCCAGAATAGACTCCTCTCTCTCCTCTCTACGCACATTGACAATGTCCTCTTCCTCCACGGATAACGACATGCCCATTGTTGCTGTGGGTCTTCGCAGCCTCAGTCCCGAGGATGTCTCCATGAAACAAGTTGAAGTGCAGAGGTGGTGGGCAGAGATGGGCATGGGGAAAAACAACATTCTCAATAACATGCAATTTAAAACACATGACAGTGCACCCTTTTACAGAGTTAAAAAGAGCTTTTGCCTAACATTAAACATTTAGTAATGCAATCCTTGTTCAAATACATTGTATTTGCTTATACACCAAGTAGATCATTTAAGGAATGTCAACCAGATTACAGGTAAATTAGAAGTAATCTGCTGCTTTTAACGTTAACTTATTGACCCTATGGGGCCTGTGGTGAGTAGTACTTTGCATGTGCTGATATGCCGAGCAGTACCGAGCAATACTTTGATGTCTCAACATTATTCTCCGCACACATTAAGACTTAAAGAAGACACTTGCAGTTCTGAATCTGAACATTGCTGTCAAGCGACCAAAGCAGGGGACACCTTAGCAGTCTTGGAACAGCAGAGCGCTCACCATTAATTCATGCATACTGTCTCAATGAATAATCCTCTCTGCGTTTTAATAACGAAAGATAGATGAGCAACCCGAGAGAGAGAGATGCATTTTTTTTAAAGTACCTGAGCACTTAGTGGGGTAAACGCATCACCGCGTTCACGCAGTGTCTAATCATTCGTTCACGTGGCCCGAGCTCGCTGGCATTTATTGTCTCGTCGTCGTCCCCCGGACGGCAGAGAATGTGCAAATTGCACAGACGTCCGTCGGCATGCACGCACGCACGTGTGCCCCACACTGGGGGTGCGAGCTGTGGTTTGCCGCCTTCCCGAGCGTTACCGATTTGCCGTGGGGGGGCGGGGGCGGTGGGGATAAAACACATTGCATATGAGACACATTGTAAAAACAAAAAACCCACGCTCACACACGGATGGGAAAGAGAGCCAACTTACCACACATTGCATGAGGAGCAGAGCAGCATTTGGCATGCTTCAGAGGAGGAAAGGAATGACGACGCGAGTCATGGTTTTGGTGGTTCTCTCCACAGCGGGGACGAATCTTGTGCTTCTTGTGAGCAAGTATAAAGCTGTTCTCCCGGTGAGCGATATACACAGTTTCTCTCCCGTCTTTTTTCTCTCTCTCTGTGTCTCAGCAACAGCGCTATGCCTCGCAGAGAGCAAAACACCCTCCGCTGGGAATTACCTCGTTTCGATGGCCGTGTCGGTTACTTGCCTGTAAAACATTCTCCGAAATCAGAGAGGGAGAGAGAGGGACAGGAAGAGCACAAATCCAGTCGAGGCTGGAAGGGGAGAGAAGAGGAGCGAGACTGAGAGGGGAGGAGGGGGAAGAAGAGATGGTGGGGGTGAAATTTGGTCACTATGGAAACGATGACTCACTGGTGCCACACAGCTGTAAGTGTTTAGAGCTGAGCGGCTGAGACGTGGTGTGGTGTTTACAACGTCTCATTGTTGTTGTTTTGTTAAACGCACTTTACCAACGTGAAGAACCTTGCCGCGGATTGACGCCGGAAATGTGCTCCAAATGTAGTTGACGGCTCGGCCGTGTTTCAGTGGGTGGGTATCTAGTAAAAAAATAAACACCAACTGCACTTGTGACCGACACGAGCGTGTTTCACCACCACCACCACCCCCACACACCTTCTTTGTTGAAAATCCACGTGGAGTCGGGGTCGCGTGCTCCAGCTGCTGAGTGGTCTCCTCTCGACGGCCGCAGGCGGCGTGCGCCTACAAACCAGCGCCGTGGGCAGGTGACGGCAAGGATGCCGACTGTCAACATTAGTCGCGGTCACAAATATTTATTCATGCTGAAGGAATCCGATGAGCTGTAAAGTTCTTTTGCCGCAGATGTTCCAGTCGGGGCAGGTCAGAACATGATAACAACAAGCAATATAAAGCACGATAGTGCACAGCATAGGGAAAGGTAAGAAAATGACAAGTAAATATGTACAAATGAACCAAACTATTTGTATTTTACCAGGTAAGGCCCGCTGCGATATTAGCTTCTATTTCAGAAGCGGCCTGGCCACAAATGACAGCTCAACGAAGTGGCTTGTGGAAATTTGTAGCAGCCCAAGTGCTCATCAATGATCTAAACGACGGCCGGAACGCCTGCTTGTTGCAGGGGGAGCACACACACACACACACGTGTGCCACTCCGACCAGCGAGCGACTGGCAAGTCGTCGGTGGCTCTTGTACGAGTTAATGAATTGTCATATTGCCGCTCGCTCACGAAGGTTCTGCTTCCTGTCAATCCTGACATCGTGCTATTACGAGTGCGTCGGTTTCTTTTTCCTAGCGCACTGAGATGCGTGTTTTTTTACGTTGTGGGTGTATTGCAATTACGAATGCAAGTTGTACTGTATATACATTAGTTGTTTTTACCTTCTGTTCGTGCGAGTATTTTCCCCTCCCTTGATTATTGTATGTCATTATTCTTGTTAACCCCGGAAAGTCTAAGAGCGTGCATTATCAGAGTTAGATCATTGTTTACCTATTTACATTTCGATTTGAAGCCTTCGCGACTGCAGGGATTCATATTCTTGGTTCTTTCGGTAAAGTCACGTAGAAGGGAAACAATAAAATAATAAAAATCTAAAACAATAAAATTCTCACGACGTTTCGACTGCAACACAAGCAATCATCATCAGGTGTGAAAACCACAGCAAGAAAATTTGAAAAAAGTGGCGTTTTTTTCTTGCTGTGGTTTTACACCTGATGATGATTGCTTGTGTTGCAGTCGAAACGTCGTGAGAATTGTATTGTTTTATATTTTTATTATTTTATTGTTTCCCTTCTACATGACTTGACCGAAAGAACCAAGAATATTTACATTTCATTCTGGCTTTTTCAATATTTAATCCTTGATTAACCCCGACATATTTTGCCGCGCATATTAAGCTATGCTGGCACCAAGCAAACTCTATAGAACAACACGATGCAAACAATAATCCATCCATGACGCTGGCAGTGCCGTGCACCGTATGTCGAGCGTGTGTGAAAACACGAGCAGGTTAATGTTCTGAAACCCAGCGGTGTCGTTATAAGAGGTTCTCCTTACCTGAAGGAGTGTCAACACTTTGGGCCAGAAAGCCATTGTGCATTATATTCCCATGAATTGCCTCGAGTATTTTAATGAGAGTGACCATTCAGCCAGCTGTCTTGAAACGATACAGAGTGGCTAATAATGAGGGATGACTGTCAATTGTTTTCTTTGCTATTCTCTCTCAAGAGACGTGGGCACATACAGCGCTGGCTCTTGTCCATGGTCCCAGCCGCCTTACAAATTGAATTCTTGGGGGAATATTATGGATTTTACCCCTTTTTTGCGCACTGGTTGGATGTGCATTTTTCGGTTCCTATTGTCTCTATAAGCCAAGCGCGGTGGCTGCAGTTGCTTTGGGCTGATGGAGTTTTCAAGAGTCCATTTCTTCATGCCACTTTCATCCCATAGAAGCCAGCAAAGCTTATTTACAGTTTTTGTTTGCCTTCACTAATGTTTGAGCAGTGAAGGTTATGTTTAAAAGTGCATTGCTGAATATGTACAGGAGCTTTTAAGTAATGTACCATCTGCTTTGTTGCAGGTTAACACTGTAGGATTGATGCTTTGCCGTTAAGTTGTTTTAAAAATAACGTGTACACAAAGCATTAACTGGTTATTGCCAAAATGATTTGATGGTATTTTATCTATTGTGCTCCCAGAGGTGGAAGGCTTGCCATATAACCATAGTAGAGCAAGTGATTTGGCATTTTTACAAGGTGTGTATCACGAAGAGACCTTAAAGCAGCTTGCTCCAACAGGAAGGCGAGTGTCTCGCGAGTGCACAAGAGGAGCTGAAATAGGCTCCATTTCATTACAGCGCACGGTCGGTATGCCTGCCAGTATGCTGCTGGGTACGTCACTCGGTGCGTAGCGATTGCCTTCCCGAAGGAAGCTCGTGACATGCGCTGCCTGCAGTGATATATTTATATGCACGGGTGGCTAGGTTGCAGCAGCATGGCCGTGTTGGCCAGATTCCAACGTTGGCCACACTGACACTGCTTGCAGGTGAATGGTGAGAATTTTCCATAGGTGACCACAGCACATTGTTTATTTGGGGGGGGGCGGGTAGTGTTGAAGTTGTTAGGGCACTACGTTTGAACCCCAGTGGGCCTGGCTTTGAGTCCTGCCCATGGCTTACATCGGCGGAGATCGATATCTGAATGAGACCTGGTGCTTTTGCCCCCCCCCCCCCCCCCTTTTTCATCTTCAACTCAAACTGACCAGAATGATGAAGTATGGGCATGATCATGTTACAACAACCGCAATCACCGGCACAGGGTGGGGGGGCCTTCATCCAGAAGGGGATTAACAAAGGGTTGCCAGTTATCAATTATTATTTACTTTTAAATATCCATTGGTTTCCGGTCAAGTCTGTTGCCATCACCATTATTAGTTACAGAATTCGATTCTCAAGGGATGTACATTTTGTCAGCATTGTCCTGTGGTTGTAGAGTTGCAGTGTGTAGAGCACATACATTTATAGTATGCATGAACGACTTTAAATTAAGGAAAAATGTTTAGTAAGTGATTTCAATATGTACTTATTGTATTACTGCCCAAAGGCTATATTCTTTCTTGCTTTCAGATAATAAATGAGTAAATGAAAGTAACTTAAAAACTCAAGACATTCTTTGATTGCACTGCCTTGAAAGGACAAATATACAATAAGCAACTTCTGCCAATGGTGTTTCTTCATAGTACACGTTTTTATACTTTTCATTTGATGGCAGTGCTATTGCTGAACATGAATTTTCGTTAAAATTTGTGCTTTACCTGCCAATGCAGTACCCCAAAATAACGTTTTTTATTAATGTAACGTAATAGATAGTATTATGGGTTTGTTTTATCTATAACGTATGCCTAATGCATGTACTGAGCTGCTGCTATGTTCTTGTGTGGTGTTGCGTGCATATAATGATAGAATGCTGTTAAAAAAATGCTTTTGTGCCGTGTACGTTCGGAGTTTAAACTAAGTTTATATATGCATTCAAAATGTACAGGTAATAAGAAATGTACAATTGGGATTACCTTTGTTTTGAGGGTACTAGCAACAGTGTGTAGGTGTTTTCTACATTTTTATGTGGGCTGTGCATCTGTATGGTCAATTTAATATTAACATATCATTAATTCTAAATGCAAGCTTATGCAGCATTATGCTTTTAACTTTATTATTTAAAGGGATCTCACCGAAGACGATAGATATGTGAACATCCTGTCATGTCTATGTATACAACTCGAGTGTCAAGTGTGGTATAGGTCTTTGCAGAGGTATGACAGCTAAGCAAAGGACTTTCAGACTGGAGATATCTTGCTGATTTCATAGTCTAAATTTGAGTCTGAGTCGTGATATAAAATCGGACGTGTGGATATTTTCCTCTTCAGAGATTCATGGTTTATAAATTATTTTGTAAAAGGTTGGTACTTCGGGCTATGGAGATGCCAGTGCCGAGTGAAAGGAGTCACGGGAGATGGAGGAAGTATGCAGTGAAATGAGGTGCAATGGAAGTGGATGTGACTGAATGAAACTAGAAAACTTGAAACTTGACTGAGAGAAGTGGCACAGTATATATGCATGCATGCAGGAAAGGAAATCCGAGCAACTGACGCCATGCATTAATGGGACTGGATTTAAAGGATTGAGGCAGTTGCTACATCTTGCTTCAAAAATGACTACATTTACAGGCCCACCGAGGGACATTGCCTCTCTGAAACTCAACCAAGAGTGGCAGCAGGGTAGTTAGTGTATGGGCAGTAGATGCTGGAGTGGGCACCGGACCAAATGGACGACTCGGAAGTCGTGTGGTTAGCATGCCAGAGTTCACAAACTCGAGCATTTATATCAACTACCTTCTCAGGGCACATTAAATATTTCTTTCCACCTACTTCCTTATCGGTAGAAAAAGAACCAAAACTCGGCAAGAGGAGGTGACTTGTACTGCAGTGTCAGGGCCACATTTCTTTAGGAAATATGGATGTCACATCTGAATTTATCACTAGGTACCGCTGTTTTAATTGGGCTTTATTTTTATATGCCTCGTGTTTATTATTGATGTAACTGTTGCTTTTAATTTGGATCTAATAATTCTCCCCTGGTTGAACCTAAAAAGGCTAATATGTCATGTGGGGGCAGATCTTACATACATGGAGAGATGAATGCTGGGAATTAAACACGACAAAAATAACACATGGATCTGAGAACATGCAAATTATGCATCTTTTTTACGGTTCATTTAAGTGGGCCCGGCCGGTGACATTGCTTTCAGGGATGACAGCCGACAGATGAAATTGTAGATTGAATTGCCACCAAAGGAGGAAAACACCTGAGAGAATGAGCACTGCGTTGGAATGATGAGATCAGCTCCTACACAGGAGTGAAATGGATTGTAGCATCATAGGACTAGAGGATGGAGACAACATCAATCACGGTCAATTATGTCTGTGAATATTGTGCGCAATATGAATAGCATTATTTTTCATCCAGCAGTGGATAGATAATGCTGTGGATAATTACAGGAATAGAAAAGCAAGAGTATATAATTGATGCATTTTTAATACACACGAGAGGGATTTTTTGCCAATTAATTAATAAAACTGATCATTGATATTTTATTTCCAAAATATTTTTTTATTGGGCTCTTACATGTAGGTAAAAAATTCCATTGACATACCATCTGTTCGGACCATGCCACAAAGTGGTTAAAAGCTGTTAACATTGGCCCAAGTATAAATAAGAGTTGCACATTTCCACGAAAGAAAATGACCTATTGATTGTGTCACAGATGCAGTACAAGTGTGGGTGATATGTTTTATCCCAAGCTTTATTTACGTCTGTAATTGTTAAAGCAATGCATGGAAAATATTGGACATTTCTTGTTTCTGTAGTGGTCACATGTTAAAGAGCAAACTTATAGCTAATTTATTTTAATTTGCTTTGATATCAACAGCCTCAGGGGTGGCTTAACATGGTGACCGTGACCATTACTGTGATTTTTCTCCCATGTAACGATTTTCCCTCCTGGCTACTTCAGTTGGCAAATAAATTAACGCAGTTGCGCATTACTTTTTTGCTGTTTATGATTACTCTGCTTGAACCACGGCACAGAGGAATGATGGACACTTAACAGAGTAACAGCGTAGTGCTGATCGTAGTGTAATAGCCCTTCAGTGTGTGTGTGTTGCTGCCCTTGCCCTTGCGAAGCTAATTCGCGAATATTGCTGCCACCTTCCAAGTGACCACGTGCCACCCCACACCAGCAGGTGGAATGGTGCACTCACAAGTGGCAAACACAGCCACTCCACTCGTGGATAGTGGGCTGTGGAATTGTAGCCAGTTTCTCTACACCGATGCCGCCGCCCACTGGTCCATTGTTTATCTTAACATTTAGCAATTCATCTTCTTTGGTTCTTTCAGTAAAGTCACGTAGAATGAGAATAAAATAATAAAATAAAATAACACAATAAAATTCTCACGACGTTTCGGCCACAACACAAGTGGCCTTCAGGTGAAAGGAACAAACCTGTCGGGACGACAGAGCTTCATTGAACGTTGTTAAGATTCGTAGCGTCTTTTAAGCTGTTTTAGAGAAGTGAGGCACCTTGACAAAGGGGTTTACATATCAAACAGGAGAATTTAGCATTGAAATAGCTGAGGGATTAACTTGTGACTGGTCACAGAAATGGCTATGTTAAAGTCAAAGCCTACACATCCACAGAGGCACCTAGTACAAATCAAACAGGAGAATTTAGCATTGAAATAACTGAGGGATTAGCTTGTGACTGGTCATAGAAATAGCTATGTTAAAGTCAAAGCCTACACATCCACAGAGGCACCTAGTCCATGGATGCCAAAGGGGCTGCCACAACTCAACTATCATACAGTAAACCGATGTGAAAAACCTAAGTCTAAATTACATCAATATAATAAATGTACTCAACATATTCTTCAATAAGCTGAGCTATTAACAGTAACTGGGTATACACTACACTATATAATGAATACCATATAGGTAACCAATAAAAACTAAAATATAAACTACCTCAATGTTATAAATAAACTCTATATTTTCTTCAATCAGGTGAGCTACCAACAATAAGTCGTTATATATCACAATGCTATATGGCGAAAAAATGGGTGGATTCTTACCCTCTACTTCAGCACCACGGACAGCTACGAGCCCCGTTCAGACGGACGAGTCCATCCATGGTCGGAACGGAGGAGGGAGGAGAGAGACAGCTGCGAGGCGCTGTTATACTCCATGTTGTAAACCATACCATTAACCGTGGTGTGAGAGGTATTAAGAGTCAATGCGAGCGAAAGAGCTGCGGTCTGAAAGTCCTCGTAAAAAACAATTAATTAAGAACCGAAATGGTTTAAAACATCTTTCCAATGGTTACTAAGCCAGAATCCATCTTCTCGGTTGAAATGATCTCTGTGCTTGTATATGTGGATGGCCTCATGAACGAATCTCTCATGGTAGCCGGTTGGTTTGTAAAGAACCTCCGTCTTGGAGAAGTCAATGTCATGTGAGCCCACTGAATTATAACAGTGATCTGCCACGGCAGAGGAGTTCGTTCTACCGTGTTTCAAGTCTGCTTTATGTTCGCGGATGCGGTCCGAGATATGTCGTTTGGTTTCTCCAATGTAGCTACTACCACAGAGGCACTTTAGTTTGTAAACGCCCGGGTACTGTATGTCTGGAACAGCATCTTTTACATATGGAACCAGATCACGGATTTTATGTACTGTGTTGAATCGGACCTGGATCTTGTGTTTATTCAGGATTTTGAAGTTCTTTTTAGTGACCCCTGCAATGTAGGGTAAGGTGATGGTTTTGAGTGGCTCCACAAGAGGATCCTTCTTCATGACTGGAGTGATGGCTTTGCGGATTGTGTAGTCGGAGTAACCATTAGCTCTGAGAGCCTGGTGTACGTGCTTGAGTTCACTGGTAATGTGTTCCTGGTCGGAAATGCATTGGGCTCTATAGTATAGAGTCTTGATGAGGGAGTTCTTCTGGGATAGATGGTGGTGGGAATCCGGTTTCAAGTAAGCATCTGTATGGGTAGCTTTCCTGTAGACAGAGTGGCTCATTGAACCATCAGATCTCCTTTTAATTAAGACATCCAATGCTAAATTCTCCTGTTTGATTTGTACTAGGTGCCTCTGTGGATTTGTAGGCTTTGACTTTAACATAGCCATTTCTGTGACCAGTCACAAGCTAATCCCTCAGCTATTTCAATGCTAAATTCTCCTGTTTGATATGTAAACACCTTTGTCAAGGTGCCTCACTTCTCTAAACCAGCTTAAAAGATGTTACGAATCTTAACGTTCATTGAAGCTCTGTCGTCCTGACAGGTTTGTTCCTTTCACCTGAAGAAGGCCACTTGTGTTGTGGCCAAAACGCCGTGAGAATTTTATTGTGTTATTTTACAATATTATTTTATTATTTTATTCTCATTCTACGTGACTTTACCGAAAGAACCAAAGAAGATGAATCCTTGCAGTCACGAAAGCTTTAAATCGAAATTTAGCAATTCCCTTTGGACACACAACATGTTTCAAACACTATCCCTGCCCTCTCCCCTTAAGCCTCACTCTTCCTTCTGCACTTCGGGCGAGTTGCAGCTAAGGCTAAAGCCATCCTAGTTGAGAGTAGAGCGTGCCGGATGTTGTCCATTGCGAAGCAGGGGCTTATGCAGGGGCTTATCAGCGCTCCTGACCAGCCATCCAAGGACAATGAACTCGTCACTGAGGCAGCTTCTCGTCAGGAAGAGGAGGCGGGCAAAGCCATGGAGATGACACAAGCCTCATCGGGTACTTCGTTGTACATACCATGCAGACAAGGATGTTGTCAACGGATATTCAGTGCAGTTCTGCTAACGGTGGCCACGAAACACCCCGTTGCTCCCGACCCAATAACTGAGGCAAATGGCACATACCCACCACACTACTGTCGAGGTGTCAGCCTCAGAACAGTGTAACATTTTCCTGAAACCAGTCCTACAGAGCATCACTCGGGGACACCTCACTGTTGCTGGTCTGAGGCAAGCGCCACATACCCAGCACACTACTGCGGGAGTTGTTAACGTCTTCCTGGGACTGGCCGGCTTTGGTTCCTGCGCTGTTACTGGTCACAGGTTAATGCCACAGACGCTGCGTGTCAACTCCGAAGATGGCATTGTCGCTGGGACAAGTACATCGACCAGGAGCCCTGGATGCAGCTGAACCAGCATAAGCTGTGCACCTTCATGCAAGTGGCCATAAGAGAAGAGCTGCACGGAGGAGTTGAAAGAGATTTAATAGAGGATGTAGGATATAACTCTTTTTAGGGTCACTCTCAGATCGTGATTCGTCTGACCATGGGAGGGCAACGAAATAGATGTTTACACCGAATCTTCTGTTGTCTAAGAAGCAAGATCAGGCGCAGGCCCAAGCTCTCTGAACAGAAACAACCACAGACGACTGAACTAGAGGCATTTCTCTCCGGGGATCGGTAAACGAAGAATGCGTCACTTCCGTTTCCAAAGTATCTTGAATTAACAGAATCGGCAGGAGTGGACCAAATCAGCAAGGGCTCCATGGACCATGCACAGCCTCGAGGCTTGTTACGCACTGGTCCCATGTATGGATGTGCAATGATATCAGTTGTGCTCGCATGTCGCCCTGCTCTAAAGGTAGAAGGTTCCCAAGCCCTACTGGATGCAACAGACAGGGCTATGGACAAGGAATTTTTAAAAGGCCTTTGAGCTGCAGCCTCTGCAGTATCCATCGCAAGGTATGCAACGTACACATGGAGTCATTCCAGATCCTCGAGCCCAAATAGGAGGAGGACCAGGAAGTCTACCAGGCCTACCTCGACATTCGGGATGTGGCTGTATCTGCCGTTGACTCTGGAAGGGACACCGCCTCCCAAGCGGCAGTTGCCGCTTTGATGGAGAGGAGGCTGATCTCGCAGAAATGAACCAAGCGGACCGCCAGGTGAAGGGTGGTATTACCGCAAGGAGCCCACCTCTATGCCGGCCTACAAGTCCCACTTCGTCAGAAGGACAAGCCAAAATTGCCACAGCACCAGCATTCCACAGCCACTTCAGCAAACAAGTTGCAGCAGCACTGATGGTGCCAAGGAGAACAGCTGGACCCCACCATCTCCTGCATACATCGGGGACCCTTTAGCAGAGTTTACGCAAGCATGTGCGCACACGAACGCGGATGCATGGGTTCGAGCAGATGTAGGAGCATGGCTAAAAGCTGGACTCCCAGGAGTTTTCACGCTACACTAGATTCCAACCTTTGCGTTCATTTGGATGATCCGAAGTTCATACAGACACTCGCCCAGGAAATGTCATGGCTTAAACATTCAAGCCATTAAATACGGGGCTACCTACCAACAAAGACTTCTACTTCAGATGTCTTATTGTCAGAAAACAAAGCTCAGGGGTCTTGAGAGCAATCCTATATCTTCGAAAGATAAATGTCTTCCTCAAGAAGGCGCACTTCAAGATGAAGTCCTTGGGCTACATCAGGATTTTCCTGCAACGTGGGGATTGGACCTGCAAGATGCCTACCTGAACATGCCAGTGTACCCATGGTCCTTCCAGCCTTATCAATAGCATGTTTCGTGAGCTGAAGGAAATGTTTAAATATTAACAATAACATTGGACCAGTTAGCGATAGCATAGACTAGAGAAGCAATTTTATACAACGTTACAAAAGTTTATATCTGGATGCTTAAGTGCATTAAAGTGCCATGTGCATTTCAGACCACAAGGACCGGGCCCGCATCCCCCACACAGCCTGCAATTGGCGATCATTTTAACCACAGGCCCAGCCAGATAGGCCCAGGTGACATCCCCTTGGCATTCCATTTTTACTTAATTTTCTGCAATTGAATAGTGAATTGAAAAATAACTTCAAAAGGAGCAAAATACCCAGCTGTTTTGCTGACTTGCAGCGATGATGCGTGTGCGAAGGGGATTGTTTGTATTTCTCCAACATCACGAGAGTGTGAGGTCTTCTTACTCTGATGGAAGATTGGCATTGGGGTGGGTGACATTTGGGATCACGTTGCCCAGTATCAGGGTGATCAGATTTTTTTACATTTGTATTTATCAGATGTGACTGAGACGTTACGAAAAAGTTAAGAAAAGATAACCCAGTTGTCATGCTATGATATGAAAACAGAAAAATACACACATTCAAAAACACAGCGAAAGGGAGATCAAAAGGTTAAGAAGTATCATAGCATTCAGCAATTTTACACCAACGTATAATAGTCTGGGCTGTGGAGCTTGAACATTACATATTCATGCAGGGAAATACCCAAAAACATCTTCCCAGGAAACTCCCAAAGACAGAAAGAAGGGAAAGTACATTTCTATCATGTGAATTTCGAGAGAAATTGGCTTCTCGAAAGGGTCCCCATGTGTAATTTGTATGTTTTTTCTGCTTAAATTAGTCATACAGTTGTTCTAGAGCTGTTATTTCATGCACTTTTTGAATGCCAAACGATAAACTTTGGTCTATGTTCCTTCCATTCTCAGAGTATAGCAAATCTAACTGTGCTATAACAAATCTGAAGGAGCAGTCTGTTATATAGTGTGGTCAGCTTTCTAATGCACATTGATTTTTTCCCCCCCCCACATTTTGGAGATGGCCACTCTGTGCCTTATCGGTGGCCGCTAATGCAGCCTGACAACCAATTGTATGGCAAAAAGTTAGGAAACGAGTGAAGTCCATGTGAATGCTAATGCATAAAAAGTCACACCAAGTGGGGACATTTAGAAAAATTCCCAAGCAAAATAATCCATCGCAGTAGAGGGGAGTAGGTGCAAGGGCAAGATACATGTAGAACTACCCCCTTGAGCATTTTGTGGTTGCTCAGTTGTTTCAAAGTGGAAACCAAGCCTTTATGTTCTGCTCTTTCTGGTGTTTTTTTTTTTTACACAGGCCTGGGACCAATTAAATACTCTAAGTTTTGTAAAAAAAAAATATTCAGCTGTGAAGTGAAAGTGATCATTGGTTGCCATATGTTGTGGATTGCCTGGCTTCGTTATAACTGATGTGTTTCACAGCACTTGTTTTGAATCCAGAGGTTAATGGGGATTGGGAATCTGGTAGCAATATTTATATACATCTACTAGCTTTACTACCCGGCTTCGCCCGAGACTTGGATTCTTGTCTTGGATTAATACACGGCTTGCGCGGAGGGTATGGGGGGATGTGTGACGTCAGCAGGCACACTGCATAACGCTGCCGCATGCGGGTGACATCGCTCACTTGCCGGGCAAAATATATCCATTATTGCGCCCCCCTCCCCCCCCAAAATACAGGTGTATTTTTATACTTTTTGCATGGTGTACAGTCTGGAAGCTACCCACATGCCAAATTTCAAGTTTGTTGCATGTTGGGAAGTATTATAAACATTTCGAACAGACACACATTCACAAATTTCCCTTTTTTATATCTATAGATTTGTCTGCCTGGGCCTGATGGCTTGGCGGCATTCACATTTGTCAGCACATTTGCCTATTCCCAGCCATGTTTGCAGCAGCAGAAGGTGAAATCAAGTTTAGTCAAACCAGCATTTTATGTCCTAGACACTAAACCATATAGCTCTCAGTGACATTACTGGATTGAATTATTGTTTTACCTTTTGTGTACAGGTCAGTGCTTTCATCATATAGATGCCAATGCTTTCATTGTTACAAGATTAATGGCACCTTCAAGGCTTTGTTGGGAGAATATTTTAATTCCATTCGTAAATATTACATTTATTAATCACCCTTGCCTTAGGTATTCATTACATTTCAATAAAATCGTAAGTAAAAATGGAGCAGACAGATTTTCTGAAACAAATAATTTGTACAAATCGCACGTTTCCTTACGGTAATAGATTAGCATGAGTGTCTTCATTCGGATCGATCCTGCACAACCAGTGGTGCTTTATGCAGACTGCAAACACCCATATGGATGAAAGTAAACGTTTGTAAGCTTGTCAGTGATGTCTTTGTCAGATGCACATTGGATGGAAAGTGATGAAGATTTCGACACATTCTCCAATGTGGAGATGAGATGGTGCTTTGGGTTTGACCTGGGCGAGCGATAGTGGTAGTGTTTACAACGCTGCGTTACAAACTCGGCAACCCGGGATTGATTCCCGCTCACGGCCAACACCAATGATGATTATCTGAACGGGGTCTGGGCCTCCCCAAGCTGAACTCAGCCTCAAATGAGTACCTGGTGTGGTGTGTTAACATCGCCACTGCGGAGACAAAGGTAGTCGGGCGTGGTGGTGGCCACCCACCCCCTCGTGTGCCGTGCCGGCCTTCCATGGTGCTCGCTAGCAGCACTTGCCCCAAAAGTCTGTTAAAGCTATACGATTGATCTTTGTGTTTGGTCTATATATTTGTAGTATAGACAATGAGCTGTTTGTTTATATGGTGGTCACCGACACGATCTGGTTATGGTACTCTTGAACTCAATCCCATGTGCTGGGCACCCATAAACCCAATATAAATGTAATATTTAACTATTACTCATGTGCAAGGGCCCCTCTCCCTATGGTGGGGGGTTGAGGGGGGGGCACTGCCCACGTGACCCCTCCACCACCTTTTCCCCTTAGTGTTAAGTTCGAGTCTGTGCTCATATAAATGTGATATAGGGCATGAGGCTTGGCCTATAGTTTTATAGTAAAGACAACGTGCTGTTTTTAGGTGGCTATTATAATTTAAACAAAAAATACCTTGTTTTTATTTTATTTATATCAGTATTGTTAGCTTAATGGTCTATACTGGCTTTGCGAGATATGAAGAGTAAACGTGACTTTACCGAAAAAACTAAGAATATGAATTACTGCAGTCACGAAAGCTTTAAATCAAAAGTAATAACCATGTTACATTTTAAACTGTCCCAATATTCAGGGTGTAAATCAAGTCAAGTGACATTATTTCATATGTTGAACTCTGAAAGTTGTCTGCACAGTCAATATTTATTCCTCGACAACAAAAAAATATACACTTTCTGATTCGATTAATACATCTTTACCTGAACAAACATGTAAATATGTTAGTGCTTCAGCACACGGATGTGTTGGAGAGCAACCATTCAACATTTAATACATTAGGTATGACATTTCACTGGTAGTTACAACCAGCATCATCTGGCAGTTCCCAGAACTGTGAAAATGTCCTCCAGTCTTGCGCCTTACATAAGGGATGTGATGTCATCAATTTGCGCCCACAAGGGAGCAGGACGTAACTCTTTAAAGGTGAATATATTTGCATACATTATGTTATTTTAGTTTCCATTTTTTATTTGGCAATATAAAGATATATACTTAAATCTTAACTTAAAGCTTTCGTGACTGCAAGAATTAATATTCTTTGGGTCTTTCGGTAAAGTCACGTAGATAGGTTCAAAGAAAATAACAAAAAACTACGACGTTTCGATCGCAACACAAGCGGTCGTCTTCAGGAAAAGGGGGGTTAGCTTCCAAAGGCAAACTGTAAGGGTTTGAAATGGGCATAGCCCAAATGTCAGCAGCCAATGTTAATGCAAGTGGTGGGCAACCAACCCGACGGTGGTTGTTATTCCACCAATCAAAGGGCTGCCAGGTGAAAATTAGCATGTTAATGAGAGATTAGCATGTTAATGGGAAATCGCAGAGCCGCGACCGAGGGGTAGTTGGTGCGTGAAGTGACTGTGTTAGCGTGAAGCTTGTGAAATGGGCGTGAAGTACAACTAACATCGGGAGGTGGTAGGATGGGAACATCATAGCCAGTTATGATTTAAACTGGTTGATGACGTCCTTCCAATGATTGCTCAGTTTGTACCCATCTTTTCGGTTTAAATTGTGTCTCTGTCTATATATATGGATGGCTTCATGAACGAATCTTTGTTGATAGCCAGTGGGCTTGCAGAGTACTTTCGTCTTAGAGAAATCAATTTCATGTGAGCCCACCGCATTAAAACAATGATCAGCGATGGCCAAGGTATTGGTCCTACCGTGTTTCAGATCTGCCTTATATTCACGAACACGGTCCGAGACATGTAGCTGTGTCTGTGGCAGTAGTTACATTGGGGAAACTTACATCACGATACAAGTTAGGCATAATTATTTGGTTGTAGTGGATGGTTGTGTTTGATTATATATAATTCATTATTTGAGATGTCAGTGAGCTACATATATTTACGTGGTGATGCTGGTTAGTCATAGTTAATTAGTTGTTATACATGGTTAGTAATGTAATAATGCTGTGTTCGTTTCAATTAATGTAAATACATTTTTGTTTAAGGTTATCATGTGATGACTTAATGATGCGTTTCCAAGCCATTCTTGGCATTTAAAAAATGATATTTTTTATTCCTCTCCGTTTAAAAGGATTCTTGAATTAGGCTTGGCCAATAGTAATTAGCTTTGTGCAGAACATCAACGTTATCAAAATAAATTGAAGGCCCTTGTTGGCGGGCGTGTTCCGCAGCTGCCGACAATTGTGTTCGTGAATATTTCACGGTCCTCAAGGTGTTCTTTTCTTTTTGCGCTAATCTTGTGAACAGCATTCCCTCGTTATTCGTGAACATGCTAGCCCGCGATTTTGGCTATCTGCATCGACAGAGAGAAAGAAAGTGAGATAAGGTGATGAGAGAGAGAGTGATGAGATAAAGAGATGAAAGAGATTAATTACCGGAGCTTTAGAAGCATCTGCAGGCGTTTCGCTACGATATTCGTAGGCCATCATCATTATCTGTAAAATGTGGTATTCGCGAGCATCTCCAGAACGTATCCTTCACAAATAACAAGGGAATACTGTACTTTCCGACTCTTGTCTTGCCCTCCACAACTGTGGAGAGTAATGACCTGTAAGGTCAAGTTCACGAGACATACGGAACCGAGGCGTGCACAAGGTGGACCACTGCATACGTTGTGCCAATGACTGCGAGGACTTTGAATGTGCTTTGATTTAACAGTTGGAACGTGATCCACGAGGAAGGTCACGAACTCCAGGATTCACTTTTCTATTGACGTCTAAAGTGCCTTGGCACCATACTCGACCAGAATGTCATTTGAGCACCACATGCAGAATACAGTCAGGTCCTTGCAATTTTCATATCGGGGTTCTATAACACATTCGACGACGATTGAGTCCATGACATAGCCAACACGGTGGAATGTAGCACAGTATCGACAAGGCTCGATTGTTACAACTCACTTCTGTACGTCCCGGGACGTCTGGCAAAAACATAAAGATGAAGCATGTACATTATTCTCTGGCACGCGTCGTGACGGGTACTGCAAGATCCGACCATGTCCATCCAGTCCGCCTAGCTTCCGGTTGCCCGAATGAATACATTATAAGGTTGCGCTCATTATACACACAGTGTTTGCCAAAACTGAAACCACAATACCTTGCTGATCTCAAGGAGCATAAACCATGACGCAAACACCAGTCATCCTCGCAGCAGCTTTTGGCTAGCCATCGAACGAAGATGGTCACCGCATCGCATGCTTCCAGATGCACTTCTGTGGCCGTCTGGAACGCTCTTCTGGTATTCAGAAGCCACTGGAGTTATGCACTTTAAAATCTATATTGAAAACCCATTTCTTTAGAACTGCTTTTTCTGTTAAGTTTGTCCTTCCCCCGCACCTCCGATGAGCATGGTTAACTACGATGCCAAAGACTTTCCACGTACATACATGCGTACATGTAGAAGTTGTTTCGGGTACATTGTCATCCCTGGAGTGCCTTGATGTAGTGATGAGTCGAAGTGTGCGCAGTTCCTTTCCTTATTTGTAAGCACCTGCACATGAAAGCCTGTGACTCGAAACGAATGTCTGTCCCATTGGCATTACTTTCAAGTTTATGAAAGTAATGCTGGCATGGCTGGATTGTATATTTGGCATTCCATTCTGTCATCAGTTATGCATAGCAAATAAGAGACAGCCTTAACGTTTTAAATGGCAATGAGCAGGTACGTGTTGGTTATAAAACCAGCGTGGATTTCGTGAAATTGGCATTGTGTTTTTAAATTTCCTAAAAAGTAACATTACATTTATGAGTAATTGCTGTAACGTTGGTAGCAATGACAACACGGAATTATAGTGTGCAATAACATGGCATAATTTAAAGGTTCGCATTTAATATTTAAGAAGTATTCAAAAGACTTCGAGTAACACACGAAACTAACAGTCGCTCGTCATGTGGGATTGCTCTCGTTAGTAGAAACTTATGCATTCGAATGTTTGCGCTAGAGAGTGAGCGTTGTGGCCAGACACTGGGGAAGAGTGGTGTGTGAGCCACGAGTTCAATAGGGTTGCAGCTCGTGCAGCAAGCCAAGAAATTGGCATGCGCCCATTGGGTGAGGCAGCCTCAATCTCACTCCGCCTTTCTCAAAAGTATGGCCGCAAAGAGTAGTAGTTGTTGTCGATGATGTTGCTGACAAAAGAAATGTTTCCAGTGTAAACCAATTGCTCGAGTGTATATTTTTTTTTATATCGAGACACCTAACCTTACGTTTTGTTGTGCTCCCATCACAACAGGCGCATACTTCCTTTCGGCAATGTGAGCCTGATAAATTGGCCACACTGCAATGTTTTCTGGGCTGCAATGAGACTAGTTGCTTGCTGTCCTGCGTTGCGTTGGTGTTGCCTGCCCCGTGCAGGACATCGTGCGAATGTGTATGTTGCAGGCATTTGCATTGTGCAGAAGGTTGCTCGTCACCCCTGTGGTTCCGTTGCTCTACAGGTGTGTTTGTCATCAGCTGTGGAGGTGTAAACGGATTGAGAAAAACCACTTCGTATATCATGGGCACTTAATTGGGCTTGTAAGAATTCCTTCCAACACACAACATCCGCTTGCTAAATGGTATGATAAATGATGGTACCAGGATGTTTTGAGGAGATGGGTAATTAGGTGATTGAAAGTGACATAATTGACCTTGAATTATGCAGTGCCTGATTTGATGCTTTCAAGTATCCGTTGTTGCTATGCTATTGAGCAGCCTGTTGTGTGTTACACTTAAGGTCATTCATTTGAAATTGTCATTTATTCCATGTTGAGATATATAAATGACAGTCATTTGGTAATGTATTATACTGGCAAGGTACACAAATGTTTCACATTAGTGCTTATTTGAAGCTGTTTACTTCATGAAACCAATTTTGAAGATGGACTTTTGAAATGTAATTTGAATACAACCACACTGTAAATACAACTGTTGTTGATATAAGTGCTTTATAGGACACAAAACAGGACATTGTGTGGACATTTGAGCTGCTCAGTAGAATGCCATCTGCGATAATAATGTGTCATCTGAGGTTATTCACTGAAGCCTTGTCTAGTGCATGATGCAGCATTGTTTTCCGTTATGTAGACTGACTTTAATGAAAATTGCATTTAATTGTAAGTTTAACTTATCTAAACTATAGTTGTCTTCTACTGTGCTTTATGTACTGTTCTGAATTGTTTTCATTTGGAGTACCCCTTGAGACATTCGGTAATTTTTACAATCTAATGGGCTGTGCACAATAAGTCTGAGCAGATATGTGTAGCAGCTTGTTGACCGTGATGGCAGGTGGAAGGGACTCTTAGATTTTCTGCATTCCATGAATGCCCCATTTGGTAAGAAAATTAATTACTGTGCCGCAGTCTTGGCATTGCTCTTGATCATGAGCTCGTAAGCGATGCCTTAATGCAGTGCTTACCATCTCTCAATGACACGGAGACACATTTATGACGCTGTGGGGACCGGCTTCACTTAAATTTATCGCTTGTTTCTTGATGCTGGAAATGCTATAAAATCTTGATGCATAATTTTGACGTACGCTATCTAGTTTGAATAGTGCACAGTATTAGGGATGAAGCAATGTTTATTGTCTGAGAGCAACCGTACATACATGAATGTGTCAATGACGAATTTTACTATTATCATGGGGCAAGTTATATAAAGTGAAATGTAAAACTGGTCATGTCACGAAGCAACGTGTGTGCAGTGAAACTTGCTGACCAATGGGCAGTTTGACCAAACAAGATGTTTCTGACGATTCACAGCCACCGTCGCCACCTTTGTCAGTATGATCAGTCCTACCACACAGTGACATTGTACAAAACCGCACAGTGGCATTCAATATTTAATGTACGTATATGCTCATAATGCATTGCTTTAGTGTTTTTAGTGGCACGTTTACATTCCTATGTATTCGGTATATTGTTTGGCTTGGAGCATGACTATTGCCAATGTATTGTTTTTGTTCAGTTTAATTTCACATTGCCGTTATTGTACTTGCAAACTCAGCAGGGAAAAGCTTAGGTGGTTAAGGTGGTTACTTTGGTGGCCACTGACCTGGCTTCCGTGCAGGGTCTGATTGGATGTGAAATAAATTAGCAGATTCTGTCCACACTGTCTCAAAATCTGACGACGCTGCTCAAGTAATGATGGCCGAGCAGGGAATGTGCGGTCATGTACATTTAAATAGCATAGTGATACAAGGCGCTAACAATTTTAGCCATTTAGGGGTCGCAGTTGAATCGGCCGCAGGTGTGCTGAGGTAACACAATGGTACCTGAGCCCAGGGGAATAATGACGGACATGTTCATATGCAGTAGCACTGCGTGTTGTTGCCACTTTCCTGGTGGAACATAGTAGTAGTCAGTTCTCCTACAACATGGTCGTTGCATTCCTCAAGAACGCCGCGTGAAGGGAAAGTGGCGTTATAATAAACATTGATTCAATGGGAATGAAGGGGTTAAGGGGTAATAGGTTTCGAAAACACCATGGCTCACATTTTTCTTGACAGTTTGTTTTAATATTGTTGATTTTTAAGTGTTCTTTTATAATTACTGTGTATGATTAAATTATAACATGAAAATGGGTGAAAAATGCATGTTACAGTGTTAGTCGCTAAGCGAGACAACGTTACCATGGAGGAGGGTGAGTAGAGAAAATAATGAAGGGTGTGAAGTGATAACTCCTTGTAATGTGACAGTGCGATGGAAACCAAGGTTTTAACAATAGGTTTAACAGTGCTGTTTAGAATACGGTTTGTTTATGGAAATGTGTAATTTGCATTGCAATGATGACATTTGTATCGTGAACAATATTACTGTTCTATATGCAAGCAACCATATCTGTAGTTGTAATTGCTGTAACTACAGTGGTATGTTCAAAATATTAAAGCCGTTATTGTGAATATTCTCTTGAGTATGATGCCCCTCATACATTAAGTTATATTGTCTCTCTGCATCCGAGTTAAATAAGTTTCTAGATTATGTGGGTTTTATGAATGCAGGCAGGTGTTTTTAAATTGCACTTATGAAATGTTTTACACCGAGGGTGTGCATCTTTCAAATATGCTCATGCTCTTTTATTTTTAAAAGCACATTATTTGTTGGTCTTTACTTAAATTGAGACTGTTGAATAATGGATTGCACTTTCTATTTAGTTTTTTTGATTGTCTATTTACTTCAAATGTAATCTTTTTTTTCAATTACTCATTTGGAATCTCAAGAACAATCATCGACCTACAGTGCGGAAACTCAGCAGAATTCTTGCAGTATAGGGTGATCATTGATATGCTCTGAGACTCAGGGTTTCTGTATGAACAAGCACAATAATTCATTTTTATTTTTTCTATAAGCTTTCATGGTGGTTTTCTTCCCGTTATTTTAAATTTTCTGTGCTTTTAATAATTGCTGTCATTTATATTTTGTAATGTTTGTAATTGTTTGACCCATAGTGCCTTAAATATGACTGTCTCAATGAGCTCTCGCCCCGCTCCAAAAAGGATGTCCTTGTGTTTGTACCACATGTATACGTGCGAGCATGTGGGCCCATATGCTGTTAAGTGGCTGTTATGTGCGACCTGATGAATGTTCAGCTGCAATCTGGACCTACAAACCTCATAAATTGGAAAACAAAATAATTATATACAGCTCCCGAAATGTAAATTAAGGTTCGTATAAAATAGTCAACATTTTAATTATGGGCATTTTTTAGACTACTTTATTGTCACCTATTACTCGGATATAAATGTATTTTCTGCTACTTATTCATTTAAATTTGATCCTCGTTTTTGTCTTTGGACTGCATGAAATGGGGCTATTATCGGAGGCACCGCGTTTCATAAAACGCTTGCATCAAACGCACGATTTAAATAATCTCCCGAGAAAAACAGCTCTGACATTATTATATGGCAAAAACAACGTTGCTGTTATGCTCCCATAAAAGCCATTATAGCTTTTTGATGCAAGCTTTCTAATTTTGGCGCCTCAAATACTGCACTGCAGGTACACGGCATTTGCGCTGCTCATGAAACCACTTCTATTAACAAATTCGGAACATTGGCACTGTTTCATTTTAGCGCAATGTTTTATATATATAAATAAATATTGGGATGGTGTTGGCATTACAGTTTTCCCATTATTGAGTGCGATTATTATAGTTTTTAACATTTATTTCATACACCACCTGGCAGTGTGATCAGATTACAATGGACAGCATTAAGTATCTTGATAGCATTAAGTATCTTCATATCATTTATTATTTTTCCAAGGTTTAATTTGTTCTCTATACTTCCTAGGTTTGAGTTTCAGGGCCTCGAAAGCCTTTGGTTTAATGAGAATTAGATTTATTTCCTTTCTAAATCCTCACAGATTTGTTTTTACTACATACGATTGTTTCCACCAATTGCTGCAGTTTATTACAACGTCATACAAGAGACTATACAAATGTGCATTTAACGTGCATGAAATGTATTCAGTCTGAATCACATTTGAAGTAAAATAGACTAATATTTTTATGGGAATAACGTTATGTATTCAGGGCCTTCTTTTTCAAAGTTTAATTTTCCTTAATTTTCACAGGTTTTGAGGTTGCCTTGGTTCTTAAAGTCTTTCCAAATTATTTCAAACAAAAGCATTGTTTTACAACTTTGACCTGATTTCAAGGAAGATGTGTATAATCCAACTGGAATGACAATTCAATCATTCGAGCAACTCTGCCATTTTAGTTAACTTTGCATTTTGTTACTGCCATAAAATTGCACATCACAATTCTTTGCTTGAAATGTGATATCACTTGCCAGTAATTTCTAGGTCTACCATAAATGCCATGGAGTGCTTTGATGCCCACCAAATAATCTTTATTCTTGCTGATATACGTTCTCCTTGTACTTGAATACGATTCTTGGCTTATACATATGGAAAAGAGCAAAAGCTGCTGGCCTTATTTTAAAGCTTTTTAAGGCAGCTTCTGGGACTTTGTTTTTAAGTAGACGTGCCCAATAAGCCACCCAACATTGAGTGCTGTGGTGTAGCCTCACGTTTGCGTAACACTGTTGCTGTATCATTTTCAGTTAGCGGTGCTGTCCTGTGTTTTTTCTTTTAGTTGCTGAGCACCGGCCCAGATGCTCAATATTCCAAACAGCAACAAACATTACTCTTGAAGTTGTAATAGATAAAAGTAAATACGTTTCCTGAATGTAGAGGTGATAAGAACTTGGAAAAAGAGATGATAAGAGGGAATTCCAAAGTCAAGCAATGCGAGGATAGAAGCGGAAGTATAATTATTGTGACCTGCAGCGTGGTGTTGGTGGTGGTTGTTGAACGCCGTGTGTATTGAGACGACATAATTGGCCTGGTAGACCAATTCCTCAACATGGGCGGAGGAATCGACGCGTTAAGTTTACAAGACTAGTAACTATGGTAATGCTATCGCAGCATGTGCTTGTGGGGCTGGTGTCCTGTTCTGCCGAGTGACACGTGCGATGCACTGCTGCCGTTTCCGCAGTTTTGGACATGGCGCGCCACGTGCCGCTGTACCGGGCTCTGCTCGAGCTGCTGCGGGCCATTGCCCTCTGCCCGCCGCTCGTGCCCCTTCTGCTGCCCCTCTCGGGAGGGCCACCCTCTGACGTCCAGGAGGACTCTGAGACCGCGTCTCAAGGCTGCATCTCTGCCCTGCTCACAAAGATGAAAACCTGTGTTGACACGTACAGTAACAGACTCAGGTGAGAGGCACACACACACACACACATTGCCAGTTCACAAGGTTGCAACTATGATAATGAGCTGGAGGGCTGCGTGTGAACCAGCTGTGACCCTGTTGAGTGGTGGGGCACAGCTGATCGCATGTTACACGTGAAGAGCATGACTCACTATGAGATGTTTTTGATGAATGTGATATATTATCAAATATACAGATTGTCCTTTGAATCATCAGTATTTTCTTTCATCTGGGTTTGATTGAATATTGAATGGAAGAATAAATTGGGGGTGATGTAAGTCTTTCATTGCTTGGTTCCATAAAATTGGAAGATTACATTGCTTTGGGACAAATTTTATTTCAGGACAAATGTTTGCTTAGATGCTGTGAATGTTTGTAGTTTAGCATGCTGTTGTGGTAGGAGCGTCTTGGATTAAGTGGGTTTTAATTAAGGCAGGAAATGACCTGGAAAAATGTGTACCCACCTTTTATTTAATATTTGATTGACGCGTTCTTCCTTGGTAGGGACTTTATGCTTTTACTCATTTTTACCAGTTACCAGTGCGCGAGTACAACAAGAAATTTGGCCGAACATTACCACATTTCTCGTCGTAAGACTTGGAACAGGTTTGAATAGCAAAGTGCAAACTGCATTGTGGAGTGACTGAATTTGTTTAACTATCGGGCTTAGAGTTACTTATACATTCTGCTCCTGAATTCCTTTCTGCTCATATTTGGATTTTTTGGGACATATTTGCAGGAATGTATTTTTTTTATTCTTTGGGTCTTTCGGTAAAGTTACGTAGATAGGTAAAAATTTTTTTACAAAAAACTATGACGTTTTGATCGCAACACAAGCGGTCATCATTAGGTGGAGAAAAGAAAAAGAGGGGTTAGCCTCGAAGGCAAACTGTTTATAAAGGTTTAAAATGGGCGTAGCCCAAGTGTCAGAACGGAGTGGGCGGGGCACAAGAGCCCTGGGGGAGCATGAGCGGAGGGATTAAAAACGGTGGGCCTCGGCATATTGAGCGGCGAAGGTTATGAAGAGATGCCGCGACACTAAGGTAATACCAATCTCCTTTACATTGACATCTGCTGCTGTCACATCTTCTAATGCTAAACGGATCTTGTTCAGGGCAGGCTTTAGCCTGATCTCAGAGATAATAAGATTGCTCCGAATTGAACTAGATCTTTTGGACAAGACACTCCTGAAATCACACTTAACATTGAAAGAAAAAATTTCCACATCTGATTGGGAACATGTAGATAACATGACAGCCTCTTCAGCCGCTGCAATGTCAACTAAATTCAAAGATAACCTGATTTACAAGTTCAACCTCCTTTCCAAGAAGAAGCCAGATCCACACTTTAAAAGTTAGACGTTGACAAGGTTGTTATTAATCCGAGTAATAGTCCAATTTCCGACAGCCTAAAATCGGTTCTAGGTTGAAGGGTTGAATTTCGCAGTCACCCCTAAACACATCCCAGTGGATGATATTATTGCCCAGGTCGATGTAGCCCTTAAGGGTTTGGGATACATCACTGCAGACGTGGCAAGATCGGAAATCGCTGCAATCCTCATAAACGCTAAGACACCTATCAGCAACATCAGTAAGGATGAGTGTTTTGAGCTATCTCAATTAAAAAAGAGGGATGACATTGTCATCCTCTCAGCCGACAAGGGCAATGCCACGGTCATCATGGGCAAAACCACATACAATAACAAAATTCAGGACCTACTTAATCATGGTAGCTATACAAAAACTTAAAGAGATCCCACCAACAGCCTCGTTACAAAAAACAATATCATCACTGATTCGACTTATTTAATCGAACAAACCAAGCAGTGTCCTTAAAACCCTCTGCTGCTAGACCACCCATATTGTATGGTTTACCAAAAATCCATAAAGAAGGGACAACCCTTCGTCCTATCCCTCTCTACCATTGACTCACCCACCTGCAAACTGGCCCGATTTCTGTCTGAGACCCTTACAACCATTCACTGGTAAGACCGCCTCAACTGTACTTAACTCAGCTCGCTTGGTATCGTTAATTAAGAACATCTCACTGTCCAGGTGATTTGCTCGTTAGTTTCAATGTAGTCTCTTTGTTTACTAAAGTTCCTGTGCCTGACACCATTGCAATCATTGAAGGTTTGGTCCAACAAGGACTGATTTCTGATTTATCGGCCCTGGTGAGACACTGCCTCACCAACACATACTTCACCTGGAATGGAACATTCTACAAACAAGTTGAAGGCACCCCAATGGGTTATCCCTTATCTCTGGTTGTAGCCAATGTTTTTATGGAAAAATTTGAGACAGACGCCATCCAGGCATCCACTCTACTTCCGTCCCTGTGGAAGAGGTACGTAGATGGCACGTTCGTCATCTGCCCACATGGCCGACCAGCTCTGAACCAATTCCTCAACCACATCAATTTCATACACCCAGCCATAAAATTCACCATGGAGGTGGAAAATGATGGCAAGCTACCATTCTTGGATGTTTTAATCGAAAAGAGACCAGATGGCTCAATGGGCCACTGTCTACAGCAAAGCAACCCATACTGATGCCTACCTAAAGCCCGACTCCCACCACCATCCATCCCAGAAGAATTACCTCATCAAAACTCTACACCATAGAGCTCGATGTATCTCAGACCATCATCACCTAGCCAGTGAACTGGAACATGTACAACAAGCTCTCAAGATGAATGGCTATTCAGCTACACAATCCGTAAAGCTATAACCCTAGCCGTTGGGAAAGAGCCATCTGAGGACCCAATCAAAACCATCACCTTGACATACATAGCAGGGGTCACCAAAAAGATTTCCAAAGTCATGAGCAAACACAAGGTTCAATTCAACACAGTACATAAAATTCGTGATCTGATCCCATCTGTGAATGATGTGATCCCTGACATTAATTACCCTGGCGTCCACAAACTAAGCTGTGTCTGCGGCAGTTGTTACATTGGCGAAACTAAGCGACATGTGTCGGACCATGTTTGTGAGCATAAGGCAGATCTGAAACACGGTAGGACCAATACTTCGGCCGTGGCTGGTCATTGTTTTAATGCGGTTGGCTCACACGAAATTGATTTCTTTAAGACGAAGGTACTTTGCAAGCCCACTGGCTATCAACAAAGATTCGTTCATGAAGCCATCCATATATACAGACATAGACGCAATTTCAACCGAGAGGATGGGTACAAACTCAGCAATCACTGGAAGGACGTTGTCAACCAGTTTAAGTCATAACTGGCTGTAATGTTTCCATTTTAACACTGTCCGTTGCTCACCAGTTTTTTTAATCCCTCACATTAACATAACCTCCGCTCAATATGCCGAGGCCCACAGTTTTTAATCCCTCACATTAACATAAGCTCCTCCGCTCATGCTCCCCCAGGGCTCTTGTGCCCCGCCCACTCCTTTCTGTCACTTGGGCTATGCCCATTTTAAACCTTTATAAACAGTTTGCCTTTAGAGGCTAACCCCTCTTTTTTTCTCCACCTGATGATGACCGCTTGTATTGCGATCGAAACGTCGTAGTTTTAATATTTTTTTTAACCTATCTACGTGACTTTACCGAAAGACCCAAACAATATGAATTCCTGCAGTCACGAAAGCTTTTAAGTCAATGTATTTTTTGCAGGATATCTATTCGTTTAGCTAGTATGAAGTTGGACATTTTTATTTTTTAATAACTACAGCAATAGCAAAATTTATTTCACAAAAAATGTGCCGTGCACCAAGATTATATTTTAAAGTGTAGCTTTGTATCAGGGATTGTATATGTATGAACAAAAATTGGCTCTTCTTATTGGCCCTGAAAACTTTTTACTTTGGAACCCAGCAACCTTTCACGGCATTGCGGAGGCGGAATACGAAATGCAGTTCTCAACTCATCGCTGTACAGCCGACAAACGTAATGCACATTAATGCTGCCACACACTTTAAGCTCATTTACATTTGCTTGGCTTCTCCGTGAGTTTGCACTTATCCATTGGTTTGCAGCTCTTACTCAGTTGGCAGCTATGCAATCCAAATCTCCAAAGCCTTAATTTACCTGCTATGGACACTGCTTTAATAAAAATTTGGTGTTTATTACAGGCCCCCACAGTTTTTCAGGGTCATATCAGCTGTCCACCCACGCTAGCTGTGTGTATTATGTTGGGTAACAGTCGAGGGGCCACAGGGCGTGACTGCGTGGCCTGGGGTTGGCTTAATATGTGATGGTTATTTTGCTAGGACTCAGGAACAAGATCCCTGTGTTATTAAAAAAAATCACGGATGTGACTGGGTGGCTCATAGGTCATAGCACTGAGCTAGCACCGCTCAGATCTTTGGATCGAATCCAGGCGGCCGCCTGTGATTAAACCAGGTTCTCAAGTTCAGTGAGTTGATGGACGCAGCCCAGTCGTCTGTGAATGCAATAAAAAATATATCCATCAAGTTAAATTTGTTTCTACAAATAATTTGGCTAAATCCCAGCTCTGGGAAATAAAATATCGGTTTTAGAGTGATTTGAACATTACTCTCATGCAGAGTGAATGGGATGTGCTCAGAGGTCGTTGTGACCAGAGGTCGTTTGAAGGACGACCTTTGAGATTCCTTCAAGCGACCTTTCATAGGCCACTTTTTCGCACTCAGCAATTGCACTACTGCTCGGGAGCCATGGATTTTTAACCTAATGCCTTGACAACCGATACGTCCGCAAATTTGCGCATGTTATGAATTGCATTATTATTATAGCACAATCTGGATCACATTAGTGAACATGACAATTATTTTTTCATTTGTTTTGGATGTTCTCGTTTTAATTTTTAAAATTATTTTTTATCTTAAACATATTACTTTCGTCAAAGAATGTATGGTGGTTAAAAGAAACAAATCAAGTGCACCGGAACATTGAAATGATGGTGCTGTAAATTTAGGTTGTACTCAGGAAATGGAGCACGTTATTGACTCATTTCTAAGAAGCATTATTTATAATGGGGGAATGATGGGGAGATGTAATGTCTTGCAATTGTGATGCACATTTGTCTTGGTGAAGTGGAAACCTGTAATTCACATTGCAACTGGGTTCATTGGCAACTCCTCTGGGCTCTAACCCCGCTTGTTTTGATGTCTGTATTTGTCCCAAGAGAATCTCATGCCAGCCATAGACAGTTCGTTGGTGTATTTCCTATTAATCTTGTAATGAGTAACGTCATTAAATATCTGTAGGTCAAAGAAGGAACGGGGCAAAGCCAATGGGAAAGTGGATTCAGAAGCCGAAGCCGAGGGCCTCACCCTGCTGGTACCTGACATCCAGAGGACAGCGGAGATTGTGCACAAGGCAACCACCAGCCTCAAGCAGGCCACACTCGGTACGCTGGCCCACCAGCTTCTCATACTCATGCCTCCATTCAAACCATGTGTACTCCCTACTGTGCTCCACTACCAACTGTTCACATGCGCTTGTATTTTCCTTTAAACCACATGTTTAGGGCGGTTGGCTACGTGTGGTGCGAATTATATATACATGTACTCATTACCACATTCCACTGCCACTTCTTACACTTGCTCATGCCTACATTCGAACCACATCCACTGCCATTCTACTCCACTAATATCCCTTCTCACACGTAAACACTCGTGGCCAACACGCCGGACTTGCTTGGGCCCCCTCTAATGCTTTTTCACGTACTCATGTCAACATACAGGTTCGTGATTGCTATCACACTCACCCAATCGGATTTTCATGCAACCACTTTTGATCACTGCAGAATTCTACGCAGCCCTTTGGTTTTTGTTCATGTAGTTTACGCACACTTTTATCAACTCGAAAAAAAATCCCTCTTTTCCTAGCTAAGATGTACTTTTGTAATGTCCAATACACTATTGTTTGAACATGGTCCTCCTTCCAGCTTCTTTCTGGCTGTGCGTTTTAAAAATAAATGTACGGTTGGCTTGGATAATCTTCCTCATTCCCCATGGGAATACTGCATTGCTACAATTGAGCGTATTGCTATTGAATCTTCACTGCTTTTGTGTATTGCCTCATTTATAAGGACTAATAAACAGTTAATGTTCTGTTAAGCAATTTGCACTTAAAGCTATTAAGATGGTCTGAACATTTGGCTTAATTTTCCTTTTCTTTATTCAATGGCTGTCCCTTGCTTTCTTGCAGATGTTTGTTTGCAACACGCATCTTAGCTCATCTTTCTGTAGTTATAAAAACAATTGTTTACTCATTTGTATAACTGGTAATGATATTTTTTGTGGAGCTAATGTGTATTACGTACTGATATACTTCAATGTTATTGATGTCCTTTGTACGTTGAGTATTTAGTTTTTTTAATTAACACTTCAATTATAATAATCACTGCAATATCTTCAGCTGTATTCAGGAAACCAGATTTGTTTTTCCGTTTTGTACATTCTTCATAGGACAAAAAAAACTTCCATTTCCCTAAATCTGTGGTTTTATGAGAGGCATATGAAACTTTTATTGAAATTGTTTCCCGACCAAAGAGAACGGACAGAAAACTTAAGGCTTATACAAATGCTGCGGAGCATTTTAAATTGGTTATTGCATGCAGTACATTGCCTACAATACCCAGTAAATCCTACAACAATGCGAGGCGTAGCCTGTCTCCTTGTGGCCGAGACGAGACAGCCTTCTGGAATGTGTGTGCACTTTCTTGCCATGGAGCGGATTACTTGTTCACACGAGCAGGGGCAAGTTCTCGCAAGTTCTGTTTGCAGAGCTTTGCTAAGAATGGTGCTTTATGCTGCCTTTGCGATAGTCGCACAATGGATATGGCTGCCACATCAGGAGTTGTGGTTTCGACTGCCCTTATCTTGGTTTGCTAGGTGACTGTCCTTGCTAGGGCAAACAGTGTCGCTGTTCAGCTTCGATTTTCATTTCTTCATATCTCTGCTTATATCAAAGTGCTGCCTCTGCACAAACCTCCCTTTTTACCCTTTGCTTACCACCTTTCAAGCTGAGATTTTGAAAAGTGCAATGTGGTGTGAGATCATGAATTCTGAGTGTGGCTTCTTTGAAAGTAAATTAAATGTCTGTTCTTAATACTTCCTTCAGTATGTTCCATATTTCTATAATCCTGTTCTAGTTGTTGTGGCACTTGTTCCACAAGACACCTGGCTAGATGTTTGATTCTTCGCCCATTCTCAATTTCAGACAAACAAGATCTTGAAAACAGGAGTATTTTTTCAAGACCCAGGATGTCTACTGCTGGAAAATCAATGGAGGAAAGATATGTTTCCATTATGAAGGACTTACAGTTTGGTGAGTAATTAGAGACATTTTGAGTAATTAGAGACATTTTTCTTGTTGTGGCCAATTATTTAGCACCTTTATTGCCTCTATGGGAACCCTATGTTGTTTTTCAGAGTCTAAGCAGGTCTTATGCTTTCACGTTATGCAATTCAGAAATGCCCAGTTAACAGTGTGCTAGTTCTGCTGAACTGGTCGGAGGATTGCTTCAGACTTTTATTCTAGTGTGGCACATGACATATTCTTGCCTTGATTATTATGCCTTTGCATATGTTTGCTATTTATCAAATGTTGAAGCACACGGATGATTATTTGCTCACGTGTTGTGTGAGCATTACCAGGTATTATTTCAGTACCATTCGTCTTTTCCTGCTTGCACAATTAACATTAATAGCCCAAATTTGGCTTCATATCTGAGCCTCATGAGATATTTATTGGACTAGCCAAAGTGTACCCCACAAAGAAAAATCACGGGTCGTTTCCACTGCTCAGTAGCAATGATTTTAGTGGCTGGATCCATATGCATACACGTTCACATCACTACCTCAAGCTGTGTAGGCCCTACGGTGGCTTGGGTCAATTGAACCGGACGCTCTTCAGGACTACGGCTGAGCAGCTGTGTTGCGAAACATGATCGCTGGCCGCCCCTACACCTGCCTGCTTGCCTGTCCCTGTATTGATTCGTAGTGCAGCAATTGAGGTGATTGACTTTTGATTGGACCATGAAATAACCGTTTTGGCTAACGAGCAGTTATTTTCTGTGGCACACCATGGCATGTTATACCTGAATAACATTGCTGTGGTTCAGTATATTAAAAAAAAACACACATACCTAAATACAGCATGTACATGTGCTGTAAGTAATATATTATGGTTATTGATAAATCATTATTTAAATGTATTCCATTACTGAAAATTATGAGTGCCTTGGTGCATGACTAGTTAATTACATTATGCGTATAATGTTCCGTTGTTTTTTCCTTGGGCAATTAAGTGGCTGTTTTGAATACACAGTCATCCATCAGTGGCACATGTTGTGGCTCTCGTGGCAATGTGCTGCAAGCAGCTCCAAAGGGAGGAAGGACTGTGGTGCTTTGGTTGAGCTTCACTCGCCAAAATGTTGAGCATTCAACGATTGGGGGAAATTTTGTAACTGCATTTAGATATTGATGGTTTATTCATTACCTATTACTGTATACTATGCGTATTATGTACCGTGTGTCATTGGTGTGTCTTATCTGTTTTATTTTATCAGTGGAGAGCTTTGGTCTTCCATGTCGTGTAGTGCATTTATTGGAACTGGCGAGCTAGTGCCCTTTCCCTTTTTAGATGCCGAAAAATTGTTCATCGATTTCCTAATGCTCGTATTTCTCCGCAGACCGTTAAAGTCACGGCACGAGTCGAAAGTTCTGTTTCAACATGTGATGCGTGTGCCCTTTAATGGAAGGTTGCTTTCAAGTGCTATAGATCTTAACTTGATTTTTTTTTCTCTTGAGAAAATGTCTCTCCATAGTTAATGTAACTCATTAAGGGGGGAAAACTTCAACGTTTCTCCTATTATTATTGTCAACTTATGCAACGTCACGTCTTTGAGAACATTCAGTTTTCCGAGGTCCGCATTTTGTTTGAATTTAACATTCAAAAGTAACGCGTTTAATATACTGTATAAAGATTTTGCTTCGGGCCAAAAAACCTTATGGTTTTTTAAACGATTTCCGGGTAAAATTTGCTAATTACTCATTTGGCAATTATTGCAATGTTCACTAATTAAAATGCTAGCTTACGAACTCAAAGTATTTTGCATGAATTTTTTTTTATAATGCAAAACAGGCTTTAGTGTTCTTGGGTATTTTTTGAAAAAAACTGTTAACCAGCCACAAAATTCAAGAGTTTTTACAAGCTGTGTTAACACATTATATGAGCACGGTATCTGGCATTAATAGACTAATTTACATATTAATGCTTTCATTTTTCTTCAATACTCTTGACCCAACGTAATGGTCTTCCTTTTTAATTCCCGTCGAAATTTTTCACCACTGTTTTAGTCGCCGTGTGTGACAGCAAGTGTTGACGTTTGCGTGGCAGACACGTTTGAGCTCGTGACTGAGGACGAGGATGGCAAGCTGGTCTTCAAGGTGAGCCACCACTACATGTCGCAGGTGAAGAGCGCCAACGACAGCAACGGGGCACCGCGTGCCCGCCGCTTGGCGCAGGAGGCCGTCACCCTTTCCACCTCACTGCCGCTCTCCGCGTGTTCCAGCGTGTTCGTGCGCTGTGACGAGGAGCGCTTGGACATCATGAAGGTGAGCACTGCCGTGCTCATGCACATTTTAAATCAACTTGTCAGTTTTCTGTTACCATATTTTCTGAAGTTGCAGGTGCGTCTTGTAATCTGGGTGGTGTATGTGTGTGACTAGCTTTGTATGGTGTTATTGTATTGACGCCGGGCAAAACATTAAGGAGAAGTAACATTTGTAAGGCGCATTTCATCCGTAGATCCCAATACTTTTGGGAGTGTCTTACAATCCAGAGAATACGGTAACGTTGTTTTGAAGACGAGTTGATGGATCGTGTAGATAATGTCCAATGAATGTTCCAGCCAGTAGGGTTATGAGATAGCCATCTGATGACAGTACAGCAAGTAGGTTCCATACCTCTTTGTAATATTTAGGGCTATTCCATCCTATGCTTGTGTTCCTTCTAGTTTCCTCCCACATGCAACAACATATACACAGCAATTGGTCAAACATCCTTAGCAAGACCCTCCTGAAAATGAGTCCACGAGACGCATCGAGTCATTCCTGGATTAACAAAGAACAATATTTATTATATTTTGATTTAAAGCTTTCGTGACTGCAGTAATTCATATTCTTAGTTTTTTCGGTAAAGTCACGTTGAAGAGAAACAACAAAATAACAAAATATATATAAAACAATAAAAAATTCTCACGACGTTTCGACCATAACTCAAACGGTCATCATCAGGTGTGTCGGTTTGCATAAATTTATTTTGAAAACGGCATATTTATTTATTTATATAAAAATAACGTTTGCGTCACGCGCAACGATGGCAGTTTGCCAGGACTAGTCCATCTATTTTTTGAAAAGAGGAGGGGGGAGACGAAATTTGTTTTTATGTATGCTGTCTGAAAGGCACTGTAAGCGTGAACAATCAATCAAGAACTGAAATGATTTATCAAATCTTTCCAATGATTGCTAAGATAGAATCCATCTTCTCGGTTGAAATTGTCTCTGTGTTTGTATATGTGGATAGCCTCATGAACGAATCTCTCATGGAAGCCAGATGGCTTACAAAGAACCTCCGTCTTGGAAAAGTCAATGGCATGTGAGCCTACTGAATTAGAACAATGATCTGCTACGGCCGAGGTGTTGGTCCTACCGTGTTTAAGGTCTGCTTTATGTTCACGAATGCGGTCCGAGATATGGCGTTTGGTTTCTCCAATGTAACTACTACCACAGAGGCAACTTAGTTTGTAGACACCAGGGTATTGTATGTCCGGAATCACATCTTTTACAGACGGAACCAGATCACGGGTTTTATGTAATGTGTTGAAACGGACCTGGATCTTGTGTTTATTCAAGATTTTGGAGATCTTTTTTGTGATCCCAGCAATGTAGGGTAAAGTGATGGTTTTGAAAGGCTCCTCAAGAGGGTTCTTCTTCATGGTTTGAGTGATAGCTTTGCGGATTGTATAGTCGGAGTAACCATTAGCCCTAAGAGCTTGGTGTACGTGCTTGAGTTCACTGCTTATGTGTTCCTGGTCGGATATGCATTGGGCTCTATGATACAGAGTCTTGATTTTGTTATTTTGTTGTTTCTCTTCAACGTGACTTTACCGAAAAAACTAAGAATATAATATTTATTATGTTATACTAATCATTATAGCTACCAAACAAAACAATATCCATGGCCTAATATGAACAGTCTGCAGAATTATACAGGCGCTGCATCGTCTTTAACACTTAACTCATTGAAAGCTTAATAAAATTAAAACCCACATGCCTCATGCCGCTGTCAATGTCTCTTTGGCTCGTGTAGTGTTTGAGTGAGTTTCTGTGCAGGAGTTGGCTCCGTCTGGTTTATAATTTTCTTTCGAGTACCCTGAAAATGTTTTCTGCAGCACTGGGAGTTAAAATGTTCCTGATAGTATTGCTCCTTCACATTATTAAAGTACAAAATTATATTTTAGGCTGATACATATATAGAGTGGATCATTGATTACACTATGTAACACAATTTTTATTCCTGGGTAGTAAGTGTTATTTCGTAATTGCTTATGCCTAAACAGTATAGAAAATAGCTATTTTTACCCACAAACTTTTGCTTTTGTGACCAGGGCAGTGATATTTAGAAATTTACCTATTTTCATTGAGAAAAAGGGCAAATTTGTGTCTTTTCGTTCACATAAAGTCAGAAAAAAGCAACATGAATCTAAATGAACATGTTTTTATACTAAAGTAATACAAAAATAGTGAGTTATTCCTGACAGTTGTTGTCACCCACGGGTCAGGATGTGGCCAAAGCAGCTGGGGTTGCGGTCATTCACTCAATTTTGCCATCTCGTTTGGCGCCAGCAGTCACAGCTCCTTGGGTTTCAGCCATTCATTAAATAAAAACCCAACAGATGTATAGCGCAAATGTTTAAAGATAAATAAGTGAAATAAAGCATTTAGCATGACAATATTCAAGCTGTCAATAATGTGTTTTTAATGGGGCTCAAGAGTATTTCTGCTCTCGGCCAAGATTCTCTGATATGAGCATATTTCTCCTTCCCAATAAAGCAAATCTCTCAAACCCAGATGTTGCTTAATATGTACAGAATCAACATTTCTGATTTTGCTTGTGCTTGGTGGGATTCCAGTTTTGTTCACGATACTATATATTATCTGGCCTGCCATTAGTCGTCTTTTTACCTTGGGCAGCCATCGGCAGCCATCGGCATGTCCTCGGCATGTCCTCGGCATTTCCTCCCGTACAATATGAATTTCTCTAGAACCCAAGGCGTGAAGAATGTCCGAGCATCAGGAGCAAGTTTGTGTTATAGAACAATGCCGACAGCTGCCTTAGAAAGCCAGATTTCAGCTTAAGTAAAGCTAGTTAGAAAATGGAGGCAGGCTTGGGAAATTTAGAGTGAAGCCCGAGTTTGATGTGTGTGTAACAGTACACAGCATGTGCGATCCCTTGTGTTTGTTTAGTTAATTATGACCAATGTGTGCAAATCCATACATTGCAACCCTGAGATTGTTGAGATCCTACAGTTGATGTTTTTAAATGTACACACGAGTCATTGAATAATACAATTTCTGTTTTGAACAGTTATCTAATTTGTTTAGATGTTTCACTTATTTATTGAAATGGATCGAAATATCATTTTCGGAGTCATATGCCTTTTAAATTATGAGTTTATTTATTTGTAAGTGTTATAAGACTGCATGTATTGGTGTTCCTGATTTCAAATACACTCTAGCTGCATCCCTGTTTTTTGCAACACATATCCATAATTCCTCCAAAATAACATAATGCCTCTTCAGCATTGTCTCAGTAATTATGCTTCAGTGGTAAATTTAGCCTGCAAGTCTTAAGGCCTCATTTGCTCATGTAATATAATGCTGGGTACCTCATTTATGCTGTCTCATAGCTAGTGAACACGTGTGTTTCGGCATCCATATGGAAGGGATTTTATTCTTCTTTCTATTGTGGCTTGAGATTTTTTTCAAATCTTATGACAGCATTCTTTTGTCTGAGACTTAAAATTTTGAAATCTCATGCCAAGCTATCTTGGGCCGAGTGGCAGGCATCGTTACAATGTTTCTTTCACGTGCATACTACTTCAATCCTTACGCCCTTTTATTCCTTCTGTTGGATCCCCAGTGCTCACTCCTGTGACGCTCTTCACAACATTGCCATTGAGATTACGAGTTGGCGTCAAGGCCAATGCGTGCCGCCCAAGTTGCAGCAAAATATAGTTTGGCCGCAAACGAGTCGTACATGATAAGCAAACCTTCTGCTCGTGGTTCCGGGGCTCAGTTTTAACGGTGGAGGAACCGGAAAGACAGTTGAACATTTTTGAAGGAAGTGAAATTGGCATTTTCTTCGAAAATGTTGTTTAAGATGCCATTTTTTTTAGAGGGTGGCGGGGGGGGCGGTGAGAGTACTGTTTGACACTACAGTTGATCATCGATTTATTTGCCGCTCGATTATCTGGCTTCCAACATATCCGGCAGTTCCCAGTCGATCTTGCAAAACCGCTGCAAAGGCTGTACTAATCCAGCGATCGGCACCATGGGCGCGACAAAAAAAGCCGCTCTGCTTGATTTCAGTGTCAAATATTATATACTAGCCTTTTGCCCGTCCAGGGACGGGTGTCTTGCAGTAAATCTGACACTGATATTCATTGCATTAATGCATGTGCAATTTGTAAGGGTGCGGTGACACAGACGTATTTCATGTTAAGGTTTTATCCCTTGTTCATCATGACGTCCTTTTTACTTTGATGTCTCAACAGCGTTATGGAGATAGCGTGAAGTGAGGGTTCTGCCTTTGTGTTTAGGGTTGTAACTTGTCGCCGAGGAGGGGGGAGGAGGCGCCTCGGCCCCCCATGTGGAGTGACGTCACCCACTAATTATTATTAATGGGGGGGGGGGGTTCCATTTGGAGGACGTCACCTTATGATTATTAATGAGGAGGGGGCTGTTCGATGTGGAGTGACGTCATCTGCTCATGATTATTAATGAGGGGGGAGGGTGCTCCATGTGGAGTGAAGTCACCCGCTCATGATTATTAATGAGGAGGGGTGGGGGGGGGTGTCCATTTGGAGGACGTCACCTGCTCATGAATATTAATGAGGGGGGCTAGTCTATGTGGGGTGACGTCACGTGCGTTAAGGATAGACATTCCATGGTGATTATAGTAGGTATAGTGCATTATACACTACATACAAGTGAAACATTGAAAATACTGCACATATATACATTTTTCATGACTAATAACTCAAGTAATAAAAACAGAAAATATACGGTGCGATCCGGCGAGATGCGCATGGAAATTTTGGCGTTCGCATCAGTCCTGCGATTGTGAAACACATGGTTTTTGAAACAAGAGCATAATACATACATCACCCCATGCAGAGTCTTCGAGATTGGAGTGGTAAGTACGGTACAGTAAATACAGTAACTTTTTAGAGGAGGATATTTATTTTTGTCATTTTGTATGTTTATTTATGCCAATTTCAAATTGTAAACCAATTTAAAACAATACAAATCATATACACAACACCTAAAAACATAACGTCATGCAAGAATGTGCAAAAATAAACTATTTTAAATATTGATGTGATTATCCAGCGTTTTTGAAAATCCGGCGCCCACTTCCCCCCCGAAGCCGCCGTATAATCTGATCTATAATGTATTTTGAAATTTGAGGGCTACTTGCCATCCTGACCATTTATTTCATGGTTGGGATGTCACATACTGTAAAATAATGACAAAAACAGTGATTGTCTTAAATAGTGATTTTTTTTTACTTCAATGCCACGTGTTATTGTACACATTTTCCAAGTTTTGGATTTCAATTTCTGATTAAGATGCTGAAAAATAGAAACATTGTTTCGACTTGTGCAGCATTGTCTTGTGAAAAGTGAATCCTTAAACCAGACAGAGCAAGATTGTGTTTGCAGTGGCGTGCTGGCTGTGCTTCCATGCCGTAGAAGTTCATTTATTAACTACGATTATACTCGACTAACAAAGCTACGCCGTTTGATATTTTTGGTCAAGAATAATTCACGCACTTAATTATAAAGCTCCTGCTGTTGGTTTTGTAGCTGTTTAAACAGGTCTTCGCTCGAGTAAGTATGGAAATGTTTTATTCGTATAATGTGCTCATTTCTGGACATTTGGCATGCAAATTACATTGTTCCACTAGGGGCTCACAGCAGTCTGTGTGTTATTTGCAAAAGCAAACTGCACTTATAATAGCATTCTGAATGGGTTGCTTATTGGTGTTTTTTTTGCTTTTGCATCTGATTCAGGTTCTAATCACGGGCCCCGCTGATACCCCGTACGCTAATGGATGTTTTGAGTTTGATGTCTACTTCCCGCAAGATTATCCCAACTCCCCGCCGCTCGTGAACCTCGAAACAACGGGGCGGAACAGCGTGCGATTCAATCCCAACCTTTACAACGACGGCAAGGCAAGCCTGCACACCCCCTGCACCCCCCCCTCACTCTCCTGCACCCCCCCCTGCACCCCCCCCCCCCTGCACCCTCCTGCCGCCCACCATCTCACTGTTTATTCAGAAATACACACTGTCCTTCTCACCTTGTGACCTGGTCAACCGTTACGAAAACATTTGTTTACGTATGAGGTTTGTTTATATGTGTTTTGTGCGTTAAAGGGGAAAGAAAGAGTTTTGAGGCAGCTGCAGGCAAATAAAAAAAAAGTCGGTAGATTTCTGGGTCAGTGGTTTGCTAGTGTTAACGCTCTTCCGCCGTGACAGGCTTGTCCAGCAGAGCCTTTGGGAAGGTTTTTCTGTCACTTTCACTGCCTTCATTAGCTTTCAAAGGTACCTCTTCTGGTCCCGCAGGGGACAGATGGTGATTTACTTTCAGCTCTGGCATTAAACATTTCAAATAGGTGAAACATTTTGTTTTCTGCTGTGGTGTGTGGCAATTAGCACAAATCCCGCCACTGGACTGGAGATGTGCCTGCTCTAATGAGCAGGATTCTCACCAGATGCAGCTGAAGCTGCACTATTGTTGGCCTCTGAGATCTCTGCACATGATGATACCGCATTTATCATCCGCTGGTCAGGGGGTGTTAATTAGAAGTTGTACAATGCCAGGATCATTACAGTTTTACGAATTCTCCACCCCTGCTATCGCACCATCCACCAAAAAGAAGCCCACCTTAATTAGTACGGAATGATCACTGCAGCACAAGAGCTGTTTGCTGGCGCATGAATGCCGTTATCGATGCTCATTTGTCAGGCTTATGTTCCGTGCCGGCACCCGTCGTCCCCATGCAGGTTTGCCTGAGCATATTGAACACGTGGCATGGTCGCCCCGAGGAAAAGTGGAATCCGCAGACGTCCAGCTTTCTGCAGGTAAGAGCGCACGATGACATTCCACCCCGCAGGCCAGGCCTCACTGCACCCGCCACAGGCTATTCGGTGCGGCTTATGGGGCTGGCATCTCCACGGGTCTGGGGGCTCGTGCACTGATTATTGCCACCTCCATCCCAAAAAAACAACGCGCACTTATTTCAGAGTACAGTTTATTTGCCGATCTAGCCAGTTGCCACTGTGGCAAGAGTGTCGGGAGTTCGTGAGGTCAAGTCTCGGTCAGGGGTTAGTTCAGCTCCGGGGTTGATAAAAATGAATGCCACTTTGTGGCAAGTCAACCGTATTCGTGATATGGTTTGAACGACCCCCCCATTTATATGAATGTGAACTTTCTATCACTGGCTCTGGGCTGTAAATGGGAGATGAGCACTGCCTCATGCTTGTTTTATTGTGAAACCACTTAGTTTTTTTACTTCTATATATGTGGGACTTATGCGTTGTCGTATCCCATAGTGAGCAGCCTTAAAAAGATGGGGAGGAACCTAAAGAAGCCGTGGTTTTACTGTTCCCAGGCAGCATTTGATAGTGAAACATAATTAGTGGATTTGGCTTGCATTTAAATTTCTGCTCAGGATGGCAGAGGCTGGTAGTTAGGCCTACCATGTTCTGGGTAAACACAAAAAAGCACTTTCAGAGCAATGGAAACCAACTCAGTAGGCGTGTAAATCACATTTCTCGGCGCTTGTGGCAGGAGTGTGTGGTGAATTTTGGTGAGGTGCACTAAGCCGGTGTTTGTGGGTTTTGAGAAAGCCGTGGGCAGAGCAGATTGAAGCGAACAGATTGACGGTAGCCAAGCTGGTTGCAGTCTTCAAGAGCTTTATAGTTATATTCTTGGTTCTTTCGGTAAAGTCACGTAGAAGGGAAACAATAAAATAATAAAAATATAAAACAATAAAATTCTCACGACGTTTCGACTGCAACACAAGCAATCATCATCAGGTGTGAAAACCACAGCAAGAAAATTTGAAAAAAGTGGCGGTTTTTTTATAGTTACTGTTTGTTGGTTTCATGTTCTTGGGGTATTTAAAATAACTATTTTTTAAGTTGAATTGTCAAACTTTGAAATATATGTAGTACACTTAGAAATATTTTAGCGATTATATTTATTTTTTGCATAAACAGTATGAAAGTCATATAATTCGTAATGTGTTATTTTTCAAGAGGTCGGAATATGATAATTTGTAATGCGGTTTGTGAAGACAATGCCACTAGCTATTGCGCTAATATGTCATGAAATATTGTCTCCATGACTGCCACCAGCAGCTGCCACAGCCGAAGACCCTGTGGGCAGACAAACGGAGTTGAGCGTTAACAGCTGCTCCGAAAGGCGTTTATTTGACTTGGCGAATTTAGTTATTATAATGCCTGAGTTGACATTCTAGAGCCATCGCACAGCACCCAGCTTGCATTCACGGAGACAATGCTGACATGGTGAAGAGTTCCACGTTTTCATTAAGCTCCTATATTTTAGAATGTTGTGTGTTTTTAATTGAATTCACGAGCAAAGCACTTCTCGTAAAAAATGTATTAAAAAATGTATTTCGTGTGTTAAACCTGTGTACAGTGCTAAAAAAAATGTGTTCACAAAACGCTGGCCTTCGATTGAACTAGGATTCCATTAAGCCTCCAGTGATGGAGGCTTAGAGCATTTCTATTTGGTATCGCATAACCAGGCTGACTGACATTTTTAATTATAAATGCATATTCCCTCTGGCCTTCGCATAAGAGAGGGCCAACGTGATTGTTATGATTTCAAGGTTTATTATCTCATAACCTGCGCTGCAATAACAGAAGATGGGTAATAAGGTTTTACATTTTGTCGATACATGCAAATTATTTCCCAAGAGTATAAATCACAGAGGTCTCTTTATGGTAGCGATTCCAACATCAAGCAGTATAATATATTTCGTTATTTGTCTTTACAGTAAAAATAGTATTTTTTCTAAACCATTCTTATGGTTAAACAGGAGAGAAAGATGGTCTCGGAGGTGACGGCAATCTTAACTGAGTCCACGGTTCGCTAGCTGAAGACCAAATCCCGGTCTTCAGTTTAATGTGGCACCCAATGAGTGTAACAAAGGGCACCGTCTGAGAAAGGGACATCAGGGCAGTTGAGCTGTGGACATTGAGGACCCGAATTCTTGCAATTAACATCCTTGTATCATGACCATGTTATCAGATGTTTATCTGAGCATAATACATGGTCGGTAAATCAAAGCATTGCCTTTATCTTTGTCTTCATAAACAATTAATTTAGTTTTGTAAAGTATGCCCTCTTTAGGATGGGAATAAATATTCGTGTGTTTGATGTTGTCGCACCTGGTCCATGCTTTGTCCCCCCCCCCCCCCCCCCCCGTACTCCTTGCCATGCATTGTTTTTTCTATCTGTGGTGTTCTTCGCACATCCGATGAGCACGGTTGGCTACAGACATTGCGAAAGAGGTTCTGCATACATGCGTAGATTCTTCTACATTTTTTATGATATTCATTTTGTTTTTAAAGATGGTGGGTCAAAATTCTAAGCGTTTTTGAGATGCAATCTGCATGAATGACATTATATAAAAACTAAATATAATGATTCATATTAGACACACGAGTTGATTGTGGATGTGAGTGCATCTGAGGCAAACTCCTCCAGCCATTATCTACTCACTAGGAGTCTTATATTAAGGTATCCTCACAAGGCCCATTGAGGAACCATATTCTTGACAATATCATTTTTTCTTCACTGATTGACCTATTGCAACTTGCAGCAGCATTACAGATCCTTGTCTGCTGATGGTGACGGATTGTTTTTTTATTACAAATATATATTTGCATCTCATCACCGTGCCTTAGCTTGGCTGAGTAAGCCATTTTGTCTTATCATTGCGAGTACAAGAATATTAATGGGTTTAGATAATGCCAAAACTAATTGGACAGCTATTAATAATATCTGGTGATACTAAGAGAGGTACAGAAAAGTATAGTTCATATAAGTTACCATTGCCTGCTTACTGAATGGATTATATTATATGTAATACTTTAAAGCCCTCCCGCTATATTTTTTCACCTGATGACGATTACTTGTGTTGAGATCGAAACGTCGTGATATTTTTAAAAAAAAATAATTTTTCTATCTACGTGGCTTTACCCAAAGACCCAACGAATACTTTAAAGCATCTTTTATTCGCAACATTCACTATACAAATAAATAAAGGACGTTACCTTACAATGCACAATAATTGATTATGTAAAAGGAAAGCGGAGCGGTCAGGTCACGCCTGTGTGTCGCAGTTACATTGGGCACACTACTCTGGGATTCCCTTGGTAAATGTATGAAGTTTTAGGGACTGTACATCTTTGCGACATGCCTCTTCTTTAAGGATCTCTGCGAATTATTTGCTTTTGTTCTTCTCGCCAGATTCACAAAATTTCGCAAATTGTAGGGATTTGTGGTTGAAAGGCTGCGGCATACAGAATAAATTCAAATCGATTGTGGAATTGATTCTTGAAGAAGCTTTTGAGCCGTTAAATGGCTAACACTATCTGGAATTGATTCCACGCATTGCGTTTATTTGCTAGCAAATATTTTGTAAAAGGGTTCTGAATGCTGCCACGTATTTGTTACGTGAGCTTTTTAGGTGCATCTGACCAGTGCTAGGTCACCAAATTCATAGGGAGGGGGGGAATGTAAATATTTAAGCCCTGGATTCTGAAGTTATATCAGTAAGAGATAAGCACAGTAGCCCTCAAACACTACGCTTCACACTCCTTATGTCCAGACAGGTGAAAGCAATGTGATAAGCTTGTGAAGGCTCAGAGCTTTAGAACAGATGTTTGAGAAAAACCAGTAAAGAATTGCTTTAATTGAGATCCAATCTTTTACATAAATGTGACACTTTTATACCTTTTGTTATACCCTTTAAGTATGTCCCAGTAATTTTTTGTTCGTTATAAGTACAGGCAAGTTGAAAGGTGCACTAAAACTCCTCCGGTGGAAGAGTGGAGTGAGTCTTTGTGCATACTAGTAAACTTACGAATGCACGTTTCATGCATTGTGCAGCCTGTCTGGGTGAAAATTCATTCTTTTTTTTTCCCGTACCATGTCGCCCTTCTTATCTTGTTGCCGTCAACCTTCCCCCTCTTTTCGACAGGTGCTGGTGTCCGTGCAGTCACTTATCCTGGTGTCGGAGCCGTACTTCAACGAGCCAGGCTATGAGCGGTCACGCGGCACGCCCAGTGGCGCGCAAAGCTCTCGCGAGTATGACGCCAACATCCGGCAGGCGACGGTCAAGTGGGCCATGCTCGAGCAGATCTGCAGCCCGTCGCCCTGCTTCCGGGAGGTGAGCACTACCTCCCTTACCACCCCCCCCCCCCCCCCCACACGATCTAGATTCTTGACATTACTTCGGCACCCAGGAAAAGCGCGAGTGTTACCTTCATGAGTGGTCACAGTATCTTGCCGTTTTGCTTCAAATGGCCAGTTGTAATTCTCTGCAGAGTATGCAGAGATGGATTGAATGTCTCGAAAGCCTCCTTATGGTGTGTTGTTTTTGTGTATTTTTGCAGAATATAGATGGCCCTTTTTTGTGTAACCTATTAGAAAGTTGGTCGTTGAAATATGTCGTATTAGTGTTTTGGCTAGAATTGCTGTAGCGGTAGGCATTCCCGGTAATGCAGTTTACTGCTTGAGAGAGGCTAATCGGGAGTCTCTGTGGGGGGGGAAGGGTTTTTGCTGCCAGGCATGCTGTTTTTTTGTGAAATAGCATGAGGCTCGCAAATGAATGTGTGCCTGGACTATTGGGTTTATATTAACACTCCTCACAGCGACATCAACCGGGATTATTTTGTGTATAACCATGCGATAAGGCCTTGAAATGAGCACACGGGGTAGTGATTTTAGTACAGAATCAAGATGTGTCATCTTCGGGATGGGTTTTCATCTCGTGGGTTTTTTAAAGCTCGTAACCTCGATAAAGACTTTTAGTGCCTATCTTAGGGAGGGGACATCAATTTGTGCTTTGTTGATTTTAAATACTGTTGCAAAGAGAACCCAAAATGTACTAGAGGCTTACACAATAGATCCCCTGTAGCTTGACATTATTGTCCAAAATTAGTTTATCAGTTTTGATGACTTTTACACGATTGCTAATTATTTGCATCTAGAAAATGTCATTAAATATGCCTACCAGGAAGTGTCGTATTGGTGATGCCGGTTATTCGTTCTGAGTTTTCACACTAGGTGCTACAGATGCAACTCGGGTCTCCTGATTCTAATTTGTCCAAGCTTTTAAACAGGACCTTCGTCAGAACCTTGGCTGATGACATGAAACATCTGGTGCAATGTTTGCGGTGCTGTAGTGGAAATTGGCTCCAGGGGATCGTCAAAGGCCAGATTTTTTTATTTAAATCAGAATTGTAGGGTCGACTATAGAGAATGAATGCGGTCCACTGTTTGTGTTTCAGAGGCTTTATTCTTGCTTTCATTAACATCTAGCAGGGCATTTTTCAAATTGACTTAATTTTAACTGAAAGCATTCTATAAACATGTTTTACAATAAATGTAATAATTTCACCGCACTGAAGATTTCCCTGACCATACAACCTTGGTCAGTGTGAAATTATGCTGCCTGTGTGCACAACCGTAAGGATGTTGAGCAGCAGAGCTCTTGAGAAATATTTTACACGAAAAGGAATGACATACAAATTTATGGCGCTGAATTGCTCAACAAAGGATGGAAACCAGATGCACTGATGGCTGGGAATAATGCCCATTCTTTCTCGTAAGTCTAAGTCGCATAAGCATTCAAAAAGAATCCACTCTCAGCAAGATTGATTTTCGACTCTTATTAAATGCGTATTGGAAAAAATACGGAAATGCAGAAGATAAAAAAAATATATCGTCCGGCAGGTGAGTAGGTAAATAAATAAACAAGCAATGAAAATAAATAAATGGAAGTTATAATTTTATTTCTCTATAGCAGTCGGCACCAAATAAGAATTGACGCAGGCTTTTAACCAGTTGAGAAAATGTCAAACGTGGGTGGTGCAGTATAGGCATAAGCGGCGGTTGCCCTAATGACCAGTAAAATGTGGTTTTTACTTTGTGGCAGTTCCAAATTTACTCATTCAACTAGTGTATTTTTTGCTAATTTCTACATTTTCCTTGTGCACCTTAATCACCTTCGAGGTTCCACTATTCCTGGTGTTACATGGTCCATAATTATGTTTCTGTTAATCTCTGTATCAGTGTTTAATTAATAGAGCCTTTAAATGAAATGTCTTCATTGCCTTATGTAATGTAAGTGTCAGTATTTTTAATTGCAAGGGCATTATGCACTCCACGAGTGGCAAGCATTGGATTGATAGCATTTGCTGCTCTGTTTGTAATACATTAATATGCTGCAGTGTTAAAAATGCATTGATATTGTTTCTAAAGATATAATACAAGTAGTGGCTCATACCTTAAAGTATACGGTGAATTTTTGATCAACAATGCGCACAATGGTATGCAATTGGGTCTATGATCCTCTAGTTCCAATGTGTATTGGCTGTGTATGATTTTTTTTAATTACGTCTAGACAGAACACACAATCTACTGGCTCGTTACACATTTACAAATTTAGCAAACCATATTACGCATGTTTTATATTCCAAAGTGATGTTGGCTGTTTATCCTCATTTTGCTAGCATTACAGATTATTCATATGCACAATATGCTTAGTTCATCATATGCACAATATGCTTAGTTCATTGAACATCCACCATTTACCTTGGTCAGTTATGGTCAATCATGTGAAGACATGCTTTAATAATATAATAAACAGCCATTGGTTGCCACAGCTGACCAGGCCACTGTAATGATCAACCAAATGGAACAGCAGTGGTGCTAATCTCTTTCATGGTGCTTTTCAGCACCCTAATTGGATACTGTTAATTAGCCATCGTGGAATATTATGGTGATTAACAATGTATTGAAATCACCCAAGATGTACATGCCTCCATTTTTTCAGTTTCTTGAGATGTTAATTGCATTTACTTGCTTTGTAAATGCTATTTGTTTTGCACGAGTAACCTGTTCCAACAATGACAATTTTCTTATAACAGGACATTTCCATTCGAGTTGCTTTCTTGGCTAATTTAGCATTGCTTACCTCTTACCTGTAAAGGCCACTCACTATTTCTGGATGTTTAGCGTTCATGAAATTCTGTTTTCAAATCATCTCGCTCCTATTAAAAAAAAACTGCCCATTGGCAATTTGGTTGGCTGTGCAAGCTTTGAGCCCTGCTGTGGCTGTAATTGTGTGTCGGTCGGCAGTGAATAATAATCTTTTTTTAAATATTTTTTTAAGTAGACAACATTTTTTTATTATTATGTTCTTGACATAAAGAAGTTAGCTTACATTTTTAAAAAGACTGCTGGAGACATCATAATGTTGCATTTCATTAATAGTGAAAGACAAGCCTTGCACGCCACAGAAGTTGGGTTCATGCACAGAGCTAGTTTGTAAATCCCAGGCCGCAGCACTAATTAATGAACTGTGAGCATTTTGCCTGGAGGGTGCAGCCCTGCCACACCCCTTAAGCGCGCTTGCTCGCTGATAAGACACGAAGTCTGACGCCGGGCAAGGGCCACATTCCGATGCATGAGTTTTCTCGCTCAGCAGTAACGCACAGCGCATCCCGTGTGCAAGCGGCATGGTCACTGTGCTTCAGTGGAAATTTTCAGGGAACTTCCGCGTTAGTTTAGGCCCACATCTGGTTGGCGGAGGGCAACACTCGGAGAAGGCCACACACAATCCGTGTGCCTTTTAACGTAAAAATTAGATTGGACCGAAGATTAAAATGGTGAATATCTTATATTATTGGTTCTTTTGGTAAAGTCACGTAAGCTTTAAATCAGTGAATATCTTGTTGCGGCAAGCGAATACTATTTTCTCATCACATAGCATCACATTTGTACTCAAAGTTGACGGTTTGATTATGTAGTTAATATAATGAACCAATGCAGAATTCCCATTGAGTGAGGTGAGTGGCACTTGGCTGCCAACCCACTCTTACGGTGTTTATCGTTGGTATGGTGGTGATGCTGGTTGTCGGGCAGACTTTTTATATAAGGCACTTATTGATATATGTTTTTAAAGTCAGACTTATGAATCTATAATTGAGCGACACATTTACTGTAATACGACACGTGTGAAAGCTCATAGCTAAAAGATAATAAATCTGTCCCACACGTAACAATTTTCCCCAAAATTTCTAACCTTAATTTAATGTATGCTTGTCAATAGTCTGTATTAATGTTGCATTTTGAGTAGTCATGGAATACCGTATCTATAGCTAACATAATTTAAATCACATTAATAATATCAAATAGGAGCACGTGTTTCATAATTGTAATTCAGTCCCCAAAATAAATAAAACGATTAAAGATCTATGCCGATGTGTTTCAGCCTACCCGCAGTGCAAACAATGCCTTCCTGCACTAACCCTGACCCTAAAAACCTAAAACAACAGACCGTGCTCCTCTCAAGGGGATAAACCCCACCGAAATGGAAATGCAATAAAAAATGGACGTTCAGCACTGGCACAGCCAGTACTGCGCAGATGCATCACGCTCACGTTGGTGAACTTTAATCCCAGACTCGTAGGCTGAACTGCCATTCATGTGATGATGCCCCCATGTGCCTTGCTCGTCCGGAAAACAGCTTTGCTTTGGGTCATTGCTGTTCTCGGGTACCTTTTATGAGCTCACTTTTTGAAAGTGCATTTCACATTTTATTTGATATGTCTTATTTCCGTGTCACATGGTACTTTTTACACCGTGTGCCATGTCAAACGGGAATGTCAGCCTGACGCGAAGTGTTAATCGGCGGCGCTTGCCGGAAAGCAAGTTTCGCTGTGACCCTGCTTCCTCTCGAAGCCCTTAGTGTTTACTTTCCCCTTAATTTCATCATCTGCTGTTATCAATCCACTGCTGGATGATGGCCTTCCCACATCTCCATCTCTCGTGGTCCTGCGATGCCTGATCATGACCAAGAGTGACTGCAGTCCTTACCAAGTGTGGATGTGTTACTCGCAACACATCCTCGGTTGCTCTTTGGTGAGACGCATTCTTTGCTTATGCTATTTAAACCATTGCACAACAGCCTTGAAAGCCATGCTGAGACTATACACAAGCCAACCTCTGGTTTTGGGTGACCTCTGCTATTGTGACATACCTCTCCGAAATGTTCCACGCGTTTTGAGTGGCACTTGAGAGACACAATAAATGCTGCGGTACGACCATGCCACAGTGAACAATGGCAGCTCCCTGCAGAGATGCTGTGTGCGTGTATGTGGGCTGTGTACACATGGTACCACCAGCCCTTCCAGCGTGTTCTTGTTGCGTCCATAGCCCTTGACTGCTGCTCCTCTTACAGGTTCATGGGATAATGGCTGCAAATACCGATTTTGTATTCAATTTGAATTGCAAAATATTCTCATGGCGACCGCATCCCGGGCCTTGTTGAGTCAGCCAAGCCACAAGTGGCGCTCATTTTTAGTCTATTGGGGTTTTAGATTTGTAATTATCCCTTTAATAAGTTGAAGTGCTTCAGCTTATTAATAAGAATACAAATTAATAGTTCATCATTTTGATTTGGAGCACGCTGTACAGTATTCGCTCACTCTTGAAGAGAGAATCATTGTGGCGCGATACACCACAGACGTGGGAAGGCCGCCAGGTGCTGAGCCGGCGCTAACAATTGTCCAAGCTCTGCGGCCTCCTGCCTATTCAGACATTTAGTGTCACCAAGAGAAAACCCACCCATACAGATGGAACAGATGTAGTCCACATTTTTTGCGACCACCTTTTCCTGGAAAGCCAGTGAATGGCACCTCTCAATGCCCATGGGGAATGAGTTTCACAACATTTGTGTGGTTCACGAATGCTCTTCTGCACAGTGCTGGATTTCAGGCATGCACCACCACCACCCGGCATGAGTGCGTGAATGGGCTTTGATCTCAATACTACTTGAGAAATTTTATTGCATGATTAAAACTTACTGAAATTTCCCCCCCCCCCCCCCTTTATTACATATTCACTGCAGCTGAACGTGAAAGAAATTTGCATTTCTCCCCTGCCATAAAAATTACAACCGTAAAAATATATGTTTTATTATTAATTATTATTAGTACACTCTGTGTGCCCTAATGTAGTCAATTCATAAACACACTACAATTAAAACCGCCACTTTTTTCAAATTTTGTTGTTGTGGTTTTCACACCTGATGATGATTGCTTGTGTTGCAGTCGAAACGTCATGAGAATTGTATTGTTTTATATTTTTATTATTTTATTGTTTCCCTTCTATGTGACTTTACCGAAACAACCAAGAATATGAATCCCCGCAGTCACGAAAGCTTTAAATCGAAATTTACACTACAATTAATTATGAAGATGAAGGAAACTCACACCAGGATGATGGCTCAATAAATGAAACTCGCTTTTTTCAGACAAGGGTACACTCACGGAGGCAAAGTGGACGCCAGAAGTCCACAGAATAATTGTATTTCTTTCATTAGAGAACAATGTATCCATCTTTTTGCTGAGAGTATAGTAGTGGAATCGTAACAAAGGTAATTGATCAAGAAAAGGTCATTGAAGCAATGTTATTGGCTGCGGTTTGAAGGCCACTGGCCCTTGTGGTCACTATGTTTGGGAAATTTCGGCATTTGGAGGAGCTCATGATTATTCCTTCAGAGATGGCTGCCATTTTGGACAACGAGGAACATTAACCTAAACTTTAGGATATCATATGTTTACATCTCAATTCAGTGTATATGATCAATTTTGTCTTTTTAAATGTATGCCTGTGCAACGCTGCCAACACACAAGTTTCAAACTACACGCAAACATGTGTTAAGAGAGCTCAGGCTCTGCATATCCAAACACCGTCAGCAATGTGATCCTTTAATCCGAGATAACTATCTTTATAAATGTGAGCAGTTGTGACCAACTGTCAGGCATCACTCATGCAGTAATAGACACCGGTGCTGATGAGTCATTCGGTCACATTTGCTCAAATTTATTTTGATATTTTGATGGTGACCTATGATAAAAGCACCACAAATCACGTGTTCAAGATATGCTGATGGTTTCTGCATATGCACAAATGGCTGTAATTTTTACACGCGTCTTGTTTGAAACTTGTGTTTTTCCAGTCTGCACTTATTCTGTTATGATGTGTTTTTCTCATACATTTACAGATTTTAAATACTGCCAACAATAGTCCACATAACTTTCGATTTAAAGCTTTCGTGACTGCAAGGATTCATCTTCTTTGGTTCTTTCGGTAAAGTCACATAGAATGAGAATAAAATAATAAATTGATAAAATATAACACAATTATATTATTGTGTTAATATTATTGTGTTATTTTATTTGATCAATTTATTATTTTATTCTCATTCCACATAACTTCTTTATGTTTGAAAGTACTGCCAGTTAATTGTATTTCCTTTCCCTTCATGTGTTCTGTATTCCATGTAAAATGCAGCAAGATGATCATGCTGATGATAGCCAGGGCAGTGTAGCACAGACTCAGCCGAGCATGAACGTAACTGTGCCCACTGTGTGCCCTTATCATTTGCCTCTTTCAAGCCCAAATAAAACGGTTCTTTACAAGATAGTGAACTATAATAGAGACCGCTCGGGCTGGAGACTTGGAGCTTTACTGAGCTATTGCACTCAAGGGAGACTGCAGAGTACTGCATGTCTCCTTAACCACATGGTGATTTCAGGGCTGAGAAGATTCTCAGTTGATCATTTAAAATGTTTATATTCTAAGCTTTGATGGCTGTGTTGCATCTCTACTTTAAAGTGACACTTAGATAGCTACACATGGTGGCTTATGCCATCATGCTGTTATTGTGATTACAGGCGTTTTAATAGTATCCTGCTCGGTCGGAGGGAGGTGTAAGGCTTGCTGGGTCACAGGGATCTGTGATGACAGTGTCACGCACAAGTGCTGCAGTTGGGATGCAGATTACAGTGCATTTAATATCGGTTTGATTTAAGCAGTCTAAAAACATTGCAGAATTATTTTTTTTATGCGGAACTTATGAAGGAACATTTGCCTGGTACGTAGAGTCGAGGAAAGCTTGCAGAGGTGTTGACGTTGTATACAGAGACTCGAATAACAGCCTGCTGTGAATCACTGCTGCCTTGGCTATTGATGTTTGGATGTGTCGTGAGAGATTTTAGGAGGAAAACATTTGTCTTTGGGGTTTGACGATGAAGCTCTGAAACTTGTGCTCTCAAGCCAATGTCGCTTGGACAGGTGCCATCGGTCTTCGTGCGGGCTTGACCACGTTTGTGGCGGCATGCAGGGGGCACGTGCGGCTGTGCCGGCGTGTGGTTTGTGAATGCAACAAATTCGTTGGGCGTAATACCGTCTAATTAGCCCCAGCTCAGGTGGTGCTTGCCACGACATTGTGAAGAAGTATAGCTACTCCAACACCGGTAATTACGTTCCTCCAGACACACACTAAACAGTTCTCGGTTTACTTGCTGCCAGATATGATTAATGCCACGTGCGAGTAGGGAGCCGCCGTTGTTTGTCATTGATAGATTCTGCCGCTAATGATGAAGCATCGCCTTACCTCTTAAGGCAATAGGCAAATTGGCTCGCGTGTAGTTGAGCATGGATGCTGCGGTACCCCTTTATCACTTTATGGCAAATCATTTTACAAGGTGGGATTTTCCAGGGTGGCCTGAACTTGAGCACACGAAGCCAACTGATTTGCATTACAAATAACATTTGTAATTAACAGATGTTAATAGGTTTTGTGTGAGTGCAATTATTTGGAGATTAATCAGGGGTAGCTCCTTTCATTGGGTTGAACATTGCTCATGTCAAGGTTATTGTGGCCAAGTGGGTGGGTGGGTATGCAATTCCATCTCTGCGGCTATATTTACCAGAACATGACTTAGTCGGCCTTTTTAATTTTTTTTACAAAAAGTCTTACCACTTTCATTGTGTGTTTGCTCAATGTTGTGATATTTTAAAATGTAGTTACCAAAACCCATTGTAATGTTTGACCCTTAGTAATTTAATGACAACTCTCAATAGAATTCCTCTGTTTACACAATGAGTTTCCTTGGGGCGAACATGGCAGTGGCATCATTCAGACGATAAATAATCCCATACAGCTAATGATGGCGTAACCTCTGTGAGTTACTGTTATTGGTATTTCTAAATGTGAACTTTTATATATTTGAAAAATTTGTCTTAATCATAAAGCACTTTAGAATTGTCGTATAAATGAAGTACATGTGCACAGTTGATTGTACTTTGGTACTGCACACTCGCTGGTTTTGCTTCGTCTTCAACATAACTGTATCCAACATCATACAGAATCATGCACAGGTGCCATGTTTTGATAGGTTAAGCTCGGGGTAAGCAGAGTTTTGAGTCAATCACATTTTTATAGCAGACTACATATGGACCAGTGACATTTTGGCAAGGCTGTTGGTCAATGTGCACATCGTTTGCGTGAGCAAAGCCACGTTCTTCGTTTTTCTTTGTGTTTTTGTCCACACATTTTCTCGTTTACCCACATATTTGTGTCTCTTAGTGAATGTGGATCTATCTGTGCATCTCTGTGTGTGTGCGCCTTGAGAGAAGATGGACATGTTTATTGAACTACACCATTAAGCTAAAAAAACTATCAAAAAACTATTTTTATTTCTATGAAATGCCCACTGAGCTATGTAGCTTTTTTTCAGAAGTGACCTGGCCACACATGATAGCGTAGCGAAGTGGCTTATCATGTGGACATTATAGCAGGCAAATACTACTGCATGTTTCTAAATGTGGAGAGAAACACGGGAGGTCTTCTATAAAAATCCACATGACCACGGAGTACAGGCAAACTCCAAATATACAGGCGTCAGGGTTGGGATCGAACCCACGACCTCCTGTATACCAGGCGAGGTAGTGAACATATCGCGCCATTGTGGCGCCCTCTCACCACCGTGGCAGTGAAGGTTCATTTCCTGGTCGTGCATACCAGAAGAAGTTCGTTTATGGACCTCTGGTGGGTGTCGCTGAGGGTGAATCACTCTTCGACATGTGCTTGCGATGTGTATTATCATGGGCCTTGGAGGATACTAAGTTGGCCAGGTTTAGTGCTGGCCCTACCGACATCGTTGTCGGTAGGGCCAGCAGCTGAAAGAGGAAGCATTTGTGTGTTCTGTGTGTGTGTGTGTATGTATGACTTCACGTGGCCTCAAGGTGCACATGGCCTGGCACAAGCGTCGTGGTGACGTCACCACCACTAAGTGGCGAATGGCGGTTGATGTTGTTGTGTGCTCTGCCGCGGCAGGTTATTCTCAAGCACTTTTACCTGAAGAGGGTGGAGATAATGGCACAGTGTGAGGAGTGGATCGCCGACATCCAGCAGTACAGCACAGACAAGCGCGTGGGCCGCACCATGGCACACCATGCCGCCGCGCTCAAGGTACTGCCCCAAATCCTGTCCTGTAGCAGCTGCACGAGACCTTGTGTAGTTAAAAAAAAATACTTCAGTCCTTGCAGGGTTGGTTGTAAAACATTCGTCATGAAATCCTTAACCATGAGTTTAAGCCGATTTGTTGTGCTAAAATGACAGTGCATGTGAATGTCTTAACTCTGTGCCTAGTTTATTGTGTATGCAACTGCTTATAAGCGTAGTATTGATGAATGCAATTATTCATACTGCATTTGGAATTGTATAAATTAAAGAAATAGGCCTTGATTCCAAAATTGGTCCAATTTATGCAAGATGTTTTAAAATGCTTTAGAAGCATCTTACTACGTCGTCTTATTAAGTACAATTGTAAGTGTGTGAAAATTGGCGCATGTTTCAAGGACCTGGGCTCCCAATTGCTGATCAGGCATGAAGTCGTCGGGCAGATGCCTTGCTTAGCCCAGCATGTACCCAGCCGGTCATGTGTGCATGCCCCTGGCTAAACATCGAATTTATAATTGCCAGCCTGTAGGCTGCACTAAAGTCGAGCAGTCACCTGCTATTGCTGTTCAGCTGATATGGTGTCTACACAAATGCACACAAACGCACACACATGCAATTGCTCTCTGAACACGTGCATACAGACAGTATGCTATGAAGAATACACTTCCACTTGGGAGAGAAATTAACAGTTGGAGTCATTTAAAGTAAAACATGTAATATATCTTTAAATCAAGAATTGAGTAATAAAACATTTTTGTAGGTGCAATTAACTTAGTCGTATTTTATTTAACATTTACATCTCAGGTTAATTTAATAGTTCGTAATGGAAAGACTGATGCGTAATAGGCTCAAATTACAATTTTAAATTGATGATCTTATTATGGATTAAATCAATTCTCTTTTATCACGGATGGTGTTGAGATGATTGCGTTGTATTGCTTCCTTTGCATTCCCTGTTGCAATTGGCGAAGACAGCCTTTCCGCTCACGGCTACAGGAGTGCACGTTAGTCATCGCAGCCCTTCATCGCAGTAATGCGATCCCCACCTCCTTTCTACCATCATTCAGATAAATTCAGTTTATGCAGCAGACGGCGGGATAACTCCTGCAAACCCTTCCTGTTTATACGCCACAGACCATAATCCTGTTCCGAGGCAAAGCTCTTCCCACACCAGCGTGTGGATTGCCTGCCGCTCCTGGAGTTAATATGCTTCTCTCTTTTGCCACATTGTTTTATGCATTAGCGCCCAGCTTGAGCCCTCCATCTGTCTTGTGTTTTGAAGGCAGAAAGGGATATATAGAAAAGAGCCTGGAGCGCGACCATTAATCTGGACAGAGTAATTTGGCTCCGTTGGTTAGAGAATTATAAGCAGCCTACACAGTATTTTATGATCCTGTCAGCCGCTATCGGAGGCTCTGCTTGAATTTCCACCCTCCCCATTTACCTCCATGCTGTTGTATTTATCAAGTGTTTGATTCTTTTTTTTTCAACGGGCAATTTTTGCTCCCACTGTTTTATAGCAAAACGATACCTGCTGTGCTCTTGTTACATTCTGGGTTAGGCACATATCTTGATTTAAGGTCACCTCCAGTGCTCGCACATGAGCGCCAAGCGACACCACGTCAAAAAACCAGCCTGCAAGGTGGATCAATGAAGAGTACGCTCGCACCGGTGTAAATCATGGAACCTCAATTGGCTTATCATATAAACAACCATCTAATTTGCTTTTATTGATAAATTAAAAAGCTCATTATACCCCTGGGCTCAATAAAAATGGGTTTGACTTTGTGGACACTCAATAGTGGTTCTCCTGTGGACAGACTTACCCCTGCCATGTGAATGTGTAATTTCCCACCACTGGCTCAGGGTCATCTATAAAAGATGAGCAAGCCATTGGCTCGTTTGAACATGCAACGAATTGAACATAATTTTTCGTAACTTTTTTTCCACAGCACTCTTAAAATATGCATTAATTTAGTTGTGGTATCAGTTATTTGTGTAGACTTGTCTTTCACAGCACCAATTTTATAATACCTTGACTGAAATTAATTGTGGCAGCGTTGCGAGCAACTTCATTACACTGCATTGCACTGCATTACACTGCATTGCGTAATGAAATGCAGTGCCAGAGCAATAGACAACGGCCTACTCGCTTTCCAAGTGCAGAATCTGGGTCTCTGGATGCAGCCCTTGGACAGGCATTGGGCAGGCATTGGGCAGGCATAAGACCTGAATAAAAATGGTGTTTTGTGGTGTCTTACATTGTTGGAAAGCTGGCATTTCGATGAAAAAGTTTAGTGTTTTGGTCCTTTTTCATGATTATTCTTCATTATGTTGTGATCAACAATCTCCACCTTAACACTAAATTATAGTACTTAAAAACATCATCACCAATTGCAGAGCAGCTGATGATCGGCCAGCTGTTACTTTGCCTGAAAGCAGCAGAAAGAGGATGGTTGTTCAGGTACTTACCCAGCACTCCTGACAAGCTCTCAGAGGATGAAGACCTCGTCACCAGGGCAGCTCCACCTCATCATGAGTAGCAGGAAGCAGATGCAACCGTGGAGGTCACTAAAACCTTTGAGCTCACTCAAAAGGTCAGACACCCAAGAATCTGGCTGCGGATGTGTCGACCTCCGAGGATGAGTTAATCGTCCAGGATGAATGTGGCTACCAGGGACCCTGCATAAAATTGGACAAGCACCAGCTGTGTACCTTCGTGCAGGTATGCTGTTAATGAGGAGCTTGCGCAGAGGAGAGCCAAGATGAAAAATATCCAACAACTCATCACCTAGAATGTTTTTGAATTGGGACTTGTTTGATGAAAAAATGGCGAGCTCCCGCAGGACGGCCTTCACTCACTGAGGTGCAGAATCTGACGCAAGCTCTAACTCCTGGAATGGGAGCAAGCACAGATGACTGAGCCCGGCGCTTTCTTCTCCAGGGATCAGCTGTTGAGAAATTCCTCCCCTAGACTTGTGAAGTCTCTGAAATAGATCCTACGGGAGAGGGCCAAACCAGCAAAGGCCTTGTGGCCTATGTGCAATCTCAAATTAATTAGCATAGTTGGCTACGTGCGGTGCGAAGTAAGTTCTACGTACATAAGGGCTTGATACGCACTGGATGAACCGGATGCCAATAACTTTTTGTCGGTGCCATATGGAACACTGCAATCGTGGCGAAGATGCTACCAGGACACCCTGCATTACAGGAGGAAATTTCCCCAGGCCTTGCTCAATACAATGAACAGGGCCCTGGACAAGGAATTTAAGAGGGTCCACCATGCAGCACCTATCATAACAAGTATCACAGCAGTATAAATATATATTCTGATATATAATAGCAGATTCATTATGGAGTCAGTGGAGACTCTGAAGCCAACGAGGAGGGGGACCACGAGTTCTAGCAGGTCTACCTCGGCATCCTGGATGCAGTCAAGTTCGTTATTGACGTCAGTAGGGACCTTATGACTATTGCCTTACAGGCAGCAGTAGCCACGGTCCGGGGCCGAAAGGTGATTTGGCAAAAGGGAACCAACTTGACCGTCTTTTCAAAAGCAGTCGTGGAACAGATACCAGCTGGACTTCCAGGAGCTGACCTACCTTGCCCAAGTCATTGTTCTAATCTACTTGTTTCCCTTCCACTTTTTGAGTTGCTATGCCCTCTTACAGTAATAGCATTATTGCACCTTACATTTTGGTCTGGCGTAAGCTCCAATTTTTTACGAAGCTTCTCGTAATCTTCATGTCGGCAGTCAGAAAACTGAGAATTCACATCTATCACCAACTTGGCAACCTTCTTATCAGGGCTGCGTCAAGCCCAAGTTGAAGTGGGAGACCGACATTGTCTTTCAGCTGCTCAAGTGCCTCCTATACAGTGAGGGAAAAAAGTATTTGATCCCCTGCTGATTTTGTACGTTTGCCCACTGACAAATACATGATCAGTCTATAATTTTAATGCTAGGTTTATTTGAACAGTGAGAGACAGAATAACAACAAGAAAATCCAGAAAAACGCATGTCAAAAATGTTATAAATGGATTTGCATTTTAATGAGGTAAATAAGTATTTGACCCTCTCTCAATCAGAACGATTTCTGGCTCCCAGGTGTCTTTTATACAGGTAACGAGCTGAGATTAGGAGCACACTCTTAAAGGGAGTGCTCCTTATCTCAGCTTGTTACCTGTATAAAAGACACCTGTCCACAGAATCAATCAATCAATCAGATTCCAAACTTTCCACCATGGCCAAGACCAAAGAGCTCTCCAAGGATGTCAGGAACAAGATTGTAGACCTACATAAGGCTGGAATGGGCTACAAGTCCATTGCCAAGCAGCTTGGTGAGAAGGTGACAACAGTTGGTGCGATTATTCGCAAATGAAGAAACACAAAAGAACTGTCAATCTCCCTTGGCCTAGGGCTCCATGCAAGATCTCACCTCGTGGAGTTGCAATGATCATGAGAACTGTGAGGAATCAGCCCAGAACTACACGGGGGGATCTTGTCAATGATCTCAAGGCAGCTGGGACCATAGTCACCAAGAAAACAATTGGTAACACTACGCCGTGAAGGACTGAAATCCTGCAGCGCCCGCAAGGTCCCCCTGCTCAAGAAAGCACATATACATGCCCGTCTGAAGTTTGCCAATGAACATCTGAATGATTCAGAGGACAACTGGGTGAAAGTGTTGTGGTCAGATGAGACCAAAATGGAGCTCTTTGGCATCAACTCAACTCGCCGTGTTTGGAGGAGGAGGAATGCTGCCTATGACCCCAAGAACACCATCCCCACCGTCAAACATGGAGGTGGAAACATGCTTTAGGGGTGTTTTTCTGCTAAGGGGACAGGACAACTTCACCGCATCAAAGGGACGATGGACGGGGCCATGTACCGTCAAATCTTTGGTGAGAACCTCCTTCCCTCAGCCAGGGCATTGAAAATGGGTCGTGGATGGGTATTCCAGCATGGCAATGACCCAAAACACACGGCCAATGCAACAAAGGAGTGGCTCAAGAAGAAGCACATTAAGGTCCTGGAGTGGCCTAGCCAGTCTCGAGACCTTAATCCCCTGCTGATTTTGTACGTTTGCCCACTGACAAAGAAATGATCAGTTTATAATTTTAATGGTAGGTTTATTTGAACAGTGAGAGACAGAATAACAACACAATTCCAGAAAAACGCATGTCAAAATGTTATAAATTGATTTGCATTTTAATGAGGGAAATAAGTATTTGACCCCTCTGTAAAACATGACTTAGTACTTGGTGGTAAAACATGACTTAGTACTTGGTGGCAAAACCCTTGTTGGCAATCACAGAGGTCAGACGTTTCTTGTCATTGGCCACCAGGTTTCCACACATCTCAGGAGGGATTTTGTCCCACTCCTCTTTGCAGATCTTCTCCAAGTCATTAAGGTTTCGAGGCTGACGTTTGGCAACTCAAACCTTCAGCTCCTTCCACAGATTTTCTATGGGATTAAGGTCTGGAGACTGGCTAGGCCACTCCAGGACCTTAATGTGCTTCTTCTTGAGCCACTCCTTTGTTGCCTTGGCCGTGTGTTTTGGGTCATTGTCATGCTGGAATACCCATCCACGACCCATTTTCAATGCCCTGGCTGAGGGAAGGAGGTTCTCACCCAAGATTTGACGGTACATGGCCCCGTCCATCGTCCCTTTGATGCGGTGAAGTTGTCCTGTCCCCTTAGCAGAAAAACACCCCCAAAGCATAATGTTTCCACCTCCATGTTTGACGGTGGGGATGGTGTTCTTGGGGTCATAGGCAGCATTCCTCCTCCTCCAAACACGGCGAGTTGAGTTGATGCCAAAGAGCTCCATTTTGGTCTTATCTGACCACAACACTTTTACTCATTTGTCCCCTGAATCATTCAGATGTTCATTGGCAAACTTCAGACGGGCATGTTTATGTGCTTTCTTGAGCAGGGGGACCTTGCGGGCGCTGCAGGATTTCAGTCCTTCACGGCGTAGTGTGTTACTAATTGTTTTCTTGGTGACTATGGTCCCAGCTGCCTTGAAATCATTGACAAGATCCTCCCGTGTAGTTCTGGGCTGCTTCCTCACCGTTCTCATGATCATTGCAACTCCACGAGGTGAGATCTTGCATGGAGCCCCAGGCCGAGGGAGATTGACAGTTCTTTTGTGTTTCTTCCATTTGCGAATAATCGCACCAACTGTTGTCACCTTCTCACCAAGCTGCTTGGCAATGGTCTTGTAGCCCATTCCAGCCTTGTGTAGGTCTACAATCTTGTCCCTGACATCCTTGGAAAGCTCTTTGGTCTTGGCCATGGTGGAGAGTTTGGAATCTGATTGATTGCTTATGTGGACAGGTGTCTTTTATACTGGTAACAAGCTGAGTTTATGAGCACTCCCTTTAAGAGTGTGCTCCTAATCTCAGCTCGTTACCTGTATAAAAGACACCTGGGAGCAAGAAATCTTTCTGATTGAGAGGGGTCAAATACTTATTTACCTCATTAAAATGCAAATCCATTTATAACATTTTTGACATGCGTTTTTCTGGATTTTCTTGTTGTTATTCTGTCTCTCACTGTTCAAATAAACCTAGCATTAAAATTATAGACTGATCATGTATTTGTCAGTGGGCAAACGTACAAAATCAGCAGGGGATCAAATACTTTTTTCCCTCACTGTATCCAACCCAACGACCTTACCACCTCAGAGTCGACATCTCGGTGGATGAGTGCCAAATGTGTCTGCCAGACAAAAAGGCGCTCCTCAGCCAGCACTCCAAAGATCTGCAACTCAGACCTGTGGCCTCAACAACATAATTGTTGCCCTGGTCGGGCCTTTATATGAGGCTGCTTCAGTGGGTTCTGCTGTTCTATTGGGACCCTATTCACGACAGTCAATTAGTGGGTCATATTGACCGAACAGTCGGTTGAGAGCCTCCCTTGGTGGACAGCATGAAAAAATCTGAAGAATCGTCGACGATTGGGAGGCCCTCCACCAGACCTCATCCTCTGGAGTGATGCGAGCGCATGGGAGTGGGTAGCTCACCTGCAGGGTATTCTAGTGCAGGGCAAATGGCTACCGCACACTGAAGGGAGCCTCATTCTCCAGTAACTCAGAGCAGTGCATATGGCCTTACATAATTTTCCTATCCGGGTTTGCCAGAAATCATATCTCACTTGCTGCGGCAACACGAGTGGTGGTCAGGATGAGGGCAGGGCATTAGTTATGTTGCTTGCCTTTCATTGGGCCGGACAACACTTGTTTTCCTCGCATTGGACCGGGTTAACATTGGTATTCAGATCTCCTGCAGTTTATAATAGGCCACTCACTGACCCTCCCAGTTGAGAGGGACCTACTGTGGTGGGGCAGAGGGTGTTTCCCAGACGTCAGGCGTTTCCCTTTGACTGCATGGACGTTCAAAGGGTAAGGTTCACTTACCTGGGATTTTCAGAACAGGTGCTGGTTTGGTGAGGATCACGGTGGCTGTTTGTCCTGTATAGGAACGCTGTCAGATGAAATGTGGCCTGAAACGTCTGAATTTCTGGATGGCCAAAGGAGTGCATTAGACACTGCTACACTCTCGCCAGAAAGGATTCACCTGATGTGTTAAGGGCTCATTCCACAAGAGCAGTGGGGGTATCATGGGCCAGGGCATTCAACGTGTCATTGGAGGTCACCGCATACATGTTCCAGAAACTACAGGCTTGGACATCTTGACTTTGCAGGATGCTCCCTTTGGGAGAACAGTTCTGTCTTCTGTCATTCGAGGAGTGACCTGTCCCTCTGCCAGTTACGACCTTTGGTATGATTGCTAATAGTGTCCAGCAGCATAGACGAAGATAAAATGAGGTTTTTGAGCCTGGGTAAAATCTTGTTTTTTGAGATCATACTACCTGTCCACTGGTCTCCCTCCCATACATCCCTACATTAAACTACTCTAATCACTGGGGAAGTTGTGTCTGGGTCCATCCCTTTGCTCAGGTAAGTTGGATGTGTTGGTTCTGTTCTCATACCTCCTCTTCTGTTTATTTACAGGTACATGTTGAGTCATATCCACTGCTTTGTTTAGGTGTCAGTCTTCTTTCTCACCGCCCCCCCTCCCATATTTTCCACATTGGTTTCTCTTGGGTTCATGGAATGAGGATGTTACGATCCCTTGTGGCATATGCTCATAGTTAACACTAAGCGACCAGTGGATGGGGGCATGGGCTAGAAAATCAAGTTTTTATCTCGGCAAAAGACCTTGTCTTGAAGGTGTTGGGTAAAGTGTTGCTTCTCAATACCGTGAGAGATGGTGGCAGTTTGGAGAGGCCTTCATCCAGCAGTGGCTGGTGCTGTAGCTGATGTTCTCCAAAAAGCCTCGTAGGAGTTGCACGTAATTGTGTATCACTTGATATCCTGCATTAAAAGAAAACGGTTGAGATTATTTCGTTCCATTTAAAAAAAAATGTCATCGCATATTTCATGTTCAGTAAACTAACTTCAGGCTAAAATCAACCACAGTCGCGGTGCACCAAGTGAGACGCGGTATTCTGTCCGTTCTGGCGTGCAGCGACACACCGCACAGCTCCGGGAGGTGCTCATGAAGCTGCCGTGCCCCGACGGCCTCGATCCGGATGAAGCAATGACAGCGGCGAACCCGGCTGCCATGCTCCACAGCGACACCGCCGCCCAGCAGCCTCTACACGGCAGTCAATTCGACTCGGGCCTAGGCAGGCCAAGCCCCGGGTCTCTAGGTGAAATGATGATGGGTCTAGTGACCGGTGCATCGCAGTGGCCGAGTTTAGCTGCAGAATATCCGGAAGAGACTGAGCTTGTTCCCGGAGATGGCTCAGAGCTAGAGACCAAGGCAGAACTGCCGCCAGCTGAGGGTGGTGTGGATGACGGGACCTCATCAGACGTGGGAAAGCTGTGACCGATTACCTGCCTGTTGACATGGGCAATGTAAAATATAACATCGAAAGGCCATTGCCTCGGACTGCAAACACCTTTAGGGAGCTGTGTGCAGCATTGTGCAGCAAAGTGTGGACAAGTGGGACTTGAATAATTTATCAGCTGTTGTGTAATCTTACAAGGAGTTTGAGCCTTCTGTCGGTTTAATTTTCATTGCTGAGAGGTGTGTGATGTGTGGCATCTCCAAATCCCGAAGAAATCCCGGCAGTTTTTTTACTTCCTCTTGTAGGAGGACTGATTTATGTATTGATGATCCCACTGTATACAGAAGAGCACGGTGATTTATTCTGTCATCAAAGGCCCAACTCCAAAATGCTGATCTATCGTGGTATGATGGGAAACATTCACGGTGGGGGGGGGGGATCATATAAAGCAGGCACCTAAATGTAATAAAATATCCATAATTTCTGTCTAATAGCAGCAATCTCACAGTTGTTTAATATCACCCAACACTTGTATTATTTAATCCGCGTAGCTTGTGTTTACTTTGGAAGTGTTTGTTATTGTGTCTTGCTGAGATTTTCACATTTTATTATTTCCATTTGGATTTCTATCCAAGCCATTGATGCTGAAATAAAGCATACTCAACATTCTACTAATGTCTGTGTTTGTCGCTCTGTTTTTTTTTCACCCACAAGTTTTTATTTCGGTAATTGCATCAAACATTAACAGAATGATACATTCGGTAAAATCGAGCAGACAGCTCTTGCGGCACGTTCTCAGCTCGGGGTTTGTATTGGTTAACAATAGGCACATGATTCCAGCCACGCATTGTGGATCTCTAAAAAGGAATCGTCCTTAGATATGTCCTCATGGGCAGACAGATATGGCAGGGGCATTCGTCCAACTCGCCCTTACACTTGGACAGATGACCGCAGCTTGGAGCCTGGTATAAGGTGCAGTGAAAGGACATGCTGTTCCTGATCAGAGACCAGAAGTGTGTCCTTTCCGCATTAAGAATTAATGCTGTTGTTTTCCCTGCTCTCCCTTTGTTATTCCGTCGTAATTTACTCAAATGTGTTGGGTAAAATAGCTGTGAAAGTAGTGTAATGCTCTGCGGCAGCTATAACCACATAAGTTGGTAAAATGGATGCACATGTACCATAGTTTACCCTCGAATGTTGCTCTGTGGGCTCAAGAAAGAGATTCTATCCATACGTGGTATAGCACGTCGCTAAGGCATTTGCTTTTTGAACAACCCCTATCAATACGCCTCGAATATATTTTTAAAATATGTTCTAGTTTTTGTACATCCTATAATCATTTTTGTTTTATGTCATCTGCTTTTATACCATAGACATTTGTCACGTATAATTAGTTTTTATATATATAGTTTAATAATGCATTGCTTTGTCCGCATGCTCCGTTTCTCTATACTAAGAATAGGGAAAAGTGATGTTGACAGTCTTTATGACTGACTTGGACTTTATCTGTTGGAAAGGTGACAAGTTATATCTGAGAGAAACATATCTGGTTTAACCGTGCTGAAGATGTGTTATCATTCCGGAGCTTCCTGAAGATGTGGGTAAAATGTCCAACCTTTAACCTTTTTGATCGCGATATCTTTGTGTGATATGACCGTAAATGTTTTCTAGCCGTGAGGCTGATAAATCCTATAAAACCAATAGTTATTTTTTTGGATACCACTTTTTCAATTTGTGCCAAAAAAAAACCCATAATAAAGGGTTTGTGCAGCAGAGATGGTTATCAACAACGAATATAGGACGCAATGGGAGAGAAGCAGGTATTGACGGTTTAAAGGGCCTCAAAATATTGGCCAGTAAAAAAACACTTTCCTTGTTTATGGTGTTTAATCTTATCCTATGATGAAGTACGATGAAATATGTCTTAGCAATCTGATAACGCCACAAGATTGTGTTAAATCAAAGAGGCTATACACCATGCAGCCACCTTAATCTCTGCATCTTCAAACGTGCCCTTTTACTCTTTAAGGACTATACAACAGGAAAGACACTAGGGTTAAAAATCTCTGTTTTATAAGCGATTTGTATTTTCTGTGGAAAATGTGCACGGCTAATATCACACTTGTGCAAAGTTTAAATTATGGGTTGTAAATGATCACTGCTTCATTGATTGATTGGTCAATTTTGCAATACATCGGTTGCGCTGTTAAGTATGCATTAAAATGCATCGACGTATCCTGAGTTGCATGTCACAGTTGCACATATGCTGACGCAGCTGTAAACATGTCGTAAGTCAAAGTATCTGCTAAAGTATTACAATGTTATTTGAAAAAGTAGTGTTTCAGTTTGCGATCTGGCAAATGATGTAAGCTTGATACTTACAGTGCTATCACAGCTTCATTGTGTCGGTCCATCACAACTTTGTAAAAGATTCGAAATTTACGTTGAAAGTTAATGAGAATCTTTTACCAAGTTGGAAAAGATTTTCGCGATGTGTTTCAACATACATTCTTCCCGTGTAAATATTTGCTAAATTTTCCTTGAAATTCTCGCTTAGGGTGTCTTTAAATGTTGAGTTATCTGGCAATCTTTTTAGAGTTTCATTTTTTTTGCTCTCTAAATTCAGTGACACATTCATTTGGTGCACAGGGATTGATGCAAGCCCACAAAGCCACCGATTTTAGTTTAGGAGACTTGCAACCAACAGGATCCGCTCCATTCGTCTCAATCTTGATCAACCTGGCATTTGGAGAGACCTGCAGGGGTGGATGGGGGGGAGCAAGGGGTGCCACCGGCAGAAAGATGTTAACTACCTCACCTGGTATATAGGGGGTCATGGGTTCGATCCCGACCCTGATGGCCTGTTTTTTTGGAGTTGGCATGTTTTCCCTGTGATAGCGCAGATTTTTTTTCGGGTCCTCCGCTTTCTCCCTCCACATTTAGAAACATGCGTTTAGAGTACATGGCTGCTATACTCTTCCACAAGATGAGCCACTTTAGTGAGCTATCAATTGTGGCCAGGTCACTTATGAAAAAGAGCGAGGTAGCTCAGTGGGCCTTGCCTAGTAAAATAATAGTGGTTTGGCCATTTCCAACTGCGGCACTTACAGAACGTAGACCCTACCTTTTCTGGTAAATTACAGAGATTTGGACAGCTGTCCTTGTTGGAACAATTAATTGCTTTGGGGTTTTAAGTAGACATCAGGATTAATTAAACGGAGAGGACACTCGGAACGGAGGAGGGTGTGGAGTTGGGTCACCCGTCCCTGCGGGGAAGACGGGAGTCCAGTTGGGGCCGCAAGGCAATAAAAGGCCACGAAATTAATTCCGATCCTATCGGCCTTTCGTAAATGGCTAACTGTGAGCGATTGGCACCATCGCTTGACCCTGAGGTACCAGAGGTAAACCTGACCGATAAGATAAGCTGCAAGTTGATAAAATTGTCTCTTAAGCTGTTTGAGTCAATGTGCTGCACATTGTTGTTGTTGCTGCCATTGAAGCACAACTGGGACACCTGGCGCTGCGCTGGTGGCTGTGAAAGGTGAAAAGGTGATGCAGAGACAACGCAATGTGTACAACCTCCGATTGTTTCCCATTACAACGATGAAACGCATATGGCGGATGAGAATAACTTTCAATCGTTGCCATTGAGTGTCGTTAACGCAAGAAATGTATCGCGAGCTTTTACAAAACGCTTTGTAGGCGGAGGGACTTTTATGACGAGTGCGTTCAAGTAGGCCAATGTCACATCGTAGTTCGGAATCTTTGTCAATTTCAGTGTCTTTAATGCTTTTTGGTGAAGATTACCGACAGGACAACTCCACAAGCAATGTTGTACAAAACCGAGGAGTCCCAAAACAAACGGCTATGTCAGCGTTCTTCATTGCAAGGCTCGCGGGCCCCTGGTGGCCCCCTGGTGACCTTTCGTGCGGCCCCCGACAACACGAATGTGAAAATGCCTCATCATTGTGCTGCTGTCAAACCCCAATGGTTTCAAACGTGTGGCGGCCCTCACACTGGTGATGTCTTATCTGCGTAAGTGCACCCTCCCCCCTTCCCCTCTGAAAGTCAGTGAAGAATACTGGGCTAGATACGACTGGTACAAAAACTCGCATGTTGTTGCATTCAAACTCATCTTTATTCGAACGTGGAGGGAAGAAGAGAGATAAATTACATCTCCGCAACCAGCCAAGATGTAGCATGTGAGCAGGGGGTGGAGCAGTAGGACGAAGCGTGGTGGTGTTGTGATGTTGCACATCTTAGAGGAGGGGCACTGATTGCGGTACATGTCGGTGGGAGTAGGAAGGGGGGGTCCGGGTGCACTTTCCTGCCCCCGCCCCCCCCCCCCCCCCCAGACAGAACCAATACAGTGATTTGAGGTGTTGGGGATTTGTGATCAAGTGTTGGCATCAGAGCTGTGGCAGATAATTATTCGACACTCGGGGGGGGGGGGCGCTCGCTGTGGATATATTGAATGTTGCTTTCGTATGTTGAGTATTTTTCTACAGCGCTTTGTCACATCCACTGCTGGACAAAAGATTCCAGAAACTTTTCGGTCATGGGGCTTGCTTGACCATACTTTATCATGCTGGACACTGCCGGGTGATGTGGGTACCCAGGGCTTGCACAGATATCACTTGGCCATGGGCGGGAATCGAACTTGGGTAGTAGAGTTTACGGTGCAGTGCGATAGACACTGCATTACCCATCAACCTCAATTAAGCATGTATGTATGTACGATTAGTAGAAAACAAAAATGAGACGACATATCTTTGGAAAGCGAGACCTGAAAAAGATGACGAGCTTTATCTAGACGAGAGCTATTGACGTGAACTGGATATGGCTTACAATCCTGCGCCGTGTGTTGCGTTCAGATGAAGCTTGACAAGTCGGGCAAGATTTATTGTCAAGGATGAGGGATTTGGTGCATTAAAAATGCACATCTTGAAAATAACATTCATGAAGTAAAATGGAGCTAAAATGGTTATGGGAGAGGAGTTGCGAAAATGCAACTTAAGAGTTAGAACGTGATAATTTATTAATTGGTCACTGCATCAGCCGCGTATTGTCCCAGTGCTCCTGCTCTCTCACTATCCGGAAGGGCTGCATGCTGATGAGTGCTGAAGTTTTCAGACTCGTGAACGCATTGTTGGTATTTTCGCAGCCGAGAACACGTGTGGTTGAAATGTTCTGCAATGTGTGCCATCGAGTTGTGCTGCTCCGTTGGGTGGAATCAAAGCTGAGTCGAGGAATGCAGCAAACTGCCGTCGTGACTCGTGGTGTCAAGACTGCAAGTCTCTACCATTACAAATAACGAGCGTGTAAAAAAAAAATGGGAAAAATAAAATAGAATATTCTACTGAATTGTCTTCAAACATCGCATTGTGTGTGTTTTTAAAATGAGAACGAAAAGCAATTATGATCCTGCTTTTGTGACCGTTGCATTGTTTGTTCGATGCTCGCCGCCGCGGGTTGTGATGTGTCGCACGGTCATTTATGTGGGATGCAGCACGTTACATATGAAAGGGCTTCAACCACCTGTCTTCAGAACAGTCGGTGGCAGAGACAAATACATCCGTGAGCCAAGCGGCGCGCTCAACAGAGGCGCGCGCTTGCCGCTCAATAACCACGGGGGAGCACACCACTGCACCTCAGTGGACAGAAAACCCGGACCTGCCAATACAATCGTGATGCTGGACTGGAGTCTCCCAGTGTGGGCTGGCAGGATGGAGTCTCCTGTCACAGGGGCGGGGGGGGGAATCTACATTATTTGGCGCTGGGGGCAAGTTAATTTAATAGGAGGTGGCGTTTTGGAAGGGAATATTATGCCCACGTGCCTTTGTTGCTGAGACAGGTTTGCTAAGTACACTGACAAAAACAAACTTTGACAGTGTCCTCCCGACACAGATGGCAGGTAGGGAATTTGCTGGGCACGTGGTGTTGTCTGGTAAGGCTTCCCAACCAGGTGTCCGTTAACATTGGGCATGGCAGCGCTGAAGAAAGCTGGAAAAATGGAGAGCAGGGTGTAATGCAGCATACTCGATGTGGCCTATGCCAGCTATGACTGTCCTTGTATCTAATTTTAGGGTTTCTAATGTCATGTGTGACTTTAATGCATTCGCCGGGGAAGGAAATTAATATGAAACACGTACAGAATTTCCCCATCATTGGAGAGACTGTAAGCTGTTTATGGTTTTTTTTATTTCATGGTGTTATTGTGGAGGTCATAGTTTATTAGATTTTGTTGGTTTTAGTATTACTGTGCATGTTTCTAAATGCATTTAAATAGTACCCTTTCATCACAATAACCTGCGCATTTTGAACCCATGATGAAATTTGCCGAATTACATCTGCATAAAATAGCTACGAATGATTTGCCATGTAACCAGGATACTTATGTAATGATGGTTATTTCTACATTAAACATTTATTCAAATAGTCACGTGCTGATTTGAAAAATAATATCAGGTGGCATTTGCATATGTTCGACATGGGAATTTTATTTTTTATATATATTGGTGTGCAAATAATTAGTCTCTTTATTTCAAATTCAGTTTCACCATCCCCATTTGTTGTACTTTTTGCACCGTTGGTTTGATTGCCGTGATGGCGTTTTCGGGTAGCGTGACTCCCCGTAGGACCCTGTATTTGATATTTTCGTCGGTTTGCTCTGCTCAGGTCCTGTGCGTGTGCAGTACAAATTTGCACTCCGTATTTACAGGCAATCTTCACCAAGAGTCATTCCCCGGCCTTCTCTGCCACCCGTGGGTAGCAGGATGACGCAGAGCACATAAATAATGAGCAGTGCATGTGGCATGCAATTACGACTTTAATAGACCTAATACCCCATGTACCGATTTCTATCTGAAACTTTGCACAAAAATAGATAAATCATAATGTCCATTTTGTCTCCCACAGAAACCTCAGCGCAGCTCAAGGCTGCTAAGTTACTTCGCAAACATGATGGTGATTTCACATGCAGGCTAAACACGCATTGATTGTGTATACTCGGTGGGAAAAGAGGGGTTGTTTTTTTAGAGGCAAACAATTTTAAAGACATAGCACATTTTTTTTATCTGCATTCCCCGAGTGGAGCGCATTTAAAGTCGTGATGCTGTCAGAACGGTGGCAACGCTTTGCATGCAGCAGCTGTCTTGATTTCCAAATGCGTCTCCACTGTCAAGCAGAGGCACAATTTGTGCCCGAGGAGGGGGCATAAGCAGAAGCCGCCGGCCATTGGGTGGAGGCATCCACAACTGCGGGGATATGAGAAGACACTGGGAGGCGGGAGAGGAGTGTGGGTGTTTTGTTTAGAATGAACCACAGGAGCGGCAGTTATTGTAAAGAGGGTGTCGAGGGTGCACGTGGTGACCGGCCCCATCGGGGTGCAAGGGGTGCAGCAAACGGGGCCGGGTAACGCAACGTCGCGAAAAGCGCGCTCCAGGCGGCTGCCGCTCCATCCGCACCGTGAAAAGCGAGCGCCGGATCCCGCCGTAGCCCCTCGTGGCTGGCGTGGCAACGGCGCTCTCGCATCTCGCGCCTTTGTGGGGGGGGGGGGGGGGCTTCCGAAGGCACCGGGCGCGCGAGCTGATCCGGCTGTTACGTAAACAAACTTTGTATTCTTAGCTCTTTCGGTAAAGTCACGTTGAAGGGAAACAATAACATAATAAAATATATATGAAACAATAAAAATTCTCACGACGTTTCGACCATAACGCAAACGGTCATCATCAGGTGTGAAAAACCAACGGCACCTGATGATAACCGTTTGCGTTATGGTCGAAACGTCGTGATAATTTTTATTGTTTTATATATTATTATTTTATTGTTTCCCTTCAACGTGACTTTACCGAAAGAGCTAAGAATATGAATTACTGCAGTCACGAAAGCTTTAAATCAATATTTAAACTTTGTTTGGTTTAATAACGAATACACGCAGACGAGAGATAGAGCTCAGGGAAGCCAAACGAATTTTGTTGGTGTTGTAAATATTTGTCCAGATCAAACAAATCAACTCATTTTGGTTCACGTTGACGGTGACGTTTATTAAATGTCGTGTGCGATCCATTCCAAACGCCGAAGTGCCGCACGAAACGCGCGGTTCTGAAACAAGACAGCTGGCAGCACGATTAAGTTGTGGCTGCAGCTATCGCAGCAAAGAATTTGCACGAAGTTGTTGCGAACAAAATGTCTCGCCTATTAATGTTTCATTAGCTACTTAGTGGGGCACCATTCTAATCTCTATTCCCAAGTCATTCCTAATCATAGCCATCTCTTAATCCGGTATCCAGGCTTGATGCGCATCACTAGAACATTTTCATTATGCACATCTCCGGTTTTCTTTATTTAGGGAATCTCTAAATTGCAGTGTGCGACACATTTATTTTTATGTAATAACCGTGTTGCCTGAGAGATGCGACGAGTGATGGAGGGAGAGTTTTTACAGCACTAAATTGTGGTGATGCACAAAATATATCTAGCAGGTGGCGTGTAATGCATGTGCCTCATCGTAAGGCAGACGCGTTCCGCCCCTCCTCCACTGCCCCAAGTCCTTCGGGTCGCCAACACGCGATGCGCTCATCCGTCTGCCCTGTGCATCACGGCGGATAGTCTGGGTTCCCCCACCCCCCATCTCCCCTTCCCCGTGTAACACATGGTGCAGCTCAGTGACTCTCGTGGGCTTAAAAGTTTCCAGAAAGTAGTCGGCTCTAGTGGTATGCGCTGGCACGAGGCAAAACTTTCAGTGGTAGCTCTGACAGCAGCGCTAGTTTGAACGCGTGTCTTGATGGACCAGGAGCAGGATGGCCGTGTAGGAGGGGGCCTACACGCCACAAATATGCCTCTAGAGGCCTCGGCTAATTATATAATTTGAATCATCGGCGAAATGCGGCGGACCTCGAATGCCCAGCTGCAACCCTCCATTTTCAATATTTATATTTTTCAAATGTGTATTGGGCAATTATGCATTGCTCATTTCTGTCGGTTGGCAAATGTGTAAATGCGAACACAAGGGACAGGGGAGTCATGAGATTGTCTGGTGGTATACAAAGGTGCTGAATTGGACAGCGTCCCGTATATGGTGCTCTATGGGGCAGCAAAGATGATAAAGGAAATGTACCAACGCTAGCACCAGTAGGCACCAAGGGTAAGAGATGAGGTTCGCCGAGTAGCAGTATCGCTGTTGTCTTTGAACACAATGTGTAATCGCTGCACATTTTGCCAAAAAACATGTTTTTTTTAAAGCAGAACATCCACGTCCCAGATGTGTGAGCGTGGCCAAGTGTGAGATTAAAATGTATCTGTGTTTACCTAGCACAGCCTTAACGGAGACTGCTCCAATAAAGGTGAAAAATTGTTGTGGTTCAAACTGCATTAATCAGATTCATCCGAAATGGTTTCGTTGAATAGGGGCACGAGACCGATTGAAATTACCATGATTACACTGCTTGCTGCAGTGATTGAATATCTGCTTGTCGTGTGTTAGTAGCAGTGGAGGTGAGATTTTTTTTTTAATGGGATGTTCCAACACCTTTTAAAGTCCGCGAATGTGCTTTCACCTTGTGGTAATGTGTTTGTCGCTCATTGTATAATGGCGAACGTTGATGCTGCTGGCTCAAGACAATTTTCAACGAATAATCGCCCGTGGGGAATTAATATTCCATGCGAGTGGCAGGACACTGATTTCCTGATGATGTGCCCAGCCTGGGCATTGTGTCAGTAGCGCTAATAGGATCGATGCGTCACGTTAATGACTTTCTGGTGTCGCTCGTGGCTACAGATTACGCAGTCAAAAGTTACAAAACAAAGCTGAGAGTGCATACTTAACTTACTGTTTGCCTCCACTATAACAATGATGAGAGCATTATATTCTGCAGCGTGGGCCCATTGCGCTGAAAGCTGGAGGAAACCATACATTTAAATTGGCCGTACTGCCACGCTTCGAGTCGTACGGCTTGTGAGTTTGCCAGACCACGAAGCGAGGCGCCGAGAGGACCTTCTTTGTTATTTGGAAGATAATTCATTATGTTCACAATTTTTTTTTAATTTCATTCGACGATAATCAGATGGGATTTTTTTTGTTGTTGCAGTTTTGCAATGTCAGCCAATGTTAAAGATGTTGATAAACGCACGGCAGCAATTTAGCAGCAACGTGATGGCACACATTCATGCACGCACCCGGGGTCGATTTCCACGGCAGCGGGGGTGGGGGGGGGGGGGCTATTGTGGGGCCCTCGGAGGCATTCTGCTCGTGCTACTTGTCCAACAAGTTATTATCGATATATACTGACGTTCGGCTGCACCATTAAGGTCATGTGTTCCTTTTGCATGCACATTACATATGTGAAGCGGCCAAAACCTTTCGTACAACATGCTAAAAACAATGGTGTTAGTTTAACACGTAGGCTTTCGTGACCAATATTATCCGTGATATAGGTACTTGAATTGTAGATGGTGTGGGTTTACTCTCCAACACTAGCTGAACTAGTAACGCATTGGCATGTTTTGTTTACGTGACAAACCTTACTAATTGGCCGCATCGGGTGGTGGCAGGTTTAACGACGCATTTACATTTACGCGTTCTAACCCAAAAACCCTAGTATGGACAATAGTGTTTGTCTTGTCTTCTATAACCTGCTCTCCGTTCACATAAGCCAGTGGGTTTCACGGCACGTACTACATACGAGCATAGACAGTGAATTAAAAGCGATGGTATATTTGCAACTGTTATTTTAAGATCAATACTGGAATTCTCCTGCGCTATTGGAATACGTATTATCTCATGCCGGTTGCGTGATGGGTTTGAGCTATCTCCTCTATGGCGATAACATACCCTTGTAAAGTGCTCGCTCTTTTGGAACGGCACTTGTGTGCGGACAGCTGCGTGTGATTTAAATTGCGTCCGTGCGGCTAAATGCACTTTGCGTGTTTATTTTTCGGTCGCTGGGGTCAGTGCCTCCGCTGGGCCCTCGCGCCGTTAAAGCGGTGGGCAGATATTGCGTCTCGCAAGGCGTTGCGCGTCGCGTTAGAACGCAAACGATAGGCGTGAAGTCGCGGAAAGAAGGCGGCACCCGAGGCCAATGGATGGGAGTTCGATAAAAATGTTAAACAACAAGAAAAATTACACTGGAAATTAAGACAAGTTGCCTATCCACGGAGGGCTGACGGTTGGGTGTATTGCGTCGAGCTGGTGTTAGACCACTCAGAGACCTGGCTGTTAGGGATGTCAGCTTTTATTTCTCCACGAGCTGACATCAACCACCCCAAGCAGAGGAGCTATAGCCTGGTAGCTGGCTACCACAAAGAAAATCAAACGAATAAGAATAAGCAGAAAACCACCCACACATATCTAATCACACCTCGTATTCCTAATGCCTTCCCGAGACTCACACAGAAGCTTCAGGGGGAGAGGGGTCATACACCTTCCTTACTCTCCCCACTCCTCACCTGCTAACCCCTCGCAGTTGGCAGCTCGTGCCTCGCGCTTTTCCCTTCTTTGAGCAGTGGGAGATGTCCACAGCTAGCCGAGCAGCCACCCAGAGAACCAGATGGAAACAGTCTCCATGCTTGGCCAGTGCCATGCTGCAACCGGTTTGGTTCCACGCTCCTGCCGCTCCTGTCATTCCCCTTGCTCTGTCCCAGAAGTCCCACCTTCCCTGGTTCAATAATCCCCAGATCGGCCGAGTGAAGATCCCCTGGTCCTCACTCGCGTCGCTGCTTGAGGGTGGGAGCTCGCCCAGCCAGTACTGGGGGGTGGTGGTGGAGAAATGTTGCCACCACCACCGCTGCTGTTGCTGCTTCTGCGTTGAGATCCACCCAACCCCCCACTGCTGATTTGGATGCTCCTTTTATAGTGCTGCTCTCAGCCCATTGTTTAGCCCCTGGGCCAATCACGTGAGAGGTCCGAATATAAATGGTCAGATTCCCTCCCCCTGGTTGGCCTGTTCCACTCAAAACCTGTCCCCACGTCGGTCTGACCACGCTGTGGTGGCTCCTGGCTCCACACAAAGGACCGCGCCCAAAAACACCAGTTTCTCTCTCCAGCTTAATGGGTATGCCTCACGCACTACGCCACAATGCCCTCCCCCCTTCGTAAGCTGAGGCTCCCTCAACTCTCCCTTGCGTTGTGCGCTGAAGCATCCTTAAACAGTTGGGGACCCAGTGTCGCTTCGACTCAGGAAATCCGCCCCTATGTTCTCACATCCTTTGAGAACCCTCACCCTGTAATTATATGGCTGTAGCGACAAGGCCCAACACATCACCCTGCTATTATCCATTTTAGCCCAATTCAGGTACAAGAGGGGTTTGTGATCAGTCTCTAATATGAACTCTCTTCCATATAGATACATTCGCAACTTGTGTACCGCCTATACTAGAGCTAGGCACTCCCTGGCTAGCAGTTTTCGACTTGCATAGAGTACTGGAAACAACTCTTCCTCACATTCCTGGAGTAGCACTGCACCTAGCCCGTTTTCCGATGCATCTGTGTGGAGCACAACTGCTTTGTCCACATCTGTCAGCTTCAGAATTGGTTCATGGGTCAATGCTTTTCGTAGACCCTCAAAACTCTGCTTTGCCTCCTCACTCCACGTAACGTGGTTCGGTTCTCCCTTGCAAGTTTTATCCATCAAAGGTTTAGCCACTTCAGCAAAGTTTGGGATGAACTTGCGGTAAAACCCAACCAACCCTAAAAACGAACGCAGTTCCCTTTTTGTTCCCGGAACTTTAGCTTCCGCAATCTTTTGGACTTTAGCCTCCTGAAGCTGAATGTTCCCCTTCACCCATCTGATGTCCAAGGCAATCAATAGCCCTCTTACCAACTTCACACTTTGTCGGTCGGGCCGTCTGGTGGCTGTTCCTCAAACGCTCTGGCACTGCTTCCAGTACCTCCAGGTGCTCTTTCCAAGTTGCCGTGTGGATGAGTTTCTCATCTATGTAGTTTACAGCCTGGGGAATGCCTTTCAGCAGCCGTCTCATCATTTGACTGAACACTGTCGGTGCATTTACCACACCGAAGGGGATTTTTGTAAAATGATACAAACCATCATGAGTTGCAAATGCCGTCTTGTGCCGATCGTTCTTTGCCACTGGTATTTGCCAGTACCCTTCTGTAAGGTCAAGCTATAAAAAGTACCGAGATCCCCCCAGTTGTGTGAACAATGCCTCCATGTTTGGGCTCAACATCTGCCACCGTGATTCTATTCAAACATCGATAATCCACACAGAATTGCACTGTGCCATCCTTCTTTCCCACGCAGACAACAGTGCTGGAATACTGAGAGTCTGACTCTTCAACCACCCCCATGTCAAGCATTGCCTTCACTTAATGATCAACTTGATCCTTCACTGCGATTGGTGCAGGGTATGGGTTCTGTCTCACGGGCGTGTTATCTGTCAGCATGATGCGGTAGGTAGCTAGTTCTGTACTGCCTGGTCTACCTGTTAGTACCTCGTTATACCTTTGCAAGAGGTTACACACTAGTTGCTGTTGTTAGGGCCTTCGGTCATTACCAACACTAACGTCCCCCCACCTCTCTTCTGGATCCCGTAGTAATGGTACCAAACAAATTCCTGGTTCCTTGCCTACCTCTCCATCTTCAGCCAAGCAGATGTTAACCCCCCATCACGACATCAAAGTGGGTGATGCCACATCCCTTCACCTCCATATCAGGCTTCAAAACAGGGGTGTTTCTATCTTAATATATTTCTTTAGGTTGTTGGCATGGTACAGGCGTTCAGTCCCATTGACCTCTATCTTGTAATCTGCCACTCCCACCTTTCTGATTACGTTATATGAACCTTTTCATCTCAGCAGCAGTTTGTTTTGCTCAGTAGGCAAAAACAGTAGAACGAAATCGCCTACCATAAAGTTCCGGTCTTTCGCCCGTCGAATTATATAATCCCTTCTGCTTCCCTGCAGCTGTCCTTCACGGTTCTCTAGCAAATTAACAGGTTTGCTCTAGCTTGTTTTTCAGAGCTCAAAAACATGCTGGTAAGTCATCTTCACCTCTGCCTCAGTCTCGTTTTTTTGACTACAGTGTTTTAAGTTTGCTTAGGGGTCCACGCACCGAGTGACCATATAACAACTCGAATGGGGCAAACCCCAAGCTTTCTTGTGGCACTTCTCTGTAGGCAAAAAGTAATGCTGGTAAATATTTGTCCCGCATACGAGGTGGCTCTGACGACATACATCGCAGCATGTTCTTCAACGTCCCATTGAATCATTCGACCAGCCCATTACATTTTGGGTTAGAAGGGGTCATCCACAGTTGTCTGACAGACAGGAGTCTACTGAACTCCTTTATCAAATCTGCCATAAATTGTGCCCCTCTATCCGTCAAAAATCTCAGTGGGTACTCCAACGCGACCGAAGATTTCGACCATCGCTTCTGCCACTTCAGCCGTCTCAATCGTTTTTAATGCCACAGCTTCAGGGTAACGCGTAGCATAGTCCACCAACGTTAAAATGTATCGATGTCCCCTTTCCGTCACTGGAAGAGGTCCTACTAAATCAACACCCACCCGTTGAAAAGGTGTGTCAATCAAATGGCATCTGCCCTAATGATACCTTACTTACTCTGCCCGTTGCAACTGTCCGTTGACAGATATCGCATGATTGACAGAAGCGCTCTATGTCTCTGGCCACTCCGGGCCAATAGAAATGTGACAATACACGAGTCAGCGTCTGCCTGACGCCCATGTGCCCAGCCATCAAATATTCACGTGCTAAAGCCATCACTTGATTCCGAAATTTCTGTGGGACGATCAACTGCGTGAACAGTTTCCCATTGTCCTCCCTTGAACTCTGGAATGTTCTCTGTAAAATAGCATTAATTACCACAAGTTAGCAAGAAGCCCCATTTGCTGTTTCAAGGGCCTGGCCTTGCTTTGCTTTTTCCCACAAAGTTAAACTCGGATCCGAGGTCTGTAGTTCCTTCAGCTCTTGTGATGTCATCTGCTGCCCTCCTATGGCTACCACCTTTAAGAGTTTCACCGGCATTTTGGCCTTCTTTGCTTGCTCACGAGTAACCACAACGTGGGCAATTTCCGCCCCTCTAGCGTTCGCCCTAGCCTCATGTTGCTGCAGCCAAGTCGTATCTGGGTCTCCCAGCTGCCATGCCCCCGACACATTTCTAATTACTACATCAAACAATGGGTGGTCCATGCATAACACTTGCACAAGCCCCTTTAAGAATGGAGAATCGATTTCCACTCTTGCAAGTGGACACGGACGTGCTGTCCCGTCCATCAATAAGCACAAGCTTCGATTTAAAGCTTTCGTGACTGCAGGGATTCATCTTCTTGGTTCTTTCGGTAAAGTCACGTAGAAGGGAAATAACTAAATAATAAAAATAAAACATAATAAAATAAAATTCTCACCAATTTTATGCGAGAATTTTATTTTATTATGTTTTTATTTTTATTCTTTTATTATTTCCCTTCTACGTGACTTTTACCGAAAGAACCAAGAAGCAGCACTTCACAAGCTTGTTCTCCCTTCCAAGCAGCATTTCTCCACGGACTTCCGATTCACCACGATCCCACTACAGCCTGTGTCTCTCGGGACAGAGACCGCATGCTGTTTAATACCCGAACGAATAAACCCTGGTTGCGTCGGGTAGTGCCGACTGTCCGCCCACATTCCTAACATGGGAATTGACGTTCCATCTTGCAACATGGCTGACTGCCTAGCCCTCACAGATGTCACCCCTGCTTCTCCCACCAAGCCAGGGTGGGGCTTTAGATCTCTGCCCAGTGGTCCAGGTTGGCCTTCTTTTTCTGACAAAATCTCGCAATATTCCCTGTTCTCCCACAAGAGGTAACACTTCATGGGTTTATAAGCGTTATTGCCTTCCCCCTTTGCCTCATGTCCTCTCACCGGTTTCTGCTCTGTACCTGGTTTGCCAAATCCAGGCCCACTTTTGGAAAACTTCTCTCGTGGACAAATGTCGTAGGTTCGGTCCCGTGCTGCTGGGGGGGGGGGGGGAGGGGGGGGGGGAATGACGTGAGGAGTGGAAACGCTGAAGGGGGAGGGGATGAGGGGGCTGAATTCAGGATAAAGAAAGTAGAGTGACGGCATGCAGGATGAGGCAGTGCAGCAGGAGCAGCTCGAATGAGAGTAGACTCCGACACGAGGCGCACGCAATGGCAGAGAGACATTCGTTGCGATAATGGAGAAGGCAAAAAAGGCAAACATTAAATGTGAATAATTGCCAGAGGTGGAGTTTGATGTCTATATTTGGGAGGGGAGGGGGGAGTTCGCTTTGTCCCTCACATTAGGAATCGGGGGTTGCATTTAATTAAATGATTTGGTTTTTTTCTTCATTGCAACCTAATGAAAATAAATGTATACATGTGCCCAGTTGGGGGGGGGGGGAGGGGGGGCGTTGCCACCCCGTGCCGCCCCTCCCCCTGCAACCTCCACCCATGATAATTGCACAAAGCGACTAAAGTTGCAATACATAATTAGCCAAGGTCAGATGTGAAGACATAAACAGTTGTAACGATTGTGCCGAGGACGAGAATCAAGGTAAGGCAATATATATTTTAAAGTGTCTTCCAAGTACCATCTCGGTGTCCTGTGCTACACTTTACATGCCAAGCTGACGCTCTGCGGGCACGGTTTTACCCTCTTCTCCTCTCAGTGCTCGCAGTCGTAACGTATCCTTTAGAGTTGCCTGCGAATGAGGCTAAGATCCCCGAGGGGGTTTCTCCCTCAAACCTGACCACACACACACACAGAGATAGCGGATCCAGTGGTGTTTCGCTCGCGACACGGAGCGGTGGGGCATTTACCGTCGTCCCGTCATTGTGGGTGATGTGACGACAAGGCGTAGGCGCATTCCAATTAGCGGCGGCGGCAAAGGTGCTTCCTCTGTGAAGTTGGTAAGGGGTGGCGTGGGAGGGGCCCAGTCCAATCAAGACAGCCTCGGCTATGCACGGGACCTCTCCTGCAGCACGGCGTACGTGCCCGGGACGGGAATAGCGACCCGGTGGGAAATCTCAACGCGAGCTCAGCCGACGGCCTGAAAGCGTTGAGAATTGAGACTTCAGCGCCACAATAGTGGCGAGCGCAGCGAGCTCCCTTTGGCCAAACCTGTCCTCAATAATCCATTGCTCCGGGGCTGTTCGTGGTGACAGCTCTAATGGCTTAATAGTTTAAAGTCAAAATGATTTCTTGCTCAATTGAGCAATGAGGCGCTGTTCATCTTCTGTTTACAGCCCTGAGCCAGTGGTGAAACTTCCGCATTCCTTTGGTGGGGGTGAGTTTCTCAATAGGACAGCCGCTGTTGACTTCCCTACAAAGTGGTACTTCATTTTCACGTCGCTCGTCTGAGTCAAGATCCCAACCAGGATTTAAACTCGCAACCTTCCAATTGGGAACCGTTCACTCAATCAGGGAGCCATCTGGCCGGTTCTAATAGTTTAAAGGACATGAAGAACGCATAAAACATTTAAATATGCCGAGCGTTGCATTTCGATTGCCATAGGCCATGCTCAGTAAAGTTTCCAGCTTGAACGTGCGCCTCCTAGATTCTGGCATCATGCTGGCAAGAGTGAGAACTTGAAGTTGCCATTGATTCCGAGCTCTCATTCCCTTCTACCACGTCGCTCAACTATGCATGCCATCTCCCACGTCCACCAATGCCTGACCCCAGCTGCTGCTGAGACCCTCGTTCATGCCTACGTCATGCTCCGACTCGACCACCGAAACTCCGTCTTCCACGGCCTCTCCAACTCCCTCGTCTCCAAACTCTGGACTAAACTAACAATGTTGCTGCTGCTGCTGCAAGATTTCCTACGCCGTACTCGTCAACGTCGGCACGTTATCTCAACGCTCCGTCACCTCCACCGGCTCCCATTTCCCCAAAATCAATTTCGAGATCACACTCTCCGTCTTTCAAGATCTCAGCGGGGTTCGCCGCTGCCTACCACTCCACTCTAATCCCATTGTGCTCCCCGCTGCATTACTCTAAGCGCGGCAACCAACCCCCTTCTCTTGATGCCCAGTGGGAAGTTGATCTTTCTCCTCTGCTACCTCATTAGTCTCGAAGTCCCCCCTCCACCCATCCATGCTGTCGACTCCCTTCCCGTGTTCACGCTCAGGCTCGAGACGTTCCTCCTCTTTTCCTCTCTCTGTGGCTATTTTTTTCTCTTCATAAAATAAATCCCGTGCACATACATATGCCTCCTTGCCATTGGGGCATATAATACCCACGGCGCCTCTGTCTCTGTACAGTGTCTCGAGATACGGTCGCGTTTAGACCACGTATAAATCCAAATCGTATTGTTTATGGCTTTGCTTGTCGAAAAACCGTGACTGCTGCTATCCGTGGCCTCTCGCTCAGAGCCGATCATCCGCCGCCTTTCTTGGTGAAAGTAAAAAAAAATGTGTTTGCGCACACTGTGGCCATTAGCACTCAGATGTAATTATCCCGGCCAAATGAGGTCATAGATTTCCATTCGGGGTTTTTTTCTTTTTTTACTGGCGCTTTGTAGAATTACCTGAAGACTTCAAATCCATCACGACGGCTAAAAATGGGACATAAATCATGTGGCCGTGAAGAGTTTAGTCCTGTAATTATAAACCTGTTGTGCTGGCTCCACTCTGTTTAGGTAAAAGTAAAATCCAGTTACAGCAGTTGCCACGTCTCGCCGTAATATGCCAGCCCTTTAATCATGCAGAAGGAGGATCCTTGTGGTCCACATTGTTCCTGCGCCAGTGTAACGTTGCACTTTTAACAATGAGGGCTCCTCCAGCCTTGCCTGTTCCAGTGCGTGCTGCTAGAAAGTCACCGGTGTTGTGAGACTTAAATAGTCATTCATCATCTGCAACCTATTACAGGGGCTGAATAATAATAACCTGCTTCCATCGCTCCCGAAATAAATTAATCCACAGATAAACAAATGAATGAAGGTAACTGTTGCGAAATCAGTTTCGCAAAGCTCTCTAATGTGACCACGAATGTCGAGCGGCGATGGCTGAGACTGATGAGGTTGATGCTCGCAGGGCATTCCCGCCTGGGTGGGGGTTGTGTGTTCCTCGCTGTGCATCACCGCCGAGTCGCTTCCCTTCTCTTCTTCCTCATCCTGTGTCCATTCTTGTACGGTATGTTGAACTTATTTCGCGCCGTACGTAGCCAAGCGTGCTAATCGGAGTTTCCCGGGGGGGGGGGGGGGGGGGGGATGACAACAAACTGGTGACAAAAAAAGCAGTTCTAAAGAAATGAGTTTTCAATCGAGATGATTTAAAGGTGCATAGCTACCAGTGGCTTCGGAATATCGGAAGGAAGAGCCGTTTCAGGCGGCCGCAGAAGCACATCTGAAAGCGCCACGCGGTGCGGTGACCGCCTTCGTTCGATGGCGAGCAGGCAGAAAGTGGCCATGATATCAGCGCTATTGTTCTAAAACGCATTGTTGTATTGCCCTCGCTCCTGGGTCTTGGGGTGTTTTTTGTTTGTCATGCTCCAATAAAACCGTAAGTCCCAGTTTTGAATATTACAACATTGTTCATTATAAAGGTGTTTGGGTTAGCTCGCGTTATTTATAAATGTGTCGCAACCCTCCACCACCCGACACGGCCAATAAGTAAAAAAATGTGTCACGTTGACAAAAGACAAAATAGTTCATTGCTTTAGCCCACCGGTGTGTTGAAGAGTGAATCCACAACATTTACAATTTTTGAGTACGACGTTTCGCTGGTAATTACATCCAGCATCGGGCAATTTGCCAGAATAGTGAGGCTCTCCACCTGCTCCCGGTCTTAAATAGAGCAGCAGGGTGACGTCATCATTGAACCCAATGATGACGTTTTGCTTGGTTTATATTTTTATTATTTTATTGTTTCCCTTCAACGTGACTTTACCGAAAGAACCAATAATATAACGTCCGGCTTGGTGTTAAGACGCTTTAGAGGACACATTGACACGTCTCTTGCCGACATATTTAGCTGCTTGTATCAGAGATGTATTACTAATAACAACTCAATTGCATCGCAACATCGCCGCACTAACTTGTGCAGAAGGCTGAAGTTGCATCATGAAGAGATATCGTTTATCACAGCCTCCAGGTCGAGGCTCACTGTATTGCCTTTCCAGACTCATTCTGTCACAAGGAACTTTGTTCTCCACAATTAAGTATTGTTACTTTTATTGCGTTCATCATCGTCGTCGTCAGTCTGATTATAATCACTGCTAGATGAAGGCCTCTTCAAGTTGTCACCATCTCTCGGTCCTGCGAGCTAATTTCATGACTCCTACACTTTTGTCCACCTGAAGACGATCGCTTGTGTTGTGATCGAAACGTCGCGTTTGTTAATTTTTTTTATTAATTTGGAACCTATCTACGTGATGTTACCGAAAGACCCAAAGAATAGAGGCGTGCCCGCAGGCGTGTTCCCCTCCTTTGGCTGCCACTCTGTCATTGGTCTCGACGACCGATCATCTGCCCACAGCCCACGTACTTTTCTTAACAGTTCTTACAACAGTCGATTACGGTGAACGTCAATATTAGGCCGTCTCAGATTTTCTGATGACTCAGTCATCATGGCGATACATGGGGATGAATTGAAGGGCATTAGAGAATAACTGAATAAAGGACGGCTGCACGGTGGGGTTCAAAATTAATATTCTCAAACAACAAATGTCACGCACAAGTTCGCTCAAGAAGTAAACACGTCTGTGTGAGCAGCACACCGTGAAAAGAGCATCGGAGCGTGTAGACCAAGGGTAGTTGTTGTATGTGGCCCCGGGGATCAATGCGATGAAAAAGTAAACGTAGCAATGAAAAGTAAAATACCAATGTGCCTAATGAAGCAAGTGTTTTGTCGCTATCAGTGTACATATATATACCTGCTATACATTGCAGAATCAGAATCTTTATTTATCCTGGAGGAAATCCGATGAGCTGTGAAGCTCTTTTTCACAGATGTCCAATGGTGGCGACTCAGAGGGTTACAACAACGAACAATACAAAACCCCATAGGAGTGTAAAGTATAGGAAAGGTAAGCAAGTCACTCCCTCCCCCGCACCTCCAATGTCCCTTCCCCCGCACCTCCGATGAGCAGGGTTGGCTACGTACGCTGCGAAATAAATCCAACACACTCGTGGATCAAAGACGTGCCCGTTGATCAAGAACACAATCTGAAAAGTGCACGCAAGCACGTGCGGGGATGCTTACCTCGCAATTGCACCGAGAGACAGGAAGGGCAACAACACGCGGACGAGAAGAACACACACAGGCGCGAGCGTGAACTCTAAATGTGCTGCGAGGGTGGCTACGTCTAGTCGAAGCAATCTTCCTGGCAGTGCAGGCTTAGTTAACTGCTGCCCAGGAGCTCACCGTGAAGTCTGCTGCCGCGGTGCTACCACTGCCTGCACATGGCGCTGCGAGTCTGCCGGCTTGCATGCCCTGCTCGCTCGCTCGCTCACGGCATTTATGGCCATCGGCTAAATGTCGCCACGGGAGGGCTGCAGGAGAGAGTTCGTGTCGTTTTGTAACTCCTCCATTGAAAGAGCGCAGACTGCGTTGGTTTACTTTATGATTCACTTGTGCAAATGCACAAAGAATAGAGGCGTGCCCGCAGGCGTGTTCCCCTCCTTTGGCTGCCACTCTGTCATTGGTCTCGACGACCGATCGTCTGCCCACAGCCCACGTACTTTTTTTCAACAGTTCTTACAACAGTCGATTACGGTGAACGTCAATATTAGGCCGTCTCAGATTTTCTGATGACTCAGTCATCATGGCAATACATGGGGATGAATTGAAGGGCATTAGAGAATAACTGAATAAAGAAATGCTGCACGGTGGGGTTCAAAATTAATATTATCAAACAACAAATGTCACGCACAAGTTCGCTCAAGAAGTAAACATGTCTGTGTGAGCAACACAGACATGTTTAAACATGTTTAAACATGTTAAACATGTTTAAACATGTCTGTGTTTGGTTAAAAGACAGTTGTCAGCCGCTTTCATATGCATATTTTAAAAACGTATTTGTGTTTTTTTTTTACCGGCTATGGTTTTATGTATATTTGTATTTAAATGTTCCGTCGCCAGGCGCTGAAACGTCTGCCGATTCGAACTTGCCAACCCCGCGGATTTAAGGCGTAGACTGCTGCCCAATTATTAAACTCGTTCACCGCACACCGATTTTTCTATGGATAAATTGCGTAAATGTCTCCGGTTTTAAATGTGTGATTAGCTAGGACACTTCGCATAGGGGGGAAGGTTTTTACAAAATCTGCAGCCGACCGCTTCCATCGACAGGGCCGGCGAGTGTTGTTGGGGTGGTCGGAGCCGTCCATAAATGACGTCACGCGATTGTGAACGATTTTTTGACCCCCCCCCCCCCTCGTCACAAGTTCTCCCTCCACCCACCCCCCCCCCCCCCAAAATAAAACATGCTTCAAATCGCTTTAAACTATTGTCATTGTAGCGCGTATTTAATGTGGCGCTGCACTCTGATGTTTATCAAAAAGTCTATTTAATTAAGTAGAACGTGTTGTCTATATTTATTTATAAAGTTGCGCATTTTGATGTGACGTCACATTTCTCACTCCCCATCGTCACACATCGTCACAAATGTCTGACCTTTCCCCCCCACCCCCAGGTGCGTGACGTCATTTATGGACGGCCCCTGACGCACGCGAGTGTTTAATTATTTCGCTTGACTACGTTACGTAACTCCTTGAGGTCAACACCGAGAGCAGTGATGTATATGTTGACGTTATGAAACGAGTTTCAGCACTCCGCGTTGTCCCGCGACGATTGGAGACGCTTCGCAGGAGCGGCGGCTTTATAACACGAGATAGGATCGTTGTGAGTCTGCAACCCTGGGTGGCTTTTGTGACTCATATTAGTCGTGGTTCTCCCGCTAGACTATTTGCTCGTGTCAAAATAAAATGATGTCGGGCGTGCAATTCTGCAAAGGATATTGTTGGGAGGTTTGTTTTTTTTACTGGTCCAACACGGGGCGGGTGGGGGGGATGGGGGGGTGAGAAGGGCATGGGATGGTGAAGTAATTGATATTAATGAAGGTAACATCAGGAAGCAGCCCGACACAGCGTGCTACTGATTGCAGCCAATTAGGTCAATGCTCACCGTGCCACCGGAGTGCAGGTGGGGCATTGCCGGATTAAGCTCGTGCGGGGCCTCTTAGCATATGTTATAAAGGAGCCATAAATTTAAAAAATATATATATAAAAAATACAAATATTAAAACACGAATTTTTAGTACTCTTTGGTTCTATTGGGTAAAGTCACGTAGGTAAAAAAATAAAATAACAAAATTCACGACGTTTCGGCCACAACACAAGCGGCCTTCATCAGGTGCTATACAGCCGGATAATACGACAAATCGCTAACCTTAAACACCCAATCGTTCATAAAATTTGAAGGCGGTATAGTACTAATGTAATAGAGCAAGTGCAGAATCACTGAGCCAGAATTGATAGCTTGAAAGCATTTAGCGCGGGGCCCTTGAAAGTGCGGGGCCTGTAGCTACTACTTATGTAGCTACTTTTGCTAAGAGGATAATCCGGCAACGAGGAGTGGCTCTCGCCATGGAGTCTGCCGCTGCACTTTGTGAGGCTGCGTGGGTTAAATACCGGCAGCAGCAGCAGTGTGAAATATTTAAAAACGTTGTGTTTGTTTTTCTTCAACCAGGTGATAATTCAAGGCACCAGGATAGTCTCATTTTGCAAGAGTTACCCGGGTCACCGAAATGCCGAAAGCCAAAATAAATACTACAAAGTACAGCAATTAGGCGAATATAATTATATAATAAGCTCCCGACAGCATAAGTTGGTTCGGGAAGATTATATTTAGACCGATCATAGCACATTTAGAATGAATTTTCAAGGAACATGAAGCAGCAAAAAGGATGACTATTAAACAGATATCGGGTGACTATTTTGAATCATGTGGCGGTACAATAATGTCAAATGCCCATGAGCATCGTGGTAAACGACGCGAAGGACCATCAGTTGACACCGACGTCCCGCCTATCGGACATGTGTCCCTTGCACTCGTGCGATACCTGCTGCCTGAGTGTGACGAAAAATAGTCGGCTGCCTTGGCCAATATATGTCCTGGCTGGGCCAGTGGACACACCCGTGGTAGTTATGGGCCCTCTCTACCAATGGCCCGATGGCACATCCTCCTGTGAGCTACGTCGGAGACCCAAACTCGTAACCTTATCTAGGGGGAACATTTTTTTTTTGTTCCACAAGCAGCAATTACTATGCTGTATTTCGAGTTTAACATTCAATTACAGGGCATTTAATTCTGAAAATTGTCGTGCTAAATTGGATTGTGATTACTGCCACAGCCAGTGTGTGGCCGAGATTGTTGGCCCAATTGCACAGTAATCACAATGAACAGTTGCGTCTTTTTCTAATCACTCAAAGGCAAAGCCCTTACACATTATATTTACATGTAGGCATTTCTGCCACGATTACTCTCTTAATCGATAGAGGAGTCGCGCCACGGCCTCACCGTGCATTTACGCAGCAAAGAAGCCCAACCGAACGCCATCTGCATGTTACGCCCGGCCCATATGGATAGTAATAAATAAATGATTACGCTACGGTGTATTAATTAATTAAATAAGTACAGCCAATTGCCATCCTAATGACGATTGGAAAGATGTCATAAATTACATTGTTGCGTCACAACACGATAATAAAACTGGTTACTTCGGTGTAATGGACTGGTGCTTTATAATGATTGTTACTGCAGACGATTGCACGCTTAATGCGAAGTAGGCCATTATGGCTGCCCAACGCAGAAGGGGTGGGGGTTGGGGTGGCATGAGTTAGGGGTGGGATTTTTGGAACATCTTGAGCGGATAGAAATCCATATAAGCGCTCATATCTCCCCGAAAGTTGGTTCACTTTTTAAGCTGGTCTCAGAATGGAAGTGGTGAGCTCGGCCACAAGATTGCCACGAATTTACAATTTCTAAAGAAGCCATTGATTTTGTGAAACTTTAACGAAAAAAATCAAGCAAATGTTGGAGAGCAAAATATTAGGAGGCTCAGAACAAAAGACGGATGGAATGAGGTGATATGAAACTCTGGGCTCGCAGATTGCTCTCTGCGCTATCCTCTATAGACCACCCGGTGCAGTGAGAGCATAATATTGAACATCAGGGACATGTGGGAATGTGCCAGTTAAATTAGACTCAGTTGCCTCCTCGGTCCAAGCTCTTCCCTTGGGAATTTAATGGACCGCTCGGTAACGTATCAGGAGCAAACTCCGGCTTCAGGAAGATATTAACGAGGCTGTGTAAAGCTCCCAGGCCCTCCATCAGCGCGGTCCTTGGTCCAGCCCAGAGTTAGAGCAAGAGGAAGTGACCACAAAGCTACGTGCTCAAGCAATGTGGTCTCCTTTTAACGCTTAATTGACAAAAACAATTCGAAGTGTTCATTCTATGCATATGATTACGAGAAGAACGCAGTATTACTGCACACGAGGTTAGCCCTGTGAGCGCTCGGCACTCAAGCCTGCATATGGTCCTGCGGGAATAGAACGGGTACGGCGGTGGTAGCAATGACACCAGCCGACGATTTGGGTCTATGATGTACGTACGTTTAGACGAGGTTGTCCCCGGGACCTAACACAGTTAGCCAGCTGTAGGGGACGTTCTTGAAGTGGGGGGGGGGGGAGAGAGAGAGGGGGGGTGCCTAAAAGCCATCATAATTGTCCAGCCCTCTGCACATTACCCTAATGCTGTGTGTGCTGCTTCCGTGTCCAAAATAGTTCGAGCATTGCTGAGAGGGCAGATTGGCCGATTTCTTGCGCACATTGTCACGTGAAGAATATATTTACGCTGGCATAAAGGGCGCGCACCGTGAAAAAAGACCTTCTCAGATCCACTCTCACTTTTGTTTCCGCAAGCTCCCTCGGTACGTTTGTCTGCCAGGGCAGGCGATTGCTCTTCACCCATCTCCCCTGCAATCAACACGGTTGGCTACGTACGGTGCGAAATAAGTTCCAATGTGCATGCATCTCTCCATCTCTCTCACCGCCGTGGGAGGAGTGCGAGCGCTGCGTCCACTTTACATGTCGGTGTCAGCGAGTTCATTTGCTCGTCACTCGTGCGGGGATCACATTCTGTCCATTTGCGCGGTGCGGTGTGCAGAACGTTTGTGCGGTGGATGTCTGTGTGGGCGTGTCTGCGTGTGGCAGGTGTGTGCAGTGGGTGCGTGGTGGGGGTGTCCGGTGAGTGTGTGGTGAGTGTCTGGTGAGTGTGGGGCGAGTGTGTGCAGTGACTGTGTGCAGTGCGTGTGCGTTGTGTGTGATGGGAGCGTGCGGTGGATGTGCAGTGTATGGGGTGTGTTTGTGATTGTAGGCAACGGTGGGTGTGCGATGCGTGGCGGATGTGCGGTGGTTGCAGGAGAGTGTGCCCGACGTCTGGAAATCTATGGCTCAGAGCTTTCAGACAAAGCCAACGCTCATTTGCATCGCTTGCAGAAGCATTGCGTATTTGAACATGATTAATCCTTGGGGTAATGGGCAGTGGTAAATGCACAGCGCATGCAAGTGCACAATTGCAAATGTTACAACCCCGAAGAGGCGATATATAATACAATCTAATTCCATGCCACCTCCCCAAGTGGGGGCCCTGAAATTTCTTTCCAGGGAGCGCTGCGATATTGCTTCAGCCGGCCCTGATTATTAGATTATGTCACAAGGACCTTGACTCCGAACGAATGGTAAGGCCTGCGATGCTGTAAATACACGTTCCCCCCGTGACATTATGCAGCGGATGAGCAATACAATGAGCATCAAATTAACAATGGAAACACGCAGGACTCTTATGGCAAAAATCCTAAACATCCCGTGCAACATTTTGGAATCCCTCGCAGAAATCAAGTCCGTTGCGGAACACCTTAAAGGCGCATCGCGTTCACGGCGGCGAGCTCCCCGCATCTGCACACGAGCGTGCGACGTTTGTCACCTCTCGTCTCGCGCCTACACACAGACACACACAGACATACACACACAAACAAACACACAGACACACACAGAGAGAGACAGAGAGGAGTCGTAAGCGGGGGTTCTTACACCTTTCCTGCAACGACTGGAAAAATGCCCCTCCACCCCTCACCGCCCGCAGTCCCACCGCTGCTCAAAAGTGCCCCCACAAAGTGTGCAAATAGATATCTGCGTTTCGCTCCCATCTAGGGTGTACAATTGTCAAAACGAGAAGTACTCAACACATTGGTCAATAACGCAGTGGCCTTAAAAGTAAAAGTATAGAATAAGGCGACGTTTTTTGGCAATGGCCCATCTTCATAACAACTGTACACCCTTTACCTTGCTGCTGTGAAGAAGAGCCATTGCCCGAAACGTCACCTACTATTCTATATATTTTTTCTCTTCAGGCCACAGTGTTATTGGTGAACGTGTTGGCGGTTTTTTCTTATTTGTGTTTGGTACACCACTGCAAATGCAGTATCACCAAATAACGTGTTTTGTTTTGTACAGGCAGCTGTTATTGTTTGTGTCCCACCAAATTTGATTGAAAATGGAAATCCATGTTGGATACGGTTTTTCCCCGCACAGCCAAAATAGCTTTTTTTAAAATATACATATGTATAACATTTAATTGAAAGTTAAATAATAAATGCTTAACACGTGGCTTTGGGGTCAGAGTTGATGAGGGGGCTTGGTTTGATCAATGAGCTCTCAATTTCGGAGATTATCTACGCTGCGGAATTGACACGGGGGGGGGGGGGTTGTGGTTGTTTCTCCCTGAATACAAAATCCTTTAAATATTTAACGAGTCTTGGGTTTGAGGGGAAAACATATTTATGAAGGAAAACTGCTTCTCTGACCTCCGTCTCGTTGCAGCACCTGAACGCTGCACGGCTGCTACATCGCCCGCCCTCATTACATTTTCATGGTTCTGTTTGCATTCGAAATGGCCTCGCGTGGCTGTTTCGTGGGGTTTTTTTTTTGCCCTGTTACGGGGGATGTTTAGTATGACGCATTTGCCGAGGTGTTTTCTCCACTTGGAATTCCTGAGCTCCGTTGTGGTGTGCGGGTGGTATTGTAATATCTGGGAGAAAGAAAAAAAAATCGGCGTTGTAAGGTTCCTTTAAATTAGGTCATTGCTCTCACCGCCGTCGAGCATATATCCCTGTTGGAAGATATTGCTGCGTTCTTCACCAGCAAAGGAAGACCTAATCATGAAAGGTCCCCACTCTTAACGTGCAATCCACAACAGCCGCCGCGGTTTATCCGAAAAAAGATTCCCACTGCAAGTTTTAATTTCTCGAGCTTCATGTATTCGTTTGCTTGGGGTCTCTTTCCACTACCTTGGTAAAACTATAGGGGCGTCGAGCAGTCGGCAATCCTGAAACTGTGGGCGGAAATGACATAAATAATGGCAGACGTTATTATAAGAAATTAGTTTTTTTTTCTGCCGTTTGACAGCGTTGAATTAGAGCAGCGATCGCGTGCTATTAGCACAAAAAAAGTGATCTGATAATGTTTTCGCGGCGGTTAGGATTCGTGGTGGGCAAATTTGCATGCGCGGCGACCACTTGTTAATGCGTTCGGCACACTCAAGCTGCTTAGATCGCCGCAGGATGGAGGGTGCGATCACTTGGTATGCCGAGACCGTTGTCGTTTCTTTAGTGGGGTAATAAATCAGCTCTTGGTGCCCCCCCCCCCATAGCATTACAATGTTCAGCCATCTCAAAGTAAGACACTGGTTTGCCACCTCCGAGCAGTGGTCCAGCGAAATTAATGTTTGCACCTGTTCAATCTCACATTTGGAATAATCTCTTGGCCTCTATAACAGTCTGCATTTGAATATAGCTATAGGCAACACAACACCTTCATAACAACAACAAGACGCTTGCTTTTTGTTTTACTTTCACGGCTTTTGTTGATGATGTTCAATGAAAACATTGTCATTTACGCGGGGGGGTGGGGGGGAGGGATGGGGCTTGAGGAGGTTCTGGCGCTAAGCACCCGTAGTCTATCGCCGCATGCGAAGCCGTAGTAGCCAGGACCACACAACGCAGCGCCGTAGCCAGGACCACACAACGCAGCGCCGCTAATTCCTCGCTCCGAGGCTTTTCATTAATCTGAGTGTCTGGGCACGAGTGCCCCCTTTTTTTTTGGGGGGGGGGGGCAGGAATTCGGGCATTTTTTTTCTCGTGAACGAAAACCCTCCCCCGTCGCTGCCTTCTTTTGGCCAAAATTCACGGCCTAAATGGGCAACCTTGGCACAGCGACACCGTCAACGATGTGAACCTCGGTCTTTACTTGCCCATCTGCTTGAGTAAAAAATTACATGTGCAGCTAAGGTCTTGCATCACGATGGCGGCTTTTGTCATCAGCATGCTGGCCCAGTGCACTGCACCGTGCTTTCGTCTCGTTTTCTGAAACAGTCAAACAGTAACCATGTGGATATTTTGTAAATAATTACATTCGTTGTCATCTTGATGAAAGCCTGAGTGTTTTGTTTTTAATGCTTGCATTTGGGTGGCTCGTGCAGACCACAGGACCCTACGTTCAGGTGTTTATAGGCTTTTGCATGCGATGCTTTCCTTGATTATATATTCACTCTGACCATTGCTGGCTTCTGTGGCTGACGATGCTGATGATTCGTTATTCATCGGCTGTGTTATCGGACATTTACTGTGGTGCCCGCTGGTTGAGAAACTCCCGACTGGTGCCCCCTGATTGTGGAACTCCCTACTGGTGCCCCCCTGGTTGTAGAACTCCCGACTGGTGCCCCCCGGTTGTGGAACTCCCGACTGGTGCCCCCTGGTTGTGGAACTCCCTACTGGTGCCCCCCTGGTTGTAGAACTCCCGACTGGTGCCCCCTGATTGTGGAACTCCCTACTGGTGCCCCCCTGGTTGTAGAACTCCCGACTGGTGCCCCCCGGTTGTGGAACTCCCGACTGGTGCCTCCCTGGTTGTGGAACTCCCTACCGTTAGAGATCAGCTCTCGGGCGGTGTTGATATTTTAAAGTCCCTATTAAAACAGCTTTCTTCTGATCGCCGTTCTTCTCTGGCTCTTATTTTGCCACACGGCTCTCCATTATCTTCGTCCTTTTCACGCACGGTGCCTGAGCCTTTGTGAAAGGCGCCTAATAAGTGGAAGTTACTATGATTAATACCATTTATCTATCCAGAAAATCTCACTATTATTCTGCGGCCCCCAGCATTGGGGATGTTTGTAACTCATGAAGAACAATACGCATATATTCAATTATGTTACTTGCATGTATTATTGCGACAAACTAGACGATATGGCAAATGACTACTGGGGAAGGATAGAATGGGGAAACAGTTCGCATTCACACACGCATTTATCATGAAAATAAATGCACATTTTACAATAGCCCTTAGCGGTCACATCATGTTGCTTGTTTGCTTCAGTGCACTCAGCTATGTATATTACATATTTTGTTCGGCGTTGTGGGGGGGCGGGATCCTCGAGTCAGTTTCACGTTCGTTCTGGCGAAGACGGCATTCATCACGATGATGGAACTCTCGGAGTAAAATTACCAATGTGGGCGAAAAGGCTTTCGGGATGAGATTTAAGCGCGCGGAGATGAGAACGAGAGAAGCTGGGTGGGAGGCTCGCTCGAGAAGAGGCCCCACTCGGATTATTCTGCGTCCGCTGAAGGGCACGCGGAATGTTGTTCACACCCTCGGAAAAACCCATCGCGAGCAGTCACAGGTGCCCACAATTTAATTTGCATCATTGATTCCCATTCATAGACAGCACATGGAGGGAGGGGACATTTAAATCCAGCCTCTACAAGTCACGAATCGAATGATGGGCTGCTGGCAGCGGGGAAGGAGAGATATTCCCCCCCCAGTAAAAAAACATTTTTCAATCAAACGCGCAGGCATGGATATTTTTGCAGATGCGCTGGTCTCTCTCTCTGCAGTTTCCTGTAAGTTTCCCGTTTGTGGACACGACTTTTGTTGGGGGACAGGGCAGGTGGATGGTCGGAGGTTGTATCCTTGCCCCGCGATGCACCTGCCCGCACACGGGCGTGCGCTGTGCAGCCTCGTCGTCCCACCGAGGGTCTTGCCGTTGCAATAATGGTTTTCTCGGCCCGAGATCCTGCGGTGGTCCTGTTGGGAAGCTAACGAACTCGTGACCAGCCAAATCCCAAAAGCAATTTGCTGATGGGGAATTGATGTCCAAGCCACAGCAATGCAGCTGTAATGGCTTTTGTCACTGTTTGGCTGAAAACGCGGTTGCTCCCTATCCCGGCCAAACAGAGATTGTTAGCGATGGGATCACAGAGGCCTCTGTGTTTATGGCACATTTGGCTACCAATTACAGCAGAAACAGCCCTATATGCACCGTACGCGAACTATGCAAATAGCATACTTAGCGTGACTTTCTGTCAACGGATTTTTGAAATGTGTTATTGTTTGGTTCAGTGAGCGTGGTGGTAGATTTTTACTCATTACTGTCTAAAAATAGGTCTTGTAAAATACGTATTTTAATAAGGAGTCATTTATTATGAGGCTGTGTGACAAATTAGAGCGCACATTTGCATGTGCGTGGACATAAAGAGCTCATCTATGTTTGTAACACCGCTTTATTAAATAAAACTTCCTATCATTGGCACTTGTTTTTCCTCTCATTTCCAGTTCTCGGGTGATCAAAGAAACAGGTAGGACTCTCGTGGGGGGGGGGGGGGGTGCTGTTGAGGTTAACAAAATGGTCTCATCGAGGTAGGAATGGTATTTCGAGCTGGGGGAACGGTTCGGATACAAGCACAGGCCACTGTGAAATGTTACACAGGTGCAGTTCCCTACCCCACACACCTGCGCGACCAAGAGGCCTTGCATCGCCAACGCGCGGGTGGCTCAAAACGAGTCCCTTCGTCGTCTTCTGGCGAAGAATCAAGATGCTTTATTTTGATAATTAATCGGCGTTTTACATTCGCGCTTACCTCCGGCTGCGTCTCTGCTCGGCGCATTCATCTCACGCGGTGGTGATATCTGGAAGTTCAGTCGACGCAGGCGCGCTTCAACAAACATTTGGGGGTAAAAGTTTGAGACTCTTAAACCATGAAAGTTTATTTTAACTTCAAAACGGCGTCGGATCCAAAAGCGCGGCGCCCCGCGGCTGCGTGGGGTGGATGAGCCTCGCTCCGCGGCGCTGCTCTGCTCGAGGCAGATCTGTAGATGTGGAGCGGTAGCGAGCGATGGTGGGTGAGGAGAGAGAGCGAGCGAGCGAGTGTGCTGGGAGACCGCTGGGCTGGCCCAGCGACGGGCACGGCGAGGCTACTTGACTTGCACGACGCTTAGCCGTAAAATAGCTTTAAAAAATAGACGCCGAGAAAACATTCACAGAAGCTCAAGCCTTCGCCGCCTTTGAGTCTGTAAAAAAGATGGTACCGAGTGGAGGCTCTGGGGCTGTGCTGCCGTGCCGGCACCGCTGAGGATCGGCGATTTGAGTCTGGGTTTCAGCCAATTGTGATTAAAGAGGTCCTTAAGTGAAGCGAGTTGATGCTCCCAACTGGTGTGAGGAATGGCTGGATTAAAAAATAAACGTCAATATAAAGTATTTGTTTTACTACACAGCTCTTAGAACGTAATCTTAGTTTGACTGATAAGTGGTGAATATTTGTTTGTGGCCGTGCACGTGGTAAAGTGCAATGGTCCTAACATGTGGATAAAATAACGTTGCTTAGACATAAACATTTTATTTTATCTGGAACCCGATGAGCTATGAAGCTGTTATTCACGGGTGCCCAGCCCAATCTTGGCTCGGCAACGGTGGAACATAAACCGATAAAGTTTCATCAGTAGATAAAGTTAACAATCGTACAACAGAATAGCGATCGTACAACAACAAAATGATATAGCGGGGGTGGGGAGATTAAAGGACAGCAAAAGTTAAAAACTATACTATAAAAGTAAGCTAAACTATTATTTTTGTAACTATAGGTAAGGCCCACTGAGCTATACAGCTCTTTTTCAGAAGCGACCTGGCCATAAATGAAATCTCAACAAAGTGCTTTATCACGTGGACATTTGTTGCTGCCAAATACTCTTAACGCGCATGCTTCTAATGGTAGAGGGGAAAATCCGGAGGACCCAGAGAAAAATCCACGCAACCACAGGAAGAAAGAACCACACACATTCCAAACATACAGGGGTCGGGATGGAATCCACGACCTCATGTATACCAAGTGAGGCAGTGAACATTTTGTCACCGTGGCGCTCTGCAAAGAAAGGATAAATTACGCTTGTACATTCTCAGTTTATTGGACATCACCTTTCAAGGCCTTTCTCCAGCACACAGGGCGATCCACTACACGGCCAGAGTTCTGAATCGACACTTGGACTCGCGACATGACAGAGATAACACTGTTGGCACAACACTGGGTAAAACGATTAACACGTATCGCACTTGACGGGTTCGTTTGGTGGTGGTGTTATGTTAGCAAGCCACAAGCAAAGCCATTTGTTCATTTTGTGAGTGGTGAATTATTCACACTTTAGCCACTTGGTCAGTGACGTTTGACATTCATTAACATATTTACAGGAAGGTTTCCAAAAACCCAGTCCTCGTGACCCACAGCCACACGTCTTTCCGCGTTTTTTTTACCAATTTAGTCCACATTCAAATACAAACTAACTCGTTTCATGCCGCACGTGCCCGACCGTTTACACGGTTGACCACGTACGGTGCGAAAGAAGTTCAACATACATACAAACACGCCCCACGTGCTAAGCGATTAACCCCGATTTGCTTCGTTTGGAACACGTGTCCACACACACTCGAACGCACACTGAGATCTCAATCTTAATTCGAATCGACTGTTAACTCAGATGGCGTTAATTGCTTTGCGTGTCACGTGGAGCCTGTTTAACAATTATCGGGTGCGTGCAGTGTGAAACGAGTTCATTTGTAATCGAATGGAGAGTAAATTGGTAATCGCGTGAAACATGTGGTTGGGTCGCCAGCACTGGAGTTTGGGAAACCCCTAATTTACAATAAGCGACAGTGGTGGATTTCCAAATGCGGTTAATAAAACATTTCAGGTGTGTTAACCGGAGTTTGGACTGAACATGATTTTTATAACCGCGGTCTCGCCGGTGTTTGTTGTTTTATTGTTGTTGTTGGTTGTTTTACCCCATACAGACGTAGCTGAGCATTGTGATTGAGATTTTCTGACATGGAGGGATTGACCGGCCAGTCAATGTAGAGGGAGCCACCCTGGTGCTGCTTCGCAGGGTACCAGTGCATCACGTGACAGCAGCATGCACAGTGTTTACAAGGCCTGATCTGTGAGCACTTTGTGCACCTAAGCATAATAATAATACAATACAATTGGGAGAAAAAATGATGCGTGCAAAATATGTAGGGTGGAAGAGTAGGCCAAATTCCCTCTTGAGAAGGCTCTATAGCTCCCTCGAGTGGAGGTCCCGCAGTTGAGTAAGACATTGCAGGGCTGCACCTTGAACTCACTTTGACAATTTGCATTTATACCTTTTCTTTTGGAAAATACACGTCTAAAACGCTGTTCATCACATGATACGTGTTACCTGTGGCCTTTGATTCGTTTGTTGGTGGAAAGGGGACAGTCTCTGCTGATATTTATCAGAAGAAAAACAAGCCACATCTGCGGAAAATATCAGTTAAATCAGCCATTTTTCCACCTCCTAAAGGCAGTGAAAGCCATTTTTCTTCCCGAACAAATTAACCGGGCCCTCGATGCGAAAGCAGATTTTTTTTTCTGCTTCTGATTAGGGAGATGCAAATCTGCAAATCTGCTCGGCTGGTCCCAGTCTTCTCGCGGGTGCAGCACTCAGTGGCAGTACGGGGAGACAGCGGGGCGACGGGGCAGCAGCATCAGTCATCCGGAATAAAGGCGGACTCTTCGTACAGGCACGGCTGTACTTTGATCTTTGATTCATGCTGTGTCTCTTACTGCACGATTTAATCTCAAGGAACATGTCCCTATTGTGGATGCAAGTGTGGGTAGCATTATTTTATAGCCCTTGTAAAGAACATTTTAAGGGGGGGGGGGTTTACACTAAAAGTTTATTTTTCTCAGACGTGGCTAAATACATTTCATGTGTATGTGACACAACGGCATATCGCACATTCAGGGATAACTGAAGGTGGCGGGTTTAACGACACATGTTTTATTGTAACCCAAAACACCTTTATTATGGATAATATTGGTCGCGGAAGCCTACGTGTTAAAAAGCAAAGAAAACAGTTTGGTGCTTCTCGTTTATACGAAAAGAATATGTCCCCAATGCAGCAATAAAGCAATCGGGGGCATTTGTATTGATGGCACTGCTTTTTCTGAGTTGTAAATCCATATGAAGGTAAAAATATGTCCTGCTTAATTTTAGCCGGGGGCCACGTGCTGACGAGACTCCATCTGATTGGCATCAAACAATGGGGGTTGCGGCAGCCGAGTCAATATTTTCCAGTGCAAAGGAAAATGCGCAAATAATTAAGATATAAATCTAAAACAGGGTCCTTGAGATAGGTTCTTCAGAATTGCGACATTAATTTTTTCTTCCAAATTTAATGTCTAAATAAACCGTCCGCGTGAGTTTTTATAATTCCCATACTTCTTTAGTATATGCTAGGTATGATATAAAAACGCTACTTTTTTAAGCCCGATGGAATCAATGTCCAAATGTAATAATAACGCTATGAATTTGATTCGAAACTTCTGGGGGCCACACGAATTGGTCTCGAACACAAACAGGTGGGCCTCTTGTCCCATACGATGGAGATGCGTCGATGAAATGATTTATTGTTATTTCAAAGGAATCGCTGTACTTTTTAGTCTTACGAATAACAGCCATTACAGCGCTGTCAACAGAAGAGATTCGTCAACGCAGTGTCCACAGCTCTGTGAATCTTATCACGTGGGAATTATCATCTGTTTTGGTGGTAGGGCTTTCAATGCTAGAATTACACGACAAAGTCTCTTGGCACAGCACGAGTTTTCATTTAAAAAATGGTTCAGTAGATTGTAAACACAGCTGTCCTGCGGCTTCAAAAGATCACGCTTGCAATTAAATGCGTCCAGATTATTAAATCGGATAAAGCGAAGTAATTTAGATTATTGCGAGAATTGTTTAATGGTCGAACAAGGCACGAGACCTGAGAACGAGTGATACGTGTGCAATATTCCCAACCCTCTTGTGATAATTGCTGGCTTTGTCGAAAGGACACAGCAAGGAAGGCTCCGCGGGGACTGCGCGAATTCTGTGAATAGAGCGCGGAGGTTGTCAACAGAACTGTGCATACAGCGATATTCTAAGGAGTACGTGGCCGCAACACGCCGCACGCGATTCGGGCCCTCTCGACGACACCGCGGCCCCCACGAAAAAAGCCGTGGCTGAGCACAGCAGCAGCAGCCTAGCGTGGTTGGCATAGACCCTGGAATTAATTGGGACCCTCTCCTCCTCCCCCCGTGCCCCATCAAATTTCCCACCTCTTGATTGCCCAGCTCCTGGGAAACCCCTGGCGCGTGGGCTTTTTGGTGTGCGTGCGTGCTGTCTGAATGTCGTTGTGTGTACTGACTGTCAATGTGAGCGTGTCGATTGTATGTGTACTGACTGTGTGTGTGTGTGTGTTGACCACTTGTGTGTGTTCCGACTCGGGGCGCAATATTTTGTGGGTGCCTCTTATCCATACCTAAACATTTTTGGGGTTGTCCAGATACCCACGACGCCAACAGTGAGTGGATGCAACCCTGCCCTGGGTCCCAGTGCAGGTCCACCGCCTGCACACTCAATGGCTACACCACTGGCTGTGCACAGAAATCCCCTCTGTGCCCGTGCTGCAGGCTATGCAATCCGCCAATGCGATACCCAGGAGCTGGGATGCGGTGTTGCTTTGGGAATCTCCGCCCCCTCCATCAAGGAGAGGGCGTTCTGCACTGACCTTTCCAGTGGAGATATGTGTGCTGCAATCCCTGATTAAACCCGGTGTCTGCCTTTGGCCAATATTTCCAAATAACTGGTAGGCTAGAATCTGGCCATCACATCAAATTTTCTTCATCCGCTTATTGTATAAATTGCGTGTTCATGGCTGCAAAAATCAGGACACCGTTTCACGCGTTGTAGGTGTTTATTTGATTATTTATGATGCATTTAGTTTGTTGTTTAAAGTAAAGATTTTAAACTTTTTTAAAATATGGTCATAATCCTTGTTTAAGTAGCTCCCTGGGCCATAGACAAATCCTTTCATAGGTGTGTTTGTGTTGAATAAAACATTCTACAATATCCTCCAGCAAAGCAGCTTATCAAATAAAGGTCATTAAAATTAAGGAAGCAAACAACTGCACAAATCCCTGCACGAAAATATGAAACCACGGATTTATGTAGCCAGTTTGGAAGGACTCATGAATTCTCATCGAGAACTTTAGACCTGGATTTTTTTTCTTTTCCAGGCGTGACAGATAACGACGCAATTCTAACTCAGTTCTATATTACAAGTACCATATATACAAATGAGGAACGAGATATTGGCCTCTTCATTCTCATTATTACGATTCCCCAAGACCTCTTGAGGGTTGTTTGAGCTGAGCGGTGGGCGATAATGGGATCATAGGGATGTACTCACTGTTCCTGGGTCAGAGGGCCTTGCACAAACCTCGAACGATAGCTTCATGGGAATAAATCATACCTGGCAGAATCCAAGTTCAAGATTGGCTTCTTATCTGTAAAGGCTCTTTTCGTGGGATTACATCATAAAAAAATACACTTTTAGAGTGTGCACTTCTTCGTGGTGCAAATTTCACAAATTTACATAGAACCACATTCATATCTAGACGTGATCAATCCACTGCAGGATTAACGTCTTCCCAAGGAGTCACCATCTGTCATGGTCCTGCAAAAGAACAATCGTTAATAAGGATAATTCATATTTTATCTTGATGACTACGTGTTCGTAGAGCAGTGTAGCTGGATGGATATAATTAGCCAAGGGTTGATTACATACTCCCTTTTGTCGTTACTTTGATTCTTACAGACGTACAGTAATTTTTAATGGGATTTATCTTAAGGTTCCGTGTCATGATTTGCCAGTGTAGGGCATTGCGATGGTGTCATAGCATGAAATTCCAATTGTAAAAAACAGAATTTTAATGAATTAGTGAGGGTTCCCACTTAACTAGAACGTTTTCATTAAAAAGGAGATAACGAATCTTAATCAGCTTCAGTCTCGGGATAATGAATGGCCTTAGTTTGCAAAAGCTTTTTCTACATATTTTAAACTGACACCATAGAGAGTTCAAAGCATGGGTTTATAAATAGTGTTTTGCTTTGGTAAAATAATAACAATGCCCTTTGTCTAATAATTATTCGGCCTCTAGTGCAGGAGGGTCCTGCACTGGATTGTTTTTCCATTAACATAAATGCATGCGGGAAGAAACTGGAGAAAACTCAAGGATACGAGCAGGTGGAGTCAATCCACTTGCTGTTTTGCCATCCTCCTAACCATCTCGCAGCTCAAAGCGCTGACACGCATGGCTCCATGCGGTAAAGTGCAGCTTGGAGGGAAGAGCTTCGTCAGTCCCAGGCACGTCATCCTGTACGGTGAGATTCACGTGGTCATAGTACCTCATCGTTTATGTGCTTCCGCTGAGCTGCTGAGCTTTCCTACCATTGATCATCTGTTCAGTGGAATTTAACCTTATGGCGGTACCCCGGGGTACCACAGTACCACGGCTCTCGCATTATGCCCGTGATGCAGTCATTTTTAGTCTGTTAATGGTTTGGCGATGCGGCAATCGACTCATCTGGACGAGCCGTACTCACGATGCACCACCACGGTGCTGCGAGCGTTCAGCGTTTCAGCGCAATCGTCCTCGCTGCGTTTCGACATCGCGGGGTAGCACCGATTTCGGATTGATTGGTACCCCAAGTCGCGGAGTTAAGTAACACCCCTGGAACAAAAAAAAAGTGTCCCAGAAACAAAATATTTAATTGCCTCGGCAATTTTTTATCACTTGGTACCCCGGGGTACCGCTGTAAGGATCAAATGATCGTGAGAGTAAAAATGGGAGTGTATACAGGGCCCGTTAGAAAAATAATGATGCAAGCTAATTAGGGGACATGGGTGCTGGGAAATGTTCAATAATAGATTAGAACTACAGGATTATGCATGTAGTCAAGCAATGTTAATAAATAGTTCAGGCTTTTTCAAGAGAGAGGCCCTCGAGAATGCAAATAAAAAATGTGTTTATACAGCCTATGCACCGTAGAGAAACTTCATATCAGTGTGTGAAGAGTGGATGTTTTTTCATAAGACTGAGGACTTAGCCGCTCGCTTTGATGTTTCGCTCAACAAGGCCGGCCACTCGCTCGCTCACTCAAGCCGGGCACGGGGAAAAATATATAATACGTTGTGGGTTGTGAATGTTTTTTTTCAATTTCTTTGTGCTGATATCACAACGCGAAGAGGGTTGACGTTTTTTTTCAATTTCATTGTGCAGGAGTATATTTTTTGACCGCACAAGTCAAACATAATCACCACGGAATAAATAAATAATCCTCATTGTTTTAGTTCGACATAAATCATCGCCGAAACAACGACGTTTTAGGCAAGGACTTATTAATAGCAGTTGGACATTGTAATTCTCACAATGCATGTTGGGTAAATATAAAGTCAGTCGAGTGAACGCACCAGATAAGCGTTGTCGGTCCATTCGCATTGCAATGATATCCGTTACTTGGGTGTCGCGTCGAAGCTCGAGGTCGCGAATGCACGTGGGTGTCGGTGCGGACCTGCCGTGCCGCCGCCGCCGGCCTCCTAAGTGCGTCGCAGCGAGGAAGGACCCGCTCAGCGGCCGCCCTGAATGCCTCCGATTCCCCGCGCCCGTGTTCGTACTCTTCACCCGAATTTGTTGCTCCACCGAGCCGCTTTGGAATTCCCTCCCAACGTCTCTTTACCCCCAAAGTTCCTGTCACCTTCTTTGGTTCTTTCGGTAAAGTCACGTAGAATGATAATAAAATAATAAATTGATAAAATAAAATAACACAAATGTATCAATTTATTATTTTATTATCATTCTACGTGACTTTACCGAAAGAACCAAAGAAGATGAATCATTGCAGTCACGAAAGCTTTAAATCGAAATTCCTGTCACCTTTGCTCGTGTCAAGGCGATATGTTAACTCTTATCTGTCGCACCTTCCAAAGTGCTGGCCACTTGGCATTTTTTTGGTCATTCGGACCAGTGCTCAGAAATTGTTTTGTATTAGATATCTAAATCCCTGTCTCGTCTACGGGAGCAGCGGATAGGCCGCCACCACATACACCATCAAACACTAAGATCTCCCATATAGACTTAACAGACTGTTGGGGCAAGTGCTGTTAGCGAGCACCTATGAAGGCCGGAACGGCACACGAGGGGGTGGGTGGCCAACACCATGCCCGGCCGCCTTTGTCTCCTTAAGTGGCGATGTTTACACACTGCACCAGGTAGTTATTTTAGGCTGAGTCGACCTAGGGGAGGCCCAGGACTGGTTCAGATAATCGTCACTGGTGTTAGCCGTGAGCGGGAATCAAACTCGGGTCACCAGGTTCAAAGCGCAGCCCGTTAACCGCTACACTACTGCTCCCCTACACACACAGACACATACACAGTCAATGCTGCTGTCCTAGATATATAGAGATGTTGAACACTGGACACTTCCAATTTATATACTGTTTAGACACTGTATTTGCATACCGTGTACTCGACAAAGCTCACTATAATATATATTGTTTTACATATCATTCATAGTATATATTTGTGCTCATTAATCCCATGTATATACACAGTTATTTGGATTATTGTTATAGTGTTGTTTGGTTTGTAATTTGTATCCGTTCGGATATTTCGTGATTTAAATTTGTTTTTATTTGTTTGACATTCTATTGCAACGTTGTGGAGGCGAAACCTCAAGCATTTTTTCTGCACCCGCTATAACATCAAAATTAACTTTTGTATGCGACCAATAAACTTTGATTGAGTGAAGCACCTCGCCATTCAGCTGAGACCCTCCCAACCCAAAACCGGCGCACCACACGTCCACGCAGCAGAGGTGGAGGTGACATCACTCGGTGTGATTATGTCCCCAATTTTTTTTTTAAATCTGCTTTTACAGTTCGCCCATAAAATTATTGGCGATACTTTAAAACATTCATGCAATTTTTTAACATTCATCATCGCTGTCCATCACACGACACATCACGCGTTGTCCTTTGAGCTGTTCGGATTTAAGTCATTGATCTCGAGGGCCCTGATCGTTAAGGGTTCCTCCAGAAATCGAGCTCATAGTGGGTCCTGAAATTGCAGTCGCCTTCCCTGGGGCGGCAGTGTGCCGTGTGAGGGAAAGCGATGATGAATTGACCACGATCATTGATCACGTGCACCTGGGTCACCTGTGCGGCATGCCTCATAGAGCACCGAGGCAGGAATGAGGTTACAATGAAATGCAGTAGATGCTGGATACAAGCACACCGCTTATATCCAAAGTAGAGTGCTTGAATCAGAAGTTTCCGTTGGGATTTCCTTTGCCACCAGTGTAACATAACATATGCCACTTACACCAGTATTGTGTTTATATATGATGTGGTTATATCCAGCTTCTATTGTACAGTACAATATGGATTTATAAAGTGTTTAAATATTCAATAGGTTAATAATCCCCTTTAATCTGTACTCTTTGGTTCTTTCAGTAAAGTCACGTAGGTAGAAAAAAATAATAGATCAAATAATAGATCACGACGTTTCAGTCACGAAAGCTTCAAATCAAAGATTCCCCTTTATCTGCTCTGGAAAGCTCTGCTGAGTCTTGAGATTCTTTATCAGGAGTGTCCCTGCATTGTAAAGCTTACCCAATTCAATTAATGAGTGAGTGGGATGTGGGAGAAAGCTGGAGTCCCCAGAGAACCCCACTCATAGGAGGGTATAACACTCCAAGATCTACACAGATATAATCCACTGTTCTACTGACATATCTTGGCCACCTTGCGGCATCAACCTGCAAGACCTGCTGATCACTGGGCAATTTCCTATCCAAGTACTCATGAGGACATCCCAGCTTAGCTTCATAGATCTGACGAGATCAGGCGCATCTCGGGCAATTGTTTTTTGGCTATCTCAATACATTGTGTAGGGAAGGAGGAAAACCTTCTTCTGAGATGAATGGAGCAGTGAAGCGATTTGAATGGTTTTTTTTAAAGGAAAATGGCAGTGATATGGACAAAAAGGTACAAAGGAAGAATATTTAAGTACCATATGAGGTATGGATGAAAACACGAGGGTAGATGAACTGGTCAGTCATAGGCAGAGGAGGAGAATAGGAAAGTATTGATCCGAGACTTGAACAGGGAATCAGTTGGGTGGGACTGCAAGGGGAAGGGAGTTCAATGCGGGGGGGCGATAGCAGCAAAGAAGGAGCGACGTCCCGTTGAGAAGATGCATTGGAATCACGGATGAAATGGACCTTACAAATGTTAATTAGCATTATTGTTCCAGTAGCTGGCGCTTCGGGCTTCTGCTAACGCTCACGTTCAAGTCGCCCACATTCGCAAAGCTTCCACAGTAACATTTGCGGATCTTAAAATAGCAAAAACAAAAATAATTTGAATTTCTATGGCATCTAAATGCAATCATATTTCAGGACACTTTACGAAAAATGGAATTCAAAAAACTGCCAGAGAATACAATCGATAAATGAAAGTTAGGATAATACTGTTGATATTTAATTTTCATATTCCGTTGATTCAAAACTATAAATGTCACCCATTATTTAACAACAAAGCTCAAATAGATTTGGTGTGCAAAACTCTTCTTTGTAGTAATTCATAAATCAATCGGAAGTTAATTAATATGAGCCATTTTCATTAAGGCAAAAATATTATCTTTGAACAAAATAATTGAGAAAGAATTATAATGAAGCATGAGTCTGCTGTTAAACGCTTTTATTAATTTAAGCACTTTTTGAAGGAATATTTCAATTAAAATCTCTTGCTGAAAATTCGTAATGGCATATTTAAGGCTGAAGATTGGCCATGCAAAATTTCTATTTAATTCGCTGTGAGGCTATTAGAGTGCATAAAACATTCAATATCAACTAAATGCGTACCATATCTCAGAACGAGCCGAACTAAGTGCTACAAGCCTTACAATTTACTTTCACAGCCGATTAGAGTCTTGTAACACGTCACGAAGAACAATTTTCAATCACAAAACTATGGAAAAATTACGATCACTGTAAATAGCACACATCAATACTTCGAACCAGGCATCAATGTGGCAAGAAACCATTCCGCGCCACGCTCGGTGACGAACGCCTGGACGCGTCATTGCGGGGGGCTGCTTAACGAACTGTGTCCCCAGCTCTCTTGGCTTTCCACTTCCTTTTCCGTTTGCTCTCTGCAGCACTGCAAAGTCTGGCGCACTAGAGGCTTTGGCGCCCACCAATTAGCACGGTGGGCTACGTACAGTGCGAAATAAAGTTCAACATATACGTACAGCAGAAGGCTTGGGGGAAATTTATCGCCATAGGGCAGACCGCCCCCCCCCCCCCACCGCGCCCCATGCCGAGGTCATGTCAGGATCATGCCACTGTTGGCCTGGGAGGACTAGTGGTCAACCCCCGGTTTCTGAGCATTGTAGTTTAATCTGGAGGCCCGTGGAGAAACAAGAATAATTCCATACCCTGCGGTGGCTCGAGCCGGTTTAAATGTTGCACTGGGACAGGCAAATTGCATTATGATAGCCAGAGTGCTGTGCCGTTTGTATGTCTTCTTCTTCATAGATGTCACCATTGTGCAGTACAGAGACAAATTGAAGACATCTGCAAATAAGATGGAGCTTAAAAGAAGGGGAATTCGAGTCCGAACAGAAAATGCACACCGCCTGTTTGTGAGCCACCCGTGAAACGCATCATGGACTGCTACCTGTGAGGATAGCAAATCTATACGGAGGAATTGTTAAATACCTGATTCACTCTGCGCAGAAGGCCATTTCGTAGTAGTGCTCGGTTCTATTGTAGCTTGCCTCTGTAACCCACAGCCAAAGTAAATTGGATCCCAGCTTGGAGAACCAAAGGCAGCCTTCTTGGGCACGGACCGTGTCAGTTCAAGCGTGAATGTGATCTTTGTACTTTAATAATGTAAAAGTAGATTACTAATTTACACGGCTAAGGAGTGAACTCATTGCATTGTCACCGTAGATTGTAAGGGCGATTGAATGACAATGCAGCAGGCCACCAACTTTCATTCCCCAACTTATTGTTCTTTTTTATCCATTGTCCTTGCAAGCAGCTGTTCTTCATGACAGATGTTGTTAAGTCTCCGGAGAGCGGGGCCAAGCCGCAATGTGTTCTTAATAGAGAACAAAGCAGGCGACCTCTCACCATAGGGGATGTGCGGCAGTGTGCGCGACCTCCTGGGGTAAGACGGGTTTCGGTAGAACGAGGGGCCAATGAGTTACACGAGACCACTCAGCTGTCATCATAGCTGTTCACCTGAGCTGAGGTTGATGTGAAAATATGAATTAAAATAATATTGCATGACAGCTTGCAATAGAATCAAAACGCGTAAATTTGGCAATGGTTATGATTTCATCCTGGTCAGATTTTTTTGTACAGAACAAGGTAGAACATTTATTTATTTTTACATCTGGAAAATATTACGTCTCATCGGCATTAAGTTCTTATTTTTGTGTTTGTCACATCTGAATTGTCATCTCATTGAATAGAAATTACAATAATTATATCTGTCTGTATGCAGCACTGGAAATGTTCAGCATCACTGCCTCGGTGATGGTCTAACCAAGCAGCCACCCCATAGGGGGTGGCAGTTTTTATGGAAGCAAACATCCCGCCGTTGGCTGGCAGTTCATGACTATTGACACCTTTGTAATGGTGATCCATTGAAGCCAGGCAGCCAAGGGCAATTTTTTCCATTTCTTCTTCCATCTTCATTACCCCCAGCCCTCGGCCATGCACTTAATACGCTCCCTCTTGACCCTCCCGGGATGAGCCCTGATTTACAGAGTTACCGGTTTATTACCAGAAGTGTCTGCAAATTTGGCCGGTGGGAGCAGTGAGCCGTGCACAGGGCTTACAATTAGTGCTGCTTTGGCGGACGCAAGATTTCGCCGGTGCCCGGAGTGGGCACCAGCTGGTGCAGATATGTGCAGGTGACGCTGCGAGACTCCGATGAGACGTGGATACACGTCCGTCACTAGCGACGGAGAGATTAGCAAGGTGCTGAAAGCGGCGGTTTGGGTAGCGTCCCCACACACCCCGCTCGCTTATCGCCTCCTCGCCATTTGTTTCCCCAGCTTGCGTGGAACTAAATACAACTGCTGGCACAACGCGAGAAAAAAAACATATCGTTCCTGGATTTATGCCGAAAAGCCGTATCTTTGATCCCACTGTCAATTTGCACGTTATTTTGGTTTAAAGTAAGTGCATAATTTAGGCTGTTCTCAAAGGGCTAAATCATTACTCAAAAACAATCTCTTGCTATCCTTACCTGAATAAAAAAAAATGCAATCTGCACCAAGATTTATTGTTTCCCGCTTTTTTACTTAAACGTTACAAACTGCCGCGCATGTCTCCAAAAACTGAAAGCCGCGCAGCGTTGCCTTCGCTGTGCGCTCTTTATTGTCGATTTTTATTTGTTTGTGCCGGCACAGCTTCCGAAATGACAGCGGCTTCGCTCGACGATAGCGGTGTGTACTGTATTTTTTTTGTAATTGCGCCATTATCGTCTTGGTTGGCAATAATAGCTCTGCTGGGGGAAGGGGGGGGAGGCCCGATGGGGACCCCAGCGAGTGTCCGTGTGAAGACGCAAGCGTGCTGCCTCGCCACTCTGGATACTCGGGGGGGGGGTGGGGGTTTGGGTCTCACGCTGTGTATTCCGAGAAGCGTTGGCAGCGTTTCGGCTCAAGGATTTTCCCCCTGCAGCGAGTAATAAGACGCATCGAGAAATCCATCGATCAATATGCTCTATTTAAACCAGGTGAGAGCCCATTTAGAAAGCCCGTTTCCTGTCAAGCGAGATCATTTCGTAAACCCAGGAATTGTGGTGCAGATGTGTACACTTGCACCATTTATTTTTTTATCTATGATACATATATACCCTGGATACGTAACTAGCAATAGCATACAGTTAGTTCTACCAATATAAATTAAAGTGGACTTGAGCTTGTTGGCACAGTGGTCGGCGCAGTTTGCTATGACCTCGAAGACCTGCGTTTGATTCCTGGCCACAACTGACATCAGCGGCGAGTGATGTTTGAACTGGTCCTGGATCAATCCACATCCACCAGCATGCAGATGTAATGATCAAACAACCCTTATGACTGACAAGACATGGATTGATAAATAGCTGAAAACTATTATTAGTATTGTAAAAAAAATGAGTGTACAAAAAACTCAATATTTTTGTAAAAAGATCTGTGCGAATTACATTATAACTATAAATCAAATAAAAATTGTATTATAATTTTATGCTTCGTGTAAGACATTTTATAATGCAATTGAAAGTAATCTGTCATTTGTTGCCTCTGAGAAAAAAACACGTTTGCTCAGCATTGCCATGCGATATCATGCAAGCTTGAGTGTAACTGTGAGCATGCGTGTGAGTGTGCGAGTGAATGAATGTGTGACACCACACATCCACACGCTTGTGATTAAATATTATAATGTGAGGCGTTGAGTTTTGCCCCTTTGCTGCTGCTGTTGAGAGTGATTCGTTGTTGAGCCATGCAGCTGCTTGCATTGATTTCTTCATAAATCCAGCATTTATACTGGTAGGAACCTCCTGGTCACACCAGCCCACGGGATTGTTGTGTCCGTCCGTCCGTCGTGCATCCAAAAATGGGAGGGGTGGGACTGGGTGGAGAGGGGAGGGTGGGGAGGGGCTGGGTGGGGTGGGGAGGGTGGGGAGGGGCTGGGTGGGGAGGGTGGGGAGGGGCTGGGTGGGGGGTGGGAGGGGTGGGGCTGGGTGGGGAGGGGCTGGGTGGGGAGGGGCTGGTCACCCCGTGGTGCCCTTATAAAACTCAACGTTTAACCTACTCACGCCGACTTGTGCCCGCCCTCACAGTCGGGCATATTTGCGGAATACACCACGTGGTGCCGCCGTTGACCCTGGCCATTGACCGAGTAACCCAACGTTCCTACCAGCTCCCTCCGCAGGAATGTGTTTTTTGACTACATTCGGTAGATTACATTTACCTTCACTGTCATTTAAATAGAGAGTTAAAATACTACGCTCATCTTCGTCATCGTGTAAGTCATGGAATTAGGCTCTATACAAAACAGGCTCGACACGACACACGGGAAGGGGGGTGCTGCCATTGTGTCATGGTTAGCACACGTGACTTGCAATTCAGAAACCGCTGGGTGTGATCTCCCGGGGCGGCAGTTGAAACAATGGGCAATAGTATTAACCCCCCGCGCCCACCCCAGGGTGTGTGTGTGATGAAATAACGTGTGTGTGTGCCCCCACCTCTATCAAGACATCTGGCCAGTGTAGAAGAATAGGTCCAGAATATAAAAAACCCTCTCTCGAGTTTCCTCTGTCGGAGGGCCTTCTGCCAGCAGTGGCATGAGCAAGCAAATGCAGGGCAGCACATCGGCACTACGAGTTCAGTCGGGCTGTGTCCACTGCGGATGGGCGCCACGGTGTCGAGATGTTAACTACCTCGCCTGGATTACAGGAGGTCGTTGGTTGGAACCCGACCTGACGCCTGCACTATGTTTGGAGTGTGCGTGTTCTCCCCGTGGTCGCGTGGATCCTTCTCCGGGTTCTCCCGGTTTTCCCGTTCAGATTTAGAAACGTGCACTTGGAGTATGTGGCTGATATAAATTCTCACTCGATAAGCCACTTCGTTGAGCTATCGTTTGTGGTCAGGTCGCTTCTAAAAAAAAGCTGTATAGCTCAGTGGGCCTTGCCTAGTCAAATAAAAAATACTATACACACCTAGCCTTGCTGTGATTGCACATCTGTGCGGGCAATTGCATCGGGCGTATGTATGAATGCTGTCCTATGTACACATCAACTTGTCAAGTAATGCAGTAATAGACTTACCCATTCCTCACAAGGCATGGTCCAGTGAATGGTTCTACAAAGCCTGAACTATTGATGGGCCTTTTGAAGTATTATTATGATTGATTGTCTGTCAGTCTTGACTTCATGAGGAGAAGTCGACAGGTGCGCGCGTGTGTCAAGATTGGTGTGTGCTCTTCTGACCACGTAGCTTTGTGCGTGTGTAGAATGTGTAATTCCAGTATTCAGTGATAATTATCACTTATAGCCCCCTTCTTAAGCCACTGCTGGATTAATATCCCCCCTGTAATGTCCATTATGGGGGTTGTTGTTTGACTATACTTCACCATAGCGGTCAGTATGGTGTTGGTGAAAGAGGGGTGCCAGGACAGGCTCAAATATCTATCCATCACCGCTGATGTTAGCCATTGGTTGGGAATCGACATTCAAGCGGCTTGCTTCATATTGCAGGGTGCTAACCACTGCTCCACCACTCCACCCCAGTATGTGGGCTCTATCGAGATAAAATAACGTCAACCAATGGTGCCTCTGTGGCTTCGCCTGCAAAGCTACTGAAGATTAATACAAATTTTACTCTTGCAAAGATGCATATGTCGCAGGACGTATCGGATCATTTGATGCGACGTTTGCAGTTTAGATGATGTGTGAACACATTGTAGGTACACCTTTGAGTAAATAATTAAACGTTGGTGTCGCTCCAGATTAAATCTAGCTGCGTGACTTCACATTTCAGGAAACGTGCCAGATTGTCTTTGGTCGATGATCGCTTCTGCTTACTCAATAATGTGGGCAGTTTTCAACTGAAGGACTAATAATTGGTTCCAATTCCACAGTGGTTTCCAAGGCCCCTATTAAAAAACGCTTTTTTTCCAGCCATGCAGTGTCAGGGATCTGTTGCCTATATTGCATTTCCAGGTTTAATAATAATGGGGCCTTTAGAGATTTAGGGTTGCCAGCGAGGCTGCGTGTCCATAGGGCAGAATGACCTGGTTCAGGCTTTTTCTGGGTCCCACTGGAGGGATTCTCAATATGCTTAGTGACCACTTTTATTCGCTGCACGGCTCATTAGGGTCTCACAGCGACAGCCAAAGCTCCGTGTGCGAGTGGGCGTCCTGATCGCCCTGAATGTTGTTCACAATTACAGCGAAGAGGAAAAGCGCAAATCCCGTCCAGCGCCGGGCACGGGATTTGCTCACGAGAGAGAAATCTGGCAGGCAGCAGCGATACACCGCAGCTCGGTGAGAAGTGCCTCAACGTGTTTAGAAAAAAAATATTTTTTTATTGTTTTTACTATGGGGGTGTGTGATGAGTATATACCGTATATATGTAGCGTGTGCTAAGCACCGGTGAGTCTCAGAGTGCCTCTGTAATGTTCATCCTCTACAATTCATCTTATTGTAATAGATGATACATTTCAAGCTCTTTGTAAATGTGTAGATTCTATTTAATGCGTTATTATCTCGGTTGTGGTCCCTCTTAAAGGCTGCCATCCTGTGTCAACGTTGTCACCCATCAGTCATCATCCAATTCTCACAACGAGTTCTGCCCAAGCCCAATTTTTTGTTTTTTACAAACATTCAATACACGATGTCTCGAATTTGCGTTCGTCCTTTTTAATTCGCGTTTTCCTATTTTTGTTGCAATTCCCAGCATGCACGGCGCCATTCATCTCTGCGCATGTTAGGGCCTTTGTCCTGTTTCCTTTGTCAGTGTACATATTTCCGATCAATATGTCATAGCAGTGTGTACATTACACACGAATGAAATATTAATTTGTTTAGGCACATTGCTATGTTGCTTTTCATTGTCAAATTCAATTTTAAAAAGGCAAAAACTGCTCTCGCTCACCTCTTTAATTGATCATTTTGTTCCTGGCCGACTTTCATTAATTGCCATATATATAAATACACTGTTGTGTTTTCCATGTGCGTCCCTCCTACAAATATATTATTCGTAATATATTATTTTCGTCAGTAAACCACCGTGGAGAAGGAATTAGACAATAATCTCATGTGCTGGAGCGAAACAGATTACGACATTGCGCGGTAGTGGATTGAACACGGCCGATACAATTACTGTATTAAGTGTTGTCTGTTGTTCTCCATGCTATTGTGTTTCGGCCAATTTAAAGTATTCTCTCGTTTGGGGTTGTGTCATTTTCTGAAGCACGTCAACCCACTATGAAATGTTTCCTTTGGGCTGCAACTCAAGTTCATTGACACGTTTTGCTTCCAATTTGAAATGTGTAAAATGTTGCAGCCAAGTGCACCTGAACATTCCGCATGCAAATGCAAAAAACACATCGCCTTTCAACGTAATAATGACAATAACTTTGCCGACATGTTTTAGAAAGTAAAATAAATTTTACATGATCCCCATTGTGCACACATGGTAATTAAAATTCTGCAGCGTGCATTGCCGGCCTAGTTAAGATGCTGCATGGATAGACAGGAGCACAGACACATGGGTGCTGATTGCTTCGGCGAGACATCTCCCGAGTGCACGGGGAAGCTCAGCGCATCAAAACCTTCCGATTCAATCACAGCATTGGATTAGCCAGCAGACATATATGCCCATCTTTATGAACTGCGAGGTTTGTGTACTGAGTGCAGACGGCACTCGCTGAGGATGCCGTGATTAACATTGATGTATTCTTGCCGGCTTACACGAACACCGGCGGCACTCTGCACTAAATGCAACATTGCACTCCAGCCAATGAGAGAAAGAGACCCCCCCCCTCTCGCCACGGACGAACCCAGCAGCTTGGGATGGACCAGGGGGGTGTAGGGGACATACCAGAGCTGGTGGGGGGGGGGGGCAGGAAGACCCGCGCAGGGTGGGGAGGGCGGGAGGTGGGGGGAAGAGGCAATCCAAGCGCTTCACAGACAGCGATGCAGCTGATGGCGCTGATGCAGCAGTTGTAAATATCACCTGCTCGCAGAAGGCTGCTGGTTGTGTGATGCGGACCGTTGACCCTACGGAGCCACGAGCTACACTGACGTCGTCCGCTTTTTTTTTTGGGGGGGTGGGGGGAGGAGGGTTTAATTAATGCTGACAAACGGAGTGTGAAGGGGCAGTGACCGGGGTGGGTGGCTGGGTGGGTTGGGGGGGGGTTGGGGTTAGGAGCAGCCGCCTGCACCATCCCGCACGAGGCCTCGCCACTCGAGCTGCGGAACCCGTGGACACACGCGGCCTCCAGCCCACCTGCCCCGCGCTTCCGTGCCAACAGCGGCTGAAGTATCCATAATAATGGGGGGGGGGGGGGGTGGATCGCGAAATTACAAAAGTGTCGTTAAAGCCGCCACCACCCGACACAGCCAATTAGTGAGGGTTGTCACGTAGACAAAACGTGCCCATTATACCGGTGTGCTGAATTCGTAACGAATTCGTGAAGACTTCAGCACGCCGGTCTGTTGGAGAGTACTCCCACAGCATTGGCAATTCGAGTGCGACGTTTCGCTGGTGATTACAGGGGCCGTCCATAAATGACGTCACGCACCTGGGGGGGGGGGGGAGGGTAAGACACTATGATCCCTTGTATAAAGGTGTCAGTTTTGGTGCCAGATAAAAGGGTAAAAACCTATTACTATATCTTGCTACTGGCAAAGGAGGTCTCATAGTGTAAATGCTTAACCCGAGCGCTCAATACTCTGATGGTGCGCTGTTTTTGAGTTGTACGCCTTTTGGCGTCATCTGGTCCAACACCAGTGGAGACTAGGCTTTAAGAAAAGCCGTCTCGGGTGTGGACCAATCAAATTCAAGGACAGTGCCAATATCATTATCAGAGTTGTCTCTTTTTGTTTGCATTTTGACTGCTTGTGTTGTGGTTATTGCAAACATGATCCCTTGTATAAAGGTGTCAGTTTTGGTGCCAGATAAAAGGGTAAAAACCTATTACGATTTGAAGCATGTTTGATATATATATTTTTTTGGGGGGGGGGCAGAGCTTTGTGACGTCATATTCGAGTGGGGGTCTGACTCTTTGTAACGCCGACGGCCCCACAAGCAGCTTCATTGGGCGATGAGGTGGAATTGTGAAGAGGTCATCCTGTTTCGGTCTTGACTAGAACAAAGGTGCGAAAGCCCGCCGAGGGCTAAACTTTCTCAGGCCTCCCGTGGAGGATGTGAAAAAAAAAGTGCGATGCTTTGAAAAGGTCACAAGAAACTCGAGCGGTGATAATCGTCCGTAAATAAGCGAGCTCAAGCCCTGTCGCGTCGTCGCACGCGACTTACCACTGGAACTTTACTACCGAGGGGAGCAGTGGTGAGCTGCGTCGAAGCGCGTCTCGTCGCCAACCCAGTCAGCATTCCTGAGTTTGACTCCTAGCCACGGCTAGTATTACTCTTCCTGAGTTTGACTCCTAGCCACGGCTAGTATTACTCTGCCTGAGTTTGACTCCTAGCCACGGCTAGTATTACTCTTCCTGAGTTTGACTCCTAGCCACGGCTAGTATTACTCTTCCTGAGTTTGACTCCTAGCCACGGCTAGTATTACTCTTCACGATGCTGCGGCGGCTGCTCACCTTCAACAGAAAATAATCGCATTCGTGTAAGTTTAATGTGGTTGAGAAAATGCCCTTGAAAACGCTGGTATTATTAACTTTTATTTGAAATCTGTTAATAATTCGCTGAATAATTATGACAGTAATTTATCAAGTTGGCCACGAGATACAAAAGTCGATCCTCAGGTCCTCTCACTGCCCACACAACAGTGTTTTGCTTCTTGACGGCAATGTGTGTATGCTGAACTTCTTTCGCGCCATACGTAGCCAACCGCGCTAATCAGAGGTGCGGGGGGTGGGGGGAGGACAACATTAAACACAAAAAGCAGCTCTAATTTAATTGTTTTTTTCTCAATCGAGACTTAAAAATTACATCGCTCCAGCGGGTTCATTATATCGGACGGAGGAGCGTTCCAGACGGCCGCAGAAGCGCACCTCAAAGCGCCGCGCAATGGTTAGCTAAGAGCAGCTGCGAGGATGACCGGAGTTTGCGATGAGCAATGTATTGTGGTTCATTTGCGGCAAGCACTTTGCGTGTAATGAGTGCGACCGTGTATTGCATTCGTTCGGCAAACCAGAAAAGATGGTATCTCAGCCAAGTTCAAACCAATGTTTGCTCATTCTTCAATCACGCCATAAAATGATTGAACCCTGCCACTTGGAGCTTGAATAATGTGATCAGTCATGCTCGATGCATTCTAATTTGGCATCACAAGTTACGCATTGTATGCACCGCAACTATGGCACAGGCAGCAGCGGAGTCTTAGAAGGCAGCCAAGTTGTCACGCCGCAGAGATCGGTGACGAGGATATATTGAGGACGACAGGGAGGGAGCCTGAACACTCCAGCCAAATCGCAGCAGTGGCGGAGGCTGCACAGATGGAGCTTAAAGCATAAAAAGGGATCTAACGAGGGAGGTGGTTTCAGATGCTGGTGCCATTAAAGAAGTAGCGTTCATGTTCCATGGTATGGCATTATGTGAGTATTGTGAGGAGGAGGAGGAGAGAGGAGGTGGTTGTACTAGGGATGATGGGAGTGACACCAACGGAGGGAGCACAATAACAGCCGCTGCGTGTTGTGCCAAGGCTTGCTATGAGATAGGCGAGAGTCTCGGTGATTGAGGATTATTTGGCAAGCCCTTTTTATTAAAATCATATTTTAGCATATTCATGTTTATGACTGATTTGGCATCGCCATAAACTGCAATACACTCAAGATGGTGTACTTATAGTGGTACGTGGCAAGGAATTTTAAAAGGTGGCTGATTTATTTTTATTGCACCGTGGCATATTTTGTACCTAAACTGATGTGGGGGGGAAAATACAAAAAATAAGTACACAACCTCACTCAATATTTTTTTTATATGAGAGTAGAACCATAAAATACAACGATGTGAATTGGTTTTGCTACAAATTTCAGGAAATGAGATTTAAGTTTTACAAGTTTCTTCTTTTTTCAAATTACATTAGCTAATGGAAGGGATTTGCTGTGGCGCGCCTTCACACCTATGGTTTACCACCAATCACAACAGAACCCAAACGTTGGTCTAATATAATCTTGTATAAGTATTCTATAGTTCTTTCGGTAAAGTCACGTAGATAAAAATAACAATAAAATAATTCCTTGTGTTGCTTGTGTTGCGATCGACACGTCGTGATTTTTTTAATTCACTTTATTTTTACTATTTTATTGTTATTTTTCTTCTATCTACATGACTTTGCCGAAATAACTATAGAATATTAATTCCTGCAGTCACGAAAGTTTTAAGTCAAAATTTAATCTTGTATAAGCTGAATACAATTTTCGCTCTCCGTGGTGCTAACGTTAAAAATAACCGCCACTTTTTTTCAAATTTTCTTGCATTGGTTTTCACACCTGATGATGATTGCTTGTGTTGCAGTCGAAACGTCGTGAGAATTTTATTGTTTTATATTTTTATTATTTTATTGTTTCCCTTCTACGTGACTTTACCGAAAGAACCAAGAATATAAAAATATAAATTGTATGGTTTGTCAGTTGTAAAGTTACTACAGCAAACATTTGTAAAGGGAAACAAAGGTCTAACGAAGCGAGGAGCAGGATTCAGTCGGGCGCGTGGGGTCAGGCTGCTGGGTGAGCTGCCGACTGATTAATCTTTTGATTAGTTTATTTAGTTCTTGATCACGCACACTCGCTTGGATCCACGCGAAATGTTATTAAACCGAGCAGGATAAGCAGAGGGCCGTAACCTTGGCACGGGCTCATCAATTACCTTGTCATTACAGGACTCTGCTCTCCCTGCGGTCCGTGGCTCCTGCTCGCTCACAGCCAGGCATACAGGTGCTGCTGCGGGTGTCTGTTGATGGTGACGCAGCCGGAAGGAATATGAGGGCCCAGTGTCTGCTCTGGGGCTGTATACAGCAAAAGCAAACCCACTGACCTCACCAGGCCATCAATCTCAAGGCACTGTGGGAGCTTGCCTGCCTGTTCTTTCTGGCTCGCTGCTTTCAATGTCTTTTTGTCCCTTTTATAGTGGGTTTTTTTTTTGTAAGCAATGGGAGGTGAAAACATAATCACGAGTCTCACGGACGAAACTCAGTTGAACAAAGGAAAACAATGAGATATGTACATTATTAGATTGTTTTACTACAGTGCGTGGACATCGGTTATGCTTTCCGTCTGGATGCTAATTACCAACATTAAGCAGCATCAGATTTAAATGATAGTCGGATAAAACATTTTAACAGTCATAACGCGAGCCTAGAGCCATCGGTTATCCACGAACATTAAACAGATTGCACGTGTTGGCAAATACAATAACCACGTGACCATCCGGAAATAGCACTATATGTTTATGAAGACACACATTTATGCTTTGTTTGCACAGAATGTGTAGGCGAAGTTGCTTTTCTGAAAAAAATATGTGAAGTACTCTTTGGTTCTTTCGGTAAAGTCACGTAGAAAGAAAATACATTATATAATAGAATACGACGTTTCGATTGCAACACAAGCAATCGTCATCAGGCTTTCTACGTGACTTTACAGAAAGAACCAAAGAATAATTCCTGCAGCCACGAAAGCTTCAAATCAAATATGTGTTTAGGCCCGGCCATAATTTATATGGCAACACCAGATTTGGCAGCCAGACAACATCCCTGATATTTAGGCCACACAGTTCCGGCTTCAGACACCATTCGTATAAATGCAGCGTAAAGCATGTACACCGAGGGGGCCTGCAAAGAACAGCGTGGCTTTTACACGTTAGACAGACTCCTGCGAGCATATTTCTATAAACGTGTGTGAATTATTATTATTCCATAAGTAAACCCACCACAGTAGAACTCTTCTACATTTTTACTGATGACTAATCCAACAGGGTGAACACTGTTGCATTTATGATCCCAGATGATCTTTACACATGTTTGGCTATCATTTACAATTCTCTCCTCATTCATCTTCCTCCTCGGAGTCATGTCAGGATGGTTTGATGGACGAGATGATAAACGTTCACATTTAAACACGCCAGCTAGGCATGAGCCCCTGTACGGATCAAAAGACCCATGCATGCCATGGACAAAGGTGGAGACTCAGCCTTCTTAAAGCTCAGCCCAGCTTGGCCCAGCCTGGCCTGTACCAGGGTTCATAACCAGGGTTAGAGTGATTGATCGGGCTGCTTGGGATTTGTTGGTGGAGTGTGGATGCCAGGGTGGCTGTGCTTAGTAGGCAGCTGTCAGCCACTGATGAGACCATGAAGAGCCAGGCGCTATGGGAAAAGGTCCGTGGGTTAGAGCGTGGTGCTGAGTCAAGAGATTTTCTAAATCCGCCGGCACCTGTATTCATCTTCTTTGCATGGCTGAAAACGAATGCGGTCATTCCACCAGTCTGGGTGTTAATTCATAATAACAAATCTTGTTTGAATTGGACAGACGTCTTCTGTCCACGCATGCCCCAGTGGAAAATGCTTTGTTGGTTTTTTGTCACATGGATATAAATTATTGCCACCTGCCCAGTGCCAAGGGGTTTATAAGAAGCAGTGGACATGCCAGACCGGGAGCAATGTGGCTCTGCTAGGATTATGATGAAAGGCCAAGAGGACTTAGGAGTCCCTGCTTCCCAAAGGTCACCGCTGTCCTCCCCCGCAGGCCTTCCTGCCTTCCGTGTCACCGATGATCACGCAGTTCACAGCTGCTTTATCCTGCACATGTCCTACACCAGCACTTCAGATACCAAAAAAATACAATGGAAACATGCAACCGATAAAGTTATTTTTGCTGAACCAGACGAAGTAGTCGGGTGTCCGTTTAAATTCGGGAGTGATACCCTGGGTTGGTGCGATGAGCGCCGTTCGCAAGGCACTCTAACGAGCTCGATCGCGATGCACCGCTCTTCCTGGGAGTCGTGCCCCCCCTCCCACTCCCTACCACCACACTACTCCAACCCTCCGGCCTTAAACTAAACTTGACACACAACACGGCAGTAGGAGGATTCGCACTGGCGTGAGTGAGGCGCGTCTGTCATTGTGAAGTGAACACACTGTATCATGTAATGGTGTGTTCTTCATTGAGCTAGACACTACAAAGTATTACATCAATTATGCAATTTCCATTGGTTCATATTCGTGTTCAATCTACATACAATGAAAGCTCCATGTAGGCGCACCCATAAGTGTTCATGGAAGAGGTTGGGCGCATGTGACGATGCCATTTTAATTCTTTATCACTGCTCTGCCTTTTTTGCCGACATGGAATTAATCGACATAATTGATTTATAACACTATGTAATACAATATTTGTTCCCGGGTAGTAAGTGTTATTTCGTAATTGCTTATGCCTAAAAAGTATAGAAAATGGATATTATTCCCCCCAAACTTTGCTTTTGTGACCAGGACAGTGATATTTTGAAATTTACCTATTTTCAATTGAGAAAACGGGCCAATTTGTGTCTTTTCGTTCACATAAAGTCAGAAAAAAACAACACGAATCAAAATTAATATGTATTTATACTAAAATAATACAAAAATGACGACAAAAGATTTAGAAGTGAGTAGTTTTACGAGATTTACGACTATACTGTAAACCATTTTCACGAATCAGCCCCCAAATGTAGTCTCCCATCATGTTCTCGTTATACTGTCCTTGGTAGCGGCGTTCAAAGTCCAGTATATCCAGGTGGAAGCACTCGCCTTGCTCCTCCGAGTATGCTCCCATGTTCGCCTTGAATTTATCAAGATGAGCATCATGGATATTGACTTTGAGGGACATCCTACAGCCCATTGTGCCGTAGTTTTTCACCAGTCTCAACCAGGTCCACATAGTTTTCGACCTTGTGATTGCCCAGGAAGCCACGAACCACTGCGACAAAGCTGTTCCAATCCGCTTTCTCCTTACTAGTGAGCTTCTTGGAGAATTAATTGCACTCCAGGATCTTCTTTATCTGTGGTCCGACCAAGACACCAGCTTTGACCTTTGCTTCAGACAGCTTAGGGAAGAAGTCTTGAAGGTACTTGAAGGCTGCCGACTTCTTATCTACAGCTCTGACAAATTGTTTCATAAGGCCCAATTTGATGTGCAGTGGTGGCATCGTTAGCTTCCGGGGGTCCACCAGTGGCTACCACTTGACGTTGTTCCTCCCCACAGAGAACTCGGTCCGCTGTGGCCAGTCCCGCCTGTGGTAATGCGCCTTGATATCCCTGCTGTCCCAAAGGCAAAGATAGCAGGGAAACTTGGTAAAACCGTCTTGGAGACCCATCAGGAATGCCACCATTTTGAAGTCTTCGATGACCTCCCAGCCGTACTCATCATACTTAAAGGCGTCCAGCAAGGTCTTGATGCTGTTGTAATCCTCTTTGAGTTGCACCGAGTGAGCCAGGGGAAGAGACGGGTGAAGGAAGGTCCGGATACGTGATAGCAGGTGCATTTTTGCCAGTCCCACATTTGGAAGGGTCCACCATGCAGAAGTAGCAGTTGCTTGAGTGGTCAATGGGTTCCCGCCAAATTTTTGGGATAGCGAACTTCATGGCTCTCTTTTCTCCTCTGTACCATCCTACAAAAATACATTTATTTCACCCATGACTAATGTGCAAGAGATTCTCGCAACATTTTTCATTTTTGATATGTTTCGATTTAAAGCTTTCATGACTGCAATGATTCATCTTCTTTGGTTCTTTCGGTAAAGTCACGTAGAATGAGAATAAAATAATAAATTGATAAAATAAAATAACACAATAATATTCTCACGACGTTTCGGCCACAACACAAGCGGCCTTCATCAGGTGAAGGGGCGCGACTGTCTGGTAGGACAGCGCTGGAGTGAAAGAGCCACGTTCAGATCACGGCCTTTAAGCTGTGTGAGAGGAACAAAGCGCCTTGACAAAGGAATTAGCATATAATTTAGCATTGAAATGGCTGAATGATTAGCTTGTGACTGGTCACAGAAATAGCTATGTTAAAAGTTAAAGCATACACATCCGCAGAGGCACCCATTGTTAAAGGAATTAGCATAGAATTTAGCATTGAAATAGCTAAGTTAAGGCATACACATCCGCAGAGGCACCCCTTGACAATGGAATTAGCATAGAATTTAGCATTGAAATAGCTGAGTGATTAGCTTGTAACTGCTACAGAAATAGCTACGTTAAAGTCAGAGCATACACATTCACCGAGGCACTTAGTACAAATCAAACAGGAGAATTTAGCATTGAAATAACTAGGCGAATTTAGCATTGAAATAACTGAGTGATTAGCTAGTGACTGGTCACAGAAATGACTACACATCTGAGCTATTCACAGTACTATTTAGTGAACCAATAAAAACTAAAATATAAATTACCTTCATGTTATCAATAACATTGAACATTGTAAAGCATTTTTTAATTAAAAACTTTTAAAATTGTAAAAATTGTAACAAATTTTATAATATTAAATTCCGAGCAACAATTGTACATCTTACCTTCTAGAGTTTGTTTTGCATTGCTCGCAGGTGAAATGAGGTGCCCAGGGTTTGTTTTGATCCCTGACAGGCATGCCGAAATGTGCCTTGTAGGCCTCGTACATCTTAGCATATGCTTGCACAGAGTATTTTTTGGCCGCAGACAAAGCAAAATGCCTCTGCCGGATGCTTGCAGCCTCTTGATGCCATCTCAGAAAAATGCAGATATGTATCCACTTAGACAGCTGGAACTAAACTGAACTGTTGGGCTTAATGCCCCTGTATTTATACTATTATTTATATTACTGGAAAGTTCTAGAATGTTCTAGAAGTTACTCCAAGTTTACTCAGCACTGAATCTATCTGGAATGTTCTGGAAAATAGGTAAATTTCAAAATATCACTGTCCTGGTCACAAAAGCAAAGTTTGTGGGGAATAATAGCCATTTTCTGAACGTTTGAGGCATACGGAATTAAGAAAAATCACTTACTACCCAGGAACACACAAAATATATTTGTTACACAGTGTAATTAATCTCTCTGCATGCCTTTGGCTGAAGCTGCGAGGTGAACTGCTTTTTGTGTTTAGTTTGTTGTTCCTCCCCCGCCCCCACACCTCTAATAAGCACGGTTGACTATACTCTTTGGTTCTATCAGGTAAAGTCACGTAAACGTATAAAACAACAAAAAAATTCACGACGTTTCGGCCACAACACAAGTGGCCTTCATCAGGTGAAGGGACCAGTCTGTCTCGAGGACAGTCTGTCTCGAGGACAGTCTGGTCCCTTCACCTGATGAAGGCCACTTGTGTTGTGGCCGAAACGTCGTGAATTTTTATATTTTTTATTTGTATGTTTTGTTGTTTTATACTTTTACGTGACTTTACCGAATAGAACCAAAGAGTATGGATCCTTGCAGTCACGAAAGCTTCAAATCTAGAACGGTTGACTATGTACTGCGCGAAGGAAGTTTGACATACATGCAGCAAATACGACTCGGTTGTTTTTCTTTCTGCTATGCCCGTTCAGGCGCTCCGCGTGACCGCAGACTTCTTTGGGAGAGTTCCCGGCAGTGAGCCACAGGCGGCTCGCCGTGAGCAACTCCGTGCCGCTTCATAAATAACAAAGCCAGCGGTGTCGTAATATTACCAGTGTGGTTGGAAAGGCCAGAGTCAATATAATAGAGCTGACATGATAGCTAGGAAATCAAATGTATAGGTTTTAAATATTTTAGTAATGTTTTGACGGCGCATGACATAATTCCATTACCAGAGAACCCACCGAGGCCATTACGTTCACTGTTTGCCATTGGAGGTTCAAAAAGTTCACGGCGGCGAGATTGGAATTTATTTAGCGTGAAGTTTTGTTGTGGAATCTCCACCACCACCACCACGACTATTAATAAATCTCTAGGTGGCCCACAATACTCCTTGCAATATTAAAAATGTGTGTTTTCTCACCTGTGAAGTCAATAAATAACAGTTGATGGAAATTTTTGTATAGCAATCAATTTTGTTAAAAGCTATAGCTATTTCATTATTAATTATTACCTTTTCACAAACACGGAGGGTTCATAAACAGTCGATCGCTGGCAGTTACGGTGCGTTTCAACCCACATGTCATTTATAGCACACACCGTATGCGTAATTGTTCACATATATTCTGTATTGCCTGTAGCACGTACTACGCAGACAGTACATCGTGTTTCGGTTCATACGTATTCGTGCAATACACAGGGATAACAGTTTCATCATTTTTTATTTAGAAAGCATTCTGATTCATGGGAAATGTGACACCATCTTTATACGGTCTGCTAATATTTCTACTTTCAAGTTGAACGTGCGAGGAGGGCTCGGGGAGGTGTCACTGTCCATCGCGTGATGGTACCGCACGAACGGACACGAGCTCGCAGAATCGGATCGGCACTGGTGAGCACCATCCCGCTCACCAGTGTTCAACTCAACTGTGGCGCCGTCCCACATTAATCTACGCCGCTGTATTCACAACAAATTAATCCATCCATTCCATTGCAACACGTGCGACATGCTAGATGCTGTAATTGGATTTTTGTGGGAGGGTTTTTTTTTTTAAACGCTTTAGGCCGCTTGGGAATTAAATGTGCAAAGAAATCACTTAAATTAGAGGGTTAAAAAAAGGTTAATGGAACGGCCTAAAACCGGAAGTTATTTATTAAGAAAGGAATTGTTTCTACAGTATTTGTGGGTGTCTGGGCTGCGGGTTGAATGTCTCCACTGGAGGTGGGTGGTATTCGTGTTGAAGCCCTCATCAGTATGCGAGCTCTGAGACTCTGGGATAGCTGACGCTTGAGGCTTGGAGGAGAGAAGCTTCCACCGAGTGTTTCCAATTAAACCATTCAGCAAACGGTCACTATTTGCATTTTCAATTAATATTCGAATCAAATTCTGCTCCCGACTCTTGTTAATCCGGCAAAATATACTCGCACAGCACAATTTCATGGAGTGACATCCTGTCGCCATTATGCGTGCCTTTTGATATTAAAAAAAATAGTTTAATGTTTCTCTGGCTACAGGTGACGTGAGCTGTAACTAGCCACGGTGATTGTGAAGCACTGGGTCTCTCGCCTCTTTAGTTACTCAAATAACAAAAACTCAACACATTCATCAATAACACTGTCCAAAAGAGAAAACATACTATTCCTGACACTTTAGGAAATGCCATTTATAAATAGCAGAGAGTTTGTGCGATTATATCATTCTGCAAATGGTCACTATTTTATCTCTCTGCAAAGAAGAATGATGATTGCCTGAAATGTGTATTATATAATGTTTCCTCTATAGGGCAGTTTTTTATGGGGTTTTTTTTACACAGTTGCTGAGCAGAGATCCAAAGACCGAAAACGCCAAGCGGTCAGCAACACACATCAACTATCAGAGTTGTAATGGAGAAGGGTTAACGCTTTTCTTGAATGAAGCAAGCTTCCAAGAGCTTGGGGAAATATACAATGGAAGAGACAAAAAACATCAAACAGTTGGAGGGAAAATTGCAGATAGATAAGTGTTGTGACCTGCACTGCGGTGATTGAACACAGCGTAGATGAGACGAAATGGTCACTCGGGTAGACTGAGTCCTCAACACGGTTGGTGGAGGAATGAATGAGCGAAGTTTACGGGAAGAATAACCATAGTGGTAGTGACAGAAGAGTGATAAGACGACAACTAACTGCCAGTGAGCGGGTGACTGGAGTGAATCAGGGAGTGCTGGATTAATTATTACTTAACCTGACTATCTTTTACGCTGGATTATATCGAGTAAATGAGATAAGAACTGGGTGCTTCACCTCGGATGTGACAACAGAATTCCAGCTGGAGCAAAATTGTGCTTTGTGGGGAGTTGAAGATGCGTTATCATGGAGAGAAAAAAAAACGAGCATTTTCAGTGCCTCCTTTGCCAGATTAGTGACACAGCCATTTTATGACAGATCACAAGCGATTGTTGTTGCAAGGCTCATTCATTATTTTACTTTGTATAAGAATTTCGTTAGATTTTGATGCGAGGAAGTGTGGAATCGCTAGCCTTACGTGATACCCATCCGTGAATGTGTGCTTTTTTATGTGAATGGACCAGAATTGTGTCACCTAAATCAAGAAGTGTGTTTAAGTCAGTGGTCATTGATAGTGAAGTATCTGTGCGTTTGATGGCTTAAATATCTGTTCGCTTCAGCTTGTGATTTAAGTGAGTATGATAAGTGTCCTGTCATCTGTGAATGAATTGATCGCATTGTGAGTGGAAGACAGTAAGTCATTAATGAAGGAATAAATCACGATTGCAGAGCCTTGCCGATCACCAGAGCCAATGGTGAGATTGCCTACCGTCAACTACTGCATATATTGACCTTTCAATTAGGCAGCTATAGAAATCCAAATTTGTAGATTAGAGTAGTTGTCAAAGCGATGGTAAATTTCGATTTAAAGCTTTCTTGACTGCAAGGATTAATCTTCTTTGGTTCTTTCGGTAAAGTCACGTAGAATGAGAATAAAATAATAAAATAACACAATAAAATTCTCACGACGTTTCGGCCACAGCGCAAGCGGCCGTCTTCAGGTGAAAGGGACAGACCTGTCGGGACGACAGAGCTTCAAGCTTATTTTATTTTATTATTTTATTCTCATTCTACGTGACTTTACCGAAAGAACCAAAGAAGATGAAAGCGATGGTAGTTTGGCAAGTAGTGCGTGATTGCAGATACAATCGCGTGCTTTTGAATAGGCAAGGGGCTATAATTTTGGACCCTCGAAACTGTTTAATGCTTGAGCTCGAAATACGACGTCCAGAAGCTGTCTTAACCCATACCGATGATCACTAAACAATGATGAATGAAATCAAGGGCATAATATGATAGTTAATCATACAAGATGCACCACCATTTATTGAGACTAGCAGGACCAAGATATGTTCCTAGTGGTTGGTACAGTGTAGATGCTATATGAGAGCTTGATCCTATGAAGAACTGGTGCAAGCTCAAGTGCAAACGACGTTTTGCAGGAATTTCATGAAATGTGTTGAGTTTCTGTTGCTTGTGCATTGCTGCCTTACGGAATGTTTTTTTGGACTTAATAATTTAGTGCTGCACGAGTGGAGTGTGGCAGCCCCTCGCTCTGCTCGTGAGGCAATGGACGATGTTACCGAGTGCCCTCGGATACGATGAGCCGTCATCGTTACCCTGCCACCACAAGTCCGTGGCAGCTTCACATATGCTGCCCTGGAGACAGCGTCCATTGATGAAGTTTGAGTCCTGGGAAGACGCAACAAGAGTTGGCGTCAACGATGGCGGAGTGTTTAATATTAATGTGTCCTTTTGGCAGGAGTACGAATTTCTGTTTTTTTACATTTGAAGAGAAAATGTAAATTTAAGAATAAGCCTGACCCAGGGAAATGCGCTGAAACAAAAAAAACATAGGAATGGGTTGATAGAGGATGTGGGTATACGCCGTCGCAGAGTACGGAGGCTGCACTTCTTTGGACACTGCGCTGGCTGAGAAGTGACAGGCACCATAATTGCACAAAATGGCCAAATTGAAACCCGATTGTGCTCGACTGTTTGCTGTCTGACTGAGCAGCGCAGTTCACCCTAATGTGTGTCTTTCTCTCTTGGACTGACCCTACCAGGCTTGTGCCTGACATTCCCTCTTGGGGTCACGCCTCAGTTGGCACCGAGACCACTCACTTCTCCTTTCATTGATTTGATCAGAGAGAGAGAGTGCGTGTTCCATAAACACAATCTGAATGTTTTTCAAAGTGGTAAATATTCATGGTACCATACGTAACTTTGTCATATTGCGTTTGAAGAAGCGCCCGTATAGGTTTTTAAAATTTAAACATTGGATGTGTCTCTCTGCTTAAGTGGACGTCAGGCGGCATCCTGTCCTTCTCCCCCCCCCCCCCCCCCCATTCTGTGTGGGTTTCCTCCGGGGGTCTCCGGTTTTTCTTTCATAGCTTAAAAAACAACGTACGATTTAACTGGCACATCTAAAATGACTCAATTTGGATTACAGCAACATCTCACTCCACTGTGGAAACTTGGAAGGATCCTCCTGAAAAAGTCCTACTTAAACTCAGAGAGGCTTTCCTGGGTAAACAACCATAATACTAAAAATAATAACTCACAGTGATAATAATCCATGTTCATTGGGGATACTGAGCCAATAGTGTAAATTCTACATTCCTATGGTGGGGGTAGAGTAGGGGCAGTGAGTCACACGGTGCATTATGACCCCAGCAACCTGAGATTCCTTCCGAGCCACTGGTCACATGAGTGGCGAGTGACATCTGACCCAGTCCCGGCCTCTTCCTCTTAAACTCACGCTGAGCAGCGTGATGAATTATGGTCAAATATCCACCATGACCGACGTGGTATGGATTCAAAATCGGCTGTAGAGTATCAATTATTTATGGAAGGTCAGATCCATATGACAACCACTGTTAACTTTCTGTCTACTGGTACTAATTTTTTGACAGATGATGAGCTCGGTCGACTGCCTGGTTGGATCCGAACACACAACCTTGTGATTGTAGGCACCACCGCGATTATGACATTAATTGATCTATAACCATACAAAATACACTACCGCTTGAACATTTTCCCTTCGCTTTTCCGAATCCAATGGAATAATTACTGTAATCATGTCACGGTCATATTGTGTGTCTTGTGCAGAATGAAATTATTATCAATTCGTCTCAAATTAATATTGCATTGTTTGGCAGGTGGATGGCTTTCTGTTTAACGTATTGTTGATTTGTAAAATAGATTTTACTCTTGTATTTGAGTGCTGTGTGAAAGCATTGCTCTTATACTTTTCTAGAAAATAAACTTAGATGCCAATGATACACAGCAACCAACAGCTCATAATATTCAAATGATTCATTTGTCTTACGTTCGAGCCATTTAAAAATGCTCTGATTGTTGACCTCTCTGATTCGTTATTAACCATGTGCCACTTGTAGTTAATTAGAAAATCAGATTTAAAAAAAAAATCCTACATAGTGAGAATTGCAATGGAGAAGTCTCATTGGGGGTCCCTTGGGATAATCTGTGAAATCAAGGAGAGGGGTATTGCTCATTGAGCCACCCACTTGTGTAACGCCTAACTGATCTGTGTAATAATAAGATGAGGTTTCGCCTTAAGCGACGATTAACTTGGCCTCATTATACCATTTTAAAATGTGCTACTTGCCTGTGGTTAGCGTTTGAGTGGGGCTCCGCTGCCCTGTGATGCCTGGAAACTGGAAATGTGAAGCGAGGAGAGAGATGACTCCGATAATCTGTCCGCTGCCTCTCGAATGCACCGCTGCTGTTGTGCTGCTCGCCGATGCGCTCAACCACACTCAGCCTCCCTTGGCTGCAGGACAAATCCCACCGCCGGCCGTGCTAAGGCTTCATTTCTCATTTTCTTAAACAAAGCGCTTTAATCATATCGCATAAACGTGCATTGTGCAGCCGCACAGATTTCTCCCGGTGGTGTGAATTGATATTGATTTCGAATTAGTTCGTGTCTGGCCATCGCAAAATCTTTTGTACGACAGAACGTAATTAATTTCCTCTCATAGTAAGGGAAGCGGGTCTCATTTTGTTTTTAAAGACATGCTCAGGGTCGCCAAGATCATTGGTAGGGCAAACAAAGTCATGGCCCTTCTTGCTGGAATGAGTGTGGCGAACGTCTCCCACCCAAACTCAATGACCCTGGCTTTCGATTTGCCCGATGGCAGTGTTTCATGCGCTGTAGTGGGGGTTCTCTGCCAGGTAATCCCACATTTATTAAAGCCACGGTGGCAAAACAATGCCCCTTTGGGATTCCACATGAATGGGTCTGGTGCCATAAAGTCAGATGCTACTTCTGCACCAGTGGTTGGCAGGTGTAGAAATATCTCCCTTCTGATACAACATCTGCTGCTAATGCATAACTAATGCAGTGTACTATTTACTCATTTGTCACATTATTCATACAGAAAATTAAAAAAAAAAATCCCCCAGAAATAATCTAACTTGTTTTTAATAATTGAGCGGAATGTAGCAATCGAATGCACGTGCACAAAAATTGCCAATGTATAACGATCTGAGTCTGAATTTAGGTCACCTTTGAAACAACCACCATTTGATTTGAATGTGGAATCTCACTGAAAAAGGCTTGGGACCCAGTGAGGTTTTCCCGGATACATATATGACGACGACGTTGTTATTATTGTGGTTTGATTGGTTAGTTGCCCTGTGGTGTTTTGTTTCTCACATCTCGGCGGAGCTGATGTCCACGGCTCAAAATGACGTTGAAATGTATTGTGTGTATATGTATACACAAAAGACATGTGTATTAAAATACATACATCACGTAAATGGAAAAATTCATGGATTCAAGATCTGATGACATACCCTGCTAAATGTTTATGGGAATGGCAGAAAACGTGCTTCCTTCATCCCGCCCTGTGAATCGGCTTCCAAAAAATGATTGTGCTTTGAAAAGTGTCGAGCAATTTAAATCCTTTGCATGGAAACAAACACACTTTTCCGCGTTTTATTTGAGATTTATATTGCATACAGGAGGAAAGGATGTTTACAAGGTTGCATTTAATTCATGGAAGAATATGTGATTAATTGAAATGTTCATTTTATGGGTACATGCAGACCAGTTTAATCCAATGACAAGCAATTACATTATATCACTTTCAGGGCCACGCTTTAAAAGAGGCCAAACTTGTGCCACACTTTTTTGGTAATTTTACAACTACAAACGCTCACTCACACATAGCTCACACTATACGGTCGTGTTTAGCAGGGGAAATGACGAAAACATGTTTTAGAAAAAGGTATATTAAGAAATATGCAATAAAGAGGTGGCTAACAGCTTGGTTGGAGTGCTTTTGTAAAACTGAACTGGATAATATAAATTACCATACCTATGTCTCTATAAAAAAGAACACTTTAAATCACTGGTTATGACACATGAATAAAAAACGTGGACACGTGCGTGTAAAATGAAACAAAAACTGAAAGTTGTGCAAATAAGCGTGGAGAGGTGCACTGCTTGGAATTGCATTGAGAAACTGAAAGAGGTGCAACATGGATTGGAGAACATGCACGAATTATAGACATTATATTGACTGCTAAGATAAGTAAGTGAACTGGGCCAGGACACGTGGCTAGGTGGGATGATGGCCGGTGGTCGAAGCTAGCGACAGAGTGGAAACCAAAAGGGAGGGAAACACACCTGTGAAAATCCTCCACTGCGGAGATGGAGTGAGCAAATCAGCTCATGTGCAGGAACCACACATAATTTGCTAAATTGAAAATCAGAATAGGTTTTACCCTTTCTGGCAATAAAACAGGTGCGAAGATGTTCAAACACCAAATAGATACATTTTTCAGGAAATCAAGTCTGCATTAACCACACGTACCTGTGGCAAAACATGCAAACAAACACACTCTGATAATATAATGGCATTGTCTTTGAAACTGATTGGCTTACACCAGAGACAACCTTCTTCATGGTCTCGTGTCACCAGTGTCAGACTATAGAATGCCAAAAAGGCGAACAGTACAAAGACAATGCACGTATCATAGCATTTATAGTTCAAGGTGAGCAGCTATATGATATATCAGCTATACGAGGTCTAGGCGGGCGCATATGATATAGCTGCTGACGTCTTTAGGCGTTCTCTAGTCTGGCACTGGTGAGACTGGACCATTGAGAAGGCTGTCTTTGGTGTAGGCCAATACGTTTCAAAGACAACGAATATAGAATTATCAGAGCCTGTTTGTTTTTCATGTTCGCCACAAGTACGTGTGGTTAATACAGACTTGATTTCTTGCAAAAGGTATCAATTTGATATGTGAACATCTTAGGGGCCGTCCATAAATGACGTCACACACCTGGCGGGGGGGGGGGGGTGTCAGACATTTGTGACGATGTGTGACGAGGGAGGGGGGTTTGAGAAATGTGACGTCACATAAAAATGCGCAACTTTAAATAAATATAGACAACACGTTCTACTTGATTAAATACACTTTTTAATAAATGTTTTCAACTACAACATCAGAGCGCAGCGCCACATTAAATACGCACTACAATGACAATAGTTTAAAGCGATTTGAAGCATGTTTTATTTTGTTTGGGGGGGGGGTGGGTGGGGCAGAGCTTTGTCACGTCATATTTGAGGGGATGGGGTCTGACTTTTTGTGACGCCGCGTGACGTCATTTATGGACGGCCCCATAAAAGGTCCCATAGACATTACCATAATCAGCCTGAAGAGGGATGGTGACAGCTTAGGTGAAGCCTTCGTAGAATAGGAGATGTCATGGCTGATGATGATGACATTATTATTATCTTACTCTCTGGGAAGCTTTGTATTAGTGTGAGGATGCGCGATGCTTTACAAGGGCAATGCAAACATTTGGCGACATGGGATCTGATGTTACATGTGAGTATTACAGCTGCACTCCCACATTCAACCCGCTATGGTCGGTTTGATCCCATCAATGCAAGGTAAAGACTCTGACCCACATTTTGAGCCTCTTTTGGATTTTGTTGACCTCCTCCTGTGATGAGGCCAGTCCCATAACGGGGTTAGGGTTAGAGGTTATGGTTGGGGGTTATCGGTGGCATTCGGTGCCAGAGGTTAGGGTAATGAAACTTTTTCATCGTAATGGGTTTGGATATTGGTGTAGGTTCCGAACATCGGTACTGTCGAGGTTTCGGCGGGTGCACCGTTATACAGGTGAAACCTTGTCATTTCCCTCTCCCCCCCCCTCCGCTCCGCCCCTTCACACACACCAAGCGTTATGAGAAACAGTTGAAACCTGCATGGCGTTGTGGGGATGAATCGTTTCAATCGTCAGCTCCTAAGATCTCTGTTATCGCGTGTAACAACAGTCTTCAGTTCAGCCGTCCACAGTGCACATGCGTCGGCCACAACTCAAGTCCCCCCCCCACCTCCTTTCTTTGCACATCGGAAGAGCCGCACACTTCACGCCACGTTTAATGGAGGCGTGCATTTCCCGTCGTGAGCTACCTTCACAGGAGAAGCCCTCCCGTGAGCATGTCTCATTACGCGACGCGCACCTGTGCGTACGTCTCTGTGCGTCGTCGAATAACACGTCGAACTGAGCGCCCAGCCCCCTCTTCTCGAAGCGTAATTTGAATCAGTTAATAGCCGGTTCATTTTTTTTTACTACCCTTTTACGTGTCGTGGCATTATTATTAAATGTAATTGAAACAGCATCAAACGTGGCGCTGCGTTTTTTTTGGAGGTCCTTAAAGTAATGCAGGATGTAGGCAAATGAATGGCTGCCTCTAGGAACGTGTTGCTGTAGGCCATGAGATCCATCAAAATTTTTCACCCAAACGAATCAGAAAAAATGTACGAGTGAAAGTTGGTATATGTGTGTGATTGCTCAAACGAAACAGTTTATTCTGCACTTCAAGTTTAATATTATTAGTTTTGTTAGCGAGGCAATTCTATTTTTACTGTTATAATATTGAGTATTACAATATTAGCAGCAGCAAATACAAAATCTTCATTTCCATAAGAAAACCCGCTCCAATGTAAATGTGTACTTTGCCTTAAATTACTTGCGTACAAAGGCTATCGCAAAGGTGAGACGGCGCTTGTTTAATATATTTACAAAGGCTTGTTTATGAGCTTAGAGAACGTGGTATGGGTAAGGTCAGAAAAGATCATTTTATTAATGTGATTTTCAGATGCAATTTTCATTGTTGAATTGGAGCCTGCAATTTTATTCCGTGCATGTTCACTTTTGGACTCGCACTCCCGCTCGTTTAAAAAAAGGCGAGACACCCACAATGCGTGATTTATTTGTTGTTGTGTACACCCCCGCGAATAACGCGGGGTGTTTGCGTGGTGCACCGAGCGTTATCGTGCAGTGAGCAGAATCAAATTGTGCCTCGAACTCATGGCTTGCTGATTTGGCAAAGGTAAAACTGAAAATTAAAATATCTTCCCGACGTTGACTCAAAATAAAGCAGATGGCACCGAGGCGGCGAGGAAATGCGGCGTGGTGGGTGAAATTGTGTTTGCTTGTGAGCTCGTTCATATTGTCTCGGCGGGAATCAAAATAGAAACTTTTATTGTGAGTACTGTAGTCAGATATTTTGTGCAGCGCTTTAAGCAACGGTGTAAATGCCGATTGTTATAGCCTAGCCCCTTGCCCGTGTACCCTACACGGGCTCCTTGCCCATGTATGGTCCCAAGGAAAACTTGTTTTGTTCAATATCGCTCCCATTCTCTCCCCTCCTCCCCTCGTAAACTCCAGTTCTTATCTGTGGCCACTGAAGCAAGTTTACCTGTGTTTTTTTTTCAAAATACTCACAAGTGCAAAAATGCAATGCCAACAGATCTTTCTCTTTTGGGCCATGTAATTTAAGCGCAATTTTGAAAAGGCAAAGGTGAAATTGGCCATGGGAGGTTTGCCGTGCCATTAAAACATTACATCACTCTCTGAGATGGCCCCAAAAGATGGTAGATATTGCTGACAGCCGTGCTGCTGAGGAGGGGATTTTAAAGACATTGCGGCCTGTTAGGCATAATAAGCTGTGTAGGCAAGTCTCGGTCTGCGCCACAGTGTGAATAACGAATTCTAATGTCGCCTAATTAAGTCACGCATTACTTGTAACACACTGGATCTGCGTTGGTAAGAGCCTAATGAGGGCGTTGTGGCTGCGGTGCGCGATGCTGCCCTGGCACCAATGCACCACCCTCGTCTCCTTGCTGACGTTTTGCCTACCTGCCACTGCAGGGGCGGGCCATTTTAGGCGAAAACCGCGTGTGCGCTTGAATCAGCTGCTTAATTTGCAATGTTTTGCATCATTGTCCAGCTGTTCTTTGTGTGCACGCAGTCAGCACGTGTGTGTACAGCGAGGACATAGTGCAGCGTCCCCCCCCCCCCAAAGCGCGTATTAATTAATTTATCTGTTCGCATCTGCTCCGTGCGGTTGCTAGAAGCGTGCCGTGCCCTTGTCTTTGCAAGATCCGTCGCTGTGTTCCACTTCTGCCAGGAGACTGCGGATTTTTGCGCGCGCGCTCTGCTCTCAGACGGAATTTGCAGTCCCGAACAATAATTCCCTGAGCATACATTGTATGAGTGACCCCTTGTCTGTTTGGAAAGCCGTGTTTGAAGTTCAAACCTAAGAAGAGAGAGAGAGCACAACTCTTAAAAGGACGTGAGTTCTTTTGGCAGCGTGGGTAAACACAGGCAGTCAGGTTTGCTATTGTACCAGGTGTCAGACGTGTGAGTAATGTGTTCTCAATTGGTTTGGGCTCCCCTCAAGCCTTAAATATGCTTCGCAATTTCCTAATCATGAATTATATAAACTGTTCAAGTGAACGCATTGTAAGCATTTTGAGTGACATCTAAATAATAAATGAATTGTATTTAGCGAATAATCTTCAAGTGTAAATCGGCCATGGAATATTCTCGAGCCCATTACATCTCACCAGAATGCAGTCAGCCAATTGGCTCTTTCTAGATGCCTGAGAAGAACTGCTTAAGCGCAAAGAGGTATACGGTTCTAAATATTACTGTGTTCATTCAAAGTTGAACAGCATAGACTGCTTGCAGCATAAAATATAAAGAATGGTGCTGAGTGCTTTTCATAAGGACTGCCCATGTATATCAAGTGGCTGATCAGTCTTTGAAAACTACACAATCTGCCATAACCCAAAGCTTTGGCATCAACTGGGTTTAACGATTGGCTATTGTGGACTTGCTATGTTCAAATGCACAGATATTAAAACGGAAAATAATTATGGCAGTCCTTGGAGTGGTAAAGCTGGATTCCAGTTTTTTTAGCAAATAATGATCCACAATGGGGGTTATTTCTTCCATATTTGCCAAAACATACATCACCAATAGAGATAACAGTGGAGTGGCTGCATCAGACGCACGTAGACATGAACTCAATTGACCGTTCCCGGCATGAGGAATTTGTAAAACATGTGACATATCACACCCTCCACAAACTCCCAACCAGCTTTGCGATTGATTCACAGAGGTAAAAAAAAAAACCCAGATATGATTCTTGTTTGTGATGCTGTAAACATTACAGCCTTTTCACATTTTTTTCGTTCTTACATTTTGCTCACTGTTTGGACTCGATTCAGCCAACACCTTGAGCACGGAAGCGATCGTAATTGCTTTCCTAATTAGTACTCTGCTTTTACACAGCACAGGGCGAGCGGCTTGGGACACTGCAGGGCCGCGACCACCACGCTGCGTGCGCACGTGAAGGTCTCGTCTCTCCCGTGGGACCGCCAGGAAGAAAGCCAATAGCTCACATCCTAATGTCTTGTCCCTCGGCTCCAAGCCACACCTAATGGGATAATTAGCAGCACCAATAGAATACTGATAACAAAAAATTACCCATAATGGATGGCAATAAGTACTTTGGTTTGCAATGGCCAAAGGGACATGTTTGGCCACAAACCACATACCAGGAGAAAAAAATGTGACGAGCATCTGGATATTAGTTGCAGGAGCGCTTGGCTTTCAGTTCTATGAGAACAATGTCCCTGTGATCATTGAATATGAAGAGCACGGCCTCGGTATTAAAATGTAAATGAAAATGCATATCATATGCCGATTAAATTCATCATAGGCATCCCACATCTAATTTATTCAGTAACCGTAAAGTGCGTCATCTTGAAATCGCTCCTGATGTGTTCTGCCTCGTGAACCGCTATTCTGCCCATGAACCGCAGATATAGGTGATTTTAGCCGACGCTTGTAATACAATGCTCTTCAATTATGAATTCCTGCGTCAGCCAGGATTCGGGGGTAATTTATGGCCATTCATTAATTTCATACGGTAAACTAATTAAGCAAATAGAGCGATGCAAAAAATATATTAAACATTTACTTCGAAGTGCTATGAAGTAAGGGCCGTTGTACGATTCATCGTGTATGAAATATTTTTTCCGCTTTAGGGCAGCGTTACTGATGTACACGCTGAGTTTTTATATTGTTGTTTTGCTTGTGCACCACTAATGTCAGCGTAGTGTCACGAAACAATTGGTTTATTTTTTGTTGGTTGTGCTGATTTGGCTGAGATGTGCACAGGAAAGCTGTGCGTGTTGTGTGTTGATTCACAGGCCAGGCCATTCCTAGCCTACGCATTGCAGGGGGGAGGGGCGGGGGGCGAGCATGATGCCCATGCCAGAATGTTAAACCATCACCTCTATCCCCTGATTTCAACTTCCCAAGCTCTTAATTACCTCTCAAAAAATAATTCTTGTAGGCAGCGACTGTGGATTGCACGACGATCTCAGCCCAGTCAATAAACAAAAAATATCCTTCCTATCCCCGCTGTTTTAATTGATTTGGCCATTGCTAGCTCAGGGGGACATAAAACGGCATCTTAAACAAAGAGAATGGATCCCCGAGAAGGGGGTGGAAAAGAGAGACTCGGCGAGTCGATGGCAGACGGGGCTCCGTGGGTTGCCCCATCGTGAAGCCAATCGCTGCTGTGGGTGCGAAGCTCCTCGGTCACGCCATGGAGGTGTTCTCTGAGGCAACAAAAATAACTCCACAGTTGCACAATTTGACAAGTAGAATCAAATGTTGCGAGTGGAACGGTACATGAAATTCGTTGTGCTGCAGCGTGCGTCTGTCAGGTTTTGCCTGATCGAGTTTTCGTGTGGTGTCTGACGTAGTACCGTGGTTTTCATTAAGATGCCCAATAATAGCTTTATTATTTTCTTAAAGAATGTCCTTAAACTGGTAAATGCCAGTGGTAGTAGTGGCAATGTTAATAAGAAGCACATCTCTATGGTTTCTTGTGCAGGTTTGGCAAGTTTCCTAACAAAATAAACGTACAATGTGTCAGCCCTGCCTTAAAAATCAATGCGTGCATTTCCCTCTAACCACTTTGACCCGTGGCTAAGCAATGCATTACTGCGATTGCGGCTTGTGTCAACGTTGAATGGGTTTGAATGGCAAGCTCTGGCACTGCTCCCAAGCCTTTAAATAAAACAAAATGCAGAGCTTTGGTGCGGCAAGGCACGCGTGGAAAAAATCCGGATGGATGGCCACGGACCCAGGTGTGTGCCGCTCATCGTGACAACGGCGAGTTCACTCCCTCCCTGCACTCGCTGTCGCGTTCACATTCCTCCGTGGAGTTCATGGAGGAGCTCCCCTACCTGTTAAAGTGAGGGTCCGGCAGCAGCTTGGGATGAAATCTCACAGCCAACGGCCATATTAGACCATCCTATACACGTGACGCATTGCCTGAAGCAAAGTGCCGTGGACTCTGCCATTCCGACACGGTAATCGAGTAATGGGTACAGCCTGCAACTCTGCTACAACATTTATCTGCTTTAGTACTCTGTTTAAAATGTTACGTATTACATGTTCTCCTTACTGTTTTGTCTAAAAAAAAAGACGACGACGATTGTGATGCTATCCGCAAGAACAGGTCTTATAATTTAAGATGCATTTCACAAAGACGAATGAGTCATTTGACTTATGCAGCGTCTACACTTGGGCGAAAAAGGGTTCGATTATACAAATGTGTTCATCAATTTGGAGCAATGGAAATCAGCTCGTACGCAGGTGCTTGGTGGATTGTTGTGTTGTTGGATAGTAAAGAGATGGTAACGGCTTAGGGGACAGCATTCATCCAGAAGTGAATTGATTGAGGGTGGTGATGTTAATTAATAACGACGCCCAACAGTAAAGTCTTGTGGTGCTCCTTTATCTAAGGTACGTCAATATGCGGTTTGTTTCAGTAAGCTTAGAGCTACTCACGAAATATGTGTAAAGCGAGGGTCAGAAAACAGACTTTGCAGTGCAGCTGGCACATGCAAGTGTGTCTTTAACTCATACATGCCGAGGAGGCAGTGGCCAAGCCACCATTTAACAAAGCGAATGAATCAGCGATGTACGTGTGACATCTGGGAGCCAGCCATGGTACCTCCGATTAGCACGGTTGGCTACGTACGGTGCGAAAGAAGTTAAACATACGTACACGATGGGAGTTGCACAGCGATGTACATACAGTACGTAAACAAGTGTTTATTGTACGATGTGTTCTATTCGCTTATTGATCAAGCTGTCTACCGCATTGATTTGTTTTAACAACTTAAAAAGTGTTATATGTTTACTAGAGGCTTCGTGCTGAAACCATCTGAGGCCAATTGCATGGAAAAATGCTGTTCTTTGTTAACCATGTCGTTTATAAAACAATGTACCGGTGAAACCAATTGGTATTTAACGTAGCTTACATATACATACGTGCTAAGATATTGAAGACGTATTTCTTACGCTGAAAACAAAGTGAAGGCGAAGTTTTACTGCAAAACACCACATTCTGTGCGAATGTGCAAATTGTCTTGCAAAAATAAAACTCCCCAAAGTATATTGCAGCCCTTACTAATGCCATTATAGGTTTAACAAATATATAAATTATTGCGTTCTCAGCTGCAACATAATGCACATGTGTGCATTTTTTAATGAACTGAAGGCAGTATCAAATAATTATTTGATCACTGTTTATAATCACTGTTTACGGTGCTTAGTAGGCGCTCAGAATGACCGATGAATTGATGAGTGGAGAGCCGGAGCTAGCAGATGGGTGAACTCATGCAGAAATTCCCCACTCTCAGCCTTCCCGTGCCATTAACTTATTTATTTTCTTGCATATTAATTCGGTAATATGATATTCATACCTGCATTTTTATGTGTGCCTTTTTAATGTGCATACCTACTAACGTTCAATAGTTAGTTTGGCATCAAATAGACAGAATGCTGACATAGGTGAAATGTTTGGCACAAGGGACTGACAATCAGAGTTGGTCAGATCGACCTCCCAGCGCGGCAATAGTGCACGTTTCATAAATCCCCTCCCCCGCCCTCCCACTAGCCCACCTCTGTCCGCCCAGAAGTACACATTGATAAATTGATACACAGAAATAAGTCAATCAGCAGGTCGTGTGTGGCAGGGTAAAGTGTGGATACTCCTACCAAAACGGTCCAAATACCCTCGAGAGGGGCACTATAGAGCTCCCTCTAGTGAGGGCCCTTCCGCAAACGATGCCGTAAAGCCAGCAATTGCAAGGCTGCACTTTTGCGCCTCTATTTAATAGGTGACTGCCTGTTATGGAAATTGAAGGCGCCTCCGCATTTGCAGAATTTTCATTTCTGTGTAATTTTTTCAGTCAGCGAGTTTTGCTGGCTGAGTCACACACCCGTGGGTCTCATGTACCAGACGCTGTGCTTCTCTCGACCACGATTGCTGCAGTGCAGTGGTGTGAACTTTCCCGAGGCGTGGAGCTGGGTCATAACAGGGCACTGGATTTTGAGTGAATTGTGACATTAATCTGCGGAGGGCTATACTGCACGGATGCTCAGAGCGTGGCATTCCGGGAGCAAGCCAACGCACGGCAAGCCTCCAAAAAATGCACACGCACACTCCGTTCCGGGAGAAGCTCCTCGTGGTCTTCATCATCGATCCGGCGTAGTTCATATTCCTACAGTACGCAAGGGCAATAGTTACCAGTCTTTTCTAATTAAGCGACTTACATTGTATTTTATTGATTACAACAAAAACATCCTGCCAGAGGAAAAAAACACTTTCCATTTCGATATCAACGTGAATTATTAACAATTTTCAAATTGCCTTTCTGTTTAAAAGCAACGTTAAAAGTGCTGAAAATATAGATTAGTTGCATATGTGAAATATTGTACTGTCGTGGTGACAATTGAATAATTGTTTATAAAAACGATGATATTTTTCCCAATTTCAATATATCAGGTAAAATATACAATAAACGCCTGATAAACACTGAATAACCTTCTCAGCATGTACGCTGCCATTTAACTGTGCAGGTTAAAATTTGTGTTTTTGTGAATATTAAATTCACATCAAACTCGGCAATAAAGCCACGTTTGGGGAGATGATGAGTGTGCGTGTGCTTCTTCTGCGCGTGGCTGCATCTCAGCCATTTACAATATGCTTTCACAGTGCCATCTAGAGGCAGTTCAGCCGTGATTAATATCGGCAGCATAAATTATTGTTTATTGATCCTCCGCGGTAGTAATTTTGGGAGCTCGTCTTTGTAACCGCTGGGTTTTTTTTTCCCCCCTCTCTCTCTCTTTCTCCCGCATAATGGAAATTGCGGTGATTCGTCTGTGTAATTGACGACACCGAATGCCAGATAAGGCTCCGATGATGGCACACGGTGTTCCCCGGGCGATGAGGCTGCCTGCTCCGCGACCCGCAAACCCTCATAAACGGACGCAGCTGCTAGAGATGAGCGAGCGTGCGTCGCGACACACGTAGCCCCCTTCGGCGCTGGCACTTCGCACGATCTGCAAGTATAATAAAAGGGGCAACCACAAGGGCGGTCAATCAGAGCCCGCGCTCGAGCACAGACAGCATAAGTATTCTCAGGCTCCGAACCAGTGCAGTAGCAGCAGCAGCAGCGTGGAGTGCTTCAGTAGCGACCGCAACTGTAGGACAATCTGACGGGCTCAAGAAGGGTCCCCACCATCTCAACGTCCGTCCATCTATCAATCATCATGAGCACGCAGTGGCCCTGTGTGTGGATATGGCCCTTGCGTAGAGTGAAGCGGGACAAGAGGGCGTCAATTTGTGTAAAAAAAAAATACCCGCAGCTATGTGTGTTTTTGATCCTATACCGTACATTGTTATATAACATTCCGCATAACAACAGGATCTCAAAATTACTGTTATGACGAATTTTACCTGGTGCATGGCCTGTTGACAATATGTAAAGATGTGATTGACATGGTTATAACTTTGGAAGAGTGCTGTGTGCAATATCTTACCATCAAAACCACAGGTTGCATTGATGAGCCGACAGGTGCGTCATTACCGACCGAATTTCCAGATGTCATATGCAATGCGAAAAGTGCCTGCAGTGTTGGTTGATGCCATTTCCTTGTCGGCTGTTGCTATGAGGGTTTATTAAACACAAATAAAAAAACGCACCATAAAATTACCATTGTGGACAGCTTTACACATGTTCCGCTTATTCGAGCTGGGCAATTATGATCATTCAGTGTTATTAAAACCATGATAGCCGTGTCAAGACTACCTCTGCTGTATACTGTATAGGCAGCACCCATTGTAATGTTTCACGTTAATCTCGATGTCAAATCACACTCTCACCCACATCATTCAATAAATTAGCATATTAACAATATTAATCCAAGTAAAATTAGGGAAATGAGCTGCATAATAACCATGAAATTAAGCTAGCAATGAGAAGTGTTATTTTTTTGTAATGCTATATCACGATGGCATCTAATTACACCAAACATAACGTTGCGTTAATGTGAAACAAACGTGTATAATATTTTGATGTTGTGGCCACTGGAGGTGTAATAATGCATACATTCATTTATCTATCAATATCTATTCTTCAGTTCACGGTATATGCTTGGAATGGCATGTATAAAAAATGAAAAAAAAACTCAGATTCACGTTAACTATGCGTCAAATATCCTTCACAATCCAACAAGGTGTGGGGGAGCCTCTCCGAAATCCAGCAGCGGCTTGCCAAAAACGAGCTGTACATTTACACCATTTGCATTGGGTTCATGTCACTCCTGCAGTCATCAGAGGCGCTACTAACAATGTAAAATAAAAAATCCCCCCAAAATATCAAAGACGTGTAATCTCGGGCCGTATGTTTTCTGTTGAGGTATACCATGCATAGGGAAAGGTGAATTATAATGACCTATTATTGGGTTGAATAGTCACCTTGAATCGTTTGGTGGCTGGGGGGGGGGGGGTGAATAGTTCTACTGCATGTGGCCACATCCCACTGTCTGGTTGCTGGACACCCGTGATTCAGAAGTTGCATCTACAACATCTCGGCACCACGTGTCTCTCTCTCTCACCTAACATTCCCCCGGTGACCTCCGCCAACAAGAAAGGCTGCCTCCACTGTTTGCCGCAGGTTACAACGTGTACACACACACATGACGACATACACACTCAACGTGTACACACACACATGACGACATACACACTTAATGTGTACACACACACATGACGACATACACACTCAACGTGTACACACACACATGACGAGGTACACACTCAATGTGTACACACACACATGACGACATACACACTCAATGTGTACACACACACATGACGACATACACACTCAATGTGTACACACACACATGACGAGGTACACACTCAATGTGTACACACACACATGACGACATACACACTCAACGTGTACACACACACATGACGACATACACACTCAACGTGTACACACACACATGACGACATACACACTCAATGTGTACACACACACATGACGACATACACACTCAACGTGTACACACACACATGACGAGGTACACACTCAATGTGTACACACACACATGACGACATACACACTCAATGTGTACACACACACATGACGACATACACACTCAATGTGTACACACACACATGACGAGTTACACACTCAATGTGTACACACACACATGACGACATACACACTGAACGTGTACACACACACATGACGACATACACACTCAACGTGTACACACACACATGACGAGGTACACACTCAATGTGTACACACACACATGACGACATACACACTCAATGTGTACACACACACATGACGACATACACACTCAATGTGTACACACACACATGACGAGGTACACACTCAATGTGTACACACACACATGACGACATACACACTCAACGTGTACACACACACATGACGAGGTACACACTCAATGTGTACACACACACATGACGACATACACACTCAATGTGTACACACACACATGACGACATACACACTCAATGTGTACACACACACATGACGAGGTACACACTCAATGTGTACACACACACATGACGACATACACACTCAACGTGTACACACACACATGACGACATACACACTCAACGTGTACACACACACATGACGAGGTACACACTCAATGTGTACACACACACATGACGACATACACACTCAATGTGTACACACACACATGACGACATACACACTCAATGTGTACACACACACATGACGAGGTACACACTCAATGTGTACACACACACATGACGACATACACACTCAACGTGTACACACACACATGACGAAGTACACACTCAACGTGTACACACACACATGACGAGGTACACACTCAATGTGTACACACACACATGACGACATACACACTCAATGTGTACACACACACATGACGACATACACACTCAACGTGTACACACACACATGACGAGGTACACACTCAATGTGTACACACACACATGACGACATACACACTCAACGTGTACACACACACATGACGAGGTACACACTCAATGTGTACACACACATGACGACATACACACTCAATATGTACACACACACATGACAAGGTAGACACTCAACGTGTACACACACACATGACGAGGTACACACTCAACGTGTACACACACATGGCGAGGTACAGACTCAACGTGTACACACACGACCAGATACACACTCAACGTGTACACACACACATGACGACATACACACTCAACGTGTACACACATGATGAGGTACACACTCAATGTGTACACACACACATGACGAGGTACACGCTCAACGTGTACACACACGCATGACGAGTGTCGTTTGCATGGGCCCTGTTGCAAACGCTCATGAAATGAGGCTCCCTGTCCAATTTCCACCCCGTTCTCTAGCATGGTGCCTGGGCCCTCTGGCCCCAGTGCAGCAGTTCAACCGCCTGCGCTCTCAAAGGCTATTCGAGCATATTAGCAAATATTGCACAAAGTGTTCACGTTACCTTGGGTATTTTTACGTCACCTATACAGTACACATCTCTGCCAGAAATATGCCAATAGGCTGCTGGTTTGTAGTTGGCTAAATGTACGTCTAAAAAGCTGAGAAGCCACGGTATTGTAATATAAGAATGAGAAAAATAACCAAAAATATTTTTGCGCAATAAAAGTAGTGTATTAAAAATGTAAAAAAATGTTTTTGTTACTTTTGCAATCATAAAGCCATTCAGTATTTGACACTGAATACATCAATGTTACCCAAATCTGTTTTTTTTTTATTTAAAAAAAGTAATAGAACACTTTGAAAGTGTCCACAAATCACAGAGTGACAGCATCGTTAACGCGTGTGATATAAATACTGAGTATTTGTTGGCTGGACCGTATCGCGGTGCAGGCATCGTCTGTCACGGGATGCGAGGAGAAGTCCGCAGCGCCATCGCGCCCACTTGTGTGGGAGACGGTGTGCCAACGTGGGTCCTCTCGGCCGCAAGCCACTCGGTAGGGGATATGCCATCGCCAGCTCGCAGTAGACAATGTAAGGATGTCCAGGAGCCAGTGCCCGGAGCAAGCGGGCACTGCACAAATGAGCAGCCAAATTGTTGGAAACAAAGTAAGCAGTTGGTGGCTGGTGACTCAAATATTAAGTGGGCTTGTGCCGGCTGCACAGCAGCGGAGGGCTGCGGGCGGGAGGGCGAGGATGGCACTTCGCATTGGGTACCACAGTGTCTAGCGATCGCTCTGCCAAGAACACACTGGTGTTTGGAGATTGGTGGATGTGCCCAGAACACAGGGCCATTTTATATCAGATATATGATTTTTAGGGCGGTGCCCCGGGGTACCAAATAATACTAAATGACCGAGGCAATTAAATATTTTATTTCGGGGACACTATTTTTTTCCAGGGGTGAACTTGACTCCGCGACTTGGGTACCAATCAATCCGAAATCGGTGCGACTCCACGAAGTCGAAACACAGCGAGGACGATTGCGCTGAAACCCTGAACGCTCGCGTACGCACCGTGGTGGTGGTGCATCGTGAGTACAGCTCGTCGAGATGAGTCGATTGCCGCATCTCCGACATTATTCGAGAGCCGTGGTACCGCCATAACGTTCATATATAAAATACATTTAACTTTTCTTCTTTCACAATGCTTTACTATGTATGGTTTTCTATTTTTAATTTTGGCTGTGACCAGGACCATGAAATATCAGGCCTGTAAGAGACATTATTTTTAAACTGGTGAGGTCACACAGCATCGAAGCCGAGTGGAGGATGATGAGGTGGTGGTAAACCTGCGGAGTGAGGGTGGTTGGCAGGCTTGCATTCTACAATAGCACCACTCCCATACAATATAACACGGATTTATATAGAGTGCAAATGTGGTCGCTTCTCAGGACACTGCATAAACACAGAGGGCATATTTATTTTCGATAGAGACAGTCATAGGTTGAGGAAACAAGGAAAACATTGAGTTTGTACTTGAACAGGGGCAGGGGTTGAACAGCATGAAGACTGGGGGAAGATTGTTTCAGACCATGGAAGAATCATAGAGGTTAACTGGGGGCTCTGGCAAAGCGTTAAAATAGTGCCGTGGTCACGGTTTCATCGGCTGTATTACCCACTCCTGTCCTGATTATGAAATATGGACTGTGGTTAACATTTCAATATCAGCACTCAGGTGTTATTTAACATTTTAGATGCATGCTTTATTGTCAAAGTAGATCCATTTCCTTTACACCATTGACAAAGGGTTGAGATATAAATCATGCCACCTGCCATGCCTGTCTTCAACTATATCACGTCACATTATTGGTTCTTTCGGTAAAGTCACGTAGAAGGGAAACAATAAATAATACAAATTTAAAAAAATATTGCTGTGGTTTTCACACCTGATGATGATTGCTTGTGTTGCAGTCGAAACGTCGTGAGAATTTTATTGTTTTATATTTTTATTATTTTATTGTTTCCCTTCTACGTGACTTTACCGAAAGAACCAATAATAAGAATTCCTGCAGTCACGAAAGCTTTAAATCAAAATTGTATATCATGTCACGTTAAGGTTCAATAAAAACGTATAACCGTAATGTTTTTGCACGTGAAAATGGAAAATACAGTGTGTTGCTTTTATAATATTTAATTTCACGCAAATTGAGAATACTACGACAATTTTATTACAATTTAAATGTGAAATTTGTTATCATCATCCATGGCCAGATAGCCCGTAGGTGTTCATTGCACATTTCGTCAGTTGTTTCCACTTTCCTCTGTCTCGTGCCAATATGCTCAAGTAGTGCCACGTCTTTCTGGCACCAATCTCTGATGTCGTCAAGCTATTCTCTGTTAGGTCCTCCTCTCCGTTCGGTTCCTTCTATTGTTCCAAAAATACACTTTTAATTTCCCTGTTGTTGTTCATGCTACATATGTTTCCAAATAGTGCCAGTTTTCTTCTCATCACTGGCTGCATCAGGTCTTCTCCTATGTTCAATATTCTTCTTCCTTCTACGTTGGTCACTTTTTGGACCTAGCTTAGATGCAGTATCCTTCGGTAGTAATAAATTTCAAGTGACAATATATTATCTCCGTTAATTTTGTTTAATGTCCAAGTCTCGCAGGCATAGAAAGCTGTACTGAACACGCATATTCTTGAGATGTTCAGTTTGGTCTTGTAGCTGATTTGCTTGCTTCTCCAGGTTTTATTATATCCTGCTGTTACTCTTTTTGTTATATCAAACAATATTTGTTCTACCAAACAATATTCTTATGATTCCATATTCAAACTACACAGCATACGTCCACTCCTGCTCATTTTCGTTCACCCAATAATAAGAATTCACCATCGTGGTAAAATATTTTAAAGATGATCAACCATTTTTTAGTCATATGTTCTTATTACATCATCATCATGCCCATCATAGTAAGTAGCAACAAATTCAGATTTATAGTATTTATGGTCTGCATTAGAGTGCTCCATCATTGATTTGAGATTGGTTCACTGTTATTGTATTTTATTGTCCATGCGTGAAGCTGCTAGGCAAATGGAAATGAGCGAGGAACTCCATGAAAAGGCAATTGTACGGATGGTTAGCAGGGATGTGGCACGTGCCAGTGTAACACTCATTACCTGTAAATCTAGAGGTGACGAGTTGACACTATTTTTACGTGGATTTTGTTTAGCTGTTTCAACGCGCATGCGGTAAATGCATGGGGTGCCATCCCTAAAAACTGTTTTATTTTTATTTTCTATATGGAATGTAAATATTAACAATTGTTATATAAGCCTAGTTTATTGATATGGGTGTCCTCAGCACTGTTTCGATGATGAGCGCTAGGGCAATGCTGCTCGTGGGTTTGCAGGGAGCCCATGGAAGTGGGGACTGAGAGAAGCCACAGCTCCTGTCAGGTTTGCCAGAGCGGAGTGATGAGATACGAACTGACGTGCTGGTATTTAGACAAAATCGCCCACCTTCGGCTGCAATGTGGGTCGGTGTCGCAGGCGGGTAGGTGATGAATTCTTCCATCTTCCACCATGCGGTGACACATCGCATGTTGTGCTATTTTAAACCCTGAATTAAGACTCAATCCATCACTGACGCGAATAATTTAAAGACCTGTGAATCACGTGCCTCCTGCACATGGAGTGGGTCATCGAAGTCAGGGCCCACAGTGGCGCCCGCGTGCATCGAAAATGTAGCCCGACTGCGAGGACGGGTCTGGGATGTTGGGGCCCTGAACAGTGTTCAACTCCCAGGTCTCATGGAATCGTTGCATAATGAAATATTTTGATTGGATGTTTTTTTGTATCACATTGATGTTTGTTTGCCGATGCAGACATGCAATTAGTTTCAGTATTAATTATAGCAACGTTTAATAGCCCAGTTTGCAAAGTTTCAAGGTAAGTAAGACACAATTCGTACACGTATTTTGTAATTATGCTACCTAATCGTTTCCTCCGTGAATTCAATTAATAACCAAATAAGCTTTGACTTTGAAACAAAATGCAATTGTTTTTCCAGAAGTCTTTTCTCACTCATGTTCGTAAACGGAAGGAACTCCCCGTGAGATGTTTTCTGTGCGGTTGGAGGGGCCTTGCGAGTGACTCCTGCAGGCAGATGTGCTTTGAGCTGAAGGACGGAACTTGAGATCAGCACCAAGGCACCCAAGCAATAGTTACTTACAGGCTCTGTATGTATGCTGAACTTTTTTTCGCATCGTACGCAGCCAACTGTGCTAATCGGATGTGCTGGTGGCTCTTGTGAATTTGTATTTCTTTACAATTTTTTTTAATGTTAATTGATGTGTATTTCTTAATTCTCGAGCAATACTTGCACTAACGTTTTGAACGTTAGTGCAAGTACTTTACCGCACCTCCGAATGGCACGGTTGGCTACGTGCGGTGCGAAAGACGTTCAACATACATACAAGTTGTGTTCACAAGGCAACATATCTTAGAAGTTAGTTTTTATATATATGTGTAAACGAGGTCGAAATATAGACAATGGGATACATAATAAAGGCACACCAATCTCATACAGTGTTATGCCTAATGAAGGCCGAACCCTGAGTGTGTTTCAAAGCCAAGAGTGGACCAGCGAACCTCAAATTACTGGACACCCTGTTTCAAAATCCCTCTCCCAGTGATCTGCACAGGACTTTTATCAAATGTATACACAGGCCAATTCATTTTGCTTTAACATGCATTACCCGATTAGTTAACAATCATTTTAATATTCAATTCTATGTAATAAGTTGTGTTTAATTATTATAATCCAGTAATACCCCGTTTTACGTCGGGGATACGTTCATGATAGGTGCGACGAATATGGAAACGACGCAAATCAAAGCAGTGTACAGGATAGGTGGAGGCGCAGGCTGAGGATACGAGAAAGGACGATGCTATCAGCGACGTAAGTGTGGGTTGAGGCGACGCAAATCAGGCCGCGGTATAAGTAAGGTGACTACGTAATTTGCGAAACGACATAAACTGGGGAGACGTAAATAGGGGGTATTACTGTACTGTGAATTATGTTATAATGATTACTTATGCAGTACTGCTAATACTTGTTTAATGCTGCAGCTAACATACAAATGTAACATAAAAATCTGTGTTAATTACAGCCTTATGACAACATATATTCGTATGTATGTTAACTACAGCATTATGACAACAATATTAACATTGTATTGAAAGTACTGTATCATGTGTATGTATGTTAACTATTACGATTAGTTGGAAATATTATCCTGGGCTCCCCATCCCCGTACTCTCCGAACCACACAGCCCGGACAACAGGAAATGGGAGTGAGGGGAGATTGGGAAAATATTTTCTGCAGCTCAGCTCTGGACAACTTCAGCCGAAATGAATTCCCGAGTATTTGATTCTGCATGTTAAAGCTGACGTGTTCATTGTCACGCCACCCTCACCTTCATTTTGTTGCATAAGGATAATCTCCCGCAGGTCTTCGTGTAATCTTCAAACTCAAGGACAAAACGTTGCAGTGATATTCATGAGTATACCATTACAATAATGCGCAACATTCACGTGCGTATTCCAAAAATGTCACATTTCATCAGACATAGCTGGAACTGTATTTGCTTTTTATTGTTGGGCTATTTTTTTTTGTTTTCAAGCAGATATCGCCACAGCACCGTCGCATTGCAGTCCTTTTTCTGGCAAAAGCAATGAGGGAATTGAAACGCATTGTACATAAAATATGTATGGTCAGTATATCTCTCGCTAGTTTATCTTTTATGTTGATGCATTCTTGTTTGTCTGAAGAAACCTGTTATTTATGCTACAGCAGTATATATGATTAATGATTGTAAAAAAAAATGTTTTGTTACATTTTACAAACGGGAGCTATTGTGACACGTCCGTGAGCCCTACTATTTAAACCAATAAAATACTTAAAATACATGTGTTTTCTGAACATTCTGTGACAGCGACCATGCCCTGGGGATGCCACGTATGATGAACAGTGTGGCGTTTGGAAACATCCTGGGAAAAAATGCAATAAAATATGCAGAAGGGATTTCCAGGCTGTTCCAGACATCTCTGAGAGAAGCTCTCCATTAACAGTAATCCCAATGCAACTCATCCCCAAATAATCTCGCCTCCACAGTTGCTTTGAGCCTGCCCACAATTTGGAATACCCTGTGCCATTGTGACACAATGAGCATGACGATTGCACAACCAGGGCTCTTATGTTACTTGGTATGGCTTCATGAAGAAGTTAATCTCCAGTCACATTGCATTAAGTCCTACGCCACTCTCGTACGTGACATGTTCAAATTCAGAAAGATGCCTGTGAAAGTAAGCAGGTACAAACTACACGACCATCAGTTATACAAAGCTACTCCTGTATACGTCTGGCAATGTCTTGTAATTTGTAGAGCACTGAGAAATCCTTGAGATGACCTTAACAGCAGCATTGTTTTTGTTTTACCTGCAGTTCTTATTAGAAAATGGGGTGTTCAGGTGTCAGGGGAATATGACCAGAATTTTTTTGTGAAGATCGGCCCTATAAATAATGCGTTTAGTCTCCGCTCAGGCTGCGCTGTACATTCTGGGCACATGATGCTGTGTCACCGTACATTTGTAAGCGGTTGAACACCGTGGTAGGTTCCCTTTTCAAATGTATATGTTTCTCACTTGGCAGGTCACATACATAAATGACAGCCATATTGGCGTAACGGAATTCTTTTGCAGACGAAAAAAAAGTGTGATACGTGGAGCATTGTGGGAGAGATCACCTCGCACGGGAAATGTCAGCAGCAAATAACACGAGTTTTCAAATGATCTGTATCATCGTTTATGAATATTTATAAGGGAAAATTATGTAAAATTTATCAGGAGTTATCTTAGTATTTTTACATTATTTCATAATTACTGTGGACATGCACGGACATTTTTTGTTGTTAAACTTATGAATGTGCTGAAGATTTTTTTTTTCAAAATCTTCATATCTTGACCTGTTTTCTACGTATAAATATTAGAGTAAGTCTTTATTTTAAAAAAGTTTTTTCAGTTAGAATTATTAAAACGGTGCTTAATATATTATTGTATCCCAAAAATTATCATTATCAGCAGCAGCAGCAGCAGCATCCACAGTCGATCCATTGTAGAATGAAACCTTTCCATGTCATCGCATACGTTATGTTCTAGTACTGCTAACATCAGTCTCTTATGCATGTAAATTGATCCCGTCACTCCATCACTGCAGTATTCACCCTCTTGGACACGCTCCCTCCTTAGGCTACTGTTCTGTTATGAGTCTCATCCATCGCCCATCATCCCGTCGAGCAACGTGTCCCTGCCCAAGCCATTTCGTTTTATTAATCAACACGATGTCTTTGATTTGTATGTATTTGTTCCCTGATGATAGATGCATATACATTATTTTTCTGTCTCTTAGTATAATTGCAAGTATGCATCTATCTGAGCTTCATTGTGTACTTTTCAGCTTTTGTTCCATTTCAATTGCCACTAGTATATTGCATGTCATTACCGCACAGTACTGTGTTCAACTTGCTAAAGGTACTCCGTCACGCTCTTCATCGTTATTGTCCCGATCCGTCTTAAACAACGGGCCCCTAGGTGCACACATTTCTTCCGTGTCTTCAACTTGAGTCCCTTCAACGGCCACCGCTGCCCTTCGCTGTATTGTATCAGTAGCTCTTGTGTAATCAACCAAAATCAAGGTTTATCAAAGCAATGATTATAAACGTCTTTAACGTTTTCCTACTTATTGTGTACACTGCTATAAAAATATATGTTTATGCCAAGTACTACACACTGTATATTTGTTTAGTTTTGTTTGTATTCGTGTATGCTAATATTGATAAACGTGCTTTAGTTCAATAACCCATGCGTGCGATACCTCGTCATGTTCAAAGGTTATTCTGTTCCAGAGAAAATATTTTCAAATCAAACAGAATGCTTCAGTGTTTCGTGACAGGTGAAGGGTGGCCCTTCCTCAGAGCAATATCCGGCAGTATAAACACACCATGGTGCACAGAACAGGCGACACTTCAAAGCAAGTGTGTGACCGTCACACAACACGCTCATGCTTTGCCCTCACTCGAGCCAGCACAGTGTCCGTGCTCAAACCTACAAGCCAGATGCGACGTTGCCATTATCGTTTTATGAAATGACAGTATTAATCGTTTAACAAAGCAAGACTCTTTTTTGAGATGGCCGGGTGGCTCAGATTCAAATGCAGAGACCTGTATTTAAATCCAGGCAGCCTCCTGTGCTTAAACCAGATTCTCAAGTATCGTGCAATAATGGTCTCAAGCCAGTCACCAACGACATCACAAAATCACGCATCACATTAGATTTGATTTTGTGCTTCAGATGGATACATTCCAGCTCTGGGAATTCAACATATCAGTTTGATTGTCATGTGATGACCATTTGTCTCTGTGGCAAGGTGGATGCGAGAGTGCTACGCTCTGCTCTGTGGGCCAGAGCTTCCCTGATGGAATCTCAAAGGTAGTTCTGCGTAATCCGCAGAACTGGTGGAAATATTAAATTAAAAAAAGATTCCTATGTCATGTAGCTTATTGTTCATACCTGCGTTATTTGATCCTTTTTGAAACAGGTACTGTATATCGAAAAAGCAATTAAGCCGCTCATCTGCACCATCTTGACATTTGCGTTGGCTTCTTTAAGCCTCGTGGATATACTGTGCTCAATTCGTTGATATTCATGATGTGGTCACCAATATTTTACAGAAGTTTGTGGACGCAGAACAAAGTGTTTAATTTCGTTTCCCTTTGCATTAAATTAAACAAGTAATTGCACGAGTCATTGAGAAAGTTACATAATACAAGATAATCTGAAATAAATGGAGCAATCGCGTTTTTAAATCAATAGAATCACAGTGGGAAGCCGCTCCAGAAAGTGCAATCCTATATTGTATTTTATTTGTCTTCAAAGTGATAATTTACAGCATGTATATTTAAATGTACCGTATAGCTCTCTTTGCCAATCAATACAGTACGATGGACAGAATCAGTGGTAACTGATGGAATTCAGTAGAAAATTGGGACAATGATTTGAGTTCCATCCACAAACCACTTCACTGGGGTTGCTTCCTTAGCCGGGGTTGACCCGGATAATCCTGGAAGTTATTTGTACACAGATCTGATACCGGTATTGTGTTGAACTTTCTTCTTACAGTAAACAATACTGCTTTGATAAGACCCAGTGATCAGGAAAAAATATATTTTCGGATTGTGTCTGTGGAAAAAGTGGCAACCTTACACCAAACATTCAGCCCACACTCACCCACTCACAATCCAGGTAGAATGGGGGGGGGGGGAGGGGGGGCACTGTATGAAATATCGTGACAGCTGTGGTGGTATTTGGTGTAATAATGTGTTGTTCATCTTGATTTTGTGTTTTATTCATCGTTGTTGCTGCATACTTTATCACAGGGCTATTACAGTGAGGGAAAAAAGTATTTGATCCCCTGCTGATTTTGTACGTTTGCCCACTGACAAAGAAATGATCAGTCTATAATTTTAATGGTAGATTTATTTGAACAGTGAGAGACAGAATAACAACAAAAAAATCCAGAAAAACGCATGTCAAAAATGTTATAAATTGATTTGCATTTTAATGAGGGAAATAAGTATTTGACGCCTCTGCAAAACATGACTTAGTACTTGGTGGCAAAACCGTTTTTGGCAATCACAGAGGTCAGACGTTACTTGTAGTTGACCACCATATTTGTACACATCTCAGGAGGGATTTTGTCCCACTCCTCTTTGCAGATCTTCTCCAAGTCATTAAGGTTTCGAGGCTGACGTTTGGCAACTCGAACCTTCAGCTCCCTCCACAGATTTTCTATGGGATTAAGGTCTGGAGACTGGCAAGGCTACTCCAGGACCTTAATGTGCTTCTTCTTGAGCCACTCCTGTGTTGCCTTGGCCGTGTGTTCTGGGTCATTGTCATGCTGAAATACCCATCCACGAACCATTTTCAATGCTCTGGCTGAGGGAAGGAGGTTCTCACCCAAGATTTGACGGTACATGGCCCCGTCCATCGTCCCTTTGATGCGGTGAAGTTGTCCTGTCCCCTTAGCAGAAAAAACACCCCCAAAGCATAATGTTTCCACCTCCATGTTTGACGATGGGGATGGTGTTCTTAGGGTCATAGGCAGCATTCCTCCTCCTCCAAACACGGCGAGTTGAGTTGATGCCAAAGAGCTCCATTTTAGTCTCATCTGACCACAACACTTTCACCCAGTTGTCATCTGAATCATTCAGATGTTCATTGCCAAACTTCAGAGGGACATGTATATGTGCTTTCTTGAGCAGGGGAACCTTGCGGGCGCTGCAGGATTTCAGTCCTTCACGGCGTAGTGTGTTACCAATTGTTTTCTTGGTGATTATGGTCCCAGCTGCCTTGAGATCATTGACAAGATCCTCCCGTGTAGTTCTGGGCTGATTCCTCACCGTTCTCATGATCATTGCAACTCCACGAGGTGAGATCTTGCATGGAGCCCCAGGCCGAGGGAGATTGACAGTTCTTTTGTGTTTCTTCCATTTGCGAATAATCGCACCAACTGTTGTCACCTTCTCGCCAAGCTGCTTGGCAATGGTCTTGTAGCCCATTCCAGCCTTGTGTAGGTCTACAATCTTGTTCCTGACATCCTTGGAGAGCTCTTTGGTCTTGGCCATGGTGGAGAGTTTGGAATCTAATTGATTGATTGCTTCTGTAGACAGGTGTCTTTTATACAGGTAACAAGCTGAGATTAGGAGCACTCCCTTTGAGAGTGTGCTCCTAATCTCAGCTCGTTACCTGTATAAAAGACACCTGGGAGCCAGAAATCTTTCTGATTGAGAGGGGGTCAAATACTTATGACATGCGTTTTTCTGGATTTTGTTGTTGTTATTCTGCCTCTCACTGTTCAAATAAACCTACCATTAAAATTATAGACTGATAATGTCTTTGTCAGTGGGCAAACGTACAAAATCAGCAGGGGATGAAATACTTTTTTCCCTCATTGTATATAGGGTGGGGCAGATGTTTTGTGACCCCCCCCCCCCCATTTAATTATCTAAAACGTAACATTTTTAACGTAAGGTTCGTTTAAAACATAAATGAATATGCAAATGTGGGTTTAGTGGGTGGGGAGAGAAAAAACACATGCTATAGGTATCAATTAATTGGCATACCTGTCAATGAGTGCGGCAGAGTGCCTACCTTATTAGAGATCAGTTCAGACCTTATTGGTCACCCCATGCCCTTGTAAGTATCAACGTTAATCCTACAAAGTCCCATCATCATAAGGGAGAAACAAAAACAAACGTTGTGGTTTTGCTCTCCAACACACCGATGTGCTGTACGAGTATAGTCTCAGTGAGTTCGGAGACTCCCTTCTAGAACCCACGAGCAGGTTAAATGTTGACTTAAAACGTTCGTGACTGCAGGAATTCATATTCTTTGGTTCTTTCGGTAAAGTCACGTAGATAGAAAAATAATAAAGTGAATAAAAAATGAAAACATTAAAAAGCACGACGTTTCGATCGCAACACAAGCGGTCGTCATCAGGAAAAGGGAGTTAGCCTCTAAAGACAAGCTTTTTGTCAAGGTTTAAAATGGGCGTAGCCCAAGTGTCAGCATTTTTATTATTTGTATTATTTTCATTTTATTCACTTCATTATTTTTATTTTTCTGTCTACGTGACTTTACCGAAAGAACCAAAGAATATGAACCACTAGCAGGTTCCAGGGGGTTCCAGATAGGGCCCTACATGATCCTTGTCCCAGTTCCTCCGCCCTGCCGACACGCAGCCGTGTCTATGCCCACCGGCGTGTGTACTGTTTGTCCACCACAGTTGCCGCTGATGGTCACCAGCCGGTGCTATTACACTACGCTACGTGACAAACCTTACTAATTGGCTGTGTCGGGTGGTGGCGGGTTTAACGACACATTTATATATTTACGCGATCTAACCCAAAAACTCTGTTTTATGGACAAATAGACAAACAACATTTTTCGTGCCCGTATTGAAACGTCCGTACGCCGTAAAGACCTGAAAACTAAATTTCCCTGTACAAGAATACAGGTAAACCATATGGGGTTGACAAGCTCTGCATTGGTGGCGGGGGGGGGGGGGGTCACAAGACATGTGGAACAGCCTGTGCACGTTGCTTGGTGACAGTCAGACACTGGGCACTGCTGCTGAGGGGCTGGGGGTGGGGGGTCACAAGACATGTGGAACAGCCTGTGCACGTTGCTGGGTCAACCGTTCTCACACTGGGCACTGCTGGTGAGGGGGGGGGGTCACAAGACATGTGGAGCAGCCTGTGCACGTTGCTTGGTGACAGTCTGACACTGGGCACTGCTGGTGAGGGGCTGGGGGTGGTGAGGGGTCACAAGACATGTGGAGCAGCCTGTGCACGCTGCTGGTGAGGGGGGGGGGTCACAAGACATGTGGAACAGACTGTGCACGCTGCGTGGTGGCCGTTCTCACACTGGGCACTGCTGCTGAGGGGGTGGGGGGGGCGGCGGAAGGGGTTAACCCGGCCCCACAATGCCGCGCGCGCGCGCGCGCACATGCCGCATTATGGCTTCGCGGCGCCTGTCGCCAGCCGTGCGCTAGGGCGAGCACTTGTGCCCCCCTTCTCTCCTCTCTCACGTCTCGACATCATCATCATCATCCTCGTCTCGTTCTTCTCTTCCTCCTCCTCCTCCTCAAGCTCCTCTCGGCGCCGCGCTACAGCAGCCCGGGGTGTTGTTGGCCGCTTGGGGTGGCCGTGAAGGCGGACAGAGCGCGGCGGCGGAGGCGGCGGCGGAGTCGGCGATGCGGTCAAGCGGCGGCCCGTGGCGGCTCCCGGCGGGAGCAGAGGTCTCGGCAGGTGGGGAGTTGATCACACACACTGTCGTCGTCGTTGTCGTCGAAATCATCCGTATTAACATCATCAGTCATCGGCAGCAGCAGCAATGTCATCATCGGCGCACATATCGTCAGCGTCGTAAGAATCAACTTCTTGAGCAACGTCACCACCGGCTTCATTACAAACTTGGTCTCGTAACGTGGTTTGTGGTGCGATGTTCGTCAGCGTCATCGGTAGCAGCGGCATTATCATCCCGCCCCCCCCCGCACATGGTGACCAACATCGTCCTCCTCCTCATCATCACCATCATCAACTTATATGACGCGCGTCGCCTGACTCATTTACCAACTTGGTCGCGTAACGCTACAGGCGACGCGCTGGGTCCGCTTCGTAACCTGCAGCAGAAATTATTAACATAATCAACATCGTTTCAAGTATTGTCGTCGTCCGTTTCATCGCGTAACACCGTGGGGTGCGAGACACGTCGACTGCATCTTTATATTCAACTTGATCACCACCACCAACCACCACTCGGCGTCCTTGCCATCGTCTCCCGTCACGGTCACCTGGCAGGTGCGTGCGCTCCTATCTCGACATCACTCACACATCATCACTCACACATCATCAATCATCAGCGTCTCACCCTCCATCGGCATCATCGCTATCACAAACATCCACACCATCATTACCATCACCGCCGTCACTATCACCATTACCACCATCGGCACCCGGGGGTCTTCCACGTTGCAAAACTCGACGCCGCTTACACCGATCGGCTTCCTCCACTCTCCTCGGGCTGCAGCGGCTCCACGCGAGCCGAGCACTGCCGGGGTCGCTGCCGAGGTCGGGTTCAAGGTCAGGGATAAACTCGGGGTCTGGGTCATGCATCGGCATGGAGCAGACAGCGGTGACCAACCACGTGTCGGCCGTGACGGGTGTCAGGTGTCAGGCCTCGGGAGTACGTGTGTTGGGGTCCAGGAGCCCGGGGTGTTTAAGCCCCCCGTGGCGCCTCGGGGTCTGTACCTGGTGTCGGGGGGGGGGGGGGGAGCTTGGACGTTCCGTCCCCACGCAAAGAGGTGACGGGGATCGGGGGGAGTCTTCCGAGTCCCTGGGAATCGGAGCCGTTGGGATGAATGAACGGGTCATTGGCAGCGTTCTTGATGTGTTGGGGGGTGGACAGCAGAGCTGGCAATACGCGCCGCGTTCGGTTTCTAACGTGGCATGTGTGTGTGTGTGTTTGCCGTGAGTAGATCGTGCGTGTGTGGGGTTTGGTGTTAAGTAACGTTTCGTGTCATTAATGAGCAGAGTCGCGTTGCCGCTGCGCACGGTGCGCGGAGCGGCGAGGCGAGGACCCCTGGCGAACGGCCCGGGGAGCACCGGCCTCGTCAGTCTTCATCTCGCTGTGCCTTGCATTCTCCTCTTCCCATCGCTCCATCCCTCCTCCTTCCCTCCCTGCCTTCATCCATCTCTATATCTCTCAATGCCTCTTCACCCCTTCTATCCGTCCATCTCTCCGTTCCTTTTTTTCCCCTCCATGTCTCTTTCCATACCTCTCCCCACCCCATGATTTCCCGATTTTGCTCTCCATCTCTCTCCATCTTTCTCCGTGCCCTTTTCCCCCAACCTCTCTTCAACCCTGTGATTCCATTCTTTCCATCAGACTCTATATTTAAACATCCTCTCAATCCCCGACATGTGTGAATGATGAGACTGACGGCAGCTTTTCACGAGGAGAATAACATGCCCCGTTTCTGCACCTACTTTCGACCCATACTTGAGTTATTGTGGAAGCTGTCGTCTGGTCCTGATCCCCGAGATGGTTCTGTTCGATTGCTTATTTACCGAGGATCGGGTCGTTGGTTTACTCAGCGTATAAGAAGCCATATTGTGCCACCTCTTTAAATTCTTATTACATCTATGAGCTTAACATTTGTCTATTTTCTGTTGACGACTAAACCACATTTTCCAGTCCGGAGTTGGTTATGATTAATATATTCTCCGATTCAACTAGCACCCGAGCTGACGTCTTCACATGGTGTTTGGAGAAGAAGCTTCATATTAAAGTGTATTTCATGTTTAACATATCTACAAATATATATGCACGTTTGGGTTGACCAAACACTTCACGTTTAAATGTTGATGCTATGGTGTACAGTGTTACGAAAGTATTACATTACTGTGGCAAATATAATCTAAGACTCCAAACCCCCAAAGAAGTTGCAGTTCTATAATATAATAATTACAGGAGACGATGAAAATGTAGTCATATTTTTCTTTCCAAAATAAATCAAGCTTTGGTTAAGCAATTTCATTTTCATGATAAATTCACAGATATGACATCGCGTACCCGTGCATTATCTGCAGTAGATACACGATTGTGGAGACGCAATACCGAGTTAATGGCCCTTGTCAAAACCCATTGCCCCTTCTGCTGCTGATTGTATTATGTCATGCTAAACCTGAACTCGCCACTAGGTGGCAGTCTGATCCAGGCTGCTGTAATTCGCTCACCAGTTTTTGAAACATCTTTCATGATAATGGACAACTTGAACCTAATGGTTTTTAGTTTTTCATGAACTTACAGCAGTTTTTATTGCTAAATCTTGAAGTGGAATCGAGTACAAGGAATTTTATATTTCACATGCTTCTACGTGCATTCTATTTACTGCATTGCAGATGGCAAAATAAATAATTGTATTACAGTATTTCATTTACACGGATGTAAAAAATATATAAATGATCTGAATTGAAGGGCATTTATAGAATTTGATTTAATTAAGGATGTATTCATACTAAGAGACCATGTAATATTGCATTTATTATATTATCGCATTGTTTCCCATTTTGTATTATCTCATTGAGTGTCGTATTAAACTAGATATACGTTTACTATCGTGAAGTGTTTACTCAATCCTCTCGGTGTAATAGAAATTCTGAAAATGATATTGCTCAATTTGTCACACTAAATGTTTGTAATGTTATTGGAACTCATCCTTTATACAGCACTGCCTAGAAACTCATGGAGCAACTCTATGTACTTAATATAATTTTAGGAAACGAAAGAGATACATTGTTCCATGTCAGGAATAATCAAATTTTTGGAAAATGATTTTGCATTTCTCTTTTGTAATTAGAATGTATCTATGTTTCAGTGTGTTGCATTAATATAAGACTTCCTGCAGCCTGTTAATCTACTCCCGACTGTTTTTTCCAGTTGTAGTATGTACATTTTTAGTTTTAAATGGCAATGGATATTGCCATTTAATGTGAACACGTCACAATGTTTACACATTACTGGACTCTTTTAAAATGCTTATTTTTAAAAATAAAATTGAGGTGTCACGAAACATTTTACGAGACAAATGTATCGTTTACGTTAAACTCCCTTTTATTGTTGACCAAGGCCTCTGTGTTCCTGCAGAGGTGGAGCACCTTGCTGAATATCTCTTGGAGGGCAACTTTGAGGCTGTGCTGCATGACCCCCTGGTGCAGCGGGTCCTAGCAGATGGGCAGGCCCCATATGCAGATTATGCCACGCTGGATGTTTACTTTGAACAACTCATAGGCAGCTACTTTGAAAATGATCAGGATGATGACATTCACAAGTAAGTTTCATTTACAAATGTCACAGTTATTTTTTCCCCACTTTTCAAACAAAGTGCACATTGGTGGAACATTTTGTTCTCATATCTCATACATATCTCATACATATATAGTCTTTACACGTAAATGTTAATTATTCCCATTGGGTTCATTAATTTTAAAATAATTAAAGATTTGGTTTTAATCATTTACTGATGCATTCTTATTTCAGGCAGAGTGTAGTATTCTTCAGTGCAGTGGCATGTCTGCAGCTCTTTGTGCAGTCTAACTGGGTAGGACCTCCGGTTGATATCATCCCAGCGGATATATTCCCTGCTGCTGTGGACAAATGTGGCATTCAGGTATGAACACATGTACACTTAAATCTAATCATTTGCAGTTCAGTGCATGATATTTATCTTGTTTAACGTATGACCTCTAATCCATGGATCGAATGACTGTTTCAGAAATTCACAGAAGCCACACTGTCAGCACTGCAGGTGAATGGGGAACCTGTGTATGACCTGGTGGCCTACCCTTTCCTACTTCTCCTGGCAAGAACCATCCTGGTGACATGTCAGGCCAGACTGGAGCACTTCAAGGTTAATGAATACTTTGCTTTGTACCCATACACATGATTTTTTATTGTCTACACATACCACTATTTGATAAAATTGCATGAATGTGGACAATGACAATCGTTCATTTTCCAGATGGCGCCCTGGTGGACACTTCGCTGCCTCAATGTGCACCAGAATTTGCTTGGTGACCGTTCTCCCATTCTCTACGCGGCTGCTCAGAGCTGCATTGAGCAAGGCAAGTCTGCACAAGCATGAGCTATCTTTTGTCATGACCTCCTCTGGGGACCATTCATTCCCAAGTTATATTTTTGCTTTGTCTCTTTTAAAATTAGGTTTGTGATGCAGTGGTAACGTGTCAACTTTTATTAGAAGTTGCCATTTAGCTCTTTATATGGAATCCAGTTAAACTTTGGTAAGTTTAAACTACAATAATAATATTTGAGAATCATAAATATGTTGAGGGACTTTATAAGAGATATAAAGGAACCCAAGTATCCTATTTATAAATGCACACTGAGCCTGAATTAACTTTTTCCCCCAATTTATTTTCCAAAACTATTTAATGTTTTGTACAACTGCATTACTGCCTGTTATGCTGTCAGCGTTATTATTTATCATTGGATGTTAGGCTTGTATTATTTCGATTGCTACTTATGACCCAAGTTACCCTTTAAAAAAACTGATTTTAGATCTCAGTGGGTTCTCACTTCGTAGAAAGGAAACATACAAAAAAATGTCGTATAATTTAGAGACTAGGTTATTTTAAATGCAGATGCGTTGTATTGAGGTTGGGGTGTATTGATCTTCCTTGTTTTTGTATAGTGGGTAAGGAAGAGGAGTTGCAGACCTCAGAGGAATGTCGGCATCTGGCAATACAGTTCCACCTGGAGGCTGCATACACCTTTCTCTTTTATTACGACTACAAGCGTGCCAAGGAGGGCTTCTCAGCAGCACAGAAAATGGCTGGCTTGGCTATCAACTTGATCGGTAAAGTTGTATTACCTGCTATGGCTACAAACTGTTTTACAGCTGTTGCTTTAGTCAATACCTAACTGAAAAATATGAGGGTCATATGATAACCTATTTCTCATGAAAAGATACACAATATTTATGATGAATAGTACAATTGGAACAGTGTTGAAAAGAAGTTGTTTATTACAACGAGCCACTAGAACTTAGTTTGTGCATATTAATACAATTACAGGGACTCCTCTACTTACGAACGAGTTATGTTCCAGAGGAATGTTCATAAGTCGATTTGATCATAAGTCCAACTTTACTCCTGTCGATTCCAAAAATGCTCTATGGCATGTACACTAAACACGGTGAATGGTTTTAACAGTTGTATCATCTCCTGTAGATGCCACTGGTTCTTCATGTTCTGCAGATGTAGATGCTAATTTCCTTTGGTGCTTGTGTTTCCTCTCTACTATATCTTGACTTAAAGCTTTCGTGACTGAAGGAAATCATATTCTTTGGGTCTTTTGGTAAAGTCACTTAGAAAAAGTAATAACAAAATAATTTGAATTATTTAAAAAAGAAAGTGAATAAAAAATAATAAAAATATCACGACGTTATTTTTTCTATCTACGTGACTTTACCGAAAGACCCAAATAATATAATATTTCCTCTCTACTCTCATGAAAAACGTACCAAGAGATGTCTGCAGAGTTGCTCTCTCTTCATAAATCAACTTGGAGCAGGCAATATCAATGTGAACAGCTCCAACTGGACATATGGACAGGTTTGTTCGTATCTCTGAAAGTTTGTAAGTCGAATGTTCGTAAGTAGAGGAGTCCCTGAATATAAAAAGTGATGTTCCTTGACATGAGGTGCATTGAAGTGCTTGGATTTCCTCTGCCTCCCTGGTGCAGGTGCCCTAGGAAAACGCACCCAATTTCAGCAGACAGATGTGGCCCAGCTCATCGTGGAGGTGAAGAGGGAGGACAACCCTCTTCCACCGAGTGTGCTGAGCCCCAGCCCGACTCCATCACAGCACATGCCCAAGGTTCTCTACATGCTCCATCATGTGCATTTTATTATAAGTCACATTTTGATGCACTTCACCAAGAGGGGTAGCATTTTAGCGGTAAGTTATTATGCACAAACTACTTCATGTACCTTCTCATACTTTCCTTTTACATTTCAATGTGTGTGTTTTGTCCATCGATGTGTGCAAATGAAATAAAATAACAGATACGTTTTAACTATTCAAAGCATGCTTTAATATAAATGTTGTAGTGTTAGTTTATATATATAAAAGTTTGTTTCAGCCACATATAAAGTGCATTTACTCCCAAACTTGAATTTCGTTATGCATTATATGTTCTGGTGAGTGGTTGCAACTTGGACCTATGTTGTGGATTGCTCATAATAACGATGATGGTTATGGTGATGACAGCATGTTCTCACGGTACTGCTCGGGCTGTGTTGTGCGTGGACAGGATGTTCAGCTGGGTGACGACCTTCTACTGAACAAGGTGAAGCTCGCCCATCCGGAGGAGGTGCACATGCCTGAGCTGTGCGCTGAGGAGTTGGCTGTGGTTCTGGGTGTATGGTGAGGCTCTCACGGAATGCCTTTTTAGCGGCATTGACACTTCTTACTTTTCAATGTTGGCTTTAAAATTGTTTTAAAATCACAAAGTACATATCAACATTTAAAATGGCACAACATCTGAAGGATTTGTTTTCTTTAGAGCTGATGTTTTGTCCAACATTTTTTGTTTGTTTATGATTTGGAGGTTCTTTAGTGGAACACAGCAGTTTCTGCACAATTGGTCTTTACTGCAGTTTCCCAGGAGGAAGGTTTAGCGAGAGAAATGAGCGGGAAGAAAAGTCAATGCTGAAAATAACTTTTTGTATCCATTCGGCACGTAAAATACTGCCTTGGATAAAAGCAACTTGTATGTGTGCGTGCTGAATCGTAAAGAGACAATTTTAATACCAATCTGGAAGAGGCAATAAAATCAAGATGTTATTTAATAACTGAAGCAAGATTTTGCATGAATAGGCATGATTGCTTCTTAATTTGTTTTCATTACATGCTGTATGGTTGCACCGCATTGTAAATGAGCAAGTTACGATTTCATTTGCATTTATTGAAACTGCCTTTGATCAAAACCCCATTTGGGTGGTACATCTATATGTGCCATTTTTTGCTTCTTTAGCTTGATATAAACACGCAGAATATACCGATTTAGCATAACATGATTGTGCTGTTGATAGTAAACAATGGTATGCAAAGTATAGGCACTGTATTTTGCACTAGGCTTTGGATTAAAGCAAGGTAAGGGCCTCTGAACCCTGTGGGATCCTGTTTAGAAGTAGGATTGACAGAACCACACACAAGGTGACATTTACCATGAAAAGAGGTATTGCATAATTCAGTAGAATTGTGTAGTCCTTTATTGCATATTGCAGTGTCTTGTTCTGCTTCTGGATCTCTCTATCTTTATGCCAGTCAAGACAAGTAGCAATCTCATACCTGTTGACAATTGTAGCATTTTTGGTGATTGCATATTGGGAACACAGCTAGTCCTGCTTACAGCATGCTCAGGTCTGTTCTCCACATGGTACACGTTAATTAAGCATAGTGTTTAATTAAACTTGTGGTGGTCAAAACAGGGGGGGGTCACAACATTTGATTAACTTTTATTTCAAGTATATGTAAGCGTAAAATATGTGTTTCAATCCACTCAGAAAATTGTGCACATTTTACACTCGTAGGTTAAACGAGAAACAGTCAGCCTCAAAATAACACTTCCAAATATACATGTTAAAGTTTTAAACATTATAAATAACTGGCGATTAACTGCAACTGACACATTAATGGCCACCGAAGGTAATGGTAGCAATCCCCGGTACAACTATCTTGTGGCACCAAGGCTTGGGAGAGGTCACTTTATAATGGACTCGGTTTTGAAAAGTATCATGATTATGCCTACCCTGACGATGGCCAGCTTCCAGTACTGTAAAGGGCACTTGTTAAAATAGCAAGAGAGGGCCGTGGCGTATGGCTCTGCCTATTCGGTGAGCTCTCTCTAATGGGTTTGACAGCTGACACCTATGCTCCCTCTCTCATGCCTTTGCTGCCTCACATGTGTAGGTGAGCTCGTCTCATGGGTAAAGAGGGTGTTGGGCACATGGCTTCGGGCCCAACTTCCTGAGCATAACTCTACATCTCTCGTTAACTTGGCAGTAGAGTCACAATTTGACAAGGTCCTTTTGTTTTGTATATATACTATGTGCCAGCTGGCCTTTCATGATGTTGAAAAGCATATGCTTTGCAATGATGCACATAGAGTCCAACAAAGATGATTGGGTAAATTAGAAGACTTGCTGAAACTGGCTGTTAATTTGTATTTCAGTAGAATGGATGCATTGCTCGATTTAATCCACGCTTTTTACTGCAGCATAATACAACTATAATTTACACCTGATACTTTGCGTGAGCTAAGGTATTGCTAGTGCTGAAATATTCCTTTAATGACTTGCAGCAACTTGAGCAGGAAGCATCATGTGTCGTGTACCAACGGCAAGTGTGACAGTAACTACACATAAGGGAATTGCTGATCCTTGGCGTTTGTGAGGCCACTGCCATGTGTGTACATATACTAGCATAAATCGAACTTGCCAGAGTTCAGCTTTTCAGCATTAACTTTTCTTGACAGTCGAACAATGATGGAGTCATGAGAAAAGATGTAAAGAATTTCCAAAATTTACCTTAGTTTTTTTTGCTTTTCCATTTCCCCTGCGAGTTTTTTGTGTGCCTTGAAGTCCGAACCAGACTTGTGCTATTTAGTTATAAGAATTCAATTATGCTTCTGTTGGAGGATTGTTAAGTGAATCTAAGGCAGTATTGCAAGCCCCTTTTATCTGAACCATTAAACCTTGGTTATTTCAAAACTAGGCTTCCTTGTGAAGTCAAACCAACACCATTGACGATTAATCAAGACCATTTTTTGCCACTGTAAATGTAAGGCACATTGCATTTGAGTCTTCAGCCGTAGTGCCTACTAAAAGACTGTTTAACTACTTACTCGGTTTTGAGTTCGAGTATATTTTTTATGATGACTCATAGATGTATTATGTAACATTCTTGGCAGCACGGATTTACAGAAGAACAGTCCTGTACATCGGCTAACAACAGAGGAAATTTCTGCATTTGCTGTGGTAAGTCTTCCTCGAATAACATTTGCATTTTTTTCCTTCTATGCACTGATTATGCATAATTTTCTCCTAAATATTTCCTTTTTTTTTAAGAAAATCTCCTGCTGAAGTCTTTCCACAGTTACCTCACGACATAATCTTCAGAGTTTTTCAACGGCGTTCTTGGAGGTCTTGCATCGGTATCCTGAATGACATGTCTCGTCACGCATCTGAGCTTTTCTAAGCCTGTTAAATCGATACCAGAAGTTTACGTATTTTAAGTCGGTCATAATTACTGCATAACACCGAGTTGATTAAAATAAAACCTTTCAAAAACCACAAAACAGGCAGCTGGCATTCTGTTAATGGAGTTCATCCTGCAATGTAAATACTTTCATTAGAATCTCCTGGAAGGAATCCAGAAGGCTTGGTTAAAAAAACTAGTCTCATGCTTAAAAAGGAAGTGTTATGATATTTTTTTTACCTTAAGTTTGAGCTATGCTTTAATCTGTCTTCTTTTCCTGTCCCGTCTTGCTTTCTTAGACCTGAGATGTTCTTTTGTTCACGTTGCTGTCTGAATTCCTGAGCCTGGGGACAGCAGCCAAGGAGCGCTGGCTGTCCTGCCTGGTTTGTCTATCTCGTATGCCTCCCCGTGTGTGTGCGCGCATGTGTGTCTACGTATGTGTCCGTGAGTACATCTCTGTTCCCATGCGTAATGTGGTTGCGTGTGCTTATTTGTTTTCACTATAAAGAGAGTACTGCGAGTTTGTTTTTCAAAACAAACGAAACGTGTTGGTATTGATTTAAATAGTATTTATTTATCTAATTTACAACATGATTTTCTTAAGAGTGGAAATATAAAAAAAAGAATCCAGGAAGTCAATATGTCTAGACTGGAAAATTCATTTATGTTTCCACTGTTAAATACTCAAGGCGTAAGGTGAGACTTGAGGCATCGTTAATAGTGACTCACTGTCTGAATCTCTGGACCCCCTCCACACTGTTAATTATTTCTGAACACTCCATAATTTGTTCATGTCAATGGTTGATATCGTTTCAGTGCACAAGAAAAAGGATTGTGGTTGCTTTCTGTGGGTAAAGCAGCCAAAGTGTTTTCACTAGCCCATTAGTGTTTGCTTTGGTAACTCATTAGCAGAATGGTTGTGTGCTGTATTAAAAAGAAAAAGGTATGGGACAGGTTGTTTATCTTGACTCCTATGTGCCTGTCAGCAGTGCATTTGTCTGTGGCGCAACACTAAACTTTCTCGGATTTTATTTAGTAGCCAGTTTTATTTTTACATAATTTGTTTAGTGGTGCCACGGTGGCATGATGCTAACTGGTATACAGGAGGTTGTTGGTTCGATCCCAACCCTGACGTCGAAATATTTGGAGTTTTCATGTTCTCCCTATGGTCGTATGGATTTTTCTCCGGGTCCTCCGGTTTTTCTCTCCACATTTAGAAACATGCATTTTCCGAATTTGCTCTAAATTTTCACCTGATAAGCCACTTTGTTGAGCTATCATTTGTGGCCAAAGTTGCTTCTGAAAACAGTTATATAGCTTAGTGGGCCTTACCTGGTAAAATAAAAATAGTAAAAAAAAATTCTGTCAGGCCCTTGGTTATATTTGATTGCAATGAATATATATCTTGTAATAAATTTGATGAAAGTAGAATGATTTGTTTATAAACTAAGTTGTAATTGTTTTTAATGGTTAATTTTTCTATTATTACCTAAAATGTCTTTTTGAAAAATTTTAATCTGCGATTTACTCAACGAATCATGATCTCACTGTCTGGGTGGCTCTGCGTCTGCCTGCAGAAATCCTTGAACGCAAAACCAAATATAAATCAACACTTGTCCAAGAACGTTTGGCATTTATTCAGACACAGGCGGTTCCAACCTGGAAAAGTACATTCTGTACTTTGCTGCCAAGCTCAGTTATACAATGGTCCGCTTGCTTCCTGGCCAAGTATACCTGGAATTTCATCTGATTTGTTACCGAAGCATCTTTGTGTAAATAAAAGTAAACTTTCCTTTAAGGGATCTTTTGTACTGCTTCTGCTTGCTTCCTACTGGAACAAAACGCATAGTATATGAAAAGATTGTTTAAAGTCACAAGATTGTAATGAGATAATTTTGAAGCATACGATAACGTCAATTGCAAAAACATTTTCTCGTCTTTTCCGAGTAGACATGCCATCATTTCACATTACAGATGACAGCATAAGCCTTGCAATTTTTCATCCATGGAGATTCTTGAACACGTGGTTTAATTGTTCATGTGTAGAACCTTGTGTCGTTCATAGAGAACTTGATAACACTACCTAACACAATTTTTGTTCCTGGGTAATAAGTGTTATTTCGTTATTGCTTATGCCTAAAAAGTATAGAAAATGGCTATCATTCCCCATACACTTTGCTTTTGTGACCAGGACGGTGATATTTTGAAATTTACTTATTTTCAATGAGAAAACGGGCTAATTTGTGTCTTTTCGTTCACATACAGTAAAAATACAACATGAATTAAAATTAACATGTATTTATAGTAAAGTAATTCAATAATGACTAAAAAAGATTTAGAAGTGAGTAGTTTTTGGAGATTTATGATTATACTATAAATCACTTTCACGAATCAGCCCCCAAATGTAGTCTCCCATCATGTTCTCGTTATACTGTCCTTGGTAGCGGCGTTCAAAGTCCAGTATATCCAGGTGGAAGCACTCGCCTTGCTCCTCCGAGTACGCTCCCATGTTCGCCTTGAATTTATCAAGATGAGCATCATGGATATGGACTTTGAGGGACATCCTACAGCCCATTGTGCCGTAGTTTTTCACCAGTCTCAACCAGGTCCACATAGTTTTCGACCTTGTGATTGCCCAGGAAGCCACAAACCACTGCGACACAGCTGTCCCAAGCTGCTATCTCCTTACTTGTGAGCTTCTTGGGGAATTCATTGCACTCTAGCATCTTCTTTATCTGTGGTCCGACGAAGACACCGGCTTTGATCTTTGCCTCAGACAGCTTAGGGAAGAAGTCTTGAAGGTACTTGAAGGCTGCCGACTCCTTATCTACAGCTCTGACAAATTGTTTCATAAGGCCCAATTTGATGTGCAGTGGTGGCATCAGCACCTTCCGGGGGTCCACCAGTGGCTCCCACTTGACGTTGTTCTTCCCCACAGAGAACTCGGTCCGCTGTGGCCAGGCCCGCCTGTGGTAGTGCGCCTTGATATCCCTGCTGTCCCAAAGGCAAAGATAGCAGGGAAATTTGGTAAAACCGCCTTGGAGACCCATCAGGAATGCCACCATTTTGAAGTCTCCGATGACCTCCCAGCCATACTCAAAATACTTCAAGGCTTTCAGCAAGGTCTTCATGCTGTTGTAATCCTCTTTGAGGTGCACCGAGTGAGCCAGGGGAAGAGACGGGTACTTGTTACTATTATGGAGCAGCACGGCTTTGAGGCTCCTGGATGAGCTGTCAATGAAGAGGCGCCACTCATTCTGGTTACAGGCGATTCCGATTGCCTCGAACAGACTGGTAACATTGTGGCAGAAGCAGAGCCCATCTTGACGGGTGAAGAAGCTGCAAAAAGGTTGGTGACGCTTCCTCTGATCTGTGACTTGCACACTTTCATCCAACAAATTCCACTGTTTGCGACGTCAAAAGCTCAGCATTGGACTTGGTGAGACCAAGATATCTGATCAAGTCGTTGAGGTATTTTTGGTTGGGGTAGTATGGGTTTCTCTCCTCAGCTCCACCTCTTAAATTGTCATCTGGATCTACAATGTCTTCCTTGCTCTCTGACTTGCTGCTCTCTTCTAAAGATGGCTGCTCTCTCTCCGGAGGAGTGGGTACGGGGAGTTCATGGCATTGTGGCACCGGGGTGATAGATGAAGGAAGGTCCGGATACGTGATAGGTGCATTCTTGCCAGTCTGACGTTTGGAAGTGGTCAGTGGGTTCCTGTCAAATTCTTGGGATAGCGAACTTCATGGCTCTTTCCCCTCTGTACCATCCTACAAAAATACATTTATTTCACCCATGACTAATGTGTAAGAGATTCTCGCAACATTTTTCATATATGATATATTTTTTCAATAACACTGAAAATTGTAAAACATTTAAAAATTTAAAACTTTTACAATTAAAAAAATTGTAACAAATTTTATAACAGAAAATTCCGAGCAACAATTGTCCATCTTACCTTCCAGAGTTTTTTTGCATTCGCAGGTGAAATGAGGTGCCCAGGGTTTGTCTTGATTCCCGACAGGCATGCCGAAATATGCCTTGTAGGCCTTGCACATCTTAGCAGGTGCTTGCACAGAGTAGTTTTTGGCCGCAGACATAGCAAAATGCGTCTGCTGGATGCTTGCAGCCTCTTGATGCCATCTCAGAAAAATGCAGATATGTATCCACTTAGACAGCTGGAACTAAACTGAACTGGTGGGATTTCGATTTAAAGCTTTCGTGACTGCAAGGATTCATCTTCTTGGTTCTTTCGGTAAAATCACATAGAATGAGAATAAAATAATAAAATAAAAATTCTCACGACGTTTCGGCCACAACACAAGTAGCCTTCTTCAGGTGCTTCAATGAGCGCTGCTAAGATTGGTAGCGTCTTTTAAGCTCGGTGAGAGGCGTGAAGACGCCTTGACAAAGGAGTTTACATATCAAAGCCAGATAATTTAGCATTGAAATAGTTGAGGGAGCCATTAATCGGTTGGTATTACCTTAGAGTCGCGGCATCTCTTCAGAAAGGTGAGAGACTCGATTAATTGAGCCTTGTCACAGAGTCTGTTGAAAGATCTTAAGGTTGTGTGGAATCCCTCCCCGTAGAGGCAAATAAATTTCGATTTAAAGCTTTCGTGACTGCAAGGATTCATCTTCTTGGTTCTTTCGGTAAAGTCACGTAGAGTGAGAATAAAATATAATAAAAATAAAAATTCTCACGACGTTTTGGCCACAACACAAGTAGCCTTCTTCAGGTGCTTCAATGAGCACTGCTAAGATTCGCAGCGTCTTTTAAGCTCGGTGAGAGGCGTGAAGACGCTGCGAATCTTATCAGCGCTCATTGAAGCACCTGAAGAAGGCTACTTGTGTTGTGGCCGAAACGTCGTGATAATTTTTATTATATTATTTTATTCTCATTCTACGTGACTTTACCGAAAGAACCAAGATGATGAACTGGTGGGCTTAAGGCCCCTGTATTTATACTATTTATATTACTGGAAAGTTATAGAATGTTCTAGAAGTTACTCTAAGTTTACTCAGCACTGAATCTCTCTGGAATGTTCTGGAAAATAGGTAAATTTCAAAATATCACTGTCCTGGTCACAAAAGAAAAGTTTGTGGGGAATAATAGCCATTTTCTATACTTTTTAGGCATAAGCAATTAGGAAATAACACTACCCAGGAACAAAAAATGTTTTGTTACACTGTGTAACTTTGGCAGCACTCCCACTTGTCACTGCTTATTTTAGAGCAGTGGAAACCAATATACCATCTTAAAATAATTCCACTTCAGCAGTATATATATAAAAAAAAGTCGTTTATGATTTTAAAAGTTGCCATTTTTTTATTTGTACTTGTTCAGATGTCAATTTATTTGAAGCCATTATTATAATTACAGATTAGGTAAAATGCTGCGAGTTACATTTCCTCAAGGTGGCAGCAGACTTATAATACTGGCCTTTATCCTGTCCAAGGACGAGTGTATTGCAGTAAATCTGAAACTTGCAAATGAAAAGGGCGCGGTGACACAGACCTATTTAATTTGAAGGTTATAATCCCTTGTTCATCATGACGTCCTTTTTACTTTGATGTCTCAATAGCATTACGGAGATCGCGTGACGTGAGGGTTCTGCCTTTGTATTTAGGGTTGTAAGTTGACGCTGAGGAGGGGGGAGGAGGCGCCTCGGCCCCCCCATGTGGAGTGACATCAGTTGCTAATTATTATGAATGGTGGGGGGGTCCATTAGGAGGACATCACCTCATGATTATTAATGAGGGGGGCTGTTCTATGTGGAGTGACGTCACCTGCTCATGATTATTCATTAGGGGGGGTCCATGTGGAGGACGTAACCTGTTCATGATTATTGAGGGGGGCTGGTTGACGTGGAGTGACGTCACGGGCGTTGCACACAGACATTTTTGCCTCATTATAGTTGGTAATAATGGGGGGGTGGTGTCCATTTGGAGGACGTCACCTGCTCATGATTATTAATGAGGAGGGGTGGGGGCGTGTCCATTTGGAGGACGTCACCTACTCATGAATATTAATGAGGGGGGCTGGTCAATGTGGAGTGACGTCACGAGCGTTAAGGACAGACATTCCTGGGTGATTATAGTCGGTATAATTCACCTGTATCGTAACTTTCGTAATCCTGTGTAGCATTGCGTTCAGTTTTGGTATAGTTTATTAATCTTTTAAGGTTCATTAACTAAAACAATAAATAACCGAATAGCACAGTAGCTGCTTCATTGTATACTGAATCTAAAGTGTACTTTGTAACCGTCGAAGTGATATCACATTCTATCCATAGAAATTCAAATTATGCTATTGGAACATGCGGCAGTGTTTATTTGCTTCTATTTAGTGTTGCCTTCCTGTTGTCCTGCTTATGTTGGTCATAATGGCATAATCCAGAGCATGTGTTATCTTCTGCACCCAGGAGCCAGCTTCTTTTTGGTTTTGGAAACCCAGGATGTTACTCCTATAATGGTTATTTTGTTACTTTGCATTTGGATGTGGTGTGCCCATCAGTTGTGGTAGCTTGCAAAACGTGCTGTTTTAGGGAGAGCATAGTTCCACACGCGATTATAGACTAAATATGAAATGCATCTGTTGAATACATTGCAAAACTGGTATATCGTTACATGCCCACCGCATATAAAGGGCAAGGACGTACCTCCATATGCTTGCCTGGAATGTTGATCTTGTTTTGGGTGCAGTAGCACTGTAGTGCGTACGGCTGCTCTCCATATACAGTGAGGGAAAAAAGTATTTGATCCCCTGCTGATTTTGTACGTTTGCCCACTGACAAAGAAGTGATCATTCTATAATTTGAATGGTAGGTTTATTAGAACAGTGAGAGACAATAACAACAACAAAATCCAGAAAAACGCATGTCAAAAATTTTATAAATTGATTTGCATTTTAATGAGGGAAATAAGTATTTGACCCCCTCTCAATCAGAAAGATTTATGGGTCCCAGGTGTCTTTTATACAGGTAACGAGCTGAGATTAGGAGCACACTCTTAAAGGGAGTGCTCCTAATCTCAGCTTGTTACCTGTATAAAAGACACCTGTCCACAGAAGCAATCAATCAATCAGATTCCAAACTCTCCACCATGGCCAAGACCAAAGAGCCCTCCAAGGATGCCAGGGACAAGATTGTAGACCTACACAAGGCTGGAATGGGCTACAAGACCATTGCCAAGCAGCTTGGTGAGAAAGTGACAACAGTTGGTGCGATTATTCGCAAATGGAAGAAACACAAAAGAACTGTCAATCTCCCTCGGCCTGGGGCTCCATGCAAGATCTCACCTCGTGGAGTTGCAATGATCATGAGAACGGTGCGGAATCAGCCCAGAACTACACGGGAGGATCTTGTCAATTATCTCAAGGCAGCTGGGACCATAGTCACCAAGAAAACAATTGGTAACACTACGCCGTGAAGGACTGAAATCCTGCAGCGCCCACAAGGTCCCCCTGCTCAAGAAAGCACATATACATGCCCGTCTGAAGTTTGCCAATGAACATCTGAATGATTCAGAGGACAACTGGGTGAAAGTGTTGTGGTCACATGAGACCAAATTGGAGCTCTTTGGCATCAACTCAGCTCGCCGTGTTCGGAGGAGGAGGAATGCTGCCTATGACCCCAAGAACACCATCCCCACCGTCAAACATGGAGGTGGAAACATTATGCTTTGGGGGTGTTTTTCTGCTAAGGGGACAGGACAACTTCACCGCATCAAAGGGACGATGGACGGGGCCATGTACCGTCATATCTTGTGTGAGAACCTCCTTCCCTCAGCCAGGGCATTGAAAATGGGTCGTGGATGGGTATTTCAGCATGACAATGACCCAAAACACGCGGCCAAGGCAACAAAGGAGTGGCTCAAGAAGAAGCACATTAAGGTCCTGGAGTGGCCTAGCCGGTCTCCAGACCATAATTCCATATAAAATCTGTGGAGGGAGCTGAAGGTTCGAGTTGCCAAACGTCAGCCTCGAAACCTTAATGACTTGGAGAAGATCTGCAAAGAGGAGTGGGACAAAATCCCTCCTGAGATGTGTGCAAACCTGGTGGCCAACTACAAGAAACGTCTGACCTCTGTGTTGCCAACAAGGGTTTTGCCACCAAGTACTAAGTCGTATTTTTTTCGATTTAAAGCTTTCGTGACTGCAGGGATTCATCTTCTTGGTTCTTTCGGTAAAGTCACGTAGAATGGAAATAAAATAATAAAAATAAAACATAAAATAAAGTTCTCACGACGTTTCGGCCACAACACAAGTAGCCTTCTTCAGGTGAAGAAACAGGACTGTCCAGAAGACAGCGCTTGAGTGAACACTGCCAAGCATGGACCACGTCTTTTAAGCTGTGTGGGCGGAATCATGACTAAGTCATGTTTTGCAGAGGGGTCAAATACTTATTTCCCTCATTAAAATGCAAATCAATTTATAACATTTTTGACATGCGTTTTTCTGGATTTTGTTGTTATTCTGTCTCTCACTCTTCAATAAACCTACCATTAAAATTATAGACTGATCATTTCTTTGTCAGTTGGCAAACGTACAAAATCAGCAGGGGATCAAATACTTTTTTTCCCTCACTGTACCAGTGGTGGCTGAAATTCAGGCAGGGTTGCCTGTGCGGAATCCTGGGACTTGGCTGTTATGCCCGTGTGCAGGCATCTTTCCAGCCTACACGTGGGGTCCTGATTCTGCAGGCTGGTTAGATGGTTGTCACATGCATGACTAATGGCCGCAATATCTGCACAGGATAAAACTAATAGCTTCACTTAAAAGCATGGTAGAGTTTAGCAAGTTTATTCTGTTTGAACAATGTGTTTTTTTTTGTAATTTGCATCATTTGGGGTTCTAAAAAAATATTTAGTGAAATGTGTTTGCACTGTTATCAAGTGTTTTATATCAGCAGAAGCCAAAACTATCATAAACTATAATTAAACGTGACTACAATATGTATGCTTGTACAGTTTTGAGTACTTGCCATAATGCATCACTGGAAGTTTGCCATGGCTCCTGTTTTATATTCACAAATGCCCTCACAAATTTGTAAAAACAGAAATCTGGCAAATGGCACTGGTGTGAAAACCAAGTCCAACTGTCAACTTTTGCAGTTTTGAAAAAATAAAAAAAAGAACCTTCATTGCATTGAACGGTCTGAAGAAAGCTTTTATAGAAAATCATTAGCTCATGCATGTTTATAGCTGACCTTTATAATTCCTGACAAAGACCCATACAAAAAAATATATGGGTCAGATTAGGTCTTGAAAGTCTTGACTTCAAAACGCATTGTATGCTTGGGCATATTTCCAAAACATCCCTGGGCGCTCAAACCCACTTGCTGGAGAATGCTTGGCTGTTAAATGAGGGTGACGGAGCCAGCTAAAATGTGTACAAAGCCACAAAGAGTACTTATATAGGGCCTTGTTAGCTTTGCTGACCCCAAGGTTGGATCCCATGTAGCAGAGAGCTTCTGGGAAAAGCTGAGGACTGACCTTGTTGGGCTCAATTGTTCACTTTAAACTGGCATTTTGTCTCCTCTCTCTTGTTTTGTAGTATCGGTATACAGCATTACTCCTGCAGTGTTTTGTAATTAGTGTTTAAGTAGCTTCAGGCTGATTTGATAATCAAGCCTCTGCTTCTAGTATAGCACCACACTTTCCATCAACACTCATGGATATTGTTTTGTGTTTCTGTTTTGTGTTTCAGAAGAGATGCATATTCTTTCCAGCATTCCTGATGTGTTGAGTGGTGGTGTTGCAGAGCATTGTATTTTAACTAATTTTTGCCTTGTTCTCCTCTGTCTGCAGTTAATATTGTCGCAGCCCAAGTTCTGGCCTATCCAGGTGACAGCGCTTATGCTTCGCACAAAGCTTGAGAAAATGAGCACACGCAGAGTGGAGAGAGCCATGATGCAGACCCAGGTGTGTTTATATAGACCTGTGTACGTCTGAAAGTGTAATTGTATATGATTGTTCCTCACACTATACATTATTATATGAACACCTTTACCGAACTGTCATCTTTCTTTCCTTGTCCAGGAGTCCACTATTCTTCACTTCCTCCTCCCCCGCCAAAAAAACCCCAAAATCTTCAAAATTATCTCTGTACGCATGCCCCTCGCCTTGAACCGTATATTGAGATGTGATCACATTGAGACATTTTATAGATCTGAATTGTAATTGTATGAGCGAGTACAGTATGGTATGTGTGTGCAAATGTTATGGAAGGCAAGGGATGGTCATGGATGTTGGCAACTAAATTTGGCCCAGAGTTGTGCCATATGAGTTGTACATAAATATTTAATGCATATTACATGCTGAAAACAATTTTATCCGAACCAATATTTTATTTTGAAAATGTCATACTGATTATTGTTGTGTGAATTTCCCAAATGGGTATGCACGTATGTTTAACTTCTTTTGCATGGTATGTAGCCAACCGTGCTAATCGGAGGTGCGGGTAGAGAGATGATGCCAGTGCTTATAAACCATGAATTAGATACTTCAATCATGATGTGGGCAAACATGGCCGAATAGCATGCACGTATTAACCGTAGTGTTGTTCTCTTTATACAGCTTAGCAGTAGATGTTCTACGTGAAATAGCATGGGGTGCGCATTGCATTACAAATGGGTGCTGTTGCCCTGGTGATGCTAATACATCTGCTCATTAGCTAAACCTTATACAGGGTCTGCCTTCAAATACACCCTTTCATTATTTACTATAATTACATGGAATGGCTTGGCTGGTTTTAATGTGTATCGCTTACAGTGGTGAGATATGAACACATTGTGAAAAAATATTATTTTAATTTGTATTTTGTAATTCAAAGTGATATTATCTTAGGGGTTTTTGGGATAAATTATGAGAACCTGGTTGAACTTGTGAACCCCCTCTAGTGTGATCTTATGTAAGGTACCTGAAGTGCTAACGACACTAATTTTTAACTGGCAGAATTTGCACTTGATATTTCTAACATTGTCACAGCTCGGTGGTCCGTGGGAATATTTTCTTTATATAAATGTAATATCTAAAAGAATTTTGATGTAAAGCTTTCGTGATTGCAGGGATTCATATTCTTGGTTCTTTCGGTAAAGTCACGTAGAAGGGAAACAATATAATAATAAAAATATAAAACAATAAAAATATCACGACGTTTCGACTGCAACACAAGCAATCATCATCAGGTGTGAAAACCACAGCAAGAAAATTTGTTATTATTTTATTGTTTCCCTTCTACGTGACTTTACCGAAAGAACCAAGAATATCTAAAATAAGGTATGTTTAAATGAACAACCTTATAGTCAACACTTGCTTTCACAAGACTCTTAGGTTCTATTTCATGGCTTCGGTAAATTATCACACTGTATTTTAAATATTGGCATGTTTGCATGGTATTTGTGAGTAGTTTTGCATGTGTTTGATTTAGCTAGGTAGGAATGGTATATAAGCACTGAATTCATTATGCATAATAGATATACTGTTATGTGTGCACAAGTTGGTAAGTTCTTGAAACTAAATATCAAAGTGTAACCCAAGTGTGGAGAAAAAGAGTTTGCCAAATTATTTTGACTTGGAATGAAAAAGCTGATTACACATTCCGATAAAAACTTTTTGGCTGTGGCCGAAATGTACCATAATATATTTTTTCATGGTCTCAATAGAGCACAATGAACGGCTCGCTCCCAATTTCATGGAATGTTTTGTTTTTGTAACTAAAGGAGAAGGGAAAATTACATTACATGAAAAGGTCAAAATAAAATACATAAACTTCCAATTATCAGTTGCATTAACATTTATAAAGAAAACAAGTTTCAAAGTAAACAAATCAGGATTTCTATTCTGGTGAAAGGGACCCTGGTTTGCCACGTGCCATTGCTGTAATAAAGTGCATAGGAATGGGTTTGTAATGGTGGTGGAGTTTTAATGATGCCTGTGAGCATACCTTGGGCTATGACCAAGTCGTTCCAGGCACGCAGCGACCAGACACCCTGCCAGGGCGCCGCTCCACAGGAGTGCCACAGTTTATTTCCACGTGTCCAAAAGTGGCTTTATAACCCTGAGTTGTGGACACATAAATGTGATTAATTTATCTTTTGTGTTCACATAGGTTGGGCTGATTTACAGTCTGTGCCACATTTAAAACACAGTTGTGTGTTTGTGTGGAAGTTTTTTTTTCCAGAACAGCTGAGTGTACGTGATGATTTAAGGCGCTGATTCAAAGCGTTGTGCCGCTGTGGCATCCAATCCTCATCTTTGGCCAACTTCCGTGCGTTTATCTGGGTTGCATGTGGATGCCACAGATAATCTACAACTGTTCACCAATATCTCGGCACAAAAAAAAACTACCTTTAAGAACTAAAAGGAACAAGTGACATGATATATTGTCCAAACTGGTGGAAAAGTAAAACGTACGATGAGTTGCATTTGTTATTCAGCTTCTGGCGTTTGAGAAAATGGGACAATTGGTACAGTGTTCCTTTAAACTCAGTCCCCTCTTGTTGATTGTGCTGCTTTTTTCCCCAGGCCTTGCTTGACCACTTGGAAGATTCAACACCTAATGTCACAGAGAGATTGAAAGTCTTTTTCTGTTGCCAAGTTCCACCAAAATGGGCCATTAAAGTGAGAATTAAGAGATGAGAACACGTGATATGTTTGCATTTTGTTGAAGTGCACACTACATTGTCAGTATTCGCTACATTCTGTTAATGCCAAATTAACTACTAAATTGTTAAAATTCAATTAAGGCTATTTAGTGTACTCATACTCTTTGGGTCTTTCGGTAAAGTCACGTAGATAGAAAAATAATAGATGCCGACGTTTCGATCGCAACACAGGCAATCGTCTTAAAGGTGAGAGAGCTCTTAGTGTGTTGATTCACAACCTGTGCTGCATTGTTGTCTGCTCTTATGCCGCATAATGTATTCCAGATATGTGTCACATGCTGTGTGCTGGCCGTACTTATTTCTTATAGTGTCATATATATTTGATGCTGTTTGTTAAATACTATGCTCACCTCGTACTGATGTGTGTGCTGAGCAGCGGGAGTTGGCAAGCCTACTGTTTTCACTCGGCTGTAACAGCGCCGCACTGCAGGTGTATGAGAAGCTGGAAATGTGGGAAGATGTCATCGTGTGCTATGAAAGGACAGGCCAACATGGAAAGGTGAGGCTGCCACTCGAGTTAACAGGGATCATCAGAGCCGTCTTAAGTTTAATACAAAAGTACAACAATGATGCATTCAAAATACCATTTTGTTAATCATTTAATTTGCCTGTGAATTTCCCATGTATTCTATTTATGGGAATGTGGTATTCTTAATAAGCAACAAAAAAAAGTTATGCTTTTTTTTTATGAAAGCATACATTCAGAAACTATTGCAATAATACCCTTAATTCCAGACAGGTATTTTACACTGCTCCCTCGACATTCTTTCGGTCTGAATGTCAAATTAAAAGATTACCCCAAAGGCAAAATACAGGGAGGCCATGATTGGCCACATTTTATTGCAATAATTGTGTCCATCGTGCACACATCGTGACACCAGAGTTGTGTGTGGCTCTGCATCTTGAAAGTGTGAGCTCTAGACAAGCACACCCCTGCAGGCACAAGGGATGTGTGGGCTCACAGGGAGGGGCTGTCTGAAACGGCAGCTGCTCGTGAAATCGGAAATTCTGCCCCTACCTGGTGCCGACGCGTGCCTCTCAAGACAGCAAGAAACTTTTGAAGAGCGCCTGTGTAATTTACAAGTGTTGATGGATTTACCATCAAAATAATGTTATTAAAGTATTCCCGGGACTATTTTGTAACTGTCATCTTAAATTACAGAGGTGTTTTATTTTAAATGGCAGTGCTAATGTTCGTAGTATATTACCGTGGCTAGGCTATACCGTCAAAAAAAACCTCATGAAATTGGTACAGACGGTGATGCAATGTTAATCTGGCAGCAACAAGAGCTGTGGCATGCTGAAACGTGCGCCAGAGATGTCGGGAACAGTGCATGCCACTGCGAAGGTGCACAGAAGAGGGTTGTCCTGCAAAACCGACTCAAAATCCTTCCGGGCCAGACGTGGCCCGCGAGTCTCGTCTCTCATGACTGATCATTTCCTCACGCAGGAACCGTGGAGCGCCGACTGCATTGCCGCCGTCGGGAATGCTGGCGCGCGCACAATGAGACACGGACACTTTTTCAATTACAGAAGCTCCCTTGTGTGCAGTGCCTCCTGTGTTTAGTAGGTCAAGCACTGTGCTAGATGAAGTAGTGGGTTGGCCATGTCAAAGAAGGAAGAAGGGTGAATGAGTGCCGAGTTTTCTCATTTCATCAAGGAGTGTGAACAGTAGTGCCATTTATTTTGGAATATGGCTGTCTACGTTATCACCATGCACTGCTTGCAGAAATAATGTTTAGTTTTATATAGTGTTCATGCAAATTGCACTTCATAATTCCTGAGGAACTGCAGTTAAAACTGATTGCAGGTTGTGTGCAGGAAACTTGAAGGTTCTAATATATAAAATATTTAAGTAAAATTATATTTTTGGTAGAAACATGAAAGTTGGATGATAATTTTACTAAATCGAATACTTCCCCTAAAATGTGTTTATTAAAAATGTTGCTTATTGCAATGAAAAGGGGACTTTTCATAAATAGGTGGTTGAAATTATTTCGTTAAATTAATTGCAAAAGACTTAAGAAGGTAAGTTCCAAATAAAAGATGTTCTGTTTGAGGCTGCGGTCTCGGACGTGGCATCGTGTGTTTGCCAGTGCGGCTGTGGCCATTGTTCGCATGAGAGTTGTGGGGCCCCCGAGAATGTAGGAAAGGTTGTTGGGACCTGCGAGGCCAGGTCTCGAACACGCCTGGCTTTTGTCTGCCAAGTCGAGCTTGGTGTGTTTAGGGGTAGAGCAAGCGCTACTGCAATGGGACAGGAAATGTCATCGTGCTGTAATTACCATTATGTTCCCATGAGAGGGGGAAAATAATTAGGAGTATTTTCTTAAATTGCAGTTATCAGATTGAAAATGTTGCCTAAACTAGGCATTATAGGTAATTATAATGTTAAATATTTGTACTTGCCCATTAAGAATTATATATGAAACATAGCACAATGTCAATAAAGATGTGATGCTTTTAACACGAACACATATGCTAGTTGGTAAAATAGTGTAAAGGATCACAGTGGTTATTTTAATGCTGTATGTCCACATTTTGTCAAAGTTGCAGTATCTTCACTATTAAACCAATTTTGCGTAGTACCTCTATTTGCAGCACTGAACCATAAGTAGAATTTCTAGTCTTCTACATTGGGAACCAATCTGATAAATAGTATGTGTGTGTATATATATATGCACATGCATTTCCACGGATGGAGCGGTGGCGCAATGATTAGTGCACTATGAATCCAGAGGCCTGCGTTACATTTCCAACCATGGCCAACACCAGTAGTGCGTGCTATCTGATCTGGTCCTGGGCACCCAGCCACAGCTCCACCAAGAGGAACTGACCAACATTGTAAAGTATGGTTAAACCACCTCCATGACCGACATTGTATTTGGAGACCTTCATCCAGAAGTGGATTTATAAAGGAAAGTACATATGTATGCATGCAAGTTTCCTCTTGTGTGCCGTGTGACGGTGCTGATACAGGCAGAAGAGGTGGTCCAGCAAGAGCTGGCCAAGAAGGAGACGCCGACCCTGCTGTGTCTGCTCGGGGACGTGACGCGCCAGTACGAACCGTATGAGCGCGCGTGGGAGGTATCAGGCCACCGCAGCGCCCGTGCACAACGCTCCAAGGGCCTGCTGCACCTCCGCAACAAGGAGTTTTTGGAGTGTATTGCCTGCTTCGAGCGCTCTGTCACCATCAACCCTCTGCAGGCATGCTTTGTTGTGTAAAATTGATTTGTTTTTGCCCTACGTTTTGTATCACGTATTTAATGAATGAGTGGATCACTTCGTTGTGAATTTTGTGCTGGGTAGAAGGAAGAGTGAGTTAGCTCTAGTGCCAGTGGGGGGGGGGGTTGGTGAAGATCAACATGGGACATTGTCATGAGTGGAGGTTGTAAAACTTATTTTTTTATGTGATGGATGGGTGAGTGCTTGAGATGTGTTAAGAGCACAGACATTTTCAGAGTTGGTCAGAATATAATGGTGAAAAGTTAATGCATTTCTTGTCATTTTATTATGGTGTTTTGTTCTGTCAACATTTGTAAAAACCTTGGTCTTTTGTGGGAAAAGTACTATATCTCCTCAATTGGTACCATTGTTTACAAAATTAAATTTCCCATGGTGTATTATTATATATGGACCTTTTTTGGCAATCCCGATTCAAGATTAGTCAGTTTCTTAAAATCTTGACTTGTTTGTTTTTTCAAAAGTTTGCAAAAGAGAATTTAAAGAGTTCAAACAAAATACTCCCAGCATGAAAAGCCTAATTTTATTGACTTTATTAATAGACTTTTAAAAGCGTCTGTAGCTCAAAGTCAGACCACCAACCAAACAGTCCCCATAGATCTCGCATGGAAGTCCTTTTACCAAGTTGTGTTGGGATAATGTTTCTTTTGAAAAATTTCCAGCTGTTGATTTAAAAATAAATAAATGTTGCTTTGTACATGTAGTATTTGTATCGGATAGAGCATTGCGACCATACGCGTGGTGTGCACACGGCGGATGTGTTTCGCTGCATGGGGCTGTGCAGTGTGTAAATTCCCCACGTCGTGAGAGTATACTGAAGCCTTGTGTATTAGGTACACTCGCCCTCCCACGTGAGGAATTTATACGCTGTGGTGCTCCGTGCAGCTGAGCGCAGCAGAAGCACTCGGGCAGCGAATCCCGAGCTGTAAGATGGCGCGCTGGACCACGTGTGTGCTGAGTGCAGAAATATTGTGACTGACAAGGGGCCCTTAAGACATCCGTCCATGGGGATTATCATCCGCAAGACTTCGTTAGGCGATCAGAAAGTGCTGTTAGTGTTGGGATTTTGTTCGGACTAGAGGCAGAAGCTAGCAGCCAATGCTAGAATCCTTTGCAAGCCCAAAGGAAACCTCTAGGAGCCAAGCCAAGGCTACATAAGCTAAACTGAGCAGCTCACAAGACCTTTATTATTTAAACACAGAGAAATATTTTGACATTTTACTGGAATTCTTCCATCTTTAAACAAAGTCTGAGGTTTTTTGTTTGAAATTAATTAAAATAACATATGAAGTATAATTTTGAAGCTGTTATAGTTTATGTTAAAAAAAGATTCAAACAATAGTAATATATATGCTTATGCGGTGGCTTTTCAAATATGTAATTTTTAGTTTCAAGCCGCATAGTGTGGACATGTACCACCATGGACACTCGTGGTTGTGTAGGTGACGGACAGGCGTGCAGGCTTTCATTAGGGTAGCTGTAAACAAAAAGCTAGCTGTGTAACTGAGAGAAATATTGGGGCAGGGCAAAAGGCATATGTTAATTATTAACCTGTATGCCTCCATGTTAAAACATGAGAATCGTCTAACTTATGCAGTTGCATATCAAACAGTCTTCATATACAGTAGCATATTAATTCACAATGAACTCTAACCTCAAATTAAATATTTGTTTCCCAGATTAATGAAGGTAGTATGCTTTGTTTATGGAGATATCTTAATGTTTTGTAAAAACCCGCAGAACCTTAGTTAGAACATTGTTTGGTTTCCAATATACATGCAAGTTTATCAGATGTGGTAAGCCCTCTGATACACTGCCAGGCTGATTTTAAACTGTGCTCACACATTCCATAAGAGTAAAGCGGTTACAGGGAACGTGGGCAAGATGTGGACAGCCTTCATTGGAAGTGCTGTTGGCATGGGCATTTCAGTTGTAACTCAAACACTGTATAAATAAGAAAAAGTAAAATGATGTTTCGCAAAGGTGCAAACTGTTGATGCCCTCACTCACAATTGTATTGATGTCCTGTGTTTAAATTGAATATGTCCGTGTTTTCATCATTGTCAAAGTGGTACAATATTTAGTTATTTGTTTATGTACGTGTACACTGCATGGATGAGTAAGTCCAGGATTTGAAAGCTATTGTATAAAACGATATAGAAATGACTCTTTTAAAAAAAATCCTATGGTGTGTGTCGGGCAGCTGGGTGTATGGTTTTCACTCGGCTGTGCGTACATGGCCACGGAGGGATACGACGGTGCGGCGCGTGCCTTCCAGCGCTGTGTGACCTTGGAACCTGATGTGAGTACAGTTAGGGAAAGGGAGCGAGTACTTCCTGTGCTTGCATTCACGAGTGTAAAAAACACCAGTGTTCTAGTCCCAATGCTGCTCGGCAACATTTGGGTCTGGAAGACGGGTGGGTGGGGGGAACCCTTTGTGGTCATGCTAGCTGTGGCTTCCTGCCATTGTGTGGGATTACCCCGAGCTGCCATTCATTGCTTTCCGCTCTTTTCATTTCGCCAAACTCGAGCTGTTTTTCTTCCATGTTATCAGAGGCTTCCACTACGCCAGCAGAATAGAAAATGGCTCGTTTTACTGTGCTTTTTACATCGACACTGATATTTTTGGGGGGAAACAAAACTACAGTAGTTTTTGTTTCAAATGCATGTCTCATTTGTCTTTTTCAGAATTCGGAGGCTTGGAACAACCTATCAACTGCTTATATCAGACTAAACCAGAAGTGAGTCATACTTTAATTTAGATATGCAGTATCTGACATTGCAGACAAAATGAATAATTTTTTGGGTCAAGTTGTGAAATTTAGTATACATATCCTTGGTATTTTTTTTTAAATGAAAATTTGGTACGAACATCCAAAATTAAACTAAATAGGCATCCACAAAACATAATGCAGCAGTAAGACCATGTGGGGTGGAACACTAATTTATTTTACCACAATATAGATGTTCGGTTGCATTTCATATTTATCAGGATGCAAATTTTGGCTGTGCCACATTTCACTCTCACCCAAATTTTGTATTGGATTTACGGGCCTCATTTTTGTCCTTTGACCATTTACTCTTGGTGAAATTCTACTTTTGTAAATATAGTTTTAAAATTTCCACTTGCTAAAAATACAAAATATGTGTAGGCAGAAGGATCCCTGCTGCCGGGTTTGCCAACTTCTTTGATAAACAGTGGTGATATCTAAACCTTAGAATAGTACGAAGGCTTGGTGGTATCGAACAAACTATTTTTTGCCACTGGCCACTCAAAATAACTGCCCAAGAGCTTTCCCATTGGCCAGCTGTGCCGTCGCATCTCTTGTGTTAGAGACAACTTTGAGCTTGAGGGTTTCAACATTTAATAGTCAGCCGTGTTAACAGTCTCCAAACATCTAAACACAGCCTCCAAACGGACCTAATAAGATATCCACGTCCTACTGAACTTGTTTGTAAATAATTGAACGATTGACTGTATATTCATAGTCTTGCGGAGTTTATTATTAATTCCGATATCATTAAATAAGTGCTCGAGTTTTGTATACTTTTTGTAGATTTGTTTCTACTTGCCCCTGAGCGAAGGGTAAGGAGAGACATTGGTGGGGCCCCGCACAACTGTTGAGGTCAATGCCAGGCTCGCTCATTACCATTATAGTGACTATAGGTCAATTTATCATAATCCATGTAATTTATATGGAAAGAGAGGATCTTAATCCTGTAAATCAACGTATGTACTTGTAAGAAAGCCACAATAGGACATGCCTTGTAGAATGCCAATATGACACTGTGACACATTTGACCAGCAAGACATTGCTTGTTGAATGTAAAAATAACTTTGAATTCTAAATACCAATGTACATGATTCATTGTTTTAAAAAAAGCTGCCTTTAAAAGGCTTAGATTGTACTCCGCAATTAGTTATACTTATTTAAATGAAGTGCATATTCATTGGTCAATTATTTGCCTGCTCTGGCATCACTATGCCAAGCCTCTTGCATTGTCTGTAGTCCCGTAAAAGTCACGTGCCAGTGTGTATTGAACAAGCTGTATTGAGGCTATGATTGTTAGAATATCAGTGGAGGGTGCCTCTTTTGCAGTATGGAGGGGATGCATGCACTTTTGTAATGATGTGAGCTCCTCCATACACATGTGGGATGAATCTCATGGTAGCTGTGCCCTTACTGCACTGCATGCTCAACATCGACACTGCAATTATTGTCACCATTTGGAGAATACCACATTTATATAACGTTATCTACAACATTGAGCAAACATTTTATATTCTGTATATACAGTAACCGCGAGTATCTCGGTTTAAGTGATACACTCATCGGTCGTCACGCCGAGTCGTGAAATAAAAATTCGTGCTACCGTGTAGCATCCACCGTGTCTCGCAGGGTCTCGCGAGACACGAGGCACTTCTCGATCTGTATCTGCGGGTAAGCACGGTGGTAAGGAAATCACATGACGTAGTTAGTACGCCATTGCATTACAGGAAGACTTCATTGTATTGTGTGACGTCATTGTTACAAATTTCTGGGGGCCAAGGCGCTGCTTAGCCAATCAGCTGTCCATCTGTTTTGTTTGTTGTACATACTGTACAGTACATGTTATTGTTGCAGTTAATCATGGACCCGGATCGTGCAGCCCCAAAGGGGGAGGGTGGGCGAAGCCCCTCCTTCTAACCAGCCCTTTCCCCATTATCTCATTGTCATCATCGTTAATATTAAACGTATAAAAAGTTAATGTAATGTTTATGTTTTATTGTGTTATTGTATAATGTTCTGTATTTTATAAAGAGGCAACTTAGTTAAGCTATGACGAGTCTGACCGTGGCAATGCTTCCCCTAACCCCCTATTACCCATAGGCCACTGTGGTTTACCAACTGCGCATTTACCAACCGCGAGATTTTTCAGGAACGTGAAAAAACCTAACCTTCGCGGTTGGCAAGGCATTCCTGTACAAATATACATTACATCAGTAGCAATGGAATTTTCCCCGCTACTGTATGTATAATTTATATGCAAATCTAGAAATTTAGAGCGTGATATGAAACTAATTAAAGTCACGTCAAAATGTTACTCAGTTATTGTAATATTTATCATTTGGTTCATAAAGGAAATGCTCGGCTTAATGCATATCAGGCTTCTTTGTATTTTTGTCACTTAAGGCTCAAAGCTTACCGGGCACTTCAGGAGGCGCTTAGGTGTAACTACGAGAGCTGGCAAATTTGGGAGAACTACATCTTGACCAGCGCGGATGTAGGGGACTTTGCGGACGTCATCAAGGCATATCATCGCATGATGGACTTGAAGGAGGGCTACAATGATGAAGAGGTGATCAAGCACATTTGCTTTATCTAAATTACACTGCTTGAGGAGGACATGCATTGGTTACCTTTTTCTTTACGTAACTTTGACCAGTCTGGCTGCGTAGCCATGGCTGCAGGATAAACATGCACACATTCCCATAATGCTCACAGGTGGCTCTTTAATGCTGTTGAAGTGTTGTGTTTCGAGTTGTCTGTTGAATCTTAAGGTACAATAGTTTCTGTGATGCCTTGCGGCAGGTGCTCCATATTGTGGTGAGAGCAGTGACGGAGGGGCTGCCGGACTTCAAGGGGGATTCTGCAGCTGCTCTGCTTGGGAAGGCCCGGGAGCTTATGGGCCGTGTCACCAGCCGAGTAACCAGTAATGGCAACGTGTGGCGTCTCTACGCCAAGTTGTACAGCGATGGAACATCTCCTAGCCAAGAGGATAATGATAAGGTGGGGGTGGCTCGTGTTGTTTGATCATGTCTTGCCTCTTAGGAAAACAGAACTAGATTTAATCTGGCTTTATTTTAACTTGTGTAAGTACATTAAGTTTATGGTCTCTGACTATAATGTTGTATAAATACGAATACTGTAAATTATATTGTCATGTATAAATAAGCACTTCGTTGTTACAAACATGGTACTGTTTATAATAAATGTTTCACAATATAGGCATACCTCTGATAGCACTAAGGATGTGTTCTTGGTAAACGAAACGCTGTACGAAACAGCGCTATAGGAGGTTACTATAACATGGTTCAAATGGAGATGCGTTACTGACAGCACTATTTTTACCTATGAGTGATATGAGGGCTTCATTGGGTTATCGATAAGTCTTAATAATGATACTGTACACATGATAAATGTATAAAATCATTTTATAAATAAAAATAACTTTGAATGATGACATAAAAAATACAAGTTATGTACTTGGTCGGAGTTTGCGTACGATTAACCACGGTCTGCTGCAAACAGACGTTCCACGGGAAACTATACTAACCATGGATCGCTTGCCAATTCATCTATGCAGTGATTAACCCTCGATGGATCGGTACTCTGTGGCTGTCAGTTTGACTCTGAGCACAATCGATGCAATAGACACCTCGATTCAGGTTCCATAAGACCATATCAGGGCAAGGCAAATACATGCCCCTACGGGCAATGCTTAATCTACTTCTATGTATGTGTAGTGTCAGTGAGACGGCGCTATTACACTACATATGGGTTAATCCGCACAGGAATTTTCCTCCAGGACAGTGTTATAAGAAATATGTCTGTAATAAAGTGTGCATCTTTTTATCTTTTTTGCACTGTTGGAATTTACACTATCATTTCCTCTGAAGCATGTAACTATTCTTTGCTTTTTTGTAGGTTTTGCAATTTTTGTCAAAAGCTCATCGCTGTGATACACTATCCAGTGATTGGGAGAAGGATGTCAATTCATTCAAGGTTGTGGCCAACAGGGCAGTAGAACTTGCTCAAGGTATGTTTTAGCACAACATTTTTAGATATCATGAAATTACTTGCAAGTACTGTATTTGTATTTATTTTAGGGGGAAAACGTGTATTGACTTAAGATGTATAGTTATAGAACACTCTTTGTTATATCCTAATTGGCCTTCTCAACATATCCAAACAACATCTGTTAAACACAAATTTGATGATGGCTTTTTTGGTCTTTTCCTTCTAGTGTCCATCCAATGTGCCAAAAAAAAGGGCAGTGTGCAGGAGGCCATGCAGCTGTTGTCATCAGCTCGTCTCAGCCTCCGGGGCCTTTCTGCTAAGGCCAAGGTGAGTCCAAGCAGAGTTTAAGAGAATTCTAGCAGCTGTGCATGGCTACCATTAAACACTCATTGATGGGCATTGTGCGTTTTGGAATTTTTTTGGATCCAGAGTAAATTTAATTTTGTAATATTTTACGATGGAATGTACTTTATGCTCAAAAATATATTTTTTAAATTAACTTGCTTTATGAATAAAAAATACAGACTTATAGTGTATTCTAGTAAAAACATACAAATCTGTTTCATCACTTTTTCTAAAATGCTACTGGAATCATCAGCAGCAAACATGCACTACATACTGATGGATAAGGGCCTCTCCACATTATCACCATCCTTCATGGTTCATCAATCTCTGGTGCATGTGCTAATATTGTTGCTTCATCGTCCTCACAGTCATGTCTTCTCCTTTGGTTGCAATTCCAGTCCCATCCATTGGCCATCCTTTCTCGTAATGCATCCTTGCCCAACCCAACTTACTTTCCTTAAGTCAAGATATCTCAAATATTAGATTGTGATCTGATCCAAGTATTCCTTTTTTGGTGTCTTTGTTTAATTCCCAGCATGCATATCTCCATGCTTTTTTGCATCTGTTCAATTATTGTTCCATTTTCTTTGTAAGGGTCCATCTTTTCTGATCATATGTCATAGGAATACTGGAAAACTTATGATAAGATTGCAATCGTGTGTACATGATGTGATACATGACCACATTTGGTGTTACTTTGACTGCGAGCAGCAGCAGCACACGGATATGAGCACCGGGGAGCTACAAGGTGACCTCATGGACATTGTGCGGGCGATGGACAGCCTCGGGTTGGAGTTACAGGAGCTCTGCAATAAGCTTAGGAATTCCGTGTAGTAGCTGCACAGAGCAGAGGATCAAATCTCAACGCTGCAATGCACACTCAAGCTCAGTAACTGCACTCGTGGTATTCAAGTTTGAAATGAAAAAACAGATGTCAGCTGGATGAGACTCGTATATTACTCAATTGATCATTGCTAATTCCGATTCCACATCATACCATGTCTTATCTTCAGTTTGTTATGATTGAATATAATGACTCTTCTAGGAGGAAATTATTACCGTACAAGTATTTTTGTGAGAGAGTAATTGATATGTTTGGAATTCATTCATGTGGAGTTGTGCCTTAAGGGAAAAAGGTATCTTAATACCGTATTGCTTGTATCCTGCAGTTTGGGGTGTGAACATGCAATGTGTGCATCGTTATATTTGGAAATGTTTTCAATAAATTAACATTTTCTACATTTGTTATGTCATTTAATTCAAACTGTTTTGATTCCATTATTCCAGTCCAGTTTGCTTAAGATACTTTAAATCTGCACTGTGGTTTTAAATAAAGGTTTATTGTGTAATGTAGGAATCGTATAAAAATCTAAACATGAAGCACATGCAATACTGCACTAAGCAATAAGAATGTGACTAATTTCTATTTGCATTAAACTGCTCGTCGTGGGACGGCAAATATAGCGTTGAAACATTAAATGTGTTTTATTTGGCTTGTTGCACGCCAGCAAAGTTTTCTATTTTTTTCCCCTCAATCGCATCCGCTTCCCTCCCTAAAATAAAACTTGTAAAAAAGAAAACTCTTGTGGGGGAGGGAGGGAGGGGGGCTGAGGCAAAAAAAAATTGATCAAATAACCCCGCACCTGCAGTGAACTCTCACTTTGGTGACCTCACCTCCCACCCACGCACATCGGTAACGACTCAGCTGCATGGCATCTGCTCGGTCACCGCTTGATTGGCTGGGCCATCTGTTGGCGCCGCCCTCCGCTCTCCTCCGCCCGACACACCCGCAAAGCACACGCGGTGTCGGCGCGGGTCTCGCGATTGCAATAGGCCCGCCAGGGCGGTGACGCACATCAAGAGGGCCGGCGCGTTCCACACGATTGGCCCCACACGCAACCACAGTGGTGGGTGAACATTGGCCGCAAGTTGGGGAGTTTCCCCCCCACAGGCCCCGCCACTGGGAGGCGGGAACTCCCCGGCAACGCGTGGGCCGCGCGTGGATGCGGTTCGGGGGATAAGTCATGTGTAGCCCGCGGGCAGTGAGCTCACACTGAGCGGTGGCTTGCATGGGATGGGACCCCCCTTTCCTAACGTTCTCTTTTTATCTGGCGGGACCCCCCCCCACTCTTGTTCTGGTAGGACTCCGTGTAGGTCACTATTTTGGAAGCCACTACCTTCCCTCCTCCCCTATTCGCGAGACCACACTTTTCTTTTTTCGACTAGTGGGACTCCAATATTAACGGACTCTACCCCGTCATCCTCAGTGGAACCCTGAAGTCAGTAGAGTTTTGACCCCTCTATCCTGGTGGGCCCCATTTCCATATAACTTCCTCCTGGTAGGCACTTATTACTCCCTCTTGTTAGAATTCTACATCTGGTGATGCTCTATAATTGTCCTGGTGGGGTCCCGCTTCTACTGTTCTAGTGGGGGTCTGCTGTCTTCTGGTGGAGGTGTTCCTCTCCATTATATTGGGAGCTCTGCTTTCTAGTTAACCCCTTCGTTGTACCTGCTTTTTAAAACTTTCCCGATGGGTCATCTTGTGCTTTGATGTGTGTCCCCTCTTCATTTTCTTGGTAGGACCTCTTCCAACTTCGCAATAATGGGCCCTATCTCCTCGTGAAAGAGCCTTTTATTTACTCGGGGCAGCGATCTCCAACTTCCTTCCCCTCGTGGTGAAGGTTCCCCCAGCTGGTGCCCAAAGCCTCGTCCTTTCCCGGCGAAGTCCCACCGCGTGGTGGGGTCAATCCCCCTCCGAGTGGAAGTGGCCTCTCTCCTCCTGGTAGTGGGGGTCCTGTCCCGGCGCACCCTTCCACTCCTCCCCCTTCTCCTCCTCCTCCAGCCTTCGCTAGCCACCTCCCCCGCCTCTTTATTAAGGTGAATGCTGTAAATCCCAGGAAGGCAATCCGCACGCATTCCGAGCGCCAGGACCCACGACCCGGTCGAGACGCAGGTCGCGTCCCAGCGTCCCCCAGGAAGAAGCGACCTTCGGCGGCCCTCCGGTTCCGCCACCCCGGGCTCTCGGCCACCCAGGGCCCCCTGCGGAGAAGAGGCGCAAGGAGGCATGGCGAAGGTCGCCGTCTGCCCGTGCCGCTGTCTGTGCCTGCTGCTGCTGCTGGCCGTGTTGGCTGGGGCTCAACATAGGAGCTACCGAAGGGTCTTCACATACGTGGTGCAGCAGCAGCAGCAGGGACAGCAGCAACAGCAGCAGCAGCTTGAGCAGCAGATCGCGCAGTCTCACCGCGTAGCCGGCTTCAGGGACAGCCCCGTGCGCCTCCGCGCCGCGTACGGCGCCGAGGGGGCGCTGCCCCTGCGGGCCCGACCCGGCACGGGGACCCAGCAGCATCATCATCATCAGCAACAGCAGCAGCATCATCATCAGCAGCAGCATCATCAGCAGCAACATCATCAGCAGCATCATCAGCAGCAGCAGCATCATCAGCAAGGCTCGGCTCCACGGCAGGCAGCACAGCTCCCCGGGTGAGTGCAGTCGAGCTTGTTGCGTCTTGCTCACACAGCGGCACGCACGGGTAGGGTCCCAGAGGTGGAGCGATGGACCCAGGGGTCCCGGGATGGAGGGGACCATCTCTTGACCCGAGGAGGAATCGACTCGCCCAGGGTCGCGGGCTCAGTCCAGGGTACATGGGATGGACGAGACCATCTCTTGACCCGAGGAGGAATCAACTCGCCCAGGGTCGCGGGCTCAGTCCAGGGTACATGGGATGGAGGGGACCATCTCTTGACCCGAGGAGGAATCGACTCGCCCAGAGTCTCGAGGTGGAAGGCTCAGTCCGGGGTACATGGGACGGAGCGACCGTCTCGTGGAGTACTGGAGAAACCATCTCTGGTTCTTCCCCGGCTCCTGGAGCTGTCTTCTTATGGATGTCAGCGTTGGGGCTGTTGGTGTGTGCCTTCGTTAAAGTACTGTACTTTAACGACGCGTTATTTGTGCGTTTGGAGTGTATGTTAGAAGCACGGGTTAATTGTAAATGCACGTGCCTCTAGTTTCGTGGGTTTAGTTGTTGTGTTTGTGTTATTTGTGCGAGTAGTCGCCAGTGGTTGAGGAGGATGGGGAGGTGATTAGAGATCTCTCCTCCCCCCCCACGTCACCAACACGCATTGACCCGCGCGGTGAAGTATGGCCAAACAAGACGGCGTGGCGAGACCTTTCAATGGTCTATTGACAGCGTGCTTTATGTTACTACGCACCCCGGTCGGTGGTATTTGCGCAAAGTGGAGGTTGTGTGTGTGTGTGTTTTGGGTCGGTTTGTGTATGTTGTTCCTTGGCTTGTGTACAATGGGTGGGCTTGTACGTGTGTGTGTGTGCTGGTTTATTTGTGTGCTGGTTTATACACACATCAGCGTCTTGAGTTGCGGTTGCATAAGATGCTTTATTCATCAAAATTTTGTGCATTTCTGGCTTGTTTGCTGCTAAGTGTGTTGGTTTTTTGTTGTTGTTGCGGGTCGTGTGTGCCGTTTGGGTGACCCGCTCGCCGTGGGTGAACAAAATGCATTCCTCGTTGAAGAATCCGCGTGTGGTAGGTATTCTTCTCAAAGCCATCGATCAAAGGGGAAATAAAGATCAATCGCATCACGCGTATATGCACTGCTTCATCAATTGTGCAAGTGCTCAACTCCCCCCCACCACCCCCCTGATATCACCTGTTCCCAAGCCAGTTGCTGTAACTTGGTAAGCACGGGCCACCAATCGGTGTAATCACGTTAAGTGTCTAATCACAGTTAATCACTTAACTGTTGTACCACCACCCAGCGTGCTGCGTCTCCCCCACCGGATGATATTAATTTCGCTCCAGTAATTTAATGGCTTCACCTGAGGGACACTAGCCCACGCGGTTAAAGCATTGACGCACTCGAGCGTAGACGCGCAACCCTTGAGATGTTTAACGATGCCTGCGAATTGTACAAAGCAATTCCATCGCGAAAAATTAATGCCCCCTCCCATCACGGCAAATGCCGCAAGTTGTGAAGCTGTGCTTATGCCTTGACCTCGTAATGTTTGCGCTTCGTGGTGTACTTCGAAAAGGGTGAAAGGCAATTGAACCCTGAATGTAACTTTATAAAAATTGTGCTGTAGAATACATGTCTCACGGCATCACTTCCCTCGGATAGTTCGTCACTGCGTGACACGGGAATCCCTGGGTGCCGGAGGCTACATGAGCTGGGTGTCGACTCGTCTCGCGCCACCGCGCAAACGCTCTCCCAATGCGTTTTACGCGTCGCCGTCATTCATACTTCAGCATTCCAAGTCAACGGGAACACGAGGCTTTTTGTTTGTGTTTGCCCATCGTAAAAATTGTCTTCCTGTATCTGATGCAGGCCGAACATTTGTGGAGCACAGTGCTGCCCAGGATGGAGCCAGAGCCCCGGCTCCCAGATGTGCACCAAACGTACGTCCTGACCCCTCGCCCCCTACCCTGTGTCCCTGCGGTGTGCGATTATGAACAAAACTGTACTGTAATTTAACAACATTGCGAGGGCAATGGTTGAAATTGTGCGAGTTGAAAATGCGCTGTCAATGATACAGAAGTGTGCTCCCTCCAGATGGCGCTCTTTCTCCTGCTGTGGTGTTTGGGAAGTATCAACTGTTTAAGAAGTTACCCATAGTGCTTTCTCTAAATGTCAGAATATACTGCTACGTTCCTAAATAGAACAACGTGCTGATAGCCAATACGACCTTTGTGACCTTGCCAATATAGCAGATAGGTGAGGTCACATTTTCATAACTATTATCAGCATTAAAACGACCGGACTCTTTCAGGTTGACTGTGATGTGCTACATTTTGAGTACGTCCATTTCATTCAACATTTGTTATTCTTCAAATGGTAACCTTTAGAAAGATGCAGGTGAGTGATATGCTTCTCAGATGTATATGCGTTACAACATATGTTTTGGCATTATCTTAAGATTTGACATAAATGTGGTGTTCCCTTAAAAATAATAGCATTCTTAAAATAATAATATACCTTGTACTTATTTATTTATACTCTCACTGAGAAGAAAGGAAGAACTTGATATTTGGGCCAACTGGCCTTCCTGAAGAACGCCTTCCTGTTATTTCCTGTACCAGTTATATATAAGTTCACTGAAGCTGCAACTTGACAACACATTTTTCAATTTCCATTGTAGTAATGGAAAACAGAATGGCAGTCTTAGTAATTCACAGGATACTGACTGTAAGTAAATGGAAAGTTCATCACTACATCCTGAGGTATCTGTGGGAAGATCCTATGTCAGCTGGTAAAAATCACTTCAGTTCTGCACAACATGTGTACTAAAGCCAGGAATTTGGGTGGCTGCAGCATAAATGGCCATTCATTGATGTGAGAACCAATCAATCAACTTCCAGGTGCCATTGAGAAAATGCACGAAAGATAAATGTTTATCTTCCAAATTGGTTTTACTCAGGCGACCCAAACACAACCAAATCGGCAGCAAGATTTTTCAGACAAACAGCTTTTTCAAACAGCTTCAGAGTCCTCTATTTTCTTCCGTTGTTGATGCGTCTGTAGGACATGACAGTGCACTTACTCAACGTTGCTTAGGAAAAGTATGATGCATTAGCTGCTTTAGTCCTCATTTGAATGCAACGTAGCCCGTGCGAGTCTTCAGTATGTGACATTACCAAATACAGTCATTCTGTAAATGGCATTAGTAGAAATGTTATTTACACTTACCCATTAGACTAACGTCATCTATTCTCCAGGAAAGCCTCAACAAGTCTCAAAGCTCTTTCTCAGGAGGGTCATGCATTGTGATGTTTGGCCATTCTCTATTCAAGAAGCTTGTGCTCATGGGTAGAGATTGTAGTACCCAGAGAAAACTCACGCACATTATGGGCTAACAGTTAAAGATTCACAAGTGGGTTTGCAAACCCACTTATTGCAATAACTTTGCAACCTTTACAGTCTTGGAGTTTCACACATCTGTGGTCGATCAATCCGTGTCTCAAGTGTTGGATCAGAGGTGGGATATAACAAATTCAGTTTAACACGTAGGCTTTCGCGACCAATATCCATCCATAATGCAGGGCTCACAAGTGACGTCATCACATCTATCCCTCTATTTAAGGAAGGAAACAGGAGGATTTCTCCACTTATCTGGCTGTCGCCTGATGAAGCTAGTTGTACTTACTGGCGAAACGTCGTACTCTGATTGTAAATGTTGTGGATTTGCTCTGCAACACACCGATGTGCTGTACTAGTAATCAATTGGCATGTTCTGTTTACGTGACAAACCTTACTAATTAGCTGTGTCAGGTGGTGGCAGGTTTAACGACACATTTATATTTATGCGATCTTTCCCAAAAAACCTATTTTATGGATAACAAATTAAGTTTGTACATATTAGGTCTCGATTTCATTTTATATCATTCTTCCACAGAGGAGTGTGGCGATTGTGACCAATGCATGTTGCGAAGATGTAGCAGGCATGTAATTATTCTCCCCCCTACAATATGATGAATTGTCATAATTCAGGGTCCCATTTTGAATAAAATATTAATTATGTTTTCCCATGGTGAATTTGGCATTTCTAATGGATGCAGGTTTTTATGTTACGTAAATACGTATCACATAGATAATATTCAAGTTCGGTGAATTATCCATCGCAAGGAGCAGGGCAAAGTGAGGAGTGTTCTTCGTGTTCTCAAAGAACTTAGGTTGTATGTCATGGAATGGAGCCAGGTCAACTCGCTCTGGGCTCCTCCTCGGGTGTGAAATTTATCTATAACAATGTGCAGCCAGTGCCTGCTGGTAAAAAATACATCTCCAGCCGTCCGAGTATCATTATCGTGCAAGTCGGAGCTGGGTAATCTTCAGGCTGTTTATTATAAATACAGAAGTACTGAAATGATGTGACATATGATCTAGAGCCAGTGCGTGGCGCTATTAATACTGTGGCACGACGATCCACGTGGTAGGATTGTGCCAGATAACGAGTCTTATGGCTGATTCAGAATAATCCACTACAAGAACCGTAGTGTCAAACCTCATGCTTGTTTTTACATATTTCCTTTGTTTTTCAGCAAGACCACCGATTGAAATAATATAATTCCCTGTATATTTAGCAGAATTGGTATTTGAACATATTTGCATTTGAATGTATTGGCGGTACACCGGCACGTGGGATGAAATAAGCAAAATTTTGCACAATTATTTATTTTCTTGCGATGCACAACTCCGGTCATAAAATCTTGCGGGGTGCGTCAAAACCTGTTCTCGTGATGTCGAAGCAGTCAGAAGACGAATGTTATGAATCGTCACAGTATGTTGCCGTAGAGCACCCAGTGTGATGACAACTGTCTCCATGTTCCAAAGGCAAATTTGATTCGTGCCCTAGACTTGGTCGGACGGTTCCTCGATTCATTTCCGGAATCATTCTTGGCGGACGATGGCATCAAAAGATTATGGCTCGTGTCACACGTTCGAATGGGAAAGCAGCTGCTGAATCTCAGGAAACCTCTGATGGAGAGTCTGCAGCTCACTCAAGCGCAACAACGACATCGTCAGTTCTGGTCTAATTTTTATTTGGCGGGTCTCCAGAATTAGCTCGGTCAGCGGCAGCAGCGACTTCTCAGGCATTTTCTTTTGGTGGAGCGTCAGCAACGGCTACAGTGTCTGATCGAGCTTCATCGTCAACTGGAGTCAGCAGCAATTCAATCAACAGCAACTGAGTCTGCACGGATGCAGTTGCCGTTTACGAGGACCGGTGTGTTATGCTGCACTGATGTACCGTCAGTACATCAATTTAATGTTGTATTGGGAATTAATTGTTAATGTTGGCATCGTGGTAATTGTGCAGCACGACCGGGTGAGTGCCAGGATAGCCCCCTGTTGGCAGGTGTCCAGCAATCTGCCGGCCTCTGTTATGCTGTCAGGCTCCGTGCACTCTCGGCCAAATTCTTCGGATGGTTTTAGATCCCAGTGTTTCAGATGCCGTACTTTAATAAAGCCCAGTATGACTGATATCGCTTGTGTGGCGCCCGTTTGCCTCGGTGTTGAAGGGGGCCGTCTTTCATGCTACGTGACTGTGCAGAAACTGGCAGTGTTTTTCTTACTTTGCTTCTGTGCAGTGGCCATATTGCAACAAGCTGGTTAGTGTTCGTCACGATCAAATAAAATGGCATATTAATAGTTATACAGGGTTTTACATTAATTTATGGATTTACATCTACAGTAATGAATACCCTAAACGTTTCCAAGAAAAAAAACGTGATAGATGTTGCGAGCAAAGATTTACTCTTAAGAATGTTTAATGTTTGTAATGCCTTTTTGTGAAAATTAAACAATATGATTAATATTTAAACGTTAATGTTTTTTATTGATTGTATATTTATACCCTCTCATCATGTTATACATACAACAGTTTGATGGCAAATATACACTCTATTGGTATTAATTGATGTGGTTTTTGGCTTGTATAACAACAGAGTTCATAAATTCCTTGCTGGGACTTTTTGTCGGATAATACATTCTTGTGTTTGTTTATAGTGAATTTGTTTTCTGTTTTGGCTTGACAGTTATCCTTGTACCGTATCTATATTGCAGGTTGGTGTCAATAAGTCGTCTGGTTATTATTTCACTGCAGAAGAAGGTCGTACTGAATGTAGAAATCTGTCTCCATCGCTGCCCTCCTCGAAGCAAAGACCGACAGCGGCTAAATAGATGTTTACATAAGCCTATCTTCCTGTTTTGGAATCAGTGTAATAACATCGGCTGAAGTGGTGGCGCAGTGATTAGTGGACTGCACTATGAACCCAGGGACCTTCATTCGATTCCTGGCCACAGTTAACATCAGTCGGTGACGAATAAAATATATATGAACTGCTCTTGGGGCCCCCTTTTTGACCAGTGAAATATGGTCAAAAATCCAATTGACTAACATGGCCTTGGAAAAAGTGAATGAACAAAGGCATTTAAATTAAATCTCAACTTTCGTCGTTTAAATTGCTTTGTCGGCTTCTAAACATGATGTGTGTGTTCATATTCCCCTCCAACCTAATTGGGTGTATTTATTTAAAAAAAGTCCCTAAATATCTAATGCGTACAAAAAACATACCTAACAAAATTTGCCTTGCGTGAAAAAACGCAGATTCGCACTTGCGTAGCATGCAAGAAAACGTCGTTGTGCATAGCTCCTGATGGTTTATGTGTATAAGGTGCCACGCACATCGGAGGTGTGATTGATCAAGCGTAATTTTTAAGCGTAAGTCGTCAAAAATGTTCCGACTCTTTCACAAGCGACAGCCGTTGCCGTGGTTTGCGCGTGATTGCTGGGGTTATTGTGATCTGCCCCAGGGGATAGAATAAGTTCTATCGCTGAAGAGGTCCGTGTCTGCGTCTTGATGTTCAGCTCGTCCCTCGCTGCCCAACAAAGATTATATTTGTTTTCACCTTTTTATGTTACGTTCTGTAACTGGCTTCATTGCTGCTTGTAATGCAGTGTTGCCATTGACTTGGTAACCTAGTTTGGGCACATTTTTGGGAGAATTTCGTATTTTTAAAAATTTTGGAATACTAACTTTTATTTGCATTTCAGCCTTGGCAGAGATTCCTCCGGCTCCCTTGTGGCTGTGTCACAGTCCTCACTTCTTGTGTTAGAATGATTGCTCCCGTAATTTTCGTGCAGTTAACCGTGTAACTCTTAGCATACCTTAGCTAGCAGTGACAGCTGTGGTCCTGAGTCGTGAGGATTTAAGATAACTTTAAAAATGAACTACGTTTGAGGGTTAGTAGTATTATGCGCACAGTTATGAATGACATATTTTGCCCGTGGAACGTTACATTGTATAATCCGCGGCGTTGTATTCGAGCGGTACTTCATTCTAATATTGGCACGAGATTACTACTAACACACGTGCTGAACATGTGCCGAGATTGTTTATTTTTTTATTTTTCCACGACTTGTTATCACTGGACATGTGCCCCTTAACATTGACTGGCAATTGCACCCTTCCTTTTATGTTTATGTCAAACACATCTTGGAGCCAGCAGTGTCATTGCTCGCAAATGCACGCCAGTGTCTTCTCCTGTTACTACACTTCTATGCAAATCCAGTAATCATTTATCGGTGTAACCTTCCATGGAATCGATAATTAATATGGATTCTTAAGCTCTTAATATTCCATTGGATTGCGTGTATGTGATATAAGAGTCAACATTGTTTGTTTTATGTGTATGTTATGTAATCATGGGTTAACATGGCCCGTGCAGCTGCGAGACTGCTACATTCACTGCAATGCTTTAAAAAAATGTTTGAATCCAATTATCAACCGTGAATCGTGAGAATTCATAAGAAAAAAAAACACCAGCTGAGTGGATCATTACGCCCATAATCACGTTTGCATGCACTGAGCATAATGTATAGTGCAGGCTGTGTGATATGAAATGCTCATTTGCCTAAGGGGTACCAGCGTTGTGTCTTGGAGTTGCCTCTAATTGGCGCCTGGGGACATTGTTGCAGAAACTGATCGCTACTTGCACTGTTTTGTGGCTTCAGAAAGTTTCCAAGGAGATGTAACCATAACATCATATTTATAGGGTGTGTGTGTGTGTGAAGAGCCGAGTCAAACCTAAACTATCTAACGGTGTTCTGGATGAATATCTGTGAAAATAATACATATTTGTGTGACCAGTACCATGTTTGTTTACACAATTGGCCTCTTTAGCTTGTGAGTGTGTGCTTCAGGAAATTGTACACCAGCACTGTTAATGAGACCTCCCACAAACTTCTATACAAAGTGTGGTTTGGGGTGGGTTTTCAAAGCTGTTGAAAACGTTTTTTATAGTTTTTATACAGGTCTATAAATTATGATAAAACCCATCGCAAGGGAAAACAGCTGTTATACGTGCAATGCACATTGTTGTATGTTGTTAAAGCTATGTAAATTCAGAAAAAAAAGAGTGCACAACTTGGAGGACAAATGCAATGTACACTTCGGCTGTGGCTAAAGAAAAAGGCAACTTCATTTCTGGGTGCACAGACTATATTACATGTGGATGAAGACTAACAACGTCGATTCGTAAAGTTTGACCCCAAGGGAGGAGGAGGAAACGTTTATTCAAAACACTCCTTTTAATAGCGGTGTTGTGGCCACATATGTCTTCCCAGTGGCTTGGTGTTACAGCGACTCGCATATTATATTCTTCTACTCCAGTAAGCAAGCACGCACAGTGCTTTGGAAAATTTTCAACATCTTGTGATTTCTCTTGTCTATACAATTTTCCAAGCCTTTAAAAAATGGTCTTCAAATAGTGCCTTAGTTAATTGCCGAACTTTCTATGGCAGTTTGTGTTGCAGATAAACAAGTTTCACTCTGCTCTTAAAAATTAGCTTGTGATATCCTTATTATAGCTTTTTGTGTCTTGTCGCCAAATAACTCGATAGTAGATGTAACAAACTGAGATGTGGAAAATTATACTGGTAGGAACGAAGTTGTAAACTGAGTGTACCAGCCTGCAATAGATTAATGTGTCCGTCCGTCCGTCCCCTTTCAATACTTTAACGAAGTGAAATCTCGTGCTGTTGGGTGTAATAAAATTGCGCAAAATTCCAATGTTCCTACCAGCCCACCCTGCAGGGACCTGTTACTACTGTAACAATTGGTCCATGGATACATGCAGTATATCCTTAAGCTAGGCCAGGGTTCGGCAACCAAAATAACATGAAGAGCCATTTTTTTCGAAAAATAAAAAAACCTCTATTTCAAGAGCCGCAATGCATGTGAATACGAGATGGGTGGTCCTTAATAAATAACGCCACGAAGCAGTCCTTTAAGGGCCACGTGGGCTCCAGAGTCGCAGGTTACCGACCCACTGAGCTCGGCAATATTTTGCTGTAAGAACTTTTCTCATTGAGGCTTTTTACTCAATTGTGATGACCTGGGTGTGTGTACATTTTCAGCGGTTTGCTCACCGCCGTGCCAGAACGGAGGCATGTGCGTGCAGCCCCAGGTGTGTGCCTGTCCTGCTGGCAAGTGGGGGCCGTCCTGCGCAGACAGTAACCCCCAGGCCGCAGCCGCTGGTGCCGGTGGGGTACCCAGCCAGAGTCGCACAGCTTCGCTCTCTCGTACCGCACACATGACCCTCACCGTCAAGCACCAACCGTCTGTGCGGATGGTGCCACACAAGGGCCAGCAACAGTGAGTGTCCTGTGCGTTTTAACTTGTGGGCGCAGTGTTCTAAATAAAACCGTCTCCCCCTTTGTTCTCACTGCCAAAAGTGGTTGCTAAGCACTTGACCTTGGCCGTAACAGGACAGCCCGTTTGTGTTTCATGCGCAAGTTTGTCTGGCCTGTTGCGACCGCCTCCTGTTCCGCCGAATCGTCCATCTTCCATCACAGTGCTTCTATCATGAACTCAATCACAGTGAGCACTTTGTTTTCTGTTTTGTCTGCTTTACATGGGTTGTCCAGCCAAACCTCGTTGAGGTTTTTTTCTTCTTTCTCTGCCAGGTATGCACATACACGGCATGCACTTGTCTCAGCATGCCTGACTAAATGTTTCCTTGGCAGCAGTTCATTGCCTAAATTGGGCAGTCTCGTCGCACCGATGTTGTGTGCACAGCGCAGCTCGCAAGCAGGGTGCGGCTGCAGTACCTCCAGAAGTGCTTTCAATAATAACAGTTTGAGAAAAAATACTGCATGCTTAATTTGGGTCATACAGCAGAGACAACTGGCTAGCACGTCCCCTACTGAAATGAAGGATTATAGTCGATGTATTTCTGTCCGCTTTCTAAAAATACTTCAAACTATCACAGGACACTTTTATTTCTGTGTAAACGTTCATCTTCATTTAAAAAACAAGAAAAGATCCTTAAGAAATTGCCAGTTCGGAATGTTGACCAAACTGCAGTAGAATGAAAAGTATTTAATGTGTTGGATATTAATTTCAGTCTAGATTTGAAGTTTTCGTGACTGCAGGGATCCGTACTCTTTAGTTCTTTCGGTAAAGTCACGTAGGTATAAAATAAAATTTATAACATTTATTTTATTTTATAAAATAAAATGCATTTTATAAAATAAAATAAAATTTTATAAATTTTATTTTATTTTATACCAACATGACTTTACCGAAAGAACCAAAGGATATTAATTTGTGAAACAAATACTTAGATTTATTTGGTTTACTAAAAAAAACACATCCATGAGAGTTGTCATTCATTTTTATTTCCTTAATTTTGTACAGCACAACGCATTTGACTGGATTACCAGCACTTAAACATTGCTTGAGTTGCTGTCTGAAGTGGTTTGGCTTGGCTGCACGTTAGTTAATTCGTTCGCTTGCTCGCTCTGCGATTGGAGTATAATTTTGCGGTCATGCCGTGGATCGGGGGACCGATGCTCAGTGGCAGCAACTGACGTCATGCAGGTCTGAGAGCAATTAGAGGCCCCTTCGGGTGGACGTTGCTAAAGTTGCTGAAGTTTTTACTTGAACGCACATGAAGCACTCTCGTTATTTCTTTCACCTTCGTGACATTTACGTCTAATTTTGCATTCTTTGTTAGCGTGTTCTTGTCGATGACATTGATCTTGCCCAAACGGTCTGGTCATTTTCCATCATGGTTGCATAGTTTTTTGAGTCTGAAGCCAAATGTCAAGACAGACACGTGTGTTTTAGTCCATTTAAACAGGCACTGGGTTACAAACGTGTAAGGTTACCATGAATAAAACTGCTCGTTAGTGGAATTGGCACACTTAATTTGTATAGATGACTGGCATAACAACAAAAACATTTGTTTTAATCCACATATAACGGTGTAAGTTAAAGCAACTTTTGTTTGTATATGATGCACGGTCCAAAAAATGACATGCGCATTCCAAGTTTGAGCAGTCATTTTTGATGGTTTCACAGAACTAGTTTGCACTGTGTATGGCAGGTCACACTCAATGCAGTCTGCGCCACTTAGCATGGCCATGCAACGTCGGACATCCCAACCACTCCTGCTCAAGCCTAAGGTCTTCAGCCACCAGCTCGTGTCGGCCAGTGGAGGACGTCCTGCCCATCCCGGCCCCAACGCCTTGCCCTCGGGGCACAGCCAGCATGGGCTTCTCAGCTCTGAACATGTGCCTTATGGTGGGTCTCCAATGTTGGGGTCGTACAAATGCTGAAAATGCCACAAAAATATGTGACCGTTGCAATCACGCTGTAACTTGACTTGTTAAAAAGGGAGATTAAGGGTGGTATATGTGCAAAGATGTACGTGACTCTTCACAAGTTTATGAACCTTAAACCTTCTCTGTCAATGGAGAAACATTGTTTTTGGTTCATTTACACGTTCACTGGGTTACAAATATTTTGCAACACTTTCCCCTAGCTGTGGATATCAGACACAAACAACGAACAATCACATGGGTATTTCAGCAGAAGGCCTATTTTTTTTCCATGGTGGTAATTATAATGATTGTTATATAGCAGCTATGTCTAGCTTGTTCGAGTGATTGGTTACGAGCGACAGGAAGCTTTCGTTTTGGCACCGGGCATGGTGCCGATGCTGAGAAAACCAACCGGAGGGGAGATTTAATTCACCATTATAGAGCCAAGGCATGTGAATCTGCTCCATAATTCCTTTAGCAAATTGGCACAAAATATGGGTAGTGACTAGTAAAATAAAGTAACCGTTATATAAGATGAAGATTTTCGATTTAAAGTAAATATTTCGTTTTAAACAGAAGATACCTGGGGAGAAAACACACGATGTAGATGAATTGGAACACGCATTGTAACAATTCAAGGCAGTAAAATGTTTAAAAAAATGTATTGAAGATTTTAGTTTACTGGTTTTCATATTTATGGTCAAGGCGGTGCTCTTGTGTAGCATTCTTGGTAAATACGGATGTATTAAAACCTAAAAAAAAATTCCCGTTACAGTCTCATGCAAGAAAAAAAAACATTTGACTGCTCTGGCTGGCTTTGTGAATTCACATTTACGTGTGATATTTTATGTTGGTTCAATGCAAGTTCTGACGAGGAAACTGCAGTAAGTTGTTTTTACAGTGCGATCCATCCGGTGTATCTTCATCATTTACAGATGGGTGCTCGCTATCGTGTTTGCATGTATACATAGGGAGTTCACACTATTTGACCATGAAAATCTGCATTGTCAAAACCCTTCTCCCTGCTGAATTCTCGATCAAATCTTTGTGCTAACAATTTACACGTCCGTTATGGTAGAGTGGTAGCGTGTTTTTTAATGGCTTCATGTGAGAGAGATCGAAGGAGGTTGGCATCCCTGCGTTCCTCTTCTCCCGCTGTGTTGAGTTGTGACGTGAGATTTTTTTTTCGTCGTGGTGGAGGGGGACATGTACATCGCACTCATTTGCAGAGGCCGGCGGATGGAACCGTGCCAAACAAACCTCACAGGACGCCCCTCGGCAGCCCGGGGTGATGGCCGACCAGTGCTGTTTTGTTTTTCTGCATGAAGCTCAGTTCAGTGTGTGCACTGCAGGAAGGGAAACCTTTTATTTTGTAAAATGAAAACAACTTGAACAAGCTGCACGCTGAGAATAGTGTGCAGGGGAAAGCTTAATTGGAACGCTTTCCACTGGGCACACTGTCTCCTGAGAACGCAGCAACAACAACCTCGTGCTGTTGTTGCTAGTCTTGGTGTGTAGTTTCCTCCACATGCCCCTCCCCTAGGCTCCCCAACCCTTCTGCTACATTCCCTACATCATTCGTCACAAATAAAATGCAGCTTTGTGATTACTTACCCTGCCCGGAGTCCGATCTCCCTTCATACGTGGTATTTGGAGTGTGGCCCTAGCCATTCCATAAGCAGGACGTTCCACCATCCGCCCCTCCTCCCTGCTGCCACACACACCCTCAACACCCCCCCCTTCTCTCCCTTGCGGTTCCAGCCTCATTTAGTCCACGACGCAGCTGGATGGCTGTCAGACGCTCGGCCGTAAGCGGCTAAGCCTGCCCAGCTCTGCGCCTCTGCACTGTTGCCTGCCTGCGATGGGGAGCGCGCGAATGGGCACCACGTACCGCCCGGTCGCGGCCGGTGCTGCCGCAGCCGCCACCCTGTGCGCCCTCATGCTGTTCTTCCCCTCTCTCGCAGCCGGCAACCTGAGCGCGAGCGGATCGATGGGGCGCATCAAGGTGGTCTTCACGCCCACCATCTGCAAGGTGACGTGCACCAACGGGAAGTGCCAGAATACCTGCGAGAAGGGCAACACGACAACGCTGATCAGCGAGAACGGCGAGGGGGCTGACATGCTGACGGGCTCCGGGTTCCGCGTCGGTGAGTCGTGCGCTCGTCCGCTGCTTCTGAGTTGACCGTAACTGCTGCGAAATGTCGCGATTCAAACAAGAATCTGTTTCTCTATCTTCTTTGTCCCGTCATGCTTGGAATGGACAGAACGGTAAATATGGATCCATTTTCTTGAATTTGTTAAGTATTGTCTATTGTCTTGTAATTTCATGTTTGAACTTTATTTAAAAAAAAATGTTGCCCTATATTTTCAAAGTGATTATGAGAGAGTTAAGAAAGAAATGTTAAAACTCACTTTATGGAAGTGTGAGAACAGCATTATTTTTATATGAAGTTTGTCCTTGGGTAATAATGGCACAGCGTTGTTTTTGTAATTCTGGCAGAGGTACAATGCATCAATTTAAGTGTCAGAGTTAGGTATATTAAGTTTCCGCTTTATTGTTTCCAAGAAGAACAAGAATTATTTTCACTTACGTTGGGAAACGATGGTCCGCGTATGCTGGCCAAATTGTGATTACTCAAGTGGGACCAACCAACATGAATTGACCAGGCTCCATATCATTCATTAAAAATCAATCGGCAATTTATTGCACATTTGCTTGAATGGAAGGGCACGGCCTCCTGCCCATTTGTATAACTGAGCGAGCTATGACCTGTTCACAGGAAGCTGGCGTGTGGCTCATTTCAATAAGCAAGCAGGAAAAAGAGAGCCCATTCACTTGTTGCGCTGTTACACTTTACTTGAGCTGCACATAAAATGAGTCAATGTCTTCTTGAGTCATGGCCCAGCCATGATCCTACTTAGAAAAGAGCAATGGTTTTTGGCCGGACATGGGCATGCAGTCTCTAGAGTTTCCCTCCAGCAAGCCGGCGGCATGAACTTGCGCTGTGGCCAATGTAAACAGCTGAGAGCCATCACTAGGCACCACGACAGCTCTTGTGTACAAATGTTTTTCAAGAATGAGCACAAGTTATTTACATTTGCCAAGATCGCATTTGTATTATACATAAAGCAGTATACAAATTATATGAAGCTGTGTTTGGCACTCATGCCTTCATGGTGCAGGCTAAAATTAAAAAAAAAAATGTTTTCTTAGTCAATGTATTGATTGATGTTCTAAAGTTCAACGTGTTAGTGTGTTTTAATGTAATGCTAAAAATAGCTAAATATTAAAATTACAGTGTACATTTTTGCTGGCATATAAATAGTAGAGTCTGAAACTATGCGACCTAGTCAAAGCAAAGGGGAAGTTTGAGCCTTTGACCAACTCTTGTTCAATTCATTACTCACGTTGCAATTACAAAACACAAGCAGTGTATGTGGTCGCAGCTACATTGGCACTCTCACACTTGTTTGGAGAAGAAAAATCATTACTGTTGCATTTATCAAAGCTGTCACCGGGCATGTATAAACAGTATAAGGAATTTAAATATGCCAGATTTAAAAATAATATGGGAGTCCGAAGAAAAAAGTGCCTTCCTGCATCCATCCAACAGTGGCATTTATAACTGCCGAGTTATCGCTATCACAGTTGAACATTTATATAGCTAACTTTTGTTGTATTTTACATATCTTAGTCATACTTAAAAACAAAGCGCCATGTCACACTGAACGCTACAGTGATTTGGCTGTTGAACTTGTCCATTTATCAAGGCATTTATCAAATGACTCAATTGACCAATGCCCCAGGTCACGCTTGCGAATTAGACGAATCCCGTCTCTCTTTAGTTTCCACCTGGTTCAAACAAAACATACTTGAAACTTGAATGCCATTTACTCCAGTCATTCTGTTCCACCCCCCATGCCAGGGGTTGGGTAGACCGACGTGTTGGTTTAGTGACGTTACTCAGAAATCCCCACTGGGGAAAACGAATACACATTGCGTAAGAAAGACTGGGTCCAGCCCTGGAAGGGGGGCGCAGCGCTACTGATCGGCAGTGTATGTGCAGTGCTTCAGCTATGGAGAGCCCAGTAGTGGGATGAGGCCAATGTGACACAGTATGCTGCACCATGGACGCGACTCTTGGGTACGAATAAAAACAAACAACGCAAAAGAACAAATTAAGTCATTCTTAAACAGCAGGGGGGGGGGGGGCAGAGGAAGAAGGGTAGCTAATCGCTCGCATTAAGAAGGGATATGACACATTACATTGTTTTAAATGCTATGTTAGTATTGTTTTTGCTTTTCTCCCCAAATTCATTAATATCCGATGCAAAACTCTCACAGCAGCAGAGTTTGGCCCTGGAATGTACTGTTGCAGAACGCATGACGTTGCTTCAATAAGCCTATTTATCTGCACTAGCGGCACAACTTTTAGTCTTCCCCCCCCCCCCCCCTTTCAAAGTGTTGTCACATGTTAATCAAACAATTGTTTTTAGATTCTCATAGCTGGAATTAGGAAAATCAAGTTATATAATGGGGGGGGTAGGTGAGGGGGGGGGGGGTTTCTTCAGTCGTTAGTGATTGTGATGAGACCATCAACTAGCCACATTTGGGAAACCAGTTTAATAACGGGCGACTGCCCAGATTTTGACCAGGATCACAGTGGTGTCGGCACGTCGCCTTATTAACACATGGCATTAGCCCCCTGAGCCACCCAGCCATCTCTTTTTAGAAACGCAAGTGGCCATAACCGTTTACTTGAGACATGTGTTGTATTATTATACTGTTGGTATAGTTTAATAGCTTAATCAGAAAAAAAACCCCAACCTTTCTTATATATGTGTACATATATATGTACGTGTTCTTGCATTGAAATGTTATACCGTAAATGCTTGAAAAAACGCAACTTTTTAATCGTCAACTGCAAATTCAATTAAGAACGTGGGTGGTGGCACCTTTGAAAGAGTCTGCACCTCTGTTGTTGCTCGTAAAGCTCATTCCTCACCTGTCCTTGTAATCGTGAATGGATTTCAAGGCTGGGGTGAGTGCATTGGTGAGGCTGCAGTGCTATTGCTGCTGCTGGCGTTAACGGTGAGATGTTACCTACCTTGCCTGGTATGCAAGAGGTGTAATGGGTTCGATCCCAACCCTTGACGCCTGTATATTTGGAGTTTTCTTGTTCTACCTGTGGTTGCATGGATTTTTTTCCAGGTCCTCTGGGTTTTCCCTCCACATTTAGAAACATGCATTTGGAGCATTTGGCTGCTTTACATTTTCACATGATAAGTCGCTGTTCGTTGGGCTATCATTTGTGGCCAGGCCACTTCTGACAAATATATATTTTGCTCAGTGGGCCTTACCTGGTAAAACAATTTTTTTTTTAGTTTCAGTTTAACGTCAAAGCAGGGGAAGCTGCGCTGACTGGGCTCTGTTGCTCCACACTTCCCGTTGCCTTGTCCTCAAATACTCTCTCGCCTTCACCTTTCTCCTCAAATTCCAGTGAATTGAATGCTCTGCAGTGGCCCCCTTTTTCATATACATCTCATAGAATGCAATGGCACACTCTCTTTATTAAAAATACACTTTTTTGATCACATGCCGTCTTTGTTATGAGGTCATGATTTACATGATTTGCTTCATTATTAGCACTCTATGGTATGACATGACCAATATATTACAACTAAGCATTGAGGGTCATCATGCGTTATACTGCAGTGACTTTAGGTCAATACTGTTATGTCCCTTTCTGCAACGTGCAACTCAGATGGCAGCTAAAACATTTGGTTTCATAAACAAAAATACCGGCTTAACCTTGTACTGTACAGTAACTGTTTCGCTGTAGCATGCCGATGCAATAGTCCATAACGTTTACAGCATGTCGTCAGCTTTTAATAATTCGAACACGAACTTCAAATGAATCATCACAGGAATCATTATTTTCTTTTTTACAAAATTAGGGACATTGCCAGACACCTGTGCTAGAATCATATTCTGATTTCATTGGGATAATTGAATGGAATACTTCATCACGTGTACGTGGCCCTCACAACCACGTTTCAGATTGCACTCGTGGTTTCACCAAAATTTAAACACGGAACAGTTGAGTGTGTGGTTAATCAGGCTCTTCATCTCTGGGTTTTTGCCGATTGTTTAAACATTTGAGTTGGCCGTACTCCTGTTCTTTGCTCTCGTTTCCCGTTCCCCTCCCAGTGTTGAAGCTGCCTTTTTTGAATGGCTGCTTTCTTGTTGCATGTGCTGGACCTTCAAATCTTTCCATGTGCTGCAGGCGGTGTAAACAGGACTATGTAATAGCATCCCCGTGGAGCCCAGTCGTGCTACAATGTAATGCATGTAACTATTTGCAGGAGGCTTTTTAAAATGGGCAACGTTAAAACATATTTCTCTCCTTTTTTATTTTCATGGTTTGAGGTGGCTCTTCCAACACACGCTGTTCAAAACAAGACACGGACGTGTGTAAAAAAAAAAGCACACATCTAGGTGTGCATATACAATAAAAAAACAACCCATCAGCATCTCCTGAAGAAGTGCATTGTGGCTCTCTTATCTCATTGCACCATCAAAATTAAATTGACCAAATGTTACCAACCAGATAGCAGCAGCTATGCAGTGATAGACAGCTGTGGGTGGGTTTAATCATAATTAGGACTCATCAACACGGTATAGTCACCAGTGCTCACTGCTGCAAAGTCTACCTCCGGTTTTCCGGCCTGCACCATTACTCCATTACGATTGTTTTTTTTTATCTTGGTCATATACAGATTTGATCACATGTTGTTTGTGGCTAAATAAGAAATGCCCCACTTTTTTAAAACACAGGTCTCATGCTACTTAAATGGTTCTTCGTTTGCAGTGAAGTCCAATGCTCATTTTGAACATGTACACTTTTTAAATATTACATAAACCATTTCGGTAGCATAATTACCGTTGTTGTGCAATAGAAAATGTGGGAACCCATTGCAGTGGGAGCTTGTGTCTCAAGTTTGATAGTGTTACAAAGTTTTCAAGTTCTCGGTGACACGTGCAGGCGGTTTAACAGATAATAGTTATGCAGAGGAATGTGTTATACACCAGTGCTGGCCATCACTAAACTAGTTGTTTTGAAAAGTTTCTTGTAAATCATTCATGTTTTTTCCTTTGTCAGTCCACTGCTGGATTAGGGTCTCTACACATCGTGATGATTATTTGACTAACCACCGTGGTTAGTAAGCGTTGGTGAAGGTGGGGGAGACATACATGTGGTAGCATAGTGTAATACAATTTATTTTTCTGCACTGGCTTCTTCTTTACACAACGTAGCCTTGCAGTAGCCTATAACACTTTTTTACGCAGTATGGTCACCCATCCAAGCACCATCCATGCTCAAGCCTGCTTATACGCCCAGATCTGGTGAGATCGGGTGCATTTTGAGTCATTTGGGTGATAGGCTCTTACCAAAGTAGTTTTGTAGCCCTTCATGCCAGAACCACTTGCGTTCGTTGCTGCTGTTGATGTGATGGGAAAAAAATGTGAGCACTGGCCACCCCTTGCTTGTACCCCCACACAGTGGTGTGTCCCATCCCGTGCCGGAATGGGGGCAGCTGTCAGACGCGGGATAAGTGCCGCTGCCCGGCGAACTTCACGGGGAAGTTCTGTCAAATCGCCGTGCAGTCGCCCAGGGCCTCCGAGGAGCAGGGGGCAGTGGCGGGCGGCCAGGGCTTGTCGCTCACTCGCTCGACCTTCACCATCCCCGTGTCGGGGGTGCACGCCGGAGCTGCTACCCACGGTACCGTCCACCTGCGCCTGACCCGCCTGCGTTTGGACGCGTACCGTTTCCCCTTTGCGCATCACGATCCCCACCGCGGTCGCCAACGCCACCCCCACGTGGTGGGCGGAACGCGCGCCAGCCCGCTATACCGCGGCGTGGGGCCCCTTGCTCGTGTGAGGCCCACTCCCCCCCACGCGGCCACCACCAAGCAACAGCCCGCCCACCGCCATCACGTCTACCGGTACTATCCCAGCAGCCTGGACAGCGAGCTTGCCTGAGAACCTCGTTGGCTGTTACTATACGTGGGAGTTTTTTTTTTTAAAGGATATATGTCGATTTGATTGCATACATAACAACGCAACAATATAAACATAAAAGGGTGATGTTTTCGTGTAAACTTTGGTGTTGCTTTTTCATTTTACAAGTTCTATGGACAGCCACGTGGTAATATGGTTATTGATGTGTGAATCATTTAATGTGGGTTATATTTGTTGGTATCGATCATGAGGCATGCTTGTGAGTTTAATATTTGTTCATGAAATGCCCTATGCCTGCATGACTCGTAGTATTATAATTATACAAGATATTGTGGTGTTAAACATATTAAACATGTTTTAAATCTTGGGTTGCATGTAATAAAGAATTGTTTTTGCAAATATTTAAGCGAAGATGTAAGTAAGATCTTTATTTTTTTGTAACAATATGCTTGAGGCTTACTTGCTTACAACAATATACAGAACAATGAGATCTGTGTCTCATCGCATTAATTTTAGGCCCATGGCATTTCAGACCCCTGTAAAGTAGCATACAGTCAAGTATTTGGAAAACATCAAGTTCTCCAAAAAATACTCAAACAAAGAGCAGAACAATACCTTTAAAATATCTTAATGCTGCATCACATTTTAACCACCGGGAACCCATTTTGTTTATACATCTTCACCACTGCTCCACAGAGCACGATGGTTCTTAACATCATTAATTTTCATTAATACCAGGGGAACCTGTTTGCCTTTTAAAAATGAATCCAGTGAAAGGCATAGCCAACCTGTTGAAGGATTGGCAGCTAAATTAATCCTGACTAGCTTGTATATCAATAGCTCGGCATCTTTTTAATTTCCTTTCTTTGTTGGCTAGTCTTTTGAAAATTTGATTTGTGGATTTGATGTTGGTGCCATTTTCATTAAAATCTTCTGTAATGTTAGAGGCATGTGCTGACCATTCCAAGGGACACATTTTCCACCCCCCCCCACCCCCCAGCTGTCCAATGGTCAAAGAAAGTTGGCAATGATATGATTTATCTGAACTTAGAGCCCAATGATAAATTAACCACCACAAAATCCAATAAAATGTGGTCACAGTGAAAACCTTAGAATGATAAACCACATCACAGTTATTGATGACGTGGTTAGGTAAAGCACAGGGGACAAGGCTGGCGAGCCTGAGCACCATGTCTTCAGAGACCCAGGATGCACTGGTGGTGGTCCAGCAGCTGCATTGTTTGAGGCCGCCACTGGCAGTGGAGACAGCAAAGAGCACTCCATGGCTGTGCATGCATGGTTCTTAAAACCTGAGCCTCCTTTCATTGGCAGAGCTCTTATGGTATTATTTGAAGTAAAGTTTGCAATCGTTACTACATTGCATAGAGTAGGGTTTATTAAAATAATGTGGTATGATAATAAAAACATTTACAAGTCTATAAATGATAATTATATATCAAAGCTTTTTTTATTTTTAGACTATGCATAATAATCAACATGCATCACACTTTTTTTTCTATGAAGCAATAAAATCCACTGAGGAATTTAACCTCAAGAGAATTTACCGCTTCAATGAAGAGGCTTGTCATTGGGAAATTTATTGGCCTCTGATTTATGGTCTTCTAGCTATGGAAGGCAGTAACATATCACATTTTGTTTGACAATAATCATATATATTACTTATACCGCTTATGTGTCATATATAATGTTGTGGTTATTATTTACATTTTGAAGTAAATGAAGTGTCAGGTTAGGAATTATTTCCAATTAGAGAAAGCATTTTTCCCATGGACTATTTTCGGCATCGTGCATTTATAACCCAGCACTGTGATTGCTATTCATGCTTGCTATGCGGTGTGTGTGTGTGTCGCCGTGACTTAGACCTTTGACCTAGAACTTTGCCCTGTGTTTTGCAGTGAAGATATCGCCGAGTGTAGCGAACGTGCACGTGCGGCACCCACAGGCGGCCTCCGTGCAGGTGCACCAGGTGTCGCGCGTCGAGGGGTCTCTGCAGACGGGCCCAGGCCATCATTACAAGCGGGACCACCAGCACCACAGTCACAGCCAAAGCCACAGCCAAAGTCACAGCCAAAGTCACAGCCAAAGTCACAGCCAAAGTCACAGCCAAAGCCACAGCCACGGGCAGATTCCGCACCATTCGCAGTTGCAGCAGCAGCAACAGCAGACGTACACCTACCCGATACAGCAGCCTGCGTCCCAGCCCAGGCCTCAGCCCAAGCCGCTTGGCCGCTGCTTCCAGGAGACCAACCCAGGGCAGCAGGTGTGCGCTGTTGTATGTTTGTGTGCCAACGTGTGTACGTTGTTGTGTTTGCTTATTTTTCGGGCATTTTTAATGTGTGCATCTGCATGCAGATTCAGGCCATCTTGTATATTGTACAATTGCAGCAGCGAAATCGGCAACCGTAACCACATACGGGCACAGGTGGAAAATAAAATGTACAATTACTCGAAACACCACTTTTTTTCCCCCCCTCTGTTATTTTGCCAAAGACCTCCTCCCCCCACTGAGATGGTTTTGCTTTATTCCAGTGCGGCAAACCACTGCCGGGACTCCTCAAGCAGGAGGACTGCTGCGGTAGTGTGGGCAGCTCCTGGGGCTTCAATAAGTGCAGCAAGTGTCCAGCCACAGCCGGTGAGCTCCTCCCCCGCGCTGGTGCAGACCTGACCAGCCGCTGTCCTCTCCATCCTACTCGTCCTTGTTCACCAACTGTGCAAAACCACACCAATGTGTGCTTTTCGTCAGTATGTTCAATGTATGGTGGGCTGCACATGTTTTGGCATGTTTTGTCAAGCAGTGACATGGTATTGTCTGTCATTTATTATACTTAGTGCTGCTTGTTGCTAACCACTTGGCACTTTGCATTTGATTTGACTTTTGCTCACCACACAGACGAGAGTTTGTGATTATCGGAGGTGTGACAGAAGTTTGGAGGGGATGGTGCACCTTACTTTATTCGCAAGCAGAAGATTAAATTGATGTCCTTTGCACATTCTGTCGAACACAAACATTTTCAATGTACATCTCCAGCTCAAGTCTTGAGCCTTACCTGTTCATACTCCAGTTGTGTTTATGTAACAGTGCTTTCATAAGTGTACACTTTTATTCAAAAGGCTTTTTACAGAAATGGTAAAACATTTTTTAAACAAACCCTTGCTTTTCATACTCAAAAGCCTCCCTTTTTGTACAAAGGAAAACATTTTCTTAAACAATTACTCGCATTCATTTCAGTTAAATGCTGTATTCTTATTTATAAGTCAGAAGGTTTTATTCAATCATAAATGCAACACTTTTCTCTTAGCAGCTACAGATGAAAATGTTTATCCCATGCCAAGTATATGTTGGGAATTTTGCACGTTTCTTTCCGACTGTTTTTTCACATGTCTGGACCTGCCTTTCTGTGAGTTCACCTGCACAATGCACGTGTGGAATTCAGACAAAATTTTGGCTTCAAATACAGGATTTTTTAAAGCTACCTCTAAAGTGTTACTCCATATCATATCATAAACAACCTCACTGTAGGTCTTGCACCCTTTCTTGCGTATTGCCACAATATAGGACTGACACACAAGAGGGCTCACATATTACATACCTGTCCATGCATAGCTTTGCAAATGGAAAATATGGTGAGAGTTGTATCAACAACACATGTTTAAATTCAACAAGTGGGACCGCCCTTGCAGCCAAGTTTGTCCACACGAAGTGCACCATGCCACACACAGTAACTACCTCGCTTGGTATGCAGAATGTTGCGGGTTGGATCCCGACCCTGAAGCCTGTATATTTGGGGTTTGCATGTTATCCCCGTGGTCGCGTGGATTTTTCTCCGGGCCCTTCGGTTTTCCCTCCATATTTATAAACATGCGTTTGTATTTGGCTGCTATAAATGTCCACGTGAAAAGCCACTTTGTTGGGCTTTAATTTGTGGCCAGATCGTTTCTGAAAAAGAGCTATACAGTAAGAAAAAAATAGTAAAAGACTTTCAGCTGGTAGCTTCATGTCAGGTCCATGGCACACCAGGTCCGATGTTTAATTCCTAGGTGCGCACTCCATACCACTCTGGGTGCGACCCTTCCTTTTTATAAAAAAAATAATCTTCACATTAGATTTTTGCAGTACACAAGAACAAAGGCCATTCTGCAGAATGTTGAGCGACAAAAAAACACAACCCCACGTGATTATCCGCCAGGCCCATGTACCCGACGAGTCTTGGTTGATGAGAGGTGGGGGGGGGGGCGACACACAACCCAGGGAGGTACGAAGCTTTCTTAAATGGTAGTCTCGGCAAACACATGTCAAGTGTCGAGTGGTCCAAGTGTTTCAAAGGCAGAATATTAAACATGAACAGCGGGCGAACACTCAAAAATGTTATAGACAGTCATTTTATCAGTGCTCATCGATATTTTGACACAATTGACCCTGTGGTTTGGCTACTGTAACTTGTGAAAGCATTTTAGCAGTATTTTAGCCATACATCATGACATGAATGTCACTCCATACAGAATGTAGCTTTATGAAAACGATACGGGGGGATATGGATTGGGTGGTGCAATGATGCATGCAGTGTCCCTGGCTACCTGCGTTTGACTCTTGGCCACGACTAACTTCAGTGGTGAGTAATATGTGGCCTGGTCCCCGGGCCTTTCCCCCCTTCATGCTCACCCATACTGCTCAGTCGTGTAGTGTGGTCAAACAATCCCCTTTGACTGATGAAGCAATGGGAGGCCCTCATCCAGCAGTTTTCACTCTTTCGGTGTTTCTGTATCCGTGGTATGTATGGCTGGAGACCAGTTATCAGTTGCATAAAATACCTGACTACTTTCCCCTTTGTCGGTTTTATTCAACAATGTAACCTCGGTATGCTTGACTGCAGAACGTTCAGGGTAATAGCATATGTAAGCAGAACTTAGTTCTGTGTTTCCACAAATAAATCATTAAAACGTATATACATGTGTAGATACATCTTTTTATTTTATTTTATTTTCACGTGGAGACAAAACGGGATTCTACTTACGACTTTTATTTGTATTAATTACATGTGCTTTCATAAAACAGAGTGGGCACTATTACATATATGTATAGAGATTATGAAACACGCAGCTGAGTTAACTAACCGGTGCCTAAGCACGTGGATATACTGTGCGAGGCCGTACTGATGGACTGCCTCGGCGTTGGTGTCCCGTGGCTGTGTGGGCCACTGTCATTCGTGTTTGGGCACTTCTTGGATCACCCGCACGTGAATGCTATCCGGTGGAGAGTTTGTGTCACTCGTGAGAGGAGGATTGTGTGTGAATGTGTGTCATGTACGGCAATCGGCCAGTGCTGGCGGTAAGCCACGGTCGCTTAACGTTGCCACTGCAGATGATTTATGGAGAAGGAATCCACAAGCAGGTTGCACGACGAACAACTCTATTACAGCTTTACATTTGGTTCTCATTTCTTGTACTTGTGTTTTTACAGTGATGATCTTATAAAGTAACGTTACGTGTGTTATCCCCCCGTAGAGATGGATAGGCATATGGAAGTTGTGTTTGATGCTTACCTGCCAGCCGGTCGTTGCCTTGGTGTGATGTGCACAATTTGATTATGTGTCTCGCGTGGACATTTTTAGAGAGGCGGCCAAATTTCCCTGTGTCGAGGGGTGGTGGGCCAAGCCCTTGGATTGGCAGCACGATGACAGCCAGAGTTGTCTTGCAGTTCCATCCAGACCACAGCAAGGGATGTCGTCTTGTCAGGAAGCCAGGTCTGGTGCGAAGAAAGGGTTGGGACGGAGGTGCTGGAGGGGGAGGGCTCTTATTATGTTTCCCATTTCATCAGAGCGTTTTTTTATGCCCTTGTTTATGGCTAACAAGCGCCAGCAGTATTTATATACACTCGTAAAGATATGCGGTCATTCTTGCGTGCGTTCGATTGCCAACAGATAAACCCGTGTTCGGTTTATGAGCCAAGCTGGACGGCCGCCGGGCCATATGTGGCAGAATTGCAGTTTAACATTAAAAACAGACATGGTTTGCGCGCGCATAAACAACAGCTGGAACAGAGACACATGCTTTTCATTTAGAAACATAAAGTTGTCGTTGTCTGTCATATATTTACTTTGTTTAAAGAGTCGAGGCTGGCAGGAGTTACGGCCAATTCTATTTGGTAATTGAATATCGCTAAGAAATGAAAGCATTGGCATACGCGCGTGTCGCCTGCATAGATGAATCGCAAAGGAATTTAGTTTGACAAGGTCTCGCTGTTTACACAACATGTGTAGAGCGTCTAAAATAATGCTTTCATATACTGTACAGGGCTAGGTGGGCAACGCGGGGAGATCCAATGGTAATGAATTACTTATCGGGGGTTTGTTCCATGTACAAATATTGTTAAAGATTACGTTTTTGAGCCAAATCTTAGCGGTTGCAAATGCACCCATATTTGTCCAAATTAATTCTGTGATATTAAAACGGGGCTTGTATGTACGCTGGGTTATTGCATATGATATAACCGATAAGCAGCACTGAGGCTAATAAGTCAAATGATCAGATCAATCATGTTTTTAGTAAGTTTGATCTTGTTTGCATAAACTACCTATCTTAAGCTCTTAAAAGACATTTCCTTCGTAGAAGTTCGTTGAGTGGCCGAGTAGGAGTTGCAAGGACAAATATATATGTTACATGTCAAAACTAGTCCAGAGTTTGCTTGTACTTAATCGATGCCGCTAAAATTATGCAGCCCCAGAAGACCATGGGCTGTGTAAAAAATATTTTTGTTATTCTGTGGGGAGATGGATATGTGAAGGAGACATTGTCTGCTTTAACTCCTTTGCTCCTTATATTTTTCCAACGACGCGATTTTATTATTTTTTGACATGCACACAGATAATTATCTGCATATTATTATGAAGAAATGGCACATCAATATTGTTTTAGTCATTGTCATTGCAAGGTTTGAACTTTGGCACCAGTATGCAATGGAACAATTTTACAACAAATGGCACAGGGTATTGTTCACTTTACAGGAGATGACGCACTTTTTTTAATTCCCCCACAGTCATTTACAGCGACAGTGGTTCGATTGAACTTCAGTTTTCAAACTGGAACCATCTATAAACGCAACAAGCTACATACAATACAGCACTAAGGTTCCAGCATGTGCTGTATTTCATATTGTTTAGCGAAGCTAGTTAATACATTAATTTATCCCATTTATGATTTATTATGATACAAAATACTGTACTTTAATCTATCCTTGATCAGGAGTAGTTTCACTTTTTTCCCAGTTTCCACCAAATCCCCTTTCATAGTTTACATAAGCTCGGCATGATATTAGCTAATATTCATTGGTCTTATCTATCATTTGATTGATTGTATATATGAGGTCAATAGTACAAACACATTTTCTGAAACCAGGTTAATCTTTAGGGGAGATTGTTCCCTCAATCGATCATTGTTAAATTCTCGACTAACTTCATGAACCATCTATATATATGTGTTATGAGGCGAAGGGTTCTGCAGTTCTTAAAATCAGTTTTGTCTCTGGGCTTCAATGTCATATATTTAATGTCTGCTTGTATACATTTAGAAAATAGGTCCACTCATTTTGATTCAACGGCTGCTTTGTCTTCTCTGACGGTGGCCACAGTTAAGAGGTTAATGATGCCCGCAAGATTCAACGGAAGTATATAGGTTCCTATGGAGTTGGGAGTGGGTTCTTTTGGTAGCGGTGCTGACGGGCGTGAAAAACTGCTTGACTTTTCTATCAAAGTAAATGTGATTCATGAACCCTGGAGAGCTGAGAAAAAAAATTAAATCCTCATCAAATTATGGCTCCACAAGGATAACTCCAACTCAATCGTGTGATTCATGAAGCGTGTTTTTTTTTATATATATACATGGCACTGCTATGAAGTTATCCTGCAACGATTTTCCAACGTTTGCATTCCAGAATCTCAAAGAGAATGCAAAGAAAAGATTAATGTTTTATGATAAGTACCCACTTGCCTCAAACCTGCATAATTTTCCACGAGGAATCTGCCACCATCATCCTGCATTCCCAAATGACAGAAACAAGTGCCTCTATCTGCCTTTCCTGTTGAAATGGTGTCGAGATGACGTTCAATAACAACTCGTCCGCTTTACCGAATGCCGAGTTGCACACTTACCTTGGACCTTTCCAGAGGAGGAGAAGTTTTCCTCCAGGAGTCATAGCCAGAGAGTGATGCTCCCAAGTCCACAGCACTTTTTCGGCTCGGACTTGTGCAGCGTTCGCACCCTCTTCATTGAAGGCCATCCTAAAATGTGCGCCGCCTTTCTCTTCTGTGAGCTTTTACGTTTGGGATTAGCGCAGCTCCGCCGTACACATGCCCTAAAAGAAAACGAGCCGAGTTTTGACTTGCTTCGTCACGTGCTGTCACAGTCTCAAACCTATTGCTCCGTAGCGCACCTCCTCGTGATAAGGTAACTCGGAGCATTCCAGTGTGTTGTGGGATCATCTCTGAGTCATCCGTCTCCTGTCAGGTACACACAGTGCGCTGATGGCCTCACTGCAAACAAAAATAAGATTTTTTTTTCCACCGGCTGTTGAAAAAAAGATTAATGTTGGAAATCCTGAAAGTGAACAGTATGAAGAGATATATCCCCGAAGTGTTGTAAGATAGATTACTTCATGAAATGTTATGGTTACCTTAAGAAGGCATCACTCTTCAAAAGTTGGGTTATTTATTTTCTTTAAGAAGGTAAATTGTGCAATTCTCATGGGGAACGTTGCTTCTCTCACTTGTGTTTTGTGATACGAAGCGGGCGTGCTTACATTTCTTTGATCCTTGAGCATAGCAATGTCACTCAGTAACGTGTCGCACGTTTCCATGCTGCTGGGACAATAACTGGACGGTCGTGTTTGTTTCCCGATTTAACTGGCAAGAGAGATGAAAGGGCCTCTGCAATGCAGGCGTGGAATGGTTTTGGCCGGAAAAGCCACATGACTCTTGTCAAGCCTCAGTTTGCAGATGATGTCCCCATGCGAACTATGAGTGGTGACAGCTCTGGCTGCGTGTCGGTTAAAAATGGATGTTGCCGTGCACAAGTGATGACAATTGGATTTGCCATCTTGCGATCATAATATTTCCTGTTGACAAAGAAAGAAAATTGTGGCTGGCAAGTGGTATTTACAAAAGGAAATTTGCCATTGGGAAACTTTGGCGAGCGTGGCACCAAAGACAATGCGGTCCCACACGAACTTTTCATTTCATTTCGGCATTTAACAGTTTATCTGAATGCATCTTTTGGAACCCAGAGCCAGCACGATTACCGGTATACATTTATATCCGTATTTTCTGTCGTTTACTGCTGAGCTACATAGCTCATGAAGGTCATTTGCCTGCCACAGGCATGCAATTTCATCAAGCCGATTATGTTTCTTCAGCCTAGTTGGCAGATCCCGCTTAGCGGTACAAGTGTCAAGTACGAGCAAGATGCATGGCTCTGTTTCCAGGCTCGATTAGAGGTGTTAATCCTCCAGCGCTCTCCTTCGTGTTCTCCGAAACACTGAGAGCCTAGCGAGTGTGAACCCTAAGCACAGAGGTGGCGGTACTTCACAGGACAGTGTGACAGATGTAGCCGAAAGGCGTGGGTCAGGAGCAGTGGCATGGCTCGGAAACCACTGGACTCGCACGCTTGCTGTCCTAGGAGGAAAGTCAACACGCGGAAGGGGCGCATCTCTCTGTCGCAGCCTGTGCCTGACAGCCATGGGTGGCAGAACAAGGAGGCATTGATGGGCGCTGAGTGTGGCCCCCCCGTGTGATTGAGACAAATGCTCTGCCAGTTTCCATGCGGTATAGCAGCAGTGGGGTTTGCAGGTGCAGAGCACGCATTCTCCAATCAAGAGTGCAGCGTCGTGCATTCACCGGCGACGTGATTTGGCTCTATTCATGCAGATCTATTTATGTAAAGGCAAGGGCACTCGGAAATCCTGGTTGTTGCCCCCTCTGTGCATGCATTGGACAGCTTGAAAAAAAACTACTCAGTGGAACACTTGCGGGGACATATTGTGACTTCTCAATGTTGATCATTATTTAATCCTTAAGTGCTGGACTCATCAAATATTTCCTCAAGCTGAACATTTCTGCTGCCTTGGATGCCATCGGAATGGCCCAAGACTGTATATTAGTAATATATTAGTTATATGGCTCTTATTCTGTATGTGGTGCCCATATGCAATCACCATATGTGTATGTCTGTTGAACTTCTCTCGCACCGTACTAAATTGTTGTGCATATTTTAACATAAAAAGTGGTTAAAACACCTACTGCAGTGTGTATATAGGTGGTCTATGTCAAATGGTGAATTTGTTTCAAATGAACATTCTAAGGATTTAACTGGCAAAGTTTTGAGTGGGTAGACTTTTGCAATTTCACACATTCCACGAAGCATTGGCCAGCCTGGTTTTTAAGGGCTGGATAATCTCACTCTGGCAGCTTCAACCACACGTCCAAGTCTATAGCCACCACCCTTTTATACCTACCACAGTAAACATAAATGAAAGGAATGTCTTTGGCAAAGAGAGAGCTGTGATTATCATCACGGAAAATTCAGCGGCCGCCTTGTTACTTTGGTATTTGTTTTCTCCTATGTTGTTGAGTGGCCTGAGTTTAGAATAACCCTTCAGAGTGTTCACTGCTGCTATTATACTGCTCAATAATTTGTATTGTGCAAAAAAACACACTAAGGAAATATGTCTTGCTTTAATTATCTTCTAGTACATATAGTCTGCTTGATTTCGAGTGTTTCTTTAGTGTGTTTGAGTTATCCTGCCCCCTGGCATAGTAATGTGGAATGTGGCACCATCACAGGCTCATGGCCGACATTCTACACACTCCTATGTGCAAGGGGACATTTTGGCTTTGACTGTCATACAGTAAGTATAATTGTTGGATTTGATATAGCAAGGAAGACTAATGAAGGGACCATTAAATTTTGATTTAAAGCTTTCGTGATTGCAGGGATTCGTATTCTTGGTTCTTTCGGTAAAGTCACGTAGAAGGGAAACAATAAAATAATCAAAATATAAATTATTGTTTTATATATTTATTATTTAATTGTTTCCCTTCTACGTGACTTTACCGAAAGAACCAAGAAAATGAAGGGACCATTGTTTTTTTTCCTCAAATGTTGGGCTTTTGTGTTTTTTTTCGCAGTTCAGACACAGCCTGGGAGCAGTGCCATGGTCGAGTGCACACAGGGCTTCAAGAGGGAGAGTGCAACCCAGTGCCGAGGTGAGCGCACGTGCCAGGGCTGGCCTGCGCCGTACTCGGCCCCCGCTGCTCTTGCCACAGACGAGACAAAATCAGTGCGGTGCCAGTGTTAGTTGCAAACCTGTGCATCACCTGTCCGGTTCGTAGTTTATAATCTGGTGTTTCCTGTGATAAAGAGGTGATCATTTGCTTTTGATGTGTTCTGGAGATGTTCACTCCTATAATTGATATGCCGTTCAACACCATTTTCATTGGCTTGGCTGTAAGTTTATGGAAAATTCTTATCTCGTGATAACCGTGTTTCCCTTGGGTCCTATTTAATAGCTAGCGTCAGACAGGCTGCTCCACAGCCAAGCGCCCGGAAGTTCACTCTTGTCTTCCCCACCATGCTGCTAGATATCAACGAGTGCCTGATCCAGGGCGCGTGCCCCAATGCCGACTGCCTCAACACCCAAGGCAGCTACAGGTGCATCTGCAAGTCGGGCTTCACCCTGGATTCCACCACCAATCGCTGCATATGTGAGTCTGCCCTCGAGATCACAGGCTCGTTGAGGCTTCACGGAGAGGCACACGTGCCATCGTCCGAGTCGTCGCACTATCTGAATAATGTTCCAAACATCATACAGTAAAAGCACTGAAACATTGTCATTTCATAGTTTGTGTATATTAAATTTTTTATATTTTAACCTGATTCTCAAGATGAATTACCCAGCAAATTTAACATGCTTGTACGGCACCTCGTAATGTGAACATTAGCGCAAATCTTTTTTTTCATCGTTATGATTGACATCGCCATTGTCTACAACCATAAGTAAAATGATGGAATTTTTGTATTAATTGTAAAAAATATGCTTTAAAAAACTGTGTTTTCTGTGAGACTGCATAGGTTTCGCTCATATTCCTGGGGGAGAGTTTGTTCGTGTAAGAACGTCAGTCCAATATTCAATTTCTTTTTGGAATGTTGGATGCAGCATGTGTGAATGCCGTTTGATTGACTTGGACTTTCAGACCGCTTGAAACACATCTCAATGTATTTCTCATAGCATGAGCTCCTCTGACTTGACCCTTAAGGCACACTGGCTCTTTAAGCCGACTTGTAACATTGATGGCGTGTCGAGTATTTGGACGTATATCTCAGCCACAAACAGTGGGGCCAGTGTTTTGTATATTTAGGCTACAATTTGATCGAGTGCAGTCATAATTTCATCATTTAGCGTGGAAGATTTTTACTCCTAAATGTATTGGTGTGCTCCATCATGAAATTTTTGAAAATAATAATTATGCATAAGTGTGTTTTACTTACTCCAAAATAAACAAAATGATTGATGTGTAGTTTTCCTTCAGGTTTACGGTGAATGGTTAATTCATTTCACCTTAAAATTTACAAACTAATAAACAATAACCCCGCGAAAAAAATAACTTTACTTAGTGTACTTGCGTGCGTGTCAGTGTTGACATTCATACTGGTCGCCGTTTGAAAATAACTCGCCGCTACATTATTTTTAGTCGTACTGGTAGTGGCTTAAGTCATTGCCTGAAGTTGGAATATTGAGCCGCTAACAAGCTCGCAACCATTGTTAGTAGTTCGTTTGTTTACAATGCGCCTTTTACAGAGAAACCATCAGCAAAGCGCACACCTCAAACATTACACAGCACAAGCAGCTTTAACCATCACCATCAAATGGCCCTTGACGTGATGTGAAACTACGTGACGAAAACCACGAAAATAAACAGTGAATAACGCTGACATAATTGCGACAGGATTCCTTTGTTTTCAAATACTTGCCGTTATCCAAAAACAACCTAAAGCACTCGAATTCATCTCTCCACGCTGCTCATTTCATGTAGCACATTTAGTAACTGCCCCTGCCACATCCATCACGGTGACATTTCACATTTTACCTGGTTTTTAATTGCCGAGTGCTACCCCACCACCCTTTCCTGTGCCCAGCCAACAAGGCGCTGGCGGAGGAGAAGGAGCTGTGTTTCCACATGGTGGTGGAGCACCGTTGCCAGCACCCCCTGCCTGTGCCCGTGTCCCGGCCCGTGTGCTGCTGCTCCGTGGGTGTGGCCTGGGGCTCCGACTGCCAGCGTTGTCCCGCCAAAAACTCGGGTGCGTGCGTGTGTGCGTGCTCAAACATGCGCGCGGAGCGTGCCACGCACGGCTGCGAGTGCACGGGCAAGTGGGTGTCTTTTGATGCCTATTGAAAGACGGCTTCGGAATGATTAAGTCTTATAACCTGGATGTGTTTTGAAAAAAGATAGGGGAAAAAAGTAAGTCTCGGTGTGTCAATGACTGAGGGTGAATTTGGAAATGTTTTAACCTAAAATGTTGACTAACAGTTAGAAAATATTAATCCGCTTCGCTCCACATGCAGAAGCAAAATGATGAATAAAACAGAGCTTATGATAAGACGGGTGGAGTGTTAGTACAGTGGTCCACATGCTGCATTTCGTGCACACGCACCCGACATCGATTTCAAACCGCGGCTAGGACAGCTCAATCTTTACGTTGACTTCCTCTGCCATGCTGCATGTACAGATGCCTACGTTGAGATCTGCCCGGCGGGGCCGGGGCTGGTCTACCACCGCAATCCCGACCCCGTCGTCATGGAAACCATCTGGCTGCACCCTCCACGGCTCGATGATACGGTTCCCAACGAGGCACCGCCACTGCCGGCACCGACCACCCGGCCCACGCCCGCCGCTCCACCTCCCACCGCGCGTGAGACACCCCCCCCCTCCTCCTCTGCCCCTTGCGAATGTTTCTATCACACAATACGGCTCGGCATTGTCATGCGTCGAAGGGTCCCTCCACGTTTAGGTTCATAACTTGGGGTGCACGCGCCCCTTAGCGGTGCGAGATGCCCTTTCTGGCGGTGCGAGACATGACAATGTTTTTTGGGTATAAATCATCGAAACGCAAATTAATCATGAACATGTAAGTACAACCGCTGCGTTTCATCAAACCTATGTGTTTATTAACGTTAAACATGTTTTTACGATTGAGAACCAAAGGGGTGCAAGGCTGCAGTAAACGTTAAGAACCTTAGAGTATTTGGCTGATATTTCCATATGACAAGCCACATCGTTGAGCTGTCGTTTGTGGCCAGGTCGCGTCTGAAAAGGAGCTAAACATAGTTTAGTCCAAGTTTAGTTAAATTCCGTAGAGCACACGGCAACGAAAATGCAGGTTATAATTTGTTAAACAGCAGGCTTCTGTGTTTTTGTTTTGCAGCTGTTCCACGTAGGGAAGCAATGGTAAGATTTTTTTAAGTATTTTATTTACATACAAACATTAAATGTGAGATGTTTGGATGTGAAGGTAATGTCGGAAAGTATTTATGCGACCGGATGCACATTCTTGAGACTGATATATATAGGGATTTGAATGTATTGTCATTGCGTGCGCAAATCTTAATGCTAATATAACATGATTTTCATGTTACCTATAAATATGCGTGCCTTAAACATTTTCATGCAATAACAATATGCCTTTGCTTTCAGACAACTCCACCCCAGCGTGAACCCACAATACAAATGAAAGGTTTGTGATTTTTTTTGTCATTTTGCTCATCATAAGTTTACACATCATTGCAGGAATGCAATCTTTATTGTGTGCTGTCATCCGGTCCATGTCGTCAAGCTATGAAATAGCCAGCGACGTACGGGTGCCGTCAGGCGCACGTCTACTCAGCGAGTGCTGAGCGAAACGTGGCCACCAAATACTTCCCCCCCCCAAAAGAATCTGCCTTTTTAGAGCCTTTCACGCTCGCTGATCCAGGCAGGGCCTTCACGCTTTGCTGAACGCGTTATGGCTCAAACTGTGGCTTAGCGGGGAAGAAATATGCATCCTGCATCCGTCATGCAATCGTGCTGCACTGGAAATGTACCTTACCCAACAGTTATCGATAACGCTCGGCGGATAACTTTTTTTCCGTGTTACTCTTGTGTAGCAGTGAGAGACAGAGAGAGAGAGAGATCTGTTAACAGGATGTCACGTGTATTTGTGTGCTTGGTTGTCATCAGCTTTTTAGAAAATAGAACTTGTCATCTTTTTCCCGGAATCCCTCGAGGCAGCACTTTGATTTGTGTGTGTGTGTGTGCGTGTGTGTGTGTGCCCATCTCTTCAATCAGAGCGGCTTATTTCAACTGTGGCACCGAAGCAGGTGGACCCCGAGGTGACCACGAAGAAAAACGCACTAAGCATCATTACTCCCGAGGAGCCTGACACAGGTGGAAGAAGGAATGCATGCATCTGTGTGTCTGCGTGCGTGTATGGGGGGAGCGGTAATGTAGCGGTTAGCGCTACGCTGCGCTACAAACCTGGCAACCCGGGTTCGATTCCCGCTCACGGCCAACACCAGTGACGATTATCTGAACCGGCCCTGGGCCTCCCCTAGGTCGACTCAGCCTCAAATGAGTACCTGGTGCGATGTGTAAACGTCGCCACTAGGGAGACAAAGGCGGCCGGGCGTGGTGTTGGCCACCCACCCCCTCATGCGCCGTTCTGGCCTTCATCGGTGCTCACTAGCAGGACTTGCTCCAGCAGTCTGTCAAGGCTATACGGGGGATCTTTGTCTTTGTTTCATCTGTGTGTGTGTGTGGATTGGTCATGCAGTGGTCTGCACATTGCACAATAAACCCAGTGACCCCAGTTAGATTCGCGCTTATGACCAATATCAGTGGCGAATATATAAATCGGTCCTGGGCTTCCCGTCGGTCGTCTCAGCCTTATATGAGTACATGGAACATTGTGTAAACAGCACTGGGGAAACAATGGTGGCCAAGCATGGTGTTGTGTGCCGGGCCAGCCTTCATAGGTGCTCACAAATAGCACTTGCCTCAACAGTTTATGAAAGGGTATACGGGGGTCTTTGTGTGTGTGGATTCAGCATTAGCTTTTTTCCTACAATGCATAATATCTACCAAAAAAACATAATTTAGAATTTGAATTCACTTATGTTTTTTTATGTAGTTTTTAGTTTAACATAGCGGTCTTCATGCAAATGACATCGCAAAATGGCTTAGGGACCCACAGAAGGCAGCCAGGCATTGAGCCAACACCGACAATTGCCCAATATCTGGAGTCCCCTATGTATGAATATTATTCCAGTCTATTAAGTAAAATAGCTTTAAAAAAAAACCGCGTACTTTATGTCCTTATTCTCGCTCGCCAAATTCTATATAAAACGTGGCTCTACTCTCGTTACGTGAAGTCACTCTCTTTCATAGTTGCCATGCCGTCCAAACTCTAGTTTGCTCTATCCGTCTTATTTCCATGCAAGTCTGCGAAATACCTTGCAACTAATGCCACCTGTTCGTTCAACTGCCACATTTGATATCAAAGATTTGGATGATTGCCCTTATTCTTCTTCCATGGGCGTTGCTTAGAATGCGATTGGGAGTGGCCACTGGTAAAACAAACAAACAAAAGCAAATTAGCCATCGCCAAAAACACGTGTTCGATTTTCATATCTATTATGACATTGTATCTAACACATGTGACGTTTACCCTAAGTCCTCGTGCAAAACCACATCTGGCAGCATAATCAGAGTAATTTTAAGTTTCAATATGTAACTTATCCGTGAAGTTGTTTTCGTAGCTTGTCTGTACGCCCCTCCCGTAATTGTGCATTGTGTTGGTGTTGAGTTGTTCTTTTGTTGTATTTGTGCATTCAAAAAAATATTTACAAATTACTTTCGTCATTGTTACTGCCTTCCTCGTGGATCTGTTTACGCAGCTCTGAAGAGGTTTCTGGTTTTTGGGGCTATTTTTTTGTCGCTGCTACGACAGCTTCAGGGCAGCAACCATGGAACTATTTAAATTACTATCCATAACCTGTCACAAGAACCCCCTGTGTGACCAGGTGTTACCATCATCACAGAGTTTATGGCTGTTATCAACCATTTTAAAGTGCTGTTGTCAAAGCAAAATATGTTTGCTTGTAATGTCACCGACGTTCTCAACACTCCTGCGATCAATTAGAATTAGTTTTTAAATTGCTGTGTTTAACGTTCTTGTGCATGATAAATCAATGTAATACTTTGTTTTACCCTCCAAGGTTCTCATCATAGACCATGTGATACATCTCAATGGGTTCTGACTTGGTTGTAAATAAAGCACGGTGCTGACTAACGATTTGTGTGGTGACTGATTTGCTGCAGGCCCGAGGGAGTCGGATATCTGCTTGCTGCGGCCGAATATCTGCGGGCCCGGCCAGTGCTACAACCTGGACGTGGGCTACACTTGCACGTGCCATTTTGGCTACCAGTACAACGAGCAGCTGGGCCGCTGTGACGGTACACAATCCTCTGCTCCACCTGTAGTCACTCAAACGCATGCGATGTAGTCCTGGTTTGCTCAACATTATATTTTGCTTGACTTAAAGCTTTCGTGACTGCAGGAATTCATATTCTTTGGGTCTTTCGGTAAAGTCACGTAGATAGGTTCAAAGAAAATAACAAAAAAACTACGACGCTTTGACCGAAACACAAGCGGTCGTCTTCAGGAGTGGTCGTCTTTGCGATCGAAACGTCGTAGTTTTTAGTTTTTTCTTTGAACCTGTCTACGCGACTTTACCGAGAGACCCAAAGAATATTATATTTTGCGTGCATTACTGCGTTTCAAATCTTTGTCGAGCATACTGCTTGAAGTGAAAATAAGTATTGAATGCGGGCTGTTGTGTCGGACCCTGTGTCTGGCCCATTGCCTACCCCCTCCTCCCCCTCCGCTGTAGATATTGACGAGTGCAGCACGGTGCCACGGCTCTGTGCCAACGGGCGGTGTGAGAACGTCATTGGCAGCTTCCGCTGTATCTGCAGACCCGGATTCATTTTTGATGACTCTGGAGCAGAGTGTCAAGGTAGTCTCATCTGTCACTAATAAGTACAGTCGTCATTTCGGCCTTCAGTCACGTCACTGCATGAACGTTCACATGACTCGGCACATTAATCAATTCTGCCTTCAGTTTATGCCACTGCATGAATGTTCACCGCTTTGTCCACCTGTTTGCCCGGTTGCCCAGAAGTGGACGAGTGCATGTCCGACCCATGCCAAGGCAAGGGGCGCTGCATCAATATACCTGGCTCGTACGCCTGCCAATGCAACCATGGCTACATGCCCGTCGGACGGAACAATTTCAAGACCTGCCAGGGTATGCTCACGGTTTGAAACCTGCAGTGCCAAACCAAACAGAACAAAATCCCAAGCTTTTGCATCTTAATGACATATCTTTAAAAAAAGATTTGCTTGAATTGCAAGAAAAATTTTACATTCTTGGGTCTTTAGGTAAAGTCACGAAAATAACTAAAAAAAATAACAAAAAACTACGACGTTTCGATCGCAACACAAGCAATCGTCATCAGGAGATATGTTATGTTTGTATTTAGTTAGCTCGGTCCTTATTCCATATATTTTGAAAGTACTTGCATAAACTTGTTGGCATAATTTGAGCTAATTCCATACTGCCATTGAATTCCATCAGACATCAACGAATGTCTAAAGGTGAACAAGTGCATCGGTGGCCGCTGCATCAACCTGCCCGGATCGTATCGCTGCGAGTTCTGTGACGCGGGACACGTGATGAACACGCGTGGCCAGTGCGAAGGTAAGGCCTCAGCCCCGACAGCCTGCCGCGTTGTGTCGGATGAAACAACTGAATAAGGGCCTGTGTGTGAAAGCGGCATCGGAGCACCGCACCGGCACACACGTCGGCTGCGTCCAGTCACCCAAACCCTATAACCCTTGCACTGCCGCAGATGTGAACGAGTGCCGCAACCCCAACACCTGCCCCACTGCCAAGTGCGTGAACACGCCGGGTTCCTATGAGTGCGTGCGCTGCCCCAGTGGCTTCGAGGGCCGCAACGGTCACTGCATCGGTACCTTACGCACTGTCCACGGCACCATTTACACCGCAACGGTCCTTCTTAACCACGCGGTAGTCCGCTGACAGGCCCCCCCCACCCCCCCCACCCGCTCCTGTATGGTGCTGTGTTTCAGATGTCGACGAGTGTGCGGACGGGAACGTGTGCAGCAACGGGATTTGCGCCAACACGGAAGGCTCTTATTCGTGCACACCTTGTGGCACCGGCTTCCGCTTGACCTCCAATGGCAAGGCCTGTGAAGGTACGGGACTGGAGACCGGTGGGGGTTTATTTTCTCCGTAGCACCACTTGACTGTCTTCTCTACTTACACGTGCGAAAGCAACTGCAGTCGGGATGACGGTAAGAGGCCGGGCATTCATGCAGCGTGCGGTGTGTTTTTTGCCTGCAGACATTGATGAGTGTCAGAATGGGATTGTGTGTGGAGGCGGAGATTGTGTGAACACTCGGGGCTCCTTCCAGTGCGAATGTCAGCCCGGCTACCATCTGTCCAGTGGCGGGGACCAGTGTGAAGGTATAAGCCGGTCGGAGTGTCGTGGGGTATGCACTCTTTGACCGTTGATATTTTTTTTTTAAATGTTCCATTCCAGTGTTGTGCTTGAAGTTGTTTTGGGTGGTGTTTGGACGCGAGATGTGGATGAGTGCAGGGAGGGAGCCTGCCAGGATGGCGAGTGCCGGAATTTGCCTGGCTCCTTTTCCTGCGTCTGCCCTGCCGGCTATGAGCTAACAGCCAACCAGCGCTGCACCGGTAAAGCCACCTTACTCCTTTCATTTGCAATAGACAATTTCAAACTTGGCAACGTGTAGAAGTTATACAATGTGTACGTGCATATATATTTTAATTCCGAAATGTTTAATTTGTATTGACCTTAATGTTTTTTAATTACATAGGTGCACAAAGTTGATCTGACCTTCACCCCCTTACACCTCCACAATGTATTTTCCCCCTGGCAGATATTAACGAGTGCCTCTCAGAGTCTGTGTGCGAACCCCATGGGGACTGCCTCAACACCGATGGATCCTTCTACTGTGTGTGCCATCATGGTTATAAATCCTCTGCCAACGGACGCTTCTGCAAAGGCACGTGGCAGTGGAACATCTGCAGCTCGGTTCACCTCCTGACCAAGAGTTCTGTAGACGGGGGCTTTCTCAAAAAAATTAGCCGAATACTGTACATATATTTTACCAAGGAAATGTTAATTGTGACAGTGGTAATGTTATAATAATAGGGTTTTCCCCTTTTTTCTGGCAACAAAACTGAAACCTTTTTACAAGGATTCATGTTTGCATTAACCACAATACCTGTAGTAAAAATGCAAACAAAAATCATACTATGATAATATATGCATTGTCCTTGAAACTGATTGGTCCACACCAAGGGACGGCTTTCTTTTGAGCCTCGACCCAATTGGTGCTCGACCAGATGACGCCAAAAGGCGTACAGCTCAGACAATGCACTATCAAAGTAATGAGGACTCGGGGTGAACATCTACATCATAACATTTTGGTACTGGCAAAGGAGGTCTAATGATATAGGTATTGTGGTTAATGCAGACATGAATCCTTGTAAAAAGGTTTCAGTTTTGTTGCCAGAAAAAAAAAAGGGGAAAAACCCTCTTATTACATTTTGGTACTGGCAAAGGAGGTCTAATAAAGAAGTGGTAATGTTTTTTTGTGGTCTGTGATTAAACACTACTTTAACTCTTTAAGCAAAATGGGAGGTCTTTTAAAAGTACGGTATATTTTTCGTGTTGGTGGGGTAGGGTAGCCCTGACTCTCACCCGGTTTTGTGCAGATGTGGATGAGTGCTCAGAGGGGCAGCACTGCCCTGGCGGGCAGTGCGTGAACACGGAGGGCTCGTTTACTTGCGAATGTGAACCTGGCCTGCGCCTCAATCCAGGCACCCACACCTGCGTAGGTGAGGTCCTAGCACAGCCAACAACATCCTCCATCTGCAGTCCTCGCAGCACCGAGCCCTTGAAAACACACAGGGCAATTATTTTTCGTGATGTTATACAATTAAGCTGTCAAACACTTGTTATTGGAAATAAAATACAATTGATGTTTTGTTAGATTTTCCTCTGTAAATTGTTGTGGTCTTTCCTGAAATGCATCACTACCCTATTTAGAGCCCCTTATATAACAGCAATTTCCAGATGTGAACTTATACGCATATGACAATTCTCCTCCATTGTGATTCAAAGAATACTTACAATTTGGAGTCACGATTCCAATCAAGGAGATCAATTCCTGTTCTAAACATCGTGGTGAATCTAGCAAACCTCTCTTGTCTGCAGGGTTTACATGAATGAATACGCACAACATACACAAATAGAAAAGAATAAATTATCACCACGCATGATTCCATAGATGTATGGTGAGCGTAAGCATCGATTTTAATGCTATGCATTATTTTGTGCCTAGAAAATGTGTATCATATACTGGTAATCAGTGACTAAGCTTTCTGCTTATCTCATTTCCCCCCTGCAGACATTGATGAGTGTGCGGAGTTTGACAGCAGCCGCTGTGGCTCCTGGCGCTGTGAGAACACGCACGGCTCGTACCGCTGCGTGCAGGCCTGCGACCGAGGCTACAGGCTCTCCTCCACAGCCGAGTGCCAAGGTGGGTACACCACACACACACACACACGTGTGTATTGGCCCTGCACACACCACACACACACACGTGTGTATTGGCCCTGCACACACCACACACACACACGTGTGTGTGTGTGTGCAGGGCCAATACAACACAAAGCAACGCGCGCACATTGTTAAAGGACCGCGATGTACAGAGTGCCTACCGTTGACGAGCGCCTTGCTTCCGGAGCACATTTAAACTGCACGTGGTTAATTCACACTCGCACTGCATGCCACGCTGCCCTCCTGGCCCACTTTGGTGTATGTATATGGAAGTTTTATAACTTGAACTCTTTACTGAAAAGGTCAAATGGTGTTGTGTTCTTTCATCGTTGTTCTTGAATGGGCATTCTGATAAACGATAAAATACCACTGATGATGCTCAACAGTCTATAGTGAGCTTTGCATTTAATGATATGTGTAAAGAACGTTTTATTGTGTAACAATTGCATCGATCACACAAAAAATATATGTGTAGACCATTCAATAACCAAATTATATCTAATAGATCATTACATTGCCAAACCCAAATGTCAATTATGCATCTTAATGTTGGGTGTGAGTACCTACGTGTTAAGTCAGATTAGATGTAGGATATCTTTAGCAATCAATGCCATTTTTTATTAAATGTACTATATTAGTGACGTCAACAAAGCTGTGAGATTATGGTGAATTTAACTTTCCATCTGAATTCCTGTTCTTATCCTTGACAGCACACTGCAGGTTCATGTCACTGTGCAGGTTACAGAAAGATTTAAACACAGTGCACTGTTTGCCTGTCTCACAACGGGATGTTGGCAGCTCTATAAAGGGTGCAAAATGGGACCCACCACATGCAGGCACATGATACAAATGAGAGCTGGACAGCTTTGAGGTCTGGTGGGTCTGGAAATTTATCTCATAGCCAGATATGCAATATTTCCCTTTTTCTAGAAGCAGTCCAGAGTTAAGTTGTGATGCTACTTAAGAGAGGGTATGGTAAAATGAAGTTACCAAATGAGAGCTCCTAAATCATGCGTTAAGGCCGCAGTGGAAGAGTTGGCGTGTTTATGGCTCTAAAATCGAGTACTTTTATGTGCGCGTTCTCTGGCTGGAACGGATGCATTACATCAAATCCAGATTTATTACAACAATACTTTCTACTTACACAGCTGTACTGTGTTACTTATGACAATGCTACGGCTCACCACCATCACCAGAGAATAACCCTTGCACTCGCGTTACTTTGCCACAGAAGGGACCGCCAAGCATCACAATAAGAGCTAATTTGATTTCCTTTCGTTTGTTGTGCAGACATTGACGAGTGCCTGGACGACACAGTGTGTGGCCGTAACGGATTCTGCGAGAACACAGAAGGCTCATTTAGATGCCTCTGTGACCAGGGCTACCATGACCTTCAGGATGGCCAGGAATGTATAGGTATGCGTGTTACGAATTAGCATTCGTTAGGTGTTGGCGCAGCCCATTGCACGTGCTCTTCGTCCAGTGCGATCGACCACAGCTGACCGTGCTGTGACATGCCTCTCCCTCCCCCTTGCCCCTCCAGATGTGAACGAGTGCGAGATGTTTAGCAGTGTGTGTGGCGACGATGCCCTCTGTGAGAACGTGGAAGGTTCCTTCCTGTGCATTTGTCAGCAACATAACAAGGAGTTTGACACCATGTCTGGAAAGTGTGTTGATCGCCATTCAAGTATGTCCCACTGCTCTCTCTCTCTCTCTTGGCCTAAATATGAATGTGTTTGTTGCACGCGGCAATTATTGTGCAAATGTCTGTAATTTCTGTACCACATTCACCTCATCCTATTTTAATGCACATGATTACTCTTTATTTGTTTCCAATAATCAAGGAAAATGTGGTTAAGTGGATTAAAACATTGTTTCGTAAAAGGTTTGGCAGAGATCATCGTGTTCAAGGAAGATTAAACTCAAAACGCAAATGGCTCTTGTCGAGTAGCTACACAAACTGTGTCCTGGGTTGTGTGGCGTCAGTTTGAAGCTTTGGTGATGAGAAAAAAATATATAATGCGACTCTCAGAGAGGGGCGCGGGCCCTCTAGTGATATCACCACAGTGTGAAAGCTGTACCCTTTTAATAAATCATTGCAGTGAGTTCACTAGATTGCTAATGCAGCATTAGAGTTAAACTCATATCAGCCAGCCTGAGACACATTGGCCAACTATTTGTCCATGTTACCAATTATTTTGGCTTGCATTTGTTTGAAAAGATTCCTGCTCCACTTGCCATCAGGCAAGCTGTGTGTGTAGAGTGTGATGTCTAACTCCGGTTTGTGGCTGCCCAGCTGTGGACTCTCGGGCACCGGGGGTGGAGACCAAGGAATGCTATGTCAACCTCAACGATGCCAACTTTTGTGACAACGTTCTGGCTGTCAATCTGACGCGGCACGAGTGCTGCTGTACCCTTGGCGCGGGCTGGGGTGACAACTGTGAGATCTACCCGTGCCCCGTCCTTGGCTCAGGTAAAAGCCGGACAAGGCTGTGGCCGATTTTTAAAATTCGAAACCTCAAACCTTAACATGAGTGCTCTGATTTGTGTGTTGGCTGAAAGGTATTTTTCACTGAGCTTTGGGGGAAAGTGGCATTGCCCTTATTTGCGGATGTATATATTTTTTATATATAAAAATAAAATCGGTGGGAAAGTGGTTTCTGCCATGCATGATCATGCCAATTCTGTTAATTTTTTGTTTTGATTTAGCATATGTGTATGTTTATTTCAATCTGAAAGTATTCTGAATAGGTTTAGTACAACATTTTTTGTGTCTGTTTGTTTTGTTCAGTGGAGTTCAAGAACCTTTGCCCTCATGGAAAGGGATTCATTCCAAATGAAGATATAGTGTATGACACCATCCCCCAAGATTTCAAAGGTCTGAAATATGGAGGAGTGACACGACATAAACCAGCAAAACACTGAGGATAAGGGCATGTTGGCCTGTAGGCTTCTAAGGATTTCATTGGCTGAAAACCCTGCTTTGGCTCCACAGATGCAGATGAATGCATCCTGTTCGGCCAGGAGATTTGCAAACGTGGCACCTGCCATAACACGGAGCATGGATACAAGTGCTTCTGCAAGTCAGGCTTCTACTACGACCGGCAGAAACTGGAGTGTCTCGGTGATGGATGCACTGGCCATGCTCACCCTCCTCAACAACAACAAAAACACACTCCCGACATACACGAACATGATTTACAATTTGCTGCCAAAGCCTGACCATAAAGGCCAGTGTCTTCCGCATGACCAGCGCGCGCCTTGCATTCTCGTGTACAATTGAGTGTGCCGTTGCGTTTTTATGTCCTTTTGCTGTGCATAGCAGTGGCCTTTGATGTAACACGCGATGCTTACTGCGTGTGTGTAGTCAATGGTGGCTTGTGTTTGTGGGTCCATTGTATAGACGTGGACGAGTGCACGGACGAGTGGAGCTGCGAGGGAGGGAGCTGCGTGAACACGGACGGCTCCTTCGACTGCTTCTGTCGCCCACCCCTCATCCTGGACTCCAACGGCAAGCGCTGTGTCAACAGCTCGGGCCTCCTGGGTATGCATGACTCTCCAACACATCTCCCCTTATGTCTTATTAAAGTAAAATATTTCCTTTTCATGGATATTACTTATTTGTATTCATATGCAGCATCCCAACTGTAATTAGTTTTTTTTTGTTGGATTGGGCCTCTTTAATCACATCTCTTTAGCAAATTGGACCCTGTGAATCACAGACATGTTTCCAGCCACGATATGATGATGCTTGAATTCGTTCAAACATCTAATTTACCATACTTTACATAATCATGAAATGTGGCTGAGGGTGTTACAGAGCAGTTACTGCACACACACACACGCGCAGTGTGTTCAGTCACAATCGTGTCGTTTTCTGCTTAAGAGGCTATTGTGGGACAGTAAAGGAGGGCTTCTTTCGGCGTGCGTCATTATGCTTCACGCTGCCTCTAATGGGAAACTTACCAGCATTTAAAATGAGAACGCATGTAAATTGCTCCCTCATGTTGTAAACCATTTGAATAAACATCCGCTCAGATTGCCTCCCAGCTTCGAGCCACATGGTGTGAACGTAAAGCTAACCAATATTACTCTTTCGTTCTTTCGGTAAAGTCAACGTAGGTAGAAAAATTAAATTAAATAATAAATATATATTTCTTAATATATTACTTTATATTTTATTTTTCTACCTACGTGACTTTACCGAAAAAACCAAAGAGTATGAATTCCAGCAGTCACGAAAGCTTCAAATCAAGATAGAACTAACCAATATTCCCTGCCACCACGATGCAGGCAGTCAAAAAACAGCCATGCAGTTTTGTGTTTTGCGTGAATACAATTTGCACAACTTAAAAGGACCGATGCGTCATTGCTCCCACAGATTGAACAGCTCCTCTGGCTCCGTCACCAAAGTGAGGGCGCGCGGGGTGTGGGTCACTCGGGCTCGCAAATTAATTTGCGTTTTCTGCCACACGGTCTGGCAAATTTCTCCAATCATGTGTGTGTAGTCAGTTCTTTTCAGCGTCATCTAAGTTCATATGAAATGAAAGCACTTCTACTCAAATTGTGTATCTTGTGTGCTACAATGGTTAGTTTTCTGAGAATTAAATGTTTGTATTTAATTCTGTCTAATTGTATGAAGTAAACATACTTTTATGCCTTGACTGGCTGCGGAGTATGCAGGGTCAGCTTCATTACACAGATTGTTATTGTGTTAACACCCCGCGCAGCCCTGAAACACAATCCTAGCACAGTGCCTAATGACGGTGGTTATGGCTTCGTACGTTTCATACCGACGGTGTTGTTATCATTGGATAATTTTAGAAAGCAGCTCGGACCACTGCACTGTGGATGAATATGTAGAACGTCCCAGGTATCCAGTTCATGTGTCCATATTGAAGCTCACTCGAACTATTCAGGACGTGCCCTTGCCTCTCCGCTAAAGGTACCACATAGGACTGAATGGATTGTTTGATATTTGTACCTAAAAATAAATGCAACTCTAAAATCCTTAATGTGCAAAACATGCAGCTTTTTCTACTGTAGGATCAGCAAACAAATCTTAGCTGCCTTTGCGGCTTATTACAAGCATTTGTTATTTTTCTCAGCATAGCCTTCTAATGCCATCTCTTATACAAGTACAAGGTTTAACCAGCACAGACCTCACCTCCGATGAACAGGGTTGGCTACGTACGGTACGAAAGGAGTTCATAAATGCATAACAAGGCCGTAATGCCAGACCACCTTTTCGTACAAAAACGTGTGGTAAGCTAAAATGTGATTTATTGCTATTTTAGGGTTTTATAGTGAGATGTGAACAACAAGTCACCGCACCTTTAATAAAAGAAAGATACAGAGAGGTTTTGAAGCGTCAGGTTTTGCTCTGTGTCCAAATAATATCATAGGATTTATTTTAGCACGTGATTTATGGAGCACCTAAAAGGCCTGTCTGTTCATAAAGCATTCCTGAAAGTCTCTACTTAGGGCTTGTGTTCTCACTGTAAGTGCATGAGAATGTGTGCTGGACTGCATTCCCGTTGTGTGTGGGGGGGGGGGGGGCTCAATGTTGCCGTGCGTGCGAAACTGCTTTTGAAGTGGAGTAGATGAAAAATGTAAACTTAGACGTGTTCACAAAAAATCATATCTGGCAGAGCGGGCGCAGGAGCTGGAGGTCTGCAGATGGTTGGTTGCGTGTGGTTTCTCAGTCCACAGCTTTGTACATGGAATGGTTCATTGGTGTTTCATCATCGGTGCCCTTTCGCGTGAGAAGCTGTGAACAGAGCACACCAAGGTCCCGACTATTACTGCCTCAAGACGCCTGCTGCTGTCGGCATCCAAATCGCAACCGCTTTGGATACTTAGATTAATGGGGAGGCTGTGAAATTTAAACTTAGAGCTACTAAATGGGGGCTTTTATAGGAGATGGCTGCAACGTTTGCGATACACTCAACTCTCATTGGCTGATCGCCAAAGCAGCACAGATGTGGAATTCCACATACAGTACGAGGCTGAGCCAGACACATCCTGTTTTAATTTTAGCCACTAATGGCATAAATGGGAAAAGTAATAGATCAGGTGGACACTCGAGTACTTAACAAGGTGCCATAGTTTTCAGGGAAGCGATATCTCTTCGTTTAAATTTCAGACTACCATTATGGCCATAAATCTAAGCGATACGTATATCGAGCAAGGGCTCGCTCAGCGGGTGGCCTTTTGCCATTGCATTAATTACCGGTTATGGCATTAGCGGCCGTTGTGCTTTAATCAAGCACATATATAGTATATACACTGTGTGTATAATTTAGCTCGTTTTAGCACCGTATAGTGGAGGGTTTTTTTGAAAACTCTGAGATAAAACCTGATCCCCTGCGCCTGCTCCCAGTCAGCCCTGCTGCTCCGCCCAGCCCGTGGCCTGTAGCCAAGGCAAACGAGAGGGCATGAAAGGGGCTCCAAGCGGCCTGGGGCAGGCTCATGATGCCACGAGACGCACAAGCACGTGGCCTCGGCCAGGGCAAACACAAATATAACCTCCGTAGGGCTCACAAAGGAGCGCAAATTAAGAATAACCTGAATAATGAACTTCAGTGTAAGGCAGCTCACTGTCTTGCGTCAAGCATTGGGAGGCCAAAGAGTTATTTAAAGCATAAGTGCCCTTCTGCAAACCAATGGCCGTGTAATAAACAAACTTTTTTCAGTTAACGTTTAGTTGATTTGCATGGATAATTGCGTTTAGTCAATTGCCCGGCTATTTTACAGTGGAGGCCCGTGGTGTGTGAGCCCAGCAACAACAAAAGCAGAAGACAAAAAACACAATCAATGTTGAAGAGAACAGGAACAAGTTCCTTAAGGAATAGCACTGATGTCAGTTGTAGCTGAGAGTGGTTCTTGGTTCAATGGGTCATAGTGCAGTGTGTTCACTATATCTTCCTATTTCAAAACTAAGTTAGTAATTCATGGTTATTAATATATGATATTGATATATTGTATTATGCTTGTGTGCCAGCGAGCACGTGGTACGTGTAGTTGTAATGACTCGCAGTGGGGCCACATTTTTGCCATGTACAGCAAAAATGGTCATTGGAAGAACGTAACCAGAACACGTAAACGAAACATGGACAAAGTATACGGAGCAAAAGCTCAACGTGTGCAAATGAGCATGGAGTGATCAATGCGGGGATTTACAGAGTGAGAGAAATAGGGATGCATGGTTGAGAGAACAAATCCAACTTACACGCATTATATTGATTAATGGGAAGTAAGTGGGTTTGTGCAGGACACAGCACTTGAAGGGATGATTGCAGATGGACAAGACTGCTCATGGAATAGCAGCAGAAGGAGAGATCACAACCAAGAGAACATCCACTGTAGGGATGGAGTGATGAGGGCAGTTCATGTGCAAGAGTGAGATTTATTGTAGCATCTCAGGACCGGATAAGGCCCACTGAGCTGTATCGCTCTTTTTCAGAAGTGGCTTAGCCACAAATGATAGCTCAACGAAGTGGCTAATCATGTGGAAATGTATAGTAACCACATACTGTAAAAGTATGTTTGTAAATGTGGAGGGAAAAAGTGGAGGACCCGGATAAATGTTCACGCAACCACAGGGAGAGAGACATGCAAACTCCAAATTTTCAGGCGTCAGGGTTAGAATCGAACCCACGACCTCCTGCATACCAGGCGAGGTAGTTAACATCTCATAGCCACCGTGGCGCCCCAATTGTGTGTTTTGTTGCCTTGTGCAGGTACATGTATATGTATTAATGTTTGTATGTGGACTTGATCTTTGTGCTGTGTATGCCCATGTGGTGGTTGTAGAGGGTTGTATAAGCTTGATATAGAGTCCAGGTTCTTTTAGGGAATTGGCAAGTTTGCCACCCCGTAATAATAAGCAAACATTTTTTATCGGGTCATTTATGCAAACCGCGTCTCACGGGAAGGAAGAGATGCCCTATTTCTTGCCTCCTGAGTGGGTATTAAGAGTACATTGAACCCATATGTCCTCAATTTAGCTGTTAATAAGAGTGGCCAATTGCCAGATAGTCAGCAGCTCTGTGCTGAAGAGCAGCACATGGAACCACACAGAAACATACGAGCAATGGTGCACTGTGAACTCGGTGGCCGTTTAATCAAACCAAGCCGCGTGTCACAGAACCCGGCCCGTGTGGTGGTGTTGCTGCTGCACGATACGTTGTTGGCAGCACTGTGCCGTGCCACCCTTTGACCTGTCCCGGTGATGCAAATGCACACAGCGCACGAGTTCTACATGTACCCTACTAAACGGTGTTTCGAGAGTTAATGCAATGTATCACGGTGAAATTGGGGTCATGGAATTATATTGTATTATGTATATGCAGAATTATGAATACTCTTAGAATCTTCAAGCTTATATTTTTTCCCTGAACTGGTTTTTAAGTTGTAAAAATGCATTTTGCTAAACTTGAGTTCCCATTCCTTTTTTAAACTCTTGTCAAGTTCATCAAATATTCTTCCCTTAAAATTAATAGCACAAATTTCGCCGAAACGAAAAACCGCGTAGGGTTACACACATCCATGAACTTGTGCGACTTGCCAGGGATGAGAGATTGCGAACCAAGGCACTGACGGAGTGGCCAGGTGGCCCATTGCAGGCAGGGTCTTATGTGTGCGTTTGGCTCTGCAGAGCGACATGAAGAGGAGGACGCCGAGATGCTGATGAGCATGTGCTGGCGGGCGATGGGCAATGACTTCATGTGCAGCCAGCTCATCCTGGGCAAAGAGACAACCTACACTGAGTGCTGCTGTCAGTACGGGGAGGCATGGGGACCGGACTGTGCGCTCTGTCCAGAACGCAACACTGGTATGCACACCACCCTGCATGCAGCAAGGTCTACCTCATTCTACCCGATACCCAATTTGAGCCACGTCGTACTGTGTTTGTACCTGTGTTGAGGGAAGTTTTTAAATAAAAGAATCCGTCCACATTGTGGGAGCTTTGTCAGAAACATCTGGCTACTCAGACACATCATTAACATTCTACACACCTGGCTGATGAGATTCGATGCAGTCAAATCGGGTCAACGGTTTGCCTTGTTTGAAAAATAAATTGTCGTAGGATATGTATATCCGAAAAGCGGTTGGTCGATTAATCAAGCGTCATTTCACATTGGAGGTAAACCAAATACTTTACCTGTTTATGTCATTAATAAGTATCTGTTGAGACAACCGGTCATGGTGCCCTTTTACAAGTTCCTTTTGTTGTGCTTGTAAAAGTCGGTTTTATCATTTTTGGCAGCTGCAAGGGAGTGGTCGTGTGGTTGTCTCTTGTCGCCTCCTGCTGCCTGCTCGCGGAATTGTGCTTATATGTCATCGAGTAATACTATACATATGGTAACATCCTACTCGTCTAAACAAACTATCTTTTTTTTTCCACAGTTGGTTGGTCAGCAGATGTCATGCCCTGACAGACGGGATGCCCCTGTTTGAATACACCCAAAAATTGTTTGGAGGCCGACGCTTGACTTGGCTATGAAAACAGTTGTTCATCACTTGCCCGTATTTTTAGAGGACGCTCGGAATAACTGGCCCATGAGGGTGATTAAAGAATATTTTTGGTGGGAGGAAGTTGGCTGCTTGTTTTGCGGGGACACGTGATCAGGTCATCAAATTCGGAATACCGTCCCTTGGCAATTTTGGGCACTTCTGCTGCCCAAGTGGTGAAATTCTACTGGGCCCTTTGAGAGTTTGACCTCTGCATTTCTCCCTCATCATTACTTAAGTCCTCGAGTTTGTGAATACGTTTAGTACAGGCTGTCACGTTCTTTATCACCTTGTTTTTATTTTGTTTCGAGAGTCAACGAACATTGTGGTTTTTGTGGCTGCTAAAGTCGCAACGTGAGCCTCTCTCTTTGCCTTACTGTAGTTCGATACGTGATCGTGGTTTTGAAACCAAACATATGCAATCATTTACAGTAATTTGCTCGATACAGTATGAATGTTTACAGGACTGGGTCACATCTCTGTTTTGCTGCTTTCTTTAGTAGGAGGATTGGATTTCAATATTGCACGCCCTTTGAAGTGGATTGACCATGAATAATGCATTTGGCTGTAAGGGGGGGAAAAAAGAGTGCATTTTGCTGTCATGTCCAACTCACAGCTCAGCAGCTGTTCTGACGAGTTTTAATAAAAAAGAAGAGTTATTTAAGCACATTTCAACATCCTGCCTGTCATTCAATGTCACAATGAGAATATTTATGTCTTCTGCTTTATCTACGAGGAATGACTTTGATACGTCTTACATAATGCTGTGATGTGTGAAATGAAACACTCGATTCAAGAGATTGATTTAGCCTGTGTGTGATATAGGGCCGTGTTAAGTGTTGGTTCTGTTTTGGTTTTGCTGGACTATGCTCAAAACTTTTGATCATGGTAGCACAGGTTGCAGGGATTTCTGAATGAATGCACGAGTTTTTTATTTTTGTATTATGCCTCTCAAATGTTCACCTGTGCAAAAATGAGTCGAGGGCTACTATTGGAGTTGTTTTACCCTAAAAAGATATTCAAAGTGCGTGCACCTTTAAAATGCATAAAAACACACGCAGCAAAGTGACCTCACGAGCGGGTTGTTGTGCAGTAAAAGCGCTTCTTCCCACGATGGCAAGGGTCAGAGTTGAACACAGAAAACCCCAGCAATGCACGCAGACAGTGACTCACTCCTCCCACACAGCTCCTTAACTGCCCTGGGAGGCTGTGGCGCCCAGCCCGTTCTTGCGTTCCCATGCAGCAAGGGCGCATATACTCTCCTCGCTAATGATCTCTAATCTTTGTGAAGTTCAGCAGCGGTTTAAATCGCAGGATGTCTAGACAATTTATTGTTTTAATAGCTACAGTGTGAGCTCTCTATATTTAAAACATGAATGCTGGATGGTTTCTTTGCGTAAATTATTAGCATGCTTAAGATGCTAATCGGCTGCTATCTTGAAGTTAATTAAGAAACAGTAATCATGTCATGAGAGAATGAGACCTAATTTGGGAGCGTTTAACATTCGAAACAGTCCAAGGATAATAACCTGTATAAAGTATTGCAGGCTTGGCAGTGCATAACCCGTGCACAGTGTGGTCACAAATAATGAGTTGTCATCAAGACTTATGCCAGTCATCCAATTGGAATAAACTATTTTGTGTCAATGTCACTGCCCAGTCTTTAATGTTAGTAACCAATTGGCATTTCAGCATATTCATGCAGGCCGATTTTGTTCCCAGATCATTAACATGTGACCTGGGCCAATGGCCCTCTGCAAAGCATGCCATGCTTCCCGGCTATTCATTTGCTCGTAACAGCAAAGTTTGATGGCCCGTCCTCCGAGCATTTTCCATGACTCTTAGTAAGTGATCATTTCAGCATGTCTCTGAAAAAGCCGCAGACCACATCAGCAGGACCCAAGCTGGAAGTCGCCCATGTTTTTGACCAAAGCTTTAGGAACGGCTTTCTTCTTTAACTAATGGCTTCACATGCTTAAGATTGAGGCTTTGATCTTGGATGGATGGAATTTACACAAACTTTTTCAGCTGCAGTCTGTCGAGGAAGCAAGATAAACCTATGGCACAAGAAATTTCTGGTAAAGGATTAAGTAAAAAATATTCATATTCTTGTAAGAGAGACAATGTTTGCACCACCCCTCCACAGCTCTGGCCATCAACTGGAACACATGGATTTAATACAAATTGCGAACACACATTGCTTTTTTATAAATCGTTTTATCGTATTGTTTTGTGTTTTCCTTTCCCCCCCCCCCCCCCACTTTAGATGATTTTGCACAACTGTGCAACATCCCGCGAGGTGGAGACCCGGACATGCGGCGAGTGTCTGGGCAGGGACGCGGCGGCTCGGGCTCGTGGATCGCCCGCCAAGATGACAGGGGACTGGTGTCTGGCCAAAGGTACCCGGCCAGCCGTGGGGGCCCACAACCCCAGGAGTTGCTGGCCGGGTCCCTGCCGGTGTTCGTGCCTGTGGAGAGGGACGATAGTGAGTGACGTCAGCATGCACTTTGTAAAACACACGGAGCAAATAATATGATCCCGTTTTAGCCAGCTGCCTGGATTTTTTACAAGGGAGATCCGTGGTGCGTTGGGCACAGCAGCAGCGACAAAAACAAAAGACAAAAAGGTCTATTGCAGAGAACGAGTACAGGTTCCTTAAGGAATATTGCACAACTAACAAACAACAAAAACCAGTGCAATTATAATGAGAGCCATAGATGAGAGAACATGTGCAAGTAAGCTCTGTATTTTAGACGAATAGGGACATAGAGAGCAGGAGTGAAGGGAAAATGGGACTGAGCAAATATCAATTACCTCTAGAAACTATTGACAATCCCACACTATTTCAGAATGAGTAGACATTTGCCTAGAATCCTTCACTGTCTCAGTGGTTTGTGATGTGGTGGTTTTTTCTGTTTCACACTTTTAACCAAAAATGCTGAATTTAATCTATCCAACTTCATTTGATTAAACATAGATCACAGTACACATATTAGCACTTATTTATACGTACAGTAAATATTTTACATGGCAAATATCCTGCTATCTGCAAGGCACAAGAAGACTCTTGATTTGTTGCTTTCTCTTCAGGACTGTTTGACAGCTTTGAGGGCCTGCAGGCACAGGAGTGTGGCATCCTGAACGGATGCGAAAACGGGCGATGCGTTCGTGTCCCCGAAGGGTACACGTGTGACTGTTATGACGGGTACCAGCTAGACCTTTCCCGCATGGTGTGCACCGGTACGGCCAAACCGCATGCCCACACGTGGCAACATGAGTCCCAAGCACCACCCATTGCCACGAGCGCCTTTTTCTCACGCAGCATTGCAGAAACGCTTTCGAGTGAATGTAGCATCACTGGCGAGATGCTTTACTCCAGGATGTGAATGAACCTTAACGGGTCGTGTGCAATAACACCATTTCTCATAAAATGCACCTGTATGATTTATCTCGGTTTATTCACAGTAAGTGACCGTCAACTCTCAGCTGTGTCTTGCGATAGTATTTAATAATGTTGTGATGATGCCTGTTTGTAGATGTGAACGAGTGCGAGGAGCTCAACGAACGCATGTCACTCTGCCGCAATGCCAAGTGCATGAACACGCAGGGCTCCTACAGATGCGCGTGCCTGCCCGGCTTTGTGCCTTCGCAGCAGCCCAACTTCTGTGTCAAGATTCAAAATGAGCGCGAAAACAGACACAAACGAAAATCAAACCACAATTAAAACGGCAAGAGCCAGATCACTTAGCATTGCAACGACTTACGACTCGCCTGTGTGAAGGATTGCACAATCCGGGCCAGCAGACCTCTTTCGCTCTCCAGCTGTCGGATATCACGATTCAACACAGGTTTTGAGTCAAGCTGCCCTTGGAGGAAAGTACTTTTCTTCAATTGTGTCGACATAGAATGATATGGCAGCTGACATAGATGAGCAAGTCTCGGCATGTTTCCGAAGTGACTAGTAGTAAATATATTGAGAATTAAACCGATTAAAAGCCCACTATTTGTGTAGCTAATGTTGAGATGGTGTGTGTCCTCAGAGGGGATGTCAGTCAAGAAACAAATGCAGATGCATATGTTGCTTTTTGAAGCCTTAAAAACAGTGACCAGAACGTCACCTACATTTCAAATGTCGAATGAAAAATCTTCAGCAGTTATGTATTGTTTTGAAATCTATTGCTCTAGTTACTGTATTTCATGCAGACTAATATATTATTTAGTTAGATTTTTTTAAGTACTGCATAGCAAAATACTTGTGTACCATTTTAATGAAATGTCTATTTTTTGTTCTACGTCTTCCTAATAATTTTAATTAGTAGTTCTGCAGGACTGAAACTTACTGTAAATGATAAACAAAAAGTGTTTGTGTTGCAAGGTAATCCACGGTTTAGGGTTTTTTTCTATTGCAATTATGCACACACAGAATACTGTAGTTATGTTGTCATCTCTGCCCTGTGGAGCAGAAATGCTAATGTATGACCCATTTTTTTCTTCACATGGGCAAAATAAAAACCAAGACTTTTTTTTTCATAGACAGCTGGTTTAGCTGTTGCGTTATATAAAATTAGAATGTTTGCTATGTGTAAGTTAATTATTGCCTATTCAAGTGCTGTATTCAAGCCTTTTCCAAAGAATTAAAAGAGTATTAGCTTTTGGTTTGTTTAAATGTGTTTTTTGCTTCCCATGAGTGCCGGAGGTTTGCCATTTTAATTCCTCTTTGGTGACAATGAGAGCTCGCTTCCCAGGGGAATACACCAAAGAAGTGAAAGCGCACACCACTACCACCACTCGAGACACGGCTTCACCCAAAAGGAGCAGCGATGAATGGCACGAGCATTCTGTCAAATACCACAGTGGCATTAAAATAATCGCCAGAAATAACGAGACCAATTCAAAGCGTACAACGATGTGTTAACTCGGTAGGCATTATCACGATGCTTTTAAATGGTATACAGTATTGTAATTCTTAACATAATTGCACTTATTCTGTTATAACTAGTGCTTAGCGCTACGGCTGCAGAAGGCAACCAATGGGATCGTGTAATCGCAGTGTAATACATTTTGAATGCTCTTCACTAACTTTTAAATGAAGTGTTTTCGCCAACATTATGCATTGTTAATGGTCAGCAGTTACCGGTTGTAACCCACAGTACCTCCGATTAGCACGGTTGACGACGTCCGGTTGCTAAAGAAGTTCAACTTGCATACAACGCAACACTGTTAGTAATGTAGTGATTTTTGTATTGGAGAGGGTGTCACGTGAGTGTCAATGCTCACTTTCATTGGGATGTGTGGCCAATCCCTTAATATAGTATTTATACAGATGCAGGCACACTGTGTATGAATTAAGAAATGACAGTGTAAACGTATAACAATCACCAATTAAAAGTAGAATAACTTAATTTACATGAATAAAATTTTCGTATTATTCCCTGTGTCATGCATGTGTTTATTGTGGGGGGTGGGGGTGGAAACAAAACTATATTTGCTGGTTTAAGTAGGGATAAGTGTAACAATAAAATAATAAAAATATAAAACAATAAAATTATCACGACGTTTCGACTGCAACACAAGCAATCATCATCAGGTGTGAAAACCACAGTAAGAAAATTTTGAAAAAGTGGCGGTTTTTTTAACGTTAGCACCACGGAGAGCGATTTGGCAATTATTCAGATGGACGAGTCGATCTATGTTCGGAAAAGAGGAGGGGGAGACGAAAATAATGGATGCGGTCTGAAAGCCACCGTAAGCGTGAACAATCAATTAAGACCCAAAATGGTTTATCAAATCCTTCCAATGATTGCTAAGCCAGAATCCATCTTCTCGGTTGAAATTGTCTCTGTGTTTGTATATGTGGATAGCCTCATGAACGAATCTTTCATGGTAGCCAGATGGCTTGCAAAGAACCTCTGTCTTGGAGAGGTCAATGTCATGTGAGCCTACTGAATTATAACAGTGATCTGCCATGGCCGAGACAGAGGTTCTTTGCAAGCCATCTGGCTACCATGAAAGATTCGTTCATGAGGCTATCCACATATATAAACAGAGACAATTTCAACCGAGAAGATGGATTCTGGCTTAGCAATCATTGGAAGGATTCGATAAACCATTTTGGGTCTTAATTGATTGTTCACGCTTACGGTGGCTTTCAGACCGCATCCATTATTTTCGTCTCCCCCCTCCTCTTTTCCGAACATAGATGGACTCGTCCATCTGAATGACTGCCAAATCGCTCTCCGTGGTGCTAACGTTAAAAAAACCGCCACTTTTTCAAATTTTTCTTACTGTGGTTTTCACACCTGATGATGATTGCTTGTGTTGCAGTCGAAACGTCGTGAGAATGTTATTGTTTTATATTTTTATTATTTTATTGTTTCCCTTCTACGTGACTTTACCGAAAGAACCAAGAATATGAATCCCTGCAGTCACGAAAGTTTTAAATCAAAATTTAGGGATAAGTGGTTTAGTTACGTTATGTCGATATATACATTTCTAATGCATCTTATCAATTTGACCAAAAGTTTCTACTTTAACAGACAGCACTTACTATGCTATAGAAAACAATGTAGCTACCCAGTGCATGATAGCTTTCAAGTAACATCATGCCATCCTATTTCACTGATCAATGTAATGTTTCACTGCGATCATCTTCCCATTCCCCACTGTAATCATCTTCCCATTCCCCACTGTAGTCATCTTCCCATTCCCCACTGTAATCATCTTCCCATTCCTCACTGTAATCATCTTCCCATTCCCCACTGTAATCATCTTCCCATTCCCTACTATAATAATCTTCCCATTCCCCACTGTAATCCTCTTCCCATTGCCCACTGTAATCATCTTCCCATTCCCCACTGTAATCCTCTTCCCATTCCCCACTGTAATCATCTTCCCATTGCCCACTGTTATCATCTTCCCATTCCCCACTGTAATCATCTTCCCATTCCCTACTAATCATCTTCGCATTCGCCACTGTAATCATTTTCCCATTGCCCACTGTAATAATCTTCCCATTCCCCACTGTAATCAATTTCCCATTCTCCACTGTAGTCATCTTCCCATTCCCCACTGTAATCTGCTTCCCATCCCCCAATGTAATCATCTTCCCATTCCCCACTGTAATCATCTTCCCATTCCCCACTGTAATCATCTTCCCATTCCCCACTGTTATCATCTTCCCATTCCCCACTGTAATCATCTTCTCATTCCCCACTGTAATCCTCTTCCCATTCCCCACTGTAATCATCTTCCCATTCCCCACTGTAATCATCTTCCCATTCCCCACTCTAATCATCTTCCCATTCCCCACTGTAATCATCTTCCCATTCCCCACTGTAATCCTCTTCCCATTCCCCACTGTAATCATTTTCCCATTCTCCACTGTAATCCTTTTCCCATTCCCCACTGTAATCCTCTTCCCATTCCCCACTGTAATCATTTTCGCATTCCCCACTGTAATCATTTTCCCATTCACCACTGTGTCATCTTCCCGTGCCTGACTTCACTGTGGCCATCTTCGCATTGCTCGCTGTGGCCGCCAGAGAGCACCACCGGGCCTCGTTCAGTCGCAGCTCAGGCACGAGGCCCTGGCACGTGGCTGGCGTGGCGCTCGGCAGAGGGCGCTCCACGCGCGTCTCCGTGAGCAGCGGGTGGAGGAGATCTCGTTTGGGTTGCAATCGCGAGCGGTTCCTCCCCCCACCCACCAATTCCCCAGGAAATAATGTCGGGAGATGCCCCTTTTAAAGGGGTACGTAAGATTTGTAGGTGGTCGCGGGGTTTGTGGCAGTGGAGCCCCCCCTCTCCCCAGGTTCTGGGGAGTGAAGTTTTTGGCGAGAACACGGCTGTTGAAATGGCACATTGGAGGTCTGGTGTTTGTATCACTTGCCACCACCAGGGTGTTCCAGCGGGCTGTTCGACGATTGCGTACTGTCAGAACCAATGTCAATGGACTAAAAGTTCACGAAATGGTTGGATAACTTTAAGAGAGCTGTAGATCGAAGGTTCACCAATGTCAATGGACTAAAAGTTCACGAAATGGTTGGAGAACTTTAAGAGAGCTGTAGATTTAAGGTTCACCAATGTCAATTAACGTTCACGATAAATGACAAAAACGAAAGCCATGCACAGTGTGGTTTATAGATCTTGTTACCCCAAAAATTGTATTAACCCCTAAAACATTTTTCATTTGCATATTCATATCTGTTTTGAATAAAACTATTTTTTATATTGGGTTTTATCGAATTAAATGGGGGTCACGACATCTGGACTAACCTGTACATCAAATTCTCTGACCAAATGACGAGACCAGAGAGACGCAACGGGACAATGCCAAAATCTGTCCACAGACATATACGGAGGGCGGTTGTCGAAGGTAGCTCGGAATCAATAAATGTATCGACATAGGGGCAAACGAGCGAAGGTTTGGAGGGCGTTTGGAAAACTGAGCTTACTCTGTAATTATAAAAGAAAAACACCACGAATGCGCCAAAACTAAAAAAAATCCCGTTTTAATTCAGTGTACAGTCACCCTTGCTATGCCATTTGATCAAAAACGTGAATATTGACCAGGAAAATGGAACGAAAGCTGAGAGGCCAAAGAAGCATGGAGAGTTGCACGCTTGGAATTACACTGAGAGAAAGGTGAATACATGGATTAGAGAACATTGGTAGGTTACAAGCATCATATTGACTTTTTAAAAAAGTAATTGGGCTTGGATAGGACGCGTGTCTAGAAGATATCGTAACAACGGAGTGGTGCCTAACAGAATAAAATCGCCTCCTAGCACACCCACCGTGGTGATGGAGCGATGGAATCAGCTTGTGCGCTGGTGCTGGACACAATGCTGTGTTGCATTGCGAGTCCGTGAGAGATCTCGATTGCTTCGGGATGCTGTCATCCAGCAGTGGATATACGATGGCGTGTTATTCTTTATTACGTTGATGTTTGTTTTCACGTGTTGGGTTTCCACAGAGCGCGCTGACATTTAAATTATACCTTCTAGCATAATGTTATCTGCGCATTCTCTAGCCGCGAAGCGCACTGCCAACTTGAGCACCGTTTTGCACGCAGACGATGCATAAATGCCAACACGCAATTCCATAAACATAATCATTTGCACTCATTTATCAATCGAATGCTGGACTTGGGCTTGCTTGTTGTACACCGTGTCGTTCATGGGGAGGTTGTTTGGCCATACTTCGCCACGCGGGCCACTGCGAATTGGCGATGGGCGTGTTATGCTGTTCTGGAAAGGTTCAAATATTTCCAACCTGACGTTGGTCATGGCCGGGAGTCGAACTCGGGTGGCTGAGATCAAAAGTGCATCGCGCTTGCCGCACCGCCTCCGTTCCACCCATGTCGCACCCCTGTGAAACAAAAACGACGTGTGATCTGTTGCAATTGTAACGCAGTCTGCTTAAGCAGACCTCCGAAACAACGCATTAACTCCAGCATGATACCCCAGTAGCCAAGTAGAAGCCAACCACCGTTTGCACTTAAGGATAACCATTGGACAGAGCATTGCGGATATTAAAGCTTTTGGGCCCCCAGTATTTTTGGTGAGCAACTTGCTCACAATCCCCGCGGGGTATTGGGTTGCTAAACTTAACGCACTTGCTTTGGCCGATCGAGGCCTGTGCCCAGAGGGATTGTGTGTAAATAGGGCTGTGTGGGTGCGGGTCAGTCCCGGGCTCTCCGGGTGAGGAATGTGAACGGCAAAAGGGCCCCTGCCCTCTCGGCTCCGCGAGCCTTGCTTGTTGGTGTAAGCCGAGCTTTAATGGGGAGTACCGTGGCCCCCTTAAAAAGGTCGGCAAATATTTGCAGATTGGACCAGTGGCGCGATTTTGGAGGTGTTCTCCCGCCGCAGCCGCCGCGGCTTCTCTCCGCAGACAATTGAGCAAAGCTTGGCCATGCCATGGGGGGAGGGGGGGGGAGGTTTACCAGCACTCGTGCTTGAAAATACGATTGTTGGTGACGGTGCATCAATAAATTCACGCAACGTGAAGCAAGAACCGTAGTCCGGGCTGCTAGGGAGTGATTGCGTTGGCGGTGATGCTGGGGAGTTAGAACTGCTGCTGGGTGGTAAAAGCCTTATCGCAAGCACCCCTGCACAAAAATAGCGTTTTTTGCTGTCAGTCAGGATCAGATAAGATGATTGATTATGGTGATTGGTTATTCCAGTTGCATCACTAATTGCTTATTTGTTGGAAAGAAAGCAGTCGTTTGTAAATGGGAGCTTAGGGCTGCAATCTGTGTCAATTACTTCTCCAGTGGTTTTTCAACTTCTCAATAAGTACTATTGATCACAAGATCAACCCTCCCGTGCATTGCATATTGAGGACAAAACTCCCAGATTATGTTTTATTTTATGTAATGTTAGGAGTTAAAGAAGCCTCCCAAATGTATTGAAATATGTTAATGTAATTTCATAGCAGTCTTTTACACATATCATAATAATCCACCAGAGTGGACGTGATGCGTGAAATCGTTAATCCTGCATTCTTGAGTTGACATATTAAGAAGTGAAAAACGCCTTCATTGCCCTGAGTTCGGTTTTAAACCTTCACGCCGTCGTTAACGTGGCTCGCAAATCCCGAGTAATTCATTGAAGAGTAAGGTAGCTGTTAAATGGCCGGCCGGTGAGTCCCAGGACCCTTGTGACTTGTCTCTGGGTAATAACACTCTCCAGGTGGAGAATGTCTGGCAAGGCATGGGAACGTGCTGGGAAAATTCTCTATTTGTCTGTAATCCTGGCAGCTACCCACGAGAGGCGGCATTATGTGCGCCCTCGAAAGGCCATTCAAACATTTACCTGTCCCCGCAAGTGGCCCTGTCCAGAAAATAATGGTCGTTGCAGGTGCACACAAAGGGCGGTCGGGCAAACTCAAGTGAGCACTGTACTGTGTAGTTGTGGCTTCGGCGGAGGATCTGTGTTTGTTTGCCTGCCCTTACGGAGGGCAAGGATCCTACAGGGCTTTTAGTGAAAGTTGCAGGAGGCTAGGGTGAGTGGCTGTAAGAGAAGGCACAGGCGTATGTTTACTGCAGCCCGGAGCCGAGACCGTGGCTCCGTCGCACTGCTGAGTCTGCCATGAGATTTGTTTTTGCTGTGGCACGAGAGGAGACTTTTGTTCATCGATATTTTATTATTTTGCTCTGGCCATTTCTGCTCTGCTCGATTTTGTTATTGTTGTTGCAGCCAGCAGATGGTAAGGTATTAATAGTGAAACATTACCACATGTAGGATTAACGGCTCATAATCATATTTGAAATTCACTAAATCGAGTCTGTGGGTTTTTCTGTTAACTTTTCCATGTTTGTTTCACATTTTCCATTCTTAAATAAGTTTTCACATTAAAGTCGCAGGACTTTAAATATTTTTAGATACTGTTTTGATAAATGAAACTTTCTGGTTTTAATGTGTAAATTCCTTGATGAATTCATGTTTAGGTTACTAAATGTAAATGTGCTATGGCCATTAGACAGACTAAACGTTAACTTTAAAAAAAGTTGAGCAACGGATCAGCAGTAAAAATACATCAGTGTTTTCATGTTGAGTGCACTAAAAGGGTCTTAAATCATGTGCCACCATAATCCTCATTGGGGAATAGGCTACATCACAAAGTTAGTCTCCGCTCTTTAGTTTTCACATATACAGTATGTGTAAAAAAGAACCCACTAAATCATCATAATTTTTTCCCATTTATAAATGTGTTTCATTTACTTACGTAATACTAGAACACATTCCCAATAATTAAAGTATTAAATAATTTAAAATGCTTTTGATACCACAATGTCTTATTATGAAAGTATCATTTTCTAGCGGTTTGGGCCACAGGGGTGTGATTCTATGAGAGAAGGTTGCTATGGTGTCAGGTAGCATCTATTTAATATCATGAGACTTGTAAACGCTGAGAGTTGGATGTCACGTCTGGCCTCCTGGGAGCATCTCTGGCAGACATTGTCCTCGCCCGCAGGCCTGTCGTAATTTGGCTGTCGACATATATTCACCGTGAGATTGTGAGGAGCCGCCACTTTTTTTTTACGGCCATCTCAGGTCAAGAAAACGATAAGTGGCCATCATGGATCATTATTTCAAGTCCAGTACTGTATGCTCTGCAACAGAGCACAAAGTACTGCTTGAAAAGGACGTGAGCAAATTCCATTGAAATGTGACTGATTTGATCACAACTTGGAAGCTAAGCAGCTATGAACATGGATAATGCTTGCATGGGTGGCATCCATTCACAAAATAGAGGTGTCGTGAGTATTGTGGGTATTATAGGGCAGTGCAGCAAATTCCATTGTTCTGTTACTCCCTCCCCCCCTCAAACCATCACCAACCCGCACTGACCGGTGTGGTGAAGTATGGTCAAATATCTGGAAAGGCGTGGGCAGGCCCTCGTTCAACAGTGGATTGACAAAAACAGGCTGTATGTGTTCTTTATGCTCTGTGATGGGCTGTGGCAGGTGTCCAGTGACCAGGTTAACATGCTAAAGACGCTGGCTCTTTTTCCCGGTGATGACACAGTGCTAGGAAGCTCAGTCCTGTGATGGTGACCATGGCTGAGGGGCTTTTGGTTAAAATCAGATCAGCACCTCATGCCGGAGCTCTGTCTCAGGCTGCCGCTTTCGCCAATTTGTTCCTGTTCTTTGGCATCTGCGTTGAATCTCAGTTTTATGTATTTAACATGTTAAACTATTGTAGCATCAATGATCATCTACTTGACAAGTGCAAATCCCAAGATAACGTCCGTATTTTATCAGGCAGTTCCACAGCAGGTATTTTTTTTGTTTTTGCTTTGCAGCACAACATATCAGCGCGCTAAAACAATATCTTTGTAAAGGTGACGACCGTGTCGGGTGGTGGAGGGTTTATGACAACAATGTTGGCATAACACTACCACGTGGCCTAACCCAACAAGTAAAGTGGATCAACACAGCAGCATGTGCTGAGAGGCAAGAAGGGGAATGCAATGGGACAGAACTCATACATGGCAATCGCAAAAAAGTTGAAATCCACGAGACCCCTCCTGGAAAACCTTGAGAATAACAAAAATAAACTGAGGGAGAAATCAAAGAAACCGAGGCACAGAAACATTGCACTGTCACTCGGACAAGGGCGAGCCTAGAGAGGAGGGGTCAACGAAATACGTTTGCAGTGCAGCAATCGGAGGCTAATGTACACCACTTCGTGAACCCCGCCCCCCCCCCCCCCTATAAGCAATTAAATAATAATCACATTTGATAGTTGTTATTCGTTCCTGTTATTTTCTCATGCAAAGACTGTGGAGCATCCATAAAATCGTTTTTTTTGGGGTTAGATCGCGTAAATATATAAATGTGTCGTTAAAACCCGCCACCACCCGACACAGCCAACTAGTAAGGGTTTGTCACGTAAACAGAACGTGGCCAATTCATCACTAGCACAGCACGCCAGTGTGTTGCAGAGCAGATCCACAACATTTACAATCTGAGCTCGACGCTTCCCCAGTAAATACAACCATCATCATGCGGACAGCCAGATTTGTGGAGAAATCCTCCCGTTTCGTTCCTGAAATAGAGGGATATATGTGACGACGTTGCCGTGGAGCAAAGACCAAACTCTTGGAGCTGACCCTGACCTAAGAAGACACGGAGCTTCACCGGTGTGACGCTGTAATAGACGGAGCAGGCTGAAAGGGCAAAACACACCGCCCTCGAAATCTTCTGCACGGCCAGGAGGCGCTCAACATTTGTGAGATAAGAAAACCCGCCGGGGCAATTCCTTGAGACTCGACGTTGGGTGAAGAAACCCCACGGCAGGAATGACCGCGTTTGGTCTTGACGCAGCTCAGGTAAGCGGCAGCGTCGCGGCCGAACGCGGAATCCAAGCGACGGTGGCTGGACTTTGCGTGCAGCGTCAGCGGACAGTAGCATTCACTGATGAGTCGGTATTAACCGAGGCTTGGGGTGGTGGTCTCGACAAATGCACTGTAGTTTTCAATCAGCGGACAACCAGTTGGAGGGAGGGGGGAAACAGAGTGAACACAAGCACTCAACTTTTGCATTATGAGACCTCCTTTGTCAGTCACAGGATATAGTAAATGCTCACCCCGAGCCCTCAATACTATGATAACGCGCTGTTTTTGAGTTGTACGCCTTTTGGCGTCTTCTGGTCCAACACCAGTGGAGACTAGGCTCTAAGAAAAGCCGTCTCGGGTGTGGACCAATCAAATTCAAGGATAGTGCATATTATCATTATCAGAGCTGTCTCTTTTGCTTGCATTTTGACTGCTTGTGTTGTGGTTATTGCAAACATGATGCCTTGAATAAAGTTGTCAGTTTTTGTGCCAGTTAAAAGGGTAAAACCTATTACTATACTCAACTTTTGATTATACTTTACATGTTTAAAGTCAACTCCACATCGTCTGTGCTTAGCTACGAAATAATCAATGTGAGCACCACTCCGCTACGATCGATACACATGCAATTAGTTGTTTAACATACATTAGTGTCGGGCCCAAACAGCTGAAGAACGTTTGAAGACTCGATTCTAAAAGACTATCGTTGGTTGACCAAAAAGCTTTTTGTCTCGATCCCGAGCACTTACACAAAGTGCAACATCAATAACTCCGCCTGTGCTCGGTGGCAACTGCAGTGAGTTACATGTCGGGCAAATATATGGTTTCTGGTAGCTAAATTGAATTATTTTATAGCCAGAGCACCCAATCGGTGTAATGGAATGTGACATCACGTCTGCAAACTGTGTCGTCTTTCTTCAGAGTCAATTTAAGAGATTAATAGAAACCCAAAGGGAGGAAGAACATACAACCAAGTAGCCCTGTAATGTAACTCTTAAATCCATTTTCAAACTCACTGCATTCTCGTTCTTTTGTTCTGCTGGGTGTTCGGCGAGGTGCTACCGGACCGAAATATCCAGTTCACTGACAAAGGGACTCGGTGAAGTGCCACGCCAGGCGAGTGAGAAAGCTGGTCCGTGAACAAAGGGACTGCAGTGCTGCAGGAAGTGAGGGCTAGATGTGAGAAGTGTTTTGGAGTCCCGTTCCCATAAAGTGGCTTCCTTTTTAGCCAAACTGGATTGAACGTTCAGAAACAAAAAAAAGAGCAGATGGTTGAGGAGCCCTGTGGCCCTGGACGGGTTCCCCAGTGCTCCACGCAACTTTGGGCGGTTCAGGCCAGGCAGAGCCACTGCCAAATGCAACAGACGGGCGCGCAGCGCAGCTCCGCAAACAAAGCTCTACTGGTTCCCAATACAGTACCAGCACTGAGATAGAATACTCAAAAACAGCTAAGTAAATATACTATCTGTGTCTGATTTCACTTTAGTGGTTGGAAAGTTGAAGCAGTTTTTACATGAAAGCATAATTATGGTTTTATGTCCGTAAATGCACCAGCGTTTGTGTCAGTGAATGATGGGTATTGTTGAAAATTTATTATGAAATGTCTAGCTGGGTATAAAGTAATATCGGGCTACAGTAGGCGCTGTGTTCAAGGGTAAAAAAAAGTTATTCTGGCCAGTTCGGAGCATATAAATATCAATTTCAAGCTGCGGCAGAAGCGGTGACGTTTTCCCGAGGCAGCTGAGAGCCGAGAGCTCCCGTTCCAGTACTTTGAAGTGGCTCGAGGCAGGCCCAGAGAAGGGACAAAAGGAACGTGTAAGGTTTCTGTTTTTTTCTGATGCGCTGGGCAAATAAACTTCTGCTTTGAACAGTGAATGCTTGGACACTGACTTGAGCATCGTCGTGACGGCAGCTTTGCCACGGAGTGCTGGCGCAAAAAGGTGTTGTCTTAAAATTCCCACCCAGTGACTTTCTTTGAAATTTAACACTTGACTTTGACTTTGTTTAAAAAGGCTCCACCAGATCGGACCAATGATTTTGCTTACATCTAGGTCCTAAACGTGTAGCTTTACATCATTTTATCAGGAATAGAGTGATAAGAATACGATCAATCCAATGCTACTGTATCACACTTTTAAGCTTGATCTTCTAAGGCCGATGACAGCCTTCTTCCCAAAGAAAACACACATACGCTTTCATCACTTCTTTGTCCGAGACCAGAATGGAGAAGGGGTGTGGGTTGGTGTTTGTTTGGGGACAGATAGAGAAAGCAACACACGCAAACACCAAGACAGATACCTATCTATGGAATGTGAGGTGTCGCCCTCTTTTTTTTCTAGGAATACCCCTCTCGGTACCCTAGCAGGAAATTGCCCCAGGGTCAGAAATCGCTGGGCTGGAAACTGGGAAAGGGGCAGTCATCTCTGTGAAGTGATTTACATGGAGCGGACAGGATTATTTATTAACGCATTCTCACAGCCAAGGCTGCGTGGGAACGACAGGACACGCAGCATCGCAGGCAATTCAAAGTGAAGCCACCCTCGCTCGGAGTGGGTCTGTCTGTCTGTTGCTTTCACGGCCTGCCTGCGAGTTTTGGCGCACACGATTATGCCAGTGTGTGTGTTAATGTTACACCGCTGGGACCGATTTCATATACATCACCATGAGGGTTGCTGTCTGTACCCTGTAGCTTGCCATGGGAAAGAGGCTGTGTTTTGATTTAAATTTCCTTAAGTGCAAGCAAGTAAACCATGCACATACCGTGAAACATGTTGAAGCTGTTTCGACAATGTTAGATTCAAATATATGCAATAATATTCCGGTATATCTGTAACGTTTAATATTTTTTGCAGATCGGGTCATTGATAGTCGTGTACCTTTTGGGATTTTGTTTCTGTTTGTTAATGGGGACTTTTCACATAATCGTCAAATTCCACTGGCTCTTGTGAGTAGTGTAGTAAACACATTTAAGTCATATATGTTGAAAAGTTAAAAGGGGGGGAAGCATTTAGCACACACACCGCACTGTGAGTCTGACATCATGAGTCCAATTCTAGAGCTACACCTATCACCAGTGGCGAGAGATATTTGAATACATTTTGGGCCACCCTTTCAGAAATCTGCAATGACCAGCGATGAGAATAATGAGCAAACAACCCCCATGGCCAATACGTCATGGGATGGCCTCAATCCAGCAGCAGATTGACAGACGGCAGTACATTATTATTAACATTTTACAAGGTGGGCTCTGGACTGACCTAAGTTTATGTCATCCTTGGGTCCTTTTGTCATCCTGATTTGCATGTTGAGCTTTCTGCGTGTTGTTATATGGTACTCTGTTATCATTACCTTTTTGAACATTATATGGTACTCCGTCTACATTTTTGAACATGAGGGAGGATGCATGACCCATTCCCCACGGTGGGTACTGAAAGATTGAAATTTGGCATTTGCCTGTTTTATATTCTAACAGTTCTGCCACATTTGTATAGTTCAGGGAAATTCAAGGATTCTGTGTTAACTTTTTTGTTACTTTTTAACTGCTTTTGTTAACTTTTATACGTAAAGTTAATCTTGTAGATTACATTTCACGTCCGATTGCTCTGTAATAAGATTTTTTTAAATCGTTATTTGTTCTTGATAATGGTTTAGTTTTATGTTGCTCCTTGCCATGTAATGTGCTTATTTTACCTGTGCTTTAACTGCTTGCCAATGTATATACACATCATACCCATCGTGGGACGTGGATAGGCTACATTTATTAATATTCGGGTCGGTATTTTTCAGACATATGAAGCTACTTTGCTTCATACAGACGAGAAGGGAAAGTTGTACGAGAGTTGGATGACCTCGGGTTAAATGAATTACCGCTTCTTAGTGACATGTGTGTTAAATCCTGTTATAACAAGGTAAAAAAGGGCCTGGTATAATTTGAGCTCAGTACCACGGTGCTGTCCCAGAGTAACATGATTAGGTCAAGCCGTAAAACCGGCCATGAAGTGGGCCCTCTCTGACTAATTCCCTATTAGCATTTCAATGGCGTTTTAATGGTACCCACATATTGTTCATTAGATCTCATTAGTCGAGACAGCTGCATCTGTCACTGGTGTTGCTTGAGGTCCCCTCGGCGGAGAGGGCTTCCCCTCTTACTCACACGTCCACACAATGCTCGACCGTGTAATGGCATTTGCACTGATTGTAGTATGAGGGTAATTAATAAGGCCACACGCTGGGCACGAGCCACTCAGCACAAAACAATGGGCGAGTCTTACACGAGCTGTACACAGATTAGCGTTTAAAATGCAGTGAGTGCTCTTTTTTTTTTAGGCCCACGTCGCCAGTTGTCATTGGAAATGTTGTTTTAGCTTTTGAACGTGTTTGTGAAATCTCCCATTGTGAGCTTACTCTACACAGAGCTAAGCTGAATCAGATCCAAGCAAAACTTTCCGAATAAAATAGTAGGGTGAAAGTGATTGTTGTGCGTACCACTCAGCTGCTGTCCACGTTGGCGCACAAATATATAGTGTGTATGATTGCACACAGTTTAGGCATCCTACAAAAGTTATCTGTGTTGCAGAGAACACGTGAACATGTCATTGAAGTCAAGGTACGTTTAACTCAAATTATATTACGATGGCCTTTTTTAATATGAAAATTACAACAAGTTAATGAATGAACATTAAAAAATGGATACACAGTAATGCAGAAATGTTTACGTCTCTAACCGTCTATGTAATCCTGTCACAAGCACAGAAGGCAGTCTTGAGGAGGTTCTGTGGATAGGAAATAATGCAGCCATCTGTGTGTTTTCAATTGACTTCTTATAATTACAGCTGCCCTTTTTTGATTGATATCTGATAGGCGGGGAAAGGAAATGGAATTCATGAAGCTTCTAACCGGAACAAAACTCAAAGACAGCCGACAGGCAGAAGATGGATAATAAAAAGGTCAAAATTTGCAGATCTTCTTCCGTGGGCATTTGTTTTCTCTGCTTGTGCCCCAGCCCCTCCCTGCCTACCCCTGCTTCAATTTGTAACCATCTGTCCTTGTTTTCCGCATTTCTACCGCCCGTGCGACTCGAAGCGAGGATATAAGCGTCGGCGCAGGGGTTCTGAGCGGCGTGGAGCAGAGGAGGGCCCCGTGAGACCGAGCACACGGAGGCATGGATTTTATGGGTGAAGACCCGGCAAGTCCTGTACAAGAATCAGTCGTGCGTTAAATTGAGAACAAAACTACAAAGGCATCAGCAACAGAAATGTAGATTACTTTGCTCAACAGGAAATTAAAACCAAGACTGGAGCAGCGAGAAAGCCATCTCTGTTAACCATTTGAATCCTCTCGCACTCTTTCATAGACAACGTCCATAAATTGGACTGAAACTTTATGCAGCCGTGGTTTTTTTTCTTCCGTATATTTGAATTAAAAAAACTGAAAAAAAAGGTCAAACCCATAGAGGCATGTATCATGAAACTGAATACTTTTGCGTAAAATGTGCGTCTCCCAATTACAAAATTAAACATCGTGAATACATACAATCAGCGCGACACTGACGTAACGTCTGCCCATTATCGGTAAAAAAAAGGAAAATCGGCCCCCAGACGTGACGTGAAACGCTATTGAGCGTTCACCCACAGCACCCCGTCTCCAGGGCGCGTCGCTTCGACCGTCCTCCGGCGGGCACGGCACCTGCTCCGCTCGGCACGCCGCTCGGCACGCCGCACACAGGCGTCCCGCCGGAGATAACACGATTAGCGCCAGTCCCAAATTATGATTTTTTTTATCTTCCCTGCATGGCCCCCATGGCTGCGGCAGCCGCCTGGCTCACTGTCCCGGTGCCACGCTGGGCGGCCGGCAGATTACGTTAATGTGATTGAGATTAATGGGTGCGCTGGTGCTGATATGAATTAATGCTCGCCGCGGAGAGATGTGGCCCCCCCGCCACCCCCCCCCCACTAATCCACATGCTTGTGTGAGACAGGAAGCCGGAGCTTGTTGCAGGAACAGCATGATAGTCAGCCTTTGACACAAAAGGCAGTTTACCATCTTTCGCGTGCAGCAACCATTGAGGGCATATGCCAGCTCTGGCAAAAAAAAAATTGGGGCAAAAAAAACCGAGATCTGCAAACCATAAGTAATCGCACACTAAACAATATATTGTTCTTGCTCTACTAAAGCATTGTCTTAAAGTGACCATTCTGATCGTGCGAAAGAGAAAGAGAAGAAAAATAACCCCTCGATAACTGAAAAACGATATTGCACGTCTCGTGAATGTTGCTAAGGCACGGAGCGACGGTGTACGCGCGCCTCAACAGCCCACAGACGTCGGAGGCAGATGGCCCAGAGGATCCCTGCCGCAAAGCCCTGCTCAGCCTCCAGCACTCGCCCAGAGTCTGCACGCCTCTGCCCCAAACCGCGCTCTCGTTCAGAACGCGGCCCTCCCCGCCTGCTCCCCATCATACTGAGCGCGCTGGATCAATGCAGTGCCCCGGGCTCAGTGTGGGGGTTCTCTTCATTACCTGCTGGGCTGCTAATCCCGCACAGCAGTTCACGGCATCTTTATCCGGCTCCTAGCTTCCACGTATAAGCCGTAAGGTCTCGGCTGAGCAGTCCTCCGCTGCCGTGGCGGAATATTCGCGCCGCTGCGCTGTGAATGAGCAAAGTTAAAGCTGTTGCGGACCACGGGGAGGAGAAGGCGGAGCGCGTGGTACAAAAGCCGGGGCTGGACGAATGCCAGCGGCGCTCACGATCGCCGGGATTTTATGGCGGGTGCCTTTTTTCTGACAGTCTCGGTGATCCCACTGCTTTGTTAGCGCTCTTTAAAATGCATATTAACCCCAAGCACTGTAGTGGGGAGAGGGGGGTGAGCCCAGCCTGGGCGAGCGAATGGAATTAAAAGGCAATAGAGTTTGCTCGTGCCTTGAAAAGGGCGACAACAACTGTAAATGCATTCATGGCCTGCAGAAAACAATGTGGGAAAGCACGCTCGAGCGGGCGAATATCGGCCTCGGCTAAACGGCGCGTGCGTCGCGAATTGTAAATATCCTTGGACTGATTTTCACCCTCGTCGGACCAAATAGGGGCCTTTAAGAAGGGTGACAGTGCCGTATAAAGATAATACCCCGATATAAGCCTCCCCCTTCTCATGTCGTTTCGCAAATACGTCGTTATTTTTTCTGAATTCCCGCTACCTGATTTACGTCGCTTCAACCCACAGTTACGTCGCTAACAGCAGCAACCGTCCTGTCTCGTATCCCGTCTTCGTTCGCCTCGACCTGTCCCCCTCGTACGCCGCTTTCATTGACGTCGTTTCGATACACGTCGTCGCGCCCTTCAGGAACGCAACTCCCGACGTAAACCGGGGAGTTACTGCACTACGTTGCGTGTCGTATTTTGTCATGGCCGGGAGATTATTTCATTTGAAGCTTGCCTAAATAATACATGAATACTGCACACTATATGAATTCGGTATAAGTATGTACGTGTGACTGAAGTGCAATGTACCGCACGTTTTATACTACGCATATAAGGAACGTTTTATGAATCCCCAGACTAAGCAATGCACGCTGAGTGGACACATATTTAGATTTAGTCGTGGCTGGTAATCATTATCATCATGAAAGCCGAAGTTTTCATTATTTTCTAAAACTCACAATGTACTTCCACCCCATTTTTGTTTTCACACTACAACCAAAACATTCAGAATATTTAAGCCACAACGCCCTCGCAAGCCGACGTGCAGACAATGGCGCAACATCTTAACTTGGTGTCCTTAAGCGCCCAATTCCTGAGTGATTCATCAACGTACACTTTCGGTGATAAATGCTCCCCATCTGCCTGCCTTTGAACGCGGGAAGACCTCAATAGAGTGCGACCGATGCGGTAAGTTCGTTCATAGCTAAAGAGCAGCGTGGGAAGAACCCCCCCCCCCCCCACAATGCACTGAATACCCATGTTGGCCCTGACCCATATGAAGAAAGCGGAGGCACAAATTGGACGACCAATTGGACGACCAATGCCCCGAGCTAATTGCTGCCACCTCACGACTATTTAAACGGTAAAGGTACAGCCCTGCAATAACTCGTCTGCGCCACTGCTGGTGGAATGGCCCCCACGAGAGTTATGTTGTCCTTCCCCCGCATCTACGCTTAGCACGGTTGACTACGTACGGTGCGAAAGAAGATCAATGTACATACCTAGAGGGAGCTTTAGAGAGTTCCTCTAAAGGGTATTTATTTTTACTACTTCACGCTGGCACAGACATCTTGGAATAGATTCTTCTTCATTTTTATTCACAATGTACTTCCACTACACGCGTCTTGCCGATTGACTAACTGTGGTGTCACCCGTTTACACTGTTGGGTGAATCGTGCACCATTGTTTCAACTGCCACGCGGGAGATAAAACCGGCACCCTCGAGTGAAACCCATGTTAGGAAGTGTGAACCCTTTTCACATTGTGAATGAGACGACCAGTAAGTTGTGTGAGGAGTGCCCATGCCGAGATGGTGGTGCTGATGTCCCCAGGACAGGTCGAGTCTGGTCCAGGGTCTGTGTGGGAGTCTGAAGACATCACATATGTCTCACGACCTAAGCAACAATAAGTTTAAGCACGAGACGCTGGAGCGTGCGCTTGCGAGAGCAGACAGTCCATTGCTGACATGTAGCATCAAATGTCGCGCGTTTCCCAAAATCCGGTGTCCAGCCTCTTAGTTTAAGATATTTTCTGTTGAGCTCAGCTGCCTCTTGTAACCGGCGTATGTTATCGGCCTTCTTTTTATCACCATGTGGCTGGTTTTATGATGAACGAATAGTGTTTTTCTTTCCAAATGTCACGTGTAAATTAAATGCATGTGGGGGTTTCACCAACGGCACTGTTCACAGGAAACCCTTTTGTCAGCGGTTTTTTTTCTCCCTCTGCGTTTGCTTCACATGCAGTGGCCCACTTTTATCACTTTATTCTAATTATTTTATTGGGTGTTACTAACCAAAAGGGGATAAAGAGCCAGCTGCTTCCCATTTTGCTGTGACCAGTACTTAATCAACAGCAACAACGTTTCTCAAACATGTTTAAAAATTTAAAATAATAATTGCGTCTGTCAAACGTAATTTTTTTAAGCAGATACGTAATGAATCAGATACTTTTGAGGCTTATACGTAATTTATTCTACAGATGTGAAGGAGAGCACTGCATATTGCTGTACACAGTGTCGTGGCTGTGTAAGCGCAGCTATAAACGATACACTTTTTTATTTTACCAGGTAAGGCCCACTGAACTATGTAGCTCTCTTTCAGAAGCAACCTGGCTATCACAAATGATAGCTCAACTAAGTGGCTTATCATGTGGAAATACATAGCAGCCAAATACTCCAAACGCCTGTTTCTAAATGTAGAGGGAAAAACCGGAGGACCCGGAGAAAAATCCACGTGACCACGGGGAGAACATGCAAACTCCAAATGTACCGACTTCAGGGTTGGGATCGAACACATGACCTCCTGCATACCAGGCGAGGGAGTTAACATCTCGCCACCGTGGCGACCTATAAAAGTGACATTTTGCAAAGCACCTTCATTTGTTCATATTCTCTGCCCCGAACTTACTGACACTGCTATTTTTCATATTTGAGTACATTCCCAATATTAGTTTTTTTGTTAATTCACCTGCCAACTCGTAAAACAATTCTCAAACCATGCTCCATATCTTAAATTCACCTAACACCGTGCGAATGGCTTGGCGTCTGAGCAGAGACAGAAAGCACATCCATGCATGTGCATTCACTGAAGGTCGTGAGTATCTACGTGCAATGTAGACAGTTTCCGCTGCAGGTGTTGGCATTTCCAAGATGTGCCCGCCCCTGCTAGTTAAAAGCCCCGTGTGGAGGGGTTTTGCCCGGCTTGCCGTTCGTTAGTCGCGTTTGTACTGCCCAACAGCTAGCTCAACCCTGAGCTTCTCCACATGGGGTCTTGGAGATTGCATCTGCTCACTGTCAGCACACAAAGGGGGTTGTATTCCCAGGCATCCCACGGACTTATAAAAAAAACCTAGCTTCTTATCACTTATTTGACAAGTGCATTTAGCCCCTAATTTAAGTGTAACTTCCCGACCCCCGCCTCGTGAGTCTAAACCTATAGTCAGCTGAAAATTACAGAAGAGCACTAACCTTTGATCATTGTTCTTGGTTCATAAGCAGCAGCATTGAGACATGATTTTTTTTACTGTTATTTACGTATCGTGGCTTGATAACATTGCTTTATTCGTCAGATATTTTTTTCTGTACATAATGGCAGTAACTCTAATCAAACAAAACCTTATTATTTAAAGCACTCCGCGTACTCTTTAATTGTTTAAATTGCGTACAAACGTAATTGCGCAGATTTTTATTTTTAAATATGTAGACCTGTACGGACAGGTGAATGTTGGCTGTGTGATTGTCTACATTGCTTACACACATGTCGATTGTATGGTGAAGTGGCTGTGGGCTAGTCTATAACCAAAAGCCTGGTGAAATGCCTATCGCTATCCACAGTCCTCGTAATGTTGCTGGAGAGAGGCTGTGTGAAGATCACGAGTCACAGGGTTGGTGAAATGGCTGAAGGGTCACACTTTGTGCAAGTTTCAAGCTATTGGTCTGGTGAAATGCCTGGAGGTCGGCTACGTGGAAGTGGCTGTGTGGGAGTCACTAGCCACAGCCTGCCTAATCGGCTGTAGGGTGGCTCTTTCTTGAGCCGCTGACCACAAGCGAGGTCTGCCGACCCTCGTTGTTGGGTGGGGGCCCAGCACGAGCGTGTAATGATGTGCAGGACCCACAATGGGCGCTTGCTCTTCATTTCCTCCCTCTCCAGGGTGGCGAGGTTATCAAATTACCAGGCTCTATCGCCTTTCAGATTTAGAAGGCCTTTGGGAGCCATTCCTCCTGATCACTATCAGCTGTTTATTTAGTCCTGTTTGGGAAGCGGCTTCAGATCACACGCACTCAGTAGCCGAGAGATGGACACTAGGTTTCAAAAAACAAAGCGTTCATAAAACTTGGCATTAATCAACCTAATGATCCTTGCGTGTAAACTGATGAATAAGCAATTATCTGGTAATATGCTTGGATTTTTTTCTTCTTCATAAAACAGATGTTGTTAAAGTTCATTAATGTTTTTTTAAAGTTGTGTGAGTATCTAAATACAAAGGGCATCTCTTGCTAATGTGACGTTCATAATGTGAGTAATTCTTCATGGGTCCCAAGTTGATACATTCTTGTCGCACAATTGTATAATTTATGAAGGATTATCAAAGCGATTTGAGGAAGGAAATAAAACCCATTCTAAAATATAATGATAGCCTCTTTGGAGTTAATTAAGAGGGTAGGACCAAAGCCCCACATTTACGAATTCTAATGTATAAGTGCAGCGCTGTTGTGGGAAGTCATTACTTTATAGCTTTACTGAATGTTCAAAACGAGCCAATCAACTGCCGGATGAGAGTCTTCCTACGCAGTGCGGTTCGTGCGGGTTATTTAACCATACAGTTCGTGAAGGCGAGGAGCATAGACGTTGGAGCATGGTACGGTACGACATTGGATGTTGTTGCCCTGTTCTCTGCTGACAAGTATCCCTGCAGCAGCCTACAACACCCGTTGTGCACGCATGGTGGTCGCCCATCCAAGCACGATCCAAACTCGGCCCTGTTAATCTTCTGAAATCTGACAAGATCGGGCACATTGCGGGTGATTTTGGTCACAGGCCGTGAATTACGGTAGCGAGTTAAAGCCCCTCCTTGTTATCAAATAAATCAAGGCCTGAGAGTGGAGCGGCCTTGACGCACACAACAAAACAGTGGAGGTTTCGCATCAGAAGTGTCGCTCGCCCTCCTGGGTTTTTGGCAGTTGCAGCGTGGAGTCTGGAGCCCTTCTTGCTCAACTTTGCCGTGGGAGTGGAGCCCTCCGCGAGGTTTATCAACGCTAACGCAGCAATTAGCACATTCCACGGCACTGAAATAACCCCGCAGGGGATGCTTTCACATCGTTTCCCAAATACTGTAAATTATATGAAAGCATGCACAACAGGAGTTTTTTTTATCTTCAAAGCTGAGTGTAACACTGCATTCATTTTATCGTAATAGTCAGTAATACATCAGGGAATTCATCTGCAACTTCTATCACAAACTTTCCATGATGAATACAGCGTTATTTTAATTGTTAAGATAAAATTTAAGAATTCGAGTTTTTCTTGGAAATACCTGCTCGACGCCTGTTCAAATAAAACTAAAGCAGGTAATGCAGGTAAACTGGTAGAGAAATTAGAGAAAGACGTGTGCCCGTGTGTGTGTGTCTATGTGTGGATGCGGTCAAATTGTTTACGTAGGAAGAGGAGGCTGCTGGTGTACAGCTGCCCAAAGGTAAGTAAATAAATAAGCCCAGGTTCCTTCTGTGGAAGGCACCGTCGACTCAGTCCGGGCTACCCGGCAGCCGCGCGGCGCTCTTCTTTTGTTGTGTCGGTTGCTTTCAGCGACGGTGCCTCTCCTGGAATGTCGAGCTGGCGTGTCATACGACTCTCCTCGATTTCTCTTTTTTTTTCTTCTTTCCTCGGCGATCTCTCCCCCTTTGCAGCACGCCAAGCGTTTGTCGTCGGCTTCCTTTCAGGCCCAAAATCCTGTTTAGCTGTGGCTGAGCCTCCAGTGCTCAAACACTGCAACCCAAAACCGCATTTTAACCGGCCCAAATATGATCATCTTGAGAAAGTGGAGAGGCACCGGGAAGTTTTGTTCTCCGACGGCCAGTGGCATTTCTGGAATTAAGGCATCCAAATTGAGCACGAAAGGACGAAGATCGCTGCACAAAGACGGGGAAGTGGCGCTAAAATATTTTCTATCCCACTTTTTCGGTCACGCTGGGTAAGCGTTATTATCGAGGGGACAACATTAATTGCCGCAATGTTGACCGTAATTGGAATAGGAAAGGTAAGAAAAACATCGATTGAAATGTTTTTTAAAACATGGAGTATTTTGTACCGTTAAAGGACACAACATCACAAATTTACGAACACTCCATACACCAAAAAATCTAATGACATCAGTACATTGACATTAAAATCAAATTAAATCTTAGAAAAATATTGAAATTTCTGTATATATAAAAAGGTATTTTGTTGTGGGAATAGATTATGGGTCTTTCATTAATGGTTTAATGAAGTTATCTTGAGGCATATGAAAGCGGTAATTTATGGCTGTCCTTGTCATTATGCAAACATGGGCAGCTCCTGCTCAGTGATTTATAAAGCCATCAGACACACCGGCCCAATATTTGCCTCTCGGTGCAGTTTAAAGCCTTTATATGTCCAATATATTTACCGTTGTCACCAAATGAGTTAATATTGATACTGAAAACATGAAATTAACAAACAATTCATATAGACAAAAAGTATTTTTTATAGTCTTTCTCACGAAAAAAGTCACACCACAGTTTGTGCATTTCAACATCGGAAATATTTTGCGAAGCAGGCCATTTATTGACGTTTTGTACAAGTGCACATGCTACCTGCTATTGAACCACAAATCATGACCGAAAGAAATCAGTTTTTTTTTTAAACACGGAGACCGAGGGATGGAACCACAAATCATGACCGAAAGAAATCTGATTTTCTTGAAACACGGAGACCGAGACCGAGTGAAGACCCACACGTAAAGTGTGCCAGAGCTTGAACACAAACCTTATTTTGTCAGTTGTCTTAATACGTTGGGAGGCATTCTAGTGCAGGGCAGAGAGCGGATATTTAAGTGGTGTGCTTTTCCTTCCCATGTCCAATCACGTCCAATGCTTTTCAAAAAAGGCAGTAAACTTTAAAAGTGTGGGCTTGCACGCAGCAGCCTTTTATGTTACGTGGTCACATCTTGCCCAATCGCCGCTTTTGTTTTCTGAGGAGGTAGTAAAACTGAACATGTGTGACGCGAGAGGTAGGACACAGCTTGAGGCAAGTCGATATAAAAGGGCCCGGGTTAAACGAAGGGCCTTGAATGCTCGGGCTAAAAGGGCATAACCGTGCCTGAGGCCAGATCGGGCACTTGGTACATCTGAGTAAGGGGAATTGTCTCCCAGAGTCCGGACAAGAAAAACTATTTCACAGAATTTTGATTTAAAGCTTTCGTGACTGCAGGGATTCATATTATTGGTTCTTTCGGTAAAGTCACGTAGAAGGGAAACAATAAAATAATAAAAATATAAAACAATAAAATTCTCACGACGTTTCGACTGCAACACAAGCAATCATCATCAGGTGTGAAAAGCACAGCAAGAAAATTAGAAAAAAATGTAGAAGTAATTTTCTTGCTGTGGTTTTCACACCTGATGATGATTGCTTGTTTTGCAGTCGAAACGTCGTGAGAATTTTATTGTTTTATATTTTTATTATTTTATTGTTTCCCTTCTACGTGACTTTACCGAAAGAACTAATAATATTTCACAGAAGTAAATATCTGTCATTTGTTTTGTTACATTTCCCATCAAATACATACGCTCCATATGCACTTGTGTCACAAGATAAAGACATTTACACGTGGATCTCTGTAGCAAGCAGGCCAGGTGGCTCCGTGGCAGAGCAAGCGTTTTGAAATCGGAAGATTGTGAGTTCAAATCCTGGATGGGAGGGGGAGTAACTCACCCTATCATACCTTCGGGGCCGATAAAATAATTACCACTTGTGGGAAAGTAAACGGTGTTTTTTTTCCCCCAATTTAAAGACTCGCCCCCACCATAGGAACGCGATAATTTCCACCGTTGAACTAGGGCTGTGAACAGGACACGATCACAAACTCAATGCTTAGTTAATGACAGTTTTTGGAGTATTGAGTGCATCACCCCTGTCAGAAAATGGCGTTGGAAGATTGTACACGTATGTTTAACTTCTTTCGCACCGTACGCTATGTTACAGAGCTGCTTTTGAAATTGCTTCAATATAGACCGCTTCATCGACACTAAGGGCCACAGTTTTTTAGCCTTGAAAAGAGAGTTTGGCACATATCAATCGAAGTGAATTTGTTCTAAGCCTCAGAGTTATCATTGGACCTATTGAAGTGAAACACAAATTTTAACACAGCATGAGGGTGTTCTTGTGTGTGCATTCATTAGTGACTGGGCTGAGACCATGAGCTCACTTGATAACCCACTTGAAGCATGGGTATCTGCCTCGATTCAAACCCCGTCTCTCGGTCGTGCTGGCTCAGCACGGTTGTGACCCGTGAGCCAGATGGTTACCTCTCAGAAGTGAGAAATTCATGCACTCAAATTACTTATACATTTTATTAATTTACCTCTATGCTGCTAATATCCATAGTGCTGCTCTCCCCAGCGGTCTGCTCAACTGAACTTGGGAAGAGGATCTGAAATGGTAACAACGAATGTGACAAACTTGATCTGGCAGAATCACCTTCGGACAGATGATCTGGATGGTAATGGAGTGATTGATTACCTTTATTTCGCAGCCTAGTCTGACCTGTGCCACACGGCACTCAGTGATAACCACGCAAAACACCCGTGTCGATGACATGGAAAGGAAAGTGGTGTTTTTATTTATTACATGTCCTACACTGGCTAACCCCAGATTTGTTATTAACATTAAAATCATTTCACGGTCACTGTCACACAAGAGGCCAGTTACGAAGCTGTTGAATGCAAAGTACGTGGCTGAAGTGGTTGTAAAAGGCAGTGGTAATCATATATATTTTAGAAGTGGATAAGCCTTCCCTCGGGCAACAGCTGTCAGCACGGGCGTTTAGGGAAAACCTACGAGTGTTTTGGTCAAGTGTAATACTGGGTTAGGTATGCCGCCTGCATACGTAACCTCTTGTCATTCTCTCAGCTGGGCAATTATATAACCATGAATAAATATTGATAGTGTTTTCAGAAGGCATGGCTGAAGTTTCAGGGTTACCAGCGTGTCAGAATATTTACTTATAACCCAGGGGCCGTGCTTGCTTGTGTGCTCATTATGGACAGAGGTAGGGCCTGAGGTGACAATATCAGACACAGACTGTACACAGGACATGGGGGCACGGCGATAACCATTTCCAGAGGCAACCCATCAGCTGTAGCTGACGTTTACACCATCTGTGGTGAATCGCACAGGTCAGTTGATTTTATAGGTTAATGCAAAAAAACCCCTATAAGTTAGTAATCGTCATTTATCCGAAAGTATCTTACTCATTGTATACTATACATTTAATTTTCCTACTTACCATAGAAACTAGAAACACTTTATGTTGGCTCACGTCCGAGTGTTAAAACTGAGATAACACATACATGTAAGTCGCTGTGTGTAAAGTGAGCCAAAAGTTTCAGCTCATCATTTAGTTCAGCACAACTGATGTATAGCAAGCTGAGACGCAAGTCAAGTCTGGATAACTGGAATGAGCTTAAGTATATTTTCAATAAATAACCCCAATGAGACCTGTTATTAAAAAAAACAATGGCAAGCAATCGCTTGCATTACATATCCCTCTCTCCCAGCATGCACTCCTCCACCAGCGCGTGCAGGCGAAAGCTGTTGCTGAGATCACTTTATGTAACTAGTTGCCTCTGGTATAAAATGTAATGTGTTTTGGAAGCACGTGCTTTGCAGCACGGAAACGATGACTTGAATGAGACACATTTCTCTATATTTCCTCCGAATACCTGGGTTACAGTTGCTGACTAATCCCCTGTCGAAGCCGTGGGTGGGGATTGCTAATTTTTGTCCATGTTACCTTACCTGCCGTGGGATTTACCGTGCAGGCTTTCCTCAGGAGTGAGGAGGGTACGTCTCTTTGAAGGTGCAGTTACTCACCGGTAAATACCCGGGTTGTCCGTGTAATTCAAAACACCGGTGGAAGTTTTTTTCTCTCCCTGTTTTAACCTTCATTTTTAAACCACCATAGCTTTGCTCAAAACTCGGGTTTCAGCAACGATGGACACAGTTTTTTTTTCTTCTCTCAATTTTACAACTTGGAGAAAATGATGGGGTTGAGTAGCCTTGGACCAGGGGCACAGATCAAACGGCCACCTGCTGTAGCAAATTCCTCCACTGGCCAGCTATCCCTGCACTTAAAAGTTGGCATCTCCTTGTGTCGTAATTCGCGCCTTTGCGAGAACTCTTACCTTTTCTTGTTTCGTAAGTGAGACCCAAGTGAAGTGTTCCAGTTCACTTCTCCCTCTTTCTGTGTTTCTCCCCCCGGTTGGGCTTTTATAAATTCTTGCTGTAGTCTGCAAATTCTCGTGCTTGAAAGGGTGCGAATGATCTCTGTGCCTCCCATCCCACACCACCCCCAACCCACCAATTGGTCATACAGAGAGAAGATGTGAAAGCGCCAATAAAATTAATAATTCTCTAAGCATTGAAATGTGGATGTTATCAATACATGTCAGCTACATTGATTGTCAATATAATGCGGTTAGTTTTTAAATTAATAATGCATGAGAAGAAACTATTAAACCTCGGGCTGTTTATGATGAAGACCAATTAGGAAAATTGTCAAAAACACTCTTATTTTGAAACTGCTTGGCCTCATCGCGGCAGCTTAAAGGAAGCACTCCTGGGAAATCATGCACCAATATGGATATTTGTCAACAAACAATAAACTACATGTGAATCTATGCCATACGGGGCAAGTGTAGGAACTCCTGCGGGATCAAAAATTGCCCTCTTTTTCCATGTAATTACATTTGGAAGCATGCTAATTCCCGAGGGCGGTGTTCTCCAGCTGTTTGGAACACAGTCGCGTCATACTGGACTCAATTCATTCACAATTAGCGCACAAGAGTGGCCAGGCCTGTTGTACAGTATACATGAGAATAAAACACTTGTTCATATCATGTACTCCTGTTTTTTAAATCCCTGGATATTGCATGACAGATTACCACAAAAGCACATCTTTAAAATCGATATTCCTTTATTTTCTTTCAACACTGAGCAAATGCCAGCGTTTTAAAGTCTATATATTCCATGTATCTTCCATGCGGATGGCGTGATTAACTACACGGCACATGCTCAGTCATCCATGGAATGTTCGCCGGGTGCTATTTTGTATCCCGTTAGCTTTAATGAAATTCCAAAACAGAGTGGATTAGCCATTTCCTTTACAGTTCCACTAGTCTGTCACCGGGAGAGAAACGTTTAACCTTTGGGACAACGATTTTGTGCACGAATGCGTGAAACTCGTACTACAGTGAAGATGGATTAATCAGACCGTGAGCGTCTTTGCGTTTGGGATACCGAGCCAATCGGTGCATTGTCTTAAAATAGCCCTGTAAAGTGGCACCTTTCATGTGGTCACAGGAAAATAGCAGCCCGCGTGAGTCACACGGGTGACGGAGGCGTGAACACACCTGTAGCACAGAAATGACAGGGTCTTTCAGCAGGTGTCTTTAGAGTGGGCCAGCCTTCATTTTTCCCCATATAGGTTTTCTCATAGCAGCCATTAGCCAGACAAAGCAAATATGCTGTGATTTAAAGCAATAGTCCTGGAGCGTGTGAAGATTGTGCCAGAGAGAAGAGAGAAAAAAACATGACAAGCAAAATACAATATTATTTGAACAATATCCATTGATAGCAGGGCCAGCACATTCCAAATGAGATCATGTCAGCATACCTCCAGAGTCCACATCGGACTGTAACAAGAACTGACACATCTCTGTGACTTAAACGCACGGTGGCACAGTCGGAGAATGCTGAAAAAAGCATGGACGGCTGCTATGGGAAACTCAGTAAACAGGGCTGGGAACACGTCATGACGTTATTTTTAAGTGTAATATGTTCCTGCATCATGCGCATATTACACATATGAGTAATCCTTTAATTTCGGTATTAAGAATAATGCCGTAAGAATTATAATGCTGTACTTATATTTATAAATATATATATTTTGGAGTGGAGCAATGGTGCAGTGGTAAGCGAAATACGCTATGAAGCAAGCAACCTGAGTTCAATTTCCAGCCATGGCGAGTAATATCTGCACCGATCTCGGCAACCGATTTGGGTTAAGTACGCTCGATCAATCCCCGCGTAAGATACGATGTGGGGCAGCCTTTCATCCAGCAGTGGATGGACATCGACAACGAACACTTTAAACGATTTATGTGGTGTTACTTTCAAACGAGTACTGTACACAGTTATTGTCTTATACCCCCCATGGCACGCACTGAGAAAAGCATCTTTGGAGAGGTTCCAGTGTGTTGGGGTCGATGCACAGTTCTCAATGCTGCAATTCCCATCACAGGCAGGCAGGATCGATTGAGATGCCGTTATGATTTTATATATATAAAAAAACACTGAAAAGTTTGGCCTATTCTGTTACCCGTCCACTGCCAAGTACTCAAGCACGCATTACTCACAGTGTGTGCCAGCTGTAATAACAGCGGCAAGTGAAAGCTTTATGTTAGACAAACTTTGTCAGGGGGATATGGCACATCTAAAAAGTTGGTTGGGTTACGAGTCAATGGCATCAATAACATTTAATGCGTTCACTCAGCTAATGTGGTTTACAAGAATGAGCATGGAGGCTGTACCCAACTTCAGAATGTTACAGTAATGCAATTAGATGCTGAGACAGCAGATCTACCCTCAGGCAAGAAAGCTTTATAAGAATCATTCACAATAAATTAATGGGGAATTCCTAGGCAGTGAAGAATCATAATGACATTTATTTTTTGTATTCTCAGTCGAGGCAGCTGCTATAGTTGGCATGGCACTCGCAAGGATGATCGGCTGTCGCTCTTGATGGCACGTATGTCACATACGTAAACGTATGTCACATACGTGCCATCAAAAGAATGGACGCAAAGTGCATCTCTGCTAAGTTGTCGCACATGCTCTTCACATGCAGAAAGTGTTTAACCCTGCTGACAGGCAGTTGTATATTTTGTCCAATTTAGCATCATAATGGTTGTTAATGGGTGTCACATGAAACCTTGCAGCCATTGCTGTGTGCGTGATTTACTGCCGCGTTAATTATTCAGTGGTCATAGCATATGGCGAGAGCGTCCGCTGCGTGAGAGGACCAAATCGTGTAACGCGAGACCACTGAATCCTTAATCTACATTCCTCATTTAACGAGAGTGTTTAAGACCATTTGAGTAGCGCGTGGATTTTAAAGTATTGACGGCAAACATTTGCAGGAGAAATAAATTGACCAAGGGTTATCAAAACCTCAGGGTTCGTATAATGGTACAGGATTGTGCAAGTCTGATGATGAATGCTGCTTGTTATGCTTCGTTGTGTGGAGATGTGATGATTATGATGATCTTGTGTGGGATATGCTGATGATAATGAGCGTAGGGTGTGTGATGAGTTGCGTGTTGCAAGTTGCACAAGCTGTATTGAAGGAACAGTGAATGTGGGCCCATGTCCTTGACACCAGCACCAATGGAGCTGCTTTGCCCCCTGATGATCGGCTTGTCATCTGTGAGATGCACCTGCCATTCTTCCACAGCAGTGGTGGGTATCCACCTAGGACCCCATTCAAGTTGCAGGCGAGAATTTCATCATCACTTGCAGCTGAGGTTGGCCTCGTCCCTCCCTCCTCCTGATGCCGAGGAGAAATGGGAGAAGTTCAGGACTGGCTCATGCAGCTGCAATAGTTTCTTTGCGTACGCAGTCCAAGCCTCCATATATATACCCTGGCTGACAGATGAGGTGTTCCGACTAGCTGAGAGAAAGCAACAGGCCCACTCCCACGGCCGACAACATCCCACGTCGGAGAATGAGGAGGCTTACCGCACGCAGCCTTCGCTAGGAGGTTCGGAGAGCCGTACGGCACTGCAAGGATGAGTGGTGGTCTTGGGTTGCTAACGAGATAGAAATTGTCTCAGTATCTCGTGATCACAAATCACTCTTTAATTCAATCAAAAACGTAACTTGCAGCGCCACGCCTATTAAAATTAAGGGAAAGAACGGTGATCAGATCTCCGACCCCCAGGATCAGGTCTGCATGTTTTGCTGAGCATTTCTGTGACGTCTTGGGGGAGGGGAAATCCTTCATCTCAAAAAATATCACGGGGCAAGGTGAGGATGACTCTGATGGGGCTACCAAGTAGCCACCCCCTAAGAAGTATCCACCCGCTATGAGAGTGGCTGGCTCAGGTGTCATCTGTTGAGAAAGTACGAAGAATGATCAAGGGCATGGACACACGCAGAGAAACATATACAAAGACGACGTTTCCCGTATTGCGAGTGCTGTTAGCGGCACGGTACAAGAGATAATGGGTGGCCAACACCACGCACGACCACCTTTGTCTCCCCATTGGCGATGTTTACACACTGCACCAGGCACTCATATGAGGCTAAGTTGAGCTAGGGGATAGCCCAGAACCGATTCCAATAATCGTCAATGGTGTTGACCGCTCATTCTGATCTAGACAGACAAAACAAAGACCCACCCCCTATAGCCTTAACAGACTTGGGGCAAGTGCAGTTGGCGAGCACCAATGAAGGTTGGCACTGCTCACTAGGGGGTGGGTGGCCAATACCACTCCCAGTCGCCTTTGTCTCTCCACTGATGATGTTTTACACACTACACCAGGTACTCATTTGAGGCTGAGTCGACCTAGGGGAGGCCCAGGACCGGTTCAAAATAACCGTCACTGCCGTTGGCCGTGAGCGGGAATCGAACCCGGGTCCCCGGAATTCATAGCGCTCCCACACATACCCAGACATACGTACGCAGACAGACACACTCAGACAAGACGAACCTTTAATTTCGCGCAAATAATTTCACGGCGCGCACGCTGCACCGCAGCTCGCATCTTCCGCCTCCAAAAAGAACGCCGGCTCGGGTGCAGCGGGGAAGGGGGGGGGAATCTCTCGATCCGCAAGCATGAAAAGACGAACATTACAATCGCACGCGTGCAGGCCCCCTGCGAGAAATGGGGAGGACGGACTTTTTATGCGTGTGTCGAGTTTATCTTGGCCGGGGCTCCCGGTGCAGGCCGCGTCCATTCGTGCGTGCGGGCCGGGCCATTTCTTGCGCGTATTTTACATTTCGTGAGCGCAGGCGAGCGCACAAACAAACAAATAATAATAAGAAGAAGCGGCGGCGCAGATTCGCAAACAATTCATTGGCGGCCGACAAGAGGCGCCCCGCGAGCGTGTGCCTTGCGCCGCGGGAGGCAGATTGATCATTCAGCGATTATGCGGCGACGAGGGCGCCGTTTGGACACTCGTGTAATGTGAAGCGTGGAAAGGGATAATGGGTTTACGGACGCACTCGTTGGTGTGGGCGAGCGTCGTGTGCCCGGGCTCTCTTTCGCGATACTTTGCGACTGCTGCGGACAAGTGGTCATCCACAAATTGTCCGTGGCCATCCCGTGCACGCGTCTCCGGCAAGCGAGAGAACCCGGAGGCTTGTTTGGAGGCAGATGCTGCGACAATAAAAAAAATGTGCCCTTTAAAAAAAAAACAACCCTTCCGCCTACATGTACATCGTAATGAATATTAAATGTGGAAAATTCGGGCGAATTATATCTCCTCTTTAATGCTGCGCCCACGTTTTATAGCAGTAGTGTTGTGCAATCCCAATTGCAAGGGCACGCCCCACAACACGGTTGTGCATGGGGCCTCCTCCATAAGCGCAAGCGACTGGGTTTTTCGTGCGCGCCCAAATATTACAGGGCAGTCATTTAGTACGTGAGCAACACCTGCAGATATTTCAGATTAAAACATGTTGGCGTGTATTATCGTTTTGAATGAGTCTCCTCACGTCGCGGGGATCATGGGAGATTGGTGAAGGTGTGATTCAGATCAGTCCCGCCACTGAGATTATCCGGGTTCAGTTATCAAACTCGTGTGACCTGGTTTATGGTGTGGTCACGCAAATCACTGCGCTTCCGTTCGACCAGGGCCGGATTAAGGCACGGGGCTTTAGGGGCTGCAGCCCAGGGGGCCTCCGCCAGTTGGAGGGCCTCCAGAGATTAAGTGAAAAGTTATTTCATTTGTGAATGCTGAATTTTATTTGTTGTTAGCCTTGTAAAAATACATTATTTTTTTCTTTAACTTTGTTTTCCTTTTGAAAATATTACTGGGGGCCTCACAATACCTGTAGCCCAGGGGGTCTACAAAATCTTAATCCGGCCCTGCGTTCGACCTATATCAATAAATAAAAAACTCGATTCTCAATTTCATATAAAGTTCTTCGAGCCTTCAATGAGGTCACATGCTTTCTGAATAAAGTCTACACTCTACTTTTCTTGGTACTGGCAAAGGAGGACTAATGATGTAGATGCTTACCCCGAGCCCTCATTACTTTGCTAGTGCATTGTCTTTGAGCTGTACGCCTTTGGCGTCCTCTGGTCTAGCACCAATTGAGACGAGGCTCAAAAGAAAGCCGTCTCTGGGGTGAACCAATCAGTTTCAAGGACAATGCATATATTATCAGTTTTTTTTGTTTGCATTTTTTTACCGCAAGTATTGTGGTTAATGCAGACATGATTCCTTGTAAAAGGTTTCAGTTTTGTTGCCGGAAAAAAAGGGGGAAACCCCTATTATTCTACTTTTCTCCTTTCGTACGGCTGACGTAGAATCAGCGCAACAGCTTCAAATTCACATTCAGGTGGTCAAGCCAGACAAACCGCGTCAGGAACCAGCGGAGTGTATCGCTTTAATGTCTCTTTCGTACGTGTGGATCGGGCATTGCGTCGTTATATGTTGCGCGGTCTGTTCTGGACGACCATACTCGGACACTGGAGAGGTTTTTTTAATGTTTTATTTGTGCATCATGTGTCCGCACCTGCCATGGTGTGTGCGAATGCGATTTAGGGTGGACCATGAGCTTCGTGAAGGGATCAAACCCAGGGATCTTCCCCGTTGGGTCTTTCACAAGTTGTTTGTGAGTTCTTTTGAACTCCAGCTCTCAGTAGCGTGATATAATCGCTTTAACAGAAAGGGGGCGCGCTGTGGTCGCTTTTTCATCCGTGTTTACCAAACAACAAAAGCAAATTCGTCAATAACACTGCCTTAAAATAAATAAATAAATCCCCGACGTATCGGGCAATGACCCTTCTGTGCTATGAAGGGCCATCGACCGAAACGTCGTCCATTATATGTTGAGTGTTTTTTGTTTGTTCATTATGCGTGTGCACCACGGCCAACGCAGCAGCAGCATTATCAAGTAACGTGTTTGCCTGTTAGGAAGCCGGAATTTACCATCTGCTCGAGAGCAGAGTTTTACAAACTCCAATCGTCGCGACCAACCACCACGCTACTATGTATTTCCGCCTTTACCAATTTACTCCGATTCATATAAAGATTAAGTCCTTCCACGCTGCATGCGCCCGATTGTTAAACACGTGCCACGTGGAGCGCTAAGCAATTAACTCTGCGTTACTGGAGAGCCAAATCAAATAAAAATTGAGATCTCAGTTTGCGTGCGTGTGTACACGTGTTCCACGTGATGCAAACAACGTTAATTACTAAGCGCGTCACGTGGGACGTGTTTAACAATATTCGGGCTCGTGCAGCGTGCACGTGCTGCATTTGTTATTTGAATGACAGTAAATTGGTAAACGGGGAAAGCCTCATTGTGGGTCGCGAGGACTGTAGTTTAGGACACCCTGCTCTCGTGTCTTGTGTACCATGCGCTCTATTACTGTGCATGGCAAATTAAGGGTTCTTATTTCAGATTCCTTACCAGGTATTCTATACCCCGTTTGTTTTTCAGACGTTCCACCTCTGCAGATGTATGGCTCGAACGTTTCTCGTCGTAATCAGCAGCTGGATGAGGGCCTCCCATCCCAAAGCTGTCACCATCCGTCACGATCCTGCCACTTGAGAGAGCCACCCAGCCAGCACCTGCAGCAGCACCGACGAGCTGATTGACTCAGTTTTCCGGCGTGTGTAATCAACAACATTCCACTGCACTGCCACCTGAAACATTGTGCTTATGAAGAAATGAAGCACGTGTTTATTTGTGAGTTGCATTCGTTCTCCATCAAACGCGTGCAATTTTGTGATTGTTTTTACATCACGCTCCAGCAAGCGTGCAACGTTGCGCCAACGTTGATTGACGTTGGAACAACGTTGGGCCCAATGTTGCGTGTTTGCTGGGACAGGACTGGCGCGTTTCATTGCAGGCTGGCGCAAACGGGTTCTTCTTCTCCGCTGCTGAGCCAGTTGGGGGTAAATCCCCTGAGATAAGCGGCTACAAAGCGGACTTAAATCACCAGTGCCGTGACATTGCTCACACGTGCAGAACTCGGATTTTTAATTAACGCCCAAGGTAATTCAACAAACACACGGGATTTTTCGGTTTGCGCATAGTCACTTTAAGATGTTTTCTTGTTCATGTTTTTTGTTTGTTGCGGTTGCACCCGATTCAAGAGCCCAATGACTCACAGGGCTATACCAAATAAATGAAACTGAAAATGCTTTTTTTTTGGAGGCGAAAAACAAACAACAACAAAAAAAATCATGCGAGGTCCAAGCAATAGGCTATTTTAGAATTTCATTCAATTAACTTAATCGAAACCAATAAACGTCATGAATATCCAGGTGTTAATATTCGAGTTGGGTACGACGAACGCTGTCGTATTGTTTGTGTGGTTGAGTCAATAAAGTCGCAGTCACCTCGCTCCACGTGGGGTGTAAAGATTAATCGATTAATATCAATTCACAATGCTCGCGATACATAATTCCAATCGCGCGTATTAGAATGAACGCCACTGTATTTATTACACACAGCACTCTACTATATAAAAAAAACAATCCTCGCCGGTCCTAAATTTTATCTCGATGAAAAAAAATCAAATTCGGCTCTTGTGTGGAGGTGGCTGGGTGGATTTAATCGTTGCATCGTGGAATGATGAGAGATGTGCGACAGCTTTGGAGGGAGGTGCGGGGTGTAAGTTTCATCCAGCAGTAGTAGATTTACCATGGGTTGCTGATGATGGCGAATCGATTCGCTACCTTGAATCTCTTTTTTTTAATTCATCGAGTCGCCGTGGGAGGTTGGGAGGGGAGGACGCTGGTCCCCGCATAAGTTATGCATGGAGGGCGCGTCACAGCGCCGCACGTAAGACGCGCCCCCCGGCACACACACCCAGCACTCTACACAGCCATCCGGTGGCATCAGCCACGGATCCCATCCTCCTCGCCAGCATCGCCACCACCACCACAACCAACATAACCAACACCACCACCATCAACAACAACAACATCATCAGCTTCTTTCAGGCTTCCTGCAAGCTTCCACTCGGCTACTCTACCACCACCACCAACCTTTGCTGGTGTTGCTTCCACTGCCGGTCGGATAACCCACCCCCTCCATCATCACCCGTGTGGAGGCAGACTTGAAAGGGGTTGGTGGTAGAGAGAGGGACTCCCCCTACACCCCCCCCCCGTGCCGCGCATGCTGCAGAGAGAGAGAGACGCGGACGAGGAGTAGAGACCGACGCGCCGGGACAGCAGCAGCAGCATGGGCGCCCTGCTCCCTGCAGGGATCTTCCTACTCCTGCTACTCGCCCAGCTGTGCCGGGTTCGTGCCGAATGAACCGCGGGCTGTCTTCTACAGCTACACACACACACGCTGGCTGTGTTCTATAGCTACACACACACGCTGGCTGTGTTCTATAGCTACACAGATATACACACGCTGGCTGTGTTCTATAGCTACACAGATATACACACGCTGGCTGTGTTCTATAGCTACACAGATATACACACGCTGGCTGTGTTCTATAGCTACACAGATATACACACGCTGGCTGTGTTCTATAGCTACACAGATATACACACGCTGGCTGTGTTCTATAGCTACACAGATATACACACGCTGGCTGTGTTCTATAGCTACACAGATATACACACGCTGGCTGTGTTCTATAGCTACACAGATATACACACGCTGGCTGTGTTCTATAGCTACACACACACACGCTGGCTGTGTTCTATAGCTACACACACACACGCTGGCTGTGTTCTATAGCTACACACACACGCTGGCTGTGTTCTATAGCTACACACACGCTGGCTGTCTTGTATAGCTACACACACACACGCTGGCTGTCTTGTATAGCTACACACACACACGCTGGCTGTCTTCTATAGCTACACACACACACGCTGGCTGTCTTCTATAGCTACACACACACGCTGGCTGTCTTCTATAGCTACACACACACACACGCTGGCTGTCTTCTATAGCTACACACACACACACACGCTGGCTGTCTTCTATAGCCACACACACACACACGCTGGCTGTCTTCTACAGCTACACACACACACGCTGGCTGTCTTCTATAGCTACACACACACGCTGGCTGTCTTCTATAGCTACACACACACGCTGGCTGTCTTGTACAGCTACACACACACGCTGGCTGTCTTGTACAGCTACACACACACGCTGGCTGTCTTGTACAGCCACACACACGCTGGCTGTCTTGTACAGCCACACACACGCTGGCTGTCTTCTACAGATACACACACGCTGGCTGTCTTCTATAGCTACACACACGCTGGCTGTCTTCTATAGCTACACAGATACACACACGTTGGCTGTCTTCTACAGCTACAGATACACACACGCTGGCTGTCTTCTACAGCTACAGATACACACACGCTGGCTGTCTTCTACAGCTACAGATACACACACGCGGGCTGTCTGCTACAGATACACACACGCGGGCTGTCTTCTACAGCCACACACACGCTGGCTGTCTTCTACAGCCACACACACGCTGGCTGTCTTCTACAGCCACACACACGCTGGCTGTCTTCTACAGCCACACACACGCTGGCTGTCTTCTACAGCCACACACACGCTGGCTGTCTTCTACAGCCACACACACGCTGGCTGTCTTCTACAGCCACACACACGCTGGCTGTCTTCTACAGCCACACACACGCTGGCTGTCTTCTACAGCCACACACACGCTGGCTGTCTTCTACAGCCACACACACGCTGGCTGTCTTCTACAGCCACACACACGCTGGCTGTCTTCTACAGCCACACACACGCTGGCTGTCTTCTACAGCCACACACACGCTGGCTGTCTTCTACAGCCACACACACGCTGGCTGTCTTCTACAGCCACACACACGCTGGCTGTCTTCTACAGCCACACACACGCTGGCTGTCTTCTACAGCCACACACACACACACGCTGGCTGTCTTCTACAGCTACAGATACACACACGCTGGCTGTCTTCTACAGCTACAGATACACACACGCTGGCTGTCTTCTACAGCTACAGATACACACACGCTGGCTGTCTTCTACAGCTACAGATACACACACGCTGGCTGTCTTCTACAGCTACAGATACACACACGCTGGCTGTCTTCTACAGCTACAGATACACACACGCTGGCTGTCTTCTACAGCTACAGATACACACACGCTGGCTGTCTTCTACAGCTACAGATACACACACGCTGGCTGTCTATAGGTACACACACACACACGCTGGCTGTCTTCTACAGCTACAGATACACACACGCTGGCTGTCTTCTATAGCTACAGATACACACACGCTGGCTGTCTTGTACAGCTACAGATACACACACGCTGGCTGTCTTCTACAGCTACACACGCCGGCTTGGCTGTCCTGCGTGCCCACTCGCTTAATGCGAAGCGCCATCCGTGGCCTGTAACCGCACCGCGATGGCTTTAATACATTAAACTTTGTTGTTGTTGTTAAATACACGTGTGTGTGTTTTTTTTAAAACCACATGGGAGAATCTGATGAGCACTCTCAACACGAGTCTCTAACGATGCACGGGGGTGGTGCCCACAACGACTTGCTTAGCTGATAGGTGCGAGGCGTGTGGCGGCCTTTGATTTATTTAGTTTGTACACGCGGTGTTGTGTTTGGGGGGGGGGGGAATCGTTGTTGGTGTTGTGTGTGTGTGTCGAGTGTGGTAACGCGAGTGTTTGCGAGTGCACATTGCCAACCAAAAAAAACCGCGTGACCCCTTTTGTTTTGCAGGGGGGTGGGGGGGGAAGCGTTAAGTTTAGAAAAAAAAACAAAGTTTATACTTTTTTCTTCCGAAGTAATAATAACAACAACGGGTACAGATGTTGTTTTTGTCCGTGCGAATGAAGTGCCTCCCCTGCACAGACACAGCCCGCGTGATAGCGACGACAAACCAATATTTGTTGAACCGTTTTAATAACCATTACCACTTGGTTGCAAAGGGGTCGGTAAGTAGTGTGGCGTGGTGGCGATCGCACGTGCGCCGTTACTGTACGCCGACACGTGTGTTGTTACAGTGCTGGGACACGTGTGTGTATGGTGTGCCGTTATACACGTGTGGTGTTACAGTGCTGGGACACGTGTGTGTGTGTGGTGTCGTTATGCACGTGTGGTGTTATAGTGCTGGGACACGTGTGTGTGTGTGGTGTCGTTATACACGTGTGTGTCGTAACAAACGTGTGTGAGGTGGTTCTTTTCCACCCCTACACGGCGATATTTCATTGTACACGTGCAACACCAGGGAAAGGATTATAAGACGCGCCTTTCTCCCCTCTAAAAAAGTTGTTGGTGGTGATGGCTGCGTCTTATAATCCGGTGCGAGAACAGATTTGTAGCGATTTTTTTCTGTTACCACGGGCACAGGTGTGGCAGCGTTTGCGCCTTACTTTCCGGGCTCAAATTTGTGTAATCCAGAGTACGGGAAGATGAATGAGATATGCACAGTCCTTGTATCACTCCACTGCTGGATGAGAGCCTCGTCCACACCCCCCCCTCTCCCCAATACGTGCGGCTCTCCGATGGTTGATTTGTTTATAATCTAACCCACACCGATTACATCCATCCTGGCCCTCTCCACCAACGCTCCAACCTACCCCAGTGGTTCCCGAATCCGAGATCGCATGTCCCACGACGCCTCCTTAAAGTCGACGGTGTTTTTAATGAGAATAGGTTTTCCCATTTTTCCGGCAACAAAACGGCTGTGTTGAATTGTTAAAACGCCAAACTGAAACCCTTTTTACAAGGAAAAATATACTCTGTGCATTGTCTTTGAAACCGATTGGTCCACACCAGAGACAGCTTCCTTTAGTCTCAAAACGGTGTTAGACCAGAGAATACAATGTATATATTATCAGAGTTCCTTTTTGTTTGCATTCTGACCACAAGTACTGTGGTTAATGCAAACATGATTCCATGTAATAGGTTTCATTTTGGTGTTTTAACATCGCAACACCTGTGTTGCCAGATAAAAAGGGGAAAACCTATTCTCATATTTTGGTACCTGGCAAAGGAGGTCCCATGATGTAGGTGGTTTTTTAATAATAAGGCATTTTGGTTTCGTGCTGCGCGCAAGTTTTGTGGAGGGTTTTCTTTTTTGTCGCCACAATGTGGGGTGGGTGGCATTTCCCCTCGCCCACACGGAGCAATGCCTCCTGCACCGATATCCACGCCACGCAGCCTGTGGACGAGAACCCTCTGGTCTTCGGCCCAGGGGTCGAGAAACCGCGGCGGTGCCTTGAGTGGAGGGAACAGCTCTGCCTAAAAAATAATGTTCGTAAACATTTTTTTAAAAAGGAGATTACGATGATGTGCGTGTGCGATTTGGCAATGGCTGGGGGGGGGGGGGTGCCTTCACCCAACAGCAGTAGATCGATCATGGCTGTGTGAAAGGAATAATTCTTTCCTCCAGCTCCGTACAACCTTGCTCAATTCGAGAAACGACTCGTCTCTCATCACAACTCCAATGGTGTTGCTGTTTTGCTGCTGGTCGCTTAACCCTTAAGAGGCACCTCTACTCGGCGAATGTAAATAAACCCAGATTGACACTTACTCAAACGTCTGTCTTCCCTATGCCACTCTTTCCATCCCAGGTGTGCCGTGGCTCCGGCTACTTCGAGCTGCAGGTGACCTCCGTGCAAAACGCGCTCGGCGAGACGATGCGCGGCACGTGCTGCGACGGCGAGAGGGCCCCCGATGGCCGCTGTGGCCGGGACGAGTGTGACACCTACGCCCGCGTGTGCCTCAAGGAGTATAAGACGCGCGCCTCGGGGGACGGGCCCTGCACCTTCGGATCGGGCTCCAGCCGCGTCCTCGGTGGAAACTCTTTCCGCCTGACCCCGCAGCAGCACGGGACCACTGGCCGCATTACCGTGCCCTTCCACTTCGCATGGCCGGTGAGTTGCTTGGGGGTCGGACGCTGCAGCTGTTGCCGCTGTTGTTCAGTTGGGTGTTATAGTATCCCCCAGTGCACAGGGTCTTGGAAGACCCTTTGGTCTCGGAATCTGGGTGTACCAGTATCTTGGGGGTTGCGAGGTCTTTAAGTCTCCTTGGGCACCTAGGGTCCAGATCTCGCACTCGGTCTCGTGGTCACATGTTTTGAGGTTCTTAGGAGCGGACTAAGTGTATGGAAGATACAGTTCACTGCGTGTCCATCTTTCCAGTGTCACTTTTTTTTCTTGAATTGACAGACATGAAGAATTACTGCAAGTAGTGTATAATGCATTTAGTGAAGCTTGGCCTGGGTGTGGATGGAACCCTGGGCTAATTGGGTGTGGAGTGATGCACAAAATTAACTGTTCATTAAGCCGGATCTGTATTTGTACAGTTTTTATATTGTAGGGGAGTACGTCTGTACTGTGCATTGTATGGGTGTTGTACTTTTGCACCGTACGTAGCCAACTGTTGCAAATCGGATGTGCGGTTGAAGGACGACAAACTAAACAAAGCCGTTCTAAAGAAATGAGTTTTCAATCCAGATTTAGAAGTGCATATCTCCCATCATGTCATGTACTTCGTGTTTATAGTCGGCCTTTATTATATCTGTAATTATACTGTGGTGCATTTCACCACCGTGCGGGCGTGGAAGTGTCGTTTAGCATTCATGTGTTTACTGTAGTAATTTGCAGTAGCATTAGTATGTTGGTGTTGTGTAGCTGTTCCCAACATGGTCATGTCGACCCTGTGCCAGTGAATGGGCACACCATTCGTTGGGTCACCCTGATGCTCTGACCCAGTGTCTCCTTGGCCCCAGTGCCCCCACCGTCTGCCAACCCCGAACCCTGCTCGTCGCTCTCCTTTGAGCTTGGCAAGGTGGTGGCTTGGCTAGTGTCATTGTACATGCAAGGACTGTATTGATGTAGTGCTTAATCGTGTGCCAATTATACACTTAATCACGCTCCAATTACAGAGCATTGAGCACACTTGCGAAACAATTACACCAATGAGCGCAGTGAGTTTGAGCCGCTTGCGCAAAAGCGCGGAGCAGTGAGGCACCTCCCAGTGGCCCGCTCTGAATGGCAAATGTGAGACCCTGCGAAAAGGCTAGAGGGGGTGAGGGGGGGTATATAATGGACATAGATGGCAGAACATTGAATAAGCCCTTCTAATTCCCTACGTGAATGGGCAGCTCATTCTCGTGTGTCCCCCCCCCTTCCAGGGATGGAGCGAGGTGAAGTCAGTCCCCCGTGTCCCTTAATGTGTGCATATGATGAGAATCCGTGTGAGACCTGGTGGTGGTCGTACCCACTTCTCTTCTACCCCTTGGCCAGCTTTGTTTAATTCCTGCTGTGCCCTGTCTTATGGTTGATGGCGAATTAAGACCATTGACAATATTTGGAAGCCAGTGTGTGTGTGTGATTTCTTGTGCCAAGTCACAGATTTGAAGATTTATTCCGTTTACAGTTGTGAAACAAAGTTTGGCTGGCTGACACGCGGGCTGGCAAGTGCACGGCGGTGACGTCACTGCGCACCTCTGCGTAATGACGTCACCCGCATCGGATTCGTGCGTGCTGACAAATGCCACACGCAGATACGCGGGCAGCGGCAGTATATATAAAATAAACACAATCCCGTTTGTGTCGCATTAGACATGGTATTGAGCGGCGGAGTTTACATGGTCGTGTGGTAGCAAATTGATTCTTAAAATTTATAATACCATTATTTTGATGCCGAGTCTGCTGTTGCGGTGTCCTGTACAGCGCTTTGAGATCCTTGATGAAAAACGCTATATAAATGGAATTATTACGATTTATAAGTCGGGGTATAGAGCCCTGTGTTTGGGCCACCGTGTTTTGCCGCTTTTTTGTCGCGGCTTGCCACTTTGGGCAGCACCTGCCTGCTGTGGGGGTGGGAACAGCTGTTTGCTTTGCTGTTCATGCGGATAAGCTAACGACGTTTAAAGGTGGCCATTCAGCGTGACCTCGGACCTAACATTTTTGCTCTTCCTTTCCAGCTTTTTGTTGGGTTTTTGTGTTTTTTTTATCTTTGGCTGCCCCTGGTGATTTTTGACGGAGAGGAAGGGAATCTAGTTGCAGTGATTTATGAAACATTTGAATGAGTGAGTGATGGAACTGTGTGAAGTTGACGGAAGTTAGAAAATGATTAACACAACGAGGTGTCAATTCATCAATCAACGGATATTTATTTTAAGGTCGGATTGTGTGTAATAACACACGCACGTGTGTCGTGCCTTTTACTCGTATGTTGGGGATTCGTGTTACCCCCTTTGCTACCGGCACCGGAATTTAGAAAACGCGTATTTTCATTAGTCGAATAGTGGCCCTGACTGACAAACCGTTGAGTCACCGAAGATGAGTCTGAACCCTAAGACACTTGTTTTGTGTAATACCTTTCTACTTGCGGCCCGTGATTTTGAAGACCGATTGCCTGCTGAGGCACGTGGTGGGGAATGTGGCTGCATGTGGTGATTCTCTTGTAGCTCTCCCAGCATGCAAGCTAATCGAAGATTGCTGCTCATGAAGGTGCAGACTACTCTACCTTTACCTTCAGTTCATCTGCAACTTGGCTTGAGCAAAAGCTACGTAAGACTAATGGATGGCAACAAAATACTTTAAAGTTGAATATGCCAGTTTTTTTGAATGAAGATGCAGTGGTTGCTATTTGTAAACGGACTGGAAGTGGAATTAAAATTATGACATTTATTATGGATTTTTGGAAAATTATGCAGGAACATTTTTGGGGAAATGTTTATTCTTGTGCATAAAAAAAACCTGTAAATGCACCTGTTGGCGTATGCTTTGAAAAGCTTTTATTCTTAAGAGTACAAACTTTGGCCTTTGGCAATAAAGCAAAGCTTCTTAATAGCTGGCCTGTGACCAATTCCCTTTAATGCACCTAATTTTATTAGACCCTGGCAACCAAGCCTGATTGAGCCTTGATAGTATTTGAATGGGCGATCACCATGCGAAACTGGTTGTGATAGTCTACGGTGATATCTAATGGGCAGCAAAAACCATTGAACTACTATACTAACCACCTCCAACTTTCCCTCTCCCCCCGTGATCTGAATTGACGTGTGCTAAAGTAACCATTATGGACTTGCACAGTATGGGGAGGTCCTCATCCAGCAGTGGCATAACACTACCTGTTTTTCTGTTGTCACGTTATGACCTGCCCCTATTGGACATCCTGTGAAAGAGCTTTATAGCTCATCGGATTCATCCAGTGTATAAATAATCAGAAAATGTCTGGTAACTTGTAGGCCAGGTCTTGCACTATGAATATAGGGTGGCATTCCCTAGCATGTAGGGGACACTCCACAACATTCCGGTGAGCTCCCCTGGGTTAATTTTTTAAGGGAGAAGCGGGTACGGTGGCATTGTTCCCTCTCTTTGCCTAGGTGCTGTAAATGTCTGCAGTCCCACACATCCAGCAGCAGGTGTGCCCCCTGACACTTTGTTGCCAGCCTAATTTACTCGGGTATCTGCTGTTTGTTGATCTCCTTAATGATATCCTACAATTCAACGGCTTTGTGTGAAGGTGTGCACAGCGATGCCATTTATGGCACGGTGCTACTTTATAGGAAGGGTGTGAGACAATTTGCAGAGGTGTTTTACTTGCCACAGGGATGATAATGGCTTTCCTGTTCAGAAGAGCACTGGCTGGTGAAAAGACATTGTTAAAAGGGATTTGGCGGAAAGGAAATGACACTGCAACATTTTATTTTGTTACATGCATGACTTTAGAATGAGGCCTGGCGGACCTTGCTGTGACCTCATTGTGCTGCTGTGACAAAGGGACCAGGCTTGAGGCCTAATCCATTCCCTTGAGCTCTTTATGATCTCTGCACAATGGGAACTGAAGGTGCATCGCCAAATTCCACCAAGTGAGACAGTTGGATTTTGAAATCAAAGTTTGACTTTGTGTTTGGCCCTGGGAACATGTGAACAGTGTCTAATGAGGGCATTGGTTGACATCTTGACTACATGTATTGAGTGTCCTACATTTACACACACGTTCACACGTGCCCCGTGGGTTTAAAAAAAAATTGATAATTGTTCATGCCTTTCATTTATAAATAGCAATGCCATACCATATCCTTGTAGACGCTTACAGATTCCACCATTGCAGGTGGTGGTGGTCCTTGCAAGGAACTGTTTAAATAAAGAAGCGGCTCGTTGAAGAGGTGTTTTTCCTGATAGCACCGCTGTGGTGGTGTTTGACGTGCCGTTGACAGTTTTTCGTAGCACCTCTCGACTGCTGGCCTGCTTGTGCAGGAATGTGGCCGTTGAAGAGTGGCAGTATGCTGATGGTTGTGCAGCTGATATGCATTTCTTTGCAATGGTTTGTCAAAATCTACACCCCCCCCCCTTTCCATTGATTTTGAAGTTGGGGCATGCCCGGGCATGTTCGTCTGCCTTTTGTGTAAAACATTTTATTTCGAATTTCTTCCCACACTCATGCCACGCCCCTTGAAGTTGATGAAAACCCAATGTTCACATTCTTTGACTCTCAAATTAATTTGGCCAGGAAAATGAACTCGTCTGCATTTAATGAGTGACAGATTTGACGTGAATTTGTGCTTAATGTATGCATATTGCAGAAGGACTCGCACGGGGTGTGCCAGTGTATTTTAACTCGCTTTTGCGATTTAAAGGAATAACACGTGAGATTACATGAAGAAACAAACGTACACATGCTCAATCGTGAAGGCTGTTCCCCTGCAACACACGAGAAGTTAGAGATTTTAAAATTGAATTCGAGAAATAGGTGCAGACAAAAATGGTAAAGGATTAACCAACTTTGATTTGATTGCCTACGTAGTTATTATAATAGCAGATTGTAATGAATTACAGGAAATTATGAAATAACTTGAGAAATGTCTGCAAAGTGGGGCTAAAGATGAACATGAGCAACACTACTATTGTACAAAAGTTTTCGCTGAAAATAAATTTGTTAGAGGGGCACAACTGTAAAACGCACGCATCTTCAGGCGCGGTTGGTACAACGCTGGATGAAGGCCTCCCCAGTCGGCTACCATCTCTTGTGATCCTCCGATTTTTATATAATGATCCATCCTAGCACCTGTGGGCACGAGTTGATTTCAAGGATGGCAGATGGACATGATCGACAAGACTGGTAATGGAATGGCAGCCAAAAAGAACACTCCTCTTGGTACTGCCACCGTAGAGCTGGAGCAACAAGATTCGCTTCTTCGCGAGTGATTATTTGACTTGACATTGCAGGACCATGGGGGATATCAATGGTTGTGGGTATAACTTCATTTTAACAATGTATAGAACGTGGCTGATGGTGACAATTGCTTTGTAAAACGCATTATTTAATGGCACTGAGATTGTTGGTATTGCACTCATTATTTTTTATTTCAAACGTGTTCATATTCGAAATGGCGTCTGCTTACTTGGGTTTAAAAAAAAAACTTGGTTGTATGATTGGATGTAATAACGTCTTGCTCTTGACCAGGTTCTATTTGTGGCTTTGAAGATTGATTGTATTGCCGAAGTTCTTGGCACAGACTTCCTACTGCACGGCCTGCTAAAGTTTTTTTATATTGGTGCCCTGTGAAGCCAATTTAATAAATTTGCTGGATTCCTCTGGCAGGGCAGGCTTCTACAGCTGTTGCTAACATAAACAGAGGCGCCTCGTTTCGAGTTGACAAATGAGGCCCGTTGCCCAGCGTGCCCTTGCACCATGGGGGTGGAGGTGGAGGAGCAGTGGGGGTGGGGGAATATGCTATACCTTAGTCTGACCGCTAAACTCTAACCCCCTTGTATGTTTTGGCCACATCTGTCCCGTCTCGAGATTAAGTTTATCGGGAGTGAAGGGGGGGGGGTGTGAGGTCAACTGGCGTGATTTCCTGGCAGGGCGTCTGCGCCTGGTGGAGGCTCGGCTGGAGGTGGTGCCGTGCCGGCTGCAGAAGGGGCAGAGACCTGTCGTGGCTCGCCCGAACAGGCACGCGGGCACGGCTCTGGCATGGGAGCGTGGGAAAAAGTAAAACCTCGTTGGGCATGATTTACGACTGCATGTATGATTTCCTACTTTGCAATAAAGCACAGCTGTTCATATTTTTTTTCGTAAATGTATTTGCCCTTTATTTGTACACGGCGATGCATTGTGAATGTGGCTATTTGATAGTGCTTTAAGCGACTGATGAAGCCCTTTGCCCTGCCATGGGGGGGTGGGGTTAGGGTGTCGTTTGACCATACTTCACCATGCTGATTAGTGTGACTTGGTGAAAAAAAAAATCTGTCACGGAAGTTATAGCTGGGAATCACCGTGCGCTAACTGCCGAGCCACCGGTCCACTCACGTACACAAAATCCATATTGTACTATTTCCTCAAATTTTCTAGCTGGATAACCTGGGTCAATTGTCCGGCTGGGTGCTGCGATCTCAAAGCACCTGTACTTGGTGGTGATGTTACTGGTATCCCACGTCGTTACTGCTCGTTCAACATCCCCATTACTCGTTCGGTAGGATGAAGTCCCTTTATCCAGCAATCGATTGACACGTTGCTGTAAATGGTTATTTTACTATATATAAAGTTATCTCGCAGGTAGGAGGGATGGATGGTCAGATCCAATGGATGTGTGGGCTGCTAGTTCATATAACAATTACATCAATTTCAGCCCCTTAGCAATCTATTGGAGGAAAACCTCCCTATGTCAGTTATGAGGTGAGATGGTTGATCATACCTCACCATGCTGTTTAGTGCAGGTTGGTCAAAGGGGGGACCCCTGGACCAGTTGACATCTCATTTGCCATGGCCTGCAATCAAACTCGGGTCACTGGGTTCAAAGCATATGTGTTAACCCCCGCTGTATTGTACTACTTCACCTAGAAAGAAAAGATTTAGATAAATATTTTCCATCTAGTTGTGCAGTAGTCAGCGGTTGAATTATATCGCATAACGAAAGTGGCAGTTTATATTACGTTTAGGAGCGCCTTGTGTTTAACTCAATCTGTTTAATGCATTGTGTAAGCACAGTGTCTGCAAATTAAAAGATTAAAAACTGTGTGCCAGCATTGGCGATGATGTGCGGATGGTGCTGCGCCCATTTTGGCCTGGCAGACTGGCACCGTCATCAACCCGAGTCTGTGATCCGTGTCTGATCCCCTGTCTGAATTCGGCCATCCTCTAAATCCATGGAAAGCTTGGCCATGTGCTTTGTGACTGCCAACAAACACCCTCGGGCTTGGGCCTCCACTGCGCTGCTCTTTACTGCTGGGAAAGAATTTCCCGGGGTCAGTGGTGGCGGCAGGTCTTGCGCATTCTTGCCACTTCCTGGCGAAGGTTCATTATTTTACTTGTCTTTCAGGTTTGTTTTTCATTTACCTGCAGTAAACACGTAACATTTGTCCACCCTTGGGGGGGCTTGCAGGCTATAAAGGCACTTGCCGAAAAATATTAGTTGTACCCTCTGCCAAAGTGGAAGGCATTCCACACTTGACAGTTTTTCAACAATGGTTTAAGTGTGTTAATTTTTGAAATGGAGCCCTCGGCCCTTTTTTTGGGGAGGAGGGCCACTGTCTGGCAGTGCGAATTGGTGTGCTTTTTAGTGAGTGTAGATTATCTTTCCCGACGTGAAACACAAGGCTAGCTGGGGAGATTGCCCAATTTAACGAGGCTTGTTTTGATGAACTTGCAGTTGTGTTGAGAGACGTGATGGAACAGAAGGGTGGTCTGCTCGCAGGTAGCGTCTGCTGAGGTCGCAGCGCTAAAAAGGGAGATAGTGGTGTGAGGTTTCCGAGCACTGCGCTGTCACCGGATACCTGTGGGAGAGGGAGTTTGCGCTCAGCCAGGGGTTCAGAGAGGGTTGAGGGGCTTGGGGGCCCTGTGTGGCTGAGATGCTGGTAAAATACATTTGTCTTGATTTTGGATTTGAAAGGAGTGCACTGTGAACATGAATTGTGCTGGTGATATGGCAAGAGTCCAATGTTTATCCTTTGGGTCTTTCGGTAAAGTCACGTAGATGTGTTCAAAGAAAATAACGATCGCAACAAAAGCGTTAGTCGTCGTCATCTTCCTGATCACGGACACTCGTGTTGCGATCGAAACGTCGTAGTTTTTGTTTGTTATTTTTCGTTAGGTTCAAAGAAAATATCTACGTGACTTGCCGAAAGACCCAACTAATATGAATTCCTGCAGTCACGAAAGCTTTGTCAAGATTTAGTCCAATGTTTATTTGGTCGGATGTCTAGGATTTACTAATGTTTAAAGAACCTTTTTAAATACTTAAATGGGGGGGGTGAATCTCTTTTTAAAATGTTATACGAATTTATAGGCATGGTACAGGTCTTGTCCTGGGCATTTAACAAATGGTCATTTGGTTATTTGATTAAATAATATATTATCTGCTCTCTGCCTTTGTAGTTTTGCTCGCTTTATTGTCCTTAAACATAAGTGTATTGAATATAATTTACAAACGGCGCCAATAATTCTAACACTCGTGATTCGATGCGATAATCTATTTGAATCTGCTCTGGTGCATCGTGCCGTCTCGTATTAACACTGCTTCAGGCTATAAAGGCAAAGAATGGTTAGAATAGTGTGCACAAAGTGAAAGTAATGTTTGCAGATCACGATTGATTTGTTTTTTTTTATAGTTTTGACATTAACGCGCTCGCTGTTCTCTCCGAGGGAAACGTAAAAAACGATGCCAGGAACCAGCTCGACGAGAGTACGGCAAGAAAGCGGCCGATTTTCAAAGTGAACGTGGGAAGCCGGGCACCACAGGGGAAACGGGGGGGTTGGGGACGTGGGGGGGGGGGGGTTCTTGCTGCCAAATTTCCCATCGTGTGATGGCTGTCTGAGGAAGGAATGGTGGCTAGAGTTTGATTTGGGGAGGGGGGGGGGGACCCCTGTAGGTCTGTGAATTTCTTTGCACCTGCATGTACACTCCCAGGGTGGCACATGTCTGCTACCACCCGCCACTGCCTCCTCCCTACCAGGGGCCTTGGCCGTCGTGGTGGTTTTAAAAATGCACTGCCATTCATCAAAGGGCCGCCGCGCCTATCAGATCGTCGGATCTCGGAGCACTGCGACCTAAATGAAGAGAGCATGTTTTATTAATGTTTCCTTTTTGGCCCTAAATTTTCCTTCTCTGTGCATCGATGTAGCACCATTTAATTTTATTTATAAAAAATTTTTTTTGTAATATTGGTTGAGTTTTGGTAGGTTGTGTGCGTCTGGGGAAACCTCGTGTCAACTTTTGTGAGATGGTGTACAAGCCCCTCTGTCAATCCTCGGCTGGATGAAGGCTTCCCCACGCTTTAATGGGCTTTGGGAGTTGTTTAACCCATACCTAATACCAGACAGGTAGGGTGAAAGGTGGTCCAGGGACTGGTTCGGATATCACTTGCAACTAATGTTATCTGTGGCTGAGGAATCCAACTGGTCACCTGGTTCATAGGTTTGGTGGGCTAATGGTGCCACATGCTCCCTGAAACTGTTATTTAAATATATTTACCTCTGTGTCGATCATCCCATGTTCTCATGCCTCCTGTCAGCTACATTTATTTTTTTAGTCGCTTTGAAGTGCCCCTGTCATACTGTACCTTATGCAGGTTTGGTCACGTTTCGATTTTCAAAATACTAATGGTAACCAAAATTTTCCCACTTGCAGAGATCGTACACGCTAATTTTGGAGGCATGGGATCAAGACAACACCACTGCTGGAGGTACGTGTCCTTGCGGCAGTATACACACGTGTGTGTGTATGCATGTGGTGCTCGTGTTTGTACTAAGTGACTTGTTTCCCCCATTGCTTGGACTTTACATAATGTGTTTTATTTGCTAACGAATTGCCAATAAGCCTGAAACAATTGAACGTGTGGTTGCTGAAAAAAAAGCGTTTGTGGGAATAATTAAATAATTAAAGTTTGGCATTTCTTTTTTGTATTAATAAAATTAAAGTTGGGGTAAAAATGTTGTGGCATGTACAGCTTTTGCTTAAATTGAAAGTGTATAAACTATTTGAGACCCAATCAAAAAGTCATTACAAATTAAAATGGTTCTGTTGGACAGTGTTTGAAATTGCCAAGTAATGGTGCATGATTAGTCATTTTATACTCATAATAAGAATAATAATGCTGATTCGCCCACACCTGAGTCTGGTACGCTGGGGTGTCTGGCAGTGCATGAGGGTGCATGTTTTATGAGGCATGCTGATTCTGGTTCTGTGAGAATTACCCATGATGAAGTCACCAGACTTGTTCCCTGGGTATTTGAGCACGGTCGTACAAAGTTTGCCAAATATGCTTTAAAAATGTTTTGCCTTTGTTTAGTGGAATACAACAAGCACGCAGTTGGTTCCAGATAAAAAAAACATTTTGACAGTCTGAAAATTGGCATTCTGCGACCTGAGAAACTAGCGCGAGCAGTCTGATTTTCATAAAGCTTTAAACGACTCTGGGCAAATTGCCTTGCCGAGCGTCGTGTGTAATCACGTTTGTTCAACGCGCACCATGTCGGTGTGTTAGACCGAATCTTATTGCTCTTGGTTCTGCGGTGGGTTCACGTTGTAAGGTAGACTGCTGTTGAGTTTTTCCCTTGTACCTGGGTGCTGAATGGGAACAATTGGCCACTTGGAAGAGGAATGTTTGTGTGTGGTGTGCACAGGAGCTGCAAGGGGCTTCCCGGGGAATTTATATGCTTCTCTAACTTTGTCCAGATTTGGACTTTGTACCAAGTAGGCATGGATCACCTGACTAGTCGGCTGCAAAGGATACCATGCATCCGTGTCCCACCTTAACGTGCCTATGTTGTGATTTAAATGCTCCCCTGTCTTTGTTAAACCATTAATGAAAGCCGAGGGTGACTCGCGGAGCTGTATAGCTTTCCTGTTGCCGGAAGAATAAGGGGGATGGGAACCAATGGTGCTCAAGTTTTGGAGTCTCCTTGCTTTAAAAAGGCTGATTACTTCTCAAGGGCGCTGATAGGGGGCTATGTTGTGGTCTGATGCGTCAAGGTCTGTCGCAGTGCTTGGTCTCCGGCATGGTTTTGTAACCGCAATAGATGCGCTTGGTAGCAGTGCAAACTTTAATCCAGAGAAGGAGTGTGCCCCTTGCACTTTGGAAAAGGTTTCAATAATGTACATTTTTGGTCGCTTGCATTACTGAATATTGATATTGCAGCTAGGCTTGCCGTTTACCCGTATCTGCCCACGCGCGCGCATACGTCCGCGCCATTTTGCCATTTGAATTTTCCCTCCCTGGTAACCCTGAGATCTGTCGTGCTGCTCGGGAGCGGCTGCGGCGCTTGGCACTCAAGGATGTCTCCCGTCCCCCAGTGCCACACTAGCATTTAGAGTATCGTACCGTGCCATTGGCACTTCTGCACGGTTTGAAAATGGGCAAAAGTATTATAGGCTGGGAAATAACCGTTACAAATGGAATGTGCAAATTATTTCCAAAAGTTTTTCGAATGGTTTTTCAGTCGAATTTTACCAAAATTGATTTACTGTAGATTTTTTTCTGTTTACCGTTGTGGAAATAGTTTGGCCCATAGGTTGCCTTTCCCGTTCAAATGTTGTAAAGATTGTTTTTCTCTTTGGTCCCTGATGCAGTGGTTGTCATTGAGACAAGGGCCCCCTACCCTGGGAAGGTGGTATTGTCCATTATTGACCGAGGATGTGCAGCGAGCGTGGACCTGTGCTAACTTGAGCAGGAGTGCGATGTGGTCTGGCAGGAGGGGGAAGGGGGGAGTTAGTCACTTGACTAGCTTTTTAAAACTTTTTACTCAAGACTACGTATCCAATAGTTTGACCACATGCGTGTGCGTGTCTTCCTTGCATCACGTCGCCTAGGTCCGGGCGACCTGGTGGAGCGGGCTTTCAACCTCGGCATGATCAACCCTGGCGACACGTGGCAATTGCTGCAGCACCACGGCATGGTGGCCAGCCTGGAGTACCGTGTACGTGTGCGCTGCGACGAGCACTACTACGGCACCAGCTGCAACCGCCTGTGCCGCCCGCGGAACGACTTCTTTGGGCACAACACGTGCGACGGGCATGGAAACAAGGCCTGCATGGAGGGCTGGATGGGCCCTGATTGCAACCAAGGTGTGCGAGCGTTCTGGGCGGGGGGGGGGGGCAACCTGGGAGAAGCTTGGTGGATGTGGCCGAGACAACCACTTTAATGAGATTGGTAAAGAGAGAACGCATTGGGTTGCCATGCGCTGTGCTTCACACCTTGGGCAATCTCGTAGTAATCTCTAATTGTAATGGATCATAATCCTGTGCTCTTGCCAAACGCATTGGAAGAACTCATCAGTCATGTGGTGATGGTGAGTGTGCATTAATAATGCATGAATAAAAGCATGTTTTGGAATGATTGTGAAAGTGTCAAATGTTGTAAATTTAAAGTGCTCTCTTCTTTTTCAGCAATTTGTAAGCAAGGCTGCGACTTGATTCATGGATTTTGCAATGTTCCCGGAGAATGCAAGTAAGAAAACAATCTCAAAAGAAAACAACACGTGAATCCCAGCAAGGCTAGCAATCTATTTTTCAACCATGAAGTAGCTCGCTTGGTACTGTGTCACTTGAATAATGGGACATCCCTTTTTAATAGAAATTGACACTACTACGTCACTGTGTAAGGGGGCAGAGAGGAATTCTAAAAGGGCCTGTTTGGATTAAACGCTGGGATGTTGGTGCTGCATGAGGAGCGGTTTGAACAGAGCGTGGATTGTTTGAGCAGTCTTGCCTGACTAGGCTCAGCTGTCCTTGGGCCTTGTTGAAGGGGCGTTTCACAGGGGGGGGGTGCCTTTGTGCAGTGGATTGTTGTGGCCAGGCCAAGGCCTCTCTTGACTGGCAGCTGTATTGACGGTGGACGTGGGAGGGTGGGAGGGCTCACTGCTGCGGTGCAGGAAGGCCGTGCTCTCGTGAGGAACCAACCCAGGGCCTGCAGCAGAACCGGGAGGGGTTGCCACAGCTTCCAGAAATAATATTTGTTTCTGCCTCGATAGTGGCAAGTGCTTGCCCCAAAGCCACCACGTATTTCATGTGCAGACAGTGTCAAGTGGGGGGGGGGGTGGGGGAGTGGGTCGCAGGTACAATCATATTTTTAAAAAAGTAAAATGCATCTTTTAAGCTGTCATTGTTAAGTACCACTAAAGATAATCTTGTTTTTTTTGTAAGAACATGGAATTTCATAGGTTAAGGAACACGCAGTAAATAAATAGCACTAGTCGGACATCATTCTGAAAATATTTATTTTACGCTGCCCTGCATATTCGCCGCATTGATCGTAGGGTAGCAGGAAGAGGGGGTGGCGCCTCCCGTTACTGGCGGAGGCGGCAGCTTGGCGTCCCAGCAGCACGTGCCGTGTGATCTGCTCGGCACCCCAGACTTGTTAACGATTCACTGGGATGAGCAAGATGTATCATTTATCCGAATGTAATGGCCTGGGACTGTGCTTACCAGAGCATTCACCTTGGTAATGCTGGTCTCTCTTGCGTGGCTATTGATGGTGGGATGATTGGTTACCTATTTCTGCAGTGTTGGGTGTTCCAATCACCGTCAATGTTTAATAATTCGTCTTGTGAACTTGCTAAGTATTGCCCATTGTATATACATGGGAATAGATTTGTTTTCTATTATCGCACCAGCACGCGGGTTTTGTACATTTTGGCAGCAATTGGAATACTTGTTCGGACAATTGGGAGGTGCGATCTTTTGAGTCAAAGGATTCGGATTAACTGTGTAAACACCGCATGGCCTAGAGCTAAAGCTGAGAGTTTTATTCTCACTGCCCTTTTGAGAACCAACAGAAAAGACTGGCTTCTGGATAAAATATGCAATCCAAAAATAAACTACTTAAAAAAAATTCTCTTGCCGGGAGGGTGTCGGGAGGTGAAAAGTTTGACCTCTGCCACGGAGCACCCCAGAGAAAGCCTCTTCTCTCCATTCACTGTCGGCAAACACGCAGTTTTCTGCGGACAAAAAATGCAGTCTACCTGAAAACAGGATTAGCCTAATCCACACACCCTGCTGCCACCAGGCCTGCACTTCAGAGCATGGCCAGAGATTCTTTCTCACCCAGTGTTTCCTGGTAATGGTGTGCCGGGGGAAGAGCCCGTTTTGCAAACTGGTGGGAACTACCACTATGGAATGTTGCATCCACTCATCTCCAGACCACCGCCTCCCTAGCAGTGACCTAATGGGAAGCTCGGAGTGAAAATTGTAGCTTTTTGCAGTTCTTTTTCCAGGCGTGGCTTGGTACGATAGCTTTGCAGTATAGAACGTGCGATGGGTGCAAAAAAATGTCACTTATTGGAATTGCTATCTGTAGCAGAAATTCATTTGATGGCCACAACCGCTCTTAAAAGTTGTCATAACAAGAGTAAATCCCCCCCCCTTCCCCCAAAGTCGAGATCAATGTTCATAAATATTGTTTTCTCTCTTGGATAAGAGTGGCATTTAAAGCTGTAGTTGTCAAGTGATTAATTGCCTGACCTCGAGCAGGTGGCAAGCCGACTGTGGGACTTACGGTGCGCCACTCTGGTGCTGAGTGCCAAGTGGAAGGACAGTTGGGGCATGAGTGTTTTGGGTGCATTGGGAGTTGTGCGAAGGTTAAGGAAACAAACTGGCAATCGCCGTAAAACTAAGTGGGCCACTTTACATCCCGAAGATTTGTTTTTCTCTCTCATTGCATTCGTTCAGGGTGGGTGGGGGGGGAGAAATCTGAACACATCTTCAATCTTTTGGACAATTTTCTTCTGCGGCGGGACAAATTGACCTTCATTGGACTAATTGAGGGTGTCTTCCAACGCGTTTCCCCCAGCAGGGACCCTTTCCTCTCTCCAGCCCACCACCACCGCCCCCACCCCTCGCCGCAACCTCTCCCACCAGCCCCACTTCTACCCCTCACTTGCTCGCTCGGTGGGGTGGCCACTGTTCCCAGCGTGCTCAGGCCAAACTGAGGGGCCGGTCTCCCGGACGACCGTGCTGCCTGACAGATGGGGGTTGTAATCGGAGTCCCCAGAATAATACCACTCGTATGTCCACCATTGTGCTCTATCTGCGTGCGGGGCTGGCGATTCCGAAGGAGTGTCGCTCATCCTGACGGGTGTTCGCTTCTCGTGGGAAATCTTGGGCAGAGGACTCCTCCAGAATCTACCCCAGAAATGTTTAGTCTTGTTCTCGTGTACATTTGCGTTGTTTAGAAGCAGGTGAGAGCCTGCTGGAGTAATATTTTAACGATTCGTTTCAACATAAATTTGAAGCTTGAGATGCCCAATGATGTGCTTTTGTTAGTCACAGGATATTTAAAGTCCCAATTAACCTAGGCAGTATGCCTAGCCACTCGCGCAGCTTGGTGTTAGTGGGCCTGTTGAGGATCAATCAAAATGCAAATTGTAAAGCTGACATCTATAGTCACACGTTTTCCAATTAATTTGCCACCACATTTGACAAGAACGTGTAAAATGATTTAAAATAAAGTGGTCTAATTGGAGAAAGGCATAGATAGTCATCTATTTGAAGAGTTGGGATACAATCAAACTGCCCACCCTGCCCTGGATCACGTGCATAATAGTTTAATATATGTGCGTCATTGAGAGAACCGCACTGGAAAGTAAGCGTATCTTGGTTTGTCCCGGCTCTCTCCGCACTGCTCTAAAGCATCAGCTGACCAATGTGTGAAGGGCAGGGCAATGTCCACACAGCCCTGTAGCTTGTGAAGTCTGCTGCTCAGACATGCACTGCTGCTTGGCTCGGCTGTTTACTTAAGGTGAAGTGTTCCCACGGTTAGTATGCATAGCTTGGGGGTGGAGGTTGGGGGAGACCCAGGCGATTGTCTCCACAATGGGCCATCCATCACAATAGGGGTCACCTGCTCTATGGCTGAGGCGCAAGCATGCACAGCACACTGGCACTCGAGCCTCGCAGCCTGCACTTAGATCCAGAGTGTCAAAATCATCGTCGCAGGCGCTCCACCCTTGCCGCCACCGCAATGCGCGTTGCTGGCGCCCTATTGTATGGAGATGATGTTCTCGGGACCCGTCCCAGGCGGTCAATCTGCCCTGTTGTTTGCTGTTAAACAAACAACCTGTCTGCTTCATCCTCTCGGATGTGCAGTAACACGTTGAGCAAGTCGGAACGGTTTTGGTTACGACCCGTGTAATGTTAAGCATTTTTTTTACGTTTGAGACTTTGAATTTCGTACAAGATAATCTCGTAACTGGAGGTCGTAAACTTCAAGCTTGTTTTCCTCCTACCGCCAAAATTAAGATTTCCTTGTTTCTGTAAGAAGCAATCTCATGACCCCTAACTGTTAATGTTTCGTGGTTTAAGCTGTAAAAGGTGTAATATGCTTCCAGTGGTAAAAAAAAAAAGATTATGGTACTGGTGGAGGTCAGCGTGCGAGAGCTTTCATGAGATAAAGATGCATCCCCTCCTGTGCTTTTTTTTTTCCCGTGTGAAATGAGCACTGTTAAGATTATTGGCACAAAGGGAGGTTTTGTGCTCTCAGTGTGGCCTTTGGTGTGGTGCGGGGCATCTGCCCGGTGGGACTGCCAATTTGACGCATCTACACGCGGGGGGGGGGGGGGGGACGTTGCCTGTTTACAGGGGCTTCCGGCAAAAGCTGTGGCACTGGCTGGGAAGCAGCGCAGCGAGCGATAGGTGCAATCGACCTTTGTGCAATTCTTGTGGGTAACCAACGAGGGGTGTGGGGGGGGGGCCCACTGGTTATTATCGGGAGCAATTTATTTTTATTTATTTTCTTGCATTTCCCTTAAATAAGGGTTTTGTGTGTAACGAGTAACAACAGGACCCTATTGCAGAACCAAATCGCATGAGGCAGGCTACATTTTTGTCCAATGCCTTTTTGCGTACAGGCAAGAAAAGGGTGGGGTGGTGGTTCATAGGGATGTATGCATTTGTGACAAACCTTAAAACAAAGTGATGACGGTAATATAATAAACAAATTTATGGGGTAAAGGAGGTAACAGAGACAGCAGTTGTAGACAAGTGGGGGGCTCATTGGAGACTTAATTGCCACCTGGCCCTTGGCGTGGCTGCTTTTGAACAGTGAATTAGAGTGGGCCCCACTGAGCTCTCGGTGAAGTCTTGTTGTGCTTTGCACGTCCTGTGAATAGTTTAAATACTTGCATGTGCATGCATCTTCAGTTGGACAGTTTTAGAATTGAATTTGGAGCTCTTTATTAGCTGGTGTCAAAACTCCATCTAAATTACCACAACAAAACCGATCTTGTGTGGGCTCTGGACCTGTGGTAAGCTTGAAGGCTCCCTTTTTATGGCCCATCCTTCAGTATGTGGGATTGGGTTGCCTGTTATCCTTGTAATGATCTGGGCTGCCTCTTTTCACATTTTGGAGAAATGTTAGACTGAGGTTTTTTTGTTTTGTCCTCTGTTCCCTTACCCCTACCCCATACTTCTGCACACCTGCAGCATCGTACCTATTCACTTGTACAGGTCAACACTGGCGCAAAGCCGATTGCCTCGCTCCAAATTGCGAATTGCTCTGCTTGTAAATTGTAATTTCAGATTTTATTTGGAGTAATTCTGAAGTAAGATTAATACTGCTTTTAAAAAGTTTCCCGTGTGAAAAAAGATTTCCATGATCCAAAACTGGAAATTCCAATTTTAGAAAGTGATTCATCACCCTTGTCGTTGAGTTGTAGAGGTAATGATTTTTAGAAGCCGCCTTGAAGTGTTTCACATAGGTGATAAATGCTTTAAACTTCACTGCTATTGAAATGAGCCCAGGAGCCAGCACGAATAAAAAGGTCATTTCAAAAAATGTCGCACAAAAACAAGCAGACCAATAATTTTCAGCTGTCAAGATGCATGCCTACAGCCCACAGACACTGGGAACCAGACGACTGCAAATTATTCATTTCAGTTTGTGTTTTTTGGGTTAAATAACCACCACATTAACCAGGGCTAACTGAGCATCACCAGTTCCCACTGTCCTTGTGAAACAAGTTCAGGGGAAAATGTGAGTCTATTAATTTACTGCGTGACTGGTGCAGCGACCTCTTCCCTCCCCACCCTCCTGAGTTCCCGAGCTGCCGAGAGCTCAGTTGTGTGGATGAGTGCTCTGTTAATGAAGGACTTTGCCTGCAACGTACTTTGTATGGCACTTTTGCAGTCGACTTGCAATGCATGCTTTAATTTTACAGCGATGCACCGACCTCAAAATTGTTCACTTGAATCATACATGCGTTGCTTTGTGGACTTGAATCTTACAAGGGACATTCCGTGAGCCACCAAGGGTGGTTAAGAGTAGACGTGAATTGACTTTCGCAGTTCGGTGATGACGCTTGATGCTATGCATTGCCGGGTTCAACTATGGCCCCATTTACTTATTGGTATTAAGAACGGGCTTAGATTTTTAAAGCTTGGTTATTACATATGGATGCATGCGAGTTTAAAAACGGCAAAGAACAAAATGATCAAAACTTTCTCACGTGGTGTTTAGTTTTAACATGATGCCTGCATAGGGGGGGGGGGGGTGTCCAAATTGGTCTTCGTGCTTTCTCGATCATGATCTGTAAATTCTTGACCGTATCGTTTCTTCAGTCCATATCTCGGGAGTTGATGAGCAATGTGCGCGTGTCGTTTGTTCGATGCGCTCGCTCGCAGGTGCCAGTACGGTTGGCAGGGCGCGTACTGCGACCAGTGCACGCCGTACCCCGGGTGTGTACGCGGCACGTGCCACGAGCCCTGGCAGTGCAGCTGTGAGACCAACTGGGGCGGCCTCCTCTGCGATAAAGGTGTGTGCTCGACATCGCAACCACCACCACCCACGAGCTGCTGCATATCCTCGCATCGCCGCTCGCTGTTTGCGTGCCCCCTCTGCTCATTTTTGACATGCGGGCGCCGTTCGGCTGTCTGTTGTTTTCATTGGTAGATCTGAATTACTGCGGCACGCACACGCCGTGCCGGAATGGCGGGACATGCGCCAACACGGAGCCAGATGAGTACACCTGCGTCTGCCCCGAGGGGTATTCCGGCACGACCTGCGAAATCGGTACGTTCCGCGTCTGTTAAGCTGCAGGATCCGGGAGATGGCATTCATTGTCTTTCCTTCCTGACCAAGCCTGCCATGGAACAATCGAAAGCGTTTTTTTGCTCTAATGACTTTCACAATGATGCAGCTTTGCTGTGAAAAAAACACATTGAGTGTTATTTCATGGGGGAGGGGGGGAAGGGTGGGAGAGCTCTTACTCGTGACGTCTGCTCGGAGTGTTCTGTCTGTCCCGCCTACTGTGTTCCGCTCTGCTGAGCAAAACCCCTTAACGTGTTTCCTTGTATTGAGCACCTGGCTCTGTAGTTGCGTTTTCTGAGTTGAGGTGGCTTTGGATGGGGAAGAGGGCTGGTGTGGAGGTTGAGGTCTGGGTGGGCCATCTGCAGGCTTCATTCTCACGCTATGAATGTTTGGGTCGCAGCTGAGCAGTGACCTCCATCCCAAGGCTCTATTACTGGGGACAAAACTACTTGGAGTTGTGCTTAACTTGCTCAAAAGGGACATTGGAATGAATGACGATGGTCCACCTGGGGTTTTAGCATTTCCATTTCCGCACGTTAACAGTGTTAAAGGTAAGATAAATCAAATTTAAACTTTAATTGAAAATACGTTGTAAAAGAGGTGGTCAAGGGACGTTTAATTATTTCGTCTGACAAGCAAAGCTGATTAAATCTATGACAGAGAGAGACGCTTATAGTTAAGTTTGTTCGACAGTTTAATTCCCCTGCCACACACTATGAATGCTGAGATGTCACTATTGTGGGTGTCCAGATGAATATGCTTGCATCAGCATTTTCAAGGTGAACATGTAATCAGTCTGACGGATGCAGAAAGTGTGGAAAAAGGCAAAGTGCGCCCATGCCCCATATTTTTTTTTTATCGTGGAACTGCCCCATTCCCAATGTGGCAATTCCACATTAATGTGGCAGGGTAGCGGTGAGAGCTGCACGTAAAAAGCAATCTGATTTTGTGGCTATATAAATGTATAAATAAATTGAGCTTGGCACGAGTGTCTCTGGAAGCAAGTCGATATGGCGAATGCGAGCAGTACGTGAGGCAGTTGGCTACGGGTGAGGCGCCACAGCTATGCGTAACACAACCCCGTTGTTTGTTCAGCGCTCTGAAAATTATTTCCTCTCCTGAAATTCCCTCCCACACAGCCGAGCATGCCTGCCTGTCTGACCCCTGCGCCAACGACGGCAGCTGCCACGAAACGCCCTCGGGGTTCGAGTGCGTCTGCGCTCTGGGCTGGACGGGACTGACCTGTGCATATGGTAACGGACACACTGTCTGGGGTTGCCCTGGGGGGCGGGAGGGGGAGTTAGCCTTCGTCAGCCCCCCCCCCTCCCCTCTTTCATTACCCCCATGCTATCGTGAGATTTAAGTTCGCGGGAACGAGATTCGTGTGGTTTGCGTCCAACCCCCCCCCTACCTCGAAATAAATGCATTTCTGGCAAATAGCTGCCTCCTTTCCGCCACCCACCCCCTCCACCACAACACAAAACCTACAACTTTCCCTTCTCTGCCAAGGAAACTGAAGCCATACAAAAAGGGAATGACTCTGAAAAGTGATCCGTTTCTGTTGTTGGTGCGCACTTTAAAGGCTACGCCGGTGCCACGCGATACGCCGCCAGCGAACCCAATACTCTCGCTGCATTGTCCGCCTCTAATTTATCACGCATGATTAGTAGCATAATTACAAATAGATCTAATAAAGGATTTATAAAGCATTGGATACATTATCTGTGCGTAATTAGGACGTATGGCAGCCGTATCCCTAGGGACAAAGGGCTGTCTGTGGTTTTCGTGACTCTGCCCCTGATGGGTGGCAACTACCTCCGATCAATACTGCAGCGGTCCCACGGAATAGACTTCAGCTGCATTTGGTGCTAAAGATTGATTCGCTAATTTTGTGAATTGATTTTTTTCTAATGCTTTTTTTTCTTCATTTGAGCGTTCGCTTACCATAATGGATACCTTGTTACCAGCAGATTACGGATAATCTCCTAATTCTAGATTTGAAGCTTTCGTGACTGCAAGGATCCATACTCTTTGGTTCTATTTGTTTTATTTTTTACCTACGTGACTTTACCGAATAGAACCAAAGAGTATGGATAATCTCCTGTGCCACCTGCGTGTGGTTGAAATGCAGCTGCACAGTGAAACATGGTACTGGTGTGATGCAAATGGGTGGGTTTTTATGATTTGTATGGCTGTCTGCTTGAATACAGTGGTATGGCTTAAATTTGTCTTTGCAGTTGCATTACCATCACCCACTTCATTTGAAGATGTATATTGGCCCAAATTCCGTAACTAGTAGGGTCCCAGTGCAAGCCACGTCTCCCCCGCTAGCTTTATTATTGTTGTTTACACTTGGACGCATCTTTATTGACTAGGCGTTGGTGTCATCCTCGCTTCTAACGGTTGCCGTCTCTCTCTGCAGACATCGATGACTGTGCCTCGGATCCTTGCGGGAATGGAGGGACGTGCCGTGATCGGCTCAACGATTTTGAGTGCCGGTGCCCGCCACAGTGGATGGGCCGTACTTGTCAGCTCGGTACGCATGCCAAAGTGCGGGAGGAGAGAGTCCCCGCTCCCTGCGAGAGCCGCCGGTGTGAACTAGAGGGCACGGTACACACGGCAACATCTCTGCAATTTGTGCCACTCTAGCAAAGTCTTCGTTCGGCGATTTTTTTTTTTTTAAAATCTTGATCTTTAATGTAAATGCATAAAATTTGCTCGACTTCCACCCAGGTGTGTTTTTGTTATTTTGTGTCATGGCATCAAATCGATAGCAGCAGATTTCTTCTGAATGCTGGGTGAATGTAGTTGCTCCTACCATCGTTCCAGGGAATTAATTCACATTTGACTTTGCTACTGGTTTATGGCATCTGAAATTCTGCAAAAAACAACTTTAAAAAAAAACTGGTTCATAAAATATTTTATGTTCCAGGGGTGAGAACAGTAGCGGTGATTGGCACACTTTGCTGTAAACTGGGCTACCCGAGTTTCTCTGGGTTTTGGCTAACCTTTGTGACGAGTGATGGCCGAGTCCTGGACCACCACCCTCGGCCACAGAAAGCCGCACTGAAATGCGTGGTTGACTATGGTCAACACTTGATAACTGAAACGGCATAGGGGAAGGGGGGAGAGAGGCCTTTGTCCTTCAGTGTATTGACAAAAGCGTAAATAATACATAAATGCTCTTTGTTAAATAGTTTCACCGTCTGCCATTTCATTGTTTTTTTCATTTTTAACAAATATGCAAAGTACCAAGAGCGCAGGCTTATTTACCCTGCAGGCCAAGTCGCCCGTGGCAGTTGCATCAATTGCCCCCCCCCCCCCCCCCCTGTAAAAACCGTCTGTTGCATGCAGATGCGAACGAGTGCGAGGGACGGCCGTGCGTGAACGCCAAGTCCTGCCGAAACCTGGTGGGGAGCTACTACTGCGACTGCCTGCCGGGCTGGAGCGGTGCCAACTGCGACATCGGTGAGTAATCCCCCCCCCCCCCCCCCCACCGTGACGGCGCGCACCGCTCTTCTGCCGGGTGGCGATGTTCTTCATTCTTGCCAGGTGGTTGGTAAGGGCCCGCCTGGCCCCTTTGCTGCTTTACGAAGCGTGCCATGGCAGTTTGGGGATTTGACATTTTATACAAGGAAAGGTCCTCATTACGATCTTCTTGAAGTAGTTTTCTATAAAATCTTGACCCCCCCCCCCAAATTTTTTTAAATTAATTTAAAATGTGTTTGCTTTGTGAAAATTTAACTTGGGGGGGGGGGGGGGGGGGGAAGTTCCGCTAATGGGCCGTGCCTGTTGGTTACGCTTTCGTGTAGACACACCTGGGTTGTGCTGGCATCCGCCTGCTGACAGGTGTTGACTGTGATTACACGCGTGCTGCTGTTTGTGGGCATTAATGGTTAACATACGCCGTTGGGGCGAGGTGACGCTCCTATAGTGTTGGTGGCATTCAAACACAGCTGCGTGCATTCACCTGCGATTTTAATCGTTTGGAGGAGCTGTAGGCATTTTGCAGCTGTAGGTTGCTGTACTGAGCTTGTGTAATGTGTGTGCCCCAAGTGGTGTAATATGACGTGTGTGTTTTTTAAGTGGTCCTTAAATGGTATTTTAACTTCAACATTTCTTTTCAGACATTAACGACTGCCATGGGCAGTGCCAGAATGGTGGGACTTGCACGGTAAGGCCTACTCCATGCTGAATTATCTTCCCGTATTGCGCGCGTGCGCACACACACGCAGGTTCCAGTGTCAATCCACAACAAATCGTAGCTGCGCGCTTCTCTAAAATTTGTTCGAAGCACTTGCTCTCGTCAGAAATGTTGTGACTTTTTTCGCTACATTTTTTTCAAGTGGTTTTTAAAGAGCAAAACTGCTTTTGAAGATAGTCAAACAGCGAATTAATATTGTGGTTGCAGCTGCGCGGCAGGCGATGCGCTCCACTATACCAATCAATCCGGTCAGGCTGGTCACGGGTACCAGCATGTGCCACCATTGTGTGGTTTATAAGATTTCCCTAAAGTTATGCAGCCTCTTTTACCCCTGCCCAATGCCTATACCTGGCCTCTGCTACAGCAATACAAGGAATTGGAGCTGGGGTTGATTCTAGGACAAGTTCAATTTAACGTGACTTGGTCCCTTTGCTGCCTGGGTTTTGCAAGCCATCTCATTTTATCTCTGCTCGAGTGATGTTAATCAAAATTAAACACTTTAAAAAAAATGTCGTTCTGCAAGTTAACTTAATAGCGATGTGTCACATGAATACATATATAGCAGCGATGCAAAGCAAAAGCCTTTTCGTGTGTTTTACCACAGGACCTGGTGAATGGCTACCACTGCACATGCCCGCCAGGGTACACGGGCCGCGGCTGTCAGCAAGAGGTGGACGAGTGTGTGAGCTCGCCCTGCCTTAACAACGGGCAGTGCCAGGACCAGCTCAACTCGTTCCGCTGCCTCTGCCCAGCTGACTTCTCTGGCCACCTGTGTCAGGTGAGGGAGGAAACGTTATTTGTGTAAAAAAAAAAAAGGATGGTGCCATCGCGCACGGCCTCTACAGTCAATGGCGAGTGTAAAACCGGTGTGTAAATGTTGTTGTTGTTGTTGGCATGGTATTGACGCACACCTCCGGTTCCCCGCTGTAGTTGGACGTGGACTACTGCGAGCCCAACCCGTGCCAGAATGGAGCACCCTGCTTCAACCTCAACATGGACTACTTCTGCAGCTGCTCCGAGGACTACGAGGGGAAGAACTGCTCCCGTCTCCGTGACCACTGCCGCACCAGCACCTGCCAAGGTGAAGCCCCCACATCGACCTCGTGTGTCATGAAGCGCGAAACATTACTCGGCACCGTACGTAAACTCGCCCTGTTAAAGACGAATTTTTACTTGACGTAGCAGAGGTTTATTCCCTTTCATCCGGCCACTGTCATCTACATGTTGGTTGACCCAGCGCATCGTCCTCATGAGGTCTACAACAATAAGAGTATCACGGTGTGAAATAGTGTGCATCCCATATATATATGGGGAGACTGCTCCCCATGATTGGAATGTGGCATTTTGCATTGCCTGGTTAAGACCGACCAATGGCATTGCACAGAATAGACGCTGACCTCCTTGAACTTTACAAGTGTTTTTTTTTTTATATGACCGCTCTTGTCGCATGGCAGTGATCGACAGCTGCACGGTGGCGGTGGCTTCCAACTCGACGCAGAGCGGCATGCGCTACATCTCATCGGGGGTGTGCGGTCCTCACGGCCGCTGCGTGAGCCAGGGCGGCGGCAAGTTCACGTGCTCTTGCGATGAGGGCTTCACCGGCACCTACTGCCACGAGAGTACGTCCCTTGCTTAAAATCCACTTGCGTCATTCTTAGTTGCCTGCTGTGTGTTTGTTGGTGTCTGTTCACTTTGAGCTAATACGCATTCTTCCCAATTCTCCCCATCTCTAGACATTAATGACTGCACTGTCAATCCTTGCAAAAACGGGGGGACTTGCATCGATGGTGTGAAGTCCTACCAGTGCATTTGCCACGAGGGCTGGGAAGGAGACGTCTGTGAAATCGGTGGGTACACTCTTTAACATTGGGTGTTGGTTATGCTTGCGCATTTATGTATGCCTCTCCTACTTTGAATTCCGTGTGGTGAACCTTGGAATGCTGCATTGTCTTAGGTTGTTAAAATGTAAATTTTGTTTTCTTTGTGTTTCAGACACCAATGACTGTTCTCCAAACCTCTGCCAGAACAGAGGGCGCTGTCGAGACTTGGTTAATGACTTCTACTGCGAGTGCCGCAATGGGTGGAAGGGCAAGACCTGTCATTCAAGTACGAGCTGTTTATTTACTCAATAAATGTGTGCGAGTGCGAACAAGTCAAGGTGACCTGAAATGTCAAATGACTTTGTGGGGGGGGGGGGGGGGGCAACTTGAACCGAACCTTTTCTTTGTCGTTGCACGTCGCGTAAAATTGTCCCACGCAACATGCAATCGTGGTGGCATTTGTTGGAGTTGCATGCTTTAATAGTCGTCTGGTTGTGCGCGTCCGTTCAGGGGAGAGGCAGTGCGACGAAGCGACGTGCAACAACGGCGCGACATGCTATGACCGCGGCGACTCGTTTGCCTGCCTCTGCCCAATGGGCTGGGAGGGTGCCACGTGCAGCATCGGTAACGCCTTGTGTGTGCCCGCGTTGTTGACCCACGCATCCAGAAAATGTGCTCCTCCTGTAGTTTGTTTTTGGGAGGAGCACAAATGGTGGGGGGGGGGGGGAAATTGTGCCCACTTGCCCTCCTTTTCTGTTGAATGTACTGTTGAGCCCCTGTTAACGACTAATTGCTTAATGATGGGCCTCCATGGAGGCCAATGTGTTCACTTGCCGACCATTCCCCTGTTAACAACGGGCTATTTGTAGGTACAGTAATATTATTGAATGCATTGATTAACGATGTTTATTTTGAATATTGTGTTTTTATAATATTTTTACGTATTAAAATCCATTTAAATATTATATAGTACGTTTTTGAGGTGAAAAAGGGGTAGCTTTCAATGCTATCGGACCGAATTAAGCTTTTAACGTGTATTTCCTATACTCTTAATGACCGGTTACGTGGAACCAATTGCTGTCGTTAAGAGGAGTTTGACTGTAATCATTATTTTTTTTTCCTGCTCCCAGTGCGGAACAGCAGCTGCGCTTCGAGCCCGTGCATGAACACTGCCACGTGTGTTGGCAGCGGGGACTCGTTCACCTGCGTCTGCAAAGAGGGCTGGGAGGGACCCACCTGTTCTGAAAGTGAGTGGTCCATTCCGTCATTTCCCATGCCCATGAAGTAGTTCGGTCGTTTTGGTTTAAGTTGAAACTATTGAAGTGCATGGCAACAAATGTATCCAGTTACCTTGCAGTTTTTCTTTTGGCTTGGCCAACTTTGCACGCGTTTTTTAGATGGGAATGTGCAGTTGAACTGGCTAAACAACGCGCTTGTGGTAATGCGTAATTCTGCGGCCAATGGGCAGTGGTTGCAGATCTTTGTGGCTCATCCCAGAAATAAGGACAAAGCCCACACGACTTTACAGCTTGAGCCTCTGGTTTATAAATCGGATTATTCCGTGGTGTTCATCTATTACCGTGGGAGGGGTGGCGAGAGTGGTTTGCGGATTAACACTGCGGACTGTGCAAATGTAATATGGTAACCAGTCACGGCTAACATTACTGGCCATGAGTGGTAACTTAACCTGTCCCGGGGCTCTCCTTAACCAACCAGAACTGACCAGCATGGTCATACAACCCTCATGACCAGCAGAGTGGTGGTGGGGGGGGGGGGTATTACCCAGCAGTGTATTGAATAAAGGACTACATTGTCAATGTTTTGTCCACTACCTGTTAGTAATTGGAAGGGCGGGGGTTTGGTGGTCTTGGTAGGATGGAGGTGCCATGGTGGCAAGAGACATTAACTACATCATTAGACCTCCTTTGCCAGTACCAAAACATAATAATAGGGTTTTTCCCCTTTTTTTATCTGGCAACAAAACTGAAACCTTTTCACAAGGATTCATGTCTGCATTAACCACAATACCTGCAGTCAAAATGCAAAAAAGAAAAAAAATGATAAATATATGCGTTGTCCTTGAAACTGATTGGTCCACACCAAGGGACGGCTTTCTTTTGAGCCTCGACCCAATTGGTGCTCGACCAGATGGCAAGCAGGAGGTCGTGGGTTCGATCCCGACCCTATAATGCCTGTATATTTGAAGTTTGTATGTTCTCCCTGCGGTCACGTGGCATTTTCTCCATGTCCTCAGGTGTTTCCCTCCACATAGAAACAAACGTTTATAGGTATTTAGCTACTATACATTTCCACGTGATAAGCCACTTCGTTAAGGTATCATTTGTGGCCAGGTCGCTTCTAAAAAAGAGCTATATAGCTCGTGGGCCTTACCTGGTAAAAAAAACTTTTTTTTAAGAAAGGCGACCAGGAAAATGCCATGAATTTTTAAAGAAGCTGTACACTTGCTACTGTTCCAGCCCTGAGGAATTTCTGGAGAGGGAATGTATTCCTTTTGCTTCTTTCACAAGCTCGTGCAGCACAATGCACCACATTATCGGTCACTATGGGCACAGAGCAAACATTTGAGCCCCCCGCCCCCTTTTAAGTATCGCGCTGCTTGTCATTTCAACAAAACGTGAACTGGGAATCTTATTCCGATTCTTTTCTTCTGGTTTTTTTTATTCGCAGACACCAACGACTGCAACCCACATCCTTGGTGAGTGGAAACTTTGTTCTCTTCATCCCAGTTAAATGCGTTTTTCTTTTTGTGGCCTAAGCCTTTTAATGGGGACAATAGAGGCCTTCATGTAGTGCTGCTGTGCCACATGGTGTGCAAATAGAGTCGATGTCCTCGCTAGCACCGTTGAGATGCACATCCGAGGCCGGCCATCAGCATTGTCAGATGTGTCCCCCCCCCCCACCGCGACCCCCTTTCGCTCTGGCGAGCCTGGCTTGATTTACCACGCTTTTGAGGTTACTGGGGGTTTGTCCTTTTCTGCATGAAACGATTTGCTGATGGCTGTGCTCTGTGTAATCTCTGCAGCTACAATGGTGGCACTTGCGTGGATGGTGAGAACTGGTACCGTTGTGACTGTGCCCCCGGATTTGCTGGACCCGACTGCAGAATAAGTGAGTCTCTCTCGTTTTGTGCCTCTTTAATCCCGAATCGCACCAAAAGCCACCGATGCGTAATTGATGCAGGATTTCCATGCACCCCCACACACACTTGTTGCCGTGCAGCGGCCAGACAGTCGGTTGTTTTCAAAGCGGTGGGCAATCGCCAATGCTAGGGTTTACTGTTAAGTCGCCGCTTCCGTTAGTGCTGATAGACTTAATAGTTATTGTTTTTAGCTGGAAATCATTTCACGCAAGCTGACGTTGCAAACGCCTTGTTTTTTTTTTGTTATGCTGCAGATGTGAACGAGTGCCAGTCCAACCCCTGTGCCTTCGGGGCGACGTGCGTGGATGAGATAAATGGATTCCGCTGCCTCTGCCCCCATGGACGGAGCGGCTTTCGCTGCCAAGATGGTGCGTGGATCTCCTCCGATGAGCATTCTCCATGCGCCTGCAAGCATTCCGCTCCACCAATCGCCACTCGTGTCTTGCTCGTTGTACAAAAAAAGCAATGTCATTCAATTTGAACGATCTTTACGTGACGAACCGGCAGTGTGCCCGACTTCAACGCTTCACCAAACATTTGCTTGTATTGTAGGCCAAGCAGAATGCTGGCAGAAGGCGGTTTATACATCGGACGTATTGCGTCTCGCAGACAGTGTGAGTGACTCCTGACTCTGCCCAACAGTTTATGCCAAGCCGTGTCCGTGGAATGGGAAGCTGTATGCCAGTGGTGCCAAGTGGGAGGACGAGTGCAACCTGTGCCAATGCCTCAACGGCAGGACCAACTGTACCAAGGTGGGATCGGAGCTCTATTTTACACTCCAGTAAATCTGAATAATTGAGTAATAAACATTAATATTTATGGAGTTGTGGAATTTTTGCTTTATGGTACACAAACAAAGCTAGCCTCTGGTGGAAATTGATTTTTCTTTTCCCCCCTCAAACTCCAAACATTTTTCCATTTTTGTATAGCTATTTCGAATTTCTGAAATGTGAACTTTTGTTGAATCTGACAATCTTTTTCCCCACACACCCCCCCCTTTTGACCGTGGATGTCTGGTGCAGCTTTGGTGCGGTGGAACTCTGTGCCTGACCAGTGGGAAAGTGGTCCCCGGCCCCGACGCTCACCGCTGCCCTACCGGCCAGAAGTGCATGGCAACGCCCGCCTCTGCATGCCTAGCAGCACCGTGCGACTACTGGGGCGAGTGCTTGCCCCGGCCCGAACCCACAAGAGTGAAGTGCCGGCCCAACCATCCTGGCCATGCCGACACGGAGCCCTGTGCCCGCCTTGCACTCACCCTCGACCCCTTTCATCTCCAGCCGGTACGCCAACCCCACTGCTAGAGACTATCCTGAAATCACAAGGGTGTAGATATTTGAGATGTTTGGAAGATTTTAGGGGGCGGTGAAATTGTGCGATTTTCGTAGAACATTTTGCGGCAGATCATAGCTGGTATAATAATTGTTCAATAAACTTGTAAAAGCTAAATCAATTGACGGTATAACAGAACATGCACTGCGGTGTCCTCTGTTTTTTTTTTTTAAACATGTTTATGTAGTCGCAGCCCCCGGCTGTTACTGTAGATGGTTACATCCGTCCGCTGATCCTTGTGAACTCTGGCGCAGGGAGCATTGGTGGAGCACGTTTGCTCAGAAATTCGTCATCTCCCCTTCTTGCGGGATCTGGCGCGAGAGCGACCGCTCTACATTCTGTGCGACGCATCTGATGACTCGGATGGCAAGGTGGCGGTGGCCGTGGTACGAGTCGCACTCTCGCAGCAGCAGCTTCACCTGCAGTCACAAAACGACGGTCGCTTGACGGAATCCACACTGGATGTGTGACCCAGAAATGTTGGGTGATATAATCGCATTTCTAAAGGCACTGCATTCAAAGCTCACTTAAGAGTGAATTTAACCTCTCTCTGCAATCGATAGTGGGTGTTGCTTCCTTTTATGAGAAATCTGCAGTATCCTAGGAGATACTGAGCCTCCGGATGGCTACATACGGTGCAAAAGAAGTTATACATGCATACATACCCAAGCCACCATTATAGAAATATGCTATTTTTTTACCGGTGGCACCAACAATGGAGATGAGAAGTGAAATCCCTTGCATGTTCAAGGAGAAAAAGTTTTAGACTTGACCCATTAAGGCCATCACATTGTGAGAGTCATTTTTAAAGTCCGCACTATTGCGAGTTACTAATTGTGTGCAACTCTCTCTCGTGTCTCAGTCCACGGAAGAGCAGGCGGGCGGGCTGCGCGAGGATGCGTTTGTTCGCGACGTGGTGGCGCGGCTGCTGAATGCCTTGCGCCACGGCAATGGCACGGTGCTGGCGGCCATCACGGAGGTGCGCGTGGCGACTAAGAGGTCAAGTCAAACTGCAGGCCCAGGTGAGCCTCTCCCATTGCATTGTTCTAGTAGCAAGCCCCTCTGTTATTCATCTTTGCACGTCATCATTCTTGACGTGCTATTTGTCAGTTTGTGTGAAATACTTCCCTGAAAAACCTTTGTCATGAAGGGGGAGAATCTGTATAAGCAGAAATTATTCTATCTCGGGCACAATTGTTTACCTGTTTCAAAGCTGCTGACAGATTATATATGTGTGTTTTTTATTACGTGGTGTGGATTTTTTGGCTTTATCGATACACTCTGCCAGGTTTGCGTGCATGCTTCAGGGGTTACATGGTCATTCCTGTTCTCCTCAGATTATCTGGTGCCAATGCTGGTGTCCCTGCTGCTGGTTGCCTGCCTGGTGTGTGTGGCCACGCTGTGGTGCTGTTGGCTGCGGTATTACCGTCGCCGGCAAGACAAGCGTGCCGGCATCCCCGAGTGCGAGGCTGGCACCGCGGCGAATAACCAGGCAGAGAAGCTCAACCAGATTATCAACGACTTCGGCAGACCTGGCGGAGGTGGAGGCGGTGATGGAGGTGGTGGAGATGGCGGCGATGCGGAAGATGAGAGTTTTTATAAGCTTCCTAAAGACCTCGACAGGGTGGACATGGAGGCGCAGGAGATGGCGAAGTTGGGACGACAGCTCCAGCCGCCGCCACCGCCACCGCCGCTGGCGCAACAGGGGAAGTTCTCTAAGGCAAGATACGCCCCCGTAGAGAGGGAGGAGCCCCTGAGCATTCCCGTGAAGCAGCCGAACCGGACAAAAAGAGACAACAGAGACTTTGAGAGCGCCAAGAGCCCCATGACGGCCATCGATGTTGTATAGTGAACAATTGCCTTGATTCGAACAAGAGCATTTTCCTTATTTGTCGGACTTAATTGCAGCTCTAATTAAAGATGTATTGAAGATGTTGGACTGATTCTCATAGTGATGAGGATTGGGATTGCATTTTATATTATTTTGTGAGATGCTGCGGACGAGGGCTTGGGGAGTTAATTTTGTACATTTTTAGGAGTGACAAAATGCCTTTTTTTTACATGTCAAAACTGAAAAAGATCAAATTGTGGAATTTTTGCAGCAATTTTGAAATATGCAGTTTAAATTTTGTTTTAAATCTTCCCAGTTTTCTGGTTTTTTTAAACAAAATAAAAAGGTTATCCGCCTAAACTCCTTGCCTTAATTATGCAACGTTGCATAATCAACACTGTGAGTTCATGATTTGAGCTGAAGATGTGAATGTTGGCTTAAATGAAGTAAATGTTACAAATGGAAAGTGACTTGGAATATTTTCACAACAACATTTGAGAAAATGGTGCGGAACTTCAATCTGCTTGTTTTGTAAATGTATGTGTATATTTGATTATTTTTTTTAACTTAAAAATATGTACGTTCTGGACAAACTTCATTCCTGTTTTGTATTATTTATGCTTTTTTGATTTTAAACTGAGGTTTTGTCGGGTGATTTTTTTGCGACCGTATACAAATGGCGGCATGAATGCCACGCTGTCTGCGGTATTTTTTTCCCCCCGATGCAATTATTTCACTGTTTGGTGCAGCACCGACCAAAAAGTCTTCACACTGTAGTTTTTACTGACGATCGCCGAGCCCCAGGCTGAAGTGGGGGGGGGGGGGTCTCCGAGCACTGAGGGAGGGCCACAGGGCGCAGACGTTTTGGTTTTGTTGCCGTTAAGTTGCCTTCATGAAACCAACGATTTAAAAAAATGCCTTCCAATGTTCACCCGTTTAGACTTTAACGTGTGAAAGTGCACATTCAAGGGCACGTTTTCTTTGTACACTCACGTCTGTTTTGTTGGTTTGCGGTAGGGAACGGTGGCTTTGTGTACGATAATAATTTGGAGCACGAACGTGTGTTGGTGGTTATTGCCTTCAGCAGAAAAGCAAAAAACTTAATTTGTTCACGTGATAAGAGGTGCTTCATATGGATTGTTTAGAGCACTAATATTTTGTAATAAAATTAAAGTTGTATATCAAGAAGACCATGTTTCGCTATCGGATACTGTTGATGAAAAGTTGTTATTCAGTTTGAGATCCATCGTTCGTTGGAATCAAATACTTTATTGTTCATTGTGCTGCCATTCAGACCAAATAGTACCGGTTGACTTGTTAAATTTTATGTAAACATGACGTCTTGAACGGCTTATTTAAGCCGGCTTGCCCATTAAATTTACACGAGTGTCTCGTCAGATTGTGTTTCGTTCATGTCTGAATATCTGCAAAGCGTGTGGTGGTCCCCCCCGAGCTTTTCCGATAAGAGTGCTGCAGTGAAGTAGAAAATTCACGTTCCCGTGTATGTGTGAACTTCTCTCGCACCATACGTAGCCAACCGTGTTAATCCGGGGGGGAGGGGGGTGGGAGGGGGGGTGAGTGTGTTAAGGTTGTGACGAGAAATCGCATGCGTGGCAGCTAATGTGAACCAGAACGATGAAAGTCCGTCCCCCGGCCCAACTGTGATTTGGAGAATGTATTGCTGTATTTTTCAAAAACGATTCGGAGATGTTGTGCAAGTGTCCGGTGGGACTTTAATTGTAGACTGTAGTTACAACCAATAGTGGCGCACTCCACTGGTACAAGGGGGAAAGGTCCTGGGGGTTGGTGGGGGTGCCCTGGGCTTACCGTGTGCTTTCTATAATTTTCTATCCAGATAGTGTATGTAATTTACTACTTTGTTTGCGGATATTCGAAATGGCTTTCCCGTCGTGTCGTAACGTCCACCCCACCTCTTGGCTTGTGCTGTGGCCCACTTTTATGATTAGTGTTGAGTGTGCAATGGCGCTCTGGTAATCGGCTTCAAGGGCAACAACAACAAAAATCCCTGCACTTTCACTCTGCTGTGCATCTTAAGCAAAGGTTTATCGGTGAGTAATGACGCGTGTTTTGGTTCTTTCGGTAAAGTCACGTAGAAGGGAAATTATAAAAATAAAGCAATTAAATTGTATCTTATTGTTTCCCTTCTACGTGACTTTACTGAAAGAACCAAGAATATGAATCCCTGCAGTCATGAAAGCTTTAAATCGAAAAATAGAGTAATGACTTTCTTGGGGAGTGGCTGAGTATTTTTACTGAGGACGGTATGGGATGCAGATGCAGTTTAGATTTGTAGATTTTTGTGTAAAAATAAAATTGAAAGCAGATCTTGCCACGGAGAAGTGTCAACAATACATTGGTGGCTTTTTTGTTAGAATTTGTGCATCTCCTTTTCTGAGTAGTTTGACACCTTTTTGAATGCTTCCTTTTTGGCGTTGGGTTAAATTGATTTTAAATTGACCCGAAGTCTGTTCACTCCAATGCATGTCTCAACCTTTCCTCCTCCCCTACAGCCCCACTAATTGCAACTTCCTGTTCGGAGGGGGCCTGGGAACCGTTTTGAAGATGGAGCAAGCAGCCGAGAGGGGCCCTCCCTCCCCAGAGGATTATTGATTTTGAGTCTGCCTAGGCGTGATCCTCGTGCCCTCTTCCCATGCTTTGTTGGTATTTAATGTGGTGGATATGGCAAGTTGTGGTAGTAGATCTGGTGATTGTGGTTGTGATGGTTTGCACTGGTAGTGCTACAGATGGATGTAGCGGTAGTTTGTGATGGTGGTGGTTGTGATGGCTTTGTTTTGAATGTTGCAGATGAGTAATCATAGAAACCCGTGTCTAATTGCCATTTGGGGCTCTAAAAAGCACCTAGCTTAGGGGAGGGGAACTGTGGGTATTGTGCCCCCTCTGCATCCACGCTGATTAAGTCTACAATTTCCTGTCACATTGTATTTCAATGTATGAAGCCAAACTTTGACGGCATGCTGCCGTGATGTAATGGTTAGGACAATGGGCTTACAATTTAGAGGTTGCTTGTTAATTACCGATAGTGCATTTGAAACCAAGGGCAAGCTTTTTTTGTATTAATCCCATCGCTGATGTCCATCCAACGGCAGTATAAATTGGGTAAAACACTTCATTAGCAGGTTCCGTGTGGTGGGGTAAGGTGTGGGTACGTCTACCGCTTCCAAGATGTCTGTTCAATGTGAAGTAGGCCAAAATACCCTTAGAGGGCCTGTCCTGAGCTCCCTCTCAGGTTGAAGCCCTTCTGTCAGTAGTGGCATGAGAAAGTAATTGCCCGGCTGCACGCTTTACGTTCGTATTCTCCACATGCATTTAAGGCTCAGGTTCTTATAATTTCATTGTTAGCCAAACTGATCTATAAGTAACCAACATTACTTTGACGCAGACCTCTCAATCCATTCAAAATGGTATAATGCTGTCTTAAGCCTCGCCGTGCGAATTCAATACATCCGTTGACCTCCAATTTGGGACGACATCCACATTCTCACTTTTTGTTTACTGCCACCTGTGGCAAAGAGCAAGGACCCCATCCCTAAGCACTGCCATCAACTTGGTCTTTGGAAATCTCCCCTTCAGGCACCAGCGCCTTAATCTACCCAAAGCTGCCAAGCCGGAACTCCGGTTTCTCGCTAAGAAGCCGACATCATCCGTATATTCCCAAGCATCTCTTGCAAATCACCCATTGTGAAATGCGAGTATTCTATCTTCTCTCTGCTGTTGTTTTAATGGATGTGTGCACAAAAACCAACCGAGCACAGGAACCCACTTTAAGGGTTGACCCGTCCTATAATTTCACGATGCAGGCTATAACAACCTCCAAGCATGCTTACATAGTCATTGAAACGGGAGCGAGCTGCAACTGGACAAATGAAGTTTGGAAGAGTTGTGCTGTAACGCTCTGTCCACTGGAGTGGTGTGCAAGGTCTGCATGAGAGGTGAGTGGCGTAAGGCATGAAATCGTCCCCTGAACGACTACGCTCGTAAGATACGCGTCCGAATTGTTATGTCTAGTATGGGACTTGTCTCCTATTTGGGAAGCCATTAAAACAAATCGAACCAGGATGCAAGCCAGAAATATCTGAACGCTCATCCATCGAAGTGATGGAAGAATCCAGCACCAGAATTGACACGTACAGTTTTTAACCCAACATTGGTCAATACGAGTAACAAGAACCAGCTGAACTCTCAACCAATACAACTAGTACAATCGTGGGTATTGGAGAGAAAAAAAACGTGCATACAAGCATTGCCTCATCTGATTGCGGCACGCATGACATGTTCCGGCGTTACGAGGCTATGCTACTTGGGAGATTCTAGGCTTTTCTCCTTTAGACTTTTAGGTGAAGGGTGCAGGACTCCGTGTCCTGGGCACACGAGAGAGTAGCCATCGCCAAGGTAACACTCGTTGGGGAGTTTCGCGGGCCGCGTGCAGCAGGAATGAATGTTCACAGTCTGGAGTGCGCCAGAGTGTTTGCGCGCATCTTGTGCAGACGGTTCAGTTGCCCCACGTGCCTCTTTGCCCATGTTTGTCGCGATTCCGTCTCCTTGGCCCTCCGTGCTCAAGGTCGGCAAACAACGCGACGAAGACTATGATGATGGCTTTGCGGTTTGACGTGGTCGGTGACATAGCCACGGTGAGGGCCGCCCACACATTCCATCAACGAATCGTAGTTGGCAAACAATTAAAAAAAAAGTTAAACTTTACTGAGAGCTGTAAAAACAGTCCCAATTTGTTTCAGAAATTATTTCAGACGATGGGTGATTTTTTTTCGACGGTTTCACCGGCGTGGCAATTGAATCGATGGGGAAAGTGAAATCTCCTCCTCACCGCCTCTGTCCACCCAGCAGTGTCAAATGGGTAACAGGCACCGTCGATTGCCAGTTTGCGTGTGGTGGGGTATAGCGTGTGTCCTCACCTCTTCCCAAATGACAGGCAAGCGTGGAAGAGTCGACCACGAAATACCTCGTAGACGCCCTTGGTTTTAGCAAAGATGTGGGCAGGAAATTGCAGGGTTTCACCTTTAGCTGTTACATCACAGCATAGTTAAGACATTGTTAGGAATAACAAAATGCCAATTCAGAAGGCTCTACACCAGGTGTGAGCCAACAGGTCTCCTTTTGCAAAGCAGACCGGGAAATCTGCAATCATTGCCATCTAAAATTCTCATTCGCGCGGTGTTCATGTTTTTATTTGTTGCGGCTGCACCCGAATCAAGAGCCGCATGGCTCACAGGGCAATACCTAATAAATGAAACTGAAAACTGAAACTGAGTCGAACGAAGAGACAAACTAGCCCCTCGGTGTTTATTTTACAACGTTCTTGCAATCCTGCAAGTTACAGGATCTCCCCTTACATGGTAAATTGCATTAAAGTAGAAATATTTATCATCTAAAATGCAGTGAACCTCCACAAGCAGTGACGTTAACAAGCACTCGTGTTCAGGTCCCCCCTGTGTGCATCTGGTGTTCACGGCAATCATGTAGGGTTGGGGCAGATGTCCATGCAGATGTGAACGTGGCAATATATCCATAGCAGGAGAGGGCCGTTTTAAAGATAGGGAGCCGAGGCAGATCAGGTGCACCTGGGAGCAAACAGTGGCTGTTCGTCGTCGGCTATTTGCGCTCGTAAACTCAAGCGGACAACCTTCGGATGTTTCAACGAGCAACATCTATTGAAATAATTTCAACGCAATGGTACAGATGAACGATGCCTCACGCACACAACCTTGGGTGGTGTTGATAACGCACTCCCTTCATATGGTTGGCAATAAAACAGTTGTTTATCTCAACAGCGCTCGTGCACGAGCGAGACTGTAACTGGTGGGTGGGTTTTTCTTCTTCTTCTATTTCTCCGCCTGAACATTTAGTGGAAGCTGGTCGGTCGCTGTGTAGACTGGCGTGAGATTTCCGTGTTTCACGTCACTCAAAGCCACTTCCTCACGCCCAGGCCTGTTCCCAGGGTGTGGGCTAGGATTACATTGACAATGCCGTAAGTGACTTCATTGGGGACGAGCCTCACAAAAGGTGATCCGATGCAAAGGACACCGCGCACCTCCCTGAGAACGTCGCGGAGTGAACCCCTTTCTAAGACAGGTAACCAGGGTCTTTAACCGCTTGAACATAAGCGTCTGTCCGCTATTGTGCCACCACGGCAAGCATTTGAAAACAATTTCATATAAACGCGACACTTCGCAAACACATTATGTTTTTTTTTTAAATCTCAAAAATATCCTACTGACAAGACGATTCAGGTACACAACACACACGATATAAAAGGAGGTTGACACCAGCACAACAAACATTACGGATTATAGTGCAATGGAAACCTGTCTAAACAGCATGTTTCAGTAAAACTTTTTCAGTAAATTCTACAACCTCCCTGGTGTCTTCCTAAGCGTCGATACCCCTGTAGGAAAAAAACACGGGAGGGGGGAGGAATGGGGGGGGGGTGCCTAAATGCCCGAATGAATGCTCTTAAGAAGCAATGCTCACTGGAGGAGAAGTTTTTATTTTATTTTTTTAAACATGTCAGCAAACTTATTTAGTGAGCATTTTTATATTCTTGGTTCCTTCGGTAAAGTCACGTAGATAGAAAAATAAAATAAAAAAATAACATAATTATATTAAATTAAATACAAATTTCAAATAATACATTGAAAATAATGAAAGGAAAAAACCCACGACATTTCGATCGCAACACAAGCGGTCTTCATCAGGCGGAGAGAAAAGATACAGATACTGTTCACTCCTGAGTGACCAATGGCAATGATGATTATGACTTTGTATCCTTTGCACATGGCAGAGTTTTCCAAATCAATTGTGTCATGTGATAATTTCAGTGTTGACTGTACATATGTAGGCTATTGATTCGTTTCTTGAGAAAAAGTGATGATGATGATGAGCGTGGAACAAACAGAAGTGAAAAGATCACTGCAATGAGATATCGGTGAAGGAAACGGTCATGCCCCATTGGCCCAAGAGGCGAAGGGACCAGAAGGTAGACCTTTATTGGAAACCCAGTAACGAAATCTCTTTTTAAAGAGGGACCTGGGGAAACAGATGCGAGTGCAAAAAAAAACTGCTTTCACAATAAAAATCCAAGTGCAAATATTCGATGCCTCGCAAGCGAAAAAACATTTAAAGACGGACACGACAATAACAAAACAGGATACAAGTGAAAGTAAAATGAGGTTGAAACAATGATAACACAACGAAAAAGCTATTTACTTTCTCAGCAAAATTTCCAATTCGTCGCAGAAGCCTCACACACAAGGTGCAGGAGGGCGTGAACAACTGCAGAAGAGTTATTCGTGGAGCGAAGCTTCCTTTTCATGTTGGGGCATAGCCCCCTGCCTTCTCCGCCAATGATTTTCTTTAACCTGTATGTTCATGGCCTGACACTGTTTTAAGAATACAGCAACAACAAAATCCATACACACACACACGTGGGAAAAATGTGCACTCCTCTTGCATTCCTTTGTAATGAGTGCCCGCGGTAAGGGGAAATACAGCTTTGTGACCACTGCACATCCACAACCCTCACGGGTACCATCGCCCACCCTGTCGCACGGTCACCCTCTTGCTTATGGGCAAAGAAGGCAGACCCCCGCCACTTGTGTCCAAAACCTGTAACATAACAGGAAGAGACGACGGCCCCGGATATGAATGTGTGTCGATGAGTGTAAAGCAAAGCATTGGCCAAGAATACCACACGTTTATGGCAATATAGGGCGTAACGTGGTTGTAAAAATGTCATGCCGGCTTATTAGATTCATTACGGTGGATGTGGTACTGTCTTCCCCTCCTCGGATACAAGGTTGAAAAAGCCCTTTTTTCCCCCTGCTCTCTCTCACGGCTATTAGTGACCGCTGCTATTTAAGCCTGGGAAAAATTCCTTTCTACTGAGCTGTGCCCGGTCCGCTGGATGCCCGCTCCCCCGGCTGGCGTGGCCCACGCGCTCGCTCCACCAAGCCATGCAGCCTCGGCGTGCCAAACTCAACGTGCCAATCCCAAAAGTGCCAATCCCAGCGTGCTAAACCCGAGCACAGCCAGCCCACCGCATGCCCTGCCCATAGGAGCATTGCCGCTGCCACCATAAACTTACTCTCACGCGCGGCACATTGGACACAAGACCACCTCAAAGCACTGTCCAGTAGATGGGTTGGGAAAATGTTTTACCAATAATGTCAGTTACATACACGCGATTAATGCAGTTGATATACACACATCATCAATATCCATGTTCTATCCACTGTTGGAGGACCTACAATGTCTTTCCCATCCCTCACAGCCTTATGATACCAAAATTAATTTCACTCTTGTGCATGAGCTGAACTCATTGCTCCATCTCCACAGTGATGGTACACTTCACCACGTTTGCTCCTTTCTGTCACTGGCCTCATCTGTCTGCTACAGTATTCATAATATTTTAATCTAAATTGCAACCATAATGTAACAAAATATCTCAGCGCAGCTTGTTTGTATTTAACCTTAGGGGAGCTCCTGATGACAGCAGTCCCTGTGCATCACAATGTGACTCAGCACTAGACTGCAATTAAGCATTCGTCTGCTAATAGTTAAGTCAAGTTTACCGTCTTTCTTTAACCAGGCAAGAACTGGATAGTCTCAGTAGGGGTAGGGGAGGGCAATGATTGTGATGTTTAATCCAAAGTGGGTCATTTTGGGTGATTTTTCGACTTTGGCACATTTTGACCACAACACCAGCACACAGTGACCTATCATTTTAGAATGACAGCACAGGATCTTTAACATCTACTCCATAGCAGATGGCGCATTTGTATGGTTAACACCAGTCGTATTAACCATGGCGACCTGTCGGATTAGTAGTATTAACCAGAGCGACCTGCCGGATTAGTAGTATTAACCAGAGCGACCTGCCGGATTAGTAGTAGTGAGGGAAAAAAGTATTTGATCCCCTGCTGATTTTGTACGTTTGCCCACTGACAAAGAAATGATCAGTCTATAATTTTAATGGTAGGTTTATTTGAACAGTGAGAGACAGAATAACAACAACAAAAAATCCGGAAAACGCATGTCAAAAATGTTATAAATTGATTTGCATTTTAATGAGGGAAATAAGTATTTGACCCTCCTGCAAAACATGACTTAGTTCTTGGTGGCAAAACCCTTGTTGGCAATCACAGAGGTCAGACGTTTCTTGTAGTTGGCCACCAGGTTTGCACACATCTGAGGAGGGATTTTGTCCCACTCCTTTTTACAGATCTTCTCCAAATCATTAAGGTTTCGAGGCTAACGTTTGGCAACTCGAACCTTTAGCTCCCTCCACATATTTTCTATGGGATTAAGGTCTGGAGACCGGCTAGGCCACTCCAGGACCTTCATGTGCTTCTTCTTGAGCCACTCCTTTGTTGCCTTGGCCGTGTGTTTTGGGTCATTGTCATGCTGGAATACCCATCCATGACCCATTTTCAATACCCTGACTGAGGGAAGGAGGTTCTCACCAAAGATTTGACGGTACATGGCCCCGTCCATCGTCTCTTTGATGTGGTGAAGTTGTCCTGTCCCCTTAGCAGAAAAAACACCCCCAAAGCATAATGTTTCAACCTTCATGTTTGACGGTGGGGATGGTGTTCTTGGGGTCATAGGCAGCATTCCTCCTCCTCCAAACACGGCGAGTTGAGTTGATGGCAAAGAGCTCCATTTTGGTCTCATCTGACCACAACACTTTCACCCAGTTGTGCTCTGAATCATTCAGATGTTCAATGGCAAATCTCAGACAGGCATGTATATTGTGCTTTCTTGAGTAGGGGGACCTTGCGGGCGCTGCAGGATTTCAGTCCTTCACGGCGTAGTGTGTTACCAATTGTTTTCTTCGTGAGTATGGTCCCAGCTGCCTTGAGATCATTGACAAGGTCCTCCCGTGTATTTCTGGGCTGATTCCTCACTGTTCTCATGACCATTGCAACGCCACGAGGTGAGATCTTGCATGGAGCCACAGGCCGAGGGAGATTGACAGTTCTTTTGTGTTTCTTCCATTTGCGAATCGCACCAACTGTTATCACCTTCTCACCAAGCTGCTTGGCAATGGTCTTGTAGCCCATTCCAGCTTTGTGTAGGTCTACAATCTTGTTCCTGACATCCTTGGAGAGCTCTTTGGTCTTGGCCATGGTGGAAAGTTTGGAATCTGATTGATTGCTTCTGTAGACAGGTGTCTTTTATACAGGTAACACGCTGAGATTAGGAGCACTCCCTTTAAGAGTGTGCTCCTAATCTCAGCTCGTTACCTATATAAAAGACACCTGGGAGCCAGAAATATTTCTGATTGAGAGGGGGTCAAATACTTATTTCCCTGATTAAAATGCAAATCAATTTATAACATTTTTGACAAGTGTTTTTCTGGATTTTTTTGTTGTTATTCTGCCTCTCACTGTTCAAATAAACCTACCATTAAAATTATATACTGATCATTTCTTTGTCAGTGGGCAAACGTACAAAATCAGCAGGGGATCAAATACTTGTTTCCCTTACTGTATTAACCATGGCGACCTGTCGGATTAGTAGTATTAACCAGAGCGACCTGCCGGATTAGTAGTATTAACCAGAGCGACCTGCCGGATTAGTAGTATTAACCAAAGCGACCTGCCGGATTAACCCGGCTGGTGTTGTGTCCTCCCCAAGCCTACTTACTTTTCTTGGTCAATTTAGAGGCCAGCTAACCATAAGAGATAGGACGGTTTAGAATATGTCCTTCTACCATTGGCCACATTCTGTTATACTGATTACAGAAGAGACAAATTCACGTTAAATGTCATTATGGTTGGCTTTTGTGAACTGGGAATTGACATTTTATTCAGACTCTTCTTGGGGAATTCCCAGGCTTTCCCAGGCCAGCTGAGCGACATCATCCCGCCAGCAGCAGCGTGTCCTGGGCCGGCCCCGGTGTCTTCGCCCAGCGGGCCGTACTGCCCGGTAGAGTTCCAGGGGGTGTCTACCTGGGGGCATCCTTACCAGGTGCCCGAACCACCTCAACTGGCTCCTCTCGGTGCGGAGGAGCATCGGCTCGACTCTGAGACTCGAAAATATAAAAGTATAACGAGAACTTATGAAGGCATTAACCATCTAATATTCGTTGATGACATAACTACCATGATCTAGAGGAAATGATAGACAACTCAACAACCACGGCTTTAATTTTCGATTTAAAGCTTTCGTGACTGCAGTGATTCATCTTCTTGGCTCTTTTCGGTAAAGTCACGTGGAATGAAAATAAAATAATAAAAATAAAACATAATAATATAAAATTCTACGTGACTTGACCGAAAGAACCAAGCAGATGAACCACGGCTTTTTGTCGCTGTGTGCTAACACACCACCACCTGCTGGTCTCTGCACAAAACTGCACAAGCCACTGTGCTCAGGACACACAGCAGGGGACTCATTGTCTTTTCCTTGAAATCAGCACCTGCTCTCCACTAGAGTAAAGTGCTCCAAAACTATTCCCCTCTTTGCTACACAGAGGCAGCACGGTGCGAAGAGAATGTTCATTATGAAGGGTAGACATTACGAACCTAAAAGCAGCATACACTTTGTGCGCGCCCTAAAGGTAATTGCGTCCACAGGGCCCAATTCTGAAGCCAAGAAACTTGTTAGCCATTTTTCATGCGCCAGATGGGCGGCCCGATCGTGCAACGTGCACTTCGGTGCCAACAGCTGACTCATGGGGCTCCGCGGGGCTGGGAAAGTACGAGCGGGAGCAACATTTCCCAGTTTGCGGTGGCCTCTGTCTTGCCACAAGCCTCTAATTACTGCTCTGAATGCAAATAAAAAGATGAATACTCTTTTGGGTCATTGCAATCTCACATGTAATTTGTGTTGCAAAACGGGCATTAGGGGGGGGAGGAAGGCTGCGATGAAATATGCACACGTTAATTCTGTGCAAAAAATTCTACGCGACAATTATAAATGTTGCTAACTCATTCAATTAAATAAATCACACGATATCATTTTACATCACGTATGCAACAACAAAAAATCCAGTGTTTTACCCAGGTGCACAAACGTAGCGCCCATCGTGACCCTTCAGTAAGGGGGCTGATGCCACGAGTTTACTCTCGACTTAATGCATCATTGCCTCCAGTGCGTGTGGTCATTATTGCAGGTTAATTATGTGGGTGTGGGTTAGGCAGCTTACAGGAGAGACGTTAAAGGAGAAAGCAGCGCAACGACGTCACACAGCCCCAGCCCGGCTGACACGAGCATCATTGGTGAGTCCGCTCATTCCTGCGTTATTTGTGAGTACATCTCTGAAGCACTTTTGTTCCCTGAGGTCATCTCCAAACGCCACTCTACGTGAAATGGAATAGACAACTACTTAAACACATTCTTGGTGTTGCAGTCGAAACGTCGTGAGAATTTTATTGTTTGATATTTTTATTATTTTATTGTTTCCCTTCTATGTGACTTTACCGAAAGAACCAAGAATATGAATCCCTGCAGTCACGAAAGCTTTAAATAAAAATACTTAAACACAAGTAAGCTGCCTGTGTTCCTGGTAGATGTCACACCCATCTTCTATCAGAATTACTTATACCTGAATCGGGTTCCACACATCAAAGGAGCAGGATGTCATCGTGCCTATAGCCATTTACGTCACCACACCTCATTCTGCCTTCTGCCAGGTCCCCAATCTGCCTGCAAACTTTCGCAGCTGCTTAAATTCCCTTTTCACACCATCAATATATGGGCTCCCCCCTCTCCCCCTCGCCTGTCTGCACATGCTTTCCCCCAGTACATCGTCCTTCATTCTAAGTCCGACAATGAAATGCTAATTTTTATGCTAATTCCTTTGTCAGGGCGCTCTGCTTCCTCTCACACAGCTTAGAGGTCGCGGTCTGAGCTTGACTGTGTTCACTTCAGCGCTGTCCTCTGGACAGTGTGGTCCCTTCACTCACTCCACTCACTCATTCAACTCACTCCACTCACTCACCCACTCCACTCACTCACTACACTCACTCACTCCACACACTCACTCACTCCACCCACTCACTCCACTCACTCCACTCACTCACTCCACTCACTCTACTCACTCACTCCACTCACTCCACTCACTCTACTCCCCCCCCCCCACTGCTGGTCCGTCATGGTCCCCACCCGCTCCTGGTCCATCATGGCCCATGCACCTCCTACGTACATCGTGCTCATTTTTATGCTAATTCCTTTGTCAAGCGTTTTGCTTCTTCCCACACAGCTTAGAGGACGCGACCTGGGCTTGGCTGTTTTCACTCCAACGCTGTCCTCATGACAGCACGGTCCCTTCACCTGATGAAGGCCACTTGTGTTGTGGCCGAAACGTCGTGAATTTTTTTTACGTGACTTTACCGAATAGAACCAAAGAGTATGGATCCTTGCAGTCACGAAAGCTTTAAATCTAGAATCTATCCCACGATTTTTCCCCATGGTCGCCGGACTCGTGAAGACCACTACTCTGTCTGTCTTGGAAACCTGCCCCTGCTCCATCCTGCAGACACGTCTCACCCTAAATCGAGTTACACGAACGTACTGTAAAAAAATATATATCTTTCAAACACATCATAGCACGAGTGAACTCCTCCGAGATGATTTGGGAGGAAAAAAACCCCGCGCAATAAACGTGTCTGTGCTGCAGACAAATTGCCGATACTTTTTCCAAGGGTGGTGGTGTGGAGCGGTGGATCCTTGTCCCGGAGGAAGCAGAGCGTCCCATGGGCTGCTGATCACAAGCAGCACAGAGCACACTGCTGCGACAGAGCCTGGCCCAGCAGGTGAGCCCATCAAAGCCTTCAAATAGAAAGCAGGCAAAGAGAGAATATAAAAAAGGCACTTCGCTGCTTCCCCTCCCTGTTATTATCCAGGAGCTCTAAAGAATGCATGGGAAGGACCCAGGAGCTTGACCCTTTTTTTTCTCATCCTCTTTTGAAAACCACAGCACTCTGGAGTAACAGCTGATCCTAGCCCCAGGGCAGGGGAGTTGGGCGAGGTGAGGGAGGTGGGGGGATATGTATGTTACTGGCCTGAAACTTGAGAAAAGCCAAAATCCAACAGATTGGATACAAAAGGATGAGGATTGTGAGCAGCTGTCCTATGCTCCAGCCACTTCCGTAGATAAATTAAGAAGTTATTGTGTCAAAATGTCAACTATTTTTTCGTATGGTAATACACATAATTGTTTGTTAAACACTTATATTTCTGTAACTTTGCCAAGAAATTACATGCAACTGAATGTATGGAGTGATTGTAAAATATGTATTTGTTTTAACAAAGGGTCTGATTTGTAATTAAACTAAACTTCATATTCTTGGTTCTTTCGGTAAAGTCACGTTTATATATATTTTATTATTTTATTTTTTCCCTTCAACGTGACTTTACCGAAACAACCAAGAATATGAATCACTGCAGTCACGAAAGCTTTAAATCAAAATTTAAACTAAACTTCGTTCAAATAAGTTGGCTTAAACTAAGATTGTATTCATTATAGCATACCAATCTGTAATGCAATTAAACGGAAACGTGAATATTAAGTCTGCTAACGCAGAGCATGCCCTCGGATTTTTTTACACTAGAATTTCAGCGGCCTTTGGCCGCCTTATTCTAACTCCTACCTACAAAATAAATCTGGACTCTATTGTATGTAGGGTGTGTAGGCATATATGCCTAAAAAATAAAAACAAATGGGGGGGGGGGTAAAAATTGGGGGGGGGGGGTCGACAATTTTTGTAAACCTGTTGGATCAACTTTTTACCCCCACATCTGGGGGGGGGGGGTCCACTTTCTATAACATAATTTAGTTGACGGACAAATGGACAAACGGAACGCCAGGCTTTTATAATAGATGACATACGAATCCATTCTATGAACATGCTCCAAATTCGACACGACTGTTCCTCACGAGGAATGGGATACATATTTCAGGCTTTCTGAGTTCATGTGAAGGGGTGGCGGCTGCTAAGATTGTAACTTAAGTGTTTATCACTCCCATGCAGCAACCGAGGCAGTAAGGCAAGATTTAAAGCGCATGCCCCCAGGGTAAGATTTAGGGGTAGCAGGGCTATAAAAAAAATGAATTCACAATCGCCAGGCTCTGCTCCCTGGGACAGGCGTGCTATCAGTTAACCGTCCCAGTAAGATGTGCAACCCTATAACCCCTGAATAGCTGAGCTCTCAGGCTAGTTTTTGTAATAATTCACAGTATTGCCAAATGTGCATGTGTCCATCGTGTGTGGCATGCGATGAACGTTAAATCCTCCACTTCGTTTGCATCTTTAAGGAAGCTGCACAATTTCGACTGGGCAAGCAGTGGGTAGCAGCAAGTTTTTTTTATAACACAAGTTTGTACAGTACAGCAATTTGCACTGTTCCCTCCTTCGGATTTCAGTACCATAGCACAGCTGAAGAGGTAACCATCCAAGTGTATCATTCCTCTCAAAGTAAATTGCTCATGCAGGGCACTAAAGACGTTTTTTTTTTACAAGAATATACATTGGAACAATGCATGGACACTGCCGTTTTGCCTGACATACGGAGGAAAACCGATATGGTGGCTTGTGGTACAATCCGAACGCCAGGTGACTTACGCAACTAAACAAAGAAAGCGAATCGCTGTGACACATGTGAATGCGTTCTTAATGTGTTTATCTATACCGTTTCCAGCAAGTTTAGCTCCCATTGTAAAGTTTCCGTGAGCATTGCATGATTGTTGCAACTGCACTGGAAGAATCTGTGCCTCTCGTCATATTTAGAAAACTTACACGGTATAAAATATTGACTTAAAGCTTTCATGACTGCAGGAATTAATATTCTTTGGGTCTTTCGGTAAAGCCACGTAGATAGAACAAATAATAATAAAAAAAAAACAAAATCACGACGTTTCGTGAAAAAAATATAGCTTGAGAGCTGCTGGGACGATTTCTTGTGTTGCGATCGAAACGTCGTGATATTTTTTATTTTTTTATATCTACGTGGCTTTACCGAAAGACCCAAAGATTATTACACGGTATTGTTTTATCTCTCAAATGCAGCGCATATCTTCTCCTGCCCATCTTATCTGGAACAGGACATGAGCCAAAGCCATTACCTGAACCAAAGCGCAAGTGAAATGTACCTGCACAGTATAAATATACAAGTCATAAAAATCACTGATAGGTATAAACGAAGACTATATGAGAGCAATATACAGTAAAAAATAATATAAGTCGGGAGGCTTTGAAGCCTGTTGGGCCACATTCTACCCAGCCCAAGGTTATACACCGTCATCATTTAACTTTTAATTTATTTTAAATGTACATGTGCCCAGAAATTAAATATCTATACTGTTCTCACGATAGTATCAACTACAGTCCAATCGATTTTCCAATGATGCCAAATGAGTAAGGAACCAAGATGCATTGCTTTTGTGTGGCGGAGTTAAAAGCTGCGCCTGTTGCATTTGTGAATCTTTTGGACGATTTTAACATCCGCTGTTAGTCTTCGCTTCTAAATCGTCTTTGGTTTTTTTGAAAGCCCTTTTAAACATTGCTCACGGGGTAATGGGGAAAGCGGTCAAATGATAAGCCCTGATTTCATTGCTATGACTGGTATGCGCACCATTCTTAGAGGTCAGCATGCATGTGCTGTCACGGACAAACGCGTGCCACCACTTGCAAGCGACAGAGGCGACAGCCCCACTTTCACCAGCAATCTCCAGCGTCAAAAGAACAGGCTCAGCATTTCACCCCAAGCCCTTCCCACTCGACACTTATGCCAACACCTGCTGTGTGCAGCGAACTCCTGCGATCTAAGTCGCAAATGCTATACATTAAGCAAGAATAAAGTTGAAAATATAAACTTTACATCTTAGCTAGTAAATGTACCAAAGTATAATGGTATTTTAGTGAAAAAGAGTACGTTACATTTTGATGAGCTGTAGAATCTAGTTTTTTTTAATACGATAAGTATCAAGGTCGTCCGGAATGTACAGTGAGGGAAAAAAGTATTTGATCCCCTGCTGATTTTGTACGTTTGCCCACTGACAAAGAAATGATCAGTCTATAATTTTAATGGTAGGTTTATTTGAACAGTAAGAGACAGAATAACAACAAAATCCAGAAAAACGTATGTCAAAAATGTTATAAATTGATTTGCATTTTAATCAGGGAAATAAGTATTTGACTCCCTCTCAATCAGAAAGAGTTCTGGCTCCCAGGTGTCTTCTATACAGGTAACAAGCTGAGATTAGGAGCACACTCTTAAAGGGAGTGCTCCTAATCTCAGCTTGTTACCTGTATAAAAGACACCTGTCCACAGAAGCAATCAATCAATCAGATTCCAAACTCTCCACCATGGCCAAGACCAAAGAGCTCTCCAAGGAAGTCGGACAAGATTGTAGACCTACACAAGGCTGGAATGGGCAACAAGACCATTGCCAAGCAGCTTGGTGAGAAGGTGACAACAGTTGGTGCGATTATTCGCAAATGGAAGAAACACAAAAGAACTGTCAATCTCCCTCGGCCTGGGGCTCCATGCAAGATCTCACCTCGTGGAGTTGCAATGATCATGAGAATGGTGAGGAATCAGCCCAGAACTACACGGGAGGATCTTGTCAATGATCTCAAGGCAGCTGGGACCATAGTCACCAAGAAAACAATTGGTAACACACTACGCCGTGAAGGACTGAAATCCTGCAGCGCCCGCAAGGTCCCCCTGCTCAAGAAAGCACATATACATGCCCGTCTGAAGTTTGCCAATGAACATCTGAATGATTCAGAGGACAACTGGGTGAAAGTGTTGTGGTCAAATGAGACCAAAATGGAGCTCTTTGGCATCAACTCAATTCGCCGTGTTTGGAATGCTGCCTATGACCCCAAGAACACCATCCCCACCGTCAAACATGGAGGTGGAAACATTATGCTTTGGGGGTGTTTTTCTGCTAAGGGGACAGGACAACTTCACCGCATCAAAGGCACGATGGACGGGGCCATGTACCGTCAAATCTTGGGTGAGATCCTCCTTCCCTCAGCCAGGGCATTGAAAATGGGTCGTGGATGGGTATTCCAGCATGACAATGACCCAAAACACACGGCCAAGGCAACAAAGGAGTGGCTCAAGAAGAAGCACATTAAGGTCCTGGAGTGGCCTAGCCAGTCTCCAGACCTTAATCCCATAGAAAATCTGTGAAGGGAGCTGAAGGTTCGAGTTGCCAAACGTCAGCCTCGAAACCTTAATGACTTGGAGAAGATCTGCAAAGAGGAGTGGGACAAAATCCCTCCTGAGATGTGTGCAAACCTGGTGGCCAACTACAAGAAACGTCTGACCTCTGTGATTGCCAACAAGGGTTTTGCCACCAAGTACTAAGTCATGTTTTGCAGAGGGGTCAAATACTTATTTCCCTCATTAAAATGAAAATCAATTTATAACATTTTTGACATGCGTTTTTCTGGATTTTGTTGTTGTTATTCTGTCTCTCACTGTTCAAATAAACCTACCATTAAAATTATAGACTGATCATTTCTTTGTCAGTGGGCAAACGTACAAAATCAGCAGGGGATCAAATACTTTTTTCCCTCACTGTATAAGTGGTAGATAGCATCAGACTAGTATCACAGTACCCGGTATTTACGGGTACTGTGATGCATCATTCAGTATCTTGATACTGGTGAAAAGGGTCCCAACGTGAGATAGCACGACGGTTTCCTTCTGAGAGCAAGCGCATCTGGCATGTGACAATCCTTCAGTAAAATGCAAAAAGACGTGACAGATGGGCGTTTAAAACCCTATTTTGTGGTATGACGCCGTGTAAAGTGCTGGTGCGACCACTCCCGTACTATTTACCCAACATAATCAACTTTCATAGCCCTTTCATCTACCGCACATAATACATTTGGCTCATTTTATGTTTTTTTTTCCCATTAAACCTCAAGCATGTGATTAAAAACAACGCATACTGATTATATAAATGACTAATGACATATTTGAACTGAACAAGTATTACTACATTAATTGTCAGAGCACATTCCAAATTAACAAAGGATAATATTGCACACACATAATTTGACAAGAACAACAAAAACTCACCGCTCCAAGGTAAAGTTATACCTTCTTTCCTGAACTCAAGCAGAAGATATGAACTTGGACCTGTGATTTCTGACTGCTGTCTGAAAGAGGCTCTCGTCAGGGCTGTATCACATCCGTGCACTGTCAAACTCTTCTCCTGCCTCCGTATGACCGACGAGTTGAATCGCAATATCTGTAGCTTCAGGTCCAAGTTGAGTGGCCAATAGGTCGTTTTGACGGAAGCAAATGTTCCAATTCCTCCTATAAACGCGCGTATGGGGGCAGTTGTTTACGACATGCTCAATCACTGCGTAGGTTTTCGCAATTGTGTTGCACAACTCTCCGATGTGATTGCCGGTTGTACCACGCCAGTTGTTCGGCATACGTCCGACGGCTCGCTCCGCGTGCTGGGCAGCTCGCTCCCAGCGCGTGGATTTTTAAATTATTCGACGTCGTGACGAACCAACCAACCCAAGGGACAATCCGAAAACACGGCATAAAGTGAGATTCAGCACCTTAATTGTATTGGAGCCCGGCAATCACAGTTGTAGTGGGAGATGACAACTCTCGTATTAACACACACCGAATGTCATCCACTGGCTTAAAGATTGATAACAACCTGTGTTTTACCGCACGCAAGCGTACTCTTTGGTCACATCAGATCACAGGCGATGATCGCAGCACAGTGACGAAGGGCGAGCAAACCCGACATCTCATTTGAGCAGCACTTAACCCCCACAGCACATGTACTTATTGCCAATTCAATTGTGGTTAGTGTATATCACTCATTATTGTAATGACCATACATCCCAATGCAGGATCCTCTTGAAATAGTTTTAAGACTGGGTGAAACTATACTAGACCACTACAGGGCACTATTACTATTGTTATCATCCTATCATTATTAGTAGTTAGTCTAGTAATTGTTATACTAGACAGAAATTGAGTGGTTCAGTTAAACCCCATCTATTATGAAATTGTAAATTACCATCAGCTTTCACAGTATAAAATATATACACATTTTTAAAAGTCACTAAACGTTTAAATGAATTCCCTACTGCAACGAGGCAGCAGGGTGTTTAGTTGTGTGTACATTGTGGAGGGAAGTTATTAACAGGACGCTTTTTCAGGTCTATAGGCCTTTCTTAGGAGCGCCTGAACTCCTTGATCTCCTGCAGTGTGCATGATGAGCTTGTAGCTGCTTCCGTGATTCCACACAGGCATTCACCCGCCCGGTACCCGAGTCAATCACCAGTGATAGGATCTCCTGCCCGGTACACGGGCAGATGGTGGGGTTCTCTTACAGGAGGGCAGAGATAACGACAAAATATAAAAATGGCTCTCAAACAACACAAGACCGGTTTTAGCAGATGTCTCCAATTTTTTTTTGCAAATAACACAATACTGTAAAAAGCAAAATGTACATACTGTATGCACATTTAACACTTTTTTTGCTGATTGGCCGTGTCGGGTGGTGGAGGGTTACGACACATTTATAAAAGTACTCAAACTGTAAATGTTGTGGATTCAATCTTCAACACACCGGTGGGCTAAAGTAGTGAATTATTTGTCTTTTGTCAACGTGACGCTTTTTTTTGCTGATTGGCCGTGTCGGGTGGTGGAGGGTTACGACGCATTTATAAATAACGCGATCTAACCCAGAAACCGTTATTATGTATGCACATTGCATACTGGGGAAAACTCCTAAAATACATTTTATTTATTATTATCTGTAATTACAGTGAGGGAAAAAAGTATTTGATCCCCTGCTGATTTGTACGTTTGCCCACTGACAAAGAAATGATCAGTCTATAATTTTAATGGTAGGTTTATTTGAACAGTGAGAGACAGAATAACAACAACAAAATCCAGAAAAACGCATGTCAAAAATGTTATAAATTGATTTGCATTTTAATCAGGGAAATAAGTATTTGACCCCTCTCAATCAGAAAGAGTTCTGGCTCCCAGGTGTCTTCTATACAGGTAACGAGCTGAGATTAGGAGCACACTCTTAAAGGAAGTGCTCCTAATCTCAGCTTGTTACCTGTATAAAAGACACCTGTCCACAGAAGCAATCAATCAATCAGATTCCAAACTCTCCACCATGGCCAAGACCAAAGAGCTCTCCAAAGAAGTCGGACAAGATTGTAGACCTACACAAGGCTGGAATGTGCTACAAGACCATTGCCAAGCAGCTTGGTGAGAAGGTGACAACAGTTGGTGCGATTATTCGCAAATGGAAGAAACACAAAAGAACTGTCAATCTCCCTCGGCCTGGGGCTCCATGCAAGATCTCACCTCGTGGAGTTGCAATGATCATGAGAACGGCAAGGAATCAGCCCAGAACTACACGGGAGGATCTTGTCAATGATCTCAAGGCAGCTGGGACCATAGTCACCAAGAAAACAATTAGTAACACACTACGCCGTGAAGGACTGAAATCCTGCAGCGCCCGCAAGGTCCCCCTGCTCAAGAAAGCACATATACATGCCCGTCTGAAGTTTGCCAATGACATCTGAATGATTCAGAGGACAACTGAGTGAAAGTGTTGTGGTCAGATGAGACCAAAATGGAGCTCTTTGGCATCAACTCAACTCACCGTGTTTGGAGGAGGAAGAATGCTGCCTATGACCCTAAGAACACCATCCCCACCGTCAAACATGGAGGTGGAAACATTATGCTTTGGGGGTGTTTTTCTGCTAAGGGGACAGGACAACTTCACCGCATCAAAGGGACGATGGACGGGGCCATGTACCGTCAAATCTTTGGTGAGAAGCTCCTTCCCTTAGCCAGGGCATTGAAAATGGGTCGTGGATGGGTATTCCAGCATGACAAGGACCCAAAACACACGGCCAAGGCAACAAAGGAGTGGCTCAAGAAGGAGCGCATGAAGGTCCTGGAGTGGCCTAGCCGGTCTCCAGACCTTAATCCCATCGAAAATCTGTGGAGGGAGCTGAAGGTTCGAGTTGCCAAACGTCAGCCTCGAAACCTTAATGACTTGGAGAAGATCTGCAAAGAGGAGTGGGACAAAATCCCTCCTGAGATGTGTGCAAACCTGGTGGCCAACTACAAGAAACGTCTGACCTTTGTGATTACCAACAAGGGTTTTGCCACCAAGTATAAGTCATGTTTTGCAGAGGGGTCAAATACTTATTTCCCTCATTAAAATGCAAATCAATTTATTAAATTTTAGACATGCGTCTTTCTGGATTTTTTGTTGTTATTCTGTCTCTCACTGTTCAAATAAACCTACCATTAAAATTATAGACTGATCATTTCTTTGTCAGTGGGCAAACGTACAAAATCAGCAGGGGATCAAATACTTTTTTCCCTCACAGTATCTTCAAGAGCATCCGATTTTTCATGTTTTGAGAAAAAAAATAGTTTCTTGGAAAATTCATCAAATTTTTGATTATCGGCGATGTTTTTTCTTGAAGATAAGGGGAGTAAAATCATGGATATAACACTGCAGAAATTAGGATCTATAAAATGTATTCGCCACATCACCATGGATAAGTCGACTTTTTTCTGTATTATTACAAATTCACGGGTGTGCAGAACAGTATACTTGTCATTCATTTAAAAGTATGCGATTATTGAACTCTTGTAAATCCATTTGTTTTATGAACATTTTAACAAAAAAATCATCCAAATTTGGCAATGGATTTTAAAAAAGCACTCTCTCACACTTGCATTGTATTATGTATGTTGAACTTATTTTACATCGTACACAGCCAACCGCACATATCGGAGGTATGTGATTAGTTTCGCATTAGAAGTATTAGAGTCACACTGTGCTCGATTAGAGTCACACTGTGTTAGGAAACACACTTACATGGTGCTAAAAACAAAAAGGATATGTGCATGGAACGAATGAAAATGCTTTGGAGCTACAATTTCCCATTTGAAAAAAGGTTTCTGGTTTAAAAAATAAACCTGCTAAGAAATAGACGCAAACGTACATTTTAGTTTGTAATATAAAACCTTATGAGTTAAGGTACACATACGAAGTTGCTTGTATTTTTAAAAAGAAAGTTTCAAAACATAAATCAATCATTTTACTACAGTGATGCAGGTGAGTAAACAAAAAACCTTTTCCATAAAGCTATTGCCAAATAACTTTCCAAGGAACACAATTCTAAAACTCATCTCTCATCAGACAACCTCCACGAATCATGAAAAAAAAACCTACAAATACTTTCTAGAGCAAGTTTAAGATGTAGAGATTGCAGGCCCCTATTAAAACTGATATTGCCAGCCCACGCCGTGAACACATTGGACACCTGATGATGCCATCCAAGTGGCTGCACGTGCTATCGCGCCCATCGGCCGGCTGTCATCACCCACGCTCACTGCTACCCGCTCCATCGCATGAGTAGCCAGGAATATGCATTTGAACTGCCGTTACAAAATGAGGAAGTCAAATAAAAAAAACTATTTAGAACTTTCTTATTTTATCAAGTAAGGCCCACTGAGCTATACAGCTCTTTTTTTCAAGAACGACCTGGCCACAAATTAAAGCTCTACTAAGTGGCTTATTATGTGGAAATATACCGCAGACAAATACTCAAAATGCATGATTCTACATGTGGAGTGAAAAACCGGAGGACCCGGAGAAAAATCCACATGACCACGAGAAGACCATGCAAACTCCTAATATACAGCAGGCGTCAGGGTCGGAATCGAACTCACGACTTCCATGTATACCAGGCGAGGTAGTTAACATCTCGCCACCGTGGCCGCCACGATCTGAACATAGACAAACAAAAAATGACGTTAAATAAAACATGACCTTTGATGACTTTATAAATATTCCCTTCTACGTGACTTTACCGAAAGAACCAAGAATATGAATCCCTGCAGTCACGAAAGCTTTAAATCAAGACTTTTATAAATTTTAAAAAATTTCAACCTTGGCGTTACAGTGATATTTATTAACACATTGGGCCCAACTCGCGTGTTGGCGAATGTTCATCTTTGTTGATTTCGTTACAAAAACTTGAGATGATCTTTCTCCCAACAATCGGGCAAATGTCCAAGGCAATGTGTTTCAGCCCTTTTGTTCAGTTGTGAAATCTGTACCAATATGTAACTGCACAATCCAATTTAAGTCTTAAGTCTTGCAGTACAGTCTGTGATTGTGATTGATGTCATTTATGGAAATAATAACAAGTAGTGTAGTGTTGAGACCAATAAACTTACAAAAGTATAGTGATTCATGAACCAAAAAGGATTTTGGGTGCCACTTAAATGCTATGGGTTTCTATACAATGTTGAACACGTGCCAGACCTGATCATTATAAATATTATATCCAAACGGACCACACCTATTATACATATAGTACTGTATCTGTAAAACAAAATCGGAAATTTTACCCGAGGCACAATTTCAGAATACATGATTTAGCTATATATAGACCTAGTTGATGTCTCGCCTACATTGTCTTTGCTTCAGTACATTCTAATAAATACAGATTTAAAACAAATTTGTGCTGAAAGCAATGATCTGAAAGCCTCAAAGAATGTTTACATTCAAAGAATCCTTTATAGACCCTTGTATATGTTGTGTGGTTACAAACTTCTCAATAACCGTCTATAATGAGGTGGCCAGTTGGCTGATTGGGAAACTGTATTTCTGCCAACCATTACTAAACAAGGTTCTCAAAGGTGACGAATTGATGATTCAGCCTGATCACCAATGAATGTAAACCAAAAATCTATCTTATGACATTCTGTTTCAGTTAATTTGGAATAATTTCTTTCATTATTCCAGCTCTTGACGCCCATTTTTTTTATTTGCCATACCATGAACACATATATAGTAGGGCATTTGAGAAGGAATTCAAATTATCTCAGAAGCAGTTTTGTGATAGCATCTTATTTAGAAGTGCTTCTCTAATATGGGGGAGATGTCACAACACTCACTATGAAAGCTCCCAATGGAAATCACACCACCTCGTGACAACAGGGCTTTACCAGCACAATCGGAATCGGGAAAAAAAAATCTAGAAAAATTCATATTTAATGAGATTCCATGGGTTGCATAATCTGCGGTTTTGTCTTATTCCTGAGTAGGTATGTAATGGTGAATCAACGTGTTGCTTAGATACATGCTTACACTGCCAAAACATGCATTGAATCGTGCTTGAAAGAATCAATTATTAACAATTCGTAAGCGTTGTGATAGGTTCACGTAAAGCCTCCAGATACTCGGGGAGTTACAATGGCAAACAGCAATTGATTCCTGATTGAAATCACAAACCCGAATCCTGACCAATCCATCATCCACAAAGTGGGTGAATAGTTACACGCCCACCCATGATCTCCCCTTTCAAGACGTCTGCCCAGCATAGATGAGTAGGTAAAAAAAACATTTCCGTAGAGGCCTTTCTTAGTGACGAATCTCAGATCTGCCACCTTCTCTAACCCCTGATCTACCTACGCCACCTGGCGTTACACCTTGGATGTGCAACCGTTTCCTCGGCAAATGAATCGGAACCTTCATCATAAACTTTTATTTATTCCTAACTAGCTGCACTACCCGGCTTCGCCCGGGACTTGGGACTCACCACACCCGGCCGCCTTTGTCTCCCCAGTGGCGATGTTCACACCTCCACAGTTACTCGTTTGAGGCTGAGTCGACCTAGGGGAGGCCCAGGACAGGTTCAAATAATCGTCACCGATGGTGGCCGTGAGCGGGAATCGAACTCGGGTTGCCGGGTTCGTAGCGCAGCGTGCTAACCACTACACTACAATGCGTTACGCTTCCACGCAGACACATACACACAGACACACACACAGACACATACACAGCGCGCTAACCACTACACTACAATGCGTTACGCTTCCACATGCGATGGTCACGTGACAGACTTGACGTCACAGCTAACTTGCCGTGCAAAAAAATGTATGCATTATTGAGCTCCCCCCCCCACAAAAAAAAACTAAAGTGTATTTCTATACATTTTGCATAGTGTACAGTCTGGAAAGTACCCACATGGCAAATTTCAAGTTTGTTGCATGTCGGGAAGTACTCTAAACATTTTGAACGGAGACATTCACAAAGTCACGTATGTAGAAATACAATAAAATTATATTGAAGCAAAAAATAATCACGACGTTTCGATCACAACGCAAGCGATCTTCATCAGGTGTCAAGAACAAATCACGGAGGTAAATACAACAAAAAGATGAGAGACGAGAATTCAACAAACCTGAAAAAACACTTTATGTGAAGCCACATCCAGTCAGGCCAACAACACAGTTAGACACTTCTGAAATTTGTGGTCCGCCAAGAAGTGTCTAACTGTGCTGTTGGCCTGACTGGATGTGGCTTCACATAATGTTTTTTCAGGTTTGTTGAATTCTCGTCTCTCATCTTTGTGTTGTATTTACCTCCGTGATTTGTTCTTGACACCTGATGAAGATCGCTTGCGTTGTGATCGAAACGTCGTGATTGTTTTTTGTTTTAATATAATTTTATTGTATTTCTACAAACGTGACTTTACCGAAAAAAACCAATGAGTAATTTTATGCAGTCACGAAAGCTTTAATACTTTATTACATTTTCACAACTTTGCCTTTTATATATATGGAGATGAACTCGATGAGCTGCTAATATCTTTGTTTTTTTTTACAGATGTCCAGTAAATGAGCAAATTGGCAAAGGCGTAAGATCTGTATTACATTATTGCGTGTGATGGCAGAAATATGTTCACATACCTGTCAACCCATACGGTTGACCCGTATTTTCGTACATGGAAATTGAGCTTTAAAAAATGTCTATTTATGTTTATCCCTTTTGATGGGACTTTGCAGGATGGACGTTGAGATTTATAAGGGGCACGGGGTGACCAATAAGGTCTGAATTGGTCTGTAATACGGAAGGGCACTGATAAGGAGTTGACAGGTTTGTGTTCAGGAGCTAAATGCCAAGAATGTCGTGGTCTACAAACCACGACGAGACGGATTCAGGAGGCGTTCGTGTAGTTTTTATATTCCTCTTCCGTTGAAGAAGCGCAGACTACAGGGTAGTTCAGATGTCTTGTGACCCCCACTTAATTACCTAAAACTCAATGTACATTTTAAAGTAAGGGTTATTTAAAACAGAAACGAATACGCAAAGGATAAAAGTGCTAGGGGTCACTTAATTGGAGAGGGGGGGGGGGGGTCACGAGACATCTGGACCACCATGCACAGTGGTTTATGACATGGCCCAGAGTTTGGGATGTGCCGTGGCCACGATCCCCACTGCGTGTGAAGAAAGACTGCGGGATCAGTGCCACGGCGATCCTACCAATCCGTGAAAAAATAGCTTCATAGCGCAACGGATTCCTCCTACAGTCAACGCGATTAACATCTCGCCACGGTGGGATGCAGGAGATCGCGGGTTCGATCCCGACCCAGACGCCTGTTGTATATTTGGAGTTTGTGGTGTCTCTCTCTCTCTCCGTTTTTTTTATCTCTCCCGGTTCTTTTGGTTTTTCCCTCCCACGTTTAGAGCCAACGTTCGTTTCGAGTATTTGCCTGCGACACATGTCCACGCGATACGCCACTCCGTTGAGCAATCATTTGTGGCCAGGTCGCTCCCAAGAAAGAGCCGCAAACAGCTCCAGTAGGGGGGTGAAGCCCTCCCACCCCTTACCCGGTGTGTCAAAAAACAAAATCCCTCCAATTTGTTAAAGTAGATATTTCTTGGGTCTTTCGGTAAAGTCACGTAGATAGCTTCAAAGAAAATAGGGGCAGTCCATAAATGACGTCACGCGATTTTGGACGATTTTTGACCCATCCCCCCCTCGTCACACGGCGTCACAAAAAGTCAGACCCCCCCCCCTTCAAATATGACGTCACAAAGCTCTGCCCCCCCCCCAAAATAAATAAAACATGCTTCAAATCGCTTTAAACTATTGTCATTCTAGTGCGTATTTAATGTGGCGCTGCACTCTGATGTTGTAGGAGAAAACATTTATTAAAAAGTCTATTTAATTAAGTAGAACGTGTTGTCTATATTTATTTATAAAGTTGCGCATTTTGATGTGACGTCACATTTCTCACTCCCCCCCCCCCCCCTCGTCACACATCGTCACAAATGTCTGACCCCCCCTCCCCCCCTAGGTGCGTGACGTCATTTATGGACGGCCCCATAACAAAAAAACTACGACGTTTCGATCGCAACACAAGCGGTCGTCTTCAAGCAGTTGCGATCGAAATGTCGTCGTTTTTTGTTTGTTATTTTTTGTTATTTTCTTTGAACTATCTACGTGACTTTACCGAAAGACACAAGGAATATGAATTCCTGCGGTAACGAAAGCTTTAAGTCAAGATTTGTTAAAATAGTTTTTCAAAAATCTTGATTTTAAGCTTTCGTGACTGCAGGAATCCATACTCCATGGTTCTTTCGCTAAAGTCACGTAGATAGAAAAATAATACATCACGACGTTTCGATCGCAGCGCATCATCAGGTGGGACAACCACAGCAGCTGTGATTGTCACACCTGATGACGATTGCTTTGGTTGTCACACCTGATGACGATTGCTGCTGTGGTCCCACCTGATGACGATTGCTGCTGTGGTTGTCACACCTGATGACGATTGCTGCCGTGGTCCCACCTGATGACGATTGCTGCTGTGGTCCCACCTGATGACGATTGCTTTGGTTGTCCCACCTGATGACGATTGCTGCTGTGGTTGTCCCATCTGATGACGATTGCTTTGGTTGTCCCGCCTGATGACGATTGCTGCTGTGATTGTCCCACCTGATGATGATTGCTTTGGTTGCCACACCTGATGACGATTGCTTTGGTTGTCACACCTGATGACGATTGCTGCTGTGGTTGTCCCACCTGATGACGATTGCTGCTGTGGTTGTCCCACCTGATGACGATTGCTGCTGTGGTTGTCCCACCTGATGACGATTGCTTTGGTTGTCCCGCCTGATGACGATTGCTGCTGTGATTGTCCCACCTAATGATGATTGCTTTGGTTGTCACACCTGATGACGATTGCTTTGGTTGTCACACCTGATGACGATTGCTGCTGTGGTTGTCCCACCTGATGACGATTGCTGCTGTGGTTGTCACACCTGATGACGATTGCTGCTGTGGTTGTCCCATCTGATGGCGATTGCTTGTGTTGCGATCGAAACGTCGTGATCTATTATTTTTCTACCTACGTGACTTTACCGAAAGAACCAGAGTACTATTTACAAAAAAATATTCTCATTCTCGTCCGTTAGGCGGCGCTAATCCGCCCATCCGCGCGGGTCACCTTTGACCTCTGTCATCTCCCGCAGTGGCTGGAGGGCCTCGATGGTGGTGAGTCTCAAGGCCACCACTGCCCTCGTGTGTGTTGCTGTGCCGGACTTACAGGCGACGTGAACCCCGTGTCTGGGGGAGGGGGGGGGGGTGTCGTGGCATTGTACCGATTTTTGTTTTCACCTGTAAAGTTGTGACGACTGTCTTGTGTGTTTGTGTGCACGGTACGAGTGAGTTTCGACAGACCCGGCCGCACAGAATGGCCACTGTGTGTGTGGATTGTAAGTGGCTGTGATGTGGTGTTCTGTTGTGTGGTGTGCTGGCCTTTATACTATAGTGTAATGTCGTGTGTACGCTGATATATTGGCTGTATCGTGCTGTATTGCTTTCATTGTGTGTATCACACATTCACACGTATGTGTGTCATAGTTTCATAGTGTGTGTCACGTGTGACTTGCGTGTTGAGTGTGTAGTATGAGCCCTAGTCTGGATGTGTACTTCTCTGTGCAGTAGTTCTGCCTGTAGTGTGTGATTAATGTTGCCCGTGAGTGTTGTATATGATGGTTGCTGGAATATGTGTGATGTGTACTGTAGTTGCTCGCTCATGGCTCTGGCTTTTAATGGGAATCCGGACCAAAGTGAATACATTTGGAACGTTTAGAATAAATCACGGAAATTTTTAACACGTCCTCCCATTGTTCATCACTATCTCTACAATTGTTCACACCCGTAACTGAAATGTGTTTCATCAACACGCGCACATGCAAACTGTAACTTGGGTTCAGTGTAAATGTACATTTCAACAGCTATTTCCACGAATCCAGTATAACACACACAAAAACCCTGGATGTTAGACGGATATTCGTTGGTTACGAAACACTCATTTACCCACCTTGCAAAGTGCCACGTCTATAAAACACACTTTTGTCGTGTACAGTATTGTGTTTTTATTACAGTGCAGTGCACGCAGTAATTGTGGCCATGAGTTAAACCCTTCGGTGTAAATGCACAAATCTATTTTGCCACTACAGTACATAATAAAGAGACGAGGTGACAATTGCCAAGGAAAGGCTCGGGAAATGTTTTCCGTGTGTTTTGACAGCGGATCCTGGAATTTTCTGCAATGGCCCTGAATACATCCTGGCTGAGGCGAAACTGGCTCCTGGCAGCAGGAGTTGCCTTTGCGGGGTTGCATGGAACACTCTACGCCCTGCAGAAAATTGCAAAGAGCAGCACGAAATCCATCCTGGATTCACGGGACTAGGCCTGCACCTCCCAACTAACGAGGTGACACGAAGGGATCTCCAGGAATTTGCTTTTACTCCCTTTTGTACCGTTAATTTGTGTAACAATAAAGTATCTGCAGTGACATTCCGTAGATCTACTGGACAGTAGTTATTGGACAATAAGTAAAGGGGACATTTTTGCTCCAATGTGACTGTTACATTTAAATTTCGAATATTTACAGCCCGTAATATTTTAGTGGGAGCTCTTGGAATGTATAGGTGCCGAGCAGTGGTTCCGCACGCCTGTAAATCCACCACTGTGGAGGCGAGAGTTGGTAGATGACAAAAAATGTCGTGCAGGTCCATTCCCGTGGGCGTCGAGGTGCCATACCCTGGCTCACCAGGAGAAGGTAACGCAGCAAGTTGACGCATTGCCATCTGTTTCCATCTGTATGAGGATTGAGTGTTTCCCCCTCATGCACGTAGGTTTTCTCTGGGTGCTCGGGTTTTTTCCCCACTTGTATAAACACTCATTAATTGGCTGAAAACATATTTAAATAAAAAAGCAAATCCAGGATCCTCCTGAAAATGAGTCCGACTTCCTGGATAAATAATTTGGCAAGTCAATAAAACCATGGTCACCCATACACGTGCCTTCTCAGTACTTCTCACTCACAAGGTACAGCCGATAGAGGAGACATGTTTTAATTCACTAAGCTTGATATTCATATTCTTAGTTCTTTCGGTAAAGTCAGGTTGAAGGGAAACAACAAAATAATAAAATATATATAAAACAATAAAAAATTCTCACGACGTTTCGACCATAACACAAACGGTCGTCTTCAGGTGTGTCGGTTTGCATAAATGTATTTATTTTTAAACGGTGTATTTATTTATTTATTTAAAAAACGTTAGCGCCACGCGCAGCGATTTGGCAGTTTATTTAGACGGACTAGTCCATCTATGTTCTTAAAAGAGGAGGGGGGAGACGATTTTTTTTTTATATGCTGTCTGAAAGCCACTGTAAGCGTGAACAATCAATTAAGACCTGAAATGGTTTATCAAATCTTTCCAATGATTGCTAAGCCAGAATCCATCTTCTCGGTTGAAATTGTCTCTGTGCTTGTATATGTGGATAGCCTCATGAACGAATCTCTCATGGTAGCCAGATGGCTTACAAAGAACCTCTGTCTTGGAAAAGTCAATGTCATGTGAGCCTACTGAATTATAACAATGATCTGGCACGGCCGAGGTGTTGGTCCTACTGTGTTTAAGGTCTGCTTTGTGTTCACGAATGCGGTCCGAGACATGGCGTTTGGTTTCTCCAATGTAACTACTACCACAGAGGCAACTTAGTTTGTAGACACCAGGGTATTGTATGTCCGGAATCACATCTTTTACAGACGGAACCAGATCACGGATTTTATGTAATGTGTTGAAACGGACCTGGATCTTGTGTTTATTCAAGATTTTGGAGATCTTTTTTGTGATCCCCGCAATGTAGGGTAAAGTGATGGTTTTGAAAGGCTCCTCAAGAGGGTCCTTCTTCATGGTTTGAGTGATAGCTTTGCGGATTGTATAGTCGGAGTAACCATTAGCCTTAACAGCTTGGTGTACGTGCTTGAGTTCACTGCCTATGTGTTCCTGGTCGGATATGCATTAGGCTCTATGATACAGAGTCTTGATGAGAGAATTCTTCTGTGATGGATGGTGGTGGGAATCCGGTTTCAGATAAGCATCCGTATGGGTAGCTTTCCTGTAGACAGAGTGGCTCATTGAACCATCAGGTCTCTTTTTAATTAGGACATCCAAAAAAGGTAGCTTGCCATCTATTTCGACTTCCATGGTAAATCTGATGGCTGGGTGTATGGAATTGATGTGGTCGAAGAATTGGTCTAGAGCAGGCCGGCCATGTGGCCAGATGACAAAAGTGTCATCCACGTACTTCTTCCATAAGGTTGGGCGCAGAGTGGCAGTCTGGATGGCGTCAGTCTCAAATTTCTCCATGAAAATGTTAGCTATAACCGGAGATAGGGGGGAGCCCATTGGGGTGCCCTCAGTTTGTTTGTAGAAAGTTCCATTCCAAGTGAAGTATGTATTGGTTAAACAGTGTCTCACCAGGGGGGGGTACCTCAGTGTTTAGTCCTTGATGAACCAAGTCTTCAATGATTGCAATGGTGTCAGGTACAGGAACCTTGGTGAATAAGGAAACTACATCAAAACTGACAAGCAGGTCGTCTGGGGACAGGGAAATACCCTTGATTGTCGATACCAGGTGAGTAGAATTTTGTACCGCAGAGGTGTTTTTTCCAGTGAAAGGACGCAGGATTTCAGACAAAAAAAAACTCCCCCACCTACAAACTGGCTAGTTTTTTGTCTGAAATCCTGCGTCCTTTCACTGGAAAAAACACCTCTGCGGTACAAAATTCTACTCACCTGGTATCGACAATCAAGGGTATTTCCCTGTCCCCAGACGACCTGCTTGTCAGTTTTGATGTAGTTTCCTTATTCACCAAGGTTCCTGTACCTGACACCATTGCAATCATTGAAGACTTGGTTCATCAAGGACTAAACACTGAGGTACCCCCCCCCTGGTGAGACACTGTTTAACCAATACATACTTCACTTGGAATGGAACTTTCTACAAACAAACTGAGGGCACCCCAATGGGCTCCCCCCTATCTCCGGTTATAGCTAACATTTTCATGGAGAAATTTGAGACTGACGCCATCCAGACTGCCACTCTGCGCCCAACCTTATGGAAGAGGTACGTGGATGACACTTTTGTCATCTGGCCACATGGCCGGCCTGCTCTAGACCAATTCTTCGACCACATCAATTCCATACACCCAGCCATCAGATTTACCATGGAAGTCGAAATAGATGGCAAGCTACCTTTTTTGGATGTCCTAATTAAAAAGAGACCTGATGGTTCAATGAGCCACTCTGTCTACAGGAAAGCTACCCATACGGATGCTTATCTGAAACCGGATTCCCACCACCATCCATCACAGAAGAATTCTCTCATCAAGACTCTGTATCATAGAGCCCAATGCATATCCGACCAGGAACACATAGGCAGTGAACTCAAGCACGTACACCAAGCTGTTAAGGCTAATGGTTACTCCGACTATACAATCCGCAAAGCTATCACTCAAACCATGAAGAAGGACCCTCTTGAGGAGCCTTTCAAAACCATCACTTTACCCTACATTGTGGGGATCACAAAAAAGATATCCAAAATCTTGAATAAACACAAGATCCAGGTCCGTTTCAACACATTACATAAAATCCGTGATCTGGTTCCGTCTGTAAAAGATGTGATTCCGGACATACAATACCCTGGTGTCTACAAACTAAGTTGCCTCTGTGGTAGTAGTTACATTGGAGAAACCAAACGCCATGTCTCGGACCGCATTCGTGAACACAAAGCAGACCTTAAACACGGTAGGACCAACACCTCGGCTGTGGCAGATCATTGTTATAATTCAGTAGGCTCACATGACATTGACTTTTCCAAGACAGAGGTTCTTTGTAAGCCATCTGGCTACCATGAGAGATTCGTTCATGAGGCTATCCACATTTACAAGCACAGAGACAATTTCAACCGAGAAGATGGATTCTGGCTTAGCAATCATTGGAAAGATTTGATAAACCATTTCAGGTCTTAATTGATTGTTCACGCTTACAGTGGCTTTCAGACAGCATATAAAAAAAAATTCGTCTCCCCCCTCCCCTTTTAAGAACATAGATGGACTAGTCCGTCTAAATAAACTGCCAAATCGCTGCGCGTGGCGCTGACGTTTTTTATAAATAAATAAATACACCGTTTAAAAATAAATACATTTATGCAAACCGACACACCTGAAGACGACCGTTTGTGTTATGGTCGAAACGTCGTGAGAATTTTTATTGTTTTATATATATTTTATTATTTTGTTGTTTCCCTTCAACGTGACTTTACCCAAAGAACTAAGAATATGAATTACTGCAGTCACGAAAGCTTTAAATCAAAGCTTGATATTGTTGAATTCTAAGAACACATTCATATGTTGCTGCACTGTACTAAAATATGATTGTGTAACCGAACGACGTGTAATGTTATTAACCACCAGGTGGCAGTAGGTACAAGGTTGATTTGAAGCTTTCGTGACTGCAGGAATCCATACTCTTTGGTTCTTTTGGTAAAGTCATCACGTAGGTATAAAAAATACAAATAACATATCGCGACGTTTCTGCTACTTCAGCAGTTTTTTCTTGCCGTGGTTGTCCCACCTGATGACGATTGCTTGTGTTGCGATCGAAACGTCGTGATCTATTATGTTTCTACCTACGTGACTTTACCGAAAGAACCAAAGAGTATGGGGTATAAGATTGTATGATCCCACTTCTGTGCAATTGGATGGCTGTGTAGAGATAAAAGTCTGCCGGTACGTTTGCGTCATGTTTACTACTGCTAAAGGCAGCGATTACGCACTAATTTGGATGTAGGCTGAAGGCTGAAGGCCATATATGTGTCGGGTAGTGTGGACGCAAAGGTCAGGTCAGAATCGTCACGAGTAGATATTTCTGTATTCTAATAACTGATGTACAATTCGTTCTTTATGAGCATACACTACAATATGGATTATAGATAGGACTACATTTCCAATGTACAACATAAAATGCACTGATGGAATGAACACAGAGTTGGTCTTGGGTACATATCGATTGCTGCTTGCCAGGGTTGGTAATATTAATGCATGTGTACAGGTAATCTTGAGGAATGCCTGAGTCTGGAATGGCACGAGACTCCTGCAAGTGGGAATAACGGAGGCACACAGGAGCTGTGAGATGCTGGGTGGAACAGTGAGCAAGATCCTGGTGCTGGCTACTTTTTCTATCTTCCCTGATTTGCAGACTCATCATCCACATACATGAACGTCCATCACATTGTCATGATAGGATCAATCCTCATCTCGTAACCATCTATGCACTGCACTGTATTAGTGCACGTTATTCCAGTGGTATTTATGATATTGTGCTTATGAGTGATTGCTAAATGATTTATCATAAATACTTAACGATACATTTATTTAAATGTGGAAGGTACTGTTGCAGATTTAAACATGAATGTTGGAATACTTGAATCACATATGTATTGGTTTACTATTATTCAATGCCGTGGTGTACACATTGATGCATATTTAGTAATTTCTGTACCAGTTTATAACATGGAATTATTTTGCCCATTTCGGAAGCTTGAATTGTGATGGCTTGTTCACGATTGCACAACTTGATGTAGGGTTGCACAAACGAAGCTTTTTTGATCACATTAAATTGTAAATATTATAGATTGGAGACTGCATGTCAATGAAAAACATAGCATGAATAGATCTTTTGGCTTTCACTAGGTGGCAACATCATGTTCTAAATAAAATTACGACATTCTGCACAGGCATCTTGTACGCTTAAGATTTTGCACGTATACACATGAGTGGATTGCAACTACAGTATTGATTATGAAAAATATGTTTAATCTCAAAAAGTCTTTTCTAAAGTGTAAAAGTAATGCTTTGGATATAATTCCTGAAATGTAAAAAAAAAATCCACTTTAGAAGCACACAACAAATATATTTTAAATATGGTCATTTTGCAATGGGCATGTGTAGCGTGTGTACAATTGGACTGGCAGTTTGGGCTGCGCTGAGTTGGAGCCTGCTGTGTGCACGAGGTCTGGCGGATAATTGCCTTGTCTGCCTTGCATCCTGCTGAGAAAGAATGAAAAGTCATATGAACATCTTGCACTCGCATTTCATCTTCGAAGGAGGAAAAAGTTAAAACTAGTTAACAGCAATGAATGTTGCTAAATGTATTGTTGAGTAAAAGTGTTAGATATACAGAACTAAAGAAAGACACCGCTGATGAGTAACGAGTGAAGGGTGGGAGTATTAAACTATGGTATTTAATAGATGCGATGCTCTGTGTAACATTTCAGAATAATGGCGAATTAAATTGTGTATTTAAAGGAATATTTGTCTAAATATTTATTTTACCGTAAGTTCATAAAATTGATGTTCTGATTACACTTTGTGTTGCCACACTAAAACTACCGGTTGGATTTTGTAGAAGTTTTTAACACTAAATTTATTGCACTTTTAAAAAGAAAAGTATTTTTCCATTACAAAGGTAACGGACAAAAAGATACAATTAAAGTTACGAGAGTGGTTGTGACAGATCAGAGACGTTAGCGTGGTTCGGGTGAAGATCCCATCTACTTTACGAGTGCTGTCCTGCCAACACGCATAAAGCAACAGAAAGGGTTCTGCTCATGATAGAGCTGAGATTTCCACAATTTTAATTCATCTTCATTTCTCCTTTATTTTTTTATGTTAAAGTTTCGCCTGAATTTACAGTGAAAGTGCGTTGTTCCTAAGCTCGGTTTTTAAATACATTAGATGTATAACACGCTTTTTGGGGAAATGTTAGTTTATTCACTGCAACATTAAATGATTAAAGACATTACAAGCACAAGCAACCAAAATGTATGAATAAAATTCAAAGTTAAATATTTAAAAATAAATGCAATGCAGTTGATATATGAGCCTGTTAACACGGTATTTGACATAAAAGGTTCCTTGCGCACATTTCTAGAAATGACCTTTCCACCCTTCAAGCATTTTGCATTCAACCCATTCCTTTGTGCTGCTGCTTCTCTTCCAAGATGTTGAATAGAAGACGCCACGCTTGTGGTAATTGGGAACCTTTGATACCACATATCCTTAACAAGACCCAAGTACACCCAATTATTGCAAGATATTCAAATGTACTCGTGTACGATGACGTTTGAGAAAAAAAATATATAATTTGCTTATGTAATTGATAACGTAATATTGCAAAAATATCTATATTCGTTTTTTCCTGTTATAGCATTAGACAACTTAAACCCTGCATCAATGTTGCACGATAAAATGTGTTTTTTTTCTCAAAAAATTGTGTAATTCTAAGCATATTGGATGCAGAAATTGGTTTGTAATACATCATTCGCAGACAGCACATTTTACGTGCAATCTTTGGCCAAGGTGAATTATGTTTTAGGTGGATGTCTGGGAAACGGCGAGCTAGGATTTTTAAAAAATTCGTACTGCAACCCTCAAAGGGGCTTGAAAGGGTAATGTAGGCTTTGCAGCTTCAGCATACACGTGTGTTACTGAACTTTATTTTAAAGCTGTGGGTTCAAAGACTGATGTTGCAGAAGGATTATGAATATAGGCTAATACAGTACTGTACTTGGAATGATAACACAAGGTCACGTCTGCGTCTGCTACATGGAATTTTTGACAAGGGTGGACCATAATATTGCCATGACTAAATCCACGTTGAGCATTCTCAATCAAAATGTGCAGGATTTGTTGCAAATAAACAGATTATTAATTAGACCAGTTCTGTATGGTAATTATGTCATGTTCGTAGTTTAAATTATGTAACTGACGGAATGGACGTTTCAAAAGTATTATTGATTGTAAACTTGAAATGATTAGAAGACTTATGGCAGGCTCATGTTGATTGTACCGCAGTTTTTCTTAAAATAATATATCAATATTATTTGGGTCTTTCGGTAAAGGCACGTAGATAGATCAAATAATAAAAAAATTATGAAGATAAAAATAACAATATCACGACGTTTCGATCGCAGCACAAGCAATCGTCATCAGGTGAGAAATATCGCGGGAGTGCTGCTGAGAATATATGGTGGGAGCGCTGCTAAGGCAAGGAGTTATAAAGGTTTGGGATGGGTGTAGCCCAAGGGTTAGTGGGAGGGGCTAGAGATTAAATTTGCATGTAAATGTAAGACCCGATAAATCTTGACAAACGAAGCTGTGGGGGTGGCCATTGTATTGTGAGGGATTAGCATGTCAATGTAAGATTAGCATGTCAATGTAAGAGATTAGCATGTCACTGTAAGCTCGGAGAGAGCTCGGCAAAAGCTATCGCCACATGGAGGTGGACAAGGATGGCAAGCCGCCATTTACTAACAGCTAGCGGTGGCTGTTAGTGAATGTAACTCAGAGTGTTGAAAATAACTGCTAACATAGGTAGGGAGGGAACATCATAGCCAGTAATGACCTAAACTGGTTAATAACATAAAATTCGTGATTTGATCCCATTTCTGAAGGATGTGATCCCTTACATGCAATACCCCAGTGTCTACAAACTAAGCTGTGTCTGCGGCAGCTGTTACATTGGGGAAACTAAGCGACATGTCTCGGACCGGTTCGTGAATATAAGGCAGATCTGAAACACGGCAGGACTAATACCTCAGCTGTGGCTGATCATTATGTTAACGCTGTGGGCACACACGAAATTTATTTTGCCAAGACGAGGGTACTCTACAAGCCCACTAGCTATCAGCAAAGATTCGTTCATGAAGCCATCCAGATATATAAACACAGACACAACTTCAACCGAGAAGATGGGAACAAACTGAGCAATCATTGCAAGGACGTTACCAACCAGTTTAGGTCATAACTGGCTGTGATGTTCCTTCCCTACCTACCTATGTTAGCAGTTATTTTCAACTCTCTGAGTTACATTCACTAACACAGCCACCGTTAGCTGTGTTAGTAAATGGCGGCTTGCCATAATTTTTCACCTCCATGTGGCGATAGCTCTTTCCGAGCTCTCTCCGAGCTTACATTGACATGCTAATCTCTTACATTGACATGCTAATCTCTTACATTGACATGCTAATCTCTCACAATACAATGACCACCCCCACAGCTTCGTTTGTCAAGATTTACCGGATCTTACATTTACATGCAAATTTCATCTCTAGCCCCTCCCACTGACCCTTGGGCTACACCCATCCCAAACCTTTATAACTCCTTACCTTAGCAGCGCTCCCACCATGTATTCTCAGCAGCTCTCCCGCGATAATTCTCACCTGATGACGATTACTTGTGTTGTGATCGAAACGTCGTGCTATTATTATTTTTATTATTTGATCTATATATGTGGCTTTACCGAAATACCCAAAGAATATGAATTCCTGCAGTCATGAAAGCTTTAAGTCAAGAATATATGCATCAATTACAGCAAAGAAAAACTACGATAAACACGTGAAACATTTACAAACTTACGGTGATATAGCTACACTCCTATAATTACAACAGATTCTTTTTTTAATCTGTTATTTTATTTTTTTATCTGTTGCTGGGATGTCAAGGCTGCAATTGGGCTCCCGAGAAAGTGCTCGTTTCCCAGGTCTCCAATGGCCAATCTTCACTTCTGCTCCTCACGGGGATTCACAGGCCTGCTGAGATAAATTTTTCTGCATGCATTGGGAGTCTTCTCAATGGTTTGTTCCGTCGCAATACCCATGGCTTATTTGCCCCACGAGGGCCACCACTTGCTCACAAGTCCATTCTGATCAGAGCTCAGACGTAAACTGCTCACAAGAGGGCCCACGTTGATGGAGGCAGGGTTTTAACTCGGGTCACCGGGTTATCCGAGGCTCGACATGAGTTGCAAGGGTTCGCCCTAACGTGACACAAGATGAACCCTCAGCCAGGGATGTCATTTTAAAATAGTGCTTAAACATCTGTACTGAAGAGCTGAAACGCGCTTAATTTGCCGGAGCGGAACACCAGAAGATGGCACCAACTTTTGAAAGCTGTCTGCTGAAACACATTTCTCAACAGCTTAAGAAATACACCACTCATGCGAACTGGACCCACGGAGCCTAAGCCCAATATTGAGAAACGTGGCCACGTGTATGGCTTATGAAGTTGGCACAGCCACTCCACTGTGCCCCATGCCCAAAGCAGATACATCATCAATATGTTTCTGTGGCAAGAGTCCTGTGTATCGCCCCCCCCCCCTCCCCATATTAGGACACGCGTTTGCCACCACTGCCTGATCTACTCAATTGTATTGCCAAAATTCCCCGTGTCGTGAATCCCACCGTCCATGTCATATTCACTCTCCGCCACTTTATCAAAGACAAACACGTGAGTGACATCATCACTACACGGTGGCTGAGTGAGAGTCACGGAAAAACAGGTTTGAAAAAAAATACTTTAAAAAATGTTTAAATTTTGGTTTTGGTATATAAATATATGCATGAATGATTATTTCACATTATTTTTTCATGTATATGAATGATACCTTACTAAAAGTGTTAAACAAGCAATGTTCATCTGAACAATTACTTTAGTGACCCACAAGATCGCGACCAAACGCAAAGCTTGCCTGGTGCGGTGGTAACGTTTGTGGGCCTTCGAACACTAGCGGCCCGGGTTTGAATTCTGTTTGTTCTTTTGGCCAATAGAAAACGTACATAATGACACGTCACCGCGTCTGCGCCAACGTCATAATGCGCGCCGACGTCACGCATGTTTTTGCAGTCACGTGGGTGCTGTTTCACCGCTAGGGGGCGCTGTTTAATTACATTTTGCATTTAAACTCTGTTTTTTAAGCAAATGTATCGTTTTTCACCGTGTTTACCACATTTACGCCGTGTAAGCCACTGTTTTACTGTAAATCACTGCAAAATTGAGCAATGAGACACAAGAAGCGCTATGAACACAGGACAACTGGTCATGTCGCCGCTTTGGGAGCCCTTTTGTTGGAAACTCGCATTAAAGTTGCAGTTTTGACGCCAAAACAACTATTTTCGAAACAATTACAAACGTTAAAACCTAATTTGTAATGTCAACAAAGGTTCCCGTGCTTAGTTTCACAGTGATTTTGCACAAAACCGTGGCTTACAGATACATTTGTGGATACACTTGTGTAATTCGCCGTATGTGCTTCAAAATTAGCGTTTTACAGACAAAATGTAATGAAACTGCCGACTGGGGTTAAATCGCGACCCCTAGTGGACACAAGTCTAATTTTTGAACATTTTTATAAATATTAAAATAACGACATCTGAGTGAAAAAAGCTTTAAATTAGGAAAACACAATTAACATTTACCTGCAAAACATTACTCAAAGTTACCTCATTTCATTTGAATGTGCTTATACAAATAGGGAACATTTTTTTACATGGGAAAATAAATAATAGGATATCATTGTAAATAAACACCTTGAACAAACCATGTCAAGTTGAAGAAGGAGGTTTCCCAAGCCATGCTCAGAAAAAAAGGTCTCCCGACTCGATTGAGAGCTACCGGCTTGCCAAGAGGGCAGCAGCTGCAGCAGTGGCAGAAGCGACAGGCCCGGGCATGGGAGGATTTGGGAGAGGCCATGGAAAGGTACTATGGGGCAGCTTCAGAGATGTTCTAGCCAACCATCCGATGCCTTAGGAGGGGTCGACAGGACGTGGCCCAGGCTGTTCTCAGTTAGGGTGGCGTAACATTGACCTCAACTAAGGAGATAGTCAAGAGGTGGAAGGAACACTTTGAGGAGCTCCTCAACCCGGTAAACATAGCCTCCTTTCAGGAGGCAGCCCTGGAAACAGCTAAGGGGGTCAGATCCACCACGGCTTCTGAAGTCGCTGCGGCGGTCGAGGGCCTTCGTAGAGACAAAGCTGCTTGGGTCGACGAGATTCAGTCAGAGTTGTTGAAAGCGCTGGACAGTGTCGGAGTGTCGTGGTTAACACGCCTCTTCATTGTTGCATGGAAGGTGGGAACAGTACCTCTGGATTGGCAAACTGTTGGTCGTGGTTACCATTTAAAAAAAAGGGGGACCAGAGGGTGTGCTCCAACTACAGACGAATCACATTACTCAGCTTCCCAGGTAAAGCTTATGCCAGAGTGCTGGAGAGAAGGCTCCGCCCAGTGGTCGAGTCTCAGATTCAGGAGGTACAACGTGGATTCCATCATGGTCATGGAACAATGGACCAGCTCTTTTCCCTTTCACAAGATATTTGAGGTGTCATGGGAGTATGCTTCTCCAGTCTACCTCTGCTTTGTAAACTTGGAGAAAGCATATCACCATGTTCCCCGCAATGTCTTGTGGGAGGTGCTGCGGGAGTACGATGTACCAGTGCCGCTTTTGTGTGCTATCCAGTCCCTCTATTCCCAGAGTGAGAGCTGTGTCCGTATTTTGGTGTTAAATCAAAGTCGTTTACCATGAGTTTTGGACTCCGCTAAGGGTGCGTATTGTCTCCACTTCTGTTTGTGATTTTCATGGACAATATATCAAGGCGCAGCCGAGGTATGGAGAGTATCCAGTACGGGGGAATGGAGGTGGCGTCGCTGCTTTTTGCAGATGACGTCCTCTTTGCCTTATCAGTCTGTGATCTCCAGCGTTTGAACGGTTTGATGCCAAAGTGTGAAGCGACTGGAATGAGGATCAGCACCTCCAAATCTGAGGTCATGGTTCACTCCCGGGAGACGGTGGATTGCTCTCTCCGGGTGAGGGGGGAACAGCTGCCCTTAGTGGAGGAGTTTAAATACCTCGGGGTCTCTTTCGCGACTGATGGTAAATGGGAGCAGGAGATCGGCCGGCAGATCGGTGCGGCGTCCGCAGTGTTGCGGGCACTGTACTGTTCAGTGGTAGTGGAGCAGGAGCGGAGTTCTCGAACAAAGCTCTCGGTTTACAGGTCGATCTACGTTCCCACCCTTACCTATGGTCATGAGCTTTGAGTAATGACCGAAAGGATGAGATCGCGGTTGCAAGGTGCCGAAATTAGGTTTCTCTGCGGGGTTGCTGGGCTCACTCTCTGTGATCGGGTGAGGAGCTTGGTAATCCGGGAGAGTCTCAGAGTCGAGCTGCTGCTCCTCCAGATTGAGAGGAGCCAGATGAGGAGATGTGGGCACCTGGTAAGGATGCCCCCCTGGAACTGTACCGGGTAAATCCCACTCGGCGAAGACCCCGGGACCGGCCCAGGACACGCTGGGGAAACGATGTCACTCAGCTGGCCTCGGAACGCCTGGGAAGGTGCTGCAGGAGTCTGTCGCCACCTAAATGGAGGTCTGGACCGTCCTACTCAAAATACTGCCACCAAGACCCTCACCAGGACGAGCGGACTAAGAAACAAACGAATGAACAAACATTTGCAAAACTCAACGCCCCTCGGCTCTGTGCGCTGGTAGAGAGACATCCCCCTGTCTGGCTCAAATCTCTCCCCTGTCTGGCTCAAATCTCTCCCCTCTGGCTCAAATCTCTCCCCTGTCTGGCTCCAATCTCTCCCCTCTGACTCAAATCTCTCCCCTGTATGGCTCAAATCTCTCTCCTCAGGCTCCAATCTCTCCCCTATGGCTGAAATCTCTCCCCTCTGGCTCAAATCTCTCCCCTGTCTGCCTCCAATCTCTCCCCGCTGGCTCAAATCTCTCCCCTGTCTGCCTCCAATCTCTCCCCTATGGCTCAAATCTCTCCCCTATATGGCTCAAATCTCTCTCCTCAGGCTCCAATCTCTCCCCTGTCTGGCTCCAATCTCTATCCTCATGCTCCAATCTCTCCCCTCAGGCTCCAATCTCTCCCTTCAGGCTCCAATCTCTCCCCTATGGCTCAAATCTCTCCCCTGTCTGGCTCCAATCTCTCCCCTCTGGCTCAAATCTCTCCCCTGTCTGGCTCCAATCTCTATCATCAGGCTCAGATCTCTCCCCTGTCTGGCTCCAATCTCTCCCCTCTGGCTCAAATCTCTCCCCTGTATGGCTCAAATCTCTCTCCTCAGGCTTCAATCTCTCCCCTGTCTGGCTCCAATAACTCCCCTATGGCTCAAATCTCTATCCTCAGGCTCCAATCTCTCCCCTCAGGCTCCAATCTCTCCCCTGTCTGCCTCCAATTTCTCCCCTATGGCTCAAATATCTCCCCTATCTGGCTCCAATCTCTATCCTCAGGCTCCAATCTCTATCCTCAGGCTCCAATCTCTCCCCTCAGGCTCCAATCCCTCCCCTGTCTGGCTCAAATCTCTCCCCTCAGGCTCCAATCTCTCCCCTCTCTCTTTTGACGCTGTGGATTATAGCGGTGCGCCTTCCTCACGCGGGTAGATACCCTCCTAACCCTCTCTCCATTAAAAAAAGCAAAAATTGAGAACCACAGCCTTTTCTTTCCCAAGGTACACAGCTGCCCACAGAAATTGCTTCATATATACAGTACTGTATATATAACTATATTGCGAGTAACATGATTAACCCACTTTAATGTCACACTCCCCGGGGTGCAATTGCTTGGTGCACTGATAACACTATGTAACGTGATTTTTGTTCCTGGGTAGTAAGTGTTATTTTCTAATTGCTTATGCCTCAAAAGTACCGAAAATGGCTATCATTCACCACAAACTTTGCTTTTGTGACCAGGACTTTATGTGAAGGAATGACACAAATGCACACCACGTTTTCTCATTGAAAATAGGAACATTTCATAATATCACTGTCCTGGTCACAAAAGCTACGTTTTTGGGGAATAGTAGCCATTTTATGTACTTTTGAGGCATAAGCAAATAGAAAATAACAATTACTACCCAGTAACAATTTGTTTATTGTTACACAGTGTATAATGGGTAGTAGTGCTTTTCACGCCGTGGCTCAAATCTTTCCCCTGTCTGGCTCCAATCTCTCCCCTCTGGCTCAAATCTCTCCCCTGTATGGCTCAAATCTCTCTCCTCAGGCTACAATCTCTCCCCTGTCTGTGCCCGTCTCCAGGTGCAGGCTCCCCATCTCCAAGTGGATGGTCCTGGGTTGCCCAGGTGGGCGCTGGTGAGGGGGCCCTGGTGGGCCCACCAGGGCCCACCAGGGCCCCCTCGCGTCCATCGCCCGCCCACCTTCCACCCAGCTGTGTGGGATTGGTCCCTGCGGCCTCCAAACTCGGAGTCACCTTTTGGCTTCCACGAAGAGGCTGACGTTCCCTCGTGACGCTGAAACACGGAGTCCATGCCGGATATGGGAGACTCTGCATTCTGGGGAAACTCCCCAGTTGCTTAGGAAACATTCACCGCTGCCTGGAGTCAAACCGATGTTTCACCTGTGGGGCCGTCCATAAATGATGTCACGCACCTAGGGGGGGGGGGAGGGGTCAGACATTTGTGACGATGTGTGACGAGGGGGGGTGGGGGTTTGAGAAATGTGTCGTCACATCAACACGCGCAACTTTAAATAAATATAGACAACACGTTCTACTTAATTAAATAGACTTTTTAACAAATGTTTTCTCCTACAACATCAGAGTGTTGCGCCACATTAAATACGCACTCAATGACAAAAGTTTTATTTTCAAAATGAAAATATGGTTTTGGGGGAGGGGGGGCAGAGCTTTGTGACGTCATATTTGAGGGGGGGTCTGACTTTTTGTGACGCCGTGTGACGAGGGTGGGGTCAAAAATCGTCCTAAATCACGTGACGTCATTTATGGACGGCCCCTGCGTTGAGCGCCCTCAACTTGGGTGGTTTGCGCCGGTTCCCGATGCAGTCGTGTATTAACGGAGGAGCCAGGTGTCTCCGTGCACACCTGTATGTAACATACACAGCACGTACCTGTGTGCAATATCACACTCTTTGTTATAGGCAGCCTGTAACGAAGAGTAGGTTGGTAATGTGATCACCATCACGATCCATGGGAAGATAGCCCACTGCATATTTCGTCATTTGTGTCCACATTCCTCTGTCACGTGCCAATATGCAACGAGTCGCGTCACATTCTTCCTGCCACCAATCTCTGATGTGGTCGTCGTCGTCAACGCCATTCTCTATTAAGTCTTCCTCTCTTTCCGGTTCCTTAAAAACAAAAAAAATTTCTGAACGCACTTTGAATGTTCCTGTTGTTGTCCATCCTACTAAATTTGTGCCCGAATAGTTCCCAGATCCCTTCTCAGCACTGCCTGCATCGTCAGGTTCTTACTCTACGTGCAACCTTTTGAGTTTCATTTCACGTGTCACATCGCCGCGAACCGAGGCTACATTGTGGCTTCATTTAACTCAATTAGTCACGCGTGGCTTGGACGATAATGCACATCAGCACAGACAGCAAATGCCTGGGGTGGGGGGACGAACTGCATTCGCACTCCGCCAATGGTGATGACGAGACTGGGCAAAGGTGACGAGGAGGAATTGCAGCCCAATCTTGCAGCCATAACTCCACACAGCTAATGCTAATAAAGGTGAGAACTCTGGAAACCCTGCCAATTACTCTCAAGCCCATACAGGTTGCCTTACTCGTGCGATTACCATTTTGGATAGAATGCTCGCAAGAGTTGAGTCTACAGTGTATATATATATAAAATGCGTCTGACTCCACTGGCAGTGTCATTGTTAGTGGCTGGTTGTTTTTTTGCCGAGTTTGCATATTTGCACGGCTGGGTGCGAATGCTGAAGCACTGGCCATGAATTAAGCACTTTGCAGCAGCATTCCCTTTTCTCTTTGCCTGCCAGGAAGAAGTTAATGCACCACGACTTGGTAATAGAAGCGGACAAGTCCCAGTGGCGGTCTGCAGTGACCTTCACAACACTGCTTTTTTTTTCGTTCGCCACACAAATTAATTTCTTTGTTTCTCGCAGGGGTTCTGTTAACGCGTGTCATGTTGACATTGAACATTTTAAAATTCTGGTCCCGCCATTGTGGAGATCAAAGGATTATGAAATCAGAAGGTTTGCATCTCCCCTCTCTGGGATTTTTTTTTTACAAAGTCAAGGCACTACCCCCTCCTGAATCGAACCACAGTAACGGCTCGCTAATAACATACAGAACTAAAATACTATACCGCGGCTTGGCGTTTATGCCAGTGGTCGACAAATAGCAACAACTTTCCGCATTCGTGACTAAAGTGCCCTAAAATGACGATGTCATAGGCGACGTTTCAGAGCAATGTCCTTTCTGGGCCTTCTGGAGGATGACGTTTTGGGAAAAGTGTCTTTCTTCCTGCAATGAAGACGTGATGTTTTCCCGAAATGTCGCTTATTATGCGTGTTTATTACGTGCAATATTATGAACGCATGTGTTGAGTGTTATCTACGGTAGTTTACATTTTCAGTGTACAGAAATACTACCAACTACACAACGCCATCTCATACACTCAGCCACACGACAAAGACCAAGATCCTCCTTGTAGCCTTATACAGGCTGTTGGGGGCAAGTGGCTGTCTGTTAACGAGCACATACGAAGGTCAGCACGGCACACGAGTGGTGGTGATGTTGAGAACAGCAAAACGCATCATCATCCATAGAACAAAGGCAAAGATCCGCGTATAGCCTCAACAGATTGTTGGGGCAAGTGCTGTTTATTACTCACTCATGGACACTCATGCGCACAGCATTAACAAAGCAGGGATATATAAATACATCTCCCTCTGATATTATGTCGACGAGGATGCCAGCCAATTGCCACGCAACATGATTTTGGGGACGGTGTGGTGATACGTTCTCTCCGCGGGCTCTCATAACACGAGCTGTTGGTTGTTTGGACGCCTCTCTCTCTCTCTGGCTCCTCGCCCACCAATCAGGCAAAAAAAACACAAAGCTCAGCAGACGGAGAGGGGAACTCGACCGTTTCGCCGCCGCCTATCATCGGCGTTGCCAGGAAAGCAAAGAGTGATTACCGCTGTCGTTTCATGCGGGCACTGCTGCCCGCACGCAACTCTGGACGCAGCCATGCAGAATGTAAACAAAATGCAAAGCCGCATCCAGAAGTGGCAACTGGCGGCTGATTGGATGGAGCTGTTGCTTTCTTTGGAGCTCCTCCGTGCAGTGGCTCGGGATGTCATTTGCACCGTTGCTGTTGGGGGGCGGGGTGGAATAATAAAAAATAATGGATCACCGTTGGCTCAACCACCAAGGGTCAAGTGAACGTTCATGCAGAGCAGCATTCTGGCAGGGACGTTGCCAATGAATGGCCACATCACCCAAAATGGTTGCGAGGTCGAGTGACAAAAGGTTAAATGAAATACCGCCCGATGATTTGTTGGTGCAATCGGTGGTATTTTCGTTAAACAGTACAATGTTATATACAATGTTGTTACTTTCACCTCTCGTAGGAATGTGCCAGAAGCTCGGGATCTAATCTGGTTTGAGTCTGTGTAATGCTTGGATGGGTGATGGACCAAGCATAGACAACACGTGTAGCTGCCACTGTGCGCTGTAAAGGGCAGTGCCGCAAAATCCATTCTTGTTCTGAACTTCTCCCACCTTCACAAACGTGCACCAACCAGCGTGGTGAAGTATGGTCCAATTAACCTAACTACTTGCTTGCACAAACAGGCTGTACTGCACATGGTTATCCATGTGTTGTGTTACAGAGTATCTGTAGTAATTACATATACTGCAGTGTACAAAGTCCTGTATATCGCCAAAACGTTTTATAAGTGGGTTATATAAAGTAAGCAGATATAGATTTGTTTTTGGATTATACCACGTGGTTAATTTTACGTCTAAATTCTTGTCATTAAAGTCTCCACGACCCGACCAAATTGCCACATTCACAAAGAAAAAAAATGTGTGTGCCAATAAAGCTCCTAGCTAGTGGATAAAGATGATTCATCATTGAATTTAATAACAGGTAGTGAAATCAAGATGTTGGCTCATTCTACAATTTATCAGGAAGTGGTTCATGATGTGGTTTTGTGGTTCTATGGGGGTCTTTCACTGGGAAACCTTTGAGCAGATGTTCCTCTGTCAGGAGGTAATTACTTTTCTAAGTGGCTTGACTGACAACATAATTGGGATATAATTGGTGACAAATGTAAAATAGGGGCCTGACATGAGGTGAGTGAGATATTTTTTCAGTGTTGTACCCACCAAAGAGATCCTTGTTGTTGGTTTCAGCTTGTAACTTCCCACTTTGGGTCCAGGCCTCCCCCAATTTACTTCCATTTCTTCCTTTAGTTGCTTCTGTCCAGTAGCAGCCTCCAAAATCGTTGATTTCGTCTCACCATATTTTCCTCTGGCTTTCTCTGATTCCCCCCCTCCCCCTCTATTGGTATTCACTTTGTAGTCAATGTTGTCCATATCTCATCGGTTGTTCTCATGGCATGGCCTCCTCTTTTCCACCTGATTTATTTTGCAGTATCTATACACAGGCCTTTAAACCTTATTTGGATAACTATATAGGTTGGTTAGAGATCATGAAGGCGGTGTATAAAGTCACCATCACATGTCAAACACGTGGCTGAAGCACAGCTCCAAAATCACTGCGGTTTATTTTTTAAGCTGCAATAAAAGCAAAAGTTAAATATTGACAGAATTATAATTGCTGTGCGTTTCAAAGAGGTTTCCACAATTTAAGTGGTCATTAAATAAATATTGTGGAAAAGGCACGTGTCAGTCTCACGCATGAATTATCAATGCAACTGAGGTGGGGATCCAGTGGCCATCTGAAATGGGAGTCTAGAGGTCAGGCAGGGGGCCCAGCTGATGGATAATTCCGGCTGCTGCACAGATACAGTGAGGGGAAAAAAGTATTTGATCCCCTGCTGATTTTGTACGTTTGCCCACTGACAAAGAAATGATCAGTCTATAATTTTAATGGTAGGTTTATTTGAACAGTGAGAGACAGAATAACAACAAAACAATCCAGAAAAACGCATGTAAAAAATGTTATAAATTGATTTGCATTTTAATGAGGGAAATAAGTATTCGACCCCCTCTGCAAAATATGACTTAGTACTTGGTGGCAAAACCCTTGTTGGCAATCACAGAGGTCAGACGTTTCTTGTAGTTGGCCACCAGGTTTGCACACATCTCGGGAGGGATTTTGTCCCACTCCTCTTTGCAGATCTTCTCCAAGTCATTAAGGTTTCGAGGCTGACGTTTGGCAACTCGAACCTTCAGCTCCCTCCACCGATTTTCTATGAGATTAAGGTTTGGAGACTGGCTAGGCCACTCCAGGACCTTAATGTGCTTCTTCTTGAGCCACTCCTTTGTTGCCTTGGCCGTGTGTTTTGGGTCATTGTCATGCTGGAATACCCATCCACGACCCATTTTCAATGCCCTGGCTGAGGGAAGGAGGTTCTCACCCAAGATTTGACGGTACATGGCCCCGTCCATCGTTCCTTTGATGCGGTGAAGTTGTCCTGTCCCCTTAGCAGAAAAACACCCCCAAAGCATAATGTTTCCACCTCCATGTTTGACGGTGGGGATGGTGTTCTTGGGGTCATAGGCAGCATTCCTCCTCCTCCAAACACGGCGAGTTGAGTTGATGCCAAAGAGCTCCATTTTGGTCTCATCTGACCACAACACTTTCACCCAGTTGTCCTCTGAATCATTCAGATGTTAATTGGCAAACTTCAGACAGGCATGTATATGTGCTTTCTTGAGCAGGGGGACCTTGCGGGCGCTGCAGGATTTCAGTCCTTCACGGCGTAGTGTTACCAATTGTTTTCTTGGTGACTATGGTCCCAGCTGCCTTGAGATCATTGACAAGATCCTCCCGTATAGTTCTGGGCTGATTCCTCACCGTTCTCATGATCATTGCAACTCCACGAGGTGAGATCTTGCATGGAGCCCCAGGCCGAGGAAGATTGACAGTTCTTTTGTGTTTCTTCCATTTGCGAATAATCGCACCAACTGTTGTCACCTTCTCACCAAGCTGCTTGGCAATGGTCTTGTAGCCCATTCCAGCCTTGTGTAGGACTACAATCTTGTCCCTGACATCCTTGGAGAGCTCTTTGGTCTTGGCCATGGTGGAAAGTTTGGAATCTGATTGATTGATTGCTTCTGTGGACAGGTGTCTTTTATACAGGTAACAAGCTGAGATTAGGAGCACTCCCTTTAAGAGTGTGCTCCTAATCTCAGCTCGTTACCTATATATAGTACACCTGGGAGCCTGAAATCTTTCTTATTGAGAGGGGGTCAAATGCTTATTTCCCTCATTAAAATGCAAATCAATTTATAACATTTTTGATATGCGTTTTTCTGGATTTTGTTGTTATTCTGTCTCTCACTTATTAAATAAACCTACCATTAAAATTATAGACTGATCATTTCTTTGTCAGTGGGCAAACGTACAAAATCAGCAGGGGATCAAATACTTTTTTTCCCTCACTGTACCCGACAGAGGCACTGAGGTCACGCACTGCTGCAGAGCATTCTGCCATGGAGGGACGAACCCTCTTCAACCCACGCTTTGGGATGGACCACCTGGCTCATCAGTCGGCCTGACTCAACACATCCTCTCCACGTGGATTTAATACCGAGCACCACAACCTGTTCTCGCCAAATGACATCGTTATGGGCTGTTTCATTTCCCTGCGAGATGTGCCAATGTAAGGCAATACATTTATTTTCGTGTGATAGCATTGGTGGTTATAACACAGAGGCTCGAGTAAAATATATCATGCTGGGATGAACATGTCTAGTATTAATAAATGGTTTCAGCTTTCAGAAATAGCACCCACTTTCATGCTGGAGACTCAAAATACAAGACAAAGTTTAAAAAATATATCAAAATTCAAATATGAGGCTATCGGCTTCAGCATTGTATCTACAATCCTCTACTGAATGCCAAACGGGCTGAAATACCCTAAACATATATCCGCCTTGCCTGCATTCTATGCAAGCTTGGATGTGGGTGAATATGGGTGATGCTGTGCAGAGTCAATTGTGAAGGACGGCAGCTTGAATGGAACATGGTAGGAAGCAGAGGGCTCTGACGGTGGTTATCAGGAATATGGGGCATCTGGGCGCGATCTTCACGTACCTGTATATTGATTCTGCTGCAGCAGTGGTGAGTGCATGCGCCGAGCAGTACCACTGCTCTTACCTTTTGGTGGTGCCCCCACATTGAGGACTGTCCCCTGTGTGACCCATTTGCTAACTTTAATGGGTCCATGGCCTCAAACTCGGCCAGCTGCCTTTACGGCATTAACAATTTACAGTGGGGGATTTTATTATTTTTTATAAAGGCTGAGGTTTTTACTCTACATAGATTTTAACATGTGTTTTTTTAAGATTATACAATATCGGTAGAAGTGTGACCTCCTCAGGCTTGATGAGAAGCAATTCATTGATGGACATTTCAAGGAATATATTATATTTGCAGTTACTATGAGAAGTATATGAGGGATTAGGTTTCAGTGCTAAAACAATTATAGCCTTGTCACTGCCTACCTCTAAATGATACATGTTAATTAAGTGAAACATGCTCTATGGGACGGCTGGTCACAACATTGTAAATATTTAGCAAATCAGAACAAATTTCATTTAAATTTGCGGTTTAGTCGAAGACAATTTCCTGGTGGTGCAAGAGTAAGACAGTTTCAGACAGTTTCAAGGTTGGTAGGATAAACCTGACAATGATACGTACATATATGGAGTCGTTGGACTGTGCATCCCGTGCACCATCATTGCAGACTGCTTAAGTGGCGACAACTTCTGCGTGTCAGCGACCCCAGCACTGCAGCAGAGAATAGATACAGTAATCAGTCTGGCTTCAAATAGAGAGACTATGGAAATATGGAAATGTGGAGCACTGAGGTGAAGATTCACCAATCACAGCCACTTGCTCATTGCCGCAGGACCCGGCCCTGGCAGGGCATCGAGAAGCAATTACGCACTGCCTGCTCCGACTACCCTCACGGCACGCGCCTGTTGAACATCTTCACATTTATCGCACAAAATCGACATTTTTTCTCTGCCCACTTTCTCCAAAAGCATTCCCATTTAATTAAGGTGAGACGCTTTGCTCTTATACTTAAAGAAACACAAACTTGCTGAAGTTTCCAGAATGACAACCTCAGGCGCAAGACTTTTGTGTCCTTTAGAGTTGTGCTGAATACGTATCTTTGTTCTTTCTTTATTTATTCTAAAAGGCCACAGCCACTTTAGGAAACGACATGCGGCCTCCACAAGCTGATGAGCAACGGAGGCTCAACGACTGCTGTGCTTTTCCCTTCCAAAATCTTCTGCAAACCAGGCACGGTTCAACAACAAAAATATAACTACCTTGAACCATTCAATGGCAAGTGGAAAAAACAGCAAAGATATTTAGCTCTCCGACGTGTTATATGGCATGCGGTTCGGCATGATGTCCGACGTTTTTCTCTCCATGCTGGGAGCTTTTTCAGACTTCTTCAGGAACTAAAATTAACTTCCCGAGGATGTTCCTATCACGTGCACCGAAACTACAGACATCGTCTCAACGACTCGTGGCACGACACGGCAGAAAGCTCAGTGCCGCAACCACAAAACAACCTTGGCCAGTACAGGTTACGTTCAGCCACAGGTAAAACGTGGCCCATAATCGATGTTGTCTTTTTGCGTCGCTCCTGTAGATGTCACTGCGCCTGGAGATGACCAGGTGGATTAGGGCACTTTGATGTGGTCCGTGATGTTTGCACGCACGACAAAACCTGAGGAAACCGCTCACACACATCACCGGCATGAGTCACACATCATCAAGGTACACTAAACGCGTGCAAAAACAACCCTTCCATAAATAGGTGGAACCTTTGTTTAGACAATGGATCATCCAAACCCTTTCATTGGTTCTCCGCATTCAAAAACGTGATCAAAGGATATGCTGTTTCATGTACAATTGTATATGTATGAAGAGTCCATATGTTCTAACTGTGCATATACTTATTCTTGGTTCTTTCGGTAAAGTCACGTGCATATACTGTATATTTTGAATTTATAACAAATGTCTGTCCACGTTCCTTTGTTTTTGTTCAATATATTTCTGTCCATTCAATGTCATGTGCTTGCTCGCTCTAAACGCTCATGGTCGCTCTCCTGTCTTTTTCTTCTTTCTATTGCCAAAGTTGTCCAACCATCTTCACATCTCTGCTTCGCTTACCGATGTGTGCACTGAAGTCTCCCGTTGTGGTGGTTTAGTGAGTTGAAGAAAAAAACGCTGCTCAGCAAGAAAAAGCTCAGCCAGGGCATTGAGGCCATTATCTCTGCTTCATGTCTCTTTCGATCTAACATTTGCCCTTTGCAGCAACGTTGAAACAGCCCTTAATTAATAGTCGGTTCAAGAAAGGCCTTATCGGTATTCTTTAATTAATATTGCCGCTTAAAATAAGTAACATTTAAAAAAAAAACTTTTTTTAATGTACCGTACTCATGGCAGAACTCCACGACTCCAGTAAGTGGCCCCGAAGCTTGCCCTAACGTAAGGGGCAATTACAGCCAACGTCAGTTGAGCGTGGACAATTAGAGCCAAGCCGAAACATAACATATACAAATAATGTTTAAAAAAATATATTTTTTATGATAGAATGTAGTATTGTCATCAGTATGACAAGCAAGTATAAGTATACCAAGTTTACAGTCGATACCACATTGGGAAGTGGGTTAAAATTTAGATACAAGATTTGAGGATACAACAACAACACAGCCAGAGTGAGTTCAATAAAAGCGTGTAAAAAAAATCGGACACATTCGACCACTTTTGAGTCGTGACATAGCCAACACGGTGGCATGTAGCATAGCATCGACAAGCCTCGATTATTGCAACTCACTACTCTACGGAACGTCTGGCAAAAAAAAAACATTACCAAGCCACAGCCTCGTACAACAACACTCTCTGGCACGTGTCGTGACGGGTACTGCAAGATCCGACCAATGTCCGTCCAGTGCTCGCTGAGCTGCGTTGCCTTCCGCTTGCCGAACGAACAACGTTGTAAAGATCGAACTCGGTGCCACAAACGAAGCACAGTTACTTTGCTAACCTCGTCAAGGAACATCAACCATCCGGTCATCCTCGCGGCGGCTTTAGCTGGCCATCGAACGATGGTTTCGCTGTATCGTGCGCTTTCAGATGCGCTCCTTTAGAACTGATTCGTGTGTTTAGCCAGTTGTCTGTTCCCGGTTAGCACGGTTGGCTACGTACGGTGCAAAAGAAGTTCGACATACATGCAAGCAAGGCGTTTCGCTATAAAATGTAGAAATTTGTTTTTTTTTGTACAATTAAAAAAAACACATTAAAACTAGCATCCAGGACATACCTCGCTTCACACAAACACAAATAACCTGGGACGGAGACGTTAGTCTGTGAAAATAAGAACCCCAAGGTGACGACTGTGTATGTGTCATTACGTCTGTGTCCTCTGCGCTATTGAATGACATTAATCCTCCGGTCAAACCTCAGACAATAATCCTATGATGCTGTTCAAGCTGATCTGCCAGAAGTGCTTCCCATAACACATTGCAAGTCTCCAGCCTGGCTTCCCTGAACAATTAAATAAATATTTTCCCTGGCTGCTCAATTATGTGTCCAAATGTCAAGTTGGCTGCTCATTCTCAATTGTCACCCCCCAATTGACAAGTCAAAGGACTGCTTGAGGCTAAGCCTAAACATCAACTACGTTGTTGTTACATCTTTTAAACATTTTGCTTTGTTTCTAAATGTGAATGATGTAGATTCAGTGGTTATTCATTTCAATGACAACTATTTCAAAAGCCAAATCGCTAATCCATTTTGAAAGCGCATTATGCCACGTTTCTGCACTGAAAGCATTTGTTTACATTGCAACTGCAGAGGCGGAAACACGTTCACGAGGGTTACCTCGAGCGATGCTGGGACGCTACGTTGTTTTTATTATTTTACACGCTTTCTTTTAACTCACTCGGTCTGTTGTTGTCGTTGTTGTATCCTCAAATCTCGTAACTCAATTTTAACCCACTTCTCAATGTGGTATCTACTGCAAACTTGGTATACTTATGTCATACTGATGACAATACTATATTCTATCATAAAAAAATATATATCTTTAAACAATCTTTTTTATACTATATTCTATCATTAAAAATATATTTTTTTAAACAATCTTTTTTATATGTTATGTTTCGGCTTGGGTCTAATTGTCTACGGTAAACTGACGTTGGCTGTAATTGCCCACGGTCCCCCTTACGTTATGGCAAGCTTCGGGGCCACTTCCTGGAGCCGTGGAGTTCTGCCATTACTAGTACATTTCATAAAAGCGTGTGTTTTTTTTTTAAAGTGTTTTTTTAAATATTACTTATTTCTAAAAGGAAACAGTTGTGGACCAACCTCGACTGGAGAGGTGAATGATGTCTGCACAGCTTGAGCGCTCTATTACATATGTGATTGACATCACCGAACAGCAGGGGCTACAGATGAGGGATGGGACCTCAGCAAATTTCTGAGCAGCAAGTGATCACACACCTCTCTGGGTTGACACTTACACCATCCAGCCTTCAGTCACCCTCCAAGCCAAAAAAAATCCCATGACAATTCTGCAAGTCCTAAAGGTCAAGTATAAACACCTGCTTCGGATATAGACCCAATGCTTTCAGGGTCACTGATCAATTTGATTGCTTTCACCTCATTCAAGTTTTATGGTGCTGCACTGTTTGCTTGACTTTTGCCGGGTAAGGATATGGTGACGTGTTGCAATAAAACCCCACTCTAAAGTACCGTCATGCACTGACCTGAAACATTGAGAAACAATCTGAAATAGTATAGCAAAATATGTTTGGTGGTGTTATGCTCTTGGCAAATCTTTGAATCGGAGTTCCATTCGTTAGTGGCAGTACGCCCAACTCTTCCCCAAATGGGGCATCATTATGTTTGCTGTTTGAAATCACAAAAGTGAACTGTGGAACTCGAGGAAGGAGCTGACAGCAATCTCTGCTGGAATTTCAAAGTGGAATTTAAATGTGCTTTTTTGTTGTCTGTTTTCATTTGTGTGTCATGAATAATGGAAGGCGTTGGGTAGTGGTGGCCGGCAGGAGTTACCAGCATGTGATTGGGTGCCGTGGCAGCTGTGGGGACGAGGCACCGCCTGCACCTCGGCTCGCAAAATTTAATTTCCCTTCACAGGCAAGACCGAAGAAAACGAATTCAGCTGCCACTACAATCTGTCCCGTCACTTAATGTCAAGCACTTCAAAGCCTGCTAATGAGATGTAAGCCTCGTTTTTACATTCGATTTCAATTCTGCAATAAAATAACTTTCAGCATGAAACCCATCTCTAGCAAAATATGAGAAATTTAACAAGGCTTGTATACAACCAATTATATTTTAGCTTTAAAACTGTTTAAGCAGCACACACATGCACAGACATACGCCGCATACTGTACACAGCGGCAAGGCGTGCGATGTACTCACATCGCGGACACCACGTATGTAGCAACATCGCGCATGTCACCGAGTAATGCCGGCTCTAGCGAGGCACGGCGTGCGATGCACCGTCATCGCAGACACCCCGTAGGTGGGTGTGGTACCAGCCCTAGTGAGGGCTTGCTGAGCGCTGGGATAGCGCAGTGGCACCACGGGTGGCGTGCAGTGCCGTCTCCTACCGGAGGGAGTGGGAGAGTGTCAGCCCAGGGACAGGGTTACCCTGGGCCATGGCACTCTGGTTGACCCCGACGGAACGTGATTGGTAAAGTCTACAGGGGGGCCCCCAGGTGGGGGCTTTGGGGTGGCTACGTGTCCGGGGGGAAGTGGGCTCGAGAAGAGTCGAGGGAGAGCCGGAGCTCTCTGGAAGGTGGGCGGGGTCAAGGGCGGAGCCGGCCCCGACACGGGAGCATGTAAGCCGGGTCCCCGCAGGGACCGCGGTCGTCGTTGCTACCGTCATCTACGTCAAGAAGAAGCCTCCAACACGTGGTGTGGGACCCGAGCCGGGGTCCGGTCCATTGCAGCGAACTCCCAGTGTGGTGTTAGTGTAGTTAGCCGGGTGATCTAACACCCTAGGCTGTTATCTGCTAAAGGGGCAACTACCCCTTTGTGTATTCGTGTTTGTGTAATAAATGTGTTGCCTCGAAGAAGTACGTCTGGGACTCAGTTGGGCCCACTACACTTGCGTGCGGAATGAAGAGAGTTACACTAAAGGAAACATTCCAAAATAAAAAACATGAAATTGGACGTCAAAGCCTGTGATGTGGCATTAGAGAATCAGACATGTACAGAACAAGAGAATATGGTGAAAATAGCAGGGCAGGAGAAATGTAGTGTGGTAAATACCTCCGGGAAGCCAGAACGTGTCTTTATTGATTACATTATACAAGACAACGCAGATAGTAGAGCGTATTGCCACCTTAGTCAAATAGTTGTGGATCCACGCACGGTGATCCAACCCCCAGATGTTCTGTTTGTCCAGGTGGCACAATCCCCTTGTCAATAAACATGTTTAATGTTTACATTAATATAAATGTTAATGTTGACATGCAGGCAAAAATGGTATTGGTTGTGTCTGGTGAGGCTTGCATGTTACTTATACGAGTTCTCCCATGATAATAGGTTTTTCCCCTTTTTTCCGGCAACAAAACAGGTGTTAAGATGTTCATACACCAAACTGAAACCTTTCACAAGGAATCATGTCTGCATTAACCACACTACTTGTGGTCAGAATGTAAACAGAAAAATACTCTGATAATATATGTGCATTGTCTTTGAAACTGATTGGTCCACACCAAAGACAGCTTTTTTTTGAGCCTCGTCTCAAACGGTCTAACAAAAAGCTGTCTCTGGTCTGAACCAATCAGTTTCAAGGACAATGCCACATATATTATCAGAGTATGTTTTTTGTTTTCATTCTGACCACAAGCATTGTGGTTAATGCAGACATGATTCCTTGTAAAAGGTTTCAGTTTGGTATTTTAACATCTTAACACCTGTTTTGTTGCCGGAAAAAAGGGGAAAATCAGAATATCATATTTTGGTACTGGCAAAGGAGATCCCATGATGAGTTCTCCCATTTCAACATACCCAGTATTCTTTACTGCACTTCGATGATACATTTACGGTGCATGACTTACATGCGGGAAAGACACCGGAAAATAACCTCTGTGTTCAGGCGCCAAGCGTTGTGAATGTGAACAAATGTTCACGTTGGCCCGTGATTAAAGTGATCGTTCTCGTGTGGATTTTCAGTCACAGCCACAGCACCGTCGTGATCAAAGAAGCCCATACAAAACATGGCTGTAGCGTATCAATAGCCCGGTAAAGCGTGATGGAATCGTATATCATCATTGACCTTTATTCCTTTTTCAAATATCGCGCACGAGAGTGACGGTTTACTTTGTTCACCCATCACACAACACAAACCGCAACATCCAATTTTACTAACGTCCAGATTACTATTTCACAATAACACATGACATGTCATTATTTGACGTTCTGGCGGTATTATGACGAGTCTAACAGGAACACTGGGAATTGGATTCGAGATGTTACGTGTGGGTGCTGTGTGCAATTGTATCGGCTGCTGAGACCAAAGCCCTATTGATTTTTTTTGTTGGTTAAGCACACACCCCCGGTGTCCTAAAAAGCAAGCCAGCTGACGTCAAACCTCTAAACATCATCGCTATTAGGGGGTGACGGCAGAATCACGAAAACTGCATCCAGAGCGCTAACAAAACAGCTTAGGTAATCCATGAAGCACGGACCTTAATAACGGGTGACGCGCTTCTTTGTCTGAGTCCCCCCTTGCTTTTAATGATGGTTTCTTCAGAAGAGGTCAGAATAGTTTTAACCCCAATCAGTACTCTGTTACACCACAATGCCAAGCGGAATCGTGTCTCTTCATTAGAGATAGAGAGAGAGAAAGGAAACCCAGTACACATTTCATCCCATCCTCGATAACACAAAGAGTCATATGGGCATACTGGTCATGGAACCAGGACATACGTAGTGTTAATGGTGAACCTTTCCACGGAATTCCATGCCCCATGTGAAATATGAACAAGAAAAAAAAACACGGACTCAACATAGGTTTCAACATTTCTTTGCAGTTATTTATAACTCCTTGGCTACTTGATTGGAGGACTGATTGTGATGCACAGGAACAGCGCTGAAATCGCCTGCGTGGTCTGAAGAGCCTCTCAATGTCAGCACTATCCAGAAAAAAAGCCCATGACAGCAACACAGGCAGGCGGAACAAGTGTTTAGGTTTTGAAAGCCGCTGGGCCAATCTCATAGGATCAAAGCACACCTCTCAGGCCTGAAGCAGTCCTATTCAAATGAAAAAAACTTACACGAAGATAATGTGGCAGCAACTCAAAGCCCACAGCAACGATGTGTATGTTGGGGACGCATGGGGTGGAGCTGTGTTAATTTACAAACCCAGAGAAGAAGGGCAATGCCATCAGTAGTTCATTATTGATTAATTTGGTATTTGCTGCAAATGCAATACACATCCTCACAAGTTAGCTCTCATCGAGCATTTTGTCAGAGCTCATCCAAGTCCTCTAGATCAATTGCCTGATTTCATAATAAATGTTGAAGCAGGAGTGTTTATAAATCTACTCTCACCCAGTCATTAAGCGAGTCCTCGGCCTAACACGCGACTCTCAATGACGACCGTCTAAAAACACAAGAACTCCCTTTCAAGATAACACAATGTGTTTATACACAAAACTGAAGTCTGTTAACTCTGCTCTACCATAAGCCAATTGCAATTCTGTTTGAAATGGCCCGCAAAGGTCTCTTTTCAATGCCCGCCTAGCGTACGGGGTAGGTGGGTACAAAAGCCACACGACCATTACGATGAGAAACGTGAGGAAGGCTGGAATCCATAAACACGAGGCGGAGGGCTCTCTCGCGAGCGAGTGGCTGTACAGTGCTGGCAGCACTGCACGGTTTGTTGTTCGCTTGCAATCCCCCTCTAAGCAGTGGCACCGCGGCAGATCCCTCCGGAATGTGACTGACACCTTGTAATTGCTCCTTTATCATGCAGCAAGAGCAGCCTCATTATCACTTTTGCGTTCCTTGTTCACAAGCGTTCGCCAGACGCCTTATTTCAGGCAAGAGCCATTTGGCGAGCTCTCCAAAGCCTCAAAGGGGTTGAACAAAATGACACCGGCAATAGCGCGAGATTCATTGGTGGCGTAAGAGGTGCACTTTCGTCAGGTGCCCCCTTCCACACCAAGCAGGGCCCTCAATGTTATTCGATGCACTCAGAATGTGTACCTGCAACAAAAGTAATTTGCGGGCACTTTCCAAAGTGATTTAAAAAAAAAAAAGGAAAAATTTAGGATTTTGTATCAACAATTTGTGTTTCGCTGTGCATTCAGTACAGTTCTGAGATGTGTTCTCTTGTGCAAGAAAGCAATTATTTTTTGTTCACGTATATATTTATTGGGTGCTAATGACGCACCCTACATGACTATATTAAGGCTTACCGTGCAATAATGGCTGTGAAAACATGGCAATTGTAGTAAAGCAGAACTTGGAGATATAATAATGCATAAACTTCACACACGTAAATTCAATTTATCCTCAGATAGCCATAATAATTAGTACAAAGAAACTACACCGCATGAAATTTCCCACTTAAGATATTCAACGTGCAAGATCGTCTTAAAAATGCGTCCGTAATTGATGGAACATTTTCGACACAAAGCACCATTCCACTAGATTCCACCGAAGTTTTCAGTTGCGGGAAAATTAGCACGCATTACCAAATCAACCAAAACGTAACTCGTACTGACAAGGTGAAGTTTGCCAGGAGATGCATCCTAAAATGAATAACATCTGGCACTGTCCATACAGCCTATTAAGCACTGGAGGAGTGATGAGACGCCGAGGCTGTGCAGAGTGTTGATTAAACAAATGATGGCATCGCCCCGCGTGCGCTTTACAATTGTTGGCACTCTTCCCCCGCCCGGGCACATCGCATGCCGAGAATGAAACGGTGACGGAGCTCGGATACGAATCGGATGGAGTCCCCCTCCCCTCCACCCCGTCCAGAAATATAGTATTCGCAAGTGGGAATGGAATTGCTTTGGAAAATGACGTGCTCAAACAAACAAACACACCCTACGTTTGTAAAAGGTAAATCAGAAGTATTAATACACAAGGCACAAAGGTAGCATTGAAAGCATTCACAGGACAGCAAGCCTCACTATGTCGCCTTTAGAATGGAGCAGGAGAAACTAGCGTTGGTTAATATCGAACAAAGGCAAAGATCCAGCAGTGTAGCCTTCAAAGACTGTTGAGGCAAGTGCTGTTAGCGAGCAGCACCTATGAAGGCCGGTAACGGCACACGAGGGGGTGGGTGGCCAGCACCATGCCCGGCCGCATTTGCCTCCCCAGTGGCGATGTTTACTACACACCGCACCAGGTACTCATTTGAGGCTGAGTCGACCTAGGGGAGGCCCAGCGCCGGTTCAGATAATCGTCAGCGCGCTAACCGCTTCTGACACTACCGCTCCACACTCGCAGGAATGCATGTACGCTCACGCACACGCATTCAATGAACGCACACACACACGCTTCGTGCACACAATGTGTACAAACCCACATATACACGTACGTGAGAGTACGCTGGGTTTGCAATCCATCAAAGCCCTGTTGGGTGGTGCCGGTACCGCGAGGGGAACACTTTGCCCGCCTCTTCCATCACCGACAGTGTTGCTTGCTGTGGCTCCTTTGGCGGCCTCCGGGGGCAAGCTTCCCACACACAAAGGCATAATATACCAGCCCACCTTTCAAAACGTTAATGCGTGTCTGCATCAACTGTGTGTGTGTCTCGTGCGTCGTTTACAAATATTGCGAGAAGGGGGAGAGGGGGGGGTAATTCTACTCTATTTCGAATTTCTATAGCGCACTTTTCAGGGCGCTCTGAGATGCACTCCGACGGTGTTCAGTGAGGAAGGTGATGGAATGGATGGAGGGACAGGGGATGGGAATTGAGCTGACGTTGCTGGGGTAGGTAAGGCAGAATAAGGTGGGATGTGATTGTGAGTGAGGGTGTCTGGATGGGTGCAACGTGGATGAGAGGCAGTTGGGGGCACATGCGTGAAGTGGTGAAATGGGCATGGATGAGGATAGATGGAGGGTGGCAATGGGCAGAGGTCTGGTGGCCGGACAGTTTGAGCCGATGGAGGAGCACAGTGTAGGGCTGGGGGAGGGATGTGACCAGGTGCACGTAGAAAGCGAGACGTCGCAGCCGGGTGAGGAATGAGGGTCGGGGGAAGAGGAAGATGACAACGATGGCCTGTTTGATTCATTAGGTTTGTATTATCAACGTTGTGTTTTTTTGGGCGGTAGCTGGTTGGCAGATTTGATGGATGGACGAGGTTTAAGACTTGAGAAATACTGATCGAATCTTGTAGATGGTATTTATTACTTCATTTTAAAAAGCTGTAATAACTTCAGAAGAACCTAGCCCCTTAGCTTTACTGGGTCTGCTGTGAACCGAGAGCCCGACAGACTCCGAGGGTGATAAACCGGCAACCTTTTTGCTTCAAGTTCGAGCCATTATTTGACGTCACGAAACATTTGGGGCCGTCTATAAATGACGTCATGCGATTTTAGACAATTTTTACCCCCCCCCCCCGTCGTCACACGGCGTCACAAAAAGTCAGACACCCCCTCTAACATGACGTCACAAAGCTCTGCCCCCCCCCCCCCCAAAAAAAATATATAAAACATGCTTCAAATCGCTTTAAACTATTGTCATTGTAGTGCGTATTTAATGTGGCGCTGCACTCTGATGTTGTAGGAGAAAACATTTATTTAAAAGTCTATTTAATTAAGTAGAACGTGTTGTCTATATTTATTCAAAGTTGCGCATTTTGATGTGACGTCACATTTCTCAAACCCCCCCCCCTCGTCACACATCGTCACAAATGTCTGACACCCCCCCCCCCCGCCAGGTGCGTGACGTCATTTACGGACGGCCCCTTTACATCAATACGATGTGAAATCTGCCAGCACCCGTGACCTCTTCCAACCCTCCAGTGAAATATCTGGAAACGCCGTTGGTTCTCCAAGGTAAACATTGTTCAATAAGCCTCACAAGAACACCCGTCAATATGAATGTAATATTTGTTTAAGGAATTGCACAGTCCACCGAAATTATAAATGATTATTTACTTCCTTGATGTTTACAAGTTCACAAGAGAGTGCATTGCTCAGTAAGACAGGTGGAGTGGCAGTTGTATTGAGATGCACTGAAACGGCATGATATTTCTTCCGTAAGAAAAAAAATATTCAGTCCGGTAAGCCTTTATCTAAATAAACAACATTCCCCCTATACAATGATCAAACATTTTAAAGGTCATGACAGCAACACAGACTGTAAGATGCACTCCATCCCCTGTATTTTAAAGAAAAAGTTGGGAGGGGGGCTGTGGTGCTGGCCACCCACCCATCCTTCATCGGTGCTCGCTAACAGCACCTCCGATTAGCATGTTTCGCTACGTACGGTGCGAAATAAGTTCAACATAAAAACATACATACTGGCTCCTATAATTTGTTAAGGCTATACGGGAGATCTTTGCGGAAGACCAGACGTGTACTACTTTATTGACACGAGACATGTTTTGAATGCATATTACTTTACGGAGCATATTATGACCCAGAGAAGACGGTACGGTTTTCTAATTTAATTAGCCTCCACCACACAGTGGCTCACAACAGGCGAAGATCTCTCAATCCTTGACAACCAAAACATTATAAGAGTCATATTCTTGGTTCTTTCGGTAAAGTCACGTAGAAGGGAAACAATAAAATAATAAAAATTAAAAAACCAATAAAATTCTCACGACGTTTCGATTGCAACACAAGCAATCATCATCAGGTGTAAAAACCACAGCAAGAAAATTTGAAAAAGTGGCGGTTATTTTTTAACGTTAGCACCACGGAGAGCGATTTGACAGTTTGTTCAGATGGACGAGTCCATCTATGTTCGGAAAAGAGGAGGGGGAGACGAAAATAATGGATGCGGTCTGAAAGCCACCTTAAGCGTGATCAATCAATTAAGACCCGAAATGTCGTGAGAATTTAATTGTTCAATATTTTTATTATTTAATTGTTTCCCTTCTACGTGACTTTACCGAAAGAACCAAGAATATGAATCCCTGCAGTCAGGAAAGCTTTAAATCAAAATTATAAGAGTCGCCACATCATATTCCAACTCGTAATGTATAATTTTTGCCCAGTTCCCCATGAGTGAAGATGGAATCCCATCGTGCCTTCTTCAGAATCAGAAAGCACAATCAACTCAGTCCAATGTGAGTGGTTATCCTCTGGAAAAGCTCCATGTTATAACAGAGGCTAATAAGGCCCCAGCAAGCCGACACTGAATGCATAAGTAGTTTCCTGCGAAAACAATAACGTTTATAAATGCAAATCCAAAATGTATTATTCTCTAGTGTACAAACTATTGCCCAGTACGGTAAGCTGAGACCATTCGCCGTGTTTTAAAGTTTTTTTTTCGCTTACTTAAAATAATAATTATATCATCATTTGTGCATGAATTAGCATTTAACGTGAACAAAATAATCTACAAATTTTACAGGCACACACTGCAAAGTCTCTCCCCGGATAGCATTTGTAAACGTTTTCACGTAATCATTGCATTTTATGCGCTTTATATCCTCAGCGGACATAGGCGCATGCAAAATGGCAACGTAGGCAATGCTGCTCATGGGAATATATTAGCGCAGCTCATCCCAAATGCCTCTGCACACGGAGGTGCAAAGAGCCCGCTGGTGGAGCACCTGCAGAGCCTCGGCGCGGGCGTGCGCTGGGATGATCTTCGCGAGTTTTCAGACTGCACAGCAATCGCTCTCGTCGCAACCTGGGCCCACACGGAGCACACTCTTTCTTTTATGATTATAAGTATTGATTTTCACAAGCAAACGCTGCCAATGACTGCTACAAATATCCATTGCCGCGGGTGAGAAATCTCCGAGTTGAAATAGTGCCCCTCTCAACCCCGGCTAAAACTTTCGGTGGGAGCAAATTGCAATAGGAAGACACTTTGCGGGAGACTAAATTGATTGCACATAATTCAGTGTTTTTTCTTTGAAATATGATTATGAAATACATCTAAAATGAAATATACATTAATAATTACGTGTTAATCATTACAATATTACTTCTGAGGAACAATGGTCTATGACTTATACAGTTTATTTGGGGGGGGGGGGTGGTTGGTGCGGAGTGGGTACACAACCGATCGTTTGTCTCCTCCTCGACTTTCAGTGCTTCTCTGATGCCACGATTGCTGGCACAAGGTTAGACCTAAGAGTCAAGGTTAGACCTAAGAGTCAAGGTTAGACCTAAGCGTCAAGGTTAGACCTAAGTCAAGGTTAGACCTAAGGGTCAAGGTTAGACCTAAGGGTCAAGGTTAGACCTAAGAGTAAAGGTTAGACCTAAGGGTCAAGGTTAGACCTAAGAGCCAAGGTTAGACCTAAGAGTCAAGGTTAGACCTAAGAGTCAAGGTTAGACCTAAGGGTCAAGGTTAGACCTAAGGGTCAAGGTTAGACCTAAGAGTCAAGGTTAGACCTAAGAGTCAAGGTTAGACCTAAGGGTCAAGGTTAGACCTAAGGGTCAAGGTTAGACCTAAGGGTCAAGGTTAGACCTAAGAGTCAAGGTTAGACCTAAGAGTCAAGGTTAGACCTAAGGGTCAAGGTTAGACCTAAGAGTCAAGGTTAGACCTAAGAGTGAAGGTTAGACCTAAGGGTCAAGGTTAGACCTAAGGGTCAAGGTTAGACCTAAGAGTAAAGGTTAGACCTAAGGGTCAAGGTTAGACCTAAGAGCCAAGGTTAGACCTAAGAGTCAAGGTTAGACCTAAGAGTCAAGGTTAGACCTAAGGGTCAAGGTTAGACCTAAGGGTCAAGGTTAGACCTAAGAGTCAAGGTTAGACCTAAGAGTCAAGGTTAGACCTAAGAGTGAAGGTTAGACCTAAGGGTCAAGGTTAGACCTAAGGGTCAAGGTTAGACCTAAGGGTCAAGGTTAGACCTAAGAGTCAAGGTTAGACCTAAGGGTCAAGGTTAGACCTAAGAGCCAAGGTTAGACCTAAGAGTCAAGGTTAGACCTAAGAGTCAAGGTTAGACCTAAGAGTCAAGGTTAGACCTAAGGGTCAAGGTTAGACCTAAGGGTCAAGGTTAGACCTAAGAGTCAAGGTTAGACCTAAGAGTCAAGGTTAGACCTAAGGGTCAAGGTTAGACCTAAGAGCCAAGGTTAGACCTAAGAGTCAAGGTTAGACCTAAGAGTCAAGGTTAGACCTAAGGGTCAAGGTTAGACCTAAGAGTCAAGGTTAGACCTAAGAGTCAAGGTTAGATCTAAGAGTCAAGGTTAGATCTAAGAGTCAAAGTTAGACCTAAGGGTCAAGGTTAGACCTAAGAGTCAAGGTTAGACCTAAGAGTCAAGGTTAGACCTAAGAGTCAAGGTTAGACCTAAGCGTCTTGCATTCCCACGGAGAGTCCGGCCTCGCTGAACTTATTCCATCGAATTTCCAGATTCCAGCCCTTGGGCACGCTTCTCAAACGGCGTCTCGCGGTTAGCGCTATGCGGATGCCAGAAGCAGTCACGATGTCACATGGTCAAGGTGAAAGCGGGACGCACGTGCTATGTGATGTCGCTCCCTTTGCATTTAGCTTTCAGCCACGTCTGCGTTAAACAAAATACGATGTTGATATCGAAACAATTATGGGTAAGGAAATAGTCTACCAAAGATGATGTTTGTCCAAGCGTAGTAATTCCGTCTCGGGACGTTTCGGCAGCCAAACATTAAACTTCATTTCTGGGTTCACTGCTCAGTCAACATCGTATTGGTAAGATCTTTCATTGCACACAATTTCTTATATATTAGGTCAACATATAAACCGCTGGAAATACTATTTTTAAACACACACGGGAGAACGTATAAATAATAGATTAAAAACATATATATTTTAGCTTAAAGTCGTCTAATCTAGCACACGTCTTTAATAAACTCTCATCAGTAGCTTTTTGAAAATAACTTAGTGCCTCATCCTCAAGCCGCATGCAGTAGGCCGGAGGAAAGTGAGCGCACAGCTTCTTGGCTCGCGAGGCAGTACACAACATCTCAGTCGGCTCTGTTCTTCTTGCCGCTGCTCCTCAGCTATTCCTGGGCCAAGAGAAGCCTAGTTATCGTTCTCATGGAAACAAGACACCACAGTTTCCAAGCATCATGGAAATATCGCCGTAATAGGCTGGTTGAAAAGATCCCTGCATATTACGGGACACAATTACTGGGGAGGGACGGTAATTAATCCCCGTCGCTCCTAAGAAGTCAAGGGGACATCACGCAGAATACTTCTGACCCTTGCCAAGGTTGCTCCTGTCCAGTGGGATGAAACGTGCACATCTATTTCAGTGGTTCTAATATGAATGGGGAATGTCTGCTTGAATTCTCACAATCGCAGGCCAGTCCAAGTGCCCATAAAGAGACCAGCTGAAACATTCGGTTGGGGTGTGTGTTGTAGCCCTGAAGTATTGTAATACTATCGCACAGACGCTACCAAATGCACACTCTCTGGATTCCCGTGTCGCTTTGAGAGATAAGTATTCAAATATGGTTGGGTTGAATTGTTTTCTTACGGCTTTTCACACGGTAGATGAGTCCGATCCTAGACTTACAAATGCGGTTACAGATCTTGCAAATGTCGTTATTGTTGGGTGGGGGGGGGTTAAAGCAACTAGCCTTTAAGATCTGCAGTCTTCTCCTGCAGAGGCCTCACACGCAGGGGCGGAGCCACAGGGGGGGCTGGGGGGGCTCAGCCCCCCCTGAAATTTGGGGAAAGTCGGTAATCGGGTTAACCGGATATCCGGCTGCTGAAAATGCTGCAGGCTGCCACCTTGTGCTGCCCTGCAAGCTGCCACCTTGTGCTGCCCTGCAGGCTGCCACCTTGTGCTGCTGCCCTGCAGGCTGCCACCTCGTGCTGCTCTGCAGGCTGCCACCTTGTGTGCTGCCCTGCAGGCTGCCACCTTGTGCTGCTGCCCTGCAGGCTGCCACCTCGTGCTGCCCTGCAGGCTGCCACCTTGTGTGCTGCCCTGCAGGCTGCCACCTTGTGTGCTGCCCTGCAGGCTGCCACCTTGTGCGCTGCCCTGCAGGCTGCCACCTTGTGTGCTGCCCTGCAGGCTGCCACCTTGTGTGCTGCCCTGCAGGCTGCTTGAGCGGCAGCCTTTCGAACATATTAGCCACGTCAGCGGCTCCGACCTATTAATAAACTCTGCGTTCAAATCCAATAAAATTTGTTTTATACATTTGTGGTGCCCATTGGAAAACAAACACTGGATATCTCAGAATATTGAAGTCAGCCCACCCCCAAAGTCAAAATCCTGGCTCCGCCCCTGCTCACACGCCACTCATCAAAAGTGGACAAAGCGTGATGGCACAAGTTTCTCCATGTGGGCCTGTCCAGTGCAGCGAGCCCCCAGGATTGAATGTCTATCTTGCATGCTTTGAGTTTATAGCCTTCAACGTGCCCTTATAACGAAGGATTAACGATATCTATTTCGCCGAGATGAAGGTACTTTTAGTTTGTATTTAAGAGAACATGGCAACACGTAACAGGTAGGCCAAGGGAAGGACCACCATATCTCATCCGGAGGATGGGTCGAGCCATGGAAACAGATTCCTGTGCTTCGTTGGCTGTCGAGTACTGCCCCTTCAGAATACTAACTTCACATTATACGCGGTGTACAAAAATCACACACACGAGCTGTTCCCCAACCCCAAGTGCACCAGCCAAAAGGGAATGAACTTTATTTTACTGTGAAAAAAAGTGCAATAGTTTGAAAAGTAAACGCAGTATACATACATACATATTTGGGAAACACAAGGCCAATTAAATTGCACTACGTATATTATACAGTATATATAAATACAGATTTAAAAAAAAAAACTCTGCTAATTGAGCAAAGTAGTATGGCTGAACAGCATGGCTGTTGGCTGACTAATGAGCATATTCCTCACAGATTTCATGTGACAGTTCTGAAGTGTTGTGTGGTGTTAACATAACGGATGTACAAAATGGTTTAGCACAACAAATTATAAATTTAGATCAACAGTGCACACGTTGGCGTACAATTAGTTGAATGTTAGGCACGTGCTGCACTTTGGCTGGCACGGTGTATGTACGATATTCGAACATTATTTGCATTCCTTGAATAAGGGACTGCACCTATCACACTAAGTTGGAAAACACAGCTCGTATCATATTTCCCATTGACAAGCGACATTGGAAGTGTCCGTTGATGCCACGCTAATTAAACACGGCACAGAGATTAATGACTGCACGTTTGATCGGAAGATAAGGGTAATTATTATGCTGCTGCCGCTTCTGCATGAAGCAGGTGTAATTATTTACTGCCCGGTCTCCGGTATTAATGCGTTATCAGGGCGGAAAATGTAATAATCCTTAAACAAGGATGATACAAGTCACTGACACGTGGTGACACCGTTTACGGCTATGAGCACAATTGCTGCAATGGCATTATCCTTCCATGCACAATGGGACCGTGTTTGCTTTGTTTACAGCCCCAGATGCCTCGGAATATTTAATTCATGACCCCTTCTAATCAATACTAACAGCTGTAAATCAATGTTCTTGAGAGTCAGTTTGGAAAGTGATGTTGTTGGTGAGTGTCGTGAGAAAGTATTAAACGTTTTTGTAAAGTTATAAATTGTAATAAAATCTACGATGTTTAAAATTGCCAATTTAAATCTGATTGCATTTATTTTAATGGGTGTTATTCGGTCATTTATTTGCATAATTATTTGTGGGATGCTAATTATTGAATGTCTCACATGGCCGAAAGCATCAGCCTAAGAGTAAGGATGCAACTGAAAATGTGCACTAATTAAGTCTGAAAATACAATTTACATTTGCAGACAGCATATATTCATTTAACTAGACAGCAGTGATGTTCCAGTGCCTTGCGTCAAAATAATGAATCCACAACAGATCCAATGACAGCGTGAGGTTTGGAAGTGCATTTTTATATTATAAAAACGAATGGCAACCTACCATTCGTAAAATAGCCTGATTTGAAAGAGATTTGTTAAGATGAATCAGGCGTTCTATATTTATATTTATCTACTGAATTTGTGAAATGCAGCCATGTGTGGAGGTCCACGCACCTGTCCCCTGCTGCCCAGCATTCCACTCAAGCAGGAATGAGCAACTTGAGGCCTCCAGGGCTCTGAACATTCCCTCTGCACATCATCCAACCAACAGATGCATCTCCCGCATTCTTAAACTTTCAAACAGATGGCAAAGATTGGTAGACTGGGAGAGGTGGGCTGTGGTGCCCAAGAGGCTCTCATTGATTCATAATCATTTTCAAGGTTGGTTATTTCCATGCTCTGTAAAATTGCTCGATGTCTTAGAAAGACGCTTATTTTATTTGCCATTCTGTCCGACCATACTTAACCACACTGGCTAGTGTGGGCTGAAGGAGGTGCCCAAGACCAGATAAAAATAATTAGTGCTAGCTATGGCCGCCGATCCACCCAAACATTTATGAATTGCCTCAACATTTCCCAAAAATTCGTTGACGTTTTAAAACAAGTTAATAGTTGCTCTTGATAAAACCGTATATAATGGTATTTGGTTTGTTACATGTAATAAATGTTTTAAAAACTCAAATGGTAGAATAAACACACCCATCAAAGGTGACATGTGTTTTCTTTATTTAGTCAATGCGTGGCAAACAGAGCGATGGTGCACACGCTACAAGGCTAGCACTCGGCGAGATACAACAGAAACGAATGGTGCACGTTACACAACTGCACAATATGGGTAGACAGCCGCTTTCCGAAGGGGGGGGAGTCAACAACTGTAAATACTCACGTGTGCACGCAAGTTATTTTACATACTTGTTCTAACACTGCCAAATACAGTACTTCAAGCCAGCCATGTGGGCAGATATCTCCAGATTTACCACTCTTGCAAACAACCAGTTCACACATTCAGTACATGTAAACCATTTGTATTACACAAAATGCACCTACAATACAATAATATACAATCATTAAGCGTTCTACAAACAGGGTATGGATATATATACTGTATAGCTCTCTGACAAGTATACTTCAAATACATCAATGACTTTATACAGAAGCTTGTTAGACTAAAGCCCTAACCACCAAGTGCTTAGAGATGTAACTGCCGAAAATGGTCACCCGCATCAGGCGAAAAAGATCAGTTCTGGGATCTGGCCTCCCTGCACGCCAGTGCCGTTGGTGCTGTCCGACGAGCACTGGAAGAGGAAAGTGACCTTGCCGCACTGCACCTCCGTCATGCCCTCTTGCCCGAAGTAGCTCAGTTCGTTCCCGTCCAGCACGGCGCTTGCCGTGTAGAACGTGTCCGGCTCCACTTGCACAGGGTGCTCGAACCACACGGGGAATGTATTACTGGAGCCATCTGACACGAACTTGGTCAGGTTCTGTCCCAGGATCACGCCCTGCCGCTTCAGCTCAATCTTGACGGCATACTCGGCTGAGCCACAGCTGGAGCCGTACAGGCCAAAGCCTGCAATGAACACGCGCTTGTCCACAGCAAACTGAATGGAGTCGCAGCGGCCACGGTAGCGCCACTGGTTACTGCGGTAGGCCGACGATTGGAAGCGATGGCACCGCTGGGGGACCAATCCCTTCCTGGGCATCGTGGGGAACTCAAGCATGGGCTTGTTGCTGGCTGTGTACCACAGGAATATGCCATTGGTTTCCTCCAGCGTCAGGATGCCTGATTGGGCAGCACCATTAGCAAACTCTTCCACGGGCATGGCTGGGATACGGATGAGGTAGAGAGCTTTGTCCAGCACGCGCCGCCTGTTTTCCAGCGTGGACACTATTCCCCCACGCTGGCACTCTGCCTCGGCCCAGCTGAGGGCAGCCTCGAACACGCTGGACTCCCTCACCTTCAGAGTCTCCCTCTTCAAGATGGTCTCCAGCGTGTTGAAGTCAATGTCACAGAAGCCTTCCGACTTGAGCGCAAGCTCGGCCTGAGCATCTATGACCTCCCAGCAGCGCTGCATCAGGTCCGGCTCCTCAAAGAGTCTGCTTTGTGACAGCAGCACGCAGGCATTCTTGGCGCTTAGGCTCGTCTCCAAGAAGTTGACGCACGCGCGTGCCAGGTGGGGGACCATATACTTCTTTGCCGCGTAAAGGGTCGCGAGCACCGTATCTGCTTCCAGTTCAATCTCGTCGCAGTAGATGTACCTACGCACAGGCAGCATGTAAAGTTACATCACAAAAAAGTAAACCGTGCACATAGGACATAATATGTATTAAACATTCAATAAATGCGAATCTCGCCAGTGTACAAAGTTGCGAAATAATGTAAATTAAAAATCGTTAGACATACCTCATCATTGTCAAGAATGCTGCAGGATCCACATCTGGGATGTGTATTTCTTCTGTATTTTCAGCCAGCTCTCCAAAGAACATTGCATGAAAAACCGAGCTGCCAACAGCCAGTACATACTGTTGAAAATACACAGGAAAGCCAGGTTCTTAAGAGAGAGCAATAAGCAGACGGTTTTTATTTTTCGATTTAAAGCTTTTGTGACTGCAAGGATTCATCTTCTTTGGTTCTTTTGGTAAAGTCACGTAGAATGAGAATAAAATAAATTGATAAAATAAAATAACGCAATAATATTCTCACAACGTTTCGGCCACAACACAAGCAGCCTTCATCAGGTGAAGGGACGAGACTGTCTGGAGGACAGCGCTGGAGTCTGTCCTCCAGACAGTCTCGTCCCTTCACCTGATGAAGGCCGCTTGTGTTGTGGCCGAAACGTCGTGAGAATATTATTGTGTTATTTTATTTTATCAGACGGTTTTTGTTTATTTCAGATTTTCTACAGACTTGCTTTTGCTCAATGCATCCCCCAGGAGGTGACGCACCAATCCCTGCATGACATTTATACTAAGAGGCTAAGTGAAAAATAAATTGTCAAAAAATGTATTTTACTTTACACCATCCACTCTCTGAAGATGCAATCTTCTTGTCAGCAGTTCCTTTCACGGCGAAGTCAACTTGCTAGACTGTATAGAAATGTCACGCAATGTCTAAGAGCAAAAGTTCTTCACTACTGGGCGTTCTTGTCAAATATTTACCTTGTGTCCAGGTACTCTGCGGGACTCCTCTTGAGAACCCACCACAAAGTGCACATCAGCCATCAGCTCATTGTTAAACATGACAGCATTTCTGCAATACCAGACACACACGCGGCACACAATCAACTTTAATAATGCGTACACTAAGGCCTGCATGTTGCTTTCTGTTTAATTGAAGGCAGTGTTTGAAAAAAAAGTATACATTTAAATATGCATAAAGTAATAAAGCAAGAAAAATAATGCAAATGCATACATGTTTTTTTAAATAGTTTATCAAGTTTGATGGATGTGGGATACAGTAAAATCATAACGTAACATTTGCTATGAATGAACGTAATATGCTCCAACAATAATACTAATCTGAAAAATACAGTACTGTACTAAATACATTCAGCTCGTCAATCACAGAAAAATTAAACTATATTTTTCTAAATATCAACACTGGTGCTTCCAGTTATGACCACACACGCTGTTCTCATAGCCACAACCAGCATCCACCCCCCCCCCCCCCATGATTGTCAAAGCACCCTAGGTCACAAACTGGCAGGACATCACAATAACATGACATCAAAAGACCAGGACATCAAAACATGAGAATACCAAGCCAGCAAGTTCTCCAGGCCACCAGTGAGTGGTGGCACAGAACGCCCAAGTGACCCTTAGCTTACACCGATCTAAATAGGAAACTACCGGACAATATCAATTGAAGCAATCGGTCAAAGAGCATCACATCAGTACACATTAAAAACAATGTGACACCAAAAACGCAAGGGCCAACAGGGCATCAGGACACCAAGACCATCAGGACATCGGGCCACCATGACATGAGGACGCCAAGTAATAAACCCATTAACCAATGCAGAATCCAGGTGCGGCATTAGCATAGAGGGTCAGGTACTGCCGTCCCCACACGTCTGGCCGAGACGACACCCGCGTCTTGCCGTACCGTTCCCTGATGGTGGCGTAGAGGCCCTGCCAGTTGGAGCTCTGCACGTGGTTGTTGTTTACGTTGAGGTTGCGCTGCTGCTGCTGCTGCTGAGGACCCAAGCCCTGCACGCCCATGTCCTTGGTAGATGAGCCGTACAGCTCTGCTGCCATCTTCTTCTTCAGGCTCAGGGACACGAACTCATAGCACACGGGCGGCAGTTTCTTGGCCTTGCCGGTGACCTTTTTGGATTTCTTGAGCGCCTCTGGAAGCAAGAGGAAGAAGGTGAGGCACTTCATGCTCTCCCCATTCATTCGGCCGGGCATGAGGGCCCCAACGGCTCCTCCCCCGCGGCGCGGCGCTCGGGCACGGGGGCTGCTGCTGCTGCCGCTGATGTTGCAGCGTCGGCGTCGGACGGGCGACTGCGCTTAAACTCAATCATTCGCTCGCGCACTCGTTAGCTGACAGGGGCGACGAGGCGGCTGGGCTCTCCGTCATCTCCACCGCCTGCCCTGCTCTACCTGCGTGTGCGTGCGTGCAAACGCGCGCGGCTCTAACGCTCACTGCTCTCTCCCCGCCGCTCGGCTCTGTACCGCGGGAGCTCGAACGGAGCCTCTCCCCAAGGGAGGCGGGCCCACGGCGCGAGACCCCGCCCACAACGAGACCAGCCCTGCCCACAATTGGATCAACTCCGCCCACAACTGACCTAGTCCTCGCCCACAATCGCGTAAGCCCCACCCATAACGGGACAAAGCCCCGCCCACAAACGGCTCAAGTCCCGCCCATCGCGGGATAATCCTCGCCTACTGTGCGACAAAGCTCCGCTCCCCCCACTTTAACATTCTATAAAATCATTAGCGTAGTTGTGAATATATAAAAAAAGATACTGTAGATAAGTAATATAAACTAAAAAACTAAACTATAAATTTCGATTTAAATCTTTCGTGATTGCAGGGATTCATATTCTTGGTTCTTTCGGTAAAGTCACGTAGAAGGGAAATAATAAAATAATGTTGCTTTATTATTTCCCTTCTACGTGACTTTACCGAAAGAACCAAGAATATTAAACTAAACTATGTTTTGTGTTACAGGGTGAGGCCACTGGAGCTATATAGCTCTTTCTCAGAAGCGACCAGGCCACAAATGATAGCTCAGCGAAGTGGCTTATCACGTGGAAATTTATAGCAGCCAGATACTCTAAACGAGTGTTTCTAAACGTGGAGGGAAACACCGGAGGAACCCGGAGGAAAATCCACACAACCACGAGGAGAACATGCAAAGTTCAAATATACAGCAGGCGTCAAGGGTCGGGATCGAACCCACGACCTCCTGCATACCAGGCGAGGTAGTTAACATCTCAACACCGTGGCACAATGTCCTCCATGTCTCTCTACAGTAAAGTTGTTTTGTTTTTTGTTAACAAAAATGTTATTCACACAACACATCGGGCCCAACGTCCTTCCGGGAATGCGTAATTTCAGCAGCAGTGATTCAATGCGAGCAACGTCTGGACCGGATTCGACAATCAGTGTATTCATCAGTAGTCAGGCTCACTTGAATCAATGCCAGATGTTGTAGGCAAGGTTCCCTCTCTCGGTTCGATTCCAGCGGCTCCCCCCCCCCTTATTAATACTGCGCGTGTATTGTATTTAAAACAAGGCCGTAGCCATGCAGTCAACATTTGGGGGGGGGTGGGGGGACCAAATCTTCCAGGGTGTCTGGGGGTCCCAACCCAGAAAAATATCTAAATTTGAAAACTCATTTCCTGCCTAAAATAAAAAAAAATCACTAACACATGGGATGGACTTTTCATTTATTTTTTACAATAATTTATAATAGTGTATTGTATTACATTGCTCTGATTTTACTTTTTTACCTTTTCTTGTTTCATTATATGTAATGGCAGAGATTAGGGATTAATAAAGTACAACCATAACCACAAGCATATAAACAGAAATCTATGCATTGATTTATATGAAGACAAGTCCAGATATTGTGGCCAAGGTTTAGCAAATTGTTGTTTTTATTTATATAGCATAGCAATTATATATTTTTATAGCAATATATCGGGGGGGGACATTTTGAGCATATTTGAATATTGGGGGGGGGGATGTGTGTGTCCCCCCCCCAATACATAATTACGGCCTTGATTTAAAATATACATTGCACAGAGTTAGGCACCTGTGTTGCCGGCTTCATGGTCTAAATTTGACAAAAATCATACAAAAAAATCCTCAAATGAATCAATTTGGATTACACACAGGCAGGAACCATCGCCGCCCTGCTGCAAAAAAACACTTGGCTGGACCCTCCTGAAAAAAGTCTTGAGGCTCGGTGATGCTTTGCTGGAATAAAACAAAGCGGAATAATACTGTGATAATAAACACAGAGAACGTAATCTTGAATTGAAATCGCGAGGAATCAGCTAGGTGGAGGATAGAGTTCGACTCCATGGGGAGCCCCCCACCTCCCCAAGCCCCCCCCCACTACTGCACTCAAAAGTGGTGCAAACACTCAACACTTTTATCAACAGCAGTGCCTTAAATTGTTTAACAACATAAATAAGTAGTTTAACACGTAGTAACTAAAGCATCCATAATATATAGGTTTTTTTTGGGTTAGATCGCGTATATATAAAAGTGTTGTTAAACCCGCCACCACCCGACACAGCCAACTGGTAAGGTTTGTCACGTAAACAGAACGTGGCCAATTCGTCACTAGTACAGCGCACCGGTGTGTTGGAGAGCCAAGCCACAACATTTACAATTTGAGTACGACGTTTCGTCAGTAATTACAACTAGCAAATCTGGCTATCCGCCTGATGATGCTAGCTGTTTTCAATTCATATATCCATTCTATCTCTCTGGCCACACACTCTGTGGGTGCTATGAAGATGGGCAAAATCGTAATTGATTAATGTATTTTTGGCGACTCCGTCGCCTACTATAAATATTTAGCCTATACATATTTGGTCTCTCCATTTAAGGCCATTGTTACTGACACAATGAGTTCAATTGTTGTTGTTAATCCAAGGACTCTGTGGGACTCAAAACAAATCACCCCTCACGTGAACCCCCCCCCCCACAATCCCCCCCCCCAAAACCCCGCCCCCATCCCCCACACACAAAACCCCGCACTCCGCCCCCACACAAAACCACGCCCCCCCCCACCAAAAACAACCCCCGCCCCTCCACCAGAACGGGTGCCATGTGGCAATTGGATCCACAATTCCACACTCACCAACAAATGAACCTTACGGCGAATAAGCGCAAGTCAAAATCGTAATTGATTGATGTCTCTTTGGCGACTCCGTCCCACCGCGCAGCACATAAACGCCGCGACCCGCCTTGGCGCGGATCATTCTGTTGTCATGTCATGTCCAAGCGCAGCAGCGAGGACGAATGCCCAGAAGAACCAAAACTTTGATGAGTGCATCGTGTAGAGCTCGCCTCGAGGAATAGATGGCCGTATCGTTCGCCTTCAACAGACATTAAATAACGTCGCAACGCAGTTTATGCGAGAGCCGGGGGCTTATGGGACCCCGGGGTCCCGCCATAAGGTTCAATTTGAGTTCATTCTAAATGCCAACTTCGAAGTCTGCTCGCCAAGACCAGAGAGAGAGAGAGGGCTTCAGGAGAGGAGAGTTCGTGTGGTGTTGCTATTCCTTCCATCGACGCAGGCACGCGGCGCAGACTACTGTGGTTTCACTGCGTAGTCCGTAGTTTGGCTTGCACGGCCACAATCGAACTTCTGTCGATTGTCTTTAATTGTCCATTCATGGAGGTGGTGTTGCGCATCGGCCCGTTGATGTTCTCGTGCGGTCGATGGTTCCACCGGTGTCTTCGATGAGGCGGAATGTCACTGCAAATGGGGAGTGGCGATGTTGGGTCTCGAATGAGGTGTGTCGGCCTGAACGTCCGCGGTTTTGTCATTCTGTTCGCCAGCGAATAATAACGCCACCACGTCTCGTGACCAGCCTCAACATGCGTGTTGTAGTTACGAATGTACCCAAGGTTTTTTTTTCTTCACATGGGGCCACTACAAATACTATAGTATAGTACTGCATTGACAAAATATACATGAAGACACTAACAGCTCGGTGTTCTGGTTACTATATTTTACTGTAACTCAGCGGCATTGCGGTGGCTTAACTAAAGGGCTAAATTGGTTCGCCACCGGTCTTGATTTTAAATGGTTGTTTGGTCCTTCCCAGTAATGTAGCTTCAAACCCATGTCGGGCTCTGCGCGACACACACCTTACGTGAATATCTACAAGGTAAGGGATATGTATTAAATGAGTTGCATATTTAAAAGTCCCACAAGTAATGCCGATACCAGCACAGAGTCAGCGAACCAGCATAGAGACCCTTGCAAATGACCCGTCTTGCAAGGTGAAAAGGACAATTCGCAGACCCTCGGTGTTCATATAGACGTGCCTAATGCGTTCCATGCACTTATTTGCATGAATTAAACGTGGATTTACATAATACGCCTACAGTATTAGGTCGTTGATGTTTTTTTAATTTATTTTAAAAACACAGTACTGTATTCAATCACCCCTATGATGCTTCAGTGAACCATACTCCAAAAGTTGTTAAACGAAAATCCTGTTAATTGGTGCGGTCCTTTGTGTATCTCATCTGCCACTGGGCCCCCGCAAGGGAAACAAGATAATTACGGGGAGGATGATGTCACCAATTTGGACATTCAGTTACCATACCTATCATCATTACTCAATACGCTCTCCAAGTCCATGTGTTTCTCGAAGTATGGATTGTATTCCATCTCATGTTGTTTCCCCCGAGCTATATTCCAGCAACGTATAATATATAATGAAGCGACCACTGTAAGTATTGTCCGAGCTGTAAATACTTATGTTTCGATGATTTGATCAGGACACCTATGCCAAAACCTTGGGACGCGTGCAAGAATGCATGTTTGCACTTAAGTAGTATGCAGAAATATCACTCGGCAACAAGTATAGAAGCTAGGCAGCACAAGCGAAAAGAACCAACATAAGCAAATGCCTCTATTTGCTGCATTGCGTCAAGAGGCTACAGAGGTGATTACTTGTTGGTTGCAAGCATCTGAGCTCAGCAAAAGCTGTGATGCTTTGTGCATTCGACCATCACAGCATGATCACAAGATCTCATCGCAGGCTGTAATCCCATCTGTTCATTCCACGTGCCGGAGAAGGCCAATATGAGAAGGTGAATTAAAGTCATGCCCCATCAATCTCAATTCTGCCTCTGATCCAAATTTCACATATCGCAACAAACAAGCACATCGACCAATGCAGGGTAGACACAGGCTCGAGCGTGCAATACAATACGTTTACGTCGGAATACGAGAAGGGCAAGCCGCACCAGCAAGAGGTGATTGAAGATGTCCAGAAACAAAAGCCCTCAAGCACTCTAAAGCTAGTCCCAATGCCTGGGCAGTGGCTGCTTTTATCCATTGACTCGTGCCAATCAGCACACGGACATTTCTGAAGATAAACACTGATGTATCCAGTGGGTATATTTAAGCAATATGCAGCAAGTAGTCAATTACATGAAGTATGTTAGCTCATGGTTAGCATTGCTTAATAAGCTTCTGTAAGCTATTTATTTCACGATTAGTGGAAATACACGTTTAGTCATGCATTTTACACACTTCACGCATAAATGTTAGATGTGTGCATGTGTATGCATATACAGCAGTGCTGTAATTTCCTTCAGCAAATGCATTACATGTTCACTTGTGAATTTCACGTACTGTTGAGAACCATTGCTGATAATATTAATTTGCCCCGTTAAGTGCATTGGAAGCTAGGAATGCAAGTTATGTCTACATTTTTTGTAGCGATCCTAACACCTATTTTAAAAAAATATAATTTAAGCTCCTAACAAAAGCAATTATAAAACCTACGTGGCATAAAAAACAACCTACTGACATGTCAATAGGAAAGGCCTGAGGTGTGCGTGAGATCCAGTGTCTCTTCCACACAGCAGCAGTAGCAGCAAGTGAGAGCGGGTGCAACACAGTACCACCATCAAGAGCATGGACATTTCTATTTTACTCAATACATACGGCGAGAGCAGTGGCGCAGTGATCAGCGCACTACGCGAAGAACCCACAAAAAAACCCGAGTTTAATTCCCGACAAGAGCTACCTATAATCAGTGGCGAGTGATATCTGAAGTGGTCCTGGCACCCTCAAAATTCACCAACCTACACAAACCAGCGTGGTCTTCTTCTTCTTTTTCTTTCGTATGGCATTGTGAAAAGCAACAGTTTCTATTTTTTCTTAATGATCGTCATAAATGAATGCACAGGTTCCTCATCCAGTCCAATGATGTGGTTGACGCAGTGTGGATTTCAGCGATGCCGCCAGGATGTGCATGGATGGAGCATTCGTCAGTGATGTGCTTGATGGTTTAGACTTCTCCACAGTCATAGTTGGGCGATTCTTTGATCTTCCATTCATGAAATGTGTACGCGCATCTGCCGTGTTGTGTTTGAGCGCGGTTCAGCGTGGACCATAGTCGTGGAAGAGAGAATCTTGGTACTTCCACCGTCGGATCGTGAATGATGATTTTAGCCTTGGTCGTGGGGGTTCCTCCTTTAGATCTTGATGGAGCGGCAGGGTGAAGTTTTTCATTATCTTGTTGTACTCCCGTGCCGTCGCATCATCGCAGCATGGTAAAGTATGATATTAAAAATCCCTATGAAAAACAGTGCTCAAGGAGGTCTTCATCCAGCAAAAGATTTACAAACGGCTGTAAATTAGTATCGAGCTCTTGTTGAAAATGATCGCATTTTGCCCTGTTTGTATTATTTTTCATAAACGGACCCTGATAAACTGCCATCAAGGCATACGAAAGTATTATATGTGGAATGGGTTGTAACCCGGACCCAGGCTAACCACAATAGCTAGATTTGCCCTCGAGAGTGACCCATGACTTCAGACATCTCCATAATTGTTGTGAACCCATGATCACACCAAGACTGGGCCAAGCTGAATCAAGTCTCTCTGATGTGTTTTTTTTTCTTTCGGGTTGTACCGCGTGTCCGTCGTTTAGCTCCACATGGTGGCTATGGGGTTCCTGAAGAATTTCCCAGCGCGTGGAGCTGGACATTTAATTTCTCAAAGAAGCTTCAAGTATATAAAATCAGACAGAATTCCCAACACCATGCGGTACAACCTAGAAAAACACATCGGTGAAACTTGACAGTTACCTACGGACAGGCAGGGGGCGTTGGGGGGGAGCCCAACCAGCAAATGTAGGGGGCCTAAAAGTCTTGGCATAGAGCCCAACGCAATATTAATCCAATCCTGTCAGCACTTCTTCTGCTTATACAGTTTTTTGTTCATATCGACTTTGTTGAAGTCTGCAGGGAGCTCAGACTAGCATATCTCTGGAGATGACATGCTACAATCATTGTCACTCTCAGAAGCTTAGATACTGCACAGTACTTAATATACGCTGTATACGTATAAAAATGTAAATCTGTTAAGCATCTGAATTATGGTGCAGCATAGGCATATCATTTGGCGAGAAAGATAGTCTTAGGCCATTCTGCAGAATTGCACCAATCACCAACAGTACATAAAAAGCCATGCGTTTTTTGGAAAGTGCTTATAATTGTGTATTGAACAATCGCAGCGTCATTATCGAGACTGCCGTATCTGGTTCGGGTCTACGAGTGTAGGTTGTGACAGCGCCGTTGTGCGGCTTTTAACAATAGTGAGGGGCAAGGGAGGAAGAGAGCCAGGCTTTCCTCCGAGATTAGTGTTGTTATCTGGAGGCAGTTTGCTGCCGCGCCTTGCTATCCTTGCATGCCCGCCCACCCGCCCGTGTGTCTTTCTTTTATTGCTGTCTGCACCACAGCATTCATTCTGAAGGCCCAGCGGGGCTTTTTCGTGAGCTTGGGAGATGTTGTGGCCTTGCAGGGCCGATTGCAACCTAAGAGTGCCAACAGTAAGCCCCCCCCCCCCACACATTTGCATTCCTCACTTTGCTGATATTGCCCCACGTGCACACAGGGTGCGCAATTTTATAAATTTACCAACTGACAAGTGATGATTTGCACCTTAATAGTGTGTGCATTCCCATCTCATTACTTTAGCATGTTCAAAGATAATGCATTATGCAAACAAACAAGAACTAAACAAAAAAGGAAATTGGTGTGCAGTCTGTGTGCATGTTTATCATATTTGTTTGATGGGATTGTTTGTTTTATCTTCGTAGAGATTTACAGTAATTAAAGACTCTGCAACCTTTCTGTTGGGTAGTGTTCTCTGTGATAGTAGTATTTGTGCAAACAGTGCTTAAATGTATGCGCATGAGACTGAGGTAAGGTCATTAAGGCCGAATGCTTTGTTGTGATTTTGGTTATTGTTTGATTTGTGCACTGCCGTGTCCTAGCCTTGGTCTCTTGGTGTGTGTGTAGAGCTACAAGTATGCTGGTAGGAACCTCCTGGTCACACCAGCCCACGGGATTATTGTGTCCCTCCGTCCGTCGTGCATCCGAAAATGGGAGGAGTGGGGCTGGGTGGAGAGGGGAGGGTGGGGAGGGGCTGGGTGGGGAGGGGCTGGGTGGGGAGGGGCTGGTCACCCCGTGGTGCCCTTATAAAACTCAACCTTTAACCTACTCACGCCGGCTTGTGCCCGCCCTCACAGTCGGGTATATTTGCGGAATACACCACGTGGTGCCGCCGTTGAGCCTGGCCATTGACCGAGCAACCCAACGTTCCTACAAGCTCCCTCCGCAGGAATGTGTTAAGGCCGAATGCTTTGTTGTGATTTTGGTTATAGTTTGATTTGTGCACTGCTGTGTCCTAGCTTTGGGTCACTGTGTGTGTGTAGAGCTACAATAATTGTGAACAGCCTGTACTCGTTTCGATTTAAAGCTTTCGTGACTGCAAGGATTCATCTTCTTTGGTTCTTTCAGTAAAGTCACGTACAATGAGAATAAATAATAAATTAATAAAATAAAATAACACAATAAAATTCTCACGACGTTTCGGCCACAACACAAGTGGCCTTCTTCAGGTGAAAGGAACAGACCTGTCGGGACGACAGAGCTTCAATGAACGTTGTTAAGATTTGTAGCGTCTTTTAAGTTGGTTTAGAGAAGTGAGGCACCTTGACAAAGGGGTTTACATATCAAACAGGAGAATTTAGCATTGAAATAGCTGAGTAATTAGCTTGTGACTGGTCATAGAAATAGCTATGTTAAAGTCAAAGCTTACACATCCACAGAGGCACCTAGTACAAATAAAACAGGATAATTTAGCATTGAAATAGCTGAGTGATTAGCTTGTGACTGGTCACAGAAATAGCTATGTTAAAGTCAAAGCTTACACATCCACAGAGGCACCTAGTACAAATCAAACAGGAAAATTTAGCATTGAAATAGCTGAGTGATTAGCTTGTGACTGGTCACAGAAATGGCTATGTTAAAGTCAAAGCCTACACATCCACAGAGGCACCTTGGTTCTTTCGGTAAAGTCACGTAGAATAGAAATAATAAAATAATAAAAATAAAACATGATAAAATTCTCACGACGTTTCGGCCACAACACAAGCAGCCGTCCTCAGGTGAAGAAACAGAACTGTCAGATTGGAGCGCTGTCTTTCCGACAGCTCTGTTTCTTCACCTGAGGGTGGCTGCTTGTGTTGTGGCCGAAACGTCGTGAGAATTTTATTGTGCTATTTTATTTTATTAATTTATTATTTTATTCTCATTCTACGTGACTTTACCGAAAGAACCAAAGAAGATGCTTGTACTCGCTTTGGGCAAGATATTCATCTCCACGGGAGAGCAGCAGTATGCTGCCCACCACTTTAGACGAAAGTGGCCAAATAATGCACACGCAAACCTCCACCAATTGGACAATGTCAAGGCCAGGAGCGGAGCCAGGATTTTGACTTTGGGGGGGGCTGACTTCAATATTCTGAGATATCCAGTGTATGTTTTCCAATGGGCGCCACAAATGTATAAAACAAATTTTATTGGATTTGAACGCGGAGCTTATTAATAGGTCGGAGCCGCTGATGTGGCTAATAAGTTCGATAAGTTTGAAAGGCTGCCGCTCAAGCAGCCTGCAGGGCAGCACAAGGTGGCAGCCAGCATTTTGCAGCAGCCGGATATCCGGTTATCCCGATTACAGACTTTCCCCAAATTTCAGGGGGGGCTGAACCCCCCCAGGCCCCCCTGTGGCTCCGCCCCTGGTCAAGGCAATGGCTATGCAACATATAAAGACAAATGTGCACAAACTTTCTCGGTCAATATAAAAAAGCGCGATGTTATATAATTTTTTACAGCCATTTCTTAAAACAGCACTGCATACGGTTACGCGTGGTTGTTTAATAATAATTGACGTTAGTCAGCACAAGATAGGGAAGAGACGACCCCAGGACCTGTCCAGATATCACTTGCAAATGTCTTATTACATGTGGCTGGGACTCAAAACTCATGTAGCCAGGTTTATAGTGCAGTGTGCTTTAACCAGTGCCACCAACCATCAATGTTTAATCATTGGGATGTGTAAACATATATGTTGCAATTATGTAGACTTTTGCATGCCTACTTTTGTGGCTCGATTATCTATAAAACTTGTGATCTAGAGATAATGTATCCCTTTTTCTCGGATAGACAATTTTTGTGAAAGATGTACAATTTGGACAAGAAGATTACAGTATATCCAAATTTGCTATTCGGGTACTAAATGTGTCCCTTAAATGCTATATGCTATGCGACAGCCAAGATCAAAATTAATTCATCTAAGTACTCGAATGTATTACAAAAACCCATGTTTTCTCATCTAAAAAAACCCCATTTATTTGCAAACTGAGTGAGATTGCATATTCTACCGTGAGTGCAGTAAAATAATCTTGAACGTTTGTGAGAAATGTAATTTAACATTTTCCCATTCGTTCTCTACAAACTCCAAATATATTTTCTTATAGAGTAGTAAGGAGTGTTGTTAACAGCAATAACGAGGCACATTGTAACATTCGCTTGCAATATTGAAGCCATTTACTCTTAAGGGGAAAATGCAGTTAATACAGTACTGTATATGCTTACATGATTGTTCAGCTTGTGACTCGGTGTAGTTGCTGCACATTTATCATTGGAAGGCTGTTGCTTTGCGTATAAATTAGTAAACTAGCACAAGGATCTTTTCAGCACAAGCACAGAGTTCACTATCTGCAGGGAACATGCAGGCTGCTGCAGTAATATGTTGTCGACAGATAACATTCATAATGGACAAAGGATCCCAGCAGTGACAGCCAGGCCAGATGGGCACTTACTTGTCCGAGCTCAGATCTTCACAGTCTGATTTGAGTATCTATGGAAACTTTGCACAGGAGCAAGGCCACCACTGCTTGTTGATTGTGGCTAATGGAGCGCTGTCGAGAGCCACTGACGTGCTCATGTGCCTATTTTGGGCACTCACACAGACAAGATGAACCACATAATCACGTGGCACTCAGGCAATCCTTTCTGTCGAAAGCTAAACAAATCCTAGCACTACAAATGTATACATACCCTACTCCGTACAACCTATCTGGACCCAAGACCCTCGGAACAACCCTCAAAAAACATCTGTGTAAGGCCAAAATTCGGTTAAAAAAAGGTGTTTTATAAAAAACTGTATTTGCAACAGCTCCATGGACCACTTCCCACAGCATAACACAGGCTGGGTAGCCCTGGTCTATAATATACTCCAGCGAAACACAATCGAGTACTTGCTGCATATTGAAATAAGTTCCTAATCCACTTTTGTTTCATCTGCCTTGTTCCTTTGCATTTCGCACGTGAGTACCATTGGGGGACTATTTCCACGCGCAATCAGTGGATAGCAGATTACTGTCCACGTTTTGAAACCACGCCGCCATGAATGAGGCTGGCAGTGCGGGTTTACAGATGATTCACGTCACCAGAGATGTTGCAAGTCAACTTGGCGAAAGATATGACGGTGAGAATGTTTCAGGGCACTTTGGAGCTGGTTACAAAGCAACCCTTCCTTTGGACAAGGCTTAACGCTGAAGGTTCTCACCTGAAATGTGGTTATAGCTCCATCGGCCGTGATTCAACCAAGTTGTTTTACAAAAAAACTGAGAGACTGGCCATTCACTCAAGAATGTTTTCGATGAAATGCAGAGACATGACTCAGCAGCCGCACAATGCACGAATGCCGATGTGTTTTGACCGCGCACTTTTTTTTCTTCCATAAACTCAGATTTGTAATTACTCTCTTTGAAAGCATGTTCTTTTTCAAGATGTTTGTAAAGCACGTTAGCCCTCTTTCCATGTTTTCCTTTGCAAGTGCGTCAGAATCCGAGGCAGACAATGCTCTTTTTTCAGGCTTCACCACGTGATAATAGCCTGCCATTTTTAGCTTGATTGAAGTCCTTATGCAACAAGAGGTTTGCTTTGTTCCAAGATTATGTTTCACTGAATCGGAGATGTGAGATTACACTGTTGTGGGTGCACTCGGAAGGAACCATGTCAACAGCCTTTCTTTTTCCATCATTTTGTAAAAGCTTGCCAAACCATGCCATTTTGAAATACATATTCATCACCTGAGAATAATTGGCCAATACCGATCAAATTTTGAAAAAACAAAATAAATCTATATTTGAATGTAGCTGTAAATAACTTGTCCCTTTTGATGTGTACAGGTTCTTGTTCCTTTATTCATGCAATCTCAGTATCCATGTAAAGGGTTTTCATAATTTATAAATGGTTAATTTAGGCCTCGAATTGTGACAACTTGGATGACTGTATACATTTTTACGGATTCAATTGCCTTTTCAGAGTCTCCAAAACATTTGATATTCATTCGTCATTTCAAGATTCTGCTTTCATCGTACAGGTTTTATTTGGTAGATGTTTAAAACGTTTTCTACATCCAGCTTGCCTACGTTGTTAGTTAGTCTCTAAATTGTCCATTATTCTGTTTATAATGATCTTACTTTAAAAAAAGTGTATACACGTCATAGGAGGCTAATGAGTTTATAGCCATATAATTTGTTGACTGTGTTTTCGGGACATATGCATACTATACTGAATTTATTAAAAAAAGGATATAAATCTTTAAATTATAGCACACAAACATATCTGTACATATTAAAACATGACTTCGTGCATTATACATTTAAATTATTTTTTTGCCAGGACGAGCCCATTTATTCAGTTTCCCGGCTATTTTACAGGGGAGATCTGTGGCGAATGAGCACAACAACAGCGAAACAAAGACGAAAACATCAAGGTTACAGAGAAGGAAGAGATGGTCCTCAAGGAATATTGGCAAACTTACAAACGATATATTTCACGGTCGTAAACGAAACCACACAGGAATCCAAAACAATGACAATCTAATTTTTAAAAGTTAGGTACATGTGCAAGTAAGCTCTATATTTTAGTGTATCAGTGACAAACACACACGTAAAAAAAGAGTGCAAACATGTGGGAGCAAGAGACATCGTAAAGAGTTAGGTACAGGTTAAAGTATATTTCGATTTAAAGCTTTCGTGACTGCAGGGATTCATCTTCTTCGTTCTCTCGGTAAAGTCACGTAGAATGGAAATAATAAAATACAATTTTCACGACGTTTCGGCCACAACACAAGCAGCCGTCCTCAGGTGAAGAAACAGAACTGTCAGATTGGAGCGCTGTCTTTCCGACAGCTCTGTTTCTTCACCTGAGGACGGCTGCTTGTGTTGTGGCCGAAACGTCGTGAGAATGTGATTGTTTCATTTTTATTATTTTATTATTTCCCTTCTACGTGACTTTACCGAAATAACCAATAAGAGTTTAAAGTATGCTCCGTGTTTTGCTTCTATAGGGAAATAAAGAGGGGGAGTGAAAGGATGGAACCAAGCTGTAGATGAGTGGCAAGGGTATACCAGAAGCATGAAATACTTTTTTTTTACAAGAAAAGTTTGAGCAAAAGTACTTTTTAATTGGAATAAGGAGTCACAAAGGAGGATCTAGGAGGGAGTTAGAGAAACCAAATCGTCCTTTTGGTAATTGGTGGATTTGTTAAAGCGGTCCTTTAGAATGAAGACAGCCCCGTCGTTGTTTCTCCGGATATCCAAAGAGGAGAGATTCGAGTGAATATCCAGGTTGCAATGATGAGTTCTGTGTGGTGTCAAGTGCAAACCAGAGAGCATACATGCATCATGGAATGAGACGTTTTCAGGAAGATTCAGAATTTAGGTCGTAGATGGTGTCACAATAATCAAATATCGGCAGGATGGTGGCTTTAACAATACAGTATTCAGAGTCGAGGTGGAATACAGCATTTGTTTCTGTAAAGCAATCCAATATTGATTTTATATATTGTATGTTGAACTTCTTTCACACCGTACGTAGCCAACCGCACTAATTGGAGGTGCCCGCGGGGGAAGGACAACAAACTAAACAACAAAAACCAGTTCTAAAGAAATGAGTTTTCAATCTAGATTTAAAAGCGCATAGCTTCAGTGGCTTCGTAATATCGTAAGATCATTCCAGACGGCCACAGAAGCGCATCTGAATGCGCGCGAAGCAGCGACCATCTTTGTTCGATGGCAAACCAAAATCCGCTGCGAGGATGACGAGTTCGCAAGATGGTTTTACGTTCCTTAATGAGATTAGCAAGGTATTGCGATTCATTTGTGGCAAGCACTTTGTGTGTAATGAGTGCGGCCGTATATTGTATTCATTCAGCAATCGGAATCCAATGCAACTCGGCGAGTACTGGACAGACAATGGCGGAGCCAGGATTTTCAGGTGGGGGGGGGGCGGGGGGCAACCCCTCCAGCAATGAAAAATTATGGTTATTAGTAATAAGTAAGGACTTGTCCCTTGCTTTTTATTCGACGCGTGTGCGGCGATGGCGCAGCCATCGATCGAGGGGTCGAATTCGAACCGCGCTGTGTGGTCGCCATCGCGCTCGCTGAAGGTGAATGCCTTCAGGGAAGTCGTGTGCTGCATACGCAACTGCGCACAATTCTGAGTCACTTATAACTGCTTTGCCGTCACTTATTGCCAATCACAATAGTCTGAGTCCATATCATATTTGTGAGTGTCGTCACAAATTACAAATTAAATGGAGAAGCATCTGCAACTGTGTGTCTTTAAATATCTTGCACACGTAAGCCAACAACTTTAAGATTTTCAGAAAAGTCACCTGCTGAATCTCCACGATGCAGCAACACTGACAGAATTGCATATTCTCACTCACACAGGCCAGAGAAAACCTTTTGAGTACCACAGGTGTATTTTCATTGCAGCCCTCTAGCCTGGTGTAACATTGTTGTTATGCTACACTCGTGTGCACCTTCAAATCAGTGGCAGGGTGTGCAGCTCTCACTGTGTACGGTGCACGTGCCATTATTAACGGGTATATTTTTATTTGGACCATTATCTTACAGTGTCATCAAATGTCTTCATGGACAGAATGAGATGCCAATAATAAAGCTAATTAGTGTCTATGACAGACAATGTGGATTTGAGATGACGCTCCTGCGATTCAATTAAAAAAAAAGCTTTATTTAGTTTGGTTTACTCCTTTGGAACTTGACCAAAAACGTATTCAAGACAAATCGCAACGCATAAAAGCCAAATCTCTCAAGAGCTGCGACACGTTTGGCACTTGCAACATCACGTACAAAAAATGTTTTCTCTCCTTTCGTTTTGGAGACACAATTTGACGTGAAAAGAACAACGGCATAGCCCCTTTAGAGTTCTCAGTGCATGACGTGACCTTAAGATGAATGCTTGGCGAGACAACCTGGGCCACTGGAGAAAGCCACGGAAGTACGATTGATTTATGGGGCACGTGTATAATGCGCCTGCCACCGTGAGTGTGCCGAGAAGAGCCGCTTCAAGCAACCCTTGGCATCTCCGATAAAAGTAGTGTGTCTCTCTCCTAAGTCCAGGTGGGCTAAGTGCTACCCCGCCGGGAACAAAAGATAATAGAGTTCCACGGGGCCCTCGATGCTATAATTTTGAACGTAGTCACAGATCAACGTGGACTACCTCGATATGGATTTAATAGACTGGAGTGGATGGGAACTAGTTGTGCTGTTACAGATCCGCGATCGGAAATGAGGAAAAAAAGGTATTTAGATTTCAACTATCCACACAGAGGACTGTAGTTACCTTGCCGAGTGAAACCACACGGCTACATCTCACAAAACTATACATTGTTGATATAAAAGGGTCCATTCTGAAAGTGAAATGAAGGGAAATGCTAATAAGCTGACTCTTCCTAAGGTTCCTGTGTGGTTAACCCAAAATGAAAGTTTAATAGTGGACTGCAATTAATACAGGCCTGGGTAATTAGGCAACACTGGATACTGTCAGAATAAATTAAGCTGCAAACTGAAAATATGAACTCCGATCATGATCCCAACTTAGCAGATACTCCCTACAGGGAAAGATAAAATTTAAGACAGATGCCAGGTAAGCTTAAATAAAATATTCGCTCAGCATCTACTTTAACATTACTAACCCTTTATAACCTCTGAAGAAAACTGTATAAATATACTACAAGACAACCAAGGGCAACTTCCATTTCCATACTGGTCAGTATAGAACAACGTTTTTACAGACACTCAAACACTCTGCTGGATTGCACTGAGCTTCAAAGAGAATGTTAACAGATTTGACACTTCATGAGCAATTATTGAACTGAGCTTTCATTTCCCCCCCTCTTGCTTCCAAAACGTATCTCGTGGCAAATGAAGGTCACCCTGTAACAGTGAAGACAAAAGCCTCCGTGCGGCCTTGAGGAGGGCTCCCATTTAACTGTCAAAGGCAATATCATTGCTCTTATTATTGATCAAGCATCGCGTCCTTTTCTACAGTAAAACGACCTCATCACTATAGTTGCCAAATGTGTGATTGTATTGAAATGGTGTGCATTAGCTGAAGAGAATATATATAATTGGAAGGCGTTATCAATCCCCTGCCTGATAAAGGCCCCCTCACGTTGGATCAGACACAGGGACTGTGGGACCACATGTCACCACACTGGAGGGACAGGTTCGGATGTAATTTGCCAGAGCTGTTCGACGTGGCCAGGAATCAAACTCGCTGGATTCATAACACAGTGCGATAAACCACTGGGTCACTTTGACACCCCTGAAAAGAATATATGGAAGGAATTATACCACTCCACCCACCACATGCTATTACCATGCAGGATAATAAGTAGCCAAGCTACTTCCAGCTGCATAAACGCCCTTTTATGTGGCTCACAAAGTGCCTCTATAGGTACCATTTGTGTATTGTTTACATTGGTAATTTGCTTAATAATAAAAGCATTTTGTGAAGGTAATGAGAACTGTATATCAAATCCCACATTCACATTGGCATACTGTTATAAAACTGTAATGTAGACTGCTGGTATAACAATGTAGAATGAGCATAAGGGGGCAAAAAATGGATATAAAAAAAAACTTACAGTATATTTTTGTTAATGGAGGGGATGGAATGGTGGAGCAGTGGTTGCACATGAATAGCAACAGAGGTGAGTGGTAACTGAACAAGTCTCGGCCTCGCCAACCCAGGCTGACCAGCGTGGTAGAGTACGGTGCAAACAATCCCAATGAATGACAGTGTGGGGAAGCCTTAATCCAGAAGTGCGTTGAAAATTAATAAAAGTGAACGCTTAATGGTGAAGGTGGCCTTTTGGTAACTTGTGACACTCATACTTTATATGTACGAAAGTATGTTATGTGTATGCTGTACATCAAGGCCATAGCCAGGGAGTCAACATTGGGGGGGGGAGGGGGGCAAATCTTCCAGGGAGTCTGGGGGTCGTCCCCCCCCCAGAAAAAAAATCTAAATTTGAAAACTAATTTCCTGCCATTTCCTGCCTAAAATATAAAATAATTCACTAACACATACGATGGGCTTTTTATTTATTTATTACAATAATGTCTAATAGTGTATTGTATTACATTGCTCTGTTTTTTTCTTTTTTTACCTATTCTTGTTTCATTGTATGTAATGGCAGAGATGAGGGATTAATAAAGTACAACCATAACCACAATTATATAAACAGAAATCTATTTAATAGCAATATATTGGGGGGGGGGGGCATTTTGAGCATATTTGAATATTGGGGGGATGTGTCCCCCCCCCATATATATTCTAATTACGGCCTTGCTGTACATGCACGTGTATTCACACGACAGATATGTACACATACTTGCCCTTTAATGCGGAAGTGAGCCTTTGCCAAGTACAGCAATGGCAAAGGGAATTTGGTTTGGATGCACTTGTGTGCTCCCCTAAAGGCAGTGACACTCGCACAACAAAGGTATAAGTGCTAAGTATAGAAACAAATTCAAGTGAAGTATATTGCTATACTCTTTGGTTCTATTGGGTAAAGTCACGTATTTTCACCTACGTGACTTTACCCAATAGAACCAAAGAGTATGGATCCTAGCAGTCACGAAAACTTTAAATCTAGAAGTATATTGCTGCCAACAGACTGTTACATTTCACCTTCTCATTTGGATTACACCTACATACAATTCCACCCGGTGCCTACTTCACAAAGATGCTGTTCCCTGATCAGGCTAAGTGTTATAAGGGCTCTATTTATAGCGGCCATACTCAGCTGTGACAATGCACAGTGTAAGCTTGGGACCCTGAGATGTCCAACGGCAGGGCAGGCGTATAAGCAGCTGAGACAGTCAGGCTGTGGCAGATGGAGCACTCTTTCACAGCCCAGCAGTGGAGCTTGTCTGCACAGTGGGGCGTTCACAAGGCCAGGTCCACAATGGCCAGCAACACAGGCGCCCTTTATTGAAGGGTCCGAAACCCTAGTGGTAAAAGTCTTAGATAATTGGGTTTCGCTTACGCATGGTCACACCTACAAAATGAAGTAATTTTTTTCCACTTTTTATTTGCAACCTATTCTTACTTTTCAGAGGCCTGCTTGCCCATTTTCTATGGCACGGAATGTAATTTATTAGTGGCTACAGTGGTGTAATGTAGCACAGTTTCATTTGGCAGGTTGCTGTAATAGGGACATAATTTTATCCCAGCAGCAATGAAAGTAATGGGCACTGTATAAGCTCACGAGAGCTGGGAATTATTTTCTTTAGCTTTATTTAAGTTGCACGTATTTACACTTAAAATAAAATGAAGCATACATTTTAAAACTAACTCTGTAACGCACTCGCTGTATTTAAGAGCGCAGTACAAATGTCTTTGCTAACGAAAAGCTAATAAACTATCAAAAAGTACAAAGAGTAACGTTTCAAAACGTTTCAAATCTCACGCAAAATTACACTGGCTAAGAAAATCTTGCTGGCCGTATTCTGATCCTGAGAAACACCACAGAGTTAGAAAACGAGGAGGCAGTGGGACGGAAAGGGCACGGTGAAGAGATTCACCCATCAGCAATGTCGAAAACACCATCACATGTGTCTTCAGCACAGGGGAAGGCGGTTCTGCCAGATCGTACTCCAGCGGGCTGCAAACGGAAGTCTACCGGGAGGGGAAAACCCATTATGTTAGCGATGGACAAACCAATATGTGCACCGCACAAGATGGAGAATTGGATGTTTTAAAATGTAAGGCTGGAATATGTCGGAGCAAAGGAGATCATGGCTTGCGGTGTTGCAGCCCCAGCAGCTGATTGAGTTACACCTCTGCAGTGCTTCTTAGGGCGGCACCTGACAAACGTTGCACACCGGAGGCATACTCAATAGTTAATGCTCGTCTTCCCAGGGTACACAATCTAAAAATACCCTGAAGACTTGGTCAATCTAAAAGCCAGCTGCGCTACGAGTGGAATTCTGGTATGAACCTGCAAATAGCTAATGCTGCACATGATTTGGAGGTTTGGGTTTTCAGATAAGCAGGAATGTACCGAGGCTTGGTTAGGTTAAGTTGAAAGAGAAACAGTGCTGCGGCAAAATGGACCCTGGAGATCACTAGCATTGGTGGCCATTATCCCAGACCCATTTGAAAATGACTCAACGGTCCATTTGAGTTTGTGCGTGACTGGCTGCAAAGAAGATTGGTTTATGAGGCAGTGTCATCAACTGCCAAGGTGAATGAGAGCTCAGGATGTTTAGAGAGTTTAATACGAGGTGAGGTGATGTAACAGTTCCTTGGGGAGCCTGCGAGAAGCAAGGCCAAGAGCTGAATAAAGAGCTCTGGACAAGAACACTTGGGGTGTCGTTACTAAAATTGCACGAAAATATCAAAGCTGAATTATTTATAACCCACACCACTGCACTTAACATATTAAATTTGACAATTTAGTGTGATGTGCCTGTGTAAAATGTTTTGAGAATTAAACTGTAGTAGTCATATCGCAATGACTATTTCACACAGGAAGACCAACTTAACGGAGCCGATGCTGATGAGTACAGTTCTTTGATGTGAGCCACATAACCCACGACCAACAGCCATAATTTAAGCAATTGTGGCAGCTGCTAACCATATCACACTGTGAAATACGGAGCAAAAAGCACAATCTCCAACAACAGGCAAGCTCCCCCAATCTCCTTTCCATATAGTAGCAGCTGAAACACAATAAGCCTGAGGCAAATTCTAAAAACAATCAGCAATTAAAAATACAGTACTGTACTTACATAATTAAAACCAATGGCGCAACAAAAATCTACAGTGGATTTCGTCTCATTCATCTACCGACCCCCCCCCCCACCGCCAATAGTGACTTCCAGAACAAAATTAGATTTTTGGAGACCGAGTATGCTGACAGATGAGCAGGTGTTTGCTTGATTAATTGGCTGGGTGGTCACTGCAGGCACGGCCGATTGCCGAATTGGGAATCCTGCGCGCAATCCACTCCGTTTTGTGTCTCGGCGTTGTGTGTGGCTCTTGAGTGATGTCGAGAGCCGCGCTCCCACAACGCCTCAAATTAATCCCAGCAAGTATCACGAACCCCTGGTCATGTGGCGCTCACCGTGGTGGAATATTTAAATAAATCATTCCAAATTGATGAATATAATTGATTCAGACCGGGATTGAACTCAACATAAAGTGTGATTTTTTTTATTTGCTTTGGTATAGGTTTAGGAAGACCGAATGCTTAAAAATGCTGTATTTAGCTGCTAAGAGTTTAGCTGTTGCCCTGTGGATATTTATAATGTATGTACTGTAAAACAAAGAAAACACACAGTGCGTTGCAGCTGTGAATAAAAGCAATAATTCTCAGGAATCCCATTTTTTAAATAAACTACCACCTACTGTGTACATTCCTGCTGGGCATATCAGTCAACCGGGAACACCCGGCCATGGGCAGACAGCTGCTTTACCCCCCCCCCGTCCCTTAACAGCACGCACAGATACGTTTATTTTAGGTGATAAACTAAGGAAACATTTAAAAACTAGGAACGTGGAGACACGAGGGCATCCCATTGGAGGAGGCAGAGTTGTCTCATCATCCACGTCAGGTGCGTCTCATTGAGTCTAGACGGAAGGAGGCGATTTACATTCACGTGGCCATCTCCTCCACCCAGCACCCACTGGTGTGGATGAAAATAAAACACGTGGCAGACAGCACTGTCTCCTGAAACGAGAATAATCAATGCCCAATTACCGATTGCAAGGTATTTAGAAGTGTGTTCGTTGCCACTGTGCTGTCTGTTTGTGTCAAGGAGGGGGTGCTGCTGGGGAAGTGGGCGATAGGCTGCGAGTTTTACAGCACGCAAAATTGGGTTGGGGGGGGGGACATTCAGAGAAAGGGCCCCATGCCTGGGGAGAGGAGGCGAGGGGGATGTGATGTGGGGGGCCCACAGGGGGATCGTCCAAGCCACCAGATGCCAGGCCATTGTCTTGCGATTGGGCACAGGGCTCTCAGAGCAAGAGTCCAGCACTCAGCAGGTCCCTCCTGTAGCCTTCCGACTCATTCTTTGGTGGCTTTAAAGACGGTCATTTCGTGAAGTGGACCGCATGTGGCTAAAGCTGGTCTCGAGCCACGTCCACCGGGCTGCTGCTGCGCTTCGTTTAATGATGATGTGCCGCAGCTGGTTGTTTAAACCTCCTCGTACTACGGAAGGGGAAAGTGCTGGATGCACACAGATGGCTGGAGGCAATTCCAGAAAAACCATTACGACACGTGTTCAAAATCACAGTGAGGCATTGTTAGGCAGTTGCTTTCACCAACTTGAACAATAACGACTCATCAATTATCATCGCCATCATAATCATCTTTATTTTACTATTTATAATCATGTAAGGAGTGAATATACATTTTAAAAAGAGAAACCTGTATAAAAATGTATGGCAATGCTATGGTTGGAAACATACTTACGAACTCCCCACTTATGAACCAGCTTCCATGAAATATTTTTTTTAAAACTACGTATATTGAATTAAAATGCAAACTCGCACTTTGTTCAGCAGAGTAATCCTCTGCGAGATGTAACGAGTCGGCCTCGCGCTGTGTTTGTGCATGTGTGTCCGCAGTCACGTGTGTGTGTGTCAAAGTGAGTGGGGAGCGGTAGTGTAGTGGTTAGCGCGCTGCGCTATGAACCTGGCGACCCGGGTTCGATTCCCGCTCACGGCCAACACCAGTGACGATTATCTGAACCGGTCCTGGCCATCTCCGAGGTGGACACAGCCTCAAATGAGTACCTGATGTAATGTGTAAGCATTGCTACTGAGGAGACAAAGGCGGGCGGGCGTAGTGCTGACCACCCACCCCCTCATGTGCCGTGCCGGCCTTCAAAAATGCTCACTAACAGCACTTGCTCCAATAGTCTGTTAAGGCTATACAATGGATCTTTGTCTTTTCTTTTTTGTGTGTGAAAGTGAGTGTGCGCATGTGTGTGTGTAGTCCGGCAAAACAACCCCCTACCTCTTCGTGGTGCCGGACGGGCAACGCTGTCGTGGTCAGTGCTGTGGGGGGAGGGCCAATTCAAATTGGCCTTTCTACTCATGGCGCTTGTGACCACCACAGCGGCTAAATGGGGGCTGTGGACGGGTGCGAGGGGCTGGTAACCCCTCCACCTTCAATTAACTTACCGTTAAACCACGACGGCTAAATTTAATTAATAAGCTTGTGCTGAAGGCCCTGGGGGGACAGGCGTCTAGGACGTCTCCTGGCCAAACCTCATTTGGCGGAGCCAGGAGACTGAATCCTTACCCGTGGGGCTCCTCCAGAAACAGCAAAAAACCACTACGTGTGGCCACGTGGAATGTTCGAACGCTCTCTGCGGAGGAGAGGCCGCCATTCCTCTGTCGGGAGCTGGACCAGTACCGCCTGGATCTCTGTGGTATTCAGGAGGTCCGGTGGACCGGCTCTGGCTCCTGCGACCATGAGGGGTGGACAGTCCTCTTCTCGGGGCAGGAGACTGCCAAACAACAGGCAGTGGCTCTTCTTCTTAACAAAATAATGAAGGGGGCGTGGGAGCGTGGCGGTGAGGTGTGGGAAGCTGTAAGGCCCAGGCTACTTTGGGCTTGCCTTCCTATCAACCAGAGGCGAGGAGTGGTAGCCGTGGTTACTTATGCCCCCATTGAAGACGAACATCCGTGGAGGGATGCAGGCAAAGCCCATAAGTCAGATGCCTTCTATGACCTCCTGTCACAGGTGCTAGCTAAAGTGGCCCCTCGGAACAGAGTCATCTTGTTGGGTGACTTCAATGCCCGAGTTGGTCATGATGCTGGCACCTGGTTTGGAGTGACTGGAAGGCATGGGCCAAATCAGCTCAATAACAAAGGCAGGAGGCTGCTAGATTTTTGTGCAGCCCATGGGCTTGTAATTACCAACATGCTGTTCCAGCATCGGCGCATCCACACATCATGGATACATGCTGGGTCCCAGCAAGAACATCTGCTGGACTACATAGTGACGGACCAGTGGATGCGAACCCATGTCCTTGATACCAGGACCCACCGTGGAGCTGATCTGCCCACTGACCATCGACTTGTCATCTGTAAGATGCGCCTGCCATTCTTCCACTCCGGTGGTGGGTGTACACCCGGGACCCCATTCAAACCCTTAGTGGCATGGTCTCAGCTAGCTCTTGGAAGTTGCAAGCGAGAATTTCATCATCGCTTGCGGCTGGGGTTGGCATCGTCCCCCACTCCTCTTGATGTCGAGGGGAAATGGACGAGGTTTAGGACTGTGGCTCATGCAGCTGCAATGGCTGCTTTGGGTACACGGTCCAGACCTCCCCAGAGACCCTGGCTATTAGAGGAGGTGTTCAAGCTGGTTGAGAAAAAGCGACAGGCCCTCTCTCATCGGCTACAGCATCCCACGTCGGAGAATGAGGAGGCTTACCGCAGCCTTCGCTCGGAGGTTCAGAGAGCCGTGAGGGGCTGCAAGGATGGGTGGTGGTCGCGGGTTGCTGAGGAGATGGAGTCTGCCTCAGTTTGCCTGCGATCACAAATCGCTCTTTAATTCCATCAAAAAAGTAACCTGCAGCGCCACACCTATTACCATCATTAGGGGAAGGAATGGTGATCCAATCTCCGACCCCCAGGAACAGGTTTGCAAATTTGCTGAGCATTTCTGTGAGGTCCTGGGGGAGGGGACATCCCTCATCCTGGATAACGTGGGACAAAGTGGGGATGACCCTGCCGAGGCTGCGGTGCCTCAAATATTGGAAGACGTCACCCCCTGTGAGTGGCTGGCTGAGGTGCCATCTGTTGAGGAAGTACTGAAGGCAATCCAGAGTCTGAGACCAGGAAAGGCACCGGGCAGAGATGATCTCCCAAGCGAAATGCTGAGGGAGGGTGGCGTTTGTGCACAGACTGCCCTATATGACATCATAACAACAGTCTGGACCACTGGACGGGTTCCGCAGGATTGGAAGGATGCCCTGGTGGTCCCCCTCTTTAAGAAGGGGGACCGCACAGACTGTAACAACTACAGGGGCATCTCACTCCTCAGTGTGCCGGGAAAGGTCCTGGCAAGGATTATTCAACATCGCCTAGCCAGGCACACTGAGGAGAGATTTGCGGAGCCCCAATGCGGTTTCAGGAAAGGGCGGTCCTGCACAGATGCCATATTTTCTGTCCGTCTGCTACAGCAGAGGTGTAGGGAATTCCAACAAGACCTACATCTCTGCTTTATTGACCTGGTCAAGGCCTATGATACCATTAGTAGGCCTGGGCTCTGGGTTGTTCTTCATGCTTTCGGAGTCCCTGACCCTCTGCTCACGATCATTAAGGACCTTCATGATGGTGAGCGGGCCCGGGTAAAACTACGTGGCCGGGAGTCGGAACCATTCGCTGTACACCTTGGGGTGCGACAGGGATGTCCTCTGGCTCCCACATTATTTAACATCTATTTTGACCACGTAGTTCGTGAGGCCTTCAATAGCTGTACCGGAGGAATTTGCATCTGGTACAGATACAATGGGAGGCTAATCGATGCCCGGGTGTGGTCACAGGATGGCTCCCTATTGCTAAACCATGTTATGTATGCCGATGATCTGGTAATCGCTGCTCACTCAGGAGGAGTTGGAGGCGCTGCTAAACCTGGAGCTTGCCACGAAGAGGTGGGGCCTTCCATCAGCTCCACCAAAACTAAGTACCTGCCAGGGTATTTTATACCATCGGACACTCCACCCCCACAACTCCCAATTGGTGATGGGGCGGTTGTGGAGAGAGTGGAGAGTTTCCCATATCTGGGCAGTGTGCTTATGACCGGCTCCGGTTTAACAGCGGAGGTCTCACTCCGAATCAGTTGAGCGGCATTATCTTTTCATCGGTTGCGTAATGCTGCGTGGAATCTTTTGGTATGTCGCTCCACACGAAGCATTGAGTCTTCTCGGCCACGGTCATACCCTCCCCTTCTCTATGCTTGCGAAGCGTGGACTCCCCTAATGTAACATCTACGCCGGTTAGAAACATTCAGGCTGTTAGAAACATTCACACACTGTGTGTTAGCCGACTCTCTGCGTTTCATTACATTACACTTCTTAATTTTACTAAATTTATTGCCAAACTCCCTACTTGTCTCTCTAAATTTCTCCTTGCTTATCTGTTCCACACTTAACTTCTAATTTAGCAATCTATGGAAGAACGTTAATCAACCAGGCTATGCGTTAACTGTGTGTTAACCGACCCTCTGTGTTGCATTGCATTACACTTCTTAATTTTACTAAATTTGCTTTCTCAAACTTTCGATTTTCTCCTCTCTGGAAAACAGCAGCAGTAACAACAAAAACACTTGCAAGGCCCACCTGGTTTTACAACTCGGTAGGCTCATGACTGAATTTCCGAAAATGTAATTTTGCATTAATGCGGTTGAACTTCATAAAAATTCACACAACCTTTCAATGAACCCCCCCCCGCCCACGCTTAATGATGTAGCATTTTATCCATGGAAAGCAATTATTCTAATAGCCCGCAGATACGCAATTGTGTTGCTGCAATTTTTAATATGGTGACATTTTCAAACTCACAAAAGAGATGTTTTTCAAGTTTTAATTCCAAGGATAAAAAGTGTGGCTCAAGAGAAAATTCTGGGGCGTTAACTCCTTAGGGAACCAAACTTGCTTGGTGTTGATGCGTGATACGATGCCTAAGTTTCTGCTCTCATTATTCATCTTTGCTGTCACTCTAAATGTGTTGCATTGCCCTATGTCTGACCTCAGTTTGCTTTTGTTGACTTTTTCCAAAAGCATGTTCTGCCAGGCAGCGCTGTGGTAGTGTGCGCCACTCATAATCAGAAGGTCCCAAGGTCAAATCCAAATCGTTGGTTGACTCAGCCTATAACCCTTCCTGGCACGATAATATACAGGCTACTGTGTGTGGGAAATCAACAGCGTCTGTGCTATGGAAAGGCTGCCCACCAATAGCGTTGAGCACCGCCCATTACTGATTTTAGAATTAAAACACCTTGACATGAGCTTTTCAAAATTGACAGCCCAACATTACCAATGTACCAAGTCAGTTTAGTCATAAACACAGTCCATGACTAAACACACAATTCTCCAGCATGCATCACTGAGGCACATTGGTAATTTATAGATTTCAAAAGAATGATTCAAGTGACAAGCTGAATCGGACATGAATGAGAAAGGCACACAGTATTGCCAAGCTCTCTATGTGTGAATATGAATACTGGAGTTGTAGTATCAGACATGGCATGTGCAGATTTCCCACCGTACAAAAAAAGTAATTCCACTGGCGTGTGTGCACGACCTTTATACTGAGCTTGAAATGTCTCTCACAGAACAGCAGCTGAGCAAGGCCATTTGCCAACAGTGGTTCGTTCTGTATAGCCACAGCCATGCTACACCGACTGATTTTCATCCTAAGACCTAAGACAGAAGAAACATGTATAAACTGCTTCAAGATCAATTAATTATCATCAACTGTGTAGCACTTGCAGCAACAAGACATCAGTCAGGCCACCATCGCCAGAGATATCTTTAAATGTCACCGTTGTGACCAGATCACAGCTGTGTGCTTCAATTAAACCCTAGCCTGTCACAAGCCAAAGGGCAGCGGTCTGCAGGATACCTTCTAAGCGAACATAATTTCAATGGTGCCGGGTTTTTTAAAGAAAAAAAAGTCAATATATCGTTAATAAGCCAGCAAAAGAACACGTTGATAACATTTGCATTATTTTAAAGAAACAAGCACAAATATGCATAATTTCACTTTGACTAATTAAAACACCACATTGCCATCACTTCTCATTAATTCACGCTGCTGTTAATAGACGGAGAATCTAATCAGCAAGTGCAGCCTGTGCTTCATTTAAATATTAAAAGTATAAATTGGAAACAGATTGCAGAAGGCGAGAGTAGAGACATTGGACAAAGGGGGATCTGGCAGCGTTGTGACAGCATCCCCCTCCCTGGTGGCCGAGAGGCATCTGTCAGGGCTGACAGGGGGCACGCGGCAGGGACTGGCGCAGGGCTCCTCGCCGTCACGACCGCCGTGGCGGAACTTGGGGTCCGCAGGCGCCCGCTCTCTCGCCCGCCCGCCCGCCCGCCCGCACTCAGCCCAGAGCACAGCATTTCTCGTCGAGCCGGGGACACGGGCGTCGTGTGCCAAGCAGGGATTTTGGTAAAGCCGCAAACTCACTGGCCGCTTCCATTATTAATCCCTAACAAATTCCAAAACAACCGCGGAATTTCGATAGCTGCTGTTAGCCAACGCACTCCTGCACGCTGGCGCACAATAGGCTGTTTTTTTTATTATAGAAGCAAGCCCCCCCTGGAAATCCAGCAGCAGCAATTACAAGTGGCATCTTATTTTTATCACTTAAGTGTAATAATAACTTACAATGCAGTGTGTATTTAAATTTCTATACAATGTTTGATAAGAGCATTTTTTTAAAATACAGTAATTTGTTAAAGTCGTAAATTGAACCTACAGAATGATGCCGTTTGTTATTTAAGCTGGAATTTTCCCTTATAAGGGAAAATTATCAAGAGTTTGTATTCTAAGGACACATTTTTTTTTTACGAAACTAACATCAGTGCAGCCACAGTAATTGTAGTTAAATCCTTATTTAGCTCATCAGCTGTTTGATATGTGCAACGCGCTAATGGGTCTGAATGACTATTACAGCGATTTATCCATAAGATCTTTGTACTTTATTGGAAGTCTTGTGGGTAGGCCTCAGATGTCTACCCCAGTCCTAATCCACATCATCATAATCAATAGATATTATCTAGCCACCCCTCGATGAAGGTCCATATCGTCACCATCTCTCGTGGTCGTGGATGCCATAATCCATCTCGCCGTTGCACATAAGCTACGTAAACTCAATGCCCAATTTCCATGGTGGTCATCCTCTTGGCCATGTCCTCGTTTGGCTGCCATTCTGTGACCAGTTTAGTACATCAGCCATCCTTCCCTAACAAAATTACTTTTCTTTGCAGTCAATATTACAGTATGTCTGTAATTTGCATTTTTCTCGAATATATGTGTTCATCTTTCTGTCCCTTAAAGTGTAATTCCCAGAATGCACCTCAACACGCTTCTTTTTGTACTCGTCAGCTTTTGCTTAATTGTGTCCATATATCCGATCCATTATGTACTACACTAACAATATGCCCTGGTTGAAAACGTTTTTTGAGGCATATAGGCATGTTGCTCATAATTATCAAACTCAAGGCGGTACTCCAAAAGCACTTAATCATTTTTAAGTTTGCAAATCCAAAAAGGAGTCGGGGAAAAAAAGACACTCTCACCCATACTATTCATGGTGACATTATAAGTTTTCCTTACCTCTTACAGAGTGTTATGCACTGACAAGAAAAGGGATGTTTGCTCTGGCCAACTTTCAACGAGTCAGGTATTTTGTTAATACAAGTAACGGCGCATTTATCTGGATGGCTGCACAATATTTTCCGAGACATAACTCAAAGGTACAATTAAAACTCTTGTGGCTTGGGCAGGAGGGATGCTAGCCGCTGGTCAAGAATAGTCACAGCATATCAGCCAATGAATGTAAAGCGTCCAAGAGTATGGCCACCGTGGAGATGGAGTACTGAAATCAGCTCGTGTGCTGGTGCTGGTAAATTGTTACATCACGCGGCAGTGAGATAGGGTAATGGCTTGGGAAGGCTTTCATCCAGCAGTGAATCGATCATGGCTGCTGCTGATATTTGCAAAGACATGTCACCCAGCGTTTTGTCCACATGACCGACACGACCCCTGAGTGTGGTAAGGTGCTGACAGCACAATGTGCTTCATCAGGCACATTGTTTTGGAACTCTTTGAACCCCAGGAGAGCCTCCAGGCAGGCATGCGCAAAAAAAGCACATCTACAATATTACGTGCTATACACATGGCTCCCGAAACACAAAGGGCTGCTTGGCTTGGGTTTTTTTTTATATAATCTGAAGGAAGCGAACTGAGCTTTAGCCTAACACCATCGCATGTGTGCCTCACAGGTTGATTTGTTATCTGCTTTAAACTCAAGAATCTGAACCCCATTTATATAATTCTCTTTCAACCAGATAAAAAAACACAATGACCAATAAGACCACATACAGTACAAATAGGATACATCCATTATAATCTATTCTGTCTGATCAGAACTCTCTTCAAACCATCTTCCAATGCACTGCAACTAAACATACAGGACAGCATTTTAAAATATTTTTTATCAATAACTTATAGTGCTTCATCAACCCACTGCTTAAGGCCTCCCCAGAAACGTCAGTCCTGTGGGTTATTTTACTACACTGGCCAGCGAGGGTTGGCGGCACATTATTGTATATATGTTCAATGCTCCAGAAAAAGGTAATACATTTTCATTTGCATCAACGGAATATGTACACATTAAGATGTATATGGTAGTCTGTTTCACAGCCAATTTAAGTACTGTAGGGCCTAGTATGTATACGCAATACGATATTGTAATTATCTTTTGAAATATTGAGGGATGTCATGATAGCGATGAAAGATAAATTTAATGAAATGTAGTTCAATCCCAATAGACGCATTTATTTAAACATCTAATCCCTCTACAATACCATGAGGAAAATCAACAAATTTAATAACGTGAGAATGTATTAAATTTCCTATCCCATCTGCAGAAAAATCGTAAAAAGCCAACAGCCACATACAGTAGTAATGTGTTGCAATCATTGACCCTTCAACCAGAATTCAATTCGGGGCCACAGCAATGCCACGGAAGACAATGCTAGGGGTTTAGCGCTATGCAATTACTACTAAATGAATATGAAACATATTTGCCTTCAAGTAAAATATGTTAATAACTTCAAGAATAATTTACCGTTAATCCATGGCTGAATAACAGCCTCCCTAGTGCCATGTCAGTTGTAGGGGGGAGCCGATCATACTTCACCGTGCTGGTCAATGCAGGTTATTGAAGGCTTAGGGGAGGAGAGTCAAGGACTGGGTCAGAGGTCACTCGCCATTGACATCTGCTATGGCCAGGAATCGAACTCGGGAATTTGTTTTCAAAGTGCAGTGCGCTTAACGCTACACTAACGCTACACCCCTAAATAATTTCAGAAAATGTTGCTTCTAAAACGAATATTTTAAGGAAAAGCAAGCTTCATCAATACAGTATTTTATTACCTATTTCAACTACGCAATTTTATATTATGAGACCTCCTTTGCCAGTAACAAGATATAGTAATAGGTTTTTACCCTTTTATCTGGCACAAAAACTGACACCTTTATACAAGGGATCATGTTTGCAATAACCACAACACAAGTAGTCAAAATGCAAACAAAAAGAGACAACTCTGATAATATGCACTGTCCTTGCATTTGATTGGTCCACACCCGAGACGGCTTTTCTTAAGAGCCCAGTCTCCACTGGTGCATATTATCAGAGTTGTCTCTTTTGTTTGCATTTTGACTGCTTATGTTGTGGTTATTGCAAACATGATCCCTTGTATAAAGGTGTCAGTTTTTGTGCCAGATAAAAGGGCAAAAAACCTATTACTACGCAATTTTAGTTTCTGCTCGAATATTAAAGTTCTATCAAATTTCGCAGACAGCTTTAAATCTTGAATTGTGACTAGTTTTGAAAATGATAATCCTGTAACAACTGCTTGTGAAATGCGCACCCGGTATTTTGCATCCCAATGGCTGAAGGTTGAAGAGCCCAGCAGGGTTGGTGTGCTGCTGCGGCACTGGCAGATGTAGCGTTACGCGGGAAGCGTCGTGCCGTCGGGGTTTTTACGAACCGCTAAATCTCTACTCAAACCGGAACAGCTGTGCTCGTGTAAGCACGCGACCGCCCGTGGGCAGAGCGAAATGTCACCTGCCATAGTTTGATTTTCGTATGAAGCCGACTGCCTCCACTAACACTCACTTATTACTCCTCCAGACCGCAGATTATGGACGTTATCTCTGCCCTGGCCGTTTCGATGCTCGCCCGTGATTACTTTGCCAACAGCGATTCATTTCTCGGCTCACAACATCGCTGTTAGAACTTCTCTAGCAGCTATGTACCCACGAAAACGGCACTACACGAATTTTTCTTTACATGTAATATGCTGCTGACTTCATCCATGCATATTTTAGCACGAGAAGAACACGGAATACTAAAAAGTTAATCTAGGCAGGCAGAGTATTTGCATGACTCTGCCACGGGTGATTTTTGGGAGTGGGTACGTTGTGCTTCTCTCGTGCAGCGCACTGTGCTGTGGAAGACCTGCGCTTGTTTTTAAGTCAGGCGTACCTTATTTCCTGGCGGGCTCTTTACAGGCTAAACAAATGGCTTGTTCTGTGTTCGGCTACAAAGTGGTTTACAGTACACGTGGCATGCCAGCTTGAAAGCCCCTCCTGCGGTGTGTGAGGATGAAGCGGCACGGTCGATGCTCCAGCCTTGGGTCCTGGCTGTGGGTGACGGCGTGCATCCAAGCTGCATTAATTAGCTCGCTGAACCCTGGAATGCAAGCTGTGCTGCTCCCTCCTGCTGCACCAATTAAAACTAACAGTTCTAACCTGGTTTAAAATGCACTGCCAATAGAAGAAAAAAAGCTTTCAACTTCTAGTCGGCTATTAAGTTATTTACATTTCGCATATACTTGATAAAATTGCTATTTGAGGTCATATAAGGAGACAGACTGCTCATCTCCTTTCAATAAAATTGCTACTCTGCACAGGTACCGCTTACAAATTAGCGGGGGTATCCAGCAACGCTTGAGCTGCATCAGCAGCATCATCTTGTGCAGTGCCCACTGATTGGAACTAAAGCTGCGGAAAAATGCGATTACATTACAGCAGTAATTGCACGCTTGCTGAGAACTCTGGCGCGTGCCCGGAATAAGTAATGTGAGCGTGGGTAGGGCACTCGGGAGGAACGTGGACCCATGGCACAGAAAGGGAAACCTAAATCAGGGCTCCAGAGAGATTAGCTTTGCTATACCTAAATAAACAATAATTCTGCACGTGTAATAACGCTACAAAATTACCATTTGTGTTTATTTGCCCACATTGTGGTAGCTACCATTTGTTTATGAAGTAGCTCCTCGTGAAATCGTTACCGCATCATTGGAAAAAAAAGTTGTTGCATGAGATTGTAAAGAGCAATGACACGCGCTCTTCAAATCTCAAGTTATTCTTTGTCAGAATGGTCTACTTAGAGCTGTGAACATTGCTATATACAAAGCCATATAATAATTAATTCCTCGTGCCACAAATTCATCGGTGTAATTTTTGTTAAAATATTTGTAATGTACTGTATTATATCTAACTTTCTTTATTCAAGGAATGCAATCAACATTTTAGGTTTTATCAAGACTGCTGAAATTGTATTTGAGATTTTTTCTTACTATATCAACACAGCCTCCACAATATACATCAATAGTGCAAAACTTTCAGCCCGCCTCCTAAATAAAATAATTCCAAAAAATTAAACATTCCACACTTAATCGGTAACTTTATGCGACATCACATGCCACCACAAAGCAGGGCCGCAGCTGTCATTGAAGTATTTCAATTGAACTTTTCTGTTGGAGAAATAAAATTGACGTTTCCCGTGTACAGGACTCATCTGTCAATGAATCACTGTCCAGAGGGGAGCTCACGCTGAGGGGGAAAATCTGGCACTCTTTTTATGCCTGATGTTCATGCTTGGCATGCAGTGGCCTACACGGGAACTACACAAGCTGTTGGAAGACACGGACGGAGGTCTGGCAAGAAGTCTTATTTTAAACCGTCCATCCTGGCGTAGAAGAGCCCTCCTCCTCGAGACAAAGATCGCCCGTGTAACCTAAAGAGACATTTGGGGCAAGCAAGTGCTGTTAGCGAGCACCTGTGAAGGCCAGAACGATACACAGGGGGGTTGGGGTGGGAAGCACCACTGCTGACCTCCTTGGTCTCCCCAGTGGCGATGTTTACACACCGCACCAGGTACTCATTTGAGGCCGAGTCGACAAAGGGGAGGCCCAGGACTGGTTCAGATAATCATCGTCACCGTGTTGGCCATGAGCGGTAATCAAACTGGGGCCGCAGGGTTCGTCATGCAGCACGCTAATCACCGCACTCCCAGAGACAGACACGCACACATTGATGAGGGTTGATTACCATTTGACAAAAATAACACAGTTATCTTCTCCATCTCTCACTGAAGGGATATGAAGACTTATTATTGTGTCACACATCTTCTGAATAACCCTAGTTTGTTATATTCTTTTAGATATAAAAAATATCACCCAGAGGAAACAAGCAAGCTATTTCTTTAGTTTTCATTACAGCTTAGATCACGTACTGTTACAGTTAATAACTATAAATCAAACTACATTGCTGCAGAGTATTTGAATACTGGAATGACACTGTACATAACTATACAGCATTTCGTTTTTCTTTCATGGTTGGTCTATTATAGTACTATTATTTTCACTCGACTCTAATATGCTACGGACACAAACCAAAATACCTTGATACAGGTGGGTAGAAAAATAATAATACATTATAGACTTTGTGAGCACATCCAGGAGTTGCGATCTGCATTAGCTGGGCAGAAATTCACAGCCCAAAAAAATGTCTGCCAACAAAAAATACTGTTCACAAATTACTTTCTGTAAACCACAGCATCTGGTAAATACTTAAAGAGAGCTGGGCCAATGTGATTCTCAAAAAGATGAAGGTGGTCCTGTAAGGACATAATGATAAAAAAAACTGTTGCTGGTAAAAAAAAAATCAATTTAGTGTACCTGTAAAAGCCTGCTCGAGACCCATGGTAATTTCCACTGCACACAGCTGTGACAACCAGCGTTGTGGTAGCGACGATGCTAGATGTCATATTTTGCCAGGGCGCATGCTGCTATGTAACTGGTCTGCCAAGCAGTTCACCTCGATCACCGCAAATTTGATAGACTACCCTGCCAGTGACAGAACTGTACACGGTGCTGCTCCAATGACGACATGATATATAAGCTGGTATGTGACATGCGCTGTTAGTATTTTTTATTAAGAAATACAAAAAATACGACAGCACCGTGTGTGCCACCTTTACAATACATCACAAACTTCATTTACTACAAGCGATATAAATCAGGCCACTTATGTTCTCTCATTTAACGGCACAAGATTTCCTGTAATTCCCCGAACGCAACGTTAATTACATTTAATTCTCCAGTGCGGATCTTCTTCTTGGATTTGCCACACTCGGCGAGGGCAGTTCCAATAGGCGGCACACTGCCTCGTGCTGTGTGATTAATGTGACCGCACTTACAAGAAAGTTAGATCTTCCCCCCCATCCCCCCCCCCCATTAAGGAAAGCGCTCGGCTTGCAGGTTTTGACTAAAGCGCAAAAAACAGAGGGTCGTTTATCTAAAATCGTGTGAGAATTCTATCCCAGCAGGACCTGCCGCCCCACCGTCAAGTTAATTGTAAGTTGAGGCTTGAAGAGCCACCTCGTTGCAGCAGGGTGGCTGAACGGTCGAGGGTGGGGCCACCCGTGCCACAGTTAGAGCGAGGCACACGGGCACCCACAAAAGGTGGTGGTTTTCTGGCTCAGCCTTTTCTATACAAACCCAATCACAGCAGAAAGAGGAGAAGGAAATAGGTCATTTATCATCAGAGGCCATTGCAAGGAAATTCATAAATACTACACAGCAGTTTAGAGGCAATATTTTCTGGGCCACGCCAATTTTTCCAGGCACCTGCACTCATATCCGCGCTTTATCGCGATGTGTCTGCAAACTTGATGAGGTGCTTTCGTGACTGCAGGAATTACTCTTTGTTTTTTTTCGGTAAAGTCACGTAGAAATAATAAAAAATAAAATTATATAATAGCATACGACGTTTCGATTGCAACACAAGCAGTCATCATCAGGTACAGAAGAGCTAAATTTAAGAGAGAGGAAACACATAACCAGCAGATATATATATACGGACCCTAAGTAGAGGGAATTAACACAGACACACCAGGGGACACAGATTTAGTGTGCTCCTCCGTCTCTCTCTGTGTCGCCTGGTGTGTCTGTGTTAATTCCCTCTACTTAAGGTCTGTATATATATCTGCGGTTATGTGTTTCCTCTCTCTCTTAAATTTAGCTCTTCTGTACCTGATGATGATTGCTTGTGTTGCAATCGAAACGTCGTATGCTATTATACAATTTAATTTTTTATTATTTCTACGTGACTTTACCGAAAAAACCAAAGAGTAATGTGTCTGCAATCAATTGCCATAGTGCAAACAGCACATTGTAAATGTGACACACGAGGCGACAAAGCAAATAAATTTGACCTTTCTGGGTTTGGACAAATGGACCTCTCGCAAATGACAGCATAATGTTTTTAAATTTGCATAGATCTTAATTTTTTGGCCCATGATTTGCATACCTCATGACTTTTAAATAAGATGTGAACATTTTATACAGTAAATGACGATGCAATTAATTGTTAGCATGTAATATTTTCTGATTTCATTACCAACCTTGATCGCCGAAATAACACAATTAATATTCTAGAATGCATAACGTATGCATCGGTGCTCATTACAAGACCTGCCATTCTCAATCAGTGTTCATCCCAGGAGACAAAGTCACAGGAATGCATGTTTTGCCTGGGAGAGCACTCTGCAATAACTGCATGCAAGTTTGAACAGAAATTGGCAAACTGAAACGTGCAAAATAAAATGTTAACTCACAATTCACACATATATAATCAATACACGTGTTACGATTTACATAGTTACTTGATGTGGCGGAAATATATCATGCACAAAATCACGTGGTAATTGAATTTGTTTTAAAATCCCTTCTCTGTCCTCTGTCAATTTCACCCCTACCGAAGCCTCACGTGAACTAAAAAAGGAACAGGCGTTGGCAATCCATCACAATGATCAGGTTACCGTTGGTGCAAAGAAACAAATTACAGAATCTTCAGAATAAAACATCTCAATGTCACGTCGAATTTCCTAAAATAGGTGACGGATGACAATTACATTTAGTGACCTGTAAAAAATATACAATTGTTACAATAAAATTCCAAACCTAAAAGTGCATGCACTCAAGACTTACATTAATCATTTGAACAACACGTATATACAGTACAGTGCTGTATATATTCTAAGAGCAGTAATTCAATTCAACACTCCAAGTACGGTGCATTTGCTGTGTGTGCACAATCAATTAAGACCCGAAATGGTGTATCAAATCCTTCCAATGATTGCTAAGCCAGAATCCATCTTTTCGGTTGAAATTGTCTCTGTGTTTGTATATGTGGATAGCCTCATGGACGAATCTCTCATGGTAGCCAGATGGCTTGCAAAGAACCTCTGTCTTGGAGAAGTCAATGTCATGTGGGCCTACTGAATTATAACAGTTATCTGCCATTACATAAAATCCGTGATCTGGTTCCATCTGTAAAAGATGTGATTCCGGACATACAGTACCCTGGCGTCTACAAACTAAGTTGCCTCTGTGGTAGTAGTTACATTGGAGAAACCAAACGACATGTCTCGGACCGCATTCGTGAACACAAAACAGACCTAAAACACGGTAGGGCCAACACCTTCATTATAGTACTGCAACTTGCATCTAAATAGGGGGATAAGCTCACTGTGGTTAACTCATAGAAAATTGTCTTGGCACATGTCAAAAATAGCTCGCATTTGCTAAAAATAATTCTCTTCTTTTATTGCCTATGAGGAAACCGAAACAATTCCAGTTTACATCACCATATTTACCTCCCAACATGGCATTACCTCCCAAGGTGATATACATTTCGATTGGATCATTAATCTGCTGTTCAATGTGCATGTAACAATTCACGGCCAAAGTGATCCGATGAATTTTCAAAATTAAGATTTACTATTCAATTTAATCATTCATGTTTTTTCCGTCTCGTTTTTACTGTCCGATTTGCAGTTTCTCTTATTGATATCGTTTGTACAGTTTCACTCAAATAAATACAGGAATATAAATGTAACTTAATTTGTATATGCAATTTGCATATGTTGTAGGTAATCAATGTGTATGTGCTATACAGCATTTGATGCACGCATAGGTGAGCCTAAGAATCTATTTTATGCCATGCATGTCACATGCCTGATGTTTGTGGTGTATTTTAATAGCCAAAAGCACAACACTTAATGTAATGGCTTGCCTAGAGCCTTCAATAATTAATCCTGACATTTTTTCCTATCCCTTGTGGAATTGCAGATGCAGTTAAAAATGCAATATATTCCATTAACGCCTTTGTTTTTGCTCGGTCATTTCAGTTGAGAAAACATTCCGGTGGAATGTAAGCACAAAGGCATCAGTAATTGAGGTTTCGTGGTCTGGAGGACATGCAACCAAATTTAAAGCAACTGCAGTACCTCGAATGCCATTGCATACATGCATAGCATACCCAGGCAGAGTATGTATAGAAACCTTCCTGAGCACATACACATACTATTTGCTGCTGTGGATTTCCACGTGATAAGCCACTTCGTTGAGCTATCATTTGTGGTCAGGTCACTTTTGAAAAATAAGCGAATGGCTCAGTGGACCTTACCTGGTAAGAATGTTTTTGTATTAGTATATATATTTTCAGTGATTTGTTTATCTTTATAATACTTCTCATTCATATCATGGTTTTTGTATTTTTTGTTGTAACGTTTTGACATGCTCCTACTGGGCATCTGTGAAAAACAGCTTTATAGCTCATAGGATTCTCTAAACAGCACAACATGAAAACACATTCGAAGGTCTCTTAGGGTTAAGCATAAACGCATCTGGTTCTGCGTTAAAACTGAGGCACTTGAACATCTCGCTACGGTGGCAAAATGTTAACTACCTCGCCTGGTATGCAGGAGATTGTGGGTTCGATCCCAAACCTGACGCCTGTATATTTTCAGTTTGCACATTCTCTGAGTGGCTGCGTGGATTTTTCTCCAGGTCCTTTGGCTTTTCCCTCAAAATTTAAAATCAACATGCGTTTTGAGCATTTGGCTGCCATAAATGTCCACATTATAAGCCACTTCGTTGAGATATCATTTGTGGCCAGGTTGCTTCTGAGAAAAAGAGCTAAATAGCTCAGTGGGCCTTACTTGGTAAAATAAAAAGTTTCATTCAGTTTTAGAAATAGGGTTTGAAACATAAATGTGTGAAGAACATTGGATTATTTTGCAGTGTTCTTTAGGGAGACAATGTGCAACTCACATTTCCTTGTTATACAAGAGTACAGCCAGGTCATACTGCAGTAGCAGACATGGTCCAGGATAAAAAGGTCTGAAGTAAAAAATGTCGATCTGGGGTTAACTCAGCCCATCATCCCTGCTGTGTAAATACATTAATACCACTTTGTGAGAAGTGGTTGTACTTCTGGATAAACCTTCATCCATCGCCGTCAACACCAGCCATGTTCTAGCCATTGCTCCTCATGTCATCACCATTCCTCATGGTCCTGTGATGAGCTCAGCCAATCTTATCGCTTCATCTTCAAATTGCTTGCACCTCTGCATTATGAAACATAATGTAACTGTATTCGTCACACAGTGTTTTACTAAAAACTCTAACGTTGCTGTTGTCAGCCTGTAACTTCCCTCTGTTGGGCTAAGGACTATCACATTTTCTTCCATTCCTTCCTTTCCTCAGTTGTTCTTATCAAGCAGTGGCCTACAAATGATTTGACACCACACACCACGCACTAAAAATGTGTAAATGAATGCAAATATTAAATAATTCAAAGTTATTTTCTTTGCGAGATAGAATTGTCAATCCATGATTATAAACAAACACTGGAAAGAACACATACTAAGTATGTACTTTACAGTAATATTAATTTAATTGAGTCCATGATATGCCTCCACTGCAACGAAGACATATCATGAAAAATATATATTAAGAATTGGTCATTATGATAGTGATTTACCTTAATTATATATTTCTTCAAGCAAGAGGGGGCATGCAGGCAGGATAAGGAGCCAGCAGTAATTGTCCTTGCTATCACAACCCGCATTTAAATCTTGGCACAACTAAACTTGGCTTTGGCCAACCCATCAGCAGCTGGCCCCCCGTGGTTCTCGTTTCACTGTGACACAGGACCGCTGTGCCAGTTGGAGGATGACGATGATTTTGCACTTGGTGGTGGCAAACAAAAAGAGGTCGCCAACCAAGGCACATCCCAATCCTACTATCCATCAACACTTTTGCGTGCGACAAAAGATGGCACAACGGGTAAGTAGTCACAACACTTTGGGAGCGAGACAACAGAAAACCCCCAAATCAAATCGCGGTAATCTAACAAATAGATAGAGCCTTGGCTATTTTCATATTTAGAGTGTGCAATGATTGTGAAGAGAGAAGCTGTCTCTTAGAAAGATGTCATGAGCAAGAACAATGAATGCTTCAGTATAAAATACTAATCATTTACAACCCTTTGTCAATCTACTGCTGGATGAAGGCCTCCCCATGCTGTGTCATTCATGGGGGGTGTTTTTGGCCATACGTCACAACGCTGGTCAGTACCGATTGGTGAATGAGGGTTCCAGGATATGGTTCAAATATCATCTGCCACTGATGTTATTGATAGCCTGGAATCCAACACAGTTTCATAAAAGCGTAGTAACCACTGCACCACTACTCCTCCACGGATGCTAAATGCATCAATAACATGACATTTCACAAATCTGAAATATAATTCCAGACGTCTGAAATTAGTTGTTTTGGAGCAAAGCCACGATAATTACTTCAACAAACATGCGAACTGGTTGTTTTTTTGGCTCCCTGTGTAATATGAAATTTGGAATTTAGGTCTAAATGTTTTTTGTGATCAAAGCAGACTAAAAGTAGTGTATCTTTAAAAGTAAATATACATCATGAGTGCCCCTTAGTCGAAACCTAGTGAGTCGAAAACAGTCAGCTGGCTTGGACAATTAAAACACGGTGTCAAAGGAGCCCAGACGTTAATAAGCATAGGGTAAAGTCCTGAGGATTGCTGAAATTCTTGAAGACGAAGATCAACACACAATATACATTCCGATTCTGTATGCCAGCCTAGAAAAAAATATAATATAACGCTAAATCATAAAACCCTGTTGTTTGCTATGCAGTATTTGGTTACAAAATCGAGATAGTTTATTCTTCATATACACACGTCCATGGTTTTTATTCCAAGCCTCGGTATATTCTCCCACCCTCCTGTAAGAGTTTGCAGGCAGCTGTTGAAGTGCTACCGTTCATTGCTTTAATTGGAAAGAGGCCAAGGCAAAGCCTGCAGAGCAGCATTTTCGCCACTGTGAATTATGCATCACATTCTCACAGCAGGTCGCCGTCAAACAGAAGAAAACACCCAACAGTCCATAAACACATCAACCCACACTGTGCTGAAATACTGAAGGTTTATTTCTTGTATGCGGCTGTGAAATTGTTGGGTTGCCGGCTTCCTTAAAAAAAGAATGCACATTTACAGAGCCACAAAAAAAGGTGACGTGGAAAAGAACGACCTGTTGCTCATTAGAGTTGAGTTTTCTATTTAAATGAATTATCTGGAACTTGGAGCGAGCTCTAAAATTACTGCCACATCACATGAGTTCAGTGTCCTGGACAGGTGAAGTTCTGCCCTTTGAAATGGTTTAATGTCATGCGTACTGTAAACTATTAGCTGTGTAATTATTTTCTTGTAAATGTACACGGTACGTCAATTATAGAATTGTATTACTCAAAATCTGTAATGGATTATGTACTATATTCATCACACCATGAATCCTTTCGGAATGAGCAAATATGCATGTTCAGAAAAGCAATCCCGAAGTTTACTTACTTACATTACCACATCACGAAATTACAATTTAGAAAATCAATGCTTTAAAAGCAGGAAAATATAAGGTTTTGAACACTGCAATTACACTGCAATTTTACTTTGTAGTTTCCCCCCAAGATATGCTGGTGTAAAAGCACACCCGAGGTACAATACAGCACTCTATAGTGCTGTATTCTAATACTGCTGTAATCACCAGCAAGTAATTAAATTGGCACCAGGGGTACCATTGGCTGTATTTCATTCATTGATTTATATTTCTTAATCTTGATTGCTAACATATAAAGGAATGCCAATGACGCTGAAAGATTAAATTGGAAGAAAAAAACATTATGATTATCACTTTCATCATCAGTACATCAAACGGACGTACGTTAAATTAGCGAAGGCAATTGTTTTTCGAGTGCTGCCACCAAAACATGAATCGACACGTTTATCGTTTAATGTGATACGGTACCGCAATCGTGGATTGTGTAGTCACGGTAATCAAGTGCTGTACAAAATGTTTACAGGAGAGATTTCACCCAGTGCCAGCCACTATGTGGCCAGGTCATTCTCAATTTCACCAACTCTCTGCAGCAGTCACCGTTGATAAGCGTGACTGGATTGAATGATGTATCCATGATAATACTAAACCGCATAAAGCAGATGTTCTTAACCTTTACTGCAGCCTTTCACCCCCCCTTTGTTTCTCAATGGTTACACAAGTAAAATGTTAATAAATACATAGGTTTGATGAAACAAAGTAGTTGTATTTACGTGCCCATGCTCAATTTGTGTTTCGTTGATTTAGCTTATAAATAAATGTGGCATGTCTCGCACCCCCAGAAAGGGCATGTCGCACCCCCAAGGGATGTGTGCACCCCCAGGTAAAGAACCACTGGTATTAAGTACAGTATTAAGTATAGTATTAAGCATAGTATTAAGTATAGTATCAAATTGGTAGTGGCTTACCAACGCCATCCACCCTTAACCCACTTCCAAAAATGCAATTAAATAAAACAATCCGCATCATTCCAATGAAAAGAACGAGCGAGGAGTTTCATCAGTGCTGTTAAGTGTTATTGCTCACAAACACAAGATAGTGCAGGGCACAGGATGGAATCTTAAGATTAGCAATTACCTCCCCGAAAGTGACTTGCCAGAATTCCACCTCATTGGTGTCCACGTACCTCCAAAAGGCATCTTCTAGACGGGGGGAAAAAAAAGGTGACGTGTGGGCTATGGGCTGTCATACCTACACATTCTGAAGGTTGTCCAATTCTTGCACCTAGAGCCCCCCACATATTGAGCTCACAAACTGCACCGCGAGCTTGTTGTCGCTCAGTACGCTTGACGGCATGCTTCAGAGACACGTACACCGACACGGGAAGCCGAATAAGCATAACTGTGTTTCCTCTCAGGCAACGAAAAATAACATCTCATCACCCAATCAAACGAAGGATAAAAAGTGGTACTTTAGCAGTACAACTAGAGGTGTTGGGCTATGTATTAACGGAGCAGCATAGTATTTTTAATACTGTAGTGACAGTACTAAACAATTACTTACCATATTCTTAGTTTTTTCGGTAAAGTCACGTTGAAGGGAAACAACAAAATAATAAAATATATATAAAACAATAAAAAATTCTCACGACGTTTCGACCATAACTCAAACGGTTTATGCAAACCAACACACCTGAAGACGACCGTTTGAGTTATGGTCGAAACGTCGTGAGAATTTTTTTATTGTTTTATATATATTTTATTATTTTGTTGTTTCCCTTCAACGCGACTTTACCGAAAAAACTAAGAATATGAATTACTGCAGTCAAGAAAGCTTTAAATCAAAATTACTTACCACTATTGCTGCAGCATTAGGAATTCATTCATATAGTTATGTACTCTCCTCCTAATCAAAGTTACCCTTTGCTCAGATAAATGGCAAGAACTGCCGAGGTGCATGACAGGGGGAACCAGTGGAGAGTGTCCCCACCACTCGCCCATGCATTTCACGTTAAAAAAAATCGGGCAGTTCACTGGAGGTCAATCTCAGACGCTGCATCACGTGCTTAAGGTCACAAGGTTCAGTTTTTTTGGTTTTAATGGCACAAGCTCTTCGTGTAGAGATACAAGTGCAAAGTGGGTAGTCGTACACAGATATAGGGCAAAACCGGATGCAGAGTTTCTTATTTCATTACCAACATGGCATTACGCAAATGGTGAGATGTTCACTGTTTAGGCCATTCAGATTGTCATGAAAACTAAGAACTCTCTAGGTCATAGAATTCTGAAACAAGAGACTGCAATTGTGTGAACTGGACTCCCAAAGTGTCGTAATGCAGCTCATATCTGCTTGCGAGAGATGCATTTACAGTCGTTTTGGTCTCGGCAACAACACAGCATATTTAGACAAATAATTTGCACGAGTATAATTTACAGGGGTAGAGTATGCAATCCATCACAATAGATTTTTATTTAAAGCTTTCGTGACTGCAGGGATTCATATTCTTGGTTCTTTCGGTAAAGTCACAATAGCACAAAACAAATTTAATCTGCCATACCGATGCAGCAGTTCCAGTGATGGGTGGTATGAGTAAGCTTGGTAATTATGGGGTATACTTTTGGGGGCTAAGGTTTAATTGAATGCTGCATATTGCATTTAGATATTCTTCTTCATATGCAGTGCCATCTTTGTATATCGTAGTACAGTATAGTAATTTACTTTGTAGTTTAACACCACGTTATGATTGCAGCTCCACGGTACGTATACGTAGATTGTTATCCACTACCAAAATGCAAAAGGGTAAATGGAATTTGTAATTAAAACTAACTGTACGTGAGATGAGATACAGTTCTACATTTCAAGGTCTCTGGCATCAGAATCTCTCAGAGCAAACGGTGTAGATTTAGTGGGCAGTTATAGAAAAACATACTAGGCAGCTTTAAATTATTACTCTATTAAAAAAGTACTTGTCCAGTGCTATGGGGATAATGAATGTGCTGCTTATAAGGCTGCGAGTTATGGATTACAGTGCAGCAGCAGCAGCAGGATGAACTAGTATCGGGTTTAAGCTGCATGTGAACTGTGTTGCACTCTCCGTAAATTCACACGTCACTGTTTTGTTGTGACGGGGTAGGTTCAGGTGTAACAGCAGTGCTCGCTTCGTTCCATTCATCAAGGTAAAAGCACCTTGGGCTCACAACCCATACGGTGTTGGGGTGCACTGCTGTCACTTTCAGGACCCAATCGACCAAATTCTGTGTGATGAGGACACGTGGATGGATGCGTGGATGCCCATCAAATTTACTCCCTCGATCTAAGGCAGCCTTGCTTTGGTTAACACAACCCTTGTGTTGTTGACTTCACAGCAAAGAAATACGAGAACAATATTCTCCATAAGGTTTTTTTTTTGGGTTAGATCGCGTAATTCTGAATGTGTCATTAAAACCTGACAGGCAATTCTTTGCTAGCGTGATGATGCGAGTTGTAATTACTGGTGAAACGTCATACTCGAATTGTAAATGTTGTGAGTTTACTCTCCAACACACTGGTGTGCTGTACTAGTAACGAATTGGCATGTTTTGTTTACGTGACAAACCTTAATAATTCATACCTGTTACCCGTACTCTCCTTGTACAGGGAAACTGAGTTTTCAGGTCCATACGGCGTACAGCCGTTTCAATACGGCCAAAAAACCCATTTTCTTGTCGATTTGTTTGTGTTTCTCCCTTGTGATGGGACTTTGAGGGATGAACGTTGAGATTTATAAGGGCACCACGGGGTAACAAATAAGGTCTGAATTGGTCTGTAATAATGTAGGCACTGATAAGGGGTTGACGTGTATGCTAATTGGCTGTCGGGTGGTGGTGGGTTTAACGACACATTTACATTTACGAGATGTAACCCAAAAAACCTCTCATGGAAAACACTCTCAATCTGCAAGTGCTGCCATCTCTTGGGCAGGTAATTGTCACTAAATGGGGTAAAAAAAGTTAAGTAGCTTCATGTGCACGTGCAAATTGAGATTGTTTTGTTGGGGTTTCCTTTGAACATCCTATTAAATGTAATTGTTGTATGCAATGTCACCCTTTGATGTTTAAGTAATATGCAATTTTATCACGCGCGAGGTGTGCTTGAAGGATTTGTGAACTAAAGCTACAACGGGCATACATGGTGGTTTGAAAGTGGAGATCAAGTTCTCGTTTTAATTTGTATTCATAAGAACCCAAAGTGGAAAACGATGCCTCATGAGCCTAGATACAGGTTTGCAATACAGTACTGTATATGGTAACCAACTTCACGACATGTTGATATTTCCCTTGAATCCGTCTCCCCAATAAACATGCAACGCTAAGCCAACGCTGGCATATTGCTGGAACCCTTGACCCCAACGTTCCATGTTTACCGAGGTCCCCACAGGAAAAATCCCATTCAACTGTGCAAATACAGTCGTCACATATTAATGTCTATACGTAGAGCATCAAGAGTGCTGTGCTGTACCGCATTTATGCAATGTGGAAAGCCACAAAAATCACGTTGCCTCTGGGCGGCATCGTTATTCGAGTTGCCGCTGCAGTAGTGTGCTGCAGTTAATATCATAATCCAGGCACATGTATCCCAATCAGCATAATTTAACAGGATTAGCAGTATGAAGCAAAGTGCTGTAAATGCTGCATATGAATCCTCAACAGGCTTGGCGTGAAATCACCACGTAAACAAGCATTGCCCTGTTGAAAGTTAAGTTATTAGCACTACAAGTTTGGGTGACTTTGGTACATGGCTTTAAGCCATTTAAAACTCTGGCAACCCCCCCAACGTGAGAACCGACCTCGTGTGTATGTGTGTGTGCGCGTTGTTGCTGTTTGTTGAACGCAGAGAGGCATGCTTTAGGAAAAGCGTGGCGCATGGTCGTTGTAATGCATTGACCAAACGGACCTGCGAAGGATGCAAACAGCGTATCGAAGTTTCACTAAAAGCTCGACGCATTTCGTAAATAGCACCGCCTTCAATAAAAATATAACCAGCTAACGTTTCAGGCAATGCCCCTTCTTCATAGCAATTGCCCAAAACGTCGCCTGTTATATATGTTACCGTTTACGGCTGTGTTATTTAAGAATGTGTTCATGTTTTCTTTGTACAATGCTGGATCGAGTACAGTATTACACAATGCAATTCTAACTACCGTGCAGTAAGAATTTGCAGCCACTTGTCAATCCACTGCTGGATGAAGGCCTCCCCACGCAGATATTGAATCACACTTGAACCATAGTGGCCATCTGCGGGTTTGGTAAAAGGGATGACCCAAGGACTATCACTCGCCACTGACGTTAGCCGTGACAGGTCACCGGTCCACTACCAGACATAGCATGAAATATGTACCACAAATGTAATGCATAGGCACCGTGCTGTGTTTAAAAATGTGGAAATGCAAAATAATCGCATTCTGCAGGGCTCCCAGCGGGTTTCCGAATGTAATTTCGTTCATATGCATGATTAATACGCACGCTGTCTGCTATTTCAATGGGTGTGCTGTTGGAATATTTTAATGTCCAAACAGCGGGCCCCATGCCCCCCCTCTCCACCCTGGAAGAGGTCTCAAGCTGCCGACCGCTCAACAAAACCAACAGCCCCCCCCCAACTTTGATTGAGCAACCTTTCGAAGTGACAGCCGTCACTCCAGAGCCAAGCCAACAATCACTCTGGAGGTCACGAAACACACGCCGCTCGTTCTCTTATACCAGCCGACCCCTGGTATATAATCAGACGTAACCCCATCACATTAGCAAGAGTGCCACAAGTGGGAAAAGCGGTGGGGGGGGGGGCAGAGCACAGGCATCAATTACCACAATAATGCCTCTAACATAGCCCAACAGCTGCACCAGCAATAGGTGTCTAACGTGGCTCTGGGGTCTGGAACAGCTGTCGCTTGTCCACGCCGCCTTCCCTCCACCCGGTGGGCACAACAACTGGGCTCGCAGGGGCCACAACAACTGGGCACGCAGGGGCCACAACAACTGGGCACGCAGGGGCCACAACAACTGGGCTCGCAGGGGCCACAACAACTGGGCACGGCCACAACAACTGGACACGCAGGGCCCACAACAACTGGGCTCGCAGGGGGCACAACAACTGGGCACGCAGGGCCCACAACAACTGGACACGCAGGGGGCACAACAACTGGGCACGCAGGGGCCACAACAACTGGGCTCGCAGGGGGCACAACAACTGGGCTCGCAGGGGGCACAACAACTGGGCACGCAGGGGCCACAACAACTGGGCTCGCAGGGGGCACAACAACTGGGCACGGGCACAACAACTGGGCACGGGCACAACTGGGCACGCACGAGGCCACAACAACTGGGCACGCAGGGGCCACAACAACTGGGCTCGCAGGGGGCACAACAACTGGGCACGCACGAGGCCACAACAACTGGGCACGCACGAGGCCACAACAACTGGGCACGCAGGGGCCACAACAACTGGGCTCGCAGGGGGCACAACAACTGGGCACGCACGAGGCCACAACAACTGGGCACGCACGAGGCCACAACAACTGGGCACGCAGGGGCCACAACAACTGGGCACGGCCACAACAACTGGGCACGCACGTGGCACAACAACTGGGCACGGCCACAACAACTGGGCACGGCCACAACAACTGGGCACGCAGGGGCCACAACAACTGGGCACGCACGGGGCACAACAACTGGGCACGGGCACAGCTGAGGAGGCGATTTCAGGCCACACGTGGCCACAACGGGTGGAGTTGGGGGGGCACAGAAAGTCACCGGCCACCACGACATTCGTCGAGGTAAAGAAAGCCACAGCATGGGTGCCACGTTGCAGCCCAAAGCTGCCCCACGGTGAAGCTGCCTCTTTGCTGTCGTTGGGGGTGGTGGGGGGCCAATGGCTCTGGTTCACCGTGGCCCGTAACGTTGTGGATTAACTTTGATGATTATGATGACGGCGGCGGTGGTGTTAATTCTTGTGACAAATAAAAAGTGGTCAGTCAGAACTTCTGAAGTGACGCCTCGTGCAACGCTCTCATGGTCAAACCAAGCAAGGGGGAAAGAGGTGGTTTCGTGGCCTAGTTGAGGCCGGACTCGGGATGACAACACAAACAAAATAGTCTACAGCAGCGTCGTCAAAATCCCCACATCACAACCACCGCTGCAACTGCTGCAGGGCGCTTACCTGCTGGAAGGTTTAGTGACACAGGGAGAGTATCTTGAGAGTGTTTCCGCACGGTACAGTACTTTTGACCGAATGTCCTCCGCTCAACAAACGGTACGGGGATTTATTTCGCCTCTTCTCTTGTTCTTCCACCATTTCCTCTTTAAAGGAGAGCTGCTGCTACTGCACCCCAGTGCTCCGAGTGTGAAATGCAGGGATAGCAGGAGCCCCTAAGTGTTATAAGGGGCCTGCACTGCCCCCTAGTGGCAACGCTCGTGATATTCATAACATTGATGTCCTTTAACACGTAGGCTTTCGCGACCAATATTCATAATACATGGGGAGGTTTTTTTGGGTGAAGATCCGACAACGCCTGGTATTTCCAGACAGTCTCCCATTCAAGTACTAACCTCGTTCAACCCTAAGCTTACATTATTGGAGATCGAGTACAGTCGTGGTGATTTGGAGATTTCTCCCTGCAGTGTGTGAAACATCCCCAATACACCTGCCCATTAAAAAAATGAATAAAATGTGATTTGTATGCATATTACCGTTATTGGTAATTTATTCTTTGACATTTTCATTTTTTTTCTCGATGACAGAAATTGGTTTTCATTCGGCCTAATCCCAGTGAATGGCACCCCTTAACTAATTCATCAATCCATTAGTAAGAGGTGACACTTTGTATCTGGAGTGTAGCCTTATAGATGGGGGCAGGCTTATGAGAAGTTGCAGACAGGATGCAGTGCACTTTCATAATTTAACACCGTAAAATGTATTTCGCAATATTACCAAGGTGCAACATCACATCGGAATACAAGAATGGTGGAAGAATACCATATCGTACGATTATTATGATTAGGTATACAGCACAATGGCATTCAAAAGATTTGCAAGCTATGCCAATTACTATAATGAGTAAAATTATGTAGCATTATTTATGCACAATTTAAACTGGTAATCTGGCCTGGTGGCTCAGTGGTAGACTGACAAGCTTACAATCACAAGCCTGAGTTCAAATCCTGGTTGAGTGTTACATTAACAAATCATATCTCTGATGATAATAAAATGACTTCTGCGTTATGGGGAAGCCAACCGTTACATGTTTAACTTCAGAATTAGAATGCTTACTGCTTGAGATACACAGAGGGGAGTGCTGTTTGTTTTTATCCAAAATAAACAATTGATTGGCACCCCTCACAAACATTTACAGCCTTCGGCCAGGAAAGTCATGTAAAAAATTGCACACGAACGACGCATTCACGCAAGCACCCGATGCTCCGTTTTGAAGTTTTAAAATGAAACATCTTTGAATTGTATTATGTTTTGAATGCGATCATTTTATTTCTTCATTAAAAGCTTATATCATTTTACATCTGGAAGACTTCATTGAAAAGGACATTTCGTGTGAATTTTCTCTCGTCGTTAAGTAGATGGCCTTGCTGGGGGTTCGGTTCGATGCGGACTTTCACCTGTTTCTGATTGCGGGATCGAGATAAGGCGACACGGAACTGCTGGCCGTGCGAGAAGACCGCCGTCTGCAGATCGATTCCAACGTAATCGAACGTCTTGTCCCTGCGCCTCCGTCGTTCATGCAGGGGGTGCGTAGGTTTGCAGCGCCCCCTGCATGAAAACGACGGAAAGTGCAGCGTTCATCACAGATAGATAAAGTTGTGCGCTTATATAAGAGTATTAGGGGAGTGACCTTTGGGAACATGTATTATGCAATAACAACCTCTGGGCAATAATAAAAAAATCTGGAATTTGTTATATAATCTAAATCTGGAATTTGTTATATAATCTATTGCCTAAAATACAATTGTAAATAATTTAATCACAGGTCATTTTAATGCAAAGCTTTCAGCAGTCATTGTGCCTTCTTAAACCCACAGGCATCACTTGGTGGTGTAGGAGTCAAATTGTCCAACTGTATGCAAAATATGTTTGTGACAAGGATGATGCCCAAATGCCTAAATTATGGTGCTGACAGTTCAGGCTAGATCTAAATCCCCTGCACTGGATCCTGCAGTTTCCTTAGGCACCATCTCCAGCTCCTCCTCCTTTCCCCACTCCTGCTCTGGCTCCAGTGGCATCAGCGTGTTCACAACAAATAGGCTTAGTGGTTCTCCAATGATGCCCACCCTGCAGGCACAGACGATGGAAAGAACCAAAATGTTGCATCATGGATAAGTAGCTGAATAAACATGACAGAGAAACCGTGCATTACACGATTCTATTTGTGTTTACCCTAAATAATGATAATGAGTGACTCAAGTGTGAGTCCTGAGCTGGCACTTCTGAAATCTTGGATTCAAAAATGGGTAGTCACCTGTGATAAAAGCAGTATCTCAAGTGTCACTAATAGCTCTACATTCAAAAAAAACATTCACAATAAAGGTGCTTATTCACTTAATTTTACAAAACTCCTACTCTGAGATTATATATAAACATATAAACCATACTCTCTAGTAGGGCATGTGAGAAAGTGTGCTGCTTGCGTGACAATAAAAATGTATAGTAATAGGTTTTACCCTTTTAACTGGCACAAAAAACTGACACCTTAATTCATGGCATCATGTCTGCAATAACCGCAACACAAGCAGTCAAAATGCAAACAAAAATACAACTCTGATAATAATATGCACTGTCCTTGAATTTGATTGGTCCACACCCGAGACGGCTTTCTTTAGAGCCTAGTCTCCATTGGTGTTAAACCAAAAGACGCCAAAAGGCATACAACTCAAAAACAGCGCACTATCAGAGTATTGAGGGCTCGGGGTGAGCATTTACATTATGAGACCTCCTTTTCCAGTAACAAGATATAGGAATAGGTTTTACACTTTTAACTGGCACAAAAAACTGACACCTTTATTCAAGGCATCATGTCTGCAATAACCGCAACACAAGCAGTCAAAATGCAAACAAAAAGACAGTTAAAAGGGTAAAACCTATTACTATATCTTGTTACTGGCAAAGGAGGTCTCATAATGTAAATGCTCACCCCGAGCCCTCAATACTCTGATAGTGCGCTGTTTTTGAGTTGTACGCCTTTTGGCGTCTTCTGGTCCAACACCAGTGGAGACTAGGCTCTAAGAAAATTTGTCTCGGGTGTGGACCAATCAAATTCAAGGACAGTGCATATTATTATCAGAGTTGTCTTTTTGTTTGCATTTTGACTGCTTGTGTTGTGGTTATTGCAAACATGATGCCTTGAATAAAGGTGTCAGTTTTTGTGCCAGTTAAAAGGGTAAAACCTATTACTATATCTTGTTACTGGCAAAGGAGGTCTCATAATAAAAATGTAATTTAAAAAACTCTCAAAAGTACTGTAGTTTGATTAACTCTTCTTTTGCGGGCAATTCTCTTAACACATGGGGTGTGCACTCCTCTGCAAGAGCTCCAACTGCATAATTTATGCCATGATAGCACACTTAGAATACATTTGGAAAAAATAAAATAAAAAAGAATGTCATCACACTTAACCAGAAGACTCATGCATAGGGTTTATCGTTTAAAAGGTTTAGCACTAGAGCTTACTGACATCCATGCAGTTGAGACTCATTATGAGGGATGTAAATAGAGGAAATGGTCCAACAATAATACTATGAACTATGATATAAGCATTGTGAAATAATAACATACTTAATTTCTGAGCATTCCTCTGCAGATGGTTTTGTGCTGATCACTGGAGCTGTTGCAGGGAGTGTAGAGGTATGGACAGGCAAGCAGAGTGGCTTGAATAGGTAGAGGGACTCCTCTTTGGGTGTCGGTAGGAGAGAGACCAATGCGGGAGATCGCTGGGTTACAACGCTCATTATGGCCGGACGTTTCGGGTACATTTTTCTGAAAGAATAAGATGAACAATGGTAAAAGGTCAATTATGTTTGCATATGCTTAACCTATTTTGAAACATTAATCCTAATGCTGCACATACTGTATACAAAGTAAAAAATATTCACCCGTAATATTCTTTGTGGTTACTGTAATATCATATACTGTATGCATCATACTTTATCTTAAAACAGGAATAAATTAAGACAACTTAAAATATACGTATGGATTATAAATAATGTAAACTGTCTTTTCTTGAACAATTAGGGGACCACTTTTCATACATATAATAGCTACCCATATTATTACATCCAAGCTGATTGGTTGGAAGCCAGAAACTGTGCACCTGAATTCTGCCTGTGTAATTCTTCTCCGGCGCTCAGGCCCTGCATTGCAAAATTCCTCTTCCTCCTCCAGGTCATCCTCACGTGCCCTCGGGGCTAAGTTGAAGGCATCTGAGCGAAGCAGCCGGCTCAGCTCCTGCTCAATGAGTTCTAGGTCTTGCCGTCGAAAGGTCACCCAGGATGCCAAGATACACAGCTCGTACAGGTACTGTGTGGTGGTCACAAACATAGACACCATTCTTTTATGTTTTCATCCACACACCGCAACACATCCTCTGGTGTGACTGTAAGTAATGCATGTTGCATGCATATATTTGAGGAAAGCCCAGCTTTAATTATTGACATTATAAACACATTTTTTTTCAGCTGCCTTACATAAGATGCATATGGTAGACAAGCCTAAACCCAGCAAATCAAAATACTTAATAAATGTGCAGTGCTTATCATAAGTGTGCAGTGCTTATAAGCAGCTTCTGTAGATATTCCTTTACATTGCTACTTGTTTTACGTTACATGCTAACTTCACAGGTAGTTCTTTTGAAGTTACAGTAATGTGTCACTGACAGTGTAAGAAAAAGAAAAATGGTGATCCTGACCTCATACATGTTTCTGTCACGATGTGTTGAAGAAGTCTTTTTCCTGCAAAATATTTAATAAACAAAGGAAGTTTTTTGATATATACATTCATGCAACTATTACTTCAACTATTGTATATCTCGAACATTTACATTCAGTCTGATTTAATTTTGCCACTCCATCATTTTCAGCTGGCAACTCTTCAGGTTTATTATCTTAGGGTAATATTAAAAGTAATATTGCTTAAGTGCTATATTCAATTATTACATTTACAGTATGAATGTGGCACGCATCCTATGAGGAAGTTTAAAAAGTGCATGTGAAGCTCATACAAATAGATCCAAATTATGTTTGATCCTTTCCTTTGAAATAAATATATAACTCAATATAATTGTCTTTGGTTCTTGCGGTAAAGTCACGTAGAAACATAATAACAGATCACGACGTTTTGATCGCCACACAAGCGATCGTCCTCAGGTGGGATCCCACCACGTGATGACTTTACCAAAAGAACCAAAGAGTATGGACTCCTACAGTCAAGAAAGCTTCAAATCAAGATTCAATATCATCGGTTAAAGCAGAGAGAGAGGGGGCGCCAAGATGGGAGGGCGCGGGAGGGCAGTCAGCACCCATGTGTAGGGGTTTCAAGGGAAGGATTCCCACCAATAGGAGGGTTAGTGGGACGGTGACAGGAGGAGGGTGAGGAGTAAGCGAGGAGATATAAGGGAGAGAACGGGCGGGAAGAAGGTAAGCTTGGCGGGAACGAGAGTGAGACGGCTGAGGACGGGTGTGGATGGGAGAAAAGGATTAAAAGACAAACCCCCCTGCAACCTTGTGTCGGCTCTCCTTTACACGTGTACAAGGTTAAGTCATGCTTTTGGCATATACATTTCCCCAGCATTCCCCCTATGTACCATGAAGGGTCATAGGGGAACTAATTCCCCCATACTTTGAATCGCTGCTCAATGGCACTGATAAGAAACAGGTCCCTGCAGGGTGGGCTGGTAGGAACATTGGAATTTTGCGCAATTTTATTTTTACACCCCAACAGCACGAGATTTCACTTCGTTAAAGTATTGAAAGGGGACAGACGGACGGACGGACACATTAATCTATTGCAGGCTGGTACACTCAGTTTACAACTTCGTTCCTACCAGTATAAAACATTTTTTTTTATAATGCCACGATGATTTTCTTTCACAAGGAGCAGAGCACAATGTCTTGATTTTTTTTTTACAATTTGAGTCAATCATGAAGGATAATAGTCTTGTTTTATAATTAAGTGGACTCATTCAGTATATCAAGCTGCTACAGAGATACAACCACAGGCTTGGTGCGAGGCTCACGAGCCACAGGCCATGTGGTGGTGTCGCTGCAGGCCGATGCCCAGCAGCAGCACGCAGTAGGTGCACGCCACGTGTTGGTGAGCCCGCTCAACAGCCCCCAGCACCTCCGCCAGCTCGCGCTGCTCCGACGCACTTGGCTCCCTGTGGCCACACACCAACAGCGTGAACAAAGACACCAGACACAGTGAAACGTAATTTACACGTGGAGTTCAAACATCGTGTACACACACGCACACAACCATGCAGATTTACATATGTAGTTACGTATTGTGAAAGTGAAAATCATTAGTTAGATATCTAATGTAAGTACTGTATGTGAGTTGATAGTACATTATATTTATGGCACCATTGATGACATTGCAAATACATTGAGCAGTTTATTGAATGGGTCTGGAATAAATTCGAGCGGACAGCCCAATGTACATGTTTTGTCTCATGCAGTTAGCATTCCTGAAATTCGTTATGTTTCAATGATACATGACTTATGCATGCTAATACACATTATATGCCACTCAACGAAATTTAATTTATCTGAGTGTTTATCGAGATTCAGTGTAATGTAATGAGCTACGTACGCCATCAGGGGTTTTGGTCTTTTTTCAAGTGCAATTTTGACAAAGAAACATGACATGTAGCTTAGAAGAGATTTCAAAAAATCATCAAACTGCTGGGTCCTGCAACAAAAAAAAAAAATCAACAAATTATATATTTAAATACTGTGCTGTATAACTTACTGAATATAAAAGTTTCAAAGTTATCTAGTTTTTCATAAATATGTAATAACTATAGAGCCTGCATGCGGTGTGAGGGATTAGTGGCCACGGGAGGTAATGACAGGGAAGTCAGCTTACAGTACGATTGCACTAGTGGTCACGGGAGGTAATGACAGGGGAGTCAGTTGTGAGTGCGAAGGGACTGGTGGCTATGGGAATGTTCGAGAAGGGAGCGTGGTCACGTGACGGAAGAGGATGGTAGAGTCTGCCGGTGGAGCGAGCATCCAAAGTCAGCGAGAATGATCGAGAAGGGGGGCGTGGCCTCGTGTTGATATATAAGGGAGATGCGCGGGAGACTCGGCTATTGGGATCTCTGCCTGATGTCAAGTGAACGTGTCTTCAATAAAGTGTGTCAAGTCATTACAAATGTATAAAAATACTTGTAATACTTCCAATGGTATTCATACTTACATTATCATATCCACAAACGAAGGTGACAACTGAGCTTCAATAGTTTCTTCCAAAGTGCTGAGTGCAACATCTAGGAGCAGAGAATTGATTTATAGATAATTAGCAAATCCCTCAAAAGTAATGTAGAGTATCGCGGTGCACATCGTCAAGAAACCACGGCACAACAATGCACCCCTCCAAATTAAAGAAGCTAAGCTGGCGTGTTATCCCCACGTTTCACATGGTGCACTGTGACAGTGTCAGACTCGTGCTGGGACGCGGGCTGCAGGAAGCCACCACCAGGGCGCCACCCAGTAGAGCTGCTCACACTTCCTTCATCCGTCGATGCTCTGTGGAGACGTGAAAACACGACAGTGACATCATACTTGACCAAGAATCTTGATAAGGGGGTCGACTCAAGTTAATCCACCCACAATCGTTTATAAGATATAGGAATAGGTTTTACCCTTTTAACTGGCACAAAAACTGACACCTTTATTCAAGGCATAATGTCTGCAATAACCGCAACACAAGCAGTCAAAATGCAAACAAAAAAGACAACTCTGATAATAATATGCACTGTCCTTGAATTTGATTGGTCCACACCCGAGACAGCTTGGAGACTAGGCTCTAAGAAAAGTTGTCTCGGGTGTGGACCAATCAAATTCAAGGACAGTGCATATTATTATCAGAGTTGTCTTTTTTGTTTGCATTTTGACTGCTTGTGTTATGGTTATTGCAAACATGATGCCTTGAATAAAGGTGTCAGTTTTTGTGCCAGTTAAAAGGGTAAAACCTATTCTATATCTTGTTTCTGGCAAAGGAGGTCTCATAATGAAAAAAATCGTTTATAACTTTTAAAAAATAACATTATAGAAATAGGTTGTCCTACGCAAAGACTGGTGCCTGCCAAAGGAATGTTGAATTAACATCACCAGCTCAGGGTTGCCAATGGACACTGGCGGAGCCAGTGGGGGGGTGGGGTGGCACGTGCCCCCCAATGATCCGATATAAATCCCTAATTTCGATCGGATCTTTGAGGTTTATTAGTAATAAATCGGCATTTTGCGACCCCCACTGCCACTGTGTAGCATATTATTACGCGCCAGGGACTCTATGATATGATAGGACAATAGTCTGAGTCCATAATTGGCAATAAGTAACGACAAAGCAGTTATAAGTGACTCAGAATTGTGCGCAGTTGCGTATAGAGTACACGACTTCCCTGAAAGCATGTCTTCAGCGAGCGCGATGCCGATCACACACAATTCGAATTCGACCCTCAATTGATGGCTGCGCCATTGCCGCACACACGTCAAATAAAAAGCAAGGGACAAGTCCTTACTAACAACTCCTATCATTTTTCATTGCTGGAGGGGTTGCCCCCCCTACCTGAAAATCCTGGCTCCGCCATTGCCAATGGAGATGTATGTTTAACTTCTTTTGCACCGTACATAGCCAACCGTGCTAATCGGATGTGCGGACGAGAACTTCTCAGTATTCTTCTATAGAAGACATAAATCTCTTCTCTTGAGAGCTCTGCTACAGATCTGCCCCTTGACCCTTAGCATCCTCTATGGGTTGAAATGAAAAAAAATAAAACATACATCCCAATATAATTCCACTGCTGGATGAGGGCCTCCGCATGATGTTAATAGTTCAATGCACTAAACACTAGGCAGCTGCTTTAATCCTCTCTATGGATATGCGTCTCTAATATGGACAGAAGCGACCCTTAAATCTTGACTTAAAGCTTTCCGTGACTGCAAGAATTCATATTCCTTGGGTCTATAGAAAACATAAACCAAAGAATAAGAAGTGACCCTTCTCACCTGTCGCTGTGCTTCGCCCCAACCTCTCGCAGCAGAAGCCCCTTGTGCCTCTTCTTCCTCTCTTTCCCGTCTGGTGATGCGAAAGCACTGCCAGCGCAAATCTCAAGTGAGCAATGGGAACATCTCAAACTTGACTTAAAGCTTTCGTGACTGCAGGAATTCATATTCTTTGGGTCTTTCGGTAAAGCCACGTAGACAGAAAAAAATAACAACACAAGCGGTTGTCTTCAGGAAAAGGGGGGTTATCTTCTAAAGACAACTGCTTATAAAGGTTTGAAATGGGCATAGCCCAAATGGCAGCAGCCAATAACAATGCAAGTGGTGGGCAGCGTCCGCGGCGGTGGTGGGCTTTCTACCAATCAGAGGGCTGCCAGGCAAGAATTAGCATGTCAATGCAAGATCGCTGAGCCTTCTACACGGCGAGTGCGCCAAGGTGGCTAAGTTACTGTGAGAGATTAGCATGTTAATGGAAGATCGCCGAGCATCCTCCATAGCGAGCGTGCCAAGATGACTATGTTCATGTAAAATATTAGCATGTTAATGGAAGATCGTGAAGCAGCCGCCTCGAGGATGGCGCGCAAGGTAGCTGTGTTAGTGAGAAATTTAATCTGTTAATGTAAAAAATTAGAGAGCCGAAAATAACTAACATTGGAAGGTGGTAGTCTGGGAACACCACAGCCAGTTATGACTTAAACTGGTTAATAACGTCCTTCCAATGATTACTCAGTTTGTACCCATCTTCTTGGTTGAAATTGTGTCTGTGTTTATATATCTGGATGGCTTCATGAACGAATCTTTGTTGATAGCCAGTGGGTTTGCAGAGTACCTTCGTCTTGGAAAAATCAATTTCGTGTGTGCCCACAGCATTAAAACAATGATCAGCCACGGCTGAGGTATTGGTCCTTATAAACATTTAATGTGAAGAGAAGTTGGCCATAAGTGACACAGGGTACAGAGAAGACACGATTACAGGTAAGACCACACTGCCAGATACCTCACGAACTCCAGGGATTTTGTCTCATCCCTCCAGCACCAGCGTCCAGGAGCACACATTGGGGGCTGGAAACACAGTCCAATAAATCCATGAATCAACAAATTTACACATCTACACTCACACTACTGGGCCACACATGGAATGTACGTGTACCATCTCGTTGTCAATCCACTGCTGAATGTTTTGGGCCTGTGCTCAGCAACAGTTTTAAATAACTAGAATTTCGGCGGCCTACAGCCACCTTATTCTAGCTCGTGCAGAGGGCTTCTCAGCGCTTTCACACCTCGACTATCACCCCCACTGATGTCTTCTTCCCCAACCCCCCATGTGTGCAGATACTACTATTGTATATAGGGTGTGTAGTAGATACTACTGACTATTGTATGTAGGGTGTGTAGCAGATACTACTGACTCTATTGTATGTAGAGTGTGTAGTAGATACTACTGACTCTGTTGTATGTAGGGTGTGTAGTAGATACTACTGACTCTATTGTATGTAGGGTGTGTAGTAGATACTTCTGACTCTGTTGTATGTAGGGTGTGTAGCAGATACTATTGACTCTATTGTATGTAGGGTGTGTAGCAGATACTTATGACTATTGTATTTGTAGCGTCATGAAGTGGTAACTTACCTGCAGTAGCAGACATACGTCAGCAGGGGGTGGTATGTGGGCCGCTAGGGTTCCCCAGACCCCAAGAGGGGGGCTGGGGGAATATTCCAGGATCCCCTAGAACATTCTGGAAGGGAGGCGTGGCCAGGGGTGGAGAGACCCTTGAACGGGTTCGGCAGTCGTCCTCAAGCCGAAGACAGAAGATCGAGCTTAGACTAGGACCCTGGTAACCCCAGACCCGCTGCCCTTCTAAGGGCTGGGACTGAGGTGGGACAGTGGTCGGACCCTGGGTACCCCCGGACCCGACGTCCTTGTAAGGGCCGGGACTGAGTGGGCGAGTGGCCAGGACCCGAGGACTTTGGCTGGGTCGGGTCAGGATAGCTTCCCCTAGGGCCCCTAGCCGGAGGGCTGAGTGTAGAGTGGTCCACAGTGTTAGGAGGCACGATAGCCCGGAGGCCATACCTCCCCAGGTAGCGGGTGGAAGGGGCTGTTACCCCTTTGTGTTAGGGACCTTGTATTGAGTTATTTGTTAAATAAAAGTGTTGCCTCAAGTACCGGCTCTCCCTCGTCTTTGGGCTCACTACATATGTAGGGTGTGTAGCAGATACTACTGACTCTATTGTATGTAGGGTGTGTAGTAGATACTACTGACTCTATTGTATGTAGGGTGTGTAGTAGATACTACTGACTATTGTATGTAGGGTGTGTAGCAGATACTACTGACTCTTGTATGTAGGGTGTGTAGTAGATACTACTTACTCTATTTTACGTAGGGTGTGTAGTAGATACTACTGACTATTGTATGTCGGGTGTGTAGTAGATACTATTATTGTATGTAGGGTGTGTAGTAGATACTTCTGACTCTATTGTATGTAGGGTGTGTAGTAGATACTACTATTGTATGTAGGTTGTGTAGTAGATACTACTGACTATATGGTATGTAGGGTGTGTAGTAGATACTTCTGACTCTATTGTATGTAGGTTGTGTAGTAGATACTACTTACTCTATTGTGTGTAGGGTGTGTAGTAGACACTACTGACTATTGTATGTAGGGTGTGTAGCAGATACTACTAACTCTATTGTATGTAGGGTGTGTAGTAGATACAACTGACTATTGTATGTAGGGTGTGTAGTAGATACTTCTGACTATTGTATGTAGGGTGTGTAGTAGATACATATGACTATTGCATGTAGGGTGTGTAGTAGACACTACTGACTTGTATGTAGGGTGTGTAGTAGATACTACTGACTCTATTGTATGTAGGGTGTGTAGTAGATACTACTAACTCTATTGTATGTAGGGTGTGTAGTAGATACTACTGACTATATTGTATGTAGGTTGTGTAGTAGATACTACTGACTCTATTGTATGTAGGGTGAGTAGTAGATACTACTGACTATATTGTATGTAGGGTGTGTAGTAGACACTACTTACCCTATTGTATGTAGGGTGTGTAGTAGACACTACTGCCTCTATAGTATGTAGGGTGTGTAGTAAACACTACTGACTCTATTGTACGTAGGTTGTGTAGTAGATACTACTTACTCTATTGTATGTAGGGTGTGTAGTAGATACGACTGACTATTGTATGTAGGGCGTGTAGTAGATACTACTGACTCTATTGTGTGTAGGGTGTTTAGTAGATACTACTATCTCTATTGTATGTAGGGTGTGTAGTAGACACTACTTACTCTATTGTATGTAGGGTGTGTAGTAGACACTACTGCCTGTATAGTGTGTAGGGTGTGTAGTAGATACTACTAACTCTATTGTATGTAGGGTGTGTAGTAAACACTACTGACTCTATTGCACGTAGGTTGTGTAGTAGATACTACTTACTCTATTTTACGTAGGGTGTGTAGTAGATACTACTGACTATTGTATGTCGGGTGTGTAGTAGATACTATTATTGTATGTAGGGTGTGTAGTAGATACTTCTGACTCTATTGTATGTAGGGTGTGTAGTAGATACTACTATTGTATGTAGGTTGTGTAGTAGATACTACTGACTATATGGTATGTAGGGTGTGTAGTAGATACTTCTGACTCTATTGTATGTAGGTTGTGTAGTAGATACTACTTACTCTATTGTGTGTAGGGTGTGTAGTAGACACTACTGACTATTGTATGTAGGGTGTGTAGCAGATACTACTAACTCTATTGTATGTAGGGTGTGTAGTAGATACTACTGACTATTGTATGTAGGGTGTGTAGTAGATACTTCTGACTATTGTATGTAGGGTGTGTAGTAGATACATATGACTATTGCATGTAGGGTGTGTAGTAGACACTACTGACTTGTATGTAGGGTGTGTAGTAGATACTACTGACTCTATTGTATGTAGGGTGTGTAGTAGATACTACTAACTCTATTGTATGTAGGGTGTGTAGTAGATACTACTGACTATATTGTATGTAGGTTGTGTAGTAGATACTACTGACTCTATTGTATGTAGGGTGTGTAGTAGATACTACTGACTATATTGTATGTAGGGTGTGTAGTAGACACTACTTACCCTATTGTATGTAGGGTGTGTAGTAGACACTACTGCCTCTATAGTGTGTAGGGTGTGTAGTAGATACTACTAACTCTATAGTATGTAGGGTGTGTAGTAAACACTACTGACTCTATTGTACGTAGGTTGTGTAGTAGATACTACTTACTCTATTGTATGTAGGGTGTGTAGTAGATACGACTGACTATTGTATGTAGGGCGTGTAGTAGATACTACTGACTCTATTGTGTGTAGGGTGTGTAGTAGATACTACTATCTCTATTGTATGTAGGGTGTGTAGTAGACACTACTTACTCTATTGTATGTAGGGTGTGTAGTAGACACTACTGCCTGTATAGTGTGTAGGGTGTGTAGTAGATACTACTAACTCTATTGTATGTAGGGTGTGTAGTAAACACTACTGACTCTATTGCACGTAGGTTGTGTAGTAGATACTACTTACTCTATTGTATGTAGGGTGTGTAGTAGATACTACTTACTCTATTGTATGTAGGGTGTGTAGTAGATACTTCTGACTCTATTTTATGTAGGGTGTGTAGTAAATACTTCTGACTATATTGTATGTAGGGTGTGTAGTAGATACTTCTGACTGTATTGTATGTAGGGTGTGTAGTAGATAGACTGACTATTGTATGTAGGTCGTGTAGTAGATACTACTGACTCTATTGTATGTAGGCATATGCCGTCAAAATACATTTGTTTTTTGGGAGGTCGACAATTTGTGGAAACCTATTGAATAAACTTTTTACCCCAACTGGGGGGGGGGGCACTTTCTATAACCTTTTGATTCAGGCCTCCTGAAAGGATGATATAATTTAGGTGACGGACAAACGAAACGCTGGGCTTTCATAATAGATTTTTTTTAAAAAAAGGTCACCGGACCAGATCCTGCATCAATAACAACTCGGACACGTGCGTAAATAACTCTGCGTTTTAGAAAGAACGAGTATATAAGAGGCGACGTTTTGGGTGAATGACCCTTCCAGGAACCAAAAAAGTTGCGGCTGCTACTCACCTTCTTCACCTGCTCCATCACGCCGCCTCGATCCCAAACAAACTCGCCACGCGTCTGCAATCCCTTTAATCAGTTCGCTCACATTGTGGGCCAAACATCTCTGCCGGTCTCTCTCGCATCCCACGGAGACTCGACAGCCAACAATCCCGTGGCGTTTACTCAACAATAGCAACTACGAACAACAATAAAACACAACCGTGAGCGTCGAATGTATATGATTTAAAAAAAAATATATATAAACACCCGACTCCTGTTTACACGATGGTTCCCCGGCAACCGAGTAGCCCTTGCGTCATCCCAGAGGGCATCTCACGCTGATGCCCCAACCCCCATCACATTGTGACTGCTGCCACGTGAATTCACACATAGAAACTTGTTAAAGTTCGCTCCTATCAGCTACATAGTGCATTGATCTGATTTGAAGTACGTATCAGCGGTCTTGTATTTACCTTGGTTTACGACCGTTGCAATCTGTGCTGTTAGTTGTGCAAGACATTAGCCAATAAAAGATCCTGTGTCTGCTATGTCGATGCCGTCTTTGTGTTTGCTGTGCTCCAGCACCACGGGACTTCCCTTGCAAAATAGTCGGGCAACTTGGCTGATCGGGATTAGCCGCAACAAATCGAACAAACCCAAGTCTGGTACGTACTACAAGATACACTGGAGTGATGAAAACAATAAAACACGCATCTGTATATCAACACAGTAATATAATGCAAGGTGTATAATGTTTTAGCATTGCTCGTTTTTCTGTTAGTATTAAAATGCTGTCACGAAAAAATGCTTATCTGTACGAGTACATTCCACTATTGAACGTCATCATCAACTGGTGGACAACTAGCTAGGGGCGAATTCGTACAAGTAGAACGGAGTATGCAGAGTCTATCGAAGTGACAGATGCTCGTTGTATGGAAGTGGGTTTTGCAAAAAAACAATTATACGGCACCCACTATTTCACACAATACACGAGTTATTCCTGTTTAGGTACGTGTATACATTTGTACAACGGAGCACTGCACATCTCCATGCTATCAACTCTGGGAAATGTTTCTAATGAACACAACTTTCGCTACTTATTATACACACCACACATTGCAGACATCACACGCGCCTGTGTTTATCACACCCCTCCACCTACGATTAGCACCCACGCACCTAATTATCACGGTTGGCTGCGTACAATCCGAAAGAAGTTCAACATGCTGTACATACAAATGCAAGTAGAAGTCTAAGTCAACACCGATCCCAGTGATATGTCCACAATCACGATGAATGATCACACTTCACAATTGGATACTGTAACTTGTATCAATTTAATCTCAAAACCATTCCAGTTTCAAAACAACGTGCATCACATTTTGCATGTCAAATATTGACAATCGTGTAACACATGAAATCATAAAAGTGCATCAATCGAAATACTGTAATGGATCAGATTGAAATGAATACCCCTTTTGGCTGGAATAACATTTACAGCATTCCACAATCCATCTGCTCAAGTGGCTTTTCTTTAAAGACATTTAAAAATGTGCAAGAGATTGAAAAACGTTGCTCAGTGTAATGCTATGCAAATTGGCCATGAGATATGTAAATCAAATACTTCATTCAAAAATAGGAACATTTGCCACTATTCTCATAAACTTAGAAGCTGCACTATTCACGCAATTATACAATTACAGATGGTATTGAAAGGATATAACTGAAATCCAGTTAATTTCGTAAACATGCACTGCTTGGTTTAAAGGCAGATCACTATACCATTGATAAGTGATTAGTTTAGTAGTAACGTTTGAATGACGTCATAGCCCATATTTTTTATTGCAAAAATTTAAATCATAAATGAAGCGTGAACATTTGGTATGTATCTTGGTAAAAAAAATCACTGCTTTGCATCAGAGAACTGTATTACAGCATATTCTCCTGACACCATCCAGTCAGGGTCTGCAGCAGTGAGAATTTCAGCCATCCCAGGCTGCAGACCAACCTGCAAGTCTGCCTTCAGTGCACGCAGACTGCAAAGCGCTGATGGATGGAACCCCTGCAAAGCAGTCTCAAATGCTGTTGTGTGATCCCACTGCCGATCCCCTGTTAGTTTGCGATAGTTGAGGTCGCCTTTGAAAAGAATGAGGTTTGAGCGCTTTAGCTCCGCGTACAAGTCTGGTGCGATGGCCTCCATGCTGCAGTACTCGTGCGGGAATGTCCAAAACATGTGGTCATGGTATACCCAAGAGCCATCCTGCAGATGACTACGCCACGTAGCTCCTAGCTTGGAAGACCAACGGTGATTGCTTGCCATCAAGAGGTGGACAGTAAAATTTACGTCTTCTTTGGTGACATCAGAAATGAACCATGGCATACACTTCCCATGAAAGTGTATTTGATCCACAAGTTTGGAAGCTAACAAGAATTCTGCCAATACTAAATCAGTGAAAAGCTCAAAGCCTGCATTATCCAAAACAATGTCTAGCCTAAAGCATTGTGTGCTGCTTGGGTTCTTTTTTAGTTTATCTTCTAGTGTGGCCCACACTGCTTCTGTGTCATCAATAAGGATTTTGGCCTTCAGATCATTTAAGCCAGTCAGTGGGCTTGCTTTTTGGGGGTTGTCTTTTCCAGCCGATATTGAGAGGTCACACTTGTTGCCCCACAAGCAAACCTAGCAATACAACATGCAAATGTATTAACACATGTTTACAAATTTACACATGGACTCAACTGTCAATATGTACTGCTATATATAAAACATGTACATGAATAATTACGTACTCTTTGGTTCTATTGGGTAAATTCACGTAGGTAAAAAATAAAATAACAAAAATCACGACGTTTCGGCCACACCACAAGCGGCCTTCATCAGGTGAAGGGACGAGACTGTCTGGAGGACAGCGCTGGAGTGAAAAAAGCCACGCTCAGATCACGACCTTTCAGCTGTGTGAGAAGAAACAAAGCGCCTTGACAAAGGAATTAGCATATAATTTAGCATTGAAATGGCTGAATGATTAGCTTGTGACTGGTCACAGAAATGGCTATGTTAAAGCATACACATCCGCAAAAGCACCCCTTGACAAAGGAATTAGCATAGAATTTAGCATTGAAATAGCTAAGTTAAAGTATACACATCTGCAGAGGCACCCCTTGACAAAGGAATTAGCATAGAATTTAGCATTGAAATAGCTGAGTGATTAGCTTTTAACTGTTGTAACTGTTAAAGTCAGAGCATATACATTCACCGAGGCACCTAGTACAAATCAAACAGGAGAATTTAGCGAAACACAACCACGCTCAGACCGCGGACCTTTAAGCTGTGTGCGAGCAAACAAGGTGTCCTGACAAAGAAATTAGCATAAAAATTAGCATTTGATTGGCCGATTTTAGAAAAGAGGTGGTGTACGTGCCGGTGGACTTGCCGTTTGGCGCGGGGGGGGGGAGTTTACCTATTGATGGTGTGAAAATGGAATTTATAACATAGCTATTTCTGTGACCAGTTACAAGCTAATCACTCAGCTATTTCAATGCTAAATTCTATGCTAATTCCTTTGTCAAGGGGTGCCTCTGCGGATGTGTATAGTTTAACTTAGCTATTTCAATGCTAAATTCTATGCTAATTCCTTTGTCAAGGGGTGCCTTTGCGGATGTGTATGCTTTAACTTTAACATAGCCATTTCTGTGAACAGTCACAAGCTAATCACTCAGCAATTTCAATGCTAAATTATATGCTAATTCCTTTGTCAAGGCGCTTTGTTTCTTCTCACACAGCTTAAAGGTCATGATCTGAGCGTGGCTTTTTTCACTCCAGCGCTGTCCTCCAGACAGTCTCGTCCCTTCACCTGATGAAGGCCGCTTGTGGTGTGGCCGAAACGTCGTGATTTTTGTTATTTTATTTTTTACCTACGTGACTTTACCCAATAGAACCAAAGAGTATGGATCCTTGCAGTCACGAAAGCTTTAAATTTAGAAATGAATAATTACGCTCATATTACGCAGTTTTGTTTTTAAAATAAAAATTGCAACAGACCTGCAGTAGTTGTTGAAATTCTTTCTTCACTTCATCCTTATTCAATCCAGATATTTTATTTAGAACTTCACCAAGATGATCGCATAATGAAATGATTGCTTTCTGAGAATCAAAAAAGCTCTTCTGTTTGAGCTCACTGAATACATCATGATCATTGAGCGGTGGGCTGTGAAGAAAATATATGTTTTCACGTTTACAAATCACATGAAATGTCATGCTAATGCACTTTTCAAAAAATCAGAACCATGCTTAACATTTTACTCAAGTTATAATCCTTACCAAAGAGCCATGGCTTCTTGAACTCTGCGGTACATGTAGCACTCCACGTAAAGCCATGCCGAGGTGAACCAGCTAGGCATTGCTGTGAGGCACCGTTGTGCCTCTAGGTATGCATTCCACTCGCCCACATCAGGTCGCCCATCGGTCAAGGGTGTAATAGGCTTGTCTGTAAGAAGCTCGTTACGCAGTTTGGAAAGAAGTGATATGATCTTCTTGTCAGCCTCGCTTCCTTCCTACCAGAGAAAACATTATACCAATGATGCATAGACGGAATTTGATTAAAAAGATTAACCATGTCTAATATGCCACTGTATAAATGGCATTTGTAAAACCAAGGTATACTTCTAGAATGTGTGGAAATACACCAGAGTAAAACTGTTTTGGTACATTTTATATGTTATTCAGTTCTAAGTTTTATATAAAATGTCAAATTATTTGAATATTATAATAGGTTTAACCTCAGGTCGCTTCTGTAATGTTTTAAAAATGTGAACGTTCGTGCATTATTGCCTAATATGCAGTTTACAGCTAATTCCCCGTGACATGTTATTGCGTAAATCAGACTTTGACCTCGGTCACCATGTGATGCCACGGGACTCAATATAATGACATGGAATTGTGGTTGTAGAATGTCAATGAAAAACAATTCACCGTGGTAATAATAAGTACAGTAGTGGCAACACATGGACAAAAACACTGATCATACAACACCTCGCCATGCTCCTCATGGAACTTCGCGCGGCTCCGATGGAGTCTGTCGATAATTTGCGTGAGGATTTTGGGCAGGCGGTCCTTCACAGTGAGATACGCGAACGATCTGCGAGAGCCGGCACAATTCACACACACACACGTACGATCGCTTAAAACGCTGCTCGTTATTATCGTTGTCTAAACGCGCCAAAGATAAAAGTTAACGCTTTGAGTCATGGCCAGTGAAGAAGGCACTGGGAGTCTCCCGTGTGACGTGGGCCCCCTGCATCTGAGCCGTGAAGCCGCAAGGCCCAGAGGCCATGTCAGGATCTCCCCCGCCCACCGCCACCTCACTACGAGCGCACGGGGAGCACAAGAAGCAAACCTGTTTATTAACAAAAAACACGGCGATATTTGCTCCAATGAGCAGTGGAATTGTCACTAACACGCAGTGGGCAAGTGTGGCACCATGCCCAGTGTCAGTGTAATCCATCGTTGGGAGTGGAAACCATCGTGGCTGGGAGACATTATCACTGCACACGAATAGTTTTCGCATATACACAGCGACGCACAAATACACACACACAAGAGTAAGGAAAAACGAGTCCAGATAATTATTCGCTGCTGAATTTTAACAGACTGCATCCAGACCCGAGCCAATACCACAGAGCTGTCTTTTTCCTATGATCCCAGACTTATGGGACACCCTGTCAGTCGAAAACTCATCTCTTTAGAACTGCTGTTTTGTGTTTAGTTCGTCGTCCTTCTCACGTGCCTCCCGATTACCAACGGATGGCTCTTTCGTACGGCGCGAAAGACGTTCAACACACGGCAGCATATACAACAAATATAAAGACAAAGATCCCCCGTGTAGCCTTAACAGACTGTAGGGGCAAGTGCTGTTAGCGAGCAGCACCTATGAAGGCCGGAACGGTACACGAGGGGGTGGGTGGCCAGCACCACGCTCGACCGCCTTTGTCTCCCCAGTGGCGATGTTTACTGCACACCGCACCAGGTTACTCATTTGAGGCCGAGTCGACCTAGGGGGAGACCCAGGACCGCTTGCAGATAATCGTCACCCGTGTTGGCCCTGAGCGGGGAATCGAACCCAGTTCGCCGGGTTCGTAGTGCAGCGCGCTGACCGCGACACTACCGCTCCCTACAATATACACAACATATACAACACAAACACTCGCGAGAGTGTTCGTAAACCAGGTGCACGCGTTGTGGGTGGCGAGGGGGGACCACACGAACCCGACGCGCGAAGCCGAGAGCGGTTCGGGAGGCGCCTCCATGGTCCCAGCTGGGTTGTGTGGGAGGGGAAGGGTTGGTGGTGGGGTGGGGGGGAAGGAACTTCCGCTTCCGGGTCACGCGCGCGGGACCCACGTGACCGCGCCTGCTTCCGCGCCCCGCCCCCACGCTCACGTGCGCGCCACGTGACCCAGCAGCGTTGTTCAGAATATTGAGGCTGCAGGAGGAAATCCGATGAGCTATGAAGCTTTTTTTTAATACAGATGTCCAGTCGGTGCGGGTCAGAACGTTATAACAAACAATACAAAAAAACACGATAGGAGTGTAAAGTATAGGAAAGGTAAACTAATTATTAAAAAATATATACAAATACAACTTTCATCCTTTTTATATTCTTGGTTCTTTCGGTAAAGTCACGTAGAAGGGAAACAAAATAATATAAATATAAAACAATAAATCAAAATGTAATCTTTTTACTTACCAGGTACAACCCACTGAGCTCTTATCATAATCAGAATATTTATTTACACTGGACAGAATTCTATGAGCTATAAAAAATGTTTCACAGATGTCCAGTCGGGGCGGGTCAGAACGTTATAACAACAATAAAAAAAACCGATAGGAATGTAATGTATAGAAAAGGTAAACGAATCACTTGAAAAACATACAAATAAAACGAAACTTTAAAAAAAATCTTAGCAGGTACATCACACTGAGCAATTAACTTATATTTCAGAAGCGACCTCATCAGAAATGATGGCTAAACAAAGTGGTTTATCACGTGGAAATTCATAGCAGAAAAATAATGTAAATGCAGGTTTCTATTCGGTTGTGAGCGATGCTATTCGGAGAGTGGATGGGATTAAATGTCAGTACTAAGAATCATAGTAAGAATTTATTATTTCACGTTTAGATATTTAAAATTCGGGGCGGTTTCTTTCGTACAGGTAAAATGTATCAAAGTGAAACAATAAGACTGACTAAACTATAATATAGGAACAGAAATGAAATCATGGTATCGCAATCGCAGAAGAGGAAAAACCACGCTTACTGCATGGCCCATGCAGACAGACGGTGTGTCAGCAACATACGGCTGCAGATTTGCATGTATTTGCCATACCACCAGATTGACTCTAGGTTATGTCTCAAAGAGTTTTGGGCAAACTCTTTGACCAGATTGCCTAATCGCCAGGGTGATTCCCTAACTGCGGCGCGACTTTACGCTAAAGTTTCTTAATCTTGCATATGTTTTTTTTTACTAGAGCTCTAGTGCTTACCCCGTCATGAACGGGGGAGGCAAGACTACTTGTTAATTATTTTTTAAAAAACCGCACACATTTAGTCAGTTGCACTGCCTTAAACTGTTAAGTACGGTATATAATATGCGGCGTTTCTGCCAAAGGGCCTTCTTCACAGCACATGCCAGCAATGTACTCTGAAGAAGTTCCATAACCCAAAACGTCGCATATATTATACTGTATACGTTTGATTTTTTTTTAGGCCGCAGTGTTATTGACGAACTTGTTGAGTTTTGTTAACTGCACCAATGCCAAAGCAGCAGCATCATCACCAAATAATGCGTTTGACCTCAGTTGGAAAGCGTTTAGGCCAATTTATCTCAGCAGGTTTACGTAAACATTTCCACGTAAAGCTAGGTAAAACCATTCCTCCAGATGCTGATTATTATCCTCCTCGAGAGATGCTTTGTTGAAAGTGGTTGCATTAAAATGTAATGTACAGCCCTCTTTCCATCCACTGCTGAGTGAAGGCCTCTTCCCACTACACCTTTCCAGTCATGGTGGTTGTTTGACCATACTTCACGCTCGTCAGTGTGTGCTGATGAAGAATGGGAGCCCAGACATTGTACATGTCTTACAATACTCTCCACTAGCGTTAGCCACATAAGCTGTGAATTGAGCTCAGCCGCTGCTGGGTTCATAGCCACCATTCGAAAAGGACATCGCCGTATAGAGCGAGGCAGCCTTAAAGCCACACATACACGGAGCATCCGTGTCTCCCTGGACGTGATGCACGTGCGTGCGTCAAGCTACACCGTGAATCAAAGCCGCACTCGGCAACACGGGGGGAGAAATCCGCCATCCCGAGTTGCATGCAGCGACCGTTAATAATTGTTAACCCGTGCATTGCGCCACGTACGTAGGAAGTGCACGCAATTTTGTGCTGTTAAAATCAAACGTGCAGGTTTGATTCAAGGAGATAGGGCAACATGCGCATGTCAGAGCGCGGTGAGATTTGGTGAACACGCGGGGAGATGTTGGAGACGGGGCAAGCGATGTGCTGCTGCATGTTGCTCACAATGCATCAAAACAGGAGGCCAGATGCTCGCGTGTGTTGAGCGCTTCGCGATCGCTGTCACTCACCTCGCCACTTGCTGGCTGATTTTACAACGAAATGATTCTCACAAAGCAGTAAATGCCAAACAATGGACATTAAGTACCTTCAGGCCTGGGATGCAATGATGACACTGGAGGGTCCCTCACGTTCCCATGCAACCATATACCCAGTCGTACTACACATCTAGGACGACAATCACAGTCTTGTCACTAGGAATATCTGGTAAAAAAAACATTTGTTTTTGTATTGAACCGAGATATGAATCTACAGACCTTATATGACCTAACCAGGCATTGCTTTCTTTTGTGATAAACACGTGACCAGTCGACCTTAATATCCAAAGTGCCTCGTGCTGCAGATGTCAGACGTTCAAGCACTTCAACAACACGACTATTGTATAGTGTTTTTTAAATGACAACGCTCTTCGCAATTATATTAAATTTGAAATGAATCTACAGCAATCTTTGCAACAAAAACAAACATGATACAGCGGGTCCCTACTCCAACGAGCTTACATGGAAAATTCGGGAGAGCACTGCCCCAAAAAAACATTTGATAAGCATTAATTTATCTTTCACACGTTCTGTGCTCCAAAGCAAATGTATTACTCGAGGCCTCAGCCTCCAATGATTGTACTTGACAGGGTGGCTTTGTTGGTTTACAATGACACACATGCATGTTGTACACTGAGTAACTACTGAATTGGAAGAAAAAAATCAACCTCAAGTTTCTAAAACACCAACGCAATGCACACCAACTTGTTGCCTGGCATTCACACGTCTATTAAGCAACAAACTCTATATATACACACACACACACAAATTGCCATCAACAAAAGGTTCAGTGTTTGTAGAAGTGGGATTCTCAGACGGAAGAGGGATTATCTTGAATGACAGTGGCTGTAATATAAGGTGCACGAGAAGAGCCACCACTTAGAGTAATTGGCACAGCAAGAAGGGTGACTCTGGGCTCGGTTACATCGCCATAATGCCACTGGACCTCAAGAGGTCACGCAGGCCATATATACAATCGGAGGTAAACTTAAAATTGAGGGTAAACCACAGTGTAGATGGTAATATCGCCAGATGGCTTCAAGTGATTAAATTTAGGCTTGCCATTTCAGGGTAATGCTTGTTTTTTATGCTGATAATTCCCACAATATAACATCTCAAAGGGTATGCAACCAGTTGCATTAAACTCCTATCGGTTAAATGTATCTTCGTTTGTTATTAAAAGCCTTATAAATTGGGGGGGGGGAAGTTATTATGGAGAGAGAAAAAAAACACTTCAGATGTTTATGCAACAAACCAAATGTCCTAATGCTTAGTTGTTTGTACGGTGGTTTGTTGCATCAGTTACTTTGTGTTAAATTTACCGACTTCTTCCCTTCTCCCCCTCTACCTATTGGGGACTGCCTCTACAGTGAGGGAAAACAGTATTTGATCCCCTGCTGATTTTGTACGTTTGCCCACTGACAAATAAATGATCAGTCTATAATTTTAATGGTAGGTTTATTTGAACAGTGAGAGACAGAATAACAACAAAATCCAGAAAAACGCATGTCAAAAATGTTATAAATTGATTTGCATTTTAATGAGGGAAATAAGTACTTGACCCCTCTGCAAAACCTGACTTAGTACTTGGTGGCAAAACCCTTGTTGGCAATCACAGAGGTCAGACGTTTCTTGTAGTTGGCCACCAGGTTTGCACACATCTCAGGAGGGATTTTGTCCCACTCCTCTTTGCAGATCTTCTCCAAGTCATTAAGGTTTCGAGGCTGACGTTTGGCAACTCGAACCTTCAGCTCCCTCCACAGATTTTCTATGGGATTAAGGTCTGGAGACTGGCTAGGCCACTCCAGGACCTTAATGTGCTTCTTCTTGAGCCACTCCTTTGTTGCCTTGGCCGTGTGTTTTGGTTCATTGTCATGCTGGAATACCCATCCACGACCCATTTTCAATGCCCTGGCTAAAGGAAGGAGGTTCTCACCCAAGATTTGACGGTACATGGCCCCGTCCGCGGTGCAGTTGTCCTGTTCCCTTTGCAGAAAAACACCCCCAAAGCATAACGTTTCCACCTCCATGTTTGATGGTGGGGATGGTGTTCTTGGGGTCATAGGCAGCATTCCTCCTCCTCCAAACACGGCAAATTGAGTTGATGCCAAAGAGCTCCATTTTGGTCTCATCTGACCACAACACTTTCACCCAGTTGTCCTCTGAATCATTCAGATGTTCATTGGCAAACTTCAGACGGGCATGAATATGTGCTTTCCTGAGCAGGGGAACCTTGCGGGCGCTAGAGGATTTCAGTCCTTCACGGTGTAGTGTGTTACCAATTGTTTTCTTGGTAACTATGGTCCCAGCTACCTTGAGATCATTGACAAGATACTCCCGTGTAGTCCTGGGCTGATTCCTCACCGTTCTCATGATCATTGCAACTCCACGAGGTGAGTACTTGCATGGAGCCCCAGGCCGAGGGAGATTGACAATTCTTTTGTGTTTCTTCCATTTGCGAATAATCGCACCAACTGTTGTCACCTTCTCACCAAGCTGCTTGGCAATGGTCTTGTAGCCCATTCCAGCCTTGTGTAGGTCTACAATCTTGTCCCTGACATCCTTGGATAGCTCTTTGGTCTTGGCCATGGTGGAGAGTTTGGAATTTGATTGATTGCTTGTGGACAGGTGTCTTTTATACAGGTAACAAGTTGAGATTAGGAGCACTCCCTATAAGAGTGTGCTCCTAATCTCAGCTCGTTACCTGTATAAAATGCACCTGGGAGCCAGAAATCTTTCTGATTGAGAGGGGGTCAAATACTTATTTCCCACATTAAAATGCAAATCAATTTGTACAATTTTTGACATGCGTTTTTCCGGATTTTTTTTATTATTCTGTCTCTCACTGTTCAAACAAACCTACCATTAAAATTATAGACTGATCATTTCTTTGTCAGTGGGCAAACGTACAAAATCAGCAGAGGATCAAATAATGTTTTCCCTCACTGTATATAATAGCAATTTCCATCGTCTCTGCACAGCGTGTAACATTTAGACGCGGTGTGAATTCAAATAGTAGCTGTATATACAGCACTCTAAACTTAGGGAAACTGGAAATATTTAGAAATGCGGTGACACGGGACGGCAATTTATCGAGTGCACAATTGCATTTTTATGCAAAACATGAAGTGGTCAATTGGTGATACAGAGAAAGCCAAATTGACTCGCCATCATAACGTGGTGGGGGTCTGCGTTCTCTTAGCTCGGTGGTAACTGTCACAAGAGCATCGGCAGCAGCAACACACATTTTTTTGTTGTTACTGCAGTGCAGTCGATAATGGGAGGAAGAAAGTCATCGCTGCACGGCGTGACACGTCGGGCTCCATCGCTCAAATTCCCTCTCAGCCCTGCAAGCCCTGCCCGCTACGCCGGAGCCCGAACCCCCCACTAGCCACCCCCTTCATGCCCCCCGTGTGTCTTCACCCCCCTGAACCCATCCAAACCATAACCGCACGACCAATCATCCCTCCTACTACGTATACATCGTCCACCGCGAATGTCGCCTCGTGTTCCCCTTCTGCTCCACACACACCCCACCCCTTACCTACCTAGCTACCCCCTTCTGGACCCCAATTCGCCTCTGCACCCTCAGCCACTGCTGCACACAAACATATCCGCTTCCTTCACTAACCCCAGCAGCAGCACCACCACCATCCCTCCTGCCCACCCCACCCCCACGGTCGCCACACTTCCATATCCGCTGCTCACTCAATAACCAACCCCCTTCATCCTCCTCCTCCTCCTCTAACCCGCCTGGAATTGCTTGCATTGCTGCCTGCCTGCACAACTCCATGCCCGGCGGCGCCTTGCTGCCCCGTCGCACGGCTACGTGAGAGAGAGAGAGCGCGAGGGGTGGTGGGGGAGGAGCGGGGGAGCACGGGAGGGGTGGTGGTAGTGGGGGTGGTGGTGGTAGTGGGGGTGGTAGGGGGTGGTGGTAGTGGGTGGTAGTGGGGGTGGTGGAGGGGAGACGCAGGGCCGCAGCCTTCATCCATCCCAGGGACCCGCGGCCTCCCGACACGGGGCCCGGTCAGTGACGCAGCCTCGCGGAGGGCGGACCGCCGTTTGGACCCCCCCCCCCCATTATCGGACCCCCCCCCCCCATTCGGACCCCCTCCATCCCCCCCCCATTCGGACCCCAGTCCGGACATCGAACGGGGACCCTCGTCGGGTCGCCCTCGGATCCCCGCCTCGGACACCCCCCACCGCTTACCCCGCCGGGGTCGCAATCGGATCGCGATCGGAGTCGGCGGCGGTGGTGGTGACGAGGAGGAGGACGACGAGGAGGAGGACGAGGAGGAGGATCGCGATCGTGCGGCTCGCGAGATCCACACCCCCCCCTGGGCGGGCGGGCGTGCAGTAAGTGTGTCCCCGTGTAGTGTGTGCGCATTGCATTGTGCTAGAAATCACGTGTGTGACTGCATTGTGATCTACATCACGGGTGTACTGCATTGTACTCTACATCACGGGTGTACTGCATTGTACTCTACATCACGGGTGTACTGCATTGTACTCTACATCACGGGTGTACTGCATTGTGATCTACATCACGGGTGTACTGCATTGTGTTATAAATCACGGGTGTACTGCATTGTATTTTACATCACGTGTGTGACTGCATTGTACTCTACATCACGGGTGTACTGCATTGTACTCTACATCACGGGTGTACTGCATTGTGATCTACATCACGGGTGTACTGCATTGTGTTATAAATCACGGGTGTACTGCATTGTGATCTACATCACGGGTGTACTGCATTGTTATAAATCACGTGTGTACTGCATTGTGCCCTACATCACGTGTGTACTGCATTGTACTCTACATCACGGGTGTACTGCATTGTGATCTACATCACGGGTGTATTGCATTGTGCTCTACATCACGGGTGTACTGCATTGTGTTATAAATCACGGGTGTACTGCATTGTATTCTACATCACGGGTGTACTGCATAGTGATCTACATCACGGGAGTACTGCATAGTGATCTACATCACGGGTGTACTGCATTGTACTTTACATCACGGTCTCACTGACCCAGTGGAGACAGTGTGTCCCTGTCTCACTGACCCAGTGGAGACAGTGTCCCTGTCTCACTGACCCAGTGGAGACAGAGTGTCCCTGTCTCACTGACCCAGTGGAGACAGAGTGTCCCTGTCTCACTGACCCAGTGGAGACAGAGTGACCCTGTCTCACTGACCCAGTGGAGACAGTGTCCCTGTCTCACTGACCCAGTGGAGACAGTGTCCCTGTCCCGACCCTGTCTCACTGACCCAGTGGAGACAGAGTGACCCTGTCTCACTGATCCAGTGGAGACACTGATCCAGTGGAGACAGTGTCCCTGTCTCACTGACCCAGTGGAGACAGAGTGTCCCTGTCTCACTGACCCAGTGGAGACAGTGTCCCTGTCTCACTGACCCAGTGGAGACAGTGTCCCTGTCTCACTGACCCAGTGGAGACAGTGTCCCTGTCTCACTGACCCAGTGGAGACAGAGTGTCCCTGTCTCACTGATCCAGTGGAGACAGTGTCCCTGTCTCACTGACCCAGTGGAGACAGTGTCCCTGTCCCGACCCTGTCTCACTGACCCAGTGGAGACAGAGTGACCCTGTCTCACTGACCCAGTGGAGACACAGTGTCCCTGTCTCATTGACCCAGTGGAGACAGAGTGTCCCTGTCTCACTGACCCAGTGGAGACAGTGTCCCTGTCTCACTGACCCAGTGGAGACAGTGTCCCTGTCTCACTGACCCAGTGGAGACACAGTGTCCCTGTCTCGCTGAACCCAGTGGAGACAGTGTCCCGGTCCCGACCCTGTCACACTGACCCAGTGGAGACAAGAGTGTCCCCGTCTCACTGACCCAGTGGAGACAGTGTCCCTGTCTCACTGACCCAGTGGAGACAGAGTGTCCCTGTCCCGACCCTGTCTCACTGACCCAGTGGAGACAAGAGTGACCCTGTCTCACTGACCCAGTGGAGACAGTGTGACCCTGTCCCGACCCTGTCTCACTGACCCAGTGGAGACAGAGTGACCCTGTCTCACTGACCCAGTGGAGACAGAGCCCAGCGTCTCTGTGACACAGTGTCGACATCCCCCGTCTTCGTCACCCCCACCCCCCCCGTGTCTCTCCCAGTGAATGTGTCGCCGTGTGCCTCTGCGTCCCCGACATGTTACACCCACCCCGCCGTCCTGCGGTACCTCCTTTTTCCCGGCGTTGTGGATTTAGCGGCGTCTTTGGGCCGCTCGCGTTAATTAGTTGGCTGCCTCGACGTTAATTGCCAATTAAGTGCGCCCCTGCCTCTCGGCAACGCGCGGCGCTTCCGACCCGGCCCGTGTGACCGCGTGGGCCCGATGGAACATGGCGTTCCTCCTCCTCCACCACCACGGTGGTTTTGGGAGCCTTTTTGTTTGGTTTCCCGGGGTTTTTCTGCGAGGGTTCCGGTTACGGGCGTCAACTTAACAAAAAAAAGGGGGGGCTTGGCTGCCTTTTTGGGGGGTTGGGTGTTTTTTTTTTGCGTTGAGGTTGCGGGGCCAAGCAAAAGAGCCCGGGGAAGGCAGCCGAGATACGTTCATTTGCTGACCTCAACAGAGCCCTCGATAGATAGCATTGGCACGCGTTTCTTTGTTGTCCATTGGCAGGGATGGGTCATGGATGGCTCGGGGTTGGGGCTAAGGGTGAGTGCGGGGGTGGGGTTGAGGCTTAAGGTATTCTTTGTTTGTTTGTAAAGGATAGTTTTGATCAGTGTATATTACCTGTTTCTCCGAAAAGTATGGGAAGGCCTCTATCCAGCGGTGGATTGAGAGCGCTTTACATGTTTTACCCTGGTATGACATGGCCACGAAGCGTGGTAATTTCCAAAGAAAATGGAACGAAAACTGAAAAGGGTACAAATAAACACGAATGGGTGCACGATGTGAATTATACTGAGACATGAGGAGGAACACATGGATCAGAGGGCATGCAAGTTAGAGAGCCATCATTTTGACTGTTAAGGAGAGCGGGCATGTACAGCACACATCACTGGGAAGTGTGAAGGTCAAATGGTCAAGATTAATGACATGCCCAAGAGGATATCCGCCACAGAGATGGAGCGACACAACCAGTGAATGCGCAGATTCTAGATGGATTGTTACATCGCATAACTGTGAGAGATGGTGACAGTCAGGGAAGGTTTTCATCCAGCAGTGGATTGATCATGGCTGATGATGAGGATTAGGGCACAGGGCTGGAATAATGTGTGTATGTTAGGGTTTAGGTTTAAAGTTAGGGCTTGGTTAGGGCTCGGAATGAATTATGCTAAGGAGTTTATGATAGGGGTAAAGTTAAAGGGTTCAGGTATGACTATGGATTGGATTAAGAGTTAACGCTCAAGTCATTATTTTAGCGATGAGGATAGGTTTAGGATATGGTCAAGACTTCGATTAATAGTTTACAAGGACACACATTTTGATGTTGACTGTGCATGATTTGGTGTAGTTATGACTAGGATTGTAGTTAGAATTAAGGATTAAGGCTAGACAATTGGTCAAGGTTATGACACTGGTTAGGGCTAGGATTAAGCATGTAGGTTATAGAGATGTTTATTTATGCTATTAGGCTCTATTTAATGGCTGTCCTGCGATGGTACAGATGTCGGTCTCGAATACGAATGTCATTTAGTGTATCACTTTCAAGTTTTTACCAAAATTTTCACAATCATTTAATTAGTTAAGCTGCTATGTGTGTTGTCATTTAAACAATTATGTTTCAGCTAAGCTTCACAACTGGGCTCCTTGATTACATTGCTGTCAGGAATCATACAGCAAATGTTGTCAATCAAGGGTTTTACTTTTTAAAATGTGAGGACAGTTATAATTTACTGGAAAGATTATGTTGTGTTTATACTAAAATATGCAAATACAAAATATTTACTCATTTATATTTCAGTTGAATTGTAAGACTATCGCTTGCATGTTTTAGAATATACAGTGGTTACGATGCCATCGATTTACGATATTTCAATTAACGATATTTCAATTAACGATCCGCCTCCAATACTGTCCCGTTGTTTCTATTAACAATTTTTTCGATTAATCAAAGGTTACGATATCACGCGGCCGCCAATTTCGGCCAATCGGAGTGGACTCAGCAGACCTCAGACAATAAGAAAAACCCTTTTATGAGTATTTTTAGAGCAACTGGCTAGCTTTTCAATGTATTCATTATTTATCCATGTGTCTATTAATGCTTTAATATGTTATTTCACGTTTATTTATTCAAATTACATATTTAAATATAAACTATGTTTTAGGGTGAAAAGGGTAAACTTCCAATCATCTTGGAACAAATTAAGCCTTTAACATGTATTCCCACTCATTCGATTAGCAATAATTTAAATTAACGATGGGTTTCGTTGAACCAATTAATAAGGGACCGCTGTATTTGCGTGTATTGATATTGACAAACAAAAACATGAGGATTGACGTTTATAGAGAGGTCAATGTCTCATTTGATTATAATTTGCCAAGACCAAGTACATTTAAAATGCATTATAGCAGCAATATTAGCTCTATTAAATGGTATTTTGAGACTTCAAATGTTGCAATTAGACAACTGTAACAAGTTGGAAATTAAACTAAATAAATGCCTGAAATACACATCTCCCTGCATGATAGTCTCACAGTATTATGCAATATGATCCACTGCATTGCTTTTCAACTTATTGAGGTTACACCATGGCATGACTCATCGCAGCAGCTGGTCAGGCACTGGCAATGAATGCTGCATCAAGATCCAGTTCGCACAAAATATCTGGGAACATTTCCAACAGTACATCGCACACAATTTAGATGCAGAATGTGACCAGCCTTATGTTCAACATACAATGTTGACATAATTTAATTCATACCTGTCGGCAGAGCAGTCATCGAATTGGGTGGCAGAGCGCTAGATCAGAGGGATGCCTTGACGTGTTTAATGGAATACTGTAATTTTTATAAATTATTCAGGATGTGTTTCTCAATGTATAACCCACATTTCTTAATGCACTTATAAAAAAAATATACGTGGGTCAGGGTGGTGAAAGTTTCCTGTTAGTGCTATTCGCATGTAGCCTACAGAAGGTGACCGACCACAACTGCTTATGTGTAAGCCCTCTCTAAAATGTTGCCTCTATGTATGTTGAACTTCTTTCGCACCGTACGTAACCTACCGTGCTAATCAGAGAACATGCGGGCAATCGTTGGCCATAGGATTTAGTGGTCCATGAGGAAGGTCTGTATGCTGTGCACTAACCAAGGAGCCAGTGGCATTCATACACTAGTCTGGCTGACTCGGCTCATGAAGCAAGTGTGCCACCCCAGGTCTGGGGAAACACATTCCAGCCTGGCTGTGACCCTGAACGTCTTCCTGCAGCCCCTTGTGGCACGGATTGGCTCTTGGGTGCACACATGGTTCAGTAACTACTTCGTGATGCCTACATTTTATATAAGGCAGTTGTAGGGTTTTTTTACATTGCACTCACAAAATGAACAATGTAGAAGCAACCAATGCCTTCAGCTGGCCAATGAGTGAATAAACACTGTGTGTATTAGATGATGAAGTTATACACAGCTGTTTTTCATACGTACCTCCACGGTTACCACTGTCCATGTCTGAACAATTTGCACAAAACCCAAAGTTACAGGAGTACAGACTGCCTCACTCCACTTCCGTTATTTTAAAACATAGTCCCTGCCGTACAGATGGATGAAAAGTAAAACAATTTCAGCTTAATAAGCTCTCTGTAAACCATGTGAATAGATCATTGAGTGGCCTTGCATGTGGTGGTGGTGGTGTTGGACACAGTGACGTACATGTGGATGGTGTTGCCGGCGAGGCACAACGGGCAGCATGGACATTGCCAACCACGGCCTGTTCCTGCTGCAGCAGCTCAACTCACAGAGGGAGTTCGGCTTCCTGTGCGACTGCACTGTAGCCATCGGTGACGTGTACTTTAAGGCGCATAAGGCTGTGCTCGCTGCCTTCTCCAACTACTTCAAGATGCTTTTCATACACCAGACCAGGTAGGTACCTGCCACACTACTTGGGTTCAGTCCTTTATTTCTCCTTAATTTTTACCCCAAGAGACTAAGCTGCCTTCTTATCCCATTACAAGTGACACAATCGGCAGTTTTGATAATCATTACTCAAAGTGATGGTGAAGTTTCGTCTTATGATATGTATTGTTATACTTCCGTGTGTTCTACAAGCATATATATCTGTATAAAAAATATTTTACTTGTAAGACATCAATATTATATGAATTCAAAGTTTAGGTTTTAAAACATGAACCTGTGTGATCATATTTTTGCAGTGACTGTGTCAAGTTGAAGCCTGCGGACATTCAACCAGACATCTTTAGTTACTTGCTACACCTTATGTACACTGGCAAGATCATCCCTCAAATGATTGACCCAGTACGGCTTGAGCAGGGTCTTAAGTTCCTGCACGCTTACCCACTTCTGCAGGAGGCCAGCCTGGCTACTCATGGTGCCATTCCTCGCCCAGACCCTTATTTCCCGTGGCCCTCATCTCTTTACGGCATACAGTTGGCTCGCAGCCAGGCCTGTGTCACCGTACAAGAACAGAAAGTTCATATGATGGCAGCAGGGCTGTCATCCCACTCTGGACCTCCACCCCAGTCCCAGCCACAGCCACAGCAGCAGCCACCATTGCAATCTCAGCCACAGTCTCAGTCACAGCCTCCGCCTCGGTCAGAGCAGGAGCAAAATGTGATAGAAGGCCCTATCCCAATGTCAGTATCAGTGACACAAGGGCAGACCCACCTTGCTTTACAGCTGCCCCTTCAGTCAACACTGCAACAGCCTACTCAGTCTGCCCAGCCTTCATGTCTTCCTTACTCACCAGGCATCCTGGCCCAGGACTCAACAGGAGATGAACAGAGAAGCCATTCACTGCCATCACTGGATGGTCAGGTGGAAGGCCAGCTGGTGGTGATATCACCTCGGCCAGCCTCTGCCAGACGTGGGAGTGTGGGAACCAGTGGAGGTGGCAATGCCTGCTTAATTGGAAGTGGCACCAGTACAACATTTCCACGCTGCTATGTTTGTCACATCTGCGGACGGCGCTTTAGCTTGCGCAGCAGCCTACGGGAGCATTTGTACATGCACACTGGCGTTCCCTATCCACAGTCTGCTGTGGGTGGCAGGGGTCGGAGCAGAGGCAGGGGCCGAGGAAGCCTGCGTCGACTTCAGCAGGTGAGCGTGTAGCCATCGTTCCTGTATAGATAATACCTCGTGTTCACTTATCTCAGAGAATTGGTGTCCAGATGGACTTTGAACGAAAATGTAACAATTGCTGAGGACATTTAGGAAAATAACAAATTGTAGCATTACCAGTATCCAAAGTAATACATGTAATATGCGGTGATGCACCCTGCTGGTAGGGGAGTCCGGAGGAGGAGGTGATGATGGAGCAGGAGGCCGTGGAAACCGAAGTCCTGATCGACGGGGACGGCAGCTACCACGAAGGTTCCAGGGCTTTGTGTTCCCCGGGGGTAGCGGCGTGCGAGGGTCGTCACCAAGCCTCACCCGGGCAGCCGGACAGAGAGGCCGGGACGCCAGGCGGCGCGGAAGGGGCAGTCGACAGCCCACCAACGCCCGGGGGGGGCGAGGACGAGGAGGCAGGGGACGGGGAGTTTGATCTTGGAGAAGATACAGAAGGTAGAATGCACAGTCTTTAACCAGTATAAAAAGAATTGCTCTTAATGGCTCTAAAAATAATGTAAATCTCTTCATTGGTAAGTTTTTCGCACTTCGAAACTTTGGCTGCAATGTGTGCTTGTCTGTAATATGTAATCTGCCACCCTGTTAACGTTAAGTCATGGAGGAATTTATACTTTAAAGCAGGAAACTGACTCTTGACACCGTTTTGCAGGTGAGGGCGAGGGAGACAGCGATGGCACAGATGGAGCCATGTTCGAGGGCTATCGACGAGTGGGTCGCACACGCAGGTTCGCCTGCAACGTGTGCGGACGCCGCTTCACACAGAAAAGCCACTGCAAGGAGCACATGTACATCCACACGGGGAAGCCGTATAGCTGCGGCATCTGCAACAAAACCTTCTCGCGAGCCACGCAGGCGGCACGCCACGTGTGCCAGTGTCACACGCCCGAGCCGAATGCCGAAGCGAACACCGAGCCACTCGCCGATCACAACGCCGAGACTCCCGACATCAAGCCACCCCCCGGACTGGAAGGGATGCTGCTGGGTGACCCACAGGCATGCGAAGAGACGGCCGGAAGGGACAAAAATGATGGCAAAAGTAACCACGATGGAAAAAAACAGTTTACTTCTTCCGACTGTGCCGAGGAGAACACCCAGTCAATGCCAAAATAATAAAAGGAGAAAATGCATGTAAAAGCTATGGGTTGAATAATCTTTAAGGTCAACTAAAGCGGTTGTTGCAAGGTGTTTATTATGAGACCTAGGGTTTGAATTTTTAAAAAGACGTTTAACATTTTATGGACAATATGTGTAGTCTCGAACAGGGTTCAATGACACGTTTTAACCTTCAAATAGAAGCAGTGCTTTTTTGTTACATACAGGTATATATTTTTTACTTTTATCAAGTTGAAACTTGAATATTTCGTTAACTTTTTTGTAGTGTGCAAATGTGTTCCTTTTAGTTATGTTTAAATGTGTAAGAGTGACTAGTGAGGGTATACAGTAGCCTGCGTAGTGCCAAACATGAACAAAGCATTGCCTGTGTTCAGGGTGCTACTTAGCACAACCGACTGCCAGTGTGCATGTGCACTGAAACGTGGGTTTCAGCTGTCTGCTGCAAACTCAATTCCAGTGTTTCCTTGATATTGTTTAGTCATCTTAGTTGTGCTTTTCAACAAGTATATTGAAACATACCATTGCAATCTGCATTTTTAAGTTCATTATCAATTTGGCACATTTCAATGTGCAGGCAGAACTGGAAAGAAAGATGATGTTACCTCACAAATATTTACTGCGGTAAGGTGGCAGCTGTGAACACAAGCGCAACATGGTGAAAAAAGAGACCTCTCTTAGTAGTGGATGGTGTGTAAGCACAAATAAAACCCACAACCTCACAACGTTAACACTGTCACTGTATTATAACGGAAAAAGGATAGTAGGCTAATATTTGGATGGCAGGGTGGCACATTGGTAACACAGCATTATGGGAATGGATTCCTGTGGAGTTATTCCTCTGTTATGTATGGTTTTAACCCCATAACTAAAAAACAGTACTGAATTGGCCATATATCCCAATGCTCAGAGAGTACCTGAAAATTCCTCAATTTGGATTACACATAGCAACATTGCCCCCGACTGCAAAAACTTTGGTAGGATCCTCCTTTAAAAGTCTTAAGACTCTGTGAGGCTTTCCTGAGTAAATGTGTGATAATATATTTAGTTTATGGCCCTTAACAATTTCATAACAGAGACTGATTTACAATTGGAAGTTGTTCATGTTATACCAAACCCTCCAATCAAAGTCACCTTCCTTTCCCTCCTTGGTGTGAAGGGCCTTTGCCCACAAAGTTCACCAGCACAGGGGCCAATGTGGAAAGCTGCTCATTCTAGATGTCCATTACTGCATTTTATGGGTCGTCAATGTTTGAGATGCCATTTATGAAGAACTGGAGCAGCAGACCACTTAATGAACACTACATATTCATAGATACACATCAACTTTTCACTGGTGTACACTCATTTGTGAAGATTGCTTCCAGGATCATTAGGATTGTATGCGGTTTCAAAAATATAGGTGAACTAAAATAGCATGTGTCCAAAACCCACAAAAATGAGGCCTGTGCTGTTGTACTCAAGCTCTTAGTCTACTGGTATCAGGCAGTGTTAATGATGGTGAGGAGCTGTTTGATTTGTGCTTGTTCATACAAAATACAAGACACAGGGCGCACAGGACATGTTACATTTTTTGCAGTTTGAACTGCATTTGATGAAAATTGCTTGTGTAATGGTACAAATTATGTCATACATCCCATTCAAGACACGGTTACCACTAATGTGCAGTGAATTGGTAGCCAAAGCCAGATGCAATTTATTTTTTCAATGCCGCCTTCAGTTTTGTGAAATCTTGTGACCTTAGTGGAGCATAAATGGGGCGTCACAATGCATACAAGATAATACAAAAACATGTTACTGCATCCAGCTATACCAGTGCAAAACATTGCTTTAAACTGCAGACCAAAGTCACTTGTGGGCATAATTGCTGGAGGATCATTATGCTTGCAACACATCCTTGTGCAACATGTGTGGACGTGCTGTATGTTGTCATGTCCAAGACATGGGTGACTTCGGGGTCAATATGTCCGTGTGTTTTGGGTAAAAAGTCTAACTGTAGCAGGTGTAGTTGTGTATTTTGGTAGTGCTTGAGCATACATCCTTTTGTATTTCAGTTTATTAACCAGGTAATGTATGTTGCATGTTTAATTAAGTGCAACTTTATGCAGCATTATTTATCATATACCAAAGTGTTACGATAGTAAAACTACAAAAGAAAAAACTCCCACTTGTATTTTTTTGTCTTCCAAACAGCCGGTTCTGAATTTGTTTTACCACCACTTTCCATAAGAATACAACTGTTTTATAGAATGAGTAAATGTTGTCAACTTAGGCCATAGTACCAAGTTACTTGCTACATGTTATCTTATCTATGAACTTGCGCTGGCTGTAAAACCTACCCTGTATCCATGCCTGACATAAGGCCACTCAGCATCTGCTAAGGATTGGTGCCATTTCCATGCCTCAGCTCAACATATACAGTACTGTAAATCCACTCTTGCACACGATGCATTCATTTGCCCACAAGGCTGTTTTGGTGGTGGCTGTTTTTACAATATCAATGAAAACTAAGTGTGGTAGGGAACACTTCGCACAGCCATCCCGAGTGGCTACAAATCATGGAATGGTCGACAGGACATTTTCTGTACGATGGTGCATACAATTAATATTCAAGAAGGTATACATTCACCATTAAATTGTTTATATCTTAACAGTATGAATTGACAAAAGTCCCCGTGTAGCCCACACGGATTGTTGAGGCAAGTGCAGTTAACGAGCAGCACCTATGAAGATTGGAACGGCACCAAAACTAAGCTTCTTAATATAAACTATAAACATTTTTAACTTTGTATTTTACCAGTTAAGGCCCACTGAGCTATATAGCTCTTTTTCAGAAGCGACCTGGCCACATGATAGCGCAACGAAGTGGCTTATCATGTGAAAACTTAGAGCAGCTAAATACTCTCAAAACATGTTTCTAAATGTGGAGGGAAAAACCGGAGGACCCGGAGAAAAAATCCACGCAACCACGGGGAGAACATGCAAACACCAATTATACAAAAACAAAACATCAGCATGAGGTAGTTTGTGTTATCAAACACTCCACCCACTCAACTTCCCATACCTGGGCAGTGGTGCTTATGAGCGGTGTTATCTTTTAATCAGCTGCATAACGCTGTGTGGAGCTCCGTACAGAAACTCCAGGTCTTCTCAGCCACAGTTATCCCCTCCCTTTATGCTTGCAAAACCTGAATCCCTCTGGAGCAGTGGTGGTTCTTAACAGTTACTGTAGCTGAAAACTTCTGTGACTGCAGGAATTCATATTCTATGGTTATTTCGGTAAGGTCACGAAGATAGAAAAAAATATAATAAGAATAAAATAATACAAATAAAGTGAATAAAAAAATAATACAAATATCACGTTTCGATCGCAACACAATCGTCATCGGGAGACGATTGCTTGTGTTGCGATCGAAACGTGATATTTTTATTATTTTTTATTCACTTAATTTTTATTTTATCATTATTTTTTCTATCTACGTAACTTCACCGAAAGAACCATAGAATATTAACTGCAACCTTACATCTCTTTGGTTTTCAGTCGTAAAAAAAAAAGTTATAATGTAAACAAATACATCGGTTTCATGAAACAAATTAGTTCTACTTACGTGGCCGTGCATAATGTGTTTAGATTATTCACCTAAATAAATCTGGCCATGTCTTGCACCCCCAGCAAAGGGGTTGCGTGCACCCCAGGTGAAGAACCACTACCCTGGTGGAACATCTGCGCCGGTTTTTAATTGTTTTTCCAGGCTGGCCTGCCCACGATCCATTGTGGGATTAACTGGGCTGGATTGTGCGAGCTCACAGATTATTTGAAAGATCTGGACACAGTCCCATCAATAAAGGCCCCCCCCCCCCCCCCGGGGATTAACCGGGCTGGATTTTGCGAGCTCACAGATTATTTGAAAGATCTGGACACAGTCCCATCAATAAAGGCCCCCCCCCCCCCGGGATTAACCGGGCTGGATTGTGCGAGCTCACAGATTATTTGAAATATCTGGACACAGTCCCATCAATAAAGGCCCCCCCACCACCCACTCCGGCACGAGTGGCTGCGTTTTTCTGGTCTTGAAAGCCACTCCATGGCCCAGCCACCGCGTGCCCAAGCAACTTTTGTTTGGCCGGATAGAGGGGGGCTAAAACAAAAAAAGAGATTGGACTTTATGCGGTTACAAAAAAAATGAATAAGCCGAGTGGACCTGCCGACGACTGGTATCGGCGGTGTCAAGATCAGCCTCTTTTGGAGGATGTTCATGAAGGACGCTCACTGGGCAGTCGGGAGGCAAGTCGCCCTCGAGCAAAACAAAAACCGGAGGAGCGACGCTCACAACAACGAGCCTGGCGGATAAAACGCAGCAATCTGGCGAATGAGGGAGTGCAGGTTGAGCCTCTGGAAAGTCATCTTAGTCGGTCAACGCATGCCACCTGGGTTTGACCCGTGACTTATCAGCGAGCCCTCATTAAATTCATGCGGCCTCGGTGCACCTAGCCTGGCACAGGTACTGTAGTGGCGTCACCCGTCACTTCGTGGCGATTCGCAACCCGGCCTGGGCACGGTGGATGTCCCGAATTGCTAATTTGTATACATCTGTGTGGAATGTTACTTTGTAAGCGGTGCGTGTGGCCGTGTGCTTTAGTGTGACCAGCACCACGCCCGGCCGCCTTTGTATCCCCCCCCCCCCGTTCAGATGTTTACCATACACCACACCATTCGCTCACTCGGACGAGCGAAGAGGAGCCTGGGGGAACCCGCCCAGAGCCAAGCAAGTTACAGAGCGAAGCAACGAGGGCGATTGGATTCACCTGTGAAATTAAAAAAAGGGGGGCGGCCCGGTGTAACATATCGTGGGACCCCGTTCGGCCTAGAGGCGCTGCCCGGGTGAGGAGCGCACACCTCGGCGGGGGGAGCAGGCGAGCGGCGCGTCGGGGGGGCCCGCACGCCACCGGCGGCAAAAGCATCCCAAAACACAACGAAAGCCTGCTGCACCGACCGGGATGCTGCAAGCGACGATGGTGGTCGCCCTCGCAAAAGGAAGCCCCGCTGGTTAAAATCGTCAAAACTCCCGAGATCAGAATGCCACATCTGCTTCAACAATACGGTTTTATACCCGTATTATTGTGTATAGAGGAATTGAGTTCTCAGGTCCATCAGGCTGCACACAGCCGTCACAATAAGGCAACATTTTTTGTCCGTGTCTCCCTTATGATGAGACCGAGGATGAACTTTGAGATTTATAAGGGCACGGGGGTGGGGGGTATCAATAAGGTCTAAATTGGTCTGAAATAAGGTAGGCAACAAGGGGTTGAACAGGTATAGAATGCAGATCAGCTGCACATGTACCCAACGCGTTTAAACTTTTGCTTTATTCGCCCAATCGCGTTTCACACCTCGCTCGCACCCATCAATTGCCTCGTCCTTGGTGGTGGTGGCGTTCTTGGGTTTATTTGCGCCCCTAAATCCGACGCGTTAAGTTTCGATGTTGTCTGCCCATCTCTTCCGTACGAATGCCGTTGATTAGGTTGTGTGCCAATCCACTATGAACTTCCTCGACAAACTAGCTGGGTAACTGGCTAAACCGAATTTTCAGTTACAAATTCAATATTGGAATTGTATACCGCCAGTAGGATACAAAACTCGGGCAAAGAGCTCGAAACCCAGGCATGGGGAAACCGGGACCAGGATTTAGATGACATGTTACCAGGAAATACCAAATAATGGTTAATTATTTATTACAAAAACAATAACAAATATTGGTAACAAAACAATACCACAGGCGGGTGAAACGGCAGGTGTTAGTGGGTTGAGAAATCGAGAATGTTTTCTGAAACGGTTCAAATAGACGATACAAAGGCGCATAGCTTCACAGTTCCAGTAAAATTTAAATATATTAAGGATACAAATGCAGTGAAAAATATAAAAAAAACTCGACAATTAGGCCATTAATATTTAGTGAGAAGAGACAGCCAACTAAACGAGGCAAAAACCCCCAAGCGGAAAACAGAATGCACCGACTAATTATTAACTGGGCTGCATTTGAAAACCAACGTATTCCCGATGAGCTACAATAATCATTTTTTATAACGTCAGAGAGAACGCAAAATACACCCATTAGCTGCCAGCAAACAAGCCACCAACTGCAAACAACTGGCTCCCCGCCCTTACTTAAAATTAAGCTTTATTTTTTAAAAAATAATCATCTCTAAAAAACCAGCCATCAGTCTTTTAGCACAAGCCTTATGCTGTACTTGTGCATTCAATTTTGGGGCGATTTCTTTCACGCGTATAAATTTAGATGTAGGTCAGAATATACTACTTCGCCGCTATTATTTTAGCACTGCAGCAATAGGTGCAAGATAAGACACAAGATACATGTGTATACGCTGTATGTTATACAGGTTATGCAAGGACAACTTGACGCTGGGAAAGTCCTTCAACTAAAAAAAAATGTAAAAGCAGGTATGCAATGCAGTACTGTACTAAAAACGTTAAACTTACAATACATACAAAACTTTAATATGTTTTAATACAATATACAAAAAGACATCTCTGGATAATTAGTTTTTTTTAAAATGTCAAAACTAGATTTAACCGTTGTACTGAGCTAGATGTAAAAAAAGCTCGTTTTAACATTAAGACAAGCTTTAAAAGTTTCCATTCAATATAAATCATTGGGGTTGACAAACAATTTCCAATATCTGGCCTTTCTAGACAATTCTATTCCCAAAAAGGTAAGCGAGGGGTGAGGTGCAATGTGTCCGCTGCGGTGAACATTTGAAGGATGGATTGAGGGTTGGGGGGGCAGCACTCCAGGAGACCAGGTCAATCTTTCCTGGCCATTTTCAACCTGCAAAAGACGATGTCAGGCGCACATTAAAACGCACATCCTCTCCACTGGGTGGCAGTATAGCCATGCAAATAAACGCCACTACTTTATCCAAGTAGCCACTATCTCGGTATGTGCAGAGTTGAACCTTTCATTAAGTTTGGTGGCCAATACACATTTCATGGCTCGAAGCCATGAAGGCAGGCTTGGTTTAATTGTAAATCGATGACAGATGGACGCTGAAATAGTTTACGAGAAAGGCCTAGAGTGCTACACATACGTCAATGGATACAAGCAAGCTCGCCCTTTATCTGCTATTTCTGAAAAAACAAAGTGGCAAGTGAATAATGGGTAAAATTACCCACCATACTATGCTCGTACCATACACACAAATCCATAAAGTACTCGACTGGGCTTGAGGTTTAGTGTTCTTTTACCAAAAACAGGACCTCAAATGGTTTAAGAAAATAGGAAGATGAAAAAAGTAACATTTCCATTAAATACTTCCCACGTGGGAAACGTGCGTACATGCCAAGTGTTGATGCCTGGCTGATGCAACCCACACCCCCCTTTGCCGCATCAAATATTCCCAAGAGAGTTTGCTTGAGCCAGAAATCAAGGCACATGTGACAGGGGTAGGATGGTCAAACAATAAGTGTCACCAGCAGATTCGTAACTTTTATCAGACGTATTTTTGCAGCCTCGATGTTCACTTTGTATTGATAACCAGCTATCGTTATTGATGGTGCCAAATTAGATGTGCAAAAAAATGCATTGGTTATGTACTACAAAATCCAACTATTGTTTTTTTACGCTGCAGAAACAAGCATGCACAACCATAAAATGTTATGCAAATTACTAGAAATCATAAATTACCACCCAAGGTAATCTTACAAAACCAAAGTTCAGGACGAAAAAACTATGAAAATGAGTTATGTAACAGCTTCATTATGGAATTTAAGAAATGTGGCTGTGGCAAATGACTCAACTTCGAGGAACTGAAAAAAAATGTTGAGCGGTTTCTAAGAGCCAAATCATTCGCAATTACACTTTACAGTACAAGCACAGATGTGGCAAATGCACTATTTTATTTTCAAAATCGGGAAAAACTTGTTTATAAATTGCATCCACGAAATGGTGACTAAATTTTAAGTTTTATATGCGTTTGTTTGAAATAATATTACCTGTTAAAGAGCACCAGTAGGCTCAGCTGCAGGTGCCTCTGTAGTTTCCTGGGCAGGCATCTGCGCCGCTAGCGCCGTAGGCTCTGCCCGATGTGTTTCTTCGCTGTCAAAAGATGCCGACTTCTTGGACAGCTTCTCTTGGATGGTTTCCATTACATTCGTCTGCTTGGAAAGTTCCTCAAATAGTTCTTCTGGAGGGTTGACATTTTCATCAATTATAACTGCATCTTCTTTGTCAAACTCAACACCCTCGGTTATTGAATTACACAAAGATGCCTCTAGTTTTAGAGGATCCACTTCATCCATGGAATCTTTATTAGCATTTACATAATTTTCCAGTACTTCCCGTTCACAGGCAATGGGTTCATTTATCACTTGCTCATGTTCATCTACAGCAGCTTCATCTTTCTCCTCCTGGAAATCACCACACGCTTCTCCAGAGGCAACAACTTGAGTGACACTTTCACCATCTCGACCCAAATCTTTCTGCATCTCTTCAGCGGGTGTGGCAGCAGACCCATTTTCCACACTCTGCACTACTTGCTCCTTATCATCGGTTACTCTCTCAGATGCAATTTCCTGTTCCTCTTGCAGGGCCTCAGCTTCATTTTGATGACCATCTGAAAGGTTCTGCACTTTTTCATCAGCACCCACTTCCTTACTTTCCAACCGACATGTACCCTTCACCTCTTGGGATGCTTCTTGAGAAGCATCGACCTGTGCAGATTCCGTTGAAATCACATCAGATTGAACATTCGCCTCTGGCAAAGGGTGGCTTTCATCTTCGTGCAAATCAACTTCCACTGCTGCACTATCTTCAGCTTCATAAACATTCGTATGCTCCTTCACAAAAGCTGTGGCAGCTTCAATTGCTGCCTCCACAACGGATGCAGCAGCTGTTGCATAGTCACATGGTGGCGTTTCAGTCTCCGAAAGCCCTTGCTCAAGCTCCCCACACTGCCCTTCATTCTCTGCTCCACCCACTACGGCTCTCACAGCCTTCTGGATCAACATAGCAATATCATCACCAGCTCCGCCAGCATGTGCCGCTGCTGCAACCATTATTTCCCCTTTCCTTTCTTCTTGCGATAACTCATTAACATCCTCTGGGATTTGTTCCAGCTGATGAGCAACAAACACATCGGAGGACACGTCACCATGGCCATCCTGAGTTGGCCCTTCTACCACATTTTGCATAGATGAAGTCTGCAATTGTTCAACGTCGCTGGCCTGCTCTGGTTCAACTGCTTGTACTGGTAGTTGCATCACCACTGGCTGCTGCACTACTACATTCCTTGATAGCTCTTCTACACTTTTTTGTTCCTCATTTAAGGACTCCACAGTGTCAAGCAACTCTGGAGGGGCTTGGATTGAACTGCTAGTGATCACAACCATCTCCTCAGACACAACTGATGTAAAGGTTGAAGTTTCAGTAAGTTCCAGGGTTTTGGAAATCACGGTTTGCGAATCGTTTGAGATTTCCTCCGAGATACTACAAGTTACAGAAGACACGGTATTATTCGTGGTCGACACTTCAGAACTGCAACTGACAACTAAATCCGAAGTATTTGTTAGTTGTATCGTCGGGTCTACATTTTCTGTTGTATTTTTGGTCACAGTTTTTGAAGCCACCACAATACTTTCCTCAGCACCTACCGACTCTCTCTGCTCTGCATCGACCACCTCAGGGGCTCTTGAATTAGACTTCTCATCACCCGTTTCTACTATTTTTAAAACGTCCGTCTGCAAAACTGTGCAGTCGACTTTGCCCGCTCCCACCTCAACATTAACGTCATTGCCATCTGCACCAACATCCACCACTGCTTCTGTGACCATTTCCTGGACATTGGCACAGTCTGCTGCTTTGTCACTTAGAGCCCCAATTTGCACATAACTCAAAGCTTCACCACTATTGGCAGCTGCATCTGTCACTTTAACTTGCGGCTGTTCCTCATCGTCGTATTCAGCCAGTGGCACCACAGTCGGTGTGTCAGCGGTGCTGTCATTGCCCTTCACCTCTGCCGCCTGAGTGGCACTTTCCACCTCGTCAGCCAAAACCTTCGTAGACTTCTTCTTTCCTGAAATAAACCTCTTGAGAGACCATGTTGAATGTGTGCCACCATGGCTGGATTCCTGATGGTGGGAAGTAGAGTTCGATGGAGGACTGCTATTCTCTTCAGGGGTAGTCGTTTTCTGCAATTCCCCATTCTCATTTTCTAGATTTTCTGCATCTTCCTTTTCACCCTGCTGTGCATCATGATCTTTGGATTTATTTCTCTTCTTTGGTGTTACAAGACGCTTTAGGGAGCCCCAATTTACTGTGTTCTTTGGTGCTTCAGCAACCTCAGCTTTAGGTTGTTCAGACTGGACCTCATCCTTTTCAGGTAGCTCTTCCTTATTGGCCACAGTCTTGGATATAACCTCCAGGTTTATGTCCTCAAATTGCTGATCGTGTTCAGTTGCAGATGATTCAGGTTTGGAATCTCCTTGTGCCGGTGCTTCATCTTTTTGTTTTTGCAAATCTTGCAGGGAAGAGTCCGAATCTGAGGATTTACGCCCTCGCTTCTTGGAGGAGCCGATGCAGATCAGAGCTTCCCAATTTGGACCCAAATGCTCAGTCTTCTTCTTTCCTCCATCTTCTTTGATGTGTTCATCTACTTCAGAGTTCAGAGAGGCCTCTTTTCCTCCAGATACTCCACTAGTTGTGGAAGACATTGTTGTTGTCTTGCCAGCCTCCCCTGGTTCTTCCTCCTTGTCACTCTCAGAATTATTTTTGGTCCGTCTCCTTGGTTTCACAAGCTTCTTGAATGATGACCATGGAGTGATTCCATCCCTCTTCTTTTCTGCCACAACTTCAGCTTCTTTAGAAGGATCTGCTGCCTCTGGCTGAGTGGGCGACTGAGGAACCTGAGAATCAATTTCGATCCCCGATGGCGATGCAGTCTGATTGTAAGCATGTGAAGTTGTTGCCTCAGTTTCATCCGGTTTCTGCTCATTCACTTCAGTCTGGGCCTTGCCTTCACTTTTTTCCTTCTCTTTACCCCTTTTCAGAGACAATTTCTTTAGCGGGCCTCCCATGAAAAACTTCTTTAACGGACTGCTTGGTGTCTTGGACTTATCAGGTGATGTTAAATCCTGTTCCGTTTCCTCAGTCTTTGATGTCTGAGCCGTTAAGCCGTCAGGGCTTACGTTGGGATCTGTACGCGTGTCAACTTTATCTTGCGTCAATTCACTAGTTGCTGACGGAGCTGAAATTTCCACTACACCTGCTTCCTGTGCTATAGGATGAGAATTCTCTGCAATAGTGGCGGAGCATTCCACTTGCTCGCCATTGACATTTTCTTGTTTTGGTGCCTCGTTCAACTTTATTTCCTGACTGCACATCTCAGCTTTCTCTTCTAATACAGATGCAGACTGCTCAACCGATTGCTCACTTTTCAAAATGGCTACCGCTGCCTCTTCTTGCGCCACCTCCACATCGTTGATATCTGTGGTTTGCTTTTGGAGTGCCTCTGTCACCTTGTCTATAGCTGCGAGGACACTTTCTTTGGTGGCATCTGCAGACTTTTCCGACGGCAGCGCTCCAGCACAAGACTGCTTTTCTTCAGCCTGTGGTAGCAAATCATTCACCTCCACTGCAGGCTCTGGAATTACCGGCTCAGGAGTCGATTCGACTAGGGGTTCGTTTCCAAGCTGATGGTTTTTGTCATCCTTCTCAGCCTTGCTGGATTTTCTCCTCAGGCCAGCAAAGAGTCTGTTGTTGAACATTTTCCTCAAAGGCGTGGTCACATGAGCTGTGAAGCCCCCCACAGGAGATTCACTCGCCACAGCTTCCTCAGCGCTCTCCTTTGTGCCATTTTCATGGACTCCCTTTTGGTCATCAGCGTCATTCTCGATAGAGCTTGCTGCAGCCTCCTCGCCCGATTTTTGCTCAGGGTCCTTGACAGCGGCGACATCTGCACCATTCTCAACAACCTGCTGCTTGCTCTGGGCCTCTTCCACCTTCCCATTAAAGTCACCATTGCCCTCACCGTCGGTATCCTTCACGGTGAGCAGAGTCACCGACTCGGGTGGCTCTTCGCGATCTTTCTTCAGCGTGAACTTGAAGCCTCCCAGTTTGAAAACCTTCTTGAAGCCCAGGTCTCTCTGCGGGGCGGCACTGGACGAAGTAGTCTGCTCTGCAGCTTGCGTAACCTCTCCTTCCTGTGCTGCCGGGGGAGCATCGGAGTCGCCGTTGACCTTTTCCGTTTCGTTCGTCTGCCCCGGAGGCACCTCCGCCATTGCTGCCTGCTCGGGTGCTGCAGAATCTGTCTCTGCCATGGCTGCTGTGTCCCCTTGACCCACTGTGGAAAGACAAGCATGTGGTGGTATTGTCAATATTCTGTACACCTGGCATTATGCTCGGATTTTTTTTTTTTTTTACACAATCGCTGTTAAAAAATACATTTCAACTTTAAATAAAACTATGGGGAAGTGTTGACAAAGATTGTAATTCTATCTAAATACCAGATGGTATTGTTAAAGCTAAACATTTACAAGGCAGTGAAACAGGTTTATCTCAAAAAGTTATTAGGCCTTCTTACAAAGCACGTGCATTCAGATTCCTTCACTCCAATGACAAGACCCAGTATGTGCCAGTGCCCGTTAAGCCATCTGCAGTAGAGCAGTGGGCTCTATTGCAAGTGTGGCTTCATCCTGCAGGTGTCACACCCCCCCCCCATCCAAACTCCAGAGCACACATCAATGAGCTCATTCATTTGGCACAATACCAAATGCAAACACCAGCTTCACAGATCTCCAGGCTCGATACAAAAACTCCACATTCGGACCAATTTGCTTAAATAAACATGCAGTGAACGCTCCAGTTCCACCGATAAAAAAAATATATAGCACTAAACGTAACGAATTAATACTCATGCAATTCAATGATGCTGTCGAATAAAAAGCCACAAAACACCATTAGAAGAGGCCCCTTTCCCAGAATTATTTTTGTACACTTTCTTGGGTGTGCCAACAAGGCAGCACTGTTGCAGGATGTTACTCATGCTCCAATTGCATTCTTGCACTGTGTGTCAGTCACATTACAGAATATGCTATCAGCATTGCTCTTGCCAAAACAAAAGCATGCATCGCTTGCGTTCTTAGACACATGCGACCGAACAGGGGCCCAAGTGTTTGGCAACGTTTTAAACAAGAGCCGAGCATTCCAGGGACCACGCCATGGTTTTGTGTGGCGACATTAGTTCCACACACGATTGATATTAGTCACAATGCACCACTGTGAGCGCACGCTGTGATGACCCCAGTGGTCACAACGCATTTAAATTGGGTTCGAGTGCAGCCATGTGCCCCGCCAGAATAATGCCACATTCCAAGTGTTAATAGCTTCTGCTTACAATACGGCACATTGAGACGCGCTGAAAAACAGCACAATACCAAGGCTCAACTCGTCTTTTTAAAAGTCCGATTCAAATGCCCTCAAATGAATACCCTCAAATTATTAGAGCCCTAGACGTTGAGCAATAAGACAACTTGTGCAAGTAGTAAAAATATCCATGTCTTCAAATTACAATCATGGTTATGCGAAGTGTAAATATAAACCCGCGTATTATTTTTTGCAAGGAGCATAAATGATAAGTGAAAAAAAATCCTTAACACTATATATGCGATACTGGGTGCAAGAAACTGGGAACAAACACACAGGAAGCATCCAATAAAAAAGGCAGGAACTCTGTAAGGGAAGCTTTTCAGCAACCGCACCCAAGCTTTACTAAACAATAGAAGTTTCTACAGTCAGAATCAACTGCCAAAGCGCTTTAAAAAAAGATTCCAAATCAAACCCTTTCACTTGTACATAAAAAAAATCGATTCGACTATCACGACAATTCTAAACCACAGGTTTCGTTAGATGGACGTTTAACTAGCCGAAAAGGTTTGTCCAGTAGGTTTTTTTTAATGTGGCTTTAAAACACGGAATTAACTAAAAAAGGTACAATAATTTAACTTGGAGCCTATAAAAACGCAGAACTTTTAACTACAAGTGGCAAATTTGTCCAACCCTCCTCCTGAGAATAGTATACACAAAAAAGGCAAGCAGTGTTCGAGGACTAAGTGGCTTAGCATTCTGCCTACTTAAGAGCAGCTGTTCGCCTGCCTACAGCAGAACACATGCTGCATCCCACTTTAAAATAAGCCCAACGCAAACACTGACGCTACTTGTGCGTTCGAGGGCCACGCCTTTACATTCATGGAGGCTGCCCTTTCGGTGAACGCAGGAGAAAATGATTAAAACGTTATTTACACAGGTTTTTCACAGCTCGGCTCCATCAAATGATTAGCAACTGCATTTTAAATACATTTTTAAATTGCCGCTTCTAATTGTGTGTACCACTCGACAGCCACCACAACTGCAAGTTTTAACAATGGATAGTGGTTACTATTAAGACGAATGTGATAACATTGTCATGGAGTTATCTAACTCATCATCATTCCAATGTACGGAAAATCCGATGTACAGGAGGCACTAAAACAGTTTTAAACTCTGGGCCTGGCAGTATGTTCCAAACGTAACCAATAAAACCTAAGTGGCTTACGTGTAACAAAATCTGACGACGCAGCCACTAAAAAAAAAAAAGGTACCAGAATTACTATTTTGCTTTAAAAAAAAACAAATACTTCAACTTAAGTAGCAACACTTCATCCAAAAGTGCAATTGTGAAGCACGGATATATAAAAAAAAACCAAATCCGCCTACAGTACCTGTTACATAGTTGATGCCGAGCATGTTCTGGGTGAAGATGAGCAGAGCTGTCACGTTGCCCGACCTCAGACCGAGATGTGAGACCGAGTGAGCGAGGAGGCAACGGCTAAGAAATCCACCAACACCCGCCTCTTTCCTCAACCCACCCCCCTCCCTCCACCCAAGTGAGCCAGGGACACGGCTAAGAAAAGGGGGTTCTGTCCAGCCAGCAAATGGGGATTAAGTGAGGCAACAAAAGAGAGCGCTGGCAGGGGGTCTCATTACATCAGTGGCAAGCCCAAACAACAGATGGGGCCTGGGGCGGGGGGTGGGGAGGAGGAGGGCGTGTGGGAGAGGGCAGGGCTTGAAGGGTCATGTCGGGCTTGCCCTCCTCCCTCCAATCTGTGACATTCGTCATCCTGTTAAACCGGTTTGCTCCAGATCGATCATCATGGCCATTGCACGTTAAACAGCTCAATAAACGGTTAACGGACCCTGGGGTTTTGTTTCACACGCTTGTGAAAAAAAAATTGCACACGCAGACATCGGGCTATAACTACATCTCATTAGCTTGACGGCTGACACGTTTTTTTTTGCACGAACGCCAAATGCAGATAAGTACTGTTCAGCTGGCAATCAAGTCCCTCGGTGTCGACTCCATTTAAAACCTCTCGGTATACAAATACCGGCTCTTAAGTTTAGTTTGGGACGACATCGAAATTTACTGCACCATGGGAGGAAAATAACCAGATGACAATTTTTTTTTTACAAACTTTGGTTTGAATGTGGGACATGCATCACAGTGATGAATTGTGTTTTCTGAAAGCGTCTTGCGCAGACACGCAGGAATGTTGCGAGCCGAAATCCCTCCTATCGCTGGGCAGATCCACGGTCACTGCAGCTGTTGCATTAGAAACCGCCACAATGAATCCTCCCAATTATTATTTAAGACCCTCTCCTGCGGCAACGCTGCAGAAATCACCAGACACCAGGCTGCTCACAACGCCCGAGGCACCACTACCTCCTGTTGCCCTGCTCACACCAACTGGCAATTTGTCCCAATCAGCTGAACGCACACTTGGGGCTAAACATTTCCCCTTTTCGCTTTCCATTTAATTACGTGCTCCCCCCCCACCATGCAATCTCATTCCGTAGTAATGTCCCCGACCTTCAGATTTTTTTCTATCTTCCTCTACAATCATTTTTTCCCCCCCAGTGTATCACCAACACAAAATAAGCACCTGCACTTCACGTTGGCTCAACCCACCTGTACCACTGCGAGGTACATACACACCCTGGTTCTGCTTTGTTCTTATGATTACTGTTGTTTTTATAGCTTTATTTTGGTGATTCGAAAACATACGGTTAATCTAAATTGTCTTATGGTTGTTGTTGGCTTGCACCACATTGGGATTTTTGCACACAGCGTTTTAATACGTTTGTTTTTGTGTGGAATATTTGCCGGTTTATTCCAGGATGTTTCTTTTGCGCGTTGTCGCTTTGGGATTCTGTATTAATATTTTGTTTGTTGCGGTTGCACCCGACTTGAGAGCCGCATGGCTCACCAGGGCTATACCTAATAAATGAAACTTGAAACCTAAAAACGGCTGCATGGCACACCCTGGTTAGCAGTAGCAGCACCACCACTCTGCCGAAACACCCACGGACAGAACTTGGATCAAGGCTGGAGGTTCGCAAGCAGAGCCGTGCGGGTAAGACCTCCCCCAGGAGGTTGGATCGCCTCTCGTTTGGAGCGCCCTTTTCACCAGGCTCCGTCACCAGCCAACCCGACTGCTTTTTTTCTGGAGGACAGCTGTGGGTCTGTAAATGCCATATAACCATAAACCATGCGCTCCTGCAAACACCGCATTATTGGCAAGGTTTGCTTTGACCAAACACATCCATCACAATATGAACAGCACTGCAGAGCAGAACCCCAATTAAAATATATCGATCGGTGGCTTTAGGTACACAATTACAGACAAGGCACCTGTTTTTATGCAGTGCAAGTAGCTTACTCAAGCTGGTTTAAAGGTCACAATTTTATGGGCAAACAGTAAGCAAATAAACGGATGTCCTGGCCGAGAGAAATGTTATAATGGCTACATATAGACAAGAAGCATATCAAGCATGACAGAGCAAGGGCACTGCCAAGCCTCTGCCTTTCTTTAGCCACAGCCGTTGAATGTATTGTCTTGCTTGTGTAAATCGATACTTGGCCACAACCTGTGATATTCCAGTTCTTAAGTCAGAATTTGATTAATCTTAACGTTGGTCACCATTCGAGCGCGTTTAATAAGTGTGGCCCATTATCAACACTACCAGATGAAGGTCTATTCATGGCACAGGTGGTTTTACTATACTGTACTTCACGAAACTGAGTGGGGGTTTGGTAAAGAGGTGCCCCCCCACCCCCAACTGGTTCAGGTATCCCTCGCCACCTCCTCACACGTTAGCCACGGCCAGGAATGACGCTCAGATTACAGAGTTTATAATGCAGTGTGGTAACCACACCTTGGGAATTTTTTTTTTGTTAAATTAAACTTACGTCCAAAGTTGTGGTATTACAAAATCGTAAATTAAAACCACATCATGTTTCACTTCAAGGGAGGAATATGCCACCCACCACCCTTTGCTAAAAAAGGAGTAATAATATTATTCTGTGTAACACTTTGCAGGTATCACCGTTGGTGCACACGAGGATCAGAGGCCAGCTGCGAGGTCGGAGACGGCACAGGGCACGGCCGAGGCCACGGCACAACGCAGCTGTCCAAGCACTCAAATGTTGAGCGAGCACAAAGCCCGGGGCCAGCGTGCCGGGCACTCACAGCCACGGGCAGCTGTACCACAGCTACCACCACCACGCCTCACCCTCCAAACACGGTACCTAAAATCAAGCGGACTGTACAACCTTGTCAGCATTGGTGCGACACAGCAACGTTAACTCGAGAAGTCCTTCCCATCTACACTGCCCAGACCCTTGTGTATGTACATTTACAAAAGGATTAAGAACGTCCATTATACTTTATTTATATGCTCTAGGATCTATGCTTCTCCTTCTCCAACCCACAGGCAAGCATATTTTAAGTATGTGAAATCACTCCCCCCCCCCATGCTCTGCATGGCCAAAACATTTTTTACAAATCTTTGAAGACATTGGTCACTGTAATTGCAATTTTACAAAACAGCAGCCAGTTTAAGGGGAAATGCTTCTGTGAATCCCATGTTAAAATGTCCAACTGGAAAGATTACCAGTACCAAAATGTTAATAGGTTTTCCCCTTTTTTCTGGCAACAAAACAGGTGTTAAGATGTTAAAACACCGAACTGAAACCTTTCACAAAGGAATCATGTCTGCGTTAACCACAATACTTGTGGTCAGAATGCAAACAAAAAAAGATAATATATGCATCGTCTTTGAAGCCGATGGGTTCACACCAGAGACAGCTTTCTTTTGAGCCGAGTCCCAAACGGTGTTCGACCAGAGGACGCCAAAGGCGTCACACTTTGTATGAAAATACTTATGGGGGCCCCTCAAGCAGGGAGCTCCACGTGGTTCCTCACGCCGTGTTGTTGCACTCGCAGCAGCCGTGAATTTAACTCCCTCCACCCCATTGACTCCCCCCCCCCCACCAACCCTCCCATGCCTCTCGTCGTCACCCACCCCTCACACCGCCACGGGATACACATCTCCGTCTGCTCCATCCACTTGCCACCAACGCTGCCGCCGCCACCACCACCATATAAAGTTGTAATGGGTTTGCGCGCTGCCCAAAATACTCTGCAAGAATGCACAGTTGCGCTCTCCAGCTGTCAGTGAAAGGAATGCCTTCCCCAATCTCAAAACCAAATGCTGTAAAGTATTGGCGGTATGTATCCAGCGTTCTCACCTTTTAAACCATCTTGTCGTCGATTTGTAGTTGTCACCACGTGCACAAAAGTTGCTGCTGACCCCGCGCCACCGATGTAACTCGCGAAAGCGGCACGGGTCACCCACGCAGAGGGGGTGCAGACGAATCATAGCGAACCCGCAGTAAATTTTACTGTTCTGTATTTTATTAAACGGCACCGTGGAAAAAAACGTCAGCATTAACCGTTGCAATTGATGATCATCATTTATTATGGTCCCTCGACCAATCTCACATCAAAGGACGTGGACTTTCAAAGGGCTCGCACATTTTGGCCACATTCCAGCGCTTGCACTCTGCGAGCTCAAAAGCAAAAGAACATTCCAGAGCGGGGACTTTTTTTTTTTAAACCAAATTATGAACGCAAACTGAACACTGCATTTTACTCACCACGCCGAATGGAATCTGACGTCGAAGTCCATGAGTACCACTTGAAATAGATCGATTGTGCCAATTTCACTTGCATCATGTTCTTTACTGCATTACGTATGGTAGATAATGTAGTTAAAAAGTTATGTTGTAGGCCTCTTAAGGATGTCCTCCAATTGATTACATCAGTGGCCATGCCAGAGCATCGTGAACATCCAGGCACCCTCTGGTGGTTCAGGAAAAGTGAAATTTAGCCACAGTTGCAGCAAGGTTAGCACAGCTGCTACACAAGTGTTAAAAAAATTTCAGCACTACCTTTTCAATAGTGGAAGCAGAGCAGAAGGAAGAAATTTGAAGCATGCATGCTGAAGCACGAGTGATGAGAGTTATTCATCAGCATTGGGATGCCAAGACCACATGGGTCACATTTTTGGCTGCTTGATACTTTGACCTTTTGCATCCCAAGCACTTCACCATTATCCCTTAGTGAACGTAGCCTCCCATTACAACAGATTAAATTCACGACAAAAAGTTGGGGCGGTAATTTAATTGTTTTTACAATTCAAGCGTGTGTGTGGGCTCTGCAGTCCTATAATCCTGCTTACATTGAAATGTGGTTGGAACGAGGTCAATTTCCTTCATTAGGTCTCCAAAGTTCACATACCCTAAATGATTGTAATTGCACAGGCAAACCAAGATGCTATCACCGTGACCACAAGCCAAACAACCACCGTTTCTAAAAGAAAAGAAATCCTCTGCTTAAATTTAATTCCCAATTTCCTTGAAAGAATGTATACTATGCCAGGCTGGATTCGTCACTTATATATGAAGAGCAGAGCAGATTTGGAGATGAAGGGATTCCATGTTATGTGGCTGCTGATGTTAGGGAGGGGCCTCGCTCTGCTGCCAAACAGCCATAAGCACGTAGGCACACAGAACTGATACCATCTTCACACAAGGATCATTAAAGACGTGAACCCCTCGCCATTTAACTACAGGCAAACAACCAATATTGTTTATTTGCCCATAACGTATTTTAAAGATATAGCAGTTTCGCTATACGGCTTCAAAAGTCCATGGGGTAAAGCTCAAGTTTTACCGCAAGTAATCTTGGAAGACGGCATCACAAAATCTGAGGAACGCAAGCTCCTGTAATCTTCTCATCAGCGGTCAATGTTTACAAGATTTTCTCCAAAGTTCCGAGTTTTAAAAACGCGAGTGTACACACGAATGTCGATGGAGCGTGCACTGCCAACCCAGCTCTACCGGCTTCCCCTCCACACCCCCTCCCCACCTTTGTTATGGTTTTCACAGCAGAGAGTGGTGCACGCGCATCCGCAATAATCACGCTGGCGCCAGAGCATTTCTCAATCGCAAGATAGCTCTTCTTGCGTTTTCTTCATGCAATCACACATCAGGAATGTTCCCGAAAGGATTCTCCTGCACAAGGTTGACGAGCGATTCGGTCGTGGGGTTCCAGTGTATTTCACGCATTACTCATGCTGTAAAATGGAAGCGCGCTTTCTATTACAAAATCAGATGAATGACTCAAGTTGCTTGCGGCACCTCCTACGCTTTGGCCTCATTCATTCAAACGGAAGGGCACTTGTGTTTAACCCCCCCCCCCCCCGAGCCAGGTTTCCTCCCCATCACCCGTCCATTGTAAATGAAGGACATAATCTGACCTGTTCGTGCGAGGATGGGGACAGGAAGTGGCCCTGCATTAGTCGCTGCTCTACAGGGAAATCCAGTGCGTGCTCAACTCTGCAGGAAGTGTGTCACAGCTTGCCACATTCCAAGGCCCAAAACCTTGCCAAACAAGTAATAATAATTAACCTGAATTTGTATGTAGTAATAATTCAGGTTGGTGTCCATCCACTGCAAATGAAGCCCCCCCCCCCCACCACGCCAGTTGTGAGGGTTGTTTGACCAGACATTGCTTGGTCAGTGTAGGTTGGTAAAGGAGGTTTCCCAGAACTGCTTTAGATAATTACTCACTGATGTTGTAAGCCATGGGTCCGGTTATTGAACTTGGGTCATGCCAGGTTCAGCAAAATGTGCAAATCACCGCTCAAAGTGTTACTCAAAAGCCTCTTAGACAGATAGACTTAAAAAAATAGCCAACCACCACAACATGTTCTGTGTGGCACTTCCCTCAATGTCAAGGGCCAGCTCTAACACAGGAGCCATTTACCACATGTAATGGCCATCTGAATATTAGGTCTTAACAAAGGAGAGAATTGTGAATGGAATTTGAAGTCATTTGCCGACCCCAGAGCTATAGATGTGCGCACACACCAAATCTCGTGGAATTCACCAGGGAACAGAGTTTAGTTTTTGCGTGGAGAGATCTCAGAGCCACTGTCTCAAACATTACAGTACTTGGACACCCACAAGCCCTTGCCCTGCTCAACCTCCAAGGACACAGCAGGAAGTCGGTGGACAAGGAATGCCATGGCAATTATGATAAAGTAGTTATTGAATTTGTTTTAAATGGAAGTTATGCTTACATGCGAAACCAACCGCTACAAGCTGGGTGCAATTTGTAAATAATATCAAAGGCATGTAAAGACGAGCACAACAAATGTACTTTAGCTTAGGGTGTTGTCTCCTAATTGATTTCTATAGCATATTGCTGTCAATTGTGGGTGTAAATGCCCTCCAACGAATGGTAGCACCTTCCGTGCCTGCAGCGGCAATGGGAACCCATGACTATATATGTATAAAACAAAAAAAAAATCCGTACACTGCGATATGAATATTGTGGAGCTTGAGTACACATCGAAAAAAAACGCTGCATCCAATGTATTTGAGCCCTAACATTGCACTTGAATTTCCAGAGCCCTGTCTATTCATGCATTTCTTGCTGTAACCCAGCACAAAGGAGATGGAGGCTCCAGAAAAGTCACAGGCCAGAACTTCAGTACCGCATCTCAATAAAAAAAATATCCTGTGGATTAGATCCAATACAGTATGCCGCATATAATAAATACGACAATGCCTGCCTCCCCTCCCAGTCGTTAAGACACTTGGCAAATTTATCCCTTGCTCAAATTTCTGGATTCACTCCCAATGGTTTGGAGCTCATCCTGTTTATGTTTGAATGACCCAGTGTCAGAGGGGTTTACGTGCAGAGCTCCTGGGCAGCTGCAGAGTTTGTGCGCACAATGTTATATAGCACAAATACAAGGGGCAACGAGGTCTTGTTTAGTCTGAAAAAAAGCTATGTCACACGCACGTTAGTACAAGTCACTGCAATGTCGCACATGATCGAGCAGCACATTTCAGCTCCGAGACCATTACACTTTATGGGCTGGGAAATGAGCCACCGTTAGTTGGCTCCTTAACGTTGCAAACTGCTGGAAGCCAGCCATGTCCATAAAGCCCTGCAGGTTATTTCTGCTCACCTTCTAGTCACCATTGTCGAGCGTAGCTCTTACTTCATGGTAATAAGGGTGCGTTTTAATGAATAAAAAACACCATTGGACACAAGCCAGCGAGGATTTATCAACCCTGTTCCCACGGATCGCATGTCAATTCCCCAATACATTCACTTTAGTAATCTGTTTTGGTAAAAAAAAAATGGGGTCCGAGCTTAGAAGATGAATGCCTATATAGGCATGCTTAAAAATAACATCTCCACGTGCTCCAAATGGTTTAGATAGAGCATACTTTAAACTTGTTAAATCATTACATTTAAATGTGCATAAATTATATTTATGTTTTTAATTCATCATTGATCTTGTCGAGACTGGTCACCATCCACAATACATCAAGCGTGGATATCAGTGTATATCATACGCTTTGAAAAGATGAAGCATTAAAGGGGTTAATGCATTCAAGTGTGAGGCAGTCAACAAAAGGCTTATTCTTTTCGCAGGGACAAAATATGCAATGGAGCAATTCAGGTCACCCGAATGTTTAGGATAAAAAAAGCGGCAACTATTGTGAGTGGCTCAATTCACACCAAAATGGCAGAGGAGCTCAAAGTGGATCGTGGCAGAAAGTTGAGGGAGAGTGGCAGGGCAGGGTTTAAGGCCATTTACAGCCCGGACAGGGTCAGAAGATCAGAAGCACCATGGTATGCAGACTGCTACTGTGACACAAAAGGCTCTTCCGATTTAACAATGCTCCATTGCAAAATCCAAATGTCTTCAATGTCAACGCACAGATGAAGTTCACATATGCACGAGTAGGGAAAAAATAAATAAAATGCACTACGATCATTTTTGACAGAAGCCAACTTCCTAAATGTGCTTCAGTTATTAATTTTAACCTCGCTGAAAATCCATATGGCATTTAAAAATGTTACAAAAAATTTTACCTGGATAATCTTTTGATAGAATTTGTTTGCAAGGGTGTCCAGGGATATATCTACATGCACAGCCCTTGTCAAACTACTGCTGGATGAGAGCCATCCCACAACCCATTTGCTAATCCAAGTGGTGTCCAGGCCAAACTGCTAAGCTCACGAGATCCGATTGGGCACATTCCAGGTGATTTGGTCATAAGCAAATCTATATCCTGTAATCCCGTCTTTTCTACAACAGTCTACACAATACTACTTCAGGATCAAGATAAGTTACTTGTACATAAAAGCAAACTAAACTAATATTTGGTATACATTTTTGGCATGTGCATTATATTTTACAGTATAATCTTTACACCTCATTGAAAGGAATTCCTGGTTATAAAATGACGTGTGCCGATTGACAAGACATTTTTCTTATGTATAAAATGTAAAATATTCTTCAAGTTAATGTTCTTTGGTCGAGCTTACAATAAAGATGGCTGATGCAGAGTATTATTTGAAATCCATCAAGGATTAGACTTTAAGCTCCTCTGCAGTCATACAAATTGACAAACCAAAACCTAAAAATCCCAACTAATGCACATTAACAAAAGTGGAACACATACTTTGAGCTGAATTACAAAAGTACACCAAGGGATGTCTGGCAACGACAGCCGCTTTTGCAAAGTTATTCAAAGCAATATTAGAATGTTATGAGAATTGCATTGAGAAATAAAAAAGGCACATAAATAAGATAATATTTACAATTGCAGATTGATTCCAGGTCATTAAAACAACCGATGGAGGGGGGGGGGGGAGACTGCTGGGTGCTTGTTCAGGAAACGTTCCTTAGAAGCACTCCGCACTTGGGGCTAAACAAAAGACATCATGCCAAATATGCTACAACCAAAACAGGCATGCAGAACAGCATTTCAAATGAGTCCAGCTCAAGCACGAGGGAGAGTGCAACCTGCCAACAGTATTACATTGCCGGCTGCTACCCAATCGCCGATTCCAAAACCCCAAGACGACTTTAGGTTTAGAATTGTATTAAACATTAACCATCAACATAGGTTTCTCGTAAGGGGCTATAAAATGTACTATTAAGGCTGCCAATTTAACAAAAGCAAAGCAACGCCCAGGATGGATTACATGGGAATTAGCCACCTGGCTGGTGTTAGGTGTTGTACAACAATAGTTACTCGACCTTTATATTTGGGCAAAGGATCGAGACATGGGTCCCTTTTCAGTCTGCCGTGTCCATGTTTCAGCCAATTGAGCACACATTGCCAAGACCCACCCAATCGGTCGTGAATAGTCACACCACTTCAACGCATGCCCTCAATGTATCGAAAGAAAGTTCACACACACACTAATGCTAAGTGTTAAATAAAATAAGCAATACAAAACTGGGATTTTTCAACTCACCGGCGAGCTGAAATAAAATGGCACTTTGACAGGTTGTACGCGTGGCCATGAAATTAGTTTGGCAGTCGGGTGTACCGTTTTAGAACAAATCTAGTCCAAAACATTACGTGGCCCAAGGCAAAAATCTATTAAGCATAATTTATGGTTCTTGTCAGCCACTTAATGTTATGGTTTATATATGAACTGTACAGTATGTACATATGCGCCTCAATAGTTAACATGTACAAAAAATGTACCTCCACACTGTACAGCAATTTAACGTTGCACTTCTCCCTTTCATGTCACTGCAATTTGTAAAGCTTCAGTCCTTGGCCAATTGACAATTACATTTTTTATTTACGTACAGTCCTAATAAACCCCTATCTTAAGATGCAACCAGGCAGAACCACCACCATATGACTACATAGGTTCAGGGTGGGGATAACCCGTTCCTTCGGAGAGGGCCAAAGACGACTTTTTAAATATACGAGGCCCACATTAAACGCACACCTCAGGTCACTTGTCACTGAAATGGGACTCCCCTTCCAAAATGGACGAGCACACGCTAAAATTAGACTTTGCCAACGTGAATATATCCCCCCAATAATACCCAATTAGTGTGGCAAAGACGCTTACCGCGACAGATACGCCATCGTTTGCTGGCCGTTTCGTAGTTAAAAAAGTGACAGCGGGCCACATAAAAATGAGGTTGCGGCTTGTATTGGTTCCATGGGGTGGCAAATGCCCCTTCCCCTGGTATAGGTGATGATAAGCAGTGGCCCTAAATACAATATCCTGTGGAATACGCGCAGCAGACGAAGGCCCCCTTGGCAGCACAGGAATGCCACCGTAGGAGAGCTTCTGTTGGCCAAATCAGCTCGAGTTAATCCACACTACTTACCCTCACCAAGTTCTTGTTTGTATCGACCGCTTAAACTCCCCCAGATTCCATGCAGCTGTTGACCAACCCCCCCTCCTCCGACTTGACTAGAACTTTGGTGGTATATTTTACCCACAAAAAAACAAACCAATTATGGCTCCACGCTGAATCAAAGTTAAAGCGAGTTACAGGTGCGCGCAGGCTTTGCCGACGCTCAACAGCGCAGCAATTAAAACGGTCTGCATTGATGGAATTGACTACGAAAATGCTCCCAAGTATAGCATCGATTTACAACATGACCGACTCCAGGCCTGCAGTCCCAACTTGGTCTGCAATAATACCTCGGGGGGAGGAGGGAGGGGGCCCAGGGCACGAGTCAGAGAGACCACACACAGCAGCTCAAGCCGAGACACCGAGACCACCCAGCAACCACAAACAAGTTGCTCCCTTCGCCAGCACGTGAACACCACACCAAAGTCGCCTCTTCTCCATGGGCCCCCCCATTGGTGGTGGGGTAAGTGGGGGGGGGGGGGGGCCAGGGCGGCCGACACCACTGTGCCCACAGCCGAGCGACTCGACAGGCAGCCTCTGGCCCAAGACAACACAAATGTTGGGAGTAAACAACGAGAGGGAGGCGAGGTGCCAGAGACGGAGAGGAGGACACCGAATGGGAGGACGCTGTGCTCACCAAGTCGCCTCTGGTGCTGGAGGAATAAATCGAGGGCAGCCACCGGGGGGGGGGTCCTGTAACGGCATGGGCGTTGTAGTTCGAGGTTAGAAAATGCACTAAAAACACATTATTATTCACTACCCCTATACTATACTCTTTGGTTCTCTTTCGGTAAAGTCACATAGGTAAAAATAAAAAAAACTAATAAAATCACGACGTTTCGGAAGCAACACAAGCTTCCGTCATTAGGCGGGACAACCACAGCAGTCACGAAAACTTTAAAATCTAGGAATCAACTACCCCCTACCGTGCGCTCTCGACCCGGCTTCCAAGCAGGAATACAGCAAGCGACGTCCTCGCTAGACCGGTGTCTTGTGCCCAAACTGGGCGATGGTTTATCAGCAGACGTAATAATCCTCTCGTGTCCCCGCAAGTCTTCCTCTGCTGGAGCGGCTCAAAGAGTCTCCTCGCACCGCACGCACCGGATCGGATAGACCCACTGCGATCAATGGGGAAAAAAAAAAAAATCAGGATCGCTTTTTTAGCGAACGGATTCGCCGGAACTTAACGAATGCTGCCGGATCCACCGGCGTTAATCGGATTAGTTGGGCGAGGGAGTAAGTGGTGGGGGGGGGGGGGGGTGAAATTACTCAACACAACTGGATCTCGTGAAGCTACAGTACAAGCATCTGGTGAGCTCTCCCCCCCCCCAAACGAAAGCTAAACAGAGTGAGATCTGAGCTACTTGAATCGGCTCGATCGTGGGGGGGGAATCGTTTAAATGGGCGCGGCTACTTTGAATATGAATCAACCTACAAACAGGTGGAGCCACTTACATCTTCTGGGAGCAATTTGAGTTTTCTTTTTGTAAATCGCCGCTCGTCCACGCACCCCTCCCCTACGCCCGGCCACGTGCGCACGTGCTCCACGTGCTCGCTCCACGTGCTCCACGCGCTGCGCGTGCTCCACCCCTACCACCGCCCCCCCCCTTTTTTTTGTACTTTCCCGCGAATTCCTCGCGGCCACGTGGAAGTTTCTCCCCCCCCCCCCCGCGTCGACTCAACGACGAGAGGGGTTTGCGTGCGTCAAGCTCGGCCAATCGGTGAAGCGCTATGCAAATTGGTTTGTTGTTGTTGTTACGTGTGGACGCCGCGCGAGCACGTGCCGGAAGTCGAGCTATTGGGAGTAATTGGAGCAACTGATCCTTAGGGCGGTACCCCCGGGGTACCAAGTACTGAACTGTAATACTACATAGGCCTGAACGCTCTCGTGCGCACCGTAGTGGTGCATCGTGCACAGCTCGTCGAGATGAGTATTGCCGCATCGCCGACCATCAGACTAAAAATGATTGCATCACGGACATTATGCGATAGCTGAGATACCGCCATAAGGTTCAATTGGAAAACGTGGTCGTTCAGCCTACCCTCCCCCCCCTTGTCAATCCACTGCTGGATGAAAGGAGGCTCCTCCACACGCAGTGTCTCTCCCATGGGGGGGTGGAGGGAGTTGTTTGACCACGCCAGTTCATCCGGCTCGGCGAATGCGAGGGACATAGGTACAGTAAAATATTGCACTTTGGCTGCACTGCTGCTGATCATAAAGTAGCCCCGTAGAAGTCTTCAATGCTCGTGTAATGCTTTTTTGGACGCCCATCCTGGCACGATCCAGGCTTACAAGCCTGCTTGGCTTCCGAGATCAAGGTGACTTGGTCATTGTATATAGGACACTTAATATCCGGTAGTTGATACAAATTAACCCGAGCAAAGCAGAGGCAGTGAGTGGACGGTAGAAATCACGATCCCCATCGTTAATTAAAAAGACCTCGTGAATACTCCACAAACGCAGTGGTTTTTGATAAGGGGAGTGAAATCGACAAACCCGGTTCCTAATGAAGAGTGCACGTGGAGACTACTCGGTAACAACACTGGCATCTGTGTGTGTTTATTGTCAAACCCGTTCAACGTGAGAGACACAACAGCGATGAGCCCGGGTGAAGACTGCAAAGCCCATTCACTTTACCACGTGCCTGTATGTCATTACGTGTCACCCCAACGCCGAATGTTGCATCGAAATCGCAATGATTCCAACGCACCAGTTATTTTTTTTTCACACATGCAGTTTGTTGTCTTCTGCACTGGCCCAGCACCTCCACAGCGTTTTTTTTTGCGATTCATTCCGTGAATCCACGTAACACTTTCGTGTAAAATATCACACCTGATTTTCTTTTTTTTTATGCGTAAATACCTTAAGATATGCAAGGTCTCTCTAAATGGTTCCAAACAAGTTAAGCAATACTTGTTTTTATTTTATTGTTGTCACGAGATCATGAACATTGATTCACGATTTCAAAAGCGAATTCAGTCGTCTGTAGCCATTCATATTCAAGTGCTTCATCACACAACCAAGGCTCCAAATTTCAAATAATGTTGGCTACCAATCCTGATAAAACCTTTCAATGTTAACATTTCAATGTTACACTATGTGTCATCAGTGTCTGATGTTCACTGATAAATCTATTTCGTACTTTATACAATCACAGTGTAACGTTTTTGAAAGTACGTAGAAACACGAGTTAGAGTTTTCCCTACTCGGTGCAACTCAAAAGGGTGTACATTAAAATGGCCAAATATCTGGTATAAAGATATACAGTATATATTACCATTTATTACTCCTGCACCCACGATATACATTCCATTAAAACCTTCAACACCCCCACAAGTCACACACCATTTCTACCAGCATCGCATACTTTAAAAGTAGGTGAAAAAAAAACATAGATACCCTCGGTAAGAATGTAAAAGCAGGTCATCTGTCTGCTGCATCTGCTCAGATAGGAAACAAAAATGCTCGTGGACATTTTTCTCGAGAACAATAACACTAATAAGTTCAGGGTGGTTGATTCATTCCTTCTTGTTTTGGTTTTCTTGTCACGCTGCAATACATGACCCAACGTAATCCCAATTTCCTGGGAACACGTCATCACACCCCAAGTATTCACAACTAATTAAAATCTTAAACAGCACTGTATGTTATGAACAGATTTTTCTTATTGGTACATTTCTTCTGCAAGTTGTTTGTTTAACTGTACGTGTTTATGATGATATTTTTGTTCTGCGCTCTTTGAAAGGAAACTGAGAACTAAGAATGTGTTTTTCCCAAGCAGGGCATTTACATTTTTCAGCACGGTACTGCATTGTGTCGGCTTCCTTCTGTCCAAAAGGGGATACTTCCCTGTTTCCTGAAAGGAAACTTACATTGACAGAAAATGCAGCTGGTTGCATTTAAACATTCTGCTGAATGAAATTCAAATGGGAAGATACAAATAACATTTCACCGAAAAAAAGGTTATGTTCACATTAACCGCCGCATTTTTTCCGGTAGTCACATCACCCCCCAAAACATGACTACATCTGAAAAAGCCACTGTCTATTATATTATGATTAATTCATGTTCTGGGTCAAACATTATGTGCACACTATAAGGTTCACATATGTGTAAATTACACCAGGCTAAAGACTGCACATATTTAATAGCATGTCATGTGACATCCCAGACAACCTGTTTTAGCAAACATTTGAAAAATAAACATTACTGTATTTGTATTTCAAAGTGTCATGACAGATATATACATATTTAAAATGTTTCAGCTACACTGCCATATTTAGTAAATACAACCCTTACAATCAAATAAGTAAATAAATACATTCAGCTCTTCCTCAATCCACTGTTGAAGAAAGGCCTGACCAAGCCCTATTGGTCATGAGGGTTGTTTGACCATACTTTACCGCGCTTGTAAGTATAGGTTGGTGCATCGGGGTGGTTAACCAGGACCAGTTTAGATAGCACTGGCTACTTATCTTAGCCTTGACTGTATCCTGGAATCAGTCATATTTTTACCCCTCCATCCCAACTAGTTTAATAAAGGTGTGACTAATGTCACGTGTCCATAAGGCTGCCCAAATATATAAGGAAATAGAGTAATGCAGTACCAATTATATTATCAGGCAATTGTTCTGCTTCAAGAGCTAAAGAAAATTAAAGCAACAAACCCTGTCATACAATATTGTGGATGTTACAAAAGTTTTTAATGTGTGTTGCTGATTGTTTCCTTGATATTGTTGGAAAATTGTGGAAATATATGTTTTTTATCTGGAGTTGTTTTCAATCATGTGTTAAAGTTTCCTGTTTTCCATACGCACTTGCTTCTGAGTATCAGATATAAACACACCTCTCTCCCTCATTCAGTCCACACAACTTCACACACGTTTACTTATTGTTGACTTTTATGCCACACAATAACAAACGCTTAGATTCTTCACTTAAATATTCTTGAAACTTAAAACATATTTTTATACCATGGAAATGCGTGTCTTTCTCTACAGATGCAAACACAAGTGATGTTCTCCAGATCGGATCTCGTTCACGCGACAGTTGCAAGTGGGGAATGGGTCCATGCGAAGCAGACATACTTGTTTGGACAGCTGCCTGTTGTTACTGATTCTGTGGCATGGCCATGCTCCAAATATGGACAGGGCTGTTTCAGAATTAGTAAATTTTTAAAGTATGTTTTTCACTTTCTTGGTTTATTTTCTGGCAGTGTAAACCTCACAAAATTCAGAACAATAGAAAGGAAAATCAGTGGCTTTACAAAGCAAGACTGTAACAAGAACTATTGGACAAAACAAACTAGTAAACTGGGCTTGGCAGTTGGGTGTATCAGTAATAAATACCTAAGGCTCGTATTTATATACGAGCAATGAACGTACAATCAAAGCTATTCAAATATGAACACGTGCATTTTATGTGTATGGTCCACAAATGAATAACTTTAAATATATGAATTATGCAATCGTGTTGACATTGAACTTTTAGAAAATAAAAGTGATGTTCATGAAAAATGTGCAATGAAGCATGGGGCGATGCATGCTGGGAATTAGACTGAGAGACAGAAAGAGGAACACGTGGATCAGGCAACAAACACAAATTAGTCACATCGTGTTGATTACAAGGAAAAGTAAGTTGGCTTGATACAATGTAAGAACGGATGGTACAGATGGATAAGACTGGTGATGGAATGACAGCCAAAATAGAGAACCTGCTAGATTGGACAACCACCGCAGAGATGGAGTGATAAGATTAAATCGTGTGCAGGACCGATATGGATTGTGGCCTGACAAGTCTGGGGGGGGATGGCGACAACGTGGAGATCAAGGTTTTCATGCAGCAGTGGATGGAGCATGGCTTGTGATAACAGTAAAACATATTTACCAGTACATCAATCATAAATCGCAGTATTTCAATTATAACATACAAAACACAAGCGTTTTTGTCAATACCTTTAATAGCACGACCACAAATGTTGCAGCATTATACATCCAATGAATTGCAGTTCTTATAATACCCTCACACGCCATTGGAATCAAGCCAGCACACTAGTTATACATTTGTGCAATGTAAAGAATGGTGGTGGTGTTATTGACGGTGCTATTGTGGACAAGTTATTTCTGGGTGCGACTGGATGAACTTCCACCCCGATATCTAGTTGAGGTTCAGGCTGATGGAGGAAGCCAGATTTAGTCAAGTTATTTTGTAAAGTATTACAAGGTAAATACCACTCATGACGAAAAGTAGAGTGAGTTGTGATTGATGAATGACAATTTTTTGAACAGGAACCAGCAGGAGTACTCAAATGCTCCGGGATTTTCCCAAAGATACTTCTGATAATTGCCATGTCAATATGATGGATGAGGAGTGGAATCTGAGATTCATGAACCATCATAACCCTCCTCTAATTGCAAGCTGATGTTACCACTCCCGGCATCGGATGGGATCGGCTGGTGTGATGCAGGACACGTCTTGTGCGGAGGAACGCTTAAGCTGGCGAGTAAAACACACAACTTTATAGTCGTACATATACATCGGGATTTTTCGTTACAATTATCGGCTTAACCAGGTAGAACCCATTTTGTCGTGCAATTTGCATGTCATTAAGTAAAGGTGCATATGACAGCAGACACATCCACTGCATTGTTATCAATTTACGTACATATGTATCATATTTATTGACAAACAATGTTTATACATCGACCGTGTTTTCAAAATATAGTACAGTATAGTAATTGACTGCACATGGGCAGGGCACAGATTGGATCACTGAAAACATATTTTCTTGAGTATGCATTCCCATCCCAACACTAAACGTTAATTCTCTTTATTGTTGAACACAATTACTCTTGTATTACCATTACTTAAACAGTTCAATATGCTCCACGATTTCAACATGTTGACAGACGATATGCTCTAAATTATGAATTTACAGACATAGTGTCATGTACGTCTAAGTTTGAGGAACTTTATCACCAATGCATTTTCCTCAGCCAGCTTCTAAAGCATCAAGCAAAAAAAAACACCTTATGTACTTGCGGGCATTTAAGATTGTGCAGAATCTATAGTGTTTGCAATAGTAGGCACTTTCTACCACGATCATAGCCAAAATCCTAGACAGTACGTGAACATTCATTACTTATCAGCAGACACCCATCTGATGCCAGATAAAGGCCTCCCCACATCTTGGTCCATGATGGTCACGTCAAATAACAATCAATATAGCTCTTGCGTGCAAGCTGATCTCATCACTCCATCTCCATGGTGCACGTCGTCCTCTCTCCACCTTTGCTGAACCCTCCTTGTTGCCGTCACTCTGTTGTTAGTCTCGACTACAGGCCATACTTTTTCTTTTCCAGCTGCCACGAGGCCATAGACCCCCCCCCCCCCACCGACAGACAGTAACTTTGACCTCGGAGGGGCGAGGGGAAATTTGAGGGAGCTACGGAGAACCCAGAGAGCACTTGAGTGGGGGTTCAGTTAGTCAGAGGTGGTGATAAGAAGAAAATGGCAGCCAGGAGAAGAAATCTCCCAAAGCGGACCCAAAAGAGTAGGGGCTCGGATCTCCCTAAAGTTTACTGAGACCCCAGGACAAGCCTTCTGCATAAAGAGGAATGCTTCTGGATAATTTTCGGCCCAGCAATGTGGAATCCAACGCCGGTATATTTGGCCCGTGACGTGCCAAGTTCCAGCTAGTGGTATAGATATTGAGAGGGGTCGCGTTTTCTAAGTTTACCAGTGGAGATGCCGGAGCTGCTGCTGAGTTTCAGAAGAAAATCCACACGTATGTATGCGCGTTGAACTTCTTTCGCACCGTATGTAGCCAACCGTGCTAATCGGAGGTGCGGGGGATGGACAACCAACTAAACACATGGCTCATATATGGGAGTCATTGGTGCTGTTTTTACTGCACGGTTATGCGCAAAGGAAGGTGGACCCCGTCATTTGGGCGCGCAGTCCTCTGTCAGCAGTGGTTCGATAGCTTGCAAAACATTCCTGAGTGCCCACCTCCGGGTAGCTCTGTTACACATTGAATGCCGTGAAGAAAATTCCAAATGGCTAGGTTCCCACCTCAACCAGATTTGCTTAGGCAGCCATCAACGTACTCCCCCTCCCTCCCTTCTCCCCTCTTGAGTTGTGGTGGAAGTTTGCGTTTTGAATTTAATTATAATTTTGCTCATTGGCCATGTTGTTTCTGCAAGAGTGAGCGAGAGTGTGGCCTTGGTGGATGGTGTTATGGTTGCCATTCTGAATCGCTGGTTGAATGTGATGTATGTATGTTGAACTTCTTTGGCACCGTACGTAGTCAACTGTGTTAATTAAGAGGTGCGGGGGAAGGACAACAGGCTAAACACAAAAAGCAGATCATCAAAGGGGAAAACCCCCTATTATAACAAAAAGCGGTTCTCGAGAAATTAGTTTTCAATCTAGATTTAAAAGTGCATAGCTCCAGTGACTTCCTAATATCAGAAAGCAGAGCGTTCCAGACGGCCGCAGAAGCGCATCTGAAAGCGCACGATGCAGTCACCGTCTTTGTTGGATGGCCAGCGAAAAGCCGCCGCCGAGTTCACGTGATGGTTCATGGTCCTTGACGAGATCAGCAAAGTATTGTGGTTCATTTGTGGCAAGCATTTTGTGCGTAACGAGCGCGACCTTGTAATGTATTCGGCCTTGGGTGGATGGTGTCACGGTCGCCGTTCTAAATCTCTGATTGGGTTGTTGATTAGCTTCGCAAGTCTTCGAACTGAGGACTCTTTGGGTAGGGGTCACGCAATGGGATGTGATGACAGGGCCACGGAATATGTGGACGGCAACAGGAAGTGTTATTTTGCGCACGCCTTTATTTATTTATTCCAAGATAGTTTATTTACAGTAAGCCTGGCACGGAATGGCGTTCCATATTGTGATGGACACACTTGACTCCTGTTTAGGAAAACCAGGTGTAGGCAAGAGAAAAGCTACTTTCCATGTTTTTATGAAGTTTTAGTTTTAACTCTATTACGTTCATAAAGTAAACGGTTGATCGAGTAAACATTAACAAATATTTGTTGATTGAAACTCAACCAACCACACGGCTCGACACTCACACGTAGTATAATATTTATTTACACACTGTATCCACGTAATATGTTATTGTAGACAGTTTTCATAACCATAACACTTGTTTGGAATTCTAAAATTAAAAGCTCTTTAGATGTTGATTACTTTTTAACTTGTAATAGTTTCTCATGGGACACCATTCCCTTCTAAGCTGCTGTAAACAAGCAATCTCAACGGGCACACGTGGAGAGGGGAGCCAGTCTCTGCAGCCACCCAGTACATTTGGAACCTTGGGCCAACGTTAGTCCAACGTTGGCATGTTTACGGAACAGGCAAGCTGCACGCTGAAGATGCCCCCTTATATCCACTCGGTGTCAGCGTGACTTTTCTCCACAAAAGTTGGCTCACCTTTCGTGTTTTGCCCAGCTGTTTTATTTGAGATGTTATTAAAGTCAAGTGTGAATGGCAAGTTAGTTTAGTCACCTGAAAGGTGCACTATTGCACGAGGTGTTATCGATTTCTAAAACACGAGGCCATATCGTTATTGAGCTGTTTTTGCCGGGTAAGTAGCAATAAATAAACTTGCGGTTTTAAGAACAAACAGCAAAGGTGAAGATTGCTGAATGAAACGCTGCAGGATAAATGCAAACGCCTAGCTGAAGGCTGTGCTTGAAATCAAACTTCCTGTCCCAGGTTGTAAATTGACATCACCTCCCAGTATTTGGCCTTCCACTGTTGAACAATAAGAGGGATTGTGCTGTGGTCTTTGTTGATGTGGGAGGGCGTGTGGGACAATGTTTATGTTTACACAGAGGGAGGGGAGGAAACACAGTTCTGCGAAACAGTTCCTTTCCTTAAGTCATCTGGGCCACCGATCAAACTCAAGAGTGGCGATTCAAAAGCAAATTGTATGTTTAGCAAATGGCTCTTCAATCGACACCTCAGATGAGAAATTTCTCCAAAGTATACCGTCAATTGATTTAACTTTTACTCGCAAAGCATATCGTTATTGCAATAAATGAAACGTAAAGCAATGTATACCCATTGATTCAAATTTAATTAACTTTAATAGTTATGTATATTACATTTTACACAATGTATATACGGTGGGTTTTGCATATTTAATAATAACAATAAACACGGGTCTCTTTCACCTAGTAAAATAATATTGCTACGTAACGTCAGCCGTTAGCCTCGTGTAATGTTTTGCAGCACATTTTGTATAAAAGGAAGCAACACTCTACTTGCGAGAAGCATAAAGATAAAATCGCTCCAGAGTTTGCCTGCTGAAAAATTGGTCCAGAATTCTAACGGGCTTATGACCGAAATGTTTATTTTATTTTGTACACGGCAACACAGACCCCGATCTGTTTACGTATTATTGTATTATGTGCACACTGTATGGGGCATCGAAACGATTGTACGTGTAAAACCCACAGATCAAACACAAACGGGACAGCGAACAGTTATTAATGATCAAAAACAATAATTTTACTTTAATATAACAACCTGCACTTTACAATCAGTGTATATGAAATGTAACATATATATATGTTTATTTTTCAAGTATATAAAGTGGCCACTTGGCAGTGCTCGTGTGTATTGCCAATAAATGCGTGAAGCCCCTTCCTCAGTGCCAGAGCCCAACTGAACTGTTCAGCATAACCAAGCACTGAGGAGTGAAGTGACGACCCTTGGATTAATGAGAAGACCAATTTGCTTGTATTAGCAGCAGGCAAGTTAAAACTTGTATGTGGAGGTTACATTTGAAAAAAAAAATAGGCTATTAAACGATTTACAGTGAAATGGAGGTAAAAACATTACGATCGGACAGCATAGACGGAGTCTGAGCCAAAGAATGGCAGATGACTAAAGAGAGAGAGATTAAACCATAACGGGGACTCAAGTGCCAATTATTAATTCAATGTAATTGCATTCCTTTTAAAAAGCAGATACTCAGGCTTGGCTGATATTGGCGATATTTCGCAAGATGGTTCATGGAAATAATACCTTACGTGTGATTCATTTTCAGATAAAAAGTCAAACATGATATATTATTCCTCAGTAATTACCATTGGGGTATAGCAGTCGTATTGCAACATCTTTCATTAGTTAAAAAAAATTGTCAATTTCCTCTCAATTGAAAAGCAATCATGACAACAAGAATACGTATTTTCCATTGTTCTACGTTCAGAAAATGTTATTTCTAACACGTAGGCTTTTCCGACCAACACTATGATTCATATTTGAACTTTGGGTTAAATCTTGTGAACAAAATGAGCGTCGTAAACCCACGTGCCACTCCCTGCTGCCTCGTGAGTGCAAATTGATGACATTACACCCCCTATCGAAGGCCCAAGACTGGAGGACATTTTCACAATTATGGCAACTGCCTGATGACGTTGGTTTGTAAATGTTGCGAGATTACTTTCTCACACAAGGGTGTGCTGAAGCAGGACAACATCGGCACGTTTGTTCACGTCACAACTTTCTTAATTGGCTGTAATGGGTGGAGGAGGGCTTATGACACACATTTTATTGATACGATCTGACCCCAAAAAAATCTATTACAAATTGTGTTCTATCGCTTTATAATTTGACATTTTATTTGTTGTAATTTTCGCCTCGTTTAAAACAGCTTAATACACCGGCACCTAGCTTCATCCCTGCACACAATCTTGTTGTGAGGAATATCTCTTTAGAACATGAACGCTGGCTAGAGAGGACCCTCAGAGTGCCTCACAATGGCATGCAAAGTGTGTGTTTTGGCTTCTTCCTTCAGGGCCAGTGCCCAAATCCAAACAAACACCAGGCAAAGAACTGTGGGCCCTCCTGGCCCCCTGCCCAAGCAATCACCAACTCTGAAACTCATGCGTTTGGGCCACATCTGCAGGTCATGTTTGTTGTACCAATCTCCAGGCATTGTAATTTTTTTTTTGGCTTGGGGCAAGATGATATGATCCTTACACATTCATAATTGGAGTATGGAATAGTATTTTGCTTAATATGCTTTATTTAACCAGTATAACTTGTATTTGATCACTTGCATTTCAAAGTAATATACAGTATTGACACTATATGCGTAGTACAAAAAGGCAGTATTCAAAAACATGAATGTATATTTGTTATTCAGCAAACGGGGTAGAACGTCGGGCATCATGCCGAACAAGACGCGGTACAACCCGAAAACATCGGAGAGTTGCACAGCACATCTGCGAAAAACCCGCGTCGCAATACAGTCGTCCATAGTAAACGTTCGTCTGTGCCGGTTCGTATGAAGTCAAAGAGCATAGTAAAACTTTTTTACCTGCCACATCATAACCAAATGGAATTGCCCGTCATAAATTGGACGTGAATAGCAGGCCAGTGTACTGTATCCAAGCCAGCATCATCGCTAAAATTCCAAACGTAAAAAGTGCCCAGATAATTTGTGAGAAAAAAAATCCTGCTTAACTTTGGTTATCCGACACTCTCTTGGCAAGATCATCTCAATTCCGGTAGTTTTCACCTGGTTAAAGAGACATCGATTCATGGAAATATGCTTAACAATATTGTAATACAACCATTTAGAGCCGTTTGTTAATTCACTCACACTGCGTCGTTTATGGGGATTGTTTGCCAATATTTAACCAGGGCTGGTCATTCTGGGTTCGTGAAGTGGGGGCCAGGACCCGTTTACATATCACTGATAATCAGTGATTGTTGAGAATTGAACTCAGATCACCCGGTTCACAGTGCAGTGCGTTCACCGCTTCGCCACTGTTCCGTCGCATAACAAATCATGTAGAAACCATGAAGTAATTTAGTTATTGGTTTACAGTGCGTAAGGATGAATACGGTACTTCTGTAATTAAAAGTACAGTTGTTAAACAAATATTCAGTGGTAAAGCACTAGCAACGGGCACATCCTGGTGATTCAACAGTGTTGCTGTGTTACAGGGCATCATGACCCTCAGAAACTCTTGCAACACCTGTTAAATAAACAAATGGCACTGTCAAAGGTGTTTATTTTTTTATGTTCTGTGGCGACACCTCCAATGTATATATAAAACCTCTCATGGGAAAGTACACCCCCCCACACACACACACGTGATTCACTCCACTGCTGCACTTCAGGGTGAATGTGCAATTGTGCAGTGTCCTTGCTTCTGCCACTGCTGGTGGAAAGGTCTCCACTCGAGTGAACTCTCCAGAGCCCCTGCAAGAGCTAATTGCTCCCACGACCCTTTCTCGACCCAATGCACCAATCAATGTCAACCGTCAGCGTTGTTTCGCGGACCACCGTGCGGAAATGAAGCCTGTGGTGTTGCGAGACGAGAATTGTATCTTGCAAGAGTTTTGTTGGCCACTTGCGACGGCCAAGCCTATAGGACCTCCGGCATTTCACCTATCACGGAAACCACTGCTCTCGAAAGAATCCGTCCCGATTCTTTCTACGCTGGCCAGATTTCCTTGGATTTTCCTTGGAAGAGATGGCGCGGTACCCGCACTTTACTCCACCATGACGTGACCCGCCGATCAACTAACGGTGGTGTACTGCTGAGTGGACAGAGGTGGTAGAAATTAAGAAACTTGCCCCATTGTTTTAATCGCCACACCCGGGAGGTCAAACCGGCGGACCTTTGGCCTGCAAGTCGAGCGTGCTGACAGTTATACATCGCGGAAATATCCGCTGCCCTTAAAGACTGGCGTACATTATACATTTAAATAAATAAGAAATATTATTATTTTTGAAACACGCTTTTATGAAATGTACTAGTAATGGCAGAACTCCACGACTCAAGGAAGTGGCCCCGAAGCTTGCCATAACGTAAGGGCCCGTGGGCAATTACAGCCAACGTGAGTTGAGCGTGGACAATTAGACCCAAGCCGAAACATAACATATAAAAAAGAATGTAATTTTTTTATTTTTTTACGATAGAATGTAGTATTGTTATCAGAATGACATAAGTATACCAAGTTTGCAGTCGATACCACATTGGGAAGTGGGTTAAAATTGAGTTACAAGATTTGAGGATACAATAACGACAATAACAACAGAGTGAGTTAAAAGAAAGTGTGTACAAAATTACACTTTGGGTGAGAAAAAAAACAAATCTTACAAAATGCCACAGACAAAAAGAAGGCTCCGGCAATCAGAGATAGATTGTATTTATTTCAGCAGGAAGGGCTCAATAATAAGCTGTTAGGCTGTATTTCATGGGCATCCTGCGACGGTACAAATGCTCTACAGTACAGATCTAAGTTACAATCGTGGTCACATAGGTTGCGATACAAACAAAAAGTAAGCTTAACATATTATAATATGTATATTGAACTTCTTTCGCACCTTACGTAGCCATCCGAGCTAATCGGAGGTGCCATATCATACACATCAGCAGCCGGCAACACTATACAATCGAGGATGAACGTGAGCTGTTCAGTTCAGTTCCTAAAGAAGCTCTCATCACGTAGAGTGAAACGTCAGACATCATACCAAACAACACGTGGTACCCGCCCGAGAGCCCCATCGGAGAGCTATGCAGCACAACTGTGAAAACCTACGCAGTGGTACTGCAGGCAAGTTACATTTTAGCAGTGCGAGAAGCAAATTATATTTGTATTATTGTTTCTGAGTATATATTTGAGATGATGTTCTCTGATTTCAACACTCGCTATTGCCTTGAATGGCATTCATTTTTATTTCCCTCTGCGCTTACACAGTGTAAATAAAAACTGCAAAAGTGAACCGGGTTTGTTGGCAATTCCTGCATTAAAATATGTCCAATTCAATAAACACTGTTCTGTGATAAAACTTTGGAAAAATGTTTAATGTTGTCTGTAGAAACAACGTTATATTCACATCATAATATTTTTGTCTGTCTCCAAAGTTCTGCCTGTTCTATTGAACGTAAACTTCAAATGAACTTCGAATCTGTACATATTATCTTCACAAGGTAGCACCTTCACGGATTATTTCACTGGCTAAAAACAACACTTAAACATTTAAATCTCCCAGACTCGGAGCTGCAAATGTTATGAGACGTAAACTCGACTTCGCGTAAATACTTTAGCGAACATTCCTTAAGACCACGTGAGCCCAACTTAGCTTAGCACTTTCACAGTTCCCGTCGTAGTTCGTCATTTGAGCTGAAACCACATACTCTCAAAATATTTCTTGTGTGGGAAAAATATTTCTGATCGTATGCAGGTTGAAATACCCAGTAACTGTCGCAAAGATCTCACAGTTATGAAGTGATCGCTTTTAAACGTAGCGTGGTTATAATTCTCCTTTTGCCGCTAACTAACCAAAACTGTTAGCGTTAGCAAACGAACACTAAATTACTCGATTGTAAAATAACTACATGTGTTTTAGAATGTGTCAAGTTTAGAAATATTTCCGCACATGGGGAGTGGTGGTGAGCCATCCCTCTGATGGCCTCTGCACATTTTGGGCTTGTCTGGCAAACGGATCCCATGGGTGCTTCCCCAGGCCCTGCAGCTGCAAACACACATTTAATATTTTTTTTCTCCGCAGCTGTATTATCACATTCTCCGTATTGATCTCATCTCAAGAAAGCTGCAATGCCACAGAGAGAGAGAGCAACGCGTTCTTAGAACTTCATTAAACTTTCACAAATGCAGTATATTTAGCAGAGTATTAATTGAATAGCTTTGCACAGTGCAGCAGCATCATTTATTTGCATAGCGCTTATTATTGTATGAGCTTCGTTTCTCACGTCTGCCCATGAATGTGACTCTAAGGCCATTAAGCACCATGCCAGGCAATTGATACGCTTGAAAACAATGTACAAAATTCGCAAATATTGTAGAAATGCACCACACCCTGGTATAATGCACATGTTTTTCACAAACATTAAAACAAAGTCCTGGCTCAGAATGAAGCCGAGTGGCATGTGTTGGTCACAGCTGAGATTGCAGGTGGCTGCTCCCAGAGTGATGTTGACCAGACCAGTGTTGGCGTGAGTCCTGCAGAGTTTACTGCGTGCTGGCACGACGAATTTACGTGTCCGTTATTTACCCCAGCCAAAGATGAGGTTATTATTGCCATTTCTCATATTGTTCTTTTTTTTACTTTTGATACAATATCTGTAAAATGAGATTGTTTAGCCCTCCCCATAATCTCCATTAACCTTTGCCATATCAACATATTGTTGAAAATGAAACATACTTCCCAACCCCTGCCAAAGACCTCACCTTCCCTTCAGCTACATGTCTTACCCTGATTAAGATTCACTTGGTTTCCGTGCTTGGACCCTGCCATTGATAATACATTGGCACTATAAATATTTTAATAATGGTCAAACCCAAGTCATTTCATTAGCACCGATCATAAAATCAACAGATTTCTTTTTTAAAACATGGTTTCTGTGTGTAGACTCAAAGGCCGCAAACAAACAACAACAGTCTTTAGTGTGTAATAGAACATAGTTCATATGCTTGTTTTTAAATGATCAATTTTATAAGAGTTTGCGAAAAGAGATGATAGGATGGGAATTTACAGGTAGCTTCCATTTGTCGTGTGGTTTTTTTGCAGCCACGAACTGTTGTGGAGATGAAAGTCACCAAGATGACAGGACAGATGGACAGTTAAGTTTAAACTCTAAATAGATATTTAAAATATTGATCCAATTTAGAGCATAGAACATGGACCTTTTCTTCAGAACGTATGTTCATTCTCCTTAAATAAACCCTTGAAATTAATAAAATATATGATATGGTTATGCAGCATATCTAGTTAGTGTCAGGGTGTTAATTTTTCATGTTACTCATAATGAGTTGACCACTATAAATAGCCCTCTTAATTAGTTATCTGCTATAAGCAGTGCACCTAATTAAAAACGCCACCTGCACGTGGTATATGAGTTTAACACTTTCCAGTTTTGGTGTTTCACCCTATGTGGCCATTGGCTCAGAGCGTGGTCGTCTAAAAGTCGCCATGTTGCTTGGCCTTCGCTTTGTTGTGCAATTAGAATTACACCCTCTATGATGTTGGCTGGTAGAATCATAACACAATTTTCAACAAAAGACATCTGCTCCAGGCAAGTATGAAGCAAAATGTTTAAGAAAGGACATCTGGCTTGTTTATACGCAAGCTGATTAAATTAAATTGCAGCGCTGTAGTTTATTATTGTAAATACATTTTTACAAATAATTTTTAAAGCAACGTTTTTGTTCACGGCATTTTTTTAATCAACTGAATCCTAAGCGTAAATTAAAGGCAACCCCATTAAATATCCCAAAATATGTTCAAGTTCAACACCAGTCTAATCGCGTATCAACATTGCACACGTGAAAATTGCCTACGCCATCACACCTCAAAATAGGCAAAATTTTAAATAGCAAGATATGTGTCCTTCAGAATGCAATGGGGGATTATGGCAAACCTTTTGCAAATTTGAAATATTCAAAATATCCAGTGGGTGCATTCTAAATGATGTGCATGCTCTGTGGACTTGTCTCACAGGGTTGGCATTCTGCAGCTGTTCGTTTGTCTTTGAGAAGCCACATAAATACTTCCCTTGTATTTATAGGCAGCACTCTACTCATCCATTGCCTGTTTACAATGCATTTTGACTTTTTAGATTATTAAATACGTGTATATATGTATGTATGTTTAACAGATAAAGACAATCTTCCATTTAAAAAAAAAACTGCCTAAACTGAGAATTCGGCAGTGATCCGATAAAGAAGTTCCACTTTTTGTGTCGATACTGTGGAATTGGCTTGACAGTTTATAGGGCACTTGTGAACCGAATTTTAACAACGAAAAAAACTAAAATATAACTCATGTCTGCGGGTGCACCGAGATGAAACAGGTCTCAGTGCTGGAAAAACATTATCTGGACACCAGTTGGTCCATTCCACCCGAGGAATTGGCTGCATGGAAACCGATGTCCTTCCCACCGCTCCGAATACAAATAGAAAAAAAGAAAAACAGCTTTGTTGAGGCCACATAGGGAGTGGAAAATGAAAAAAACCCCATGAACATTCGTGATATGTCCTAGCTTCTTCAACAGTTTATCATTTGTTATTGCAAGGCGCACAATTCATTGATGTGAGCACCTGTTGTCATGCTTAAACATTCCTGGCAGTCTTGGAATCTGTGGACATTACTTACTCCTTTGCAAGGTGCAATGCCTCAACACTGCTTAATGAACTGACACAGAGATGGTGAAAAAATCCAACAGGGGATAAAAAATATTTATATGGATCCAAGCTGGGTTCCTTCAGGACTGCGAGGCATACTGGAAACATATCTTCGTGCTCTTCACAGATGTTATCCTGCATTAAATTTATGAACACCAGGCTTTCCTTGAGTGCATTTCCCCTTTTAATGTTAATGTGTAGCAATGCTTGCAGTGTATGGGTCAAGAGCAACATCCTTGCATAATTTGAACCCCGTAGACCCCCTCTCTCCGCGACGGTTACTTTCTTCAAAACGCTTGCGAATGGAGAATCGGCGAACGCAGAAACCTCGTTACAATTGGAAAAATGGGGTTACGTTCCTGGTACGAGTGGACATTGGGGGGGGGGGGGGGGGGAATGGTAAATGTTTAACAACAATGGCTACAAATGGCTACAATAAATAAATAGTACATTATAAAGAACAATGTGTTTTTTTTTAATTACCATTTGATGATGGTTTTACGACGATTAGAGGCGGTGGTGATGGTGAGGCATGCAGGAGAGTGACAACGCCGAACAGCTTTTATCATTTTAGCACATTGGGGGACCACTTGTCGCAACACTTTTCCTGATTGCATTCGCGTTCTTATTAATGGACCTCACAGTCGACTCGTTTATACCAAAATGTATATTCGAGTCCACTTGTAAGTACTGCGTACAAGGTAAACGTCGCGAGTGCAGAGCGAGATTACTGCGAAACGGAGCACTAAGCGGGCATCCGAGGTGGCGTGCCTAATCTTGGTCGTAGACAGTTCCAAATGTGGGGACATTCTGCGCCCACCTCCGCGGTGTCAGTGGTCTGTAGGCACTACATGCACTCGCGAAAATTGGAGTACGAGGGGGGGGGTCTCGATATAGTATATATTTAGTAACTCGCGAATATGTGAAACTCGCGCGTAGCGAGTGTTTCATTCTGATTGTTTTTGTGAAAGGGCCGTTATGTTGATGTGGTTTGGTTATATACTGTATATGCAATACAATGCAGTGTCTGTCCATACATTCCTCGTTTCACAAAACTATTTAATTTGTTTTATATTTGCTTATTGTTGGAATTAAATACAAACGTATACTATGAAAGCGTCAATATTTTAACACTTAAATCAACATTGTACTTGGTTCTTGCTACAAAAACATTTTTGAATTAACAGCTAAAAAATCCTAAAACCAAATTTTCAAAAGCCTCGATTATTTTGACCGTTTTAATATTTACGCAATAAATATGTATATAATTTACAGCATATATATCTACACCACGGTGACGAGATGTTAAATACCTCACCTGGTACGCAGGAGGTTGTGGGTTCGATCCCGATCCCGATCCCGACCCTGATGCCTGTATATTTGGTCACGTGGATTTTTATTCGGGTGCTCCGGTTTTTCCCTCCACATTTAAAAACATGCGTTTAGAGTATTTGGCTGCGATACATTTTCCACGTGATAAGCCACTTCGTTGAGCTATCATTTGTGGCTAGGTCGCTTCTGAGAAATAGCTCTGTGGGCTTTACCTAGTAAAATAAACATAGTTTAAACTATTTGATTTCATAAACCATTCCTGGGAATGTCATTAAGGGACACTTTCCTTATCCACAAATAACAGCAAGCACATAAAGGATTAAAATGTTGCTGTGTTGTGCGCTACTTAAGCAGTGGCGGTATTCATTAATCTGTGGTGACACCTCCAGACATGGTCAATTTTATATAACATGAATCTCAATTCCACAAAATGTAATTCATCTTTAGTAAAGTCATATATATGTTATCCTGGAATATAGCAAACACACCATAATGTTCATTTAAATTTAAATAACATACCCTGAAAGCCATTACTGGGTGTGAAAATAATGACCTTTTGAAATATATCAACAAGCAATGCCCGATCCTCAAATACGAAGGAGACATTACAGCGATACAACACTCCACTGCTCCTGATGCAGTTATCTGGTCTGACCACCTGAATATATGAAATTCTAGTTGTTGCTCTGCATCTACATCAGCCATACGAAAGAAGAAAAACAAACAAGCGATGACTGTATCAATCAATCAAGTTCCATGGACAGAAAGCCCGTTGGTGTCCACTGCAATTTTCGTTACTTGTTTCCTCTATGCTCTATCCTGTGCCAACATGCTGAGACTGTACACATCTCTCTGGTAGCAATCTCTTACCTATGACTGTATAATGTACTGAGCGTCAGTTTTGGTGGCAAAATGGCACGTGTATCCAGGATGATGGGGAAAAAGGAACATAATTCGAGGAAATATCACACCACATAATGGTTCAAGGCATTTGCTGCCTGGAACAAAGTGCGGATGTAGGCGCCTGGAGAGAGAACAGTGATGAGATAAACAGCCCTGACTGAAGAGGGCACACGAGATGAGGGAAAGAGCAGCTCGATAGAATTTCATTTTTGAAATATTGTTCATGCATAGCACCGCAAACGTGAGATTCCTCAAAAAGACAAAGCATTGTAACTGTGACGGGTGGCTTTTAAGGGTGGGTATATCATGCACAATGGCCAGATGTGTTTGATTTAAAATGAACGCAGGTTTTTTGAACATGCAAAGGTGTTGGATTACAAAGTATTGGCGTGAGAAAATAGATAGTGAAGAGAAGCCAGCCTTGTCCTTCAAGAGAAAAAGCAACAAAGTAATCATCTCCACGTGACACCAAACTAAAAACTTGGCCTCCAAGTGGAAATATGAGCCAAGACACTGGCAGGGAAAGTGGAAACCAATGCCTTAAACATTAAACACTGGTGCGATCTGAAGGATATTTTAGAATAAACAAGCAACTAGCTAAATCGAAGATATGTTCCTTTCGAGGTCTGCTAAAAAATACGTTTTGGTATGTTAGGTATTATACAAATACTGGACCAGGTGTTACCGTCAGTACGTTCCACTACAAGTTTTTATTTTGTGTTAAATCTTTAACGTAAACCCCACATCTCTGCTCATTTCTTAACATAATTTGCGTACTTCGCGATCTATTATTATGGCACATTGTAGAAGTTGCGATGATTTCTATAGTCGAACATCAGTGACCACGCTTCAAACGCAGACAGAAATGAATAAACAACAACCGAAGATGTCACAAATGAGCATGCAACGATAATGTAACGATTGTGGATGATCAAGAATCGGCGGCTTTGTACAAACATCATGTCCGTCACCCTGGTTGGCGCATACCTCCGTTCCTCTAGGTTGCAGATTACATTGTGTCGCACGAAAAATGCGGTGCTGGGGGTCCACGTGCGCGACCTTGGGTGCAATGCTTGGCCACGTGTGAGAAGGCGATGCCTTTCGTTCAGCTTCCCCCCCCCCCCTTCCCAGTTTCGTTCTAACTCTCAACCTTCACCTCCATGTCCCCCCCCCCTTCCCAGTTTCGTTCTAACTCTCAACCTTCACCTCCATGTCCCCCCCCCCTTCCCAGTTTCGTTCTAACTCTCAACCTTCACCTCCATGTCCCCCCCCCCTTCTCAGTTTCGTTCTAACTCTCAACCTTCACCTCCATGTCCCCCCCCCCTTCCCAGTTTCGTTCTAACTCTCAACCTTCACCTCCATGTCCCCCCCCCTTCCCAGTTTCGTTCTAACTCTCAACCTTCACCTCCATGTCCCCCCCCCCCTTCTCAGTTTCGTTCTAACTCTCAACCTTCACCTCCATGCCCCCCTCCTTCTCAGTTTCGTTCTAACTCTCAACCTTCACCTCCATGTCCCCCCCCCCTTCTCAGTTTCGTTCTAACTCTCAACCTTCACCTCCATGTCCCCCCCCCCTCCCAGTTTCGTTCTAACTCTCAACCTTCACCTCCATGTCCCCCCCCCCTTCTCAGTTTCGTTCTAACTCTCAACCTTCACCTCCATGTCCCCCCCCCCCCTTCTCAGTTTCGTTCTAACTCTCAACCTTCACCTCCATGTCCCCCCCCCTTCCCAGTTTCGTTCTAACTCTCAACCTTCACCTCCATGTCCCCCCCCTTCCCAGTTTCGTTCTAACTCTCAACCTTCACCTCGATGTCCCCCCCCCTTCTCAGTTTCGTTCTAACTCTCAACCTTCACCTCAATGTCCCCCCCCCCCCCTTCCCAGTTTCGTTCTAACTCTCAACCTTCACCTCGATGTCCCCCCCCCTTCTCAGTTTCGTTCTAACTCTCAACCTTCACCTCCATGTCCCCCCCCCTTCCCAGTTTCGTTCTAACTCTCAACCTTCACCTCCATGTCCCCCCCCCTTCCCAGTTTCGTTCTAACTCTCAACCTTCACCTCCATGTCCCCCCCCCCCCCTTCCCAGTTTCGTTCTAACTCTCAACCTTCACCTCTATGTCCCCCCCCCCTTCCCAGTTTCGTTCTAACTCTCAACCTTCACCTCCATGTCCCCCCCCTCCCTTCCCAGTTTCGTTCTAACTCTCAACCTTCACCTCTATGTCCCCCCCCCTCCCAGTTTCGTTCTAACTCTCAACCTTCACCTCCATGTCCCCCCCCCCCCCTCCCTGTTTCGTTCTAACTCTCAACCTTCACCTCCATGTCCCCCCCTCCCCATCACTCTGTGGCTGTGTTTTCATTTTTAAGAAGAATAAAAAAAAACAAATCATGGAGTGTGTTTGAAAAACAAAATACAGATCCTGATATAAAACAGCGTGTTTTTTTTTCTGCTGCTACCAGAGCTTCACAATTCAGCTCGGAAGATGAGTTTTTTTGTTTGTTAAATAAATGAGCTATGGAGATCGATATCAGCCTCCACGAAACCTCGAATGTGTTGCGAGACCAAACGAATTCTGACTAAATGGGCGCGTAACTAATGGGAGGATACGAGAAGTTGTCGCATGAGTATTGGCGAATGCTTTTTTTGTTTAAAACCTTATTCACACGGGCTTTAAGCCTCGTGGGCTAAGTGAGGACATCCCACGCATGCGAGCAACGTAGATGATGAAAATTTTCCAAGAAAACTCGGACACAGCTGGCCACCTCTGTCCCTGTGAGAGAGTGATTGCCGCAGTGATCTCAAAAGCACGCTTTGTCTTTCTGCAAACCAAGCACAAATTGTGCTTTCAACATTTGGAAATGTGTTCGTTCGGGCACTCTTATTACAACGGTATATGTACATGTATATCGATGGTGTACAAACACACATTGGAAAAAAAAACATTCGGTGTTCATCTTTAACGCTGATTTATGGCAGAAGGATATATAAAACACTGAAGAAGAGCCATTGCTCAAACTATCCGTCTATTTCACATATGTTAAAGTGTGTGTTTATTTCCTGAAAGCTCTATAGCATTTACTTTTAACTTTCACTGCAAACTTGCACCCCTTTGGTTCTACATCGTAAAACAAAATGTATAATGTTAATAAAGACATAGGTTTGATTAAACTAAGTACTTGCACTTCCGTGCCCGTGGTTATTTTTTGTTTCGATGATTTACCTTCGAAAAAAAATCAGGCACGTCCCAAAAAGGGGGTGCGTGCACCCCCGGTTAAGAACCACGAGGCTATAGTGAAGGCTGCAGCAGCACTGCATTTGATATGTGAGGAATTTCCACCGATGCACTGGTGAGAGGTGGGGGAAAGAGCTGGGAGCCTGGGGGGGTGTAAGGGGATGTGGGATAAGGGATATGGAAGAGGGACCTCCGCCTTCCTGCCTCACCCGACCTGCTCGTCTGCACTCTGTGAGATAACATTTTAAAGCACAAATCATGAACCCCCACTCTCTCACGTGGATGGAAACCTTTATCCTTGCCATTTTCACATGACCTTTCAAGGGCCGGTACTATATGCATGTAATCACTTTACGATTTTACCACTAGTTATTTTTTTCACTAAACGTACAACATAGGAATATAAAAAGCCATCTATGGCCTAAAATCAACCTTCAGACTGCCTAACAGTGTAACAAGGCATACAACCAAATATATTTGACTTTGCTGCAGGGAATACCACTTGAGGAATGTGTATGCAAAGGCTTTCTCACGGTTGTCATGAGTCATTTGGAATTTCAACTACATTAGTGTCTCTTCATGTTGTCTGATGTTACACTGCAACATTGCTTGCTGCATGAAATATGTTCCTGTTGGGTGTTGAATGCAAACGTCTCCATGTAAAATGCAATCTCAAAATGCTGCAGCTGCGAACACAGTGTTTGTTTATAAATGCAAGACGCAGCACGCTCCAAATCCCACGTGTAATGGGGGCTGCCTAAAAGGGGACAAAATTACATACAGCAACCGAACAAAAAATAATGCTGATGTAGCTAAAAAAAAAACCTGCGATTGTGCACAAATCAATGTGCGACAATAAACATTTCAAAATGTTAAATTCTACACGGACCCTTTAATGATAGCATATTTAAATGTGAGATAAGATCAATGTTGTCGATATAATCTACGGAGCAACCGGACCTCATCAAGCTGCAGTAATAGGTTGTTCAATGAAACTGTTTATGCAAATGAGAATAGTGTGAGTGGTTGTTTTCCTTAAAGAGGCTCGTATACACCGACTTAGAGAAATGAGTCTGTGACAATAGCATATTGAACTTGTCATGTGCCGTACAGTGTTTCATCACTCTCGAAGAGGTTAAATGAATCACAAGCACGAAGAACGACAGACACACGGGTTAGGCAGACTGGCCGTTAGCCGGCACCAATAATTATCCAAGCTCTGCGGTCCTCTATATATGAAGGTGTCATGGACAAATTTATTTCCATGAGGGAGGCGCTTGGAGAAAAAACCATGCATTTGAGGGGGGCAACACTATCACACATTGGTAGTACTGCCATTGTACTGGCAAGCCAGGGTAAGGTACCTCGACACCCATGGGAATGGAGTTTCGCAACTTTGTGCGATGATCCATGAACCCTCACTGCCTCCGCAGTGCTGGATTAGAGACGTGCGCCGCTGTCGCTTATAATTATGTCAGATCTTAAATACAAATTTGCAATTAAGCTGTATTGGAACAATTGTGCATTTTAGGACCCAATGAAAATATCGATAATCTAGGTTTTTTTTTGGTAAGACCATCAAGAAGGCTTATCCAAAACGTGAGGTCTGCCAGATGGAGGGGAGCCATTTCAGCTGGAAGTTTACATCACTGTGAGCGATTGCTGTGAGGGCTTCGTTGAAAGAGAACCAAAATCATCCTCAGTTATCAGTTTGGTCAACTAAGGGGGAGATGGTTGCAGCTGGCCCGACCAAAGGCCTCAATCAAGAATCTCTCAACTCCGAGGTCACCCATCTGGAGGAGATGGAAAGTTGGCTGCGTTCCTTGGCTGGCTCTCAACTTAAAATTAGGTTTAAAAAAAATCTGAAGATTTCCTCAACGGAACATTTAGAATGCCAACAATTGTGTCATATCTACTCCAAAGCTAGATAATGTAAACCACCAGGATGCACGACTGTTAACAGGCCCACTGGTAGAATCATATCACTCTGGAAAGTATGTACAGTGCTAATATTTTGAATACGTGACTCTTCTTCTTGTGGCTCCATAAACCCCCCTCATGCATACGGCACAAATAGTTTAAAAGCTTCATCATTAGACCTCCTTTGCCAGTACCAAAATGTAATAATAGGGTTTTTCCCCTTTTTTCTGGCAACAAAACTGAAACCTTTTTACAAGGATTCATGTCTGCATTAACCACAATACCTGCAGTCAAAATGCAAACAAAAAACATACTACGATAATATATGCATTGTCCTTGAAACTGATTGGTCCACACCAAGGGACGGCTTTCTTTTGAGCCTCGACCCAATTGGTGCTCGACCAGATGACGCCAAAAAGCTGTGTGGTATTGGTATCACATAGACATAATCTTCTGGGTTTGTGGATGGGGTTGTCAACTGGAAGACACAAATTGTGACTTTATATTTTTTATATAACTGAATGCTGGTGGGATCGGTGGCACAAATGGTCTGGTGTGAGGAGTGCCGTGTGAAAAGCACACCTGGAGAGGTGACAGTAAAGGTATGTTAAAAAAGGAAGTGTATGGCTTATTGCAGATGTTTCTTGTTCCTAAGAGCATCTCTATCAAAATAGTTTTTGACTAGCTCATTGGATAACATGCAAAATAATCATATGTAAGCTAAGAGAACATGAAATCTTTGTTAAGTCAAACCTAATTGAATAACATTCTCCTGACAAACTCAAAGCCAGGCGATGTTATGGATGAACAATTATATAATTATTTTCAATGCCGACTGCATTTGTAGTTAAGTGAGCCAAACATTTTGCACAGCTTTTAATAAATCATTACGACATGGATATTGTGAAATATTCTCAATGTTAACACGTGACATGACATTTTTTCTGTCAAAGAATATATTTTTTTCTAAGCTGTGCAACCAAACGCTAACCTTGTGGAATTCCATGCCCTTTGCTGTTATCAAGAATTTGTGGGTGCTCACGCAGCAGCACATTTCTCACTACGATCCTGAGACTGCTGTAGTTAACATGCCCAACGACTATACCCACAGTTTGGATAAATTCTGCACACAAAAATAGTTGCTTATTAGAGACTACGAAGTGTATTGATGAATACATCTCTTTATGACGACGTTTTGACTAAGGGGCCTTCTACAGGAAAATACTAACTTTTTACCACTGCTTTATTTGATGAACATTCACAAAAGTGCAAATAATGCATTATACATCCACACAGTATATATTTATTTAAAACTGCATAGGCATGGTGCACACGTGCGCAGACCAAAAAACTTAATCTGCTGAGCCACACATGGACGAGACATAAAAAAAAAACACACGTAGACCTGTCTTCACACTGTGTTGTGAATGTGACTGCTGCTGAAATATGGCTTTGATTAAGCAACACGTGGCTTGCTGCAATGACGAAAATCAGAGCCCTGTGTGCTGCATGCCTCGTACAAACTGGAACCACACGAGTGTTCAACTACCACATAGCACCCAATATTAACTCAGCCTTCATTAAAGTCAATGCTTCAGTTGTAATTCTAAAGATGCTACATTGCACAAACACACACACACACTGGGATATTCAACACATTATGCATGCATCTGTTGTAACATTCATCCGTGATTTTACATAATTTGTTTCTGTTTTATTGCATTCTGTAAACACTTGCCGCAGTATTTTTCACACAAATGCTTATAGAGCTATTTTATTGGACGTCAGCCACCGACCACCTTGTGTGAACCACTGTGAATAGTCGAGACGTGGAAGACATCCATTTAATTTCCCCCGGGGGCTGTCCATTGCTTGTCAGACCTGCACGTGGACTTACGAGTTTCTATACAAAGCCAAATATATACAAGAAGAAGAGGAAGATGCAGAATGCACTGCAGCCTAGGCTGCAGTGCACTAATGCTCACTAAAGAGCTGTGCTCAGTCAGTGATTCTCCCTGGCTGGGAATGACAATGAGTGACGAACAAAGGCAGGAAGGATGAGTGGTCCTGCTTCCGTTTGCCCTTTCCGTCGCACTGAAAGCCTCACGTGCACCACCAGGTCACAGCAAGACAAAATGAAAGAGTTCTATATCCACGAGGAATATTTTCGAATTTGATTAATTTAAAAACCCATCGAAGTCTTCTTGTAATACTCTACATGAGCAAACTGATGTGTTTTTTTTAAAGTCACACAGGCTGTACAAGTTATACATGCAAAGTCCACAATGGTAGGCTGTTATTACATACTCTGTAAAATATTAAAAGGTGTCTGGAATAATTGCAGGATGACAAAATCTCGCCGATTTATCAACATCAGCCATTGTCTATCCGGAGCTGGATGAAGGCCTGCTCACTTCGTCGCCATCCCTCACCGGACCAGTGGTCTACCATCCATCTCACTCGTGCACATGGACTGATCGCATCGATCCATCTCCTTCATTGGCATTAAATTACCGAAAGTAGTCAATTAAAACGTTTGCTGTCCAAGATATGTACAATTTGGCTAGCGGAAGTGTCTTGGCGGACCAAGGGGAGAGATCCATCTACTTGTGAATCGCATCTTTTATATTTTAATAACGTCGCATTGTACATCTCAAGGAAACCGGGCCAGGAATTTTGATTTAATGCAGTCCACACTCTATTGTCTAGTGGGGTAAATGAAATATTAATCGCTGAGTGTGCAGAGCAGAAGCTCATTCAAGATGTTTGGGGAGGGTCACAGCCTTACCCACTGCCACACTTTTATAATTTAATCAGCTATTGAGGCATACATAATTGGATTTGCCACATTTTAATTAAAAAAAGCAAATCCTGCTAAACAATATCTGAGTCGCTTCACGTACTGTACAAAATATAATTCCTGTTTAAAACACGAAAGAAAATAAGTTGCAACTTTTTACTCATATGCTTTCTTATATCACCATTTTTTTGAAAAGAAGATGCCACAACGGTCACCCAGGTCTCTCTTGACACCTGGTTTTGATTAGAAACGTTTCTTACTGCTGTGCAGGTTTTCACGGTCACGCTGTATAGCTCTCCGGGTGAACTTTCGACTTGTGCTGTGCATTGCTAAGGCATGATGTCCGACGGTTTGCTCCACGAGCTGAACGCTTCGTGTAAATCGAGGAAGAACGTGAGCGGCTCCATTTAGTTCCTGAAGAAGCTTCCGTCGTGTCGAGCGAAGCGTCGGACATAATTCCGGACAACACGCGGTACAATCCGAAGACTCATCTGAGAGCAGAGCGCTATAGAAACATCTCTCACCAGCCTAGAGGCTTCACGCATTTTCTTCTGCATTCCATGACAGAACCTCATCAAATCCCACGCGAGACCGCGAACAAATTCAATATAAACATGGCAGTCCAGTCCACTTGTTTGTGGACATTTAACATGTCAAAGTCCTAATTACATATGTAAACCTTCGGTGTGTACGGGGGCACCATGGAAATCGTTTTCCAAAATATTCCCGGCTCTTTTTGCAAAGGAACCTACCTACCTACTTGCGTATGCGTCTGCTGCACTGCTGACCATTCGTGCACAAGTCGGTGCGGGGAGGCGAGCGTCAAGGCCCTTTTTGTCAATCCGCTGCCGAATGAGAGCCTCGTCCCGACGCAGTCTGGGCAGTGAGAATGATTGTTGTACCATATTTCACAATGCTCGCTGATAAAAGTGGGGGGGGGGGGGGTGATTAAACAGAACAACAAATGGCTCCTACTGCACTCTGCTCTCCCACAATGTCTACGACATGTGTGTTTATGCTTGGTGGTCATCCATCTAAGCATTGTCCAGGCTCAAACCTGATTAGCTTCCGAGGTCTGGAGGGCAGGGGGGGGGTGTCAGGTGAATTCCGCGTGATTTGTTCATGTAGGCACAGGAAAGTTAATGAGACACCAATGCAGTATTTCCACTTTACACCCAACCAAAAACTGATACATCCATGCGCTGTTTGTCGGCCTAACTCACTCATTGCCAAACACGTAGGAGCATCACGAGGCTGAAAAACAGTTCTGCTGTTGCCACCTGCTGGCCGTGTAGACCTGTAAACGAGCGAGGGTATTTCAGTTTAGTTTCAGTTTTAGTTATTTTGGTATAGCCCTGTGAGCCATTCGGCTCTTGAATCGGGTGAAACCACAACAAAAAAACAAAAACACTAACAAGAAAAACATCTTAAAGTGACTATGTGACTGTGCAAACAGAAAATCCATGAAAAAAACAGCAAAATATTCCTGAAAAAAAGCACCGTACACCAACGCTGTGTGCAAAAAATCCCAGTGGGATGCAAGTAAAACAACAACCACAAGAAAACTTAGATTAAGGCCATCAGTCTAACTCCGTACTACAACAAAACAAACATGTCCAAACAAAAAAAAACGTTTTCGAAATCACCAAAAAATAAAGCCATAATTGCAACGTAACAGTGATCACAGGGACTGTGACCGAATTTTTTACAATAAACTACATAAATAACATGTAACACCAAATCGTAGAGCCATAGCTGGCTGCGTGAGTTACGCAAACCATGAGCCGCCCACGGTCTTTTGGGGACTGCAACATTTCAGGAGCGTTGTTTTAGGACAAGAAAACTCTGGATCAGTTTTGACGTTCAGCGTTCTCATCATTGCATGAAGCAATGCTGGTGACCTGCCGATCTTACAGGCAAGGACGTATATGTGAAGGGGGCATTGCCTGATGATTATTATTCATGAATCGCACCCCCGATTAGCACGGTTGGCTACGTACGGTGCAAAATAAGTTCAACACAGTGCACACTGTCCACGAGGACACTCATGATTTTGTTGAGTAAAGTTTTAAGGGTTTTTTTTCATTTCGGGTAATCAACAATCACAATTAATGAAAGTAAAATGATTGGCACATTAGCTAGTGGTGTTGTTGTAAGTTTGAGTAAAGCGTAGTCAATCAACATATGTGGGGGCGTTTATACCCCAGTGGGCTTTACCTGATAAGATAAAACATAGTTTAGTTTCATTTCTATTTTTTAAGTGATTAGTTTACCTTTCCTCGACTTTGCACTCTTATCGTGTTTTTGTATTGTTTGTTGTACAGTTCTGACCTGCCCCTACTGGACATCTGTGAAAAGGAGCTTTATAGCTCAACGGATTCCTCAAGTATAAATATTTTCATTCTGATGAAATTGGCGTGCTGGTTGAAAACTGAACTTGATCAATGGAAAGCATCATACCAATGTGCCTACGGACGTTTTCAATCATTGCACATGGACCTGCGATGACACAGGGACCATAATAACTTTGGACATTGGCAATGAAATTTAAATAAAGGCGGCTGAAAAGTGTGCAAAAGAACGTGCATGCTCGAAACTGCATTGAGAGACCGTGAAAGGAACAAATGGGTGAGATAATTAACACCGATTCGACGTATCATCATATTGACCATGTTGACATGGAAATAAAATTAAGTGGGTTTTGGCAGGACACGTCGCAAGAAGTGTTGATGGCCCAATGGTCATGGTCGACGATAAAGTAGCAGACGTGAACACACGGCCGAGAAGGCTCACTGTAGAGATGTAGCACTGTAGAGATGGAGCATTGAACAGCAGGAGCTAGATGGCTTATCGTATCACGATGTCGTTGTGGACAGCGATGACTTCCGAAGACCTTTGTCCAGCAGTGGAGAGATCATGGCTGCTGCTGTGATAATTCCCTTTTCCTGGAGAGATCTGCGGGAAGCGTCTCAGGAACGGGGTTGTAACACTGCCCAGCCAAACTCATGCAGCAACAGCAGCAGCAAAAGCGGCGGTTTGGGCCCAGCAGATGGGGCTATGATGTTGTCCAATGCTCATGCTGGCATTGCGTCACGGCTTACAAGAGCGGTGAGCGGTCAATTAAACTCCTGTTCTACAAAACAACATTTGAAATACCAATTCCTATAAAATAAGAAGCAGGTGCACACGTAGTTCCCGCATGCCCTATTCAATACTCCTTAACTGCGTGCAATGCCCCATATAAACACGTTTTCAGTACACTACGAATAACTTCCATATTTAAATAATTTAATGTACAAGTTTGACATCGAATAGAGAAGCGTTGATTCATTTTGAGATCTTGCAGTGGTTAGTGAGTTGTTGACCTCATGTAACAGCTGCTTTAAATTCAGGACAGTTATCTGGGCAGTGTTTTAAAACATAATAACACAAACATAACAAGAGGACAATGTTTACGTGTGCAGAGATGTATCTTGTACATTGCATTTTATTTAGCACTTAAAATAACCTTCCAATGCCACCATTTAGAGAATATGAAAAACATAATTATATATCCAGAAAATTATATATTTTATTTTAGACAAATTAGAGTCCCTCCTTCAGGAGGCTCATCCACACCTTCATCTCAACAGGGGATGTCTGGAGTGAGCCGTGTTAACACACTACGTGCAGGAAAGCAAGGTTTTACGAGTTTTTATTTCAGTGCGCACCATTCGGCATTTTGTCTCAACAGGCAAGCAATTTTTCGTGCTCTCATAAACGTTGTTGCCATTTTGTTCAGCTGTGTCGTCTCGATATCGAGCCAGGAGGTTGCACGCTAGCAATGTATAAATGTAAAACGCTGAAATACACAACAAAGTGCGGTTATGTAAGCTACGTAGAGAGGCAAGTGGCAGCATAGGCTTGAGGGTCAAATGATCATAATCAGTTTTCACGTTAAGTAATTTAACTTGACCCATGATCAACATTGAATCATTCACAGTAATATACGAACGTCATGATCTATCCTTGCCTGTCCAACAATTCAATGGAGTTTTTGAGATTTGTAGTCTTGCCGGTTTATCCCAGGATGTTTCTGTTGCGCGTCGTCGCTTTAAGATGCTTCTCTGTTCATATTTTGTATGTTGCGGTTGCACCAGACTCAAGAGCCGCATGACTCACAGGGCTATACCTAATAAATGAAACTTGAAACGTAGAGTTTGGAACGAATTGCTGAAGAGGGACCTATAATGTGCAGCAGCAGCAGCATGAATAATGCGACCCAAATACTCTAAGTAGGTATTTCCATGTGTATTTGCGATTGTGCTTACGAGTGGCTGCGCAATTCACATAGAAATGTAGAAATCGAGTATTATTCAATGGTATGAGAAGAGTATGTCCATGGCATTTACTAAATTGAAACAGCAAATATAGTTTGATTAAATATGGTGAAGATGAAAATGTGAGGCATGCCAATAAAATGTTTTACCATTATTTATCTTAAGATATCGCCACTGCAGGGCATTCAAATTACACGGTTTTGACACAACGAACAGGTCTCGGTATTTTTCGATTTAAAGCTTTCGTGACTGCAAGGATTCATCTTCTTTGGTTCTTTCGGTAAAGTCACGTAGAATGAGAATAAAATAATAAATTGATAAAATAAAATAACACAATAATATTCTCACGACGTTTCGGCCACAACACAAGCGGCCTTCATCAGGTGAAGGGACGAGACTGTCCAGCGCTGTCCTCCAGACAGTCTCGTCCCTTCACTTGATGAAGGCCGCTTGTGTTGTGGCCGAAACGTCGTGAGAATATTATTGTGTTATTTTATTTTATCAATTTATTATTTTATTCTCATTCTACGTGGTGACTTTACCGAAAGAACCAAAGAAGATGTCTCGGTATCTTTGGTTAAATGTAACCATTGCAGAGTTTGTTGACACAATGTGAAACAATATATACCATTAAGGCATCCTTGGTCTGATAACACACAAAGCATACGCAGCATATCAAAAATGATCAACACTAATAAGCAATGTACATATCCTTAGCTCTTTCGGTAAAGTCACGTTGAAGGGAAACAATAAAATAATAAAATATATATGAAACAATTATTTTATTGTTTCCCTTCAACGTGACTTTACCGAAAGAGCTAAGAATATGAATTACTGCAGTCACGAAAGCTTTAAATCAAAATGTAAGTAATGTACAATTTAAAAATAAATTGCAACCAGTGGTATGAGATGCAATTTTGCATGAGCGACATTATATGTATAGAAATATATTATTTGGATTATCTACTTGTTTATTCAAAACATGTGTTCGTACGAAACAAAACATCCCTTTGGGAGGTTTAACATTTTCGTATAATGCAAAACTTAACAATAATTAGTTTCCGCATTTAATGGAGGGTGGGTATTGGAGGATGATTGCAAAGGAGTCAATCACAATGCGCCGTGGCTCTGAAAAAGGTTCGCCTGCTAAGTGGTGCTTCAGAATTGCTTTCGTAAGTCGTCATTTGGTGAAACCATGGCTGCCAAAACGCAATTGTGTCCGTGCCAAATTTCCAGCCAATCATTGCAAGCCCCAGATGAAGATGTTTATCAGTCCACATCCGCCAGTTCATGCAGTTAGTTTTCGTTTTTCAGCAACGTGAGTTTACTGTAAAGAGAAGAGGCAGCGGTTTCGCATTACGATCGGCAGCCTCCTGAAGGGCTATAAAATGCTTCCAACTTGGCCCAGGCGCCCGCCCATGACACGTCAACATTTGTCCACGCTGGGAGGGATGAAGGAGCAGCAAGAGGAGTACGATGCAGCCTGCCATCCCCATAGTTCTATCCTGCTGCCTGCACACAAGTCCTGGATGTCCGCACCGCCACCCAAATGCTGCTCGGCCGAATGCTGCACTCAGCATCTGCACCAACCTGGGACGTCTCCACCCGGCCTGGTGGCAGCCTTCGGTGACACACAGAATAACTGCAGCAGGTAAGGAGGATGCTCGGGAAAAATGCTGCTGTTTTTGTGATGCGAGTTTTTAAATACTGTACGGGCATCATCAGTCAGAAATGTCTCGCCCATGTTTAAATAGTCGCGGCACAAAATATCCGCAAGTGTGCTGTTATGTAACCGTATTACTGTACACACTTTTTTGTAGAATCGAGTGAACTTAAATTACAAATAATGCGTAATTTTAATGTAACTCACAATATCACAATATTGAGATTCTGCCGCGGTTGTAATTGTTATCAGCAAACTGGACTTGCAATACAGATGTCGTCAGCTCTTTCTCCAGGCGCGGCAGTTGAATGGGCAAGTTTATTTAAGCCCCAAGCCTCTAACATTAACTAACACCCACCGCTCCTGTCAACCCAAGCTGTATACATGGGCGACACCAGGTCGCATGTGGGTGACCATGTGGCTTCTCCCACCTATTTCGAGACTTATGTGGCAAGGCGTGTAAGAAAGAGGTCAAATAGCCCTCCAGAGAAGGGGCTGTCGAGAGCGTCCTCAAGTGGAGGGTGGAACGTTTAAACAACAGTAGCGTCAGCATACCACATTCCTATTATATAAAAAAAAACATTGATCTACTTTAATCTCGATTTGAAGCTTTCGTGACTGCAGGAATCTCTTTGGTTCTTTCGGTAAAGTCACGTAGGTATGAAATAATAAAATAAAATAAATCACGACGTTTCGGGCGCATGCTTTCTCACCCGATGACGGACGCTTGTGTTGCCTACGTGACTTTATCTACTTTCTTGCATTTACACTCAGGTTGCCAACGTCGACATTCATGCTCTCCGCGGGCAGTAGCAGCATTACTGAACGGCCCGTTTTGGCGAGCCCAGTCGAAGGTCCAGCCACGCAGCTTTGCTCCGTCTGTGGGGACTTTTCCTCCGGTTACCACTACGGTGTGTGGACGTGCGAAGGCTGCAAGGCCTTCTTCAAGCGTAGCGTACAAGGTAAAGAAGCTCCCCCCGCACGACAGCACTGGGAATATACAAATGCAACAGCCATCCGCAATCGATAACATCCAGCCAGCACAGGACCCTCCCTCACCCCCCACCCCACGACCATAATGACACAGATTTGGAAGAGGTCAGCCTGGATCGGACGGTCGGTTTCGGTGACAGATTGTCGGGCTATTTTTCTTTCGCAGGAAAAAATAATTTTGTGTGCCCGGCGACAAACCACTGCACGATAGACAAGACCCGAAGGCGACGCTGCCAGGCATGCCGATTGAGAAAGTGCTACGAGGCTGGGATGATCCGTGACGGTGAGAATGACCGCGTCCCCAATCACTGTGCTGCTGCTGCTACGCGAAGCTCAGCAGCACGCAAGAGCTGCAATGCCATCTGCGAGCACCGTCGTGGAAGGGTTTCCATTGCGTATATTTGCGGAGTTTTGGAACGCTATTTAAAAATGAAATATTCAAACATCAGATCCGTCTCACTGTGGGTGGTGGGCTGACCCTCACTAAGATCAGGGGGATCGGCAGCATTGTTTTTTTGCACGTTTCAACTGCTTGTGGTACATCATCACCATCATCTCCGATACCAAGGTTCTTTGCAAACCCACGGGTTTCTATCAGAGATTTGTTCACGAGGCAATTCAGATCTACAAACACAGACACAATTTCAACCGAGAAGATGGTTTCAAATTAAGCAACCATTGGAAAGATGTTCTAAATCGAACCAAACATTAAACTAATTTTTCAATGGTACAGTATATTTTAAAGTAGTGGTACCCCAAGCTTTCGCAGCTTAAAATCCCCTTTTCACACCACCAGCACGTGGACGCTGCCGTGCCCCCTCGCCAGCCTGCACAGGTCGACCCCCTCCCTACCTTTCATCATGCTAAGTCAGCCTATTAAAATGCAAATTTTTATGCTAATTCCTTTGTCAAGGCAACTTTATCCCTCTCACACAGCTTAAAAGCCGTGGTCTGAGCTTGGCTGTGTTTCACTCCAGCCGCTTGTGTTGTGGCCGAAACGTCGTGATTTTTGTTTTATTTTTTACCTACGTGACTTTACCGAATAGAACCAAAGAGTATGGATCCTTGCAGTCACGAAAGCTTCAAATCTAGAATCAGGCATGATGTATCCATTGCTAGACGAAGGCCTCTCAATGACATCGCCATCCTTCACAATCCCGCGATGCCAATATCCACAAGCTGATCTCATTGCTCCGTCATCGTGGTGGTATTCCTTTCAGGCATGCTCACTCATTTGACTGTCATTCTATTGACTAGCCCCACGAAGCATCCCGTCTAACGATGTGTCCTGCCCCAGGTCCACTTTCTTAAGTTAATATGAATAATTTGTGTTTGTTCTTTGATCCGTGTGTTTGTCTTTCTGCCTCTCAGTCTAATTCCAAGCATAAACCCGTGCTTTTTGTGTGCTTTTCAGATATTCTTCCATTATATTTTCTTCGAAATGTTGTTTTTGTTTCATATGTTATATCCCATGACCGTAAACATTCTTTCGGAAACTTGATATTGCAGTACATACGTGCAAGGTGAATTAATGTTTGTTACAGCTGTAGTGGTTGATTTCACTCGGGCAACTTTTGTCTTTCTTCCAACACCACTTTTACAGTTCTCCACATGTCCTCAATGCTTCACAGTTCCCCTGCTTGCCACGGCTTGCTCATCGCGCCTCACTCGACTCGCTCGCCGTCATTGCCTCTCCAATCTCTGCTTCTCCGTTATCTCCACTATCACTGCTTCTCCATTATCTCCATTATCATCGCTTCTCCGTTATCTCCATTATCTCCACTATCACTCCACTATCACTGCTCTCTCCACTGCTGGCTGCTTCATCTCTGCTCTCGGCACCCCGCTATCACTGTGCTCTCTCCCCTGCTGGCTGCTTCGTCTCTGCTCTCCGCTATCACTGTGCTCTCTCCACTGCTGGCTGCTTCATCTCTGCTCTCCGCTCTCACTGTGCTCTCTCCACTGCTGGCTGCTTCCACTCCAGCTCCGCTTCCCTCTCTCTACTGCTGGCTGTCTTCACTTCAGCTCCGCTTTCCTGTCTCTACTGCTGGCTGTCTTCACTTCAGCTCCGCTCCACGTCTTGCTTCGTCCAGTCCCCGAATCCAACTCCCCTCTATCCTCGCGTCTCCCCAATTTATCCCCGCTCTCATTATTCCCCAATTAATTAGCCCGCGTCCCACCCACGCTCCGCGTCCTCGTGCACCTGTTACTTGCCCAGACATTAAGACGCCACTTCGGCCCTGACAACAACACCAGCCAATCACAGCCGTCGCTGGCTCCCTAGCTTAATTGGCCTAATCATTACCTCATCACCCCAACCATCGCACCTGGCTGTCCCAATATAACCCATACTGTCCTGCCCCCGCGCGATCTCACCATTTACCCCCATGCGCATATTAATTCCACTACATCACCCCCCCCCCCACCCCCCCCCCCCTGATGAAAAATCTAGCCGTCCCGGCTACGACAATAAATCGACTTCCGGGTAGTGGAGTACAACAATGACATAACAACAATGCATCACAGAAGAACATTGTACAACAGCCGTACGAGACGTAGAGTTAACGGAAGGTTCTTCCTTGGGAGCGAGTCTCAGCTGCCGGCCCATTTCCCCTGAACGGGACACTGTGGGGCAAGAGTGGGGAATGCTGCCATGTTAATTCAGGGCTGCGTCCGGTCCTTGACGCATGCCCGTCCCTGTCACGGCGACCATCCGCCGGCGGGACCGCCCCCCATTCCTGTGCGTTCCGGACTGTATCCCGAGGTTGCGGCCGGTCAGCCGGCTTCCGGCCAGTAAATCTGCCAGAACCCTCTCTCAGAGTCGATAGGGATGGTCCTGCAGGCACACGGGAGGCAGACTGCTGAGGCGCGTTCACATGCGACCGTACCACAAGTTCATCGGACACATCCAATACAGGCCGCTCTGGGATGGGAGATGACGCGTCGTAGGGCGATATAAATTTCTTAAGGCGCGACGGATGAACATACCATGTGCGACGACCAAACCGAATCCGTACACTCTGGTCCCGGAAAGCCTCTACATCTCGACGGGACCCTGCCAGGGCCGATGGAACTTCGGAGACGTTCCCACCGGTACCATGGGGCAGTGCAACCAAGCCCTGTCCCCCACACGCCAGGGCTCTCGAGGAGGCTGCGTACCATGCAATCGTTCGTTGGCGGCTTGCCACCGTGCTGTGTTACCCAACGAGGCCTCCTTAGCCTCCTTCAGACGGTCCAATGCCACCTGCATGGGAGCAGGTACTGTCGACGACTTCCCTTGTGTTCGCACACCCAATTTGACCAAGGTTGGTGCCTCCGGTTCGCGACCATACATCAAATAGAAAGGCGAGTACCCCGTCGAGGCATGCGGGGCCAGTCTATAAGCGGCCAGGGTCGCCGGAATGTGTAGGTCCCAATCATCCTGCGAGGAGTTAACCTGGTGGCATAGCATAGACGTTAGCATCCTATGCAGGCGTTTGACCATCCTGTCGGTTTGCGGGTGGTACGGGGACGTTCGAATCTTTTTAGTCCCCAACGAATCACACACTTCTTAAAGTAATTGGGACGAGAAATTCCTGCCTTGATCGGTGAGCAAGTGCTCTGGGGCGCCCTTATCGAGAACGTATCTTTGTAGGAAAGCTTCTGCGATCGACCCCGCAGATTGGTCCACTAGCGGCCATGCCATAGGCCAACGAGTAAGGTACTCTACACCCACGAGTAAATACTTGTGCCCCCGGGGGGTGATGGGAAACGAACCCAATATATCCAGGGCGACAATTTCGTTGACGCGTGAAACCCGTATCGATTGCAGTGGTACGCGATAGGGTTGCGCCGGCGCCTTCCGCCGTGTGCATTCGTGGCATGCCTTAACATCTCTTTGTACATCGTTATACATTCCCGGCCAGTAAAACTCTTTCCCCAAGGTCAGCGCGGTCTTTTTCTCCCCCAAGTGCATCAGTTTGTCATGGGTATCGCGAATGAGCTTCCCGCTAACGGAACAACAATACAGAATCTTTGCGCTTCGACATCCCAGCGAACGAGGAGACCGTCAACGAGTCGCAGAAAGGGGCGATCTTCCGATCCCCTTGAACGAGAGGCCCGAAGCCTCATTCTGGCCTGGGAGGAATCCTCCGCCTGTAGGCGTTTCCACTGGGTCAGAGTCAACCCCAATAAACCCGATCCCACAGCGGGAATCGCTTCCGCTCGAATTGAATCCGCTGCAGCGACCATAGCCGGAACGCCCTGCAGCGGCGGACCGCAACGCAGCGAGCCCTCCGCACACCGACACGAACCCGTCGGTTGCGGCAATCGCGACAAAGCGTCGGCGTTGACATGACGCGTCCCCTTCCCATGCTGAATCATGAAGGAATACTCCTGCAGGATTTCGAGCCAACGGGCCATCTCGCCCGACGGCTGGTCAACCCGCAACGAGTATTGTAGCGCCGCGTGATCAGTGCGGATCAGAAATTCCCTGCCATACAAGTACGGTCGGTACAATCGAACAAAGTGCACGATGGCCAGCAGCTTTCAGCGCGTCACACAATATTTTTGCTCAGCCGGAGACAACACGCGGCTGCCGTATGCCACAACTTTCTCAATATCGTCAACATTTTGCGACAAGACTGCGCCTACACCCATGTCACTGGCATCCGTGTCAAGAATAAACATTTTCGTGAATCCAAGCGGCAGCGCGTCCGCCAAAGCGGCCTGCAATGCCTCAAACGAACGTTGTTCCTCGTCCCCCCACCGAAACTTCATGCTCTTACCGGTTAGCGTGTGCAGCGGCCTCGCAATCGCGGAAAAATCTTTAACGAACTGTCGATAATATGACGCGAAGCCCACGAAGCTACGCACTTCAGCTACTGTCTTTGGTACTGGCCATGTTCGTACGCAGCTCGTCTTTTCTGGATCGGTGGCAACCCCTGACGCGCTAACAAGGTGACCCAAATATTTAACAGACGTCCTCAGCAAATGGCCTTTTTGGGGCTTAAATTTTAAGTTAGCGCACCGCACTCGGCCAAAGATGGCACGCAACCGCTGCAAATGTTCGTCAAAATCCTTACCGAAAACAATAACGTCGTCAAGATATGTTAAGCACGATTCCCACTGCAGTCTGGACAACACGAGTTTCATTAATCGTTGGAAGGTGGCCGGCGTGGAGTGGAGTCCCATCGGAAGCATGTTGAATTGGAACAAGCCTTGTGGAGTTTGAAAAGCGGTCTTTGGCTTAGACTCCTCGTCCAGGGGCAATTGCCAAAAGCCCGACAACAGATCGAGGGTCGAAAAAATGTTTGCGCTGGACAGGGCGTCTAGTGAATCATCGATGCGTGGGAGCGGGTACGCCTCCACAACGGAAACCTTATTGAGTTTCCGATAGTCAACAGAAAAATCGCATGGCCCTGTCACGCTTCTTAACAAGTACAATGGGAGCCCCCCACGGGCTGGAGGAAGGAGAAATAATCTCCTGTCATCAACGGCTTGCCGAATACAATCCTTCTCCAGCAGACTCACGCGATGGGTATTTAAGCGAATCGGGGGTGCATCCCCAGTATCAATGTGATGCCGCAACAAGGACGTACGACCAACATCATATTTGCCGGAACTAAAAACATCCTTAAACTCCACAAGCAGCCCATGGAGACGCAACCGCTGCACAGGCGTCAGTTCGGGGTTTTGCATATATAGATCTCGCAACCAGTCCGGGTCATCTCCGCCCGACGGCAATGCATCATCTTGTCCTGTTGCCAAACACGCCTCCCCCTCTGGACCCGGCGCTGCCGTCGCATGCGCTAGCGTGGTACCCTCCTGAATGACGATGGGCTCGTGCCCCACATTTACAATTTGTATGAAGGGGTCGCAATTTGTCGGTACCATAGTTAAAGCCCCGACCAAAGCGGGCATGCGTGATACCGCGTTGGAGGGCGTCAGCAATATGCCCCCCCTTTGATCGTCTAAAGGCAAGCGTTTTTTAAAGCGCAGCGGCACGAGCATCTGCGTGGCAGGCGGAACACGAACGGTGCGGCTAACCACGGCCTGCACCACGGCATTCGCCACAGCGAATTTAGACGGAGTACCCAAGAAATTAAGACATTTTCCAGATGGCAATTCCAAACACCACTTTTCTATGGAGATCTTAAGCACCATCCTCTGTAAAAAAATCTGTTCCCAGCAAACACGGCACCGCCAAGGCCGTGGAAACCAAAACATTTCCCGTTACGCACACCTCCCCAATCTGAATTGTCGCGACCATACGGCCCAAAATCCCGAGGCTACCCCCATTTGCTGCTATGCACGGCCCGTCAACCGGTTCTAGGGCCTGGGGCGAAGTTGGCAACGAGCGAAAAGTTTGTACAGAGATAAGGGTCGCAGAAGCCCCGGTATTAACAATGACCCTGACCATCACCCCTTGAATAAGCGCCATCACGTCTGACGAGCCCGGCGCAGCGCCCAAAACACGATGTACCAATGCGCCCCACACGTCCTGACCGTGCGAAATATATGAATTAGAGGTTATTGGGTGAGATGATGCAGATGGGTGATGTGGAAAAAGCGGCCGTGTATTGAATGCATTGCGACTTACCTGGAAACCTTGGTTCGGGGAAAATCCTCGGTTGTAGCTGGTTGGCGCCCTTGGAAGGCCGCTCCTGCACCGCCAGCAGTCGCGAGCTAGGTGTCCTCTCTGTCCGCACTCGTAGCACGTCCGCTGCGTGCCACCTCCGTACACCGCGGGGCGACGTAGCATGTCCGCGGGTGGCAATCCGGCTGTCACTGCAGTGGGTGGCGTCTCCTCCACCTCCACCGTGCTCCCGGACGCGGTGGCGCTCACCATCAGAGGCTGTGCACCCGCCACCGCTGGCTCGTCGCGGAGATCCAGGTTGACATGGATGTTCCTGGCGATCTGTAGAGACGACATGTCGTCGTCGTTGCTGTCGGGTAGCGAAAGGACGACGCGTAGCTCCTTCGCCAACTGTAAAAGCTTCTCCTGTAGCAAGGAGTCCAGGGCCTCCTGGTCCATCGCCGGGTATGCTGCCTGTGCGAGGGCCAACAGCGCGCTGCGGAACGCGAGGGGGGATTCCATGCCCTCCCGCTTCCTTTGCTGGAATCTACATTGGGCGACCGACCGCGGCTCGTACACCTTCCGCATCGCCGCGAACGCCCTGTCCAGCGTCGATCGGACGGCGGCCGGAATCCCATTAAACGTCGCCAGCGAGCCGTCGTCGAGGGCAGTCGGCAGTGCCCGCAGCGCGTCGCCCTCAGTCCATTTGAGTGATCGATATGCCGCTCAGAACCGTCTCGTAAACGCCGTCCAACCGACAACTTTGGCCTCGAAGCACTGGACGTGAAGTCGCCATCCCGCTCTCGATGGCGGTGCTCCATCGTCGTCCGATTCTGCTGGCCGTTCCCCGGAGGGTGCGGGTCCGTCGTCGGCGCGTTTCGACGCCGCGGGAACAGCTGCAGCATGACTTGACACCGTCGATAGCACTCGCTCCGTCGTCATAAAGCGGTCAAACGCCTCCGTCAATGGTCGCCAGCCTGGCCTCTCACTGGGCCATGAGGACTCTCCATTCACCCGTCGGCCCCGGGGTCTCGGCCCCGCTTGAACCGCCGTCCCGTTCTGCAGACACTTGCTCGACCAGGTCCTCCGGAGGAGTAACAGCCACTTGGCCGGACACGGGAATCACGTCCACGTCGTTGCTGTCGTCGGACGAGTCCGTTGGCACGTTCTTCCTCTTGGCCGATTTCTTCGACATGTCGGCATGGTTTTTAGTCACTTCTGACACCAAATGTAGTGGTTGATTTCACTCGGACAACTTTTGTCTTTCTTCCTACACCACAGTTCCCCCGCTTGCCACGGCTCGCTCGCTGCGCCTTACTCGACTCACTCGCCGTCATTGCCTCTCCAATCTCTGCTTCTCCGTCAGCTCCGCTGTCACTGCATCTCTGTTATCTCCACTATCACCTCTTCTCCATTATCTCCACTATCACTGCTCCGTTATCTCCACTATCATTGCTTCTCCGTTATCTCCACTATCACTCTGCTCTCTCCACTGCTGGCTTCATCTCTGCTCTCGGCTCTTCGCTATCACTGTGCTCTCTCCCCTGCTGGCTGCTTCGCCTCTGCTGTCCGCTCTCACTGTGCTCTCTCCACTGCTGGCTGCTTCCACTCCAGCTCCGCTTCCCTCGCTCTACTGCTGGCTGTCTTCACTTCAGCTCCGCTTTCCTCTCTCTACTGCTGGCTGCCTTCACTTCAGCTCCGCTCCACGTCTTGCTTCGTCCAGTCCCCGAATCCAACTCCTCACTATCCTCGCATCTCCCCAATTTATCCTCGTTCTCATTATTCCCCAATTTATTAGCCGGCGTCCCACCCACGCTCCGCGTCCTCATGCACCTGTTTCTTGCCCAGACATTAAGATGCCACTTCGGCCCTGACAACAACACCAGCCAATCACAGCCGTCTCTGGCTCCCTAGCTTAATTTGCTTAATCATTACGTCATCGTCCCAACCATCGCACCTGGCTGTCCCAATATGACCCGTACTGTCCTGCCCCCGCTCGATCTCACCATTTACCCCCATGCGCATATTTATTCCACTACATCGCTAAGGTTATATTTATAAGTTGGGCTTGTGTATTTGCTGTCTGGAGCACTTCACACAGTGTTCCTAGTAAATAGTAGACTATTAAAAACACAGGCTGGAGAAGTGCCTAGAAGTCATACTAAAATATCCCAGAGCAGGACTCAACGAGCTACAGTTAATTAAATAGGACATTACCTATTTAGCCATCATACTCGGCTCGTTCTCTTCATTCACTTCCTATCAATAGTTTTCAGATTAGAAGGCTGTACTTCTGAAATTACAGTGTACAATTCATTGTTAAGCTGATCTTAAAATTGAAGTTACTTTCTTAATTGGTTTTATATTTTTAGTGATCATATAGTTGATTTTGAAGTGTTTAGTGTGTTGGCTACGGACGGAGTGTCCTGAAGTCTAGTTAGATGTTTTCTGCGGTTTTATTATGCATTCTTCCCTTAAGGGAGACATTTGGTGGCGTGATGCCGTGCGCACACAGCCACCTCGCTGTTTGAAGACCATGACTTAAATTCCAGTTGGGTTTCAGCTCAGAGTTCATCATAAAATAAGTGCCACGTTATGAGAAGTACACAGTGGCCCTCCATTGTACGAATACTGTACGATGCAATTTACAGCACTGCAGTTTGCATTGGTGGCTTTGCAATAGTACCAATATAGATGAGCATAGTGATATGCTTAGTTCGAGAGACAGGATTTTACTTTGCATGGTAATTAAATCACTAAAGCAACTTGAAAAAAACGCCAGTCATGGTAAACACCTGGCATGTAACATGGCTCAGTAAATGAGCATTATTGTGCTAAAGTAATGCAATTTTAAATAACACCAATCTTTACAAAGAGGAAGGAGTCAGACAACAGACTGTAATTTCCTTTTACGGCAAAGTCGACAAAGACCTCACAGCTAAGTCGCAACAAGTAGTCAAAGACATTATGCAACCACTTATTAGTAAGTATGCCCTACCTGAGACTGGCAATACCATCAATTCAAACTCTTCAGACACCAATCATCTATTTTCTACCAAAAAAAGTAATATTTAAAAATACTTTTTTAAAAACACGCTTTAATGAAATGTACCGTACGAGTAATGGCAAAACTCCACGAATCCAGGAAGTGGCCCCGAAGCTTTGCATAACGTAAGGGGACCGTGGTGATTTACAGCCAACGTTAGTTGAGCGTGGACAATTAGACCCAAGCCGAAACATAACATATAATAAGATGGTTTATTTTTTGTTTAATGATAGAATATAATATTGTCATCAGTATGACATAAGTTTACCAAGTTTGCAGTCGATACCACATTGGGAAGTGGGTTAAAATAGAGTTACAAGATTTGAAGATACGACAGCAACAACAACAGACAGAGTGAGTGAAATAAAGCGTGTAATAAACAAATCAAAGCGTAGTCGGCCCGCCATGCTCCTCTACAGGAAGGGACAGTTCTGCTAAATAGACAACAATAACAATAAAGTTATTATCAACAATAATAGAGTACATACTTTTCGATTTAAATGTGACCAGTCACAAGCTAATCACTCAGCTATTTCAATGCTAAATTCTCCTGTTTGATTTGTACTAGGTGTCTCTGTGGATGTGTAGGCTTTGACTTTAACATAGCTATTTCTATGACCAGTCACAAGCTAATCACTCAGTTATTTCAATGCTAAGTTCTCCTGTTTGATTTGTACTAGGTGCCTCTGTGGATGTGTAGGCTTTGACTTTAACATAGCCATTTCTGTGACCAGTCACAAGCTAATCACCTATTTCAATGCTAAATTATCCTGTTTGATTTGTACTAGGTGCCTCTGTGGATGTGTAAGCTTTGACTTTAACATAGCTATTTGTAAGACCAGTCACAAGCTAATCACTCAGCTATTTCAATGCTAAATTCTCCTGTTTGATATGTGAACCCCTATGTCAAGGTGCCTCACATCTCTAAACCAGCTTAAAAGACGCTACGAATCTTAACAACGTTCATTGAAGCTCTGTCGTCCAGACAGGTCTGTTCCTTTCACCTGAAGAAGGCCACTTGTGTTGTGGCCGAAACGTCGTGAGAATTTTATTGTGTTATTTTATTTTATTAATTTATTATTTTATTCTCATTCTACGTGACTTTACCGAAAGAACCAAAGAAGAGTACATACTGTACTCAGTGTTTTGTCCTTCTGAGAATTTGGCGACTCCACTACAGATGGGTGCTCGAGGTTTGTGAAACGTAAATGCTTTATTGAAAAGTGTTCTACCGAGGAGCATTTGCGTATACGCAACAATAACCAGACACACCCCTGTCACCCTCTACGTCACACAACAGCTCAGCTCCTCAGCATTGAGTCCACCAAAATCTCAATTATGATAACAGCCGCTTATCATATCTAAGAACATTGAACAATACATATGATTTAACAAACATTTAACAAGAAACATTTTAATATTTAACAACGAACATCTGTAGTGCCTCCTACATCTCCTGCAGTCCCTGATAATGTTGCATAAAGGAAGCAATGCGTACTTAAATCATTAATAATACGGTTTAATACGTAGGCTTTCGTGACCAATATTATTCATAATAAAGGTTTTTGGTGTTAGATCGCGTTATTTATAAATGTGTCGTAACCCTCCACCATCCGACACGGTTGACAAAAGACGAAATAGTTCACTACTTTAGCCCACACCGGTGTGATGAAGAGTGAATCCACAGCATTTACAATTTTTGAGTACGACGCTTCGCTGGTAATTACATCCAGCATCACCGGGCAATTTGCCAGAATGGTGAAGCCCTCACTTGCTCCCGGTCTTAAATAGAGCAGCAGGGTGACGTCATCCTTTAACTCATTCAGATGCAGTGATCACCTAAAGTAGTGAACTATTTTGTCTTTTGTCAACGTGACACATTTTTCACTGTTTGGCCGTGTCGGGTGGTGGAGGGTTACGACACATTATATAAATAACGCGATCTAACCCAAAAACCTTTGATATGAATTAATAATACACTATTTTAATATCAAATTATATGAATCATATGTAAATTAAGGAAATCATATTTGACTGACAATAAACATAGAAACAATCGTTTTTTTCTTATATCCGAATCAGGAATGCAACTTCTGCCCAAACACCTACAGGCGAAATCTTGACTTAAAGCTTTCATGACTGCAGGAATTCATATTCTTTGGGTCTTTCGGTAAAGTCACGTAGATAGGTTCAAAGAAAATAACAAAAAACTACGACGTTTCGATCGCAACGCAAGCGGTCGTCACCAGGAAAAAGGGGAGTTAGCTTCTAAAGGCAAACTATTTATAAGGGTTTGAAATGGGCGTAGCCCAAATGTCATCATGGGCGGGGCAGCTTATGTTAATGTAGCTGGTGGGCGGCGACCGCGACGGTGGTGGGTTTTCCACCAATTAAAGGGCTGCTAGGTAAAAATTTGCATGTTAATGTAAGATCGGTGAGCAGCCTCAACGGCGAGCGTGCTGAGGTGGCTATGGTCATATGCTGAATAAGTCAGGAAAGGATGCAGGACTGAGGATTAACGTCGAAAAGACAAAATGATGGTGTTTGGATGGGTGGACATTGAGATATAAGTAATAACAGAAAGCATAAAGATTGCGAATGTAAAGGAATATGTATACTTGGGAAGTCTACTGACATGGGACAAGAACTGTACGACAGACATAAGAGCGAGGATCTTCAAGGCAAGAGTACAGCTTTATATGTTTTCAAGACTTGGGCATTTAAAAAGACTGACAGGTACAACATATTAGCACTCGGAATGCATTGCTACAGAAGGATACTGCTGCATCTAAGCTGGACCCAAAGAGTAAGCAACGAAGACGTAAGAAAAAGGTTGCACCTAGAAGAAGACAACCTGATGACTGATGATGCAGGCAGTGATGAGAAGGAAACTGGCGCAATGTGGACACACGTGTAGTAGGATGGACAACAACAGGAAAATTAAAAGTGTGTTGTTGGGAAAAATTTAAGGAACCGGAGAATGGCTTGACGACATACGAGATTGGTGCCAGAAAGATGTGGCACTACTTGAGCATCTTGGCACAAGGCAGAGGAAATTGGAAACAAATGATGAAATCTGCAGTGGACACCTATGGGCTATCTGCCTATGGAACATGATCATATATTTTTTTCCTTTTAAGGCAGTGTTACTGCCAATTCTTGTTGTTTTTTTAATAGTGCTTGTGCAACACTGCCAATGCAGCATAACCAATTAATTTTAAATTATATAACATTGAGGGAAGTAAGGGAAAGCTGTAATGTTTTCGTCTGTTGCTTAATTTAAACAAGACATCATGTAGCTGCTAATCTATGACATCACGCTGGCAGAATGTGTGATCCCACGCTTTCATTCTCTTTCCACATATCTTAATGGTACAGGATCTTATACTTCCATCATGGCAACATCGACCGCATATGCCATTTTCTTACCCCAGCTGCTGCTGCTGCTGCTGAGCCTCTCATCCATGCCTTCATCACACTCCGGCTCGACTATTGCAACTCTCACCTCTACGGCCTCTCCAAATCCCTCATCTCCAAGTTTCAGGTGATCCAAAATGGCGTTGCCAAGAATTTTCAACTGCACTTGTAATCAATACCTCTCCTTAATACCCAAATCACTCAAATCCAATCCAGGATCAATTTTAACATCAAACTCACAATGATCAAGATTCTCATAGACTCCGCCCCCTGCCTGTATCTCCCGTCTCATCTCACTTAACTTCCAACGGCAGACTCTCCTCCCCAGCAACCAAGGCTCTCCACTGAAGCACCCAGTCAGCCTTCAACAAGTAGGCCATTATTATCTGCTTGCTCCCATATTCTGCAACTACCTCCTCCCAGTCATCCACTCTGTCGTCTTCCTTCCACTGTTCGAATTCATATTCAAAACCTTCCTTTTTACCTTTGCCTATAACTGCATCGCGGTATAAAATAAATGCGCTGTTTGTGTAGTTTACAGCGTTTTGAGATGTGGTCGCATATACATGCTGTACCATATCGCATTGGATTGTATTACATTGGTGTTCCCTTTGACCTGAAATATATAATGTGGATAAGGTTTATTCTGAACCAACAAAGAAGTTTGATTGCATAACTCATTACTGATGCTGCTTTAAAACACTATTCTGGAAGGAATGTTAGCCAATGAATAGAAAAAAAACATTAATTATGCTATGTAATGGGACAGACTTTGATCTGTTTATGCATTTATACAATACAAAACTTGTCCAGTTTACCTTGTGTTCACCGTAAGCAGATCGCAAAGGTCACTGGAGGAGCCACAGAGGGAGAGTGAACAACGATTGCTCATTGCTAAGGTACAGAGGCTTCAAAAGTGATGCTCGGAGGGGTGGCATCAGGTCGTTTGGAGGAGCCGTGCCTCATGCACACGTGGAGGGCATGGGCATCATCCACATCCTCCTGGAGGCCGAGCCCCCGAAGTTGCTGTGTATGCGATCCCCGGGCGAGCCACTGACCGAGGCCTCCATGATGACCTTGTTCACTGACTTGGCCACCAAGGAGATGGTGCACATAGTCTCCTGGGCCAAGAAGATTCCTGGTGAGGCACGAACTTTAGCAGCCTGCGCAATCGTTAGTTAATTTGGCCACACTTTACTACTGTGCCTGTTAAAGCGCCTGCTGGGTTTGTTTTTTTTAAGGTGCCAGCCGCACGCTGTTTACACCATAATTACTTCCACATGCTAATCATAGTTGAAACACTAGTACACTCTATAATGTGGAGATGTTTTTTGTTGTTAAAAATATAAAAAAAGCCACGGACTTGCATACGTGTCTTATTTTGTGTGGGAAATTATGAACGCGAGACACTGCTCATGAAATAACTCTCTGCCTTGTGACTTGGCAGTTCCGTCAAAAGCCATAATGTGTAGAAGCAACAGTGAAGAGAAGTGGTAGCAGTGGAATGAATCGCTGTTCACACCCAGCCAGTGAACGCCAATGCTGATGGTTTTGGGCCCCACTCTTCCCTGAAGGATTCATGGAGCTGGACCTGCCAGTTAAGATACAGCTCCTGGAGAACTCCTGGGTCGAAGTACTCATCACCGGACTAATTTGGAGATCCATGGAACAACAGGACACTCTGGTCTTTGCTTCAGACCTTGTGTTTACAAGGCAATTGCACCTGATCCTATCTTGACATTCTTGCAAAATGCAGTATTGCATAACAGTATATATGTATACTCTTTGGTTCTTTCGGTAAAGTCACGTAGGTAGAAAAAGAATAGACCCCTACTGCCGAGGCCTACTATATAACCTCGTGCCACGGCAGATCTCTCGCCTACTTCAGCAGTTTGTTCTTGCTGTGGTTGTCCCAACTGATGACGATTGCTTGTGTTGCGATCAAAACGTTGTGATTTATTATTTTTCTATCTGCGTGATGACTTTACCGAAAGAACCAAGAGTATGGATTCCTGCAGTCACGAAAGCTTCAAATCAGTATATGTGTGGCTTAACGCAACTAAAACCGGAGAATAAAATAACCGCGCATTTTAGATTTTTTTTATATTTCTCACGCAATGCAGCTACATTTTTAATGCGTAATTTGCTAAGTAAACTCTAAATAAATGTTTTCAATGTTTCCTTCGTCTCGCTTGTCTACCATTAATCCAAACAGGGCTGACGGCAGCCGTATGGAAGGCACCATGGAAATCTTCGACCAGGTGCTGGCTATCGTGACCCATTTCCGCGAGCTGTGCTTGCGGATGGAGGAGTACGCCTGTCTCAAGGCTATGGTCCTCCTCAATGTTGGTATGTTTATCGGTCGGCCTTCGCTTCCAGTAAGCACAATAGAATGCGTTCAGCCGTGCTGTCGAGGGCAAACATGAACTGGTGGTTTAAAACACAGCAGTGTGCATAGCGCATGGAAGAACAGTATGGTGTTGCCAAAGTCCTGCCATTGGACAGAAAACTAAAGTTCGGAGAAGGTGATGTCATGTGACTTGCAAGGCATGGTGGCAGGACTCATCCAGTGGTCAATCGCATCTTTTCCGGTCTCAATAACTTTTTGCGCGTATTACCATTACGATTATTTTCTTCCACCTTGCACGCAATCTCTCTGATGAGTGTCTCGTTGTTTAAGGGGAAATGAATGCCAGGTAAATCGGATTTATTTACTTCTCATTTGGGGGATATGGAATATGGTCTTGTTTACCCACTTTTTTCAGTTGCTGAGCACGGGTTCAATGGTCCGCAATGCCAAGAAGTCAGCAGCAAACAGCACAAGTGAAGGTGTCATAGATAAGAGTTGATATGTTTTTTTTGAGCTGAGCAAGGTTATACGAACTTGAGAAGTCATGATTGGAAAGGAGGGCCCTTCTACAACTACACTACTGAATGCATTGTATCTTGTTCCACGCCAGGGGGATGTGGAATTTACATCCTTTGCTTGGAGCCATCAATGGTGATGAGTACTGTCCCATTATACTTTTTAGTATGAAGATGTTTCGACTTTTTTTCTTTACGTATTACAAAAGCAGCCCTCCCTGCACATCGTGGGCCTTTGCTAATGGCTGATACAGCCTCGCATAAATACTTACTGGATTACAAAGCAACACATTGTGAATGCATGATGCTGCTGCTCTACCCCGCGTTGACAACAGCTCTGCTTTGTTCAGGTCTGTGCTCAGACTGGATGTTGACCGAGCAGCCAGATGCAATCAAGGCGGTCTGCAAGATAATGGACACTGTCAGCAATGCGCTGGTCAGTTTCTTGGAGCACAGCTGTCTGTCGGAGGGGCAGCAGTTCCACCGGTTAACGCGGCTGCTCATGCTTCTCTCCCACATCCACCAGATCAGCTACATAGCCTCGTGAGTGCACCCTGATTCACGTGGACAAACGTGTTCGTATCTCAATTCCAACTTTAAGAGGTTGACAAATTATTTTTTTCTATTTTGAAGCCAGCTGTGCTGTTGGTTTCGTGACTTTGAGACAAAGTGTCCTCTAGAAACTCTCGCAGAACAGAGCATGCCAATTATTGGTCGCGAAAGCCGCACGTGTTAAACATACCACCTTTGTTAGAGAACAGCCGGCAGAAGGAGATTTCGCAGCTCTGAACCTCCGAATACTTTCAAGTGCTATTTTTTTTTATTAATCTACCCTTGTTTCGATCATGGCCTGTTGCAGAGATTGTGATTTTGGAAAACTGATGTGTTAATTTAATTATTGGAGCTGGAATTTTTGCGAAATTCAGTGAAAAATTACATTACAATCTCAGTTGTGCTAGCTCAATGCTCTTACTCTTGAGTCACCCAGCCATCTCCACTGCACATTTAAGGTGCTGTGAGCAAGAGTAAAGTGCGATCTTCATCTAGTAGTGAGTCTCACCGTTCCCTCTGACAGTGCTAATGATGAACGCCGCTTCACTCAAGCAGCCTTTTGACGGATTCCAAAATCAACCTCCAAACTGTATGTCGCTTCTTCCCCTTTGCTGTCTCTGATGCCCACGCTGCTGATTTCCTCCTCCCCTCTCTTAATGCAGACGCAAACTGAAGTCCTTCATCCTCTCCTCTACCATTGACTCTCGACTTCCCGAATAACATTCTCTCCAAAATTCCATACCTCTCTGCCCTCCTACCTCAATTCTAATCATCACTCCTTTGCCCCGATTTATATCCACTCCACTGCACAACATGTAGGGATGTAGTGTATTCATATCTCGTTGCACACTGCAGTGCAATCCCCAACAGCGTGGGGGTTTGTAGTGGTTGTGATGGCTTGGGGTGTGTGTAATTTGTAAGGCATTAAATCTGCCAAAGCTGTGTTTATGTTTTGTTTTCTTGCCATACTACTTTATTATGAATTTTTATTTTTTATTTTATGGTCATGTTATGAGGGTTGCTTTGTACAGTATGCTATGATTTTTTTTGGACACACTATTTTAATTCAGTTATTGCAATGAGGGATTTTTATTTAATCGTGTTTGTGTGCAACTACCATCACAGTGGCTTCATTTATTGAGACACGGAATACATTGGTTCAGCTTTAAAGTGATGGTGGCTATTGTTCGGCATACCAACATAAATATTTCAATGTTCATAAGCTCCAGTTAATTTTTAATTGCAGTCTAATTGTGTTGTTTCATATGTATACCATTACATTTCACTTCCACTTTGGTTTTGCTGCTGTGTACAGACCTTGACTATCCTGGCCCGTCAAGAGCTCTCCTGATCAGCTTCAGATCACACTAGATGAGTAGACAATGTCTCCTTCATACCTGTTTCTCCATGTAAGGAATAAACGGAGTCTGAACACAATCCATTGGCCTAATGGCCTTCTGGGGGGAGTGCATAATTTCAGCAGTATACCGACTATAATCACCCAGGAATATGTCTGACCTTAAGGCTCGTGACGTCACTCCACATCGACCAGCCCCCCTCATTAATAATCATGAGCAGGTGACGTCCTTCAAATGGACACCGCCCCCCCCCCCATTATTACCAACTATAATGAGACAAGAATGTCTGTGTGCAACGCTCGTGACGTCACTCCACGTCGACCAGCCCCCCTCATTAATAATCATGAACAGGTTACATCCTCCACATGGACCCCCCCCTCATTAATAATCATGAGCAGGTGACATCACTCCACATGGAGCACCCTCCCCCCTAATTAATAATCATGAGCAGGTGACATCACGCCACATCGAACAGACCCCCTCATTAATAATCTTAAGGTGACATCCTCCAAATGGACACCCCCCCCCCCCCATTAATAATAATTAGCGGGTGACGTCACTTCACATGGGGGGGCCGAGGAGCCTCATCCCCCCTCCTCAGCGTCAACTTACAACCCTAAATACAAAGGCAGAACCCTCACGTCACACGATCTCCGTAACGCTGTTGTTGAGACATCGAAGTAAAAAGGACGTCATTATGAACAAGGGATTGTAACCGTTAAAATGAAATAGGTCTGTGTCACCGCGGCCTTAGAAATTGCACACGCATTGATGCAATGAATATCACACTGCGGTCTGCTTTTCGCTTGCAAGTTTCAGATTTACTGCAATACACCCGTCCTTGGACGGGCAAAAGGCTAGTTAATTCAGAATGAGTCAACTCTGGACCGGTTTTTACAGCGTCTCATCAGCAGTCGAGCTTGCTTGAATCAATTCTGGTGTATGGCCAGATGTGGGCTCTAGTTTGACACAAGCCCCAACTCAATGACACAACGACGAGATACAGTGTCAATGCAGTGCCGTGTGTCAGACAAGGGGAAAGTGGCTGCTCACTCACAATTAGCATTCTGTGTTTTGTTCTTTGTGCCCAACAGTAACAAGGGGATCCAACATCTGACCATCATGAAGATGAAACACATGATCCCACTACGCACGCTGCTCACCGATATGCTGGAGGAAGCCCAGGTCAAGTGAGCTAAAGTGGGCACCGCTTAGATATCTGGCGCAGGTGCAACCTTCACGTGTACGGCAAACCTTGGGTACTCCTCACAAAGACGGCCACACCAAACAAATGCACGGAGCGTACGGCAGCGATAAGGTTATGTAGTATCGTACGGTATTGTGCAGGTTGACGTATGCAGAGTTATCCACGGAATATTGCGTAATTTAGTAGCATCGTTTCTGTATTGTCCGAGGCTGTACGGTGTCATTTTCATGGAAAAAGAGGTGCGTGGCACAGTAAAATGAGCCTGGTTGTGGACGGTCGTATTATTTGCAAGTAAGATTTTCATTGCCTAATTTGTGCAGCATTCTAAGTGTTGTCACAGTGGTGTAGTGCAGTACTGTCTCCAATACTCTCATGTAACAGCAGTGAGATGCATTATGTCATGTTATCGGCAACCGAGTGCTCTCCAGAACTAAGGCAGGCGACTTACACTACAAAGTACAAAAATCGCTCTGCCTAATGTCCTGGGTTAGTGTACATGTAGTGTTCGATTTCACTCGGACAACTTCTGTCTTTCTCCGAACACCGCTTTATTTACATCTCTCAGCATGTCCTCCACATTCCACAGTATCCAGGTCGCCACGGCTCGCTCGCCGTGCTTCACTCGACTTGCTCGCCACCTTTGTCTCTCCACTCCCCCACGATTACTTCGCTTGCTCCGCACTCAGCGACTCCGCACTCAGCAACTCGGCACACAGCGTCGTCAGCTCTGCTATTGCTACGCTCTCTCCACTACTGGCTATTCTCGTGTCCAGCTCCGCTATCGCTACGCTCTCTCTCCACTGCTAACTACTTCTCTTCTTCAGCTCCGCTATCGTTATGCTCCCTCCACTGCTGGCTATTCTCTTCTAAATATCAAGATCAAACATGACAATACTAGTGCCGTACTAGTGCCAAATTTCAGCTATTCTGGAACATGAGAATTTACATCACTCAATCGCGATCATCTGTGTGTTCATACGCATCTGTTTGTTCATGTACCATACTATATATTAATTAAATATAAAAGGGAAATTTGTGAATGTGTCCGTTCAAAATGTTTAGCGTACTTCCCGACATGCAACAAACTTGAAATTTGCCATGTGGGTACTTTCCAGACTGTACACCATGCAAAAATTATAAAAATAGACTTTTGTATATTTTTTTGGGGGGGGCGGGTGCAATAATGGATATATTTTGCACGGCAAGTGAGCTGTGACGTCACATCTGTCATGTCACCCGCGCATGTGGAAGCGTTACACAGTGTGCCTGCTGACGTCACGCATCCCCACCCCCCAACCCTCCGCGAGTAAAGTGCCATACAAATGTGTTGCAGGTCTAAGGTGTTCTTCGCGCAGCATTGCTTTATTATTTCAGTCGTTTACTGCCGTACGCACCCTGAAAGTTGTGTGTGTCTACAGCAAGTGCGTGTATGTGTACCTATGGACGCGCGCGCGTGTGTGTGTGTGTGTGGGGGGAGCGGTAGTGTAGTGGTTAGCGCTACGCTGCGCTACGAACCCGGCGACCCGAGTTCGATTCCCGCTCACGGCCACCACCGGTGACGATTATTTGAACCGGTCCTGGGCCTCCCCCAGGTCGACTCAGCCTCAAACAAGCAACTGGTGTGGTGTGTGAACATCGCCAGTGGGGAGACAAAGGCGGCCGGGCGTGGTGAATCCAAGTCCCGTACGAAGCCGGGTAGTAAAGCTAGTGAATTATAAACAAAAACCATGGAGTGTTACACACCCAAGTTAATGCATACATCTTACGCTGGTGAATCAATTCCAATTGATTAATCGTGAGATCGTTACACTCCTATAATACTTATATGAGGTGCACAAATCACTTTAAACCTCAAGGTCCCTATCTCCACGTGTGGGTGGTTCAACTTGAATGTCAAGGCTCAGTGAATGGCCACTCCAACTGTCACATGAGAATGTAAGGGCTTCAACGTGATGCCTGTCCCCGTGAGCCTGGTTAGAGCAAGCTGCGTGTATTGGCCTGACATTTGCTATTCCCCCTCTGACTGGCTGAACAAATTGAGGCAATGTTTGTGCCATTACAGTCCGTCCGCCAACAAGGCGTACATTACATTCGAGCACGTAAAAATTCGAGCATAATTATCACAAGACCATTTCTTTTTAAATACTGTTGCTATTTAATACAAATGTAAATTTTTTTCAACAAATACAGTACACATTTTAACAATTTTTTTTTGGCAAAACACAAACGCAAATAAAGTTATGGAATCAAAACAAAGTGTTTCACGCTGCAAGTAAAATTGTGTCAAACTCTATCAACCATAAATACAGCTTAAGGTGGAAGCACATTATACATCATGTCTTAAAAATTTCCTTCCTTTAAAAATACAACTATATCCTCCCCGAGTTCACTATTAAAATTACTTTACACCAAGATTTTCAGACATTGTAACATTTACAAGCTTTTTTCCATTCACATAACTCTGCATCCACACTCATGTTACTGTACATATGGTGTCTTCCGCCGCTGGCTGGGACACAAACATGAATACCCCTTTGGCGTCCAACTCTAAGAGCAAACATTAACCATAATCGACAGACTGCAGAAGTAATCATTAGAATAGGCACGTACAAACAAAAAAAATATTTACAGAAAAAGCACAGCTTGAGGTATAACTCAACACAGCGGGCAGCTCTCTCGCGGCATGTGGCGTGAGAGCCGCCGTGTAGCAGTGGAGCACAAAGCGTTTGCTGCCCGTGCGCCACTCTGGCCACGGTTCTACAGGAAGCGAGGGCACGGGCACCTATCGCTTATATACTCCGGCACACGCATTCACTCATAATTTGCCATCATCTCAACGCGTCCGTGGTCGGCATTCTTTGTTCACTCACTTGACGCACGTTACCAATGAACCTGTGCACGCAGACTTTTTAGGGCACGGATAACAGCAGCAGGTTCTGTGGGATTTTTGTTACATTTCTCAAGAGTGCTATTATGAAATTGTGGAATTACAGTGTTCGTTATTACTTTCGTCACATGGTTCTTAAAAGTAATTGCCACGTACCTTGTATTTTTCAGTGACTATACATTATAGTTAGAGGCACTGAATATTACAGTAAGCTTAATACAGAATACTGGACGTGAGCTGCACATGCTATTAACACGTCTAATGTTTTATGTCTCAAGTGGCTATGAAGAACCGTACAGTGTCGTTTTCACTTGCTATTCAAGCTTTCTCAACATGCACCCAAGTCTACTTTGCAGGGCAGCGACATGGCAGAGTGGGTGGAGGCCAAAGATATTACAGTGGTATAATAATATTCAGCGTGAAAAATAACTCTTCATACATTCCAGATTCGCCGTACGATAATCCCATTCACAGTTAAATAAATTATGACAATTTCAGACTACTTAAGGTATTTTCCTTTCGTGCCGCAGTTCTCGCCAGAGTTGGCTCGCAATCTCTTGAGATCACTCCACGATTATTCCACGGACATTCAGAATCCGCGACTGACTTGGAGCGGGGCCGATCTGGCGGCGCTCATATTGGTGGCGGTCCGTTGGTGTAGCGGAGCATGGGGTGGAAGGAGCGAGCAAAGTTGTTCGTGAGCGTGCAGCTGAGGTCGTGCTCGGAGATGGGCACGAGGCAGGCGAGGCCCAGCAGCAGCAGCATGAAGAGGTGCAGCGGCAGCGCCGCGCGGAACACGCGCCGGAGCAGCGAGCGCTCCGTGCTGGGGCGCTCGCCCGCTCCCATACGGCCCCGCTCACCAGAATGGCCACGCACCCCTGGCAAACTTTGGCTATGGGTGGGGAAGACAGTAAACGATTCAGATCTGATATCGTGTTAAAAAGAAGGGGAAGGGGGGGGGGGGAAACTCCACACTGGAATTATTATGCCTCTCCAAAAATTAAGAAATAAATTGCTCCACTGTATTACATCTGGCACTACTACAACGGTATTACACACCATGAAGTAACTTTAATCGTAACCTGCTGTAGGCATTTTTGCATAAGCACCCAAAAAATGGTATTATATAACTGGATAAAATCATAACATAATCAGTGTACATATACACTAATAAGATATATGGTACATAAATACACATCCCACCAAGTATTGTATGCAGAGGAGTATAAAAAGGTTATTGGCATACACGGAAAAATGTAATCGCATGCATAAGCTCTATTGAAGTCCATGCCAGCCCAGCTGCAGCATCATTCAAGCATCCTATATTAGTCATTAAAAGCTTTTTTTTAAATATTTATTTCAGCATAAGTGAAGCACAGCACATTATACACATTGATCATTGAAAGGTGAGGATCAGCACAGTTGGTTGTGTGTGCAAGCAGGCCGCTCAAGCAGGGCAGGCTGCCTGCAGGAAGGTTAGTCGGCAGGGTGCGCACAAAAACAGCCCCCCTCTTCAGCTGCTGCCATTTCATCTCGAGAGCTCAGAGGGCATTACAGCGATGTCACAAAAAGAAGTGGCATTCCTGACTCCACAAACCGCTGCTTCTTGCAGGCCACGTCAGTGTCGGCAGGAATAAAACAGGAAAGCCGCGTGAGTTTTACGGGAGAGGGGTCGGACTCGTTTCGTCGCCGCCGCAAGGCGCCGTAACCCACAGATGGCGCTCAGCATTGTGAAAGCCACTTAAGCACTTTGAAAGATGATGGAAGCTCCCATTATGATTCGATCCGAGCGGTTTGTTAGCAAATACAGGAAAGGTTCTTTGCTTGACCGTTTAATAAAATTTAAATCAAACTTAACATTTGTTTTACGTTTGGATCAATGGGAACCTTTTTTTTTAACACGTGCCTGATAATGAGTGGAATTAAGCAACCGTGTGAAACTACATTAAAGAAAGTGGGGGCGGGACTGCATATGCAATCAACATGGGTAAAAAAAGTGTAATGATGGTTAGAAACCAACAGTGCCACCGACGGTGATTTATGCAGACTGTGGGAGCGATATAGGATGAGAATCACAACACAAAATGCGGAGATGATTGTGCTATGTGTATTACATCTAAACCGCTTTGCCTGTTCCATCATCTATAAAGGAAAGAGGGGCAAAAAGGGGCATGAAAATTCTAAGCTGTATACCTGAGCTCTTGACTGGTTGCTCCAGATTGAGAAAGACTATCTTTGCCTGGGAGCTGCATGTGAATGGATCAGGAAAATAAACAAAACGTATGTTGAGTACAAGAGAAAACAGGTATTTAAAAAAAAACTTATGCGGATGAAGAGTCCAGCTCCACAGTGACCCAGAGAGTTGTGGCACCAACTGAACCACACAAGGATGAAATTAAATCCAAAAACAAAAAGACAGCGGAGTGCACACGTGACAATGTGAAGTTATGTAGATGGAAACTTTTAAACTAGAAAATCTGTAAAAACAACAAAAAAAGCATTAAAGGTTTAGAGTCGTACATGTTGCATACCAACACACCTGATTATCAGCACTGAAAAACGAATGGCTTTCTTGGTTCTTATTTTTCAAACTATGACTACAATTGTGTCCGATACAGGCCCTGAATACGACTATAATCCAATTTAAATATTAAATACTTTAGTGCCACAGTTATCACACTGACAAAAGGATCAATTGTAACACACACGTAAGTTATTATTTCCACCACGCAAAAACAGTTACACAGCGCACGTTAAATTCCATATAAATTGTGCACAGGTTTACAATTAGTATTCACCAATGTACATTAGACTATGCCATGCACGTGGGATGGAGCAGAGTGTGGACATTGTTACCCGTCTCTGCTGCTGCTGCTGTTGAGATGATGGCAGGGCCATCGGACAGTTCAATTCTTCGTCTGGTGAACCGTATGATGAGTCCTACCAAATGAAACACATTCTTCTATTGGGAACTGTTTGACGATGTCATTACATTGGAGTGCTTTTGGAGAAATTAACTTGACAATGAAAAGCAAAACACCCATGTGCCTACAGAAGAAGGTTTTCAATCCGTGCATATTGCCTCCTATGATATATGGAGTGGACACATGGACACTGGCAAAGAGATTATAACTAAATATTAAAAGTGGGCAAAAAAGCATGCTTGGTAATTAAAATAAGAGCCAGAGGAACACACATATTGAGGAACTTTATGACCATTCAAATAAAGCAAGTGAGTGGGGGCTAGCACAGGAAACACCGTGAGGAGGGAACCTGGGCTATGGTTGAGACTGGCGATGGAGTGGCTACCAAAGGAGGGAATACACTTGAGAGGACGACCATCACAGAGATCGAGCGATGAGATCAGCTCATGTGTAGAAAATGGATTTTGGCAACGTGGGATCACGAGGGATGTGGATGTTATTGAGGAAGCCTTCTTGTAGCAGTGGAGAGATCATGACCGATAATGATGATGCTTATATTGGCCAAACAAACTAAGATCGTGATTTAATTCTGTTGCGAGGGGTCAATTGCTTACCAGCTCGTCGGTGGAGGTCCTCATGTAGCGCTCCACCACTCGGATGTCATGGTCGGCCTCATTGAGGAGGTGCTTAAGGCGGTTGGCTATGACGTGCACCTTCTCCTCGGCCTCCAAGCAGTTCTGACCCTCGGCATTGACGAGAAGATGGCTCGACATGTCCTGCAGGGAGGCCACCTTCTCCTGGGTGGCCTGCAGCTCACACTTCACTTGCTGTAGTTTAAACAGAAAATAGAAACTACTGGGTCGAGGACCGCTGTCGAAACAAGCACCGGAGGTCTCATGAATAAAAAGTGCACAGGAAGCAACCGCTGGGGGTATTCACTCCCAACCCACTTGATTTGTGATGTCACAATTTGACTTTGCAATTCAATATAAAAATCCATTCTTTTTTTGTCTCATTTGTACCGTTTCATTTGTATTTGTATGTTCTGTCTGCGCTGTCTTGCCCATATGTAAATTTTTGAAAATAATATATTTTTACACGCTGAATCTTATGAATGCATCATGACCGAAATAATATATGAAAATAATAAATTGATGGATCACTATTTTGCTGGTAACAACAGACCACAGCGCTCCGATGCGTTGTTTGGAATAACATTTGGCGTTTTCACTCCTCCTGCTCGCAGCTTCTTCAGGAACGCGAAGTGAAACGTCGGTAGATAATCCACCCATGTTTCGGGTACCGAGATGGAACCTATTCGCGATCATACATCGCTCTATTTGGGGAGGTGTGGCTGCTGCTGATGATACTCAGGGGTAAGCATACCATGAGCATTCTGTGATGATCCTGCAGAGTCTCGAGGTCAAGACTTGGGCTGATGGGGCGGATCTCATTCCTCTTTCGGTCCAGATTCTCCAGCCAAACCAAAAGACCATGGCTCATCTCGTGAAAATCCTGCAAAACATGTGTGGAGAGTCAAATATGCAAAAAATACTGCTCTCGCGTTTTCAGAAACTCAAAAAAGTTTTTTTTTAACTCTGCCGACTGTATATAGGGTACTTTAAAACATTCAACTCACACGCGGCATTGCTTTTCTTTGCACGATAACACGTAATAAAACAATTGGTACAATTTGTGGAAAATGCATTAAAAAGTACTTAATTAACCATGACACATTATTTCTTGAGAAGTGCTTTTTGTGTTTCGTTTGTTGTCTTTCCCCCGCACCGAAGATTAGCATGGTTGGCTACGTACGGTGCGAAAAAAGTTCAACATGCATACTTGCAACACGTGTATTATTGCCGGAAAGGGTAAAGCCTATTATTTTTCACGATGCTTTGGGTGTTTTTATCTGTGTATCGATTGATGTGTTGAAGAAATGTGAAGTGCTTATAAGTCATCATTATTGAGAATGATAGGGGACAAGGAAATGATGTCTCTTGTAAAAGCCGAATGTTGAGGACCCGTGATATCTAAGATTATTGAAGAGCTGTAGGGCACGGTTGGTGCCTTTAATGTTGCTCGCTAATGTGTGCACGATTGGAGTCATGTGGTCTAAGTAACTATAATGAGCTGAGTAGCACTACAGGTTGACACTATCGGGCAGCCTGGGTTACTTTGATTACTTTTGGTAGAAAATAGATGGTTTGTGTCTGAGGAGTCTGAATGAACTGTTTTGGCAGTCTCAGACAGGGCAACACTAACTCAAAGGTGTTTGCATAATGTCTTTGCTTTTTGGGGCCCTCGTTGTAAGGTCATGGATGGCTTTGCGGTAAAAGGAAGTGGAAATGCGTTGTCTAAGTGCTTGTCCGAGTGCTTATAATATGTTGTTGCAGCGCTGCATGTTATGTAAGAGCACTGATCACGGCACTCACTTGACAGTGCATGAGTGCATCTTGTAGCGAGAGCCGCCAGGTCTCCAGCATCTGCGCCACGCGTTCCCAGCGCTGGTTCAGGTGCCGCAGGCGCTGCCGCAGCCGGCCAACCTCGGCGCTCTTGCCCGGCGTGAATTCCCCGCTGCACAGGTTGATAGAGAGCAGCACTGCCTTGCGGGTCTCCATGCCATGCCGGAGTTCCTGCAAGGGCGATGCACAAAGCAAAGCGCGCGCATGTAAACTCGGGCTAACTTAACAACGGCAAAACGATAGAACGCGATTATGAAATGGCACACAACCCTCTCTTTAGATGCGCCTCTTTTAACCCAAATTCCAATTGTAGTTTCAACATCACCCAATGTTTAGACTTTAGAGCGACCATGCAGGGTTTTATCGAATAATTAATTCTAATATCCTTTTTAAAACTGCCACTTATCTAACCGAAGTGGTGGTCCACGTTCTCACATGCTCTGCTATGTAAGTTGTTTGTTGCATTTAAATTATTTTATTTTATCCTGCAGAGCTGATATAAAGCCACAAAAGTAAAATAAATGTAACATGGTGGTTTTTGCATACAGTCATTTCTGACCGTGCTGAGTCCATCAATTCGCGACATGATTTAATTGCGGGTGACTGCCCGGACGCGAACCCCACCTCCCTCGAGGTGTGCTGACAAAAATAGCTTATTTCATGTCACTTTAATCAAACTTTTCATATTTAATTAAAATAACAGCTTTTCATAGCCACATGAGTAATAATAGTAAAACAATGTATAAATGAAACTTCATTATACGGACAGCAGTGCAAGACGTTGTTTTCCACTCTCCACAACGAAGCAGACAAAAGCACCGTCACACAATCTGCGTGCACAGACAAATTAAAATGTGATGCACGACTCATGTCTGAATAACACAAAACCATGCGAAAGTAAATATGGCGTGGTTTGCGAGGGGCAACCACGCTGCTTATGATTTTTTACACACCTGAGAGTCGACATCTCAGGTGAGCATTCAGCATGATGATGATGACGACAATAATAATGTTCGATTTACTGCGTGCGCAGAATTTGTACAGCGAGTCCTTGGCATGAGTCAGAGGTGCGGGGCGAAGCTCAAGCATCACTCGAACGCAAACCTTGAGCTTCTGGATGCGCGCTTCGATGGTGCGAATGTCGGCTGTGGTGTGCAAGCGCTGCAGCTGGCCCAGCTCATCCTCGGCCTGGCTCAGCCAGTCCCAAACAGCCTCCACGTCAGAGTTGAGCTGGTCCCACTGCTGCATGTCCTGCTGCAGGAGCAGCTCCCTGCCCAGAGCTTGTGCCTCCATGAGCTCCCAGCGCTCGATGACACCTGCGAGAGATGGCAGACAGGAGGGCGAGGGGCCTGAGGACACTCGTTCTTCAAAAATCACATTTTTCTCAAAACATCAGATGTGGATAATGCCAGAGATAATGAAAAATGTGTTATTCCCAGTATCTATCATGGCATTAATGCCAAGTGGTCATCTGTGAAGAGCTTTAATTTATTATAAAATATATACAACTTAGGAATATAGAAATAAACATGAAAACAATGCTTGTTAATTATACAGCAATGTGATTGCAAAGCATGACTGTAAATATATCATTTGAGCATTTCTCAAATTAACGCAATCAATTACGAGCGTTCTTGCCCTGGCGATATGAAGCACGGAAAGGAACAGATATATGTAGATGGGTACCAGAGGACTGCTTTTCAGAGGTGGTGATCACGTCAAGCCCTGGCATCTTGTCGTCCTCGCTGAGCTGCTCGCTGACGCACTTCACCATCTCAATGCTGCTCTGGCATTCGGATAGCAGCTTCATCTGCACGGAAACCACCACCACAGGATGCGTTTGGGTGATGCGCTGCATTGACGTGCATGAAAGTAACATCCCCACGGTTCATAGTTTCGCGAATGAGTGATGATTGAGCTGTGGGGAGGAGAGAGACTGACGTAGCCCTTGTACTCGGAGTCGAGCCCGGGCCCAGCTGGCGCGTGGCCACCGATTGCTCGCTCGGCGCGCTGCAGCTGGCGCTCGCTGTCGGTGAGGATGTCACCCAGGTCACGTGCGGGACACTCGGCACCGACTGCATCACCTGCAGGTGCACCAGGGGCGCACACGTGGACATGCGCACGTGCAGTCACACACATGCAAAGACAAGGATTATCCTTATAGCCTCAACAGACTTTTGCGGCAAGTGCTGTTAGTGAGCGCCTAATGAAGCTGGCACGGCACATGAAGGGGTACCATAACCATGCCTGGCCACCTTTGTCTCCCCAGTGGTGATGTTTACACACCGCAGCAGGTACTGATTTGAGGCTGGGTCGACCTAGGGGAGACCCAGGACAAGTTCAGATAATCATCACCGAGCGGGAGTCGAACTCGGGTTGCCAGGCTCGTAATGCAACTGTGACACTACCGCTCTCCAAATATACATGTACAACAACAACAACAAGCGCCATTTGTCACTAAGTGCTGGTGACGTGACCACGGCGCTTTTGGCAGGCTAAGTGCACTTTAAGGCAACGTGAAGTGTCGAACGCCCGCTGTCAGGCCACGGGACAGACCCAGGCACACAGGTTGACTGACTGAGATGACTGGCCGATGTACCACCTTTGCCCTCTACTGTGCCAACTTGCTGCGTTTTAGCCACCTGGTGCTCTGCTTGTTGTTGTGAGCGTCGCTCCTCCGCCCTCCGTTGGTGCTGGAGGGTGACTGCCTCCAACTGCCCAGTAGCATCTTTCACGAGCCTCCTCCACAGAGGCCGATCTTGACACCGTTGGTACCAGTCATCGGCAAGCCCACTCAGTTCCACATCCTTGTACCACATCACTCCATCTCTTCTCTCGCCCATGCCACGCCCATTTATCCCCCTCTATCCGGCTGAACAAAAGCTGTTTAGGCATGCAGTGGCTGGACATGCGGGCTACATGACCCAGCCAACGCAGCCTTGCCTGCCGGAGGAGCACACCGATGGGACTTTGTCCAGATCTTTCAAGGATTTGTGAGCTCATCACACAATCCAGCCTGGTTAAACCCAGAATGGATCGTACGCAGGCCAGCCCAAATGCTTATAACCGGGGAAGATGCTCCATTAGAGGGGTTCACATTTCGCAAGCATACAGAAGGGAGAACATGACCATGGCTGAGAAGCCCCGAAGCTTTGTGTGGAGTGACAGACCACGTAGCTTCCACACAGCGTTACGCAGCCGATGAAAAGATAATGCCGCTCGACTGATTCATGTATACATATACAAACATACATACAAGCACCACATAGGCACATATGGTTGCACACACAGAAATGTACACAAATACACATGCGCACAGACACACAGATATACACACAGATGTACACAAATATATAAACACCAGCAGAAGCATAGATACGCACAGAAACACACACGCATACACAAAGGAACATGCACAAACTTATGTATATACACCAAAGACAGTGAGCCCCTGTACAAAGATCTCCCGTATAGCCTCAATAGACCTTTGGGGCAAGTGCTGTTAGCGAGCACCGATGAAGACCAGAACGGCACACAAGGGGGTGGGTAGCCAACACTACAGCCGACCACCTTTGTCTCTCTACGGGAAATGTTTGCAGCACGTACTCATTTGAGGCTGAGTCGACCTAGGGGATGCCCAGGAATAGTTCAGATAATTGTCACTGGCGTTGGCCGTGAGCGGGAATCAAACTCGGGTCACTGTGTTCATAGCGTAGCACGCTAACTATTACACTACTGCTCCTCCGCAACACAGACAATACAAGTTCCCCCATATAGCCAAAACAGACTTTTGGGGCAAGTGCTGCTAGCGAGCACCTATAAAGGCCGACACAGCACACGAGGCAGTGGGTGGCCGACTTTGTCTCCCGAGTGGCGATGTTTATGCAACGCACCAGGTCACATTTGAGGCTGAGTTTACCACAGACAAAAATACAAACACACATTACACAAACCCATATGGAAAAACAAACACACAAAGACATGACAGAAATGTCTCTAGACCACATCAGACCACCAAACACAACACATGGCAGCAACCACTAACTTCCCACAGCCCGAATGCACTGATGTGAAATAAGTTAGCTTTGTCACATGTCCAATATGGAGATATTTTAAAATATTTTAGTTAAAACCATCAAAACGAAGAGGTGCATATAAATACTAAACACACGCAAATGTTATTGCGTACAACTGTTTCATACTAAAAAGGAGCAGCGCACGCCTTGAATGCTATACACACATGGCCAGTTTATACCTAGACTGTGAATCATCATCAGCTATGATCTATCCACTGTTGGATGAAGACCTCCCCAAGCTGTCGTGTTCCATCGCAGTCTCATGCACACAAGCCGATCCCACCTCTGCATCTCCACGTTGAATGTCCTCTCGGGCATTCCCCTCCTTAGTGTGCCACTTTAGGGTTAGTCTCGACCACCGGCCATCATCAATTTCTGCGACGTGTCCATCCCAAGCTCATGGTGGCGAGATGTTTACTACCTTGCCTGGTTTACGAATCAGAAAATGTATTTATGCTTGATGAATCTGATGAACTATAAACCTCCTTTTCACAGATGTCCAGTAATGTGGGTCAGAACGTTACAACAGCTAACAATACAACAACACGATAGAAATTAAAGTATAGGGAAGGTAAACAAATCACTAAAATCTGAAAATGTTTTATTTTACCAGGTAAAGCCCACTGAGCTATTAGTTTCTTTTTCAGAAGCAACCTGGCCACAAATGATAGCTCAACGAAGTGGCTTATCAGGAGGACGTTGGTTTGATCCCGACCCTGACACCTGTATATTTGGAGTTTGGATATTCTCCCCGTGGTTGCGTGGATTTTTCTTCGGGTCCTCCAGTTTTTCCCTTCACATTTAGAAACATGCGTTTAGAGTATTTGGCTGCTATAAATTTCCACGTGATGAGCCACTTCGTTGAGCTATCATTTGTGATGGTCAGATCGCTTCTGAAAAACAATCAAATAGCTCAGTGGGCCTTACCTGGTAAAATAAACATAGTTAATAGTCAGTTAATACTTTGTTAATCTAAGCAGTGGTCTTCGGTTTGGGCTGCGTTTTGAGCGTTTCTTCTCTCAAGCCTTCGCCTCGCTTTGCCGCGTGCACCTTTAGGAGATAACTTAGGTCATCTCGCCAATTTTTCATATTTTATTTATATTCCGTATGTCTAGTCAGTCGGTCCGTTAATTTCGGTTACGTCCCATTGAGCTTAGGAAGATCCTTTTCAATGGTGCCCAGGACAAAATGGCTTCTAAGCATTGATGAGTCAACAGACTCAAGGCAAAGAGTACATAAAGTATCGGCTGTCGCCTGATGATGCCGGTTGTAATCACTGGAAAAACGTCGTACTCGGATTGTAAATGTTGTGGCTTGGCTCTCCAACATACCGGTGTGCTGTACAAGTAACGAATTGGCCACGTTCTGTTTACGTGACAAACCTTACTAATTGGCTGTGTCGGGTGGTGGCGGGTTTAATGACACGTTTATATATTTATACGCAATCTAACCCAAAAAACATGTGTTATGGAGTACACAAGTATTAAACACTGGGTAAGATTACAGTGGCAAGTTCAGCTCCTGAAGATGCCCGCAGTAATGTGTGCCGACAGCGTGAGAGAAAAAATGCTCAACACGCATCCCAAATTGGATTACAAACAGCTCACCCACATATCGTAAGGCTGTGTATAGAAATCAATGCTGTGGATATACATCAATTCCATACACACAGCCATCAAAGTCACCACGGAAGTGGAAAAGGATGGCAAGTTACCATTCCTGGATGTTTTGATCGAGAAGAGACCTGATGGCTCGTTGGGACACTCTGTCTACAGGAAAGCCACCCACACGGATGCCTATCTAAAGCCTGACTCCCACCACCATCCAGCCCAGAAGAATTCCCGCATCAAAAGACTACACCATAGGGCCCATTGAATCTCCGACCAGGACCACCTAGCCAGTGAGCTGGAGCACGTACACCAAGCTCTCAAGATGAACGGATATTCTGACCGTACAATCCGCAAAGCTGTCACCCCAACCGTGGGGAGAGAACCATCTGAGGACCCAATCAATACCATCACTTTGCCATACATAGCAGGGGTTACCAAAAAGATTTCCAAAATCGTAAACAAACACAAGATCCAGGTTCGTTTCAACACAGTACACAAAATCCGTGATCTGATCCCATCTGTAAAGGATGTGATTCCTGACATGCAATTTCCTGGTGTCTACAAATTGAGTTGTGGCTGCGGCAGCAGTTACATTGGGGAAACGAAACGACATGTCTCGGACCGTGTTCGCGAACACAAGGCAGATCTGAAGCACGGTAGGTCCAATACCTCTGCCATTGCGAATCATTGTTTTAATGCTGTGGGCACACATGAAATAGATTTTTCCAAGACGAAGGTACTCTGCACACCCACTGACTATCATCAGAGATTTGTTCATGAAGCCATCCAGATATATGAACACAGACACAACTTCAACCGAGAAGATGGGTACAAATTGAGCAATCATTGGAAGGACGTGATTAACCAGGTAAAGTCTTAACCTGCTGTGATGTTTCCATCCTTCCTGTGATTTTAGCTGACTCTCTGAGTTGCATTATTAGGTTGGATGTCTTTGTATTGACGGGCTGGATGTCCTTCTCACTCAGTCACCGATGCTGCGACATACTCGGCAAGTCACCGATGCTGCGGCATACTAAGCTCGTGCATTGATATGCTAATCTCGCACAATACAATGGCCACTTCCACAGCTTCAGGCAGACCATCTCTAGCCCTGTCCTCTTACCCTGAGGCTGCACCCATCTCAGGCCTACACAAGGCCTTGTTTCAGTAGCTTTCTCTCTCTCTCACCTGAAGACGGTCGCTTGTGTTGCGATCGAAACGTCGTGATCTACAAATAATTTACGTGACCTTTCCCGAAAGAACCAAAAGAGTATTTGTTAGGTTAAATGATAAATTACTTTTATTTTCAAGCTCAATACAAATGCACTCCAGCCTGCTCTTGTCCACCTTACTATTGAATCAGTTTTATCCCAGTCTCCCTGAAATAATTTCCCTACATATACACACTCTGATGTGTTTTTCGGTTATGTCCCTGCAACAGATCTCTTACGTTGTTTAATGAACTTGTTGTACGTGACAATTTGTTTTTGCTGATGTTTATCTCGAGCATCAACTTCACAGCCGTTATATTATTTTACTTCCAATTGTTTTTAACGATGACGATGCATTCAGAAAATTTGAGGACACTCGATATTTTCTCCTATTCATGTTTATCCCTTAACTTCTCAATTATTTTTTTTCTTTTCAGAAAACTTCTGTTTTTGTGAATACCTTTGGTAAAAAGTGGGTCTCCTTGTGTGATCCCTCATTTTAATATGTAGAGTACTGTTATATTTTTCATGCAATCCCACTGTGGCTGTTAACTTTATTGTTCATGGTTGTTATTATTTATACTGTATATACGTATATGGGACTTTTTGGTTTGTGAGAGCTTGGATGACTGCATCAATTTCCACCGAATCAAATGCCTTTTCATATTCCCCAAAGGGCTGCCAACTATGAATGTGACATGTAACGTACAGTTGAAGTACTCGCAATTGAAATAGCTAAAAGCGTAGAAACGTGGTAGCTTTTACAGACGTGCTATCCAAGATAATTTCACAGTTTCGCATGCAGACACACTGTTAGAGATCAGGACACACGGTTATAGATGATTTTCTAGCACTTAGAGCACTGCTCTAAAACACCAGTCCTTAGCCGCCATCACGATGCTGCGTTCATAACTTCCAATGCAGTCCGTCCCGATTAATGTAATTCCTTGGGGTGTTATCAAGTGCATGGAACTTAAAACAACTGTACACCCCAGAAAACCTACACTTTATTTCCAGATTTTATTTCAGGAGGGTAAGTTTTGATCAATTTCAGGAGAGTAATTTTCATTATTTAAGCATATATAATGAGAGATAAATAAACCAAACCCTTCGCTAAGAGGTCAGATACATATATTTATTGTACAACATTAAAAAGGTGCGTCATACCTTAAGTCTTGATAAAGACTTAAATAAAAAAGCCAGGCTGACAAGTAGTGTTAGCTGCAACTGGTCTAAGGACTGAGTTGAAGAGCAATTGGTCAAGCGGATAATGAAAATGCACACTATCATGGGTATCTGTACTCCATAGCAGAGGTCATTTTTAGCATTTGCTCAGTTAGCCACACAACGGCCTCAGGGCTTTCAGGGATGACTACATCTGCAAAAACATAATCAGTATTCAAATAGTGTAAACACTTCGGGAATTAAATCTGTTTCGTATTAAAAACCGCCTAAAATAAAAACAGAACTGTCACTAAGAAGCCAAGTACACTTTTTATTGATGTTGTAAATATGAAGGAGGAAAACTGTATTCGCATTCCATTTTGTAAGTACTCAAGCCGCATTATTGAAGTGTATGTTTCATGTCCATGGCAAGCAGTTGCAGCATGCATGCATGCTCTTATTATAAAGTGATGCAGACTCTAGAGCAGTCAAATGTGAACCAACGCTTCTCAGAATGACGTATATGCATCGAATCCTGGAACACAAAGCTCAAACGCTCACACAGTCTCACCCGAGAGGCCGCTGCGCGAGTAGTAGTCCGACACCTCGTTCTCCTCATCCTCGCCGCCCGCCAGACGCTCGTCCAACAGCAGCCGCTCCACCATGGAGGTGGAAGCATCCAACTCCTTGCCGATGTCATAGTTGTCCCACTCCAGGGGTAGCGAATCGATGCTGGCCGGTGTATCCCGTCCCGAAAGGCCCCTCTCGCGCTCCAGTCTCGACTGCGACAGGCTGTGCGAGCTCTCAGGGACTGAGGGGTCTCTGGGTCTTAATGGCAGAAGGCTGTGTGAGCTGTCGGGGAACAAGTGATCCCCATAGCTCCTGAGTGGAGAGTGTGAAGACTCGCCGGCAAAGTGCTCCCCGTTGTCACCCAGCAGGGCCCCTGCATCTACTCCTCGTGCGTGCTGTGCCGGTGAGCCAGGGCTACGGGATGCAGAAGATGGCTCATCTTCATACCAGGACATGGAGTACGGCTCCCCCACCTCCCCCAGCTCCTCCACAGCCTCTTCTGCTGCCTACAGGCAACAGCACGCAAAGACAAATGAAGACAAATGCTGTAGTTGTCCACTTTATTTGTGCATTTTGGTTAACAGAAGACTGAAGCTATTGCTATGAAGATATCAGCATATCTAATAAAAAAAGAATTATACCATTATTTAGCCAAGTAAGCCATCCTCAGTCGCATGACGCTTTAGGGGGATCCTCCATTGGGATATTGGCTAAGATTATTTTTTATGAGTGTTTTGGACCTGTTAGAAAGTGACCTTATTCTCACACATAATGGAATGTAGACACAAAATGCATTCTCCCTTTCAAACAGACTGCAGCAACACATTGAACAATCATGCAGGTGCCTTGCCAGCCTAATGGAAAATTATATTGAGAAACAACCACATTCAACCACTATATACATTTAAAATGTTAACACTGTTACAACATGGACCTGTCCTGTTTAAGCACATATTTAATAATAATAATTATATTCATCAAGGAGCTCATATTTGTCAAATTCAATGTACCCACGTGTTCCTACTTTGGTTTACACCGGAAATAAACCACCCAGTGTACAGAGCTGCATGCTGCCGTGCGCGCGCACGTCAGTGCCGTGCTGCCCTTTGATGGCGCTGACCATGGCGGTGGTGGTCAGCTTGCGCAGGTAGCGCTCCACCCGGCCGAACACCTCGGCGCAGTAGCGGCGCAACTCCTCCAGCTCGTCCTCCACGACGGCGCTGTCACCCGGCTCGCTGCGCACCATCAGTCGCTGGCCCATGTCCTCAAGCCGGCCCAGCTTGCAGCGATTCAGCGCAATCTCCTTCTGGAAAGCCTGCACGGAAAGTCTCACACGCTTACTGTCCACGATAAGACCCAGCGGTAGTGATACAAGGAGTCTCTCTCTGCTCAAATGTGCAATGGGCCAGTACTCATCTATGTTTTACCGCCACGTGGGTTTTTGAGGTTGCGTTGTGTAAGCTCTTCGTTGTGTTTTTTTTTGGGTTGTGCTGTTGTTCGGCATAATGTGTGATATTTATCTCCTCTTTTTAAGATTTCAGGTCCTAAAGAGGCTCTCGGAAACATCGGAGCGCTACTCATCTCTATACGTGGCCTGGAGCCAGTGGTGAAAATTCGATATTTCCATTGTGTGAGCCAGCCTCTTTACAGGAAGACCACTGTTGGCTCCTTACTCGGTGGCACTTATTTTCTAGACCCCCAAACAGACGATCGTTGACCCTCAGCTGGGATTTGAACTCGGACCCTTCAGAATGTGAGCCTGCTCACCTGGAGCTGCCGGATCTTGGCCGGGGTGCTACACTCAGAGAAGTGCTCCACGTTGGTGAGCTGCAAGTCCATCTCGGTGAGCCACACCAGCACGGTCTCACGTGACGCCTCAAACTCCTCGCGCTGCCCAATGAAGTGCTGCCAGGGAAATGAAGAACCACGATGATATACCAGAGTCACGGTTTCTCGCTCCCCACGATGTCACTGGGATTGACGTTGTAGCATAAAAAAACAACGTCGCTTAAGCCCCAAATTGAAACTCCTCTTAGTTTATGTGATTACAGTTTTATACATTTGCATAAGAAACAACACGTCCTCGTGGAATTTGTATCTTTCAACTTACAGTTTTAATCACAAACCTGAGGAAGAATACTACCTTACATGTTTTCTTTAACTAGAATTTTGATCAAGCCAAAGCCACAACAACTCATTTGAATTCAATAGAAACAAATGTTATTTCTGCATTTTCAAATGTCACGGTGCCATTGCACAACATTTGGGCCTTTGAATCACAAGTGTAATTATACACAGTGGAGCGTGGAGTGGTGATGCCAGTGTCTATGGAAGCAACATTCACAAATTAGTTTTTTACAGCAGCTCCGCTGTTGTCGGCACAAGCAGGGTGACATATTTGGCCGACAATATTATATTTCGATTTAAAGCTTTCGTGACTGCAGGGATTCATAATATTATTTTTATTATTTTATCTCCATTCTACGTGACTTTACCGAAAGAACCCAGAAGATGACAATACTGTTTCAGTAATTGCGCAGAAATTAATTAATATCAAATAACATTATGCCTCGCATTTGTTGACTATAAAAGGAACCTAACCCAGTAGAAATTGATGTGTTCATCCATGATCTTGCCAACTAAAGCCTAAATGAAAAAAAGTTAAAAACAAATATTTGAAAAAAATGTGATACTGAAATTGCGTGAAGTAATAAAATAATCGTGACACAAAGGTTTTAGACAAGAAAAAACACTTTCCACAAAGTTATTTACAGCAACAAGATGTTTTTTTTCTTCTGAAAATGGGATTGGAGACATAAAGGTGTGAACAGAAACGGAGAAAGTATGAACCACCTCAGACATATTTTTAGCTCTTTCGGTAAAGTCACGTCGAAGGGAAACAATAAAATAATAAAATATTTATTGTTTTATAAAGATTATAAATATTTTATTATTTTATTGTTTCCCTTCGACGTGACCTTACCGAAAGAGCTAAGAATATGAATTACTGCAGTCACGAAAGCTTTAAATCACCTCAGACATGTTGATGAACAGGTCATTACAACCAAAGGAAATCAATTGGAGTTCAGCTTCGATAGACTTAAGCGTACATGGTTAAAAACTGACTTCCTCTCTGCTCGTTATACATTTGTAGCCGTGCCTCTCCAAGGAGTTCGCACGTCGACGCCCTGACAGACAAGGCCTCACCCGCAGCCTCCGTAAGATGATGGCGACGCGCTTCTGTAGCTCGTCCCAGCGCTGGTTCCCATCCAGCACCATGTGGCGTAGGCGCGAGGTGCTGTCCGTGCGGCTCTCACGCGCCAGCCGCCGGTACTGCTTGTTGATGAGCTCCAGCTGTGTGAGGCTCTCGTGCACCTGCCGCTGGAACCCCTGCCAGGCGCACGAGAATGCACCACCCACGTACGCGTTATATTGTCAGTGCCGGTGTGTCATCTCCGCTGGTGCACGTCCTGACCTAGCGGTGAAAATTCATCGTTAATACGGTATAAATTACAGTTTCTCAAAGGAAACAATTGTTGAAATTATTATCATCATCATCATCAATGATTAAACTTTGTTTTAAACAAGATATATTCAGATAATAATTAATGAACCCTGTAGCATGATCCTGTCGGGCTCAGCCCTATCCAGACCCCCTGATGTTACACGGCTGTTTATGATCCTTATGTCGCGACATTGCTGGATGTCGCTGTGTGTGTGGCCAGCCTGCCAAAGGCACGCCACACAACGTACTGCTATCAAGGACGCCACCAAAGGCGGATGCAGTACCGGGCCTAGCGGTGCTCGAGGAGCACGGACTGCCAGCAACCAGCGACACCGTGCGCTGGGCGCAATGCCAGCCCTAGTGGATAGGGTGCATGGGGGGTGCCGGCTTCAGGAACGGGGTTCCACGGGGCCATGGCACTCGGGTTGACCCCGGGGGCCATGGCACTCGGGTTGACCCCGGAGGACACGTGACTGGGGGCGTCCACCCGGGGACCCCCAAAAGGGGGGCTGGGGGGGACCACGTGTCCAGGAGGAACCCTTCTCGAGAGTTCGAGAAGGGGGTCGTGACCAGGGGCGGGGCAAGCCCCGCCACGGGGATAAAAGCCGATCTCCCAGTGGGACCGAGCGCTGTTGTCATCCCGAAGAATCTACATGCTGCTCTCCGCCTGAAGAGAAGATCAACACAGGACCCGGACCCAGGCTGGGGACCCGGACCCAGGCTGGGGACCCGGACCCAGGCTGGGGACCCGGACCCAGGCTGGGGACCCGGACCCAGGCTGGGGACCCGGACCCAGGCTGGGGACCCGGACCCAGGCTGGGGACCCGGACCCAGGCTGGGGTCCCGTCCGTCGTAGCTACTCTCAGTAGAGTTAGCGTCGTTAGCCCGGTGGACCACCACCGTAGAGCCATATTTGGTCAAGGGGCAGTTACCCCTTTGTGTTAACGTGTTGATGTTAAATAAATGTGTTGCAACGTACGTCTTAGTGTCCGTTTGTGCCCACTGCACTTATGTAACTTTGTTTAAGCAAGACTTTTGCATTCCTCAGCAAATATTTTAGGGTCTCAAGATTCCAGTGCATTGCGATGCTGTTATACATTTTAGCATTTTTATCTTGTATGATAAATATGGCGTTAAGCAAAAACTTAACTTTTGATTTAAAGCTTTCGTGACTGCAGGGATTCATATTCTTGGTTCTTTCGATAAAGTCACGTAGAAGAGTAACAATAAAATAATAAAAAGATAAAACAATAAAATTATCACGATGTTTCGACTGCAACAAAAGCAATCATCATTAGGTGTGAAAACCACAGCAAGAAAATTTGAAAAAAAAGTGGCGGTTATTTTTTATTGTTTCCCTTCTACGTGACTTTACAGAAAAAAACAAGAATACAAAAACTTAACTTTTTGGATCATCTGGCCTGCTTCAGATATATAATTTTGCTAAGGAAAGAGTAATGTATTCCCTCATCAGAATTTTTTTTGTCTTTTTATATTTAATTAACTGCAAAATTCCACGTACAAAAACATGTAAATCAAGATAATACTATTGCCATGTGGGGAGATCTGTGTAATTCTTTCTTATTTCGTTAAAGTTGTAGGATTTCAAGAGGGCATTCTCTTGATATACAGGACCGATTTTAATGAACGCATGGACATGACGTCACCTCGAATTTTTTTAGTTCATCCCGTGCAGCGAGATACACGATGCCTGAAGTGTTGGGGCTGGCGGCTGTGCTCTCGGCCTTCCGGAGCCATTCTTCGAATCGCGAGTAATCCTCCTGGAACTTCTGCCACATGTGCCAGGTCTCCTCAATCCTGTACAATTCACCACGTGGCAAGAATTGACAAAATCGTTGCAGTGACTCATTTATTACAACTTTTCACCACCACCACCACCACCACCACCACGAAATCCTGGACTGCTTCACAATACACTCCAAATTAAATTAAATGTTAATCGTGCGGAGCAGTGTCACAGTGATTTTCACTCTGATCACAAAGACCTGAGTTCCATTCACTCGTTTATCTGGCGGGTGTGATCATGGGTATCCCCAGAGAATTGGAGGAATTTTCTGAATGACTCCATTTATCCGTGGTCCCAACCCCGGATATTTGGGATAGCGCCACCCACCTGTGACACGTGACAAAAACGTCACCAAATAGAGCGTGGCAAGCAGGCAAGGATGTGGGGACCCTCTAGGGAATTCTGTGACGAACTATACATCACAGAACAAGGTTTAAACCATCAGGTGTTAGCCCCTCAGGCACTAGTCCTGCGGGCTCTCCCCTAACATGATGGGCAAGCGGGCTCCCTTCCCATACCCATCCCTCGGTAGCAATTGCCCACCTGCAGCAGAAATTGCATTGCTTTGCGAGCAGTGCATTTTTAAACGCGTAGATTATAACGTATTCAGGTGGAGAAGTGTTGTGTTTTTCAAATGCATGTCTGCCGAAAACAATTCCCCTTGTGCAAAATAAAATAAAAGTGTGTTTTCCAAGTTTACTTGGGTATATGAACCTCAAACCAAGGCAGTGAGACTTAAGAGCTGCAAGGTACAATGCAGGTACAGTCAAGCACCTCTCCCACATTAATTCTCCCATATGCAATACAACCTTGTTTGGCAATATGGACCTCCCTAGCATACGACTCCAAATGAGCCAAATTACGGATCATCTGCGGTAGGAGGTTGATGTGAGCATTCTTCAAGAGACCCCATCCGCCACCCTCCTGCATCGTACTTGTACTTGCGGTCCATGGACATGGTGCAGATGTTTCGCCATCGGCGGTCGAGGTTGCGCGTGGCCTGCTGGATCGAGTCGCACTCCGTCTCGGTGGCACAGGCATCGCAGTCATGCAGCAGCACCTCGCATAGGCTCAGCACGGAGCCCACGCCCGCGCTGTGCTTCTCGATGTCTCGCTGCAGTTGCTGCGCGTGGGGAAGGAGGCACGACAAAGTAACTTCCTGCGTCTCCCACCCCCCCCCCCCCAACCCAAAGAAAAGCTTTGTACGAAACGTAGCCCATGCGGCAGAAGCCCAGGGCTTAGTTTATCATTTAATGTTTTCTGGGACATCGGTGAACTGGAGTAGGCATGTGATTTATTAGCCACAGCTATAGCAAGACGTATTATGGATTTGGTGTGCCGTATGTGCAAATTAATTTTCTGGGTCACTGGCCCACAAAGATCTGGCTGAAATCAAGCACCAGGGTGTCATATGCATGTGTGGATCCGCATGGCGGTGCTAAGTTGTACGTATATGTAGAACTTCTTTCGCACAGTGCATAGCCAATAATCGGAGGTGCGCTGTGGTGGTGAGTGGCGAGGGGGCGAGCATCTCCCGCGCGCGCGTGCAAGCGGCTGACCTGCTGCTGCCCGAGCTGGCGTTGGATTTCGCGGCGTTCGCAGCTCTCGTAGACGAGGGGCCGGGACAGCTCGGCCTCGATGTGGCTGAGCCAGGATCGCAGGCTGCTCATGTTGCGCTCCAGCTGCTGCACGGCCACCAGCGTGTCCCTCAACTTCTTCACCCTGCAGTGGCCATGGGCCAGGCCGACCCACGTACGCACGCACGCCAAGCATCAGCAGGAGCCACAAACGCAGCCCCTGCGTCTGCGCTACAACCACATGCGGGGTGACCTCACTTCAGAGTCGAGCAGGGCCATTGCTGCACACATGTGGCCTTGGTAGCATAGGAAACGGCTCGAGATGGAGGCCATTGGAGAACGCAGCCTATTGTTTGTATGGTAATGGTTAATGGTGCGTGTTCGTGAAACTTTAAGGTAATTCCAAACTGAAAAGCACTTGAATCTGAATTCTCATTGTGAAGTGTCTCTTCACTGGAATGTAATTCCACATAGTCTCCTCTGAGAGTAAACACATTCAATGAAGCCTAAATGGTCTTTATTTAGTCTGCCCTCAAATGTTAGACATTGAAAAACATTGCATAATTGAACATGGATCATTAATAAATTGCACATTGCCTTGGCATAACTCTATATTTTTAAAAAAAACAGCAGTTACATAACTGTGTAGTGTGCTGCATTAATATAGGACATCACTGAAAAAGCCACAAACACTATTAACCAAAAATAACGAATGAAGACGGAGTATTTTCAACCGCTCATGATTAGTGTAGCCGAGGCTTAACAAGGAACTGAACACAAGCTTTAAAGTATGACGCGAGGAAAAAGCTTCAGAGGTGTCACACATCGCAACACAGAAACACAACTATATGCGTCACATCCAAACAAGAACCATCTCACGCCTGTCGGTGTCACAGCAGCATTCCGGCAGCTCCTTCGCGTCCCTATGAGGACAGCTGCTGTCCATCGTTAAACATCCAGCAGGAGTTACACGTCTGAGCGGCAGGCTGCTGGCATTCCATCAGACGAGGAAATCGAGGGCAACTCGACGCAGGAGCAGCTCGTGGTGTGAATCGAGAGCCGGCGGAAGCGTCCCGTGTGCGCGTGACGCAGTGCGGCCCCGTCAGCAGCTGCGCCCCACAGCCACCAGCAGCGGCACTAGATAACGGCCGCCCTAAATAACGGCCGCGTGACTCGTCGCTTGTTATTTTGGGAAGGCGCTGCAGCCTGCTCATAATTTGTTTTTTTTTTGCACTCGCCTTGCAACACACGCGGATGGACAGTGGTGCACCAAACTACGCGCTCCTGCGTATGCGGCGAGTCGGTCAGAGTTGTCATTGTAACAGGGCCCTTCCTCCATCCACAAACCACTACTTTTTGCGAGTCGGGGAGTGTGCCTCCTGGCTCTGGTGAAACGATGACCTCGAGTCGCCATCTGCTCTTGACCTCTCCTTGGCTGCTCAGTGAGCAGTGAACTTATTCAGTGACAAAATACACTTCCCTCAAAAGACGAGGCTAAATCGTACATCAGTCGCGTTTAAGATGTTGACAAATAACTACAAAGTAATAAATACTGAACGAACATAATTTCTCACGACACAAGGGTGTTGCTTTTGATTATGTTGGTGTTCATCTCACGGAAACATTTTAAAGCACCCGTCTTAGGTATGGTGTACATTGTAAGTCCACACCGCGTATGCGCTGACTTGGAGGTGTGAAAATAAAATGTCACGCATTTTTTTTCCTTTGACACTCTAACAATATTTTCAGAAGAAGTATTAAAGAGAGAGCATATGCTTACGCAAAGTGCAGCACTTATCGAAAAGCCTAAAACCGGTCCATTATATATTATTCTACACACTTATCTGCAGTTAACAGGCAAAGCCGGGCGATTTGCTATTTTGATAAAATCCACACGGCCGCAAACCTACTGGCCACAAAACCACTTTGACACTCTCGCACAGTGACTACAGTGCACTCCAAACTGTTGGAAAATGAAAAGTCCGCAAGCAGCCAAAGAGGCCGATCATCTACAAAAAAATACACCGCTGACGTGGGTGAATTGGAAGGCATTCACGACAACGCCAGCGTATATACCTGGCAGCTCACATTGTGACCACCCCACCACCCCTCACTCCACCCACAGCTCCCCCCAAAAAAGCACCATCTCCTCTGTAAACACAAAGAATTAATAGACCAACCGCCTAAAGCTTAAATGAGCTATTAGAAGAAAAAGCGAGGAGCGTAATTATCGCTGCCGCACGCAGCTGTTCACAGCATCGACGGGAGTTAACAGTCGGACGGGTGCAGCAAACAGCCTGCAGCTGCCCGAGGAAAGCAGGCTGTTCCAAGGCAGCTGTGAACACGACTACTATACACATCTGCTCCGTTCAGCTCCGTGGGATCGCACGGACGCACAAGGCGCTCTCTGTCGTGCGTCCGTGTGGCCGACCTCACCCCACAACTCCTCCCCCCCATCCCCCTCCAGAGGAAAATGTCGTCGAATAAACAAACGCAGCTGCTCCCTCGCGTCGTCAACTCCTCATATTTTCACAAAGCTGGCAAGTCCACCAGGGAAATGTTATCCGTAGGGCACGCGTCTCTGCCGCAATTTTCAATAACCATTAGAATTCGCGCGACCATGCCGACCCCGCCTTCATCGCGGAAGCGGAGGACTGCCGAGGGCTATGATTTTAATCGCCTGCAGTAATACGAATCGACCTGAAGCGCATCTATCGCGGTGGTGTAAGATGTGCGTCGTGAGACGGGAGAGCGGCTGACCCACGCCGTGCCGGCCTTCAAGGAGCAAGTGGGCGCTGGAGGAGGCCGTGTGCTCGGTGGCAGATGACGGAGAGCTCTGCATGCTGATATGAGCTGCCCGTCGGAGGCCGTAGGACTGCGAGGAGGGCTGCGTGATGCAGCACTTGTCGTAGTTTTAAAAAAATTAAAAGAGACGGGAGAGGCGGAGGTGGTGGGGGTGGGGATGTGGCACGCACGCGAATGGACGAAGTGCGGTGCTGAAGAGCGCTCAGTGTGCGTTTGAGAAACACGTGCTGAGCGTGAGCCGTTGCGTATACGGTAGACGATGTGCATTGTGTGCCTGCTCCACTCGCAGGCTATCCGTCAGCTGTGCCGCGCTCAACCTTGGCGAGGTCTCAAGTCAACCGTGCGCGAGGCGCAAAGAGTACAGCGGCTGTCCAGGGCGTAATTTCACAATATTCATAAAAATAAAATAAAATTACCAAAAAATACAAATACTAAATTGAAAATAATTAAAGCAAAAAACCCATGACGTTTCTATCGCAATACAAGCGGTCTTCATCAAGATGAACTATTTTTATTAAAATCTATAATTTATTATTCTTTTTTTTATTTTCTATCTACGTGACTTTACCGAAAGAACCAATAATATAAATTTCTGCAGTCACAAAAGCTTTAAGTCAAAATTTCACAATATTCACTTTCGAGAGTATATGTATTTTTTTATACATGTAAAATATATTTTTTTATTCCTAAGTTTTCCATATCTTGCCCTCATTTTATAGTAACATCATTATAAAATATCCACGGGTCTTTTGTGGAAGCCTCAGGTTGAAGTGTAGGCTATGCGAAGAAAATCAATAAAGCTGGCAGTCAGTGAGCCAGAGGCCCTGATACTCGCTCAAATACACATTCTTCATTAACCCTTGCCGATAACATATATACATGCATGTTAATTACAATATCGGTAATGGTCTTTTCTCTCAATTTTCCAATATGCCACTCTCATATTACATTCCTGTTAAAATGCATAGTTTATGAAGAGGTTGGCGAGTTTAATTGGATTCATGATTAGGCACCACTGTCCCCCCCCCCCATCCACCTACCCCCGCAGTCCGCTTATTTATAAATCTATTTACCCCCTGACCATGTGCCACTGAAGAGGATTAGTCCTGGGTCCACACACCTGGCCGTGAGGAGGTCCTGCAGGTGTCGCCAGCCGTCAGCCACCTTGCTCAGCTTGTACTCAATCTCTGAGGCTGTGCTTTCGCTGCTGGCGCCCATAAGGAGCCGTCCCATCTCGTCCAGATGCACGTGGTGCTGGGCGCCCGCGTTCATCTCCTGCTGGTATTCCTGGGTGATACGCAGCAGCACAAAGGGCAGAAGAGGCTGTGACGGTACTCGAGCAGTCGTCTTCTTTGACACAAAGCAGTGCAATCATTGATTTTAAGAAAAGCAAGAGCTTCGGATTGTGCAAAGGTGTAGTTTTTTATATATATACACACCTTTTGAAGTTTTTCAAGCATCTCCTCAATGCTCACGTCTCCGTTGTGTGTCACCTTGCTCTCCATCTGCCCGAGCCACTCGCACAGCTTCTTGTACTTCTCATTGAACAGGGACCACTTGTTCAGCCTCTCAGTTATCATCTGCTTGCGTAGTGACACCTGAATCGACAATCATAAAATATTATTATCTCCAGCTCAAAGTGACTCACGTGTTCTAGGAGGCCAAAGCTATAGCAGCATATGCAAAATGATACAAAGACAAATATCCCCCGTATAGCCTTAACAGACTGTTGGGGCAAGTGCTGTTCACGAGCACCTATGAAGGCCGGCACGGCACAAAAGGGGGTGGGTGGCCAGCACCACGCCCGGCCGCCTTTGTCTCCCTAGTAGAGATGTTTACACATCGCACCAGGAATTAATTTAAGGCTGAGTCGACCTAGGGGAAACCCTGGACCGATTAAGATAATCGTTATTGGTGTTGGCCGTGAGTGGGAATCGAACTTGGGTTGCCGGGTTCGTAGTGCAGCGCACCAACTGTTGCACAACCACTCCTCATGGTATACATAGACACACATAGAACACACCACATACACATCAATAGTTTTTAAATACTTGTAACTTACTTTAGCTCAGAAGTATTAATTGCAAAGCAGGGTATATGCTTAAGGCTAGTATTTATTTTCATAGTAAAACCGGGTATTATGTTACCTTATACGTTGGAAGGTGTTCTTATCATCATGATTAGGTCGGTGATCTTTTTTTCACAAATAGAGAGGGCGTTTGATTGTGTTTGTGGATAGTAATGTGATCCTGACCAAATATGTGTGGCGACGTGCTTCATTAACCCGACACGTTCAGACAAACTGTCACGTAGTGCCTAAGCGTTTTAACACTCCACTAATTACTATTTATTGTGTACATTACTATACTTGCGATAAGCATGACGTTTTGTCAGATCATTACCTGGCCTAACTGCAAACATCAATGATGATTCATAACGTTGACTACGAAAAGTACGCGTTGAGCGGAGATGATTTGAGGTAGGCATCTCATCCCATAGACACGGGTATGGGGTATTCCTACAAGCATATATACTTTACATTCACAAGTAGTACGATATTATTGCAGACCCAGATAGACGTGGTCCTCACACAGTCTTGGATAGGAGTAGTGTACTTATATTCATGCAAACGAGGCGTGTCCTCAATCTTACTGACCGGGAGGATGCCCTGATATCCATGGGTGGGTTAATTTTAGGTGATCTTTTTAAGGGGCCCACCTGCTGGCCGAGCTCCTCCCACTGGCGTTGAAGCAGCTCCATGCGCTCCTGCAGCCCTGAGATGTCGTCCACCCCAAAGTGCCGGGCCAGGGCGTCCCTCATGGCGGTCAGCTGGGCTAGCTCGGCCGCCCACTCCTCCACGCTGCTTTCCAGTTCCTGGGGGCACCATCAAGTGCACGTTGGGCAACTTAAACCTTGGCTTCCCTCGGGAGCGTGAGGCCAGGTTTCATACCGAGTTAATGAGCATGTTTCTTCCTAGGAGCATTTACTTATTTAAAAAAAAAACAAGTAGAACTACAATGGAAGACAGAAACCGTTTCCTATGATTGAATGGGCATGTGGTGTGGCACATCAAATAAAGGATATGTTTATTGAGATATCTGTCTCAACCTGGGTTTGTTGCTACAATGCCATGGCCTATGACCGTGCTCACCTTGCAGCTGACATTCTCAGATTTGAGGTCATCATGGTGCTCTGGCAGAGGTTTTGAAAGTTTGATTTTCAAGCCTCTCAGCTTCTCCAGTGACTCAGCCATTTCTTTCTCACAACTCTCCCACTCCTGTAACAGAGTCGTAAGAGCACAATAAAAAATACCATACAACATAAACCGATTTATCACGTAGGCTTTCGCAACCTACATCATCCACAATACAGGTTTTTTGGTTTAGATCGTGTAAATATAAATGTGTCGTTAAACCCACCACCACCCGACACAGCCAAATTAGTCATGTGGATTTGCTCTCCAACACACCGCTGTGCTGTACTAGTAACAAATTGGCACGTTTTGTTTACGTAACAAACCTTACTAATTGGCTGTGTCGGGGGGTGGTAGGTGTAACGACGCATTTACATTTACGCGATCTAACCCCAAAAAAAAACCTGTATTATGGAAAATAAACCGACATGCAAAACGCACCACCAATCCCATGAAAAAAATGTTGGTGAACTCTCTCAGACGTAACACTTATCTTAATTGACCACTTTTCCTTGAAATGATCTGCACTGTCACGTGATCCAGAAGGTCAGCCATGTTGTCACACCCTTGTATTTATAATGCAACGGCGAGCCAGGCTGACACCAGCACGCCTGCAGGAACGGCCCGCTGGACGGCCCCCTCTCCGCCAGCGCGCCGCGCTCAGACGGCACCCACCTGCAGAAGTGTGGCGACCTGGCGGCGCCGCTGCTCCAGATGTTTCCCGGCCGCCTTCCAGCTCTGCTGGAATCCCGTGAGCTCAGCCTGCAGCTCCTCCTCCGTGGACGCGTCGGCCGACAGCAACAGCTGCTTGCCCGCCTCCACGCTCACGATGTAGTTACCTTGCTGCCTCAGGAAGGCCTTCTCACGCATCTGCAGGCCGCGGGAAGACACAGCGCGATGCACAGGCTTCATCAGCGAGGCTTCTGTCCAATGTGGGGCTTAAATCAAGTGATAAAATGTGAAGGGTGTGGCTAAACAGATACTGTAACATTGCTTGAGCCACGTAGTGACGGACATAGAGAATGCTCTTAATTAACAACGCTGATGCTAAAATCATATAATAGGCTTACATTTATATATATTTTCATTTTCATAGAATCATAATCAGGGATCATCTATCCGCTGCTAGATTAAGGTCTCTCCAATCCGTCACCATGTCTCATGATCCATCTAGCTCTTGTGCACGAGCGGATCTCATCACTCCGTCTTCTTGCAGTGGAGAGCCTTCCTTCCATTAGCTTGTGTGCGTGAGCTTGCCTGGAGGTCATCAAGGAGTGCGCGGGCCTGCTGCAGGCTGAGCGACCTCGGCGGGAGAGGCTGCGGCCTGGCGAGGTCGGCCCATTGCTCGAGCCTCGCACGCAGTTTGGCAGCGAGCTCCTGGTAGCGCTGCCACTGCGCCAGCAGCCCGTCGATGATGCCTTTTCGTTGCTGCGCCCGCCGCACCACGCCCTGCCACTGGTCGCTCAGCAGCGTCAGCTTCAGGTTAAACTCATCCCTGCGTGCACACGTGTGCGGATTTGAGTTGCATGAGCACATTTACAAGCGTGAGTGCGTTGCAGCGGAAGGTAAGTGCGTGAGAAATAATTTGCCGTGTGCACCGAGGGCAGAGCGGTGCCAATCTCGACAAGTGCACCATGCACCCCTTTCAGGATCTTCGATGCACTGCGGATTGCCTCACCCTGCCTCTGCTCAAGACCATCTCTTTCTCCGGCTGCCTCTTGAACTGTCTTCAACCACACCGTTACCATAGCATCATCTCCATTGCCAGTCCTATAGCCTTCTAGCCCCTCACTGCCTCCTCTAAAAAAGATAAATGCTCCTTTATCCCCTTTATTTTTTGACGTACGTGTGTGCTCGATTTTGTACAGCATCTTGAGATGTGGTCACATTTAGCCACTCTATGAATTCAACTCATAACTGTAATCTTTTGCCATGCGTTGCACAGAGAGAGAGAGCAGTGACGAACCGTGCTCTTACCTATCCTCCACCTCGCCTTGGTCCAGGAGACTGTGTCCGTCCACAATGATAGAGTGAAGGATTTGCTGGCGGCTGAACATCTCCGCCTGGAAGAGCTGCTCAAGTGTCCAGCCCCAGGAAAACAACACCACACCGCATCTCAACAAACTTAGAGCTGACATAGCCACTCTTCTCCTCAGAAAAACTAACATTCCGTAGATCATGGCTCAAAAGGGCCTTTTGACTCAGCACGACAATGAAATAGCCAAGTGGGTCGTCTCCACACAGTCTACATCAATGATGCATACACAGTGGCGGAGCGTCTTCTTAGAACGTTGACCGAATGGGATAAAGCACATCTTTACTATACATTTACAACCCCCCCACCACCACGTAACACCCTTCTTTTTAGAGATAAAACACTTGAATCCGACCTAATCAGCCACTAGAGAATCTTATAAAGGGAGGGGGGAGATTGAAACTTGATTATAGCACCCCCTTTGTTGGAAGCCAAAAACTCCCCAAAGTACCTTGAGAGAGCAGCTTACCAATTTCACTTGACTGACCCATGATGTGTGTGTTGAGATTCCAATTTTGTTTTAATTCATATGTCTTGCATGTACTTGTTTAACACGACGCCTGTATCCAATCACAATTTTTTACACACGGGTGTAGTCTTGAATTGAATCAGGACGCCGAATTGGGACAATTCATCAAAGTGTGAGGGGTAGGGGTCAGGGCGGGGGAGTAGGCGGGGCTTAAATAATTCCAAGCTTGGCCACAGCCCCCCGGTGGGCATTACTGCAGGGGCAGTGCGCCATGGGCAATGGCAAGCGCCGGGTTCAGAGGCTTGCCTCGTGGGAACGCTGCTGTGCCAGGAGGGCATCGTGGCTGCCAGCGATTTCTGTGGCGAGTGCGCCCTCCGTGTGCTCCAGGAACTCCAGCCAACTCTCGCACTTCTCCAGGAAGCTCTGGCGCTGCAAGAGAAACGCCTGCAGCTTGCTGCAAAGCGCAGCGCAGGAAGGCGTCGACATGGCGAGTAAATATCAGTAATGTTCTCCAGAAAAAAGAAATCGTCTTAAATTACGACTGCATTTCTGTTAGATATGTGATGGTTCAACGCTCCATTTCAGAATTGCGACTCGATTCACGATTCGCTTTTTTTCCATCAACATCTTTTCTATCTCGTTTTTCTTTTTTTAACCAATTTCTATCGTTCTTTGTCATCCCTTCGCATTTCTTTACATTATGAATCATCAATTGTGACACACATCAAATCGATGCATGCATTGTGAGTGTATGAATAACTCCCAATCACTGCATAGTTACACTGCCTAATTTCTTCCATGAGATTAAGATGTATCATGACACATGAGTCATCAACAATTTATATCATCAAGCGTACAATTCACTGCTACACCACAAAAACCGTGAGAGACGGTGGCAGCCTGGTGAGGCCTTCAACCAAACATTTTTTTTTTATCACTGCTGACGACGAGGAAAACGTATAGACCACCACCGACATCCGTTCACTGGCTACAGGTTTTTCTGGAATTAACCGAGCGCAGAGGCCACGGAATGCAGTGGGAAGCAGGGCACACCTGAACCTCTCGCAGGTCTGAGCCGACAGCAGTGTCCAGCGGCGGTTGAGAAGCTGCAAGCGCCGTATGCTCTGGTTGTCCAGGGGAAGCCGGTAGCCCAACTCATTGAGCCGGTCCAGCTCCGGCACAAAGCCCCCAAATTTCAGCATCTGCTCCTGAATTGCAGACACATCACCCGTCGACGTGTGTCTAATCCGATAAAGGCAATGCGTTAAAATACAGCGCAACGGGGAAAGATCTCTTACTGGGAAGCTGATGACTTGGCCGGGGTATCTAAGCATGTAACGAGCAGCCACTCTCACCGTTCAATGGACTATCACAATTCGGGTTCACGATCCAATTCAATAATCAATTATTTGATGTGATGAAAATATCAACTGTAGTGGCTGTGGAGATCACATGACCCAATTGTACTCAATATATAAGAAAGGAAATCATGAACTTTCATGCACGGTATTTTCATGTTATGCATCGTGAGCGTAAGGATCAATTTTAATAGATGACTTGATCTATCTTTAAATCCCTCAGCACAATCATTACCTTGAGCTGCTGCATCCTGTCCTGAATGGCTTGCTGTGTGGCCGTGCTGTTCGGATCGTTGGGCTTGAGGACCTCCTCTGACTCCTTGGCCCATCCTTCAAGTGACTCCAGACTCTGGAAGAACCTGTTGTTTTCCTCCAGCCCACCCTGAGCATAGCAGGACACGCAGGTATATTCCATCAAAATCTTTATTTTCTCAAAGCAGGCAAAACGAGAATGTGGTCATTTTCAATGATGGTTGAGTAGGTGGATTGATGAACGCACCTGTAGGCTGCCTTGTTGGCGTGTCAGTGCCTGCTGCAGGTTCTCTAGCCGGAGAGTGATTGCTGCAAGTTCTCCCTTGATCCGAGCGGCCACCTTCTCATCGAGCCGTGCCCTCAGCTGCTCCCCGAGCTGTGACAGCTCCACCAGGGGCCCATGGAGCTTCTCCACTTCACTCTGCAGGGCCTGACAGGACACAAATGTCAACATCTCGCAATAACCACCTGACAGAAAATGACGTAAATCAACAAAAAATTACCAAAACATGAAACCGGCTCAACTCTGCAAGGGGGTCCTGGAGTTACAAACCAATTAAAATACGTGACACAGATCAAAGGAAATATTATTTTGTTACCATCTGTCTTGGGGTACAATTCATGTGGCTCTTTCGGCCGTTATTGCGCCGAGATTTGTCAGAATGAGGTACGTATTTGTATGGAATTGGTTCCGTTCTGCATTTTGCAATTCCTGTGCAGCGAATTCGATATGAAAACACAACACCATTTGACGACTAGTCTTTTATGAAATTGCAGTTACGGCATAAAGTACGTGGGGTTAGTCAGGGATTACGGCAGAGTACGCGTGTGCGTGTGCGTGCGTTCGTGTGCAAGATGGACATTGCCTGATTGATCAGCTCGGCCTATCGCTTAGGCTAGCACGCAAAACATCAACACGTATGGCCCCCGATTTCCAATGGCACTCTTTGCCTACTTATTACATGCGGGGCTTTTTTTCAGAAAGTGAAATTGCTTTTGTTGGAATTTCCCACCTAACGGTGAAGTTTCACAAAAGTGTGAAAACAATAATCCAAATGAATCGGGCCTTTGGTTTTTAACTAGTAGAAAATGAGCCAGAAATTCATGGCACGAATCACGATCCGCTCGCCGCTTTGCCCACCTGGCATTCGAGCAGTGGCAGTGCCACATCCCCGTCGACGCTGTCCTTGGCGGAGGTGGTCTTGAGAAGCTCAGCGCTACGCTCCTCGTGCCGCTGGAGCTCCTCCTCCAAGCCGGCGTGCCGGTCGCGGTAGGTGCTCCACACGGATAGCAGGGCCCTGCACGAGGCCAGAGCCTCCACCAGCTCCCGCTGGAAGGCGCTCCACCTGTGCGGGATGTAACAGTTAATGGCAGAACATCTGAGCGGTTCTCTGTCCGTTTACTTGAACAGAGTGGGTCGTTTTTTTTTATTTCAGTAGGAGCCTAGTACAAAGCATGAACCGCAACATGGGGGGTACAGAAACTCCGCGGACATAGGTTCCGAACGCTGTGCTCCTGAATTTAGAGGAAGGAGGAGTTTGGGCTCGCTGCCCCACCGAGTGGGGACTGCGAGTGGGGATTACAGGAATACCATGCACTTTCGTCTGGTTAGGGACCAGAGCATGGACGAATGTCAAAAATGGACGAATGTTAAAGCAGAGCCTTTATTTAGCTTGCAAATTTATTTTGGCCGGCGAAAAACGTACATGCAAATAACTACAGTAACTCTATAACACGTGCGTGCGAAACCTAATGAAACAGAAATAAAAGAAAAATAAACATAAGGATGAATAAACACTAAATAAATAGACGAAACTAAATATACAAAATGATACCTTGAAATATTTGTATTCTTGCGTAAGTAAACACTGTAGTATTTACTCTTTGGTTTTTTCGGTAAAGTCATGCATTTGTTTTATTTGATTTTATTTCTACCTGCGTGACTTTACCGAAAGAACCAAAGAGTATGGATTCCTGCAGTCACGAAAGCTTCAAATCAAGACTGTAGTATTATACTGTTATCACAAAAATAACTATGAATTGTTTACAGTATAATCACAGAAATAAGTACAGTATGAATAATATATGAATAAACACAAATATAAGAGATGCTCACTGAATGACTTCTATTCAAAGACTGAACGAAAAAGATGACACGTGGCGCCAACGTCATGGAAGGTTTTGGATGAAATCGGACGAAAGAGGAAAGCACGTGGACGAAATTTGTAATGTCATTTCCTAGGGTAATATTACCAATAACACAGTACTTTAATGATGATTTTTTTTTGTAATTGTGCATCGTAAGCTTTCTTGGGGTGGTCTTTGAAACGATATACGCGGTATGACTGTCATTCTTATTATCTGGTTATTACATCTGTAGTGTTTGACTTTACGCGGACAACTTCTGTCTTTCTTCAAACACCGCTTTATTTACATCATTCAACATGTCCTCCACACTCCACAGTATCCTGGTCACCACGGCCCGCTCGCCGTGCTCCGCCCGTCTCGCTCACCACCTTTGTCTCCCCCACTATTCACTTCACTTCTCCGCACACAGCGTCTTCACCACACAGCGAGTCCCCATTCAGCAACTCCGCACACAGTGTCTTCAGCTCCGCTATCGCTACGCTCTCTCCACTGCTGGCTATTCTCCTCAGCTCATCCGCACACAGCGTCTTCGCACACAGCGACTTCGCACACAGCGACTTTAGCTACGCTATCGCTACGCTCACTCCACTGCTAGCTATCTCGTTCACTATAACTCTGTTAACTCTGCTGTCTCTTCTCAGCTCCGCTTTGCTCTCTCCACTGCTGGCTATTCTCCTCAGCTCCTCCGCACACAGCGTCTTCAACTTCAACCCATCTCCAAGCTCTTCACCATTCAACCACCTCTCAACAACCCCCCCAGTTGACTCCGACTCCCGCTCTTATACCCGCTCTCATTACACCCCCAATTAATTAACCCGCATCTCAACCGACGCTCCGCGTGACCATCGCACCTGTTTCTCGCCAGACTTCTCGACGCCTCTCCAGCCCCAGCAACAGTACCAACCAATCACCGCCGTTGTTGATCTTCTGGCTTAATTGGCCCAACCGTTACCTCATCATTTCAGCCTTTGCACCTGGCTGTCCTAAGACGACCCACGATGTTTATGCCTTCTCCATAGGCCGACCCCAAATAACCCCACACTGTCCGTGTGATCATGCAATCGCGCAGTTTCCACAACACACCTTCGTACTCCACTACCCATCTATAAATATATTTAATATTGCAGTTTGCTGGTGCTGCGTTGAGCCTCACCTCTCCGTGACATCTCGATGAGTCGTTTTAAGGCTCTCGTTGCTCGCCGGGTGGAACCCCTTCGTGAGCTGCTCCGTGGCAGCGCTGAATCTGCCGATGCACCCTCCGTACTTCTCCACCTCTTCCTGCAAGGTCTGCGGGGCCACACCGAGCGCGGCTGTCACAGTCGTACCACGAATTCGGCGGCACGACGGCATCGCTTCTGTACTGAGGTGCAGCGGGAGAGACACGCACCTTGAGGTTCCCTTCCTGACACACGGTGGCCTCCAGGGAGCCTGACAGGGCCTGGTACCGTGCCAGCTTGTAGCTGTTCTCCATCATCCTCCCGTTCACGTCCTCCAGGGCTTCTCTGTAGAGCCGCCACTGCTCCAGTGCGGCCTGTAGCCCGATCTTCAGCTGTCCCACCTGCAGCAAAAACCCGCTCCACTCGGTGCATGTCCACAGCACCCTCCGCTCAGACACTACGTATGTAACAATGCGTCGTCTTTTGAAGAGCGTGTGTACAAAGCGATTATTTATACAAATAATGAGCAGATACTATGCAGTTGATAAACCTAGGCTTAGGGAGTGAATAAGGAAATACATCTGAGAAAAAAAACTAATGCACAATGATCCAAATTAGACAGTATAAATTAAAGCAAGAGAACGATTATTAAATCAAATCAATCACCCCAAACCATGACATTTCATCAACTCATTGCAAGTGTGAATGGTTACCATCATACACGCTTTCTCTTATCTGTAGCATAGTTAAACCAATAAGGTTATAACAATGTAAAAATCCAATCAAAGCCTCTAATGACACTGTTATATAATAACATTGTGAGGAATGCATTTATGTGACCTGATGGTCCACACTGGCCCAGAGCTGATTGAGGTCCTTCAGGGTGGACATGACAGCTTCGGACACCGCAGGGCTTCGGCCCTGCCCCAGAGAGAGCCCATAGTGCTCAACCTTCTCCACCTCCTTCTCTTTCACCCGCAGCTGCTCTTCCATGTCCTGAGGCCAGGGAATCAGAAGAGTGCTCGTATAAGGACCACGTAGCAACGGGGTTAGCTCGGCGAGAGAGGCACCACTGGAACGCCGTTTGACTTCGTACGGCGTGAAAGACGTCAAACATACATGCGTACCGGCAAAACGAAGAAAACTGACCTGGCACTCCTTGAGCGCCGTGCGGACAGACGCCTGGTCGCCGGCACGCTGGAAGCCCTGCAGCCGTGTGCTCTGCTCTTGCAGCCAGCAGCGCAGCGACTGCACACTGCTCTCGTGCTCAGCCCAGCCATCCAGGACAGCCTCCAGCTCCTGGACCTGTCAACCCCAAACATGAATTATCTACTGAAACGGTCAGAGAAGAAGGTAACGGTGCAGATTTAATTTCTACTTACACAGGTTATGTGGAAGGATTATTATGCAATCGATGAATCGATATTCGCTTCATCGATGAATCGATATTCGCCTCATCGACAAAGCAAATGTAAAAATAATTCACATCGGACAATAAAAATGAGACGTAAGACAGTCGATTATCAAAATGAACCGCGATCCCAAATTGTGACTGGATCATTCACGAGGCTGCAGTTGGAGGTGTGTGGAGTCCTGAGGCTTCACGCAGACTCTTGCCTTGTTGGTGACCGTGGCCTGCAGGAGCTGCCAGCGTTGGTTCATGGTTCCCAGTCGCTCGGCAAAGTCGGTCTTGTCACTACGCTTGCTTTCCACGTCCTGGCCGCTCACGTGCTGCATCGACTGGTTCACGAAGTCGATCACCAGCTGCTTGCTGCCCAGCTCCACTTTGTAGCCCTGCGATGGAACAGCAGCATCCACCGCGAACAAAGCGCATCGCTACTAAGCACTGCCGCACTGGCAGAGCAATGTCAATTGTACATTTGCAAGTATTTCTCTAAATTTCGATTTAAAGCTTTCGTGACTGCAGGGATTCATCTTCTTGGTTCTTTCGGTAAAGTCACGTAGAAGGGAAATAATAAAAAAATATTGTTTTATTTTTTTATTATTTTATTACGTGACTTCACCGAAAGAACCAAGAAGAAGTATTTCTCTAACACGTGTAGACGAGTGGTGGATGACGGGATGTCACTCTGGGAGAGAGAGTGGATGACGTCATGACGCGGGGATATAAGGGGGTACCCGTGATGTAAGGGGGGGTCGTCGAGCGGGGCCAGGATCGAAGAGAGTTGAGAGAGTCGGGACCGGGGTAGGGAGAATTAGTACCAGGCTAGGGGGGCTACTTCACCCGGCCGACCGAGTTAGATGACCTCTCGGTCGGTGCTGAGGGAAGGGCACGAATAGTCTGGGAGGCGCTAGGGACCTCCCAGTACCTTTTCCCCTGGGGAGATTCTAAGTTGCCAACTGTTAGGCGTAAGCCCTTATAAGTTCCCGGCATTAGCCCTTAATAAATCTTGGCATTCCTCCCCCACTAAAGAACTGCGTCTGCGTCGTCTGTTGCACCTCAACACATGTAATGAGTCAAACGAGAATCCGTGAAGTGAGAGTGTCTCCGTGCTTAAACACGGGATGGGCACTACTCATCTCTGGCCGTGGATATTCCACATTCCTTCAGTGGGTGCAAGCCTATCCATGCAATGTTTAAAATTGTAAACTGTAACAGTGTCATTGCTTAGTCGTGCAAAAACAACGGTAAAGATGAGATCAGGACTCTAAAACTTCCATCTGCATATGCATGTGGTGCTATTTGCAGATCCACTCCTCACCCTGTACTTCTGGAGGTGTCGCTTGATAGCATCGGCTCCCGCCAGATCCTGAATCTTGATCTCATCGTCCTTCACCATCTGCTCCATCAGCTCCATCCAGTTTCCCATCTCGGTCATCGCCTCTCGGGACGGAAGTCTCTCCATCTGTGCCTGGAAGGGAGCGGACACGGGCAAGCCATGGAGAGGCCAGCGACAACAACGTACATGGAAGAAATATTTCCCTGCAGTGCCACCAAGATGTCACTGAGATGAAGAAGCGATACATTTTTGCATCACACAAAAAACAAATGGAAATGAACCCGAATGGAACAATTCGTTCACCTTTCCCGTGTTTTCAAATGAACCCATGTTTTTATATAATTTTTGTTTAAAATTACATACATTCTATCCTTTCTCTCTACTCTAAGTCACTGCCTAAAGATTAGCCTATTGCACCACCTCTCTGTTATTAGGCAGTATTTAATCGCTGCTGGTGAGATATTTATAGTTTGAGGAAGTAAAACTCGAGTTTCCTCTCATCAAAGCCACAAAACACATCTCAGCCTTTTTCTGCTTGATGGCCCTGGCCTCCCTTGTGATCACGAATTCCCGTCCGTGTGCCCCCCACTGCAGCCGGCGAGCCGTGTCGATGTGCCCGTCGCACCTGCTGCAGCTTGTCCTGCAACAGGGGCACGAGTGCCAGCAGGCGGCACCAGCGCTCGTCCAGCTGCGCCAGGCGAGTCCGCACGTCAGCGACATCCGCCCGCTTCAGCCGCTGCAGCTGGCCCCCCGTGCTCATGACCGACGCTTTCAGAGCCACCCTGGCGTCTACCTCTTTCGAAAAGGTCTGAGGGGGCAATAACAGGCACAGTTACCGTCGATGTGAACATTGTTGTTGCAACATCACGCAGAGCTGTGCGCCGCGTGTCACTCGGCTCGTATACAGTTTCCCAGTTGAATTCTTGCAATGTGTATATAATTACAGTGCTTCGTAGGAACAGTTCAGTCTGCCTGGAAAAAATATCAGAGTGTGGAGAAACAACGAACCAGGAAATCTGACAGGTGCTGGCGTGTCACATCTGGGTCCTGCGGCTCGTTGTGAACGTGCTGCCTCCAGATATCCACTTTTGCCTCCGAGGCCTCGAACCACTCGGAGAGTTCAGCGCTCTCCTTCTGAAACCTGACCAGTTAGCATACGAAATCAAACGCGAATTCTCATGCCCTGCAATGACATAACACCGGCAAGGCAACGCAACAACAGGTGTCAATCTCTGCCACGGGCCACCGGGTGCGAGCTTGGGCAACGCAGACCTGGCCGAGTGCTGAAGCAGCGCCTCCGCTCGCTGCAGCTCCCGCTCGGTGCGCGCCGAGGTGCCGAGCCAGCGCTCGCCCAGCTCCGTGAGCTGCGAGTCGAGCGCGGGGCACGACAGCCAGCCCAGCAGCTGCCGCCCGTCCTCCAGCACCGCGTGCAGCCGAGGTTGCCTCTCCGCAAGGCTCTCCTTGAGTTTCTGTCGTTAACGATTGCGGCGCAGAGCAAAGCACGCACAAGTAGAGCAAACAATTAGCATCGGTCTTGGGGACCTCATGGTATCGTGGAGTACGTCAGTGAAACGCAGAAAGTCACAAAGGATATGCCATGCCCGTGAGACCAATGCAGTCACAGGTTTAATTTTACGTGGAGGTAAGTCAGAGTAGCATTAATGGCACAATGTCGGCAGCACAGTGTAAAGTGGCATGATGTTGGTGGCATGTTGTCAGTGGAACAGTATCGATGACACAGTATCAGCAGCGCAGTAGCAGTGTCACTGCATGGCAGCGGCGGTGACCTTGTAGAGGGCAGCACGGTTGGCGAGCGCCTCCTCAGTCTCATCGTGCGTCCCGCTCGTGGGGAGGCCACTCTCCATGGCATGCAGTTCTTCCTCCAGGCTGCGGCACTCCGCCTCCACAGAGCCCCACATCTGCAACGGAGGCAGGCGGTGATCACCTGTACACCGACTTCTCCGTTGGCAAACGCTTCATTGTCATGACGCCAGCGTGACGGTTAGCGGCACGGCACGCATGGTAGGTGCGTAGCGGGGAGGGAGACTGCAGAGCAAAGCGAGGCCGAGGTTGAGCCTGCCGGGGCGAGGTGTGACGTAGCCGCGCGCCAGCGAGGAGGGCACCTGCAGGATGCGCTCGAGCTGGACGCCGCGCTCGTGCGCCCTGTCCTGCAGAGCGGCGGCCGCCGCCAGTAGCCCCGAGCGCAGCTTGGCGTGGCGCTGCCGACTCCCACGGCACACCCTCTCAGCCAGGCCCTCTACACTCAGCTGCAGCCCCGCCAGGCTCTGGAAAAAATCCTGCGAGTGCGCACGTCAAGCACACGTCAAGCACATGGGGGTTTTTAATTAGTTAAATGTACAGTGCGCTCAAGTGCATTAGATGGCTCCCCCCGCAGGGCCCGGTCAGGGGTGCTGTGGTGGTGAGATGTTATCTCCCTTGCCTGGTATTCAGGAGGTCATGGGTTCGATCTCGACTCTGACGCCTGGATATTTGAAGCATGCGTGCTCTCCCCGTGGTCGCGTGGATTTTTGTCCGGGTCCTCCGGTTTTTCCCTCCACATTTAGAAACATGCGTTGAAGAGTATTTGGCTGCTATTGATTTCCACGTGATAAGCCACTTTGTTGAGCTATCATTTATGGCCAGGTCGCTTCTGAAAAAGAGCTTCATAGCTCAGTGGGCCTTACCTGGTAAAATAAAGATATGAACAGTTTGATCGTGTCCTGCCGTGTGAGTATACTGGAGCCAGTGTGGCCCGTTACCTTGTGCTTGTGTAGCTGACTGGAGACTTGCTCCCGGCTGCTGGCCGAGGTGTGCGTGCCAAACGCCAGCTTCTTGTTTCCCATATCGATCATGTCCGAGAGGTCGCGTAACGCTCGCTCCAGTTGTGCCTCCAGTGCCAGGTCATGGCCTAACTCCGCTCGCCGTGCCCCCAGCAGTCTCATCAGCTCCTCGTACGTGTCCTGGCAAGGCAACAGCAGCAGCAGCAGCAGGCATACAAACACACACGCATTGTCTCATAATTAGCTTTTGTGTTTTAACAAAACATGTTTTGGTGTTTTAGTTCTCAGTTAACCCCCTATTTCAGAGACAATGGCCAACGATGTACAGTAAGATAATGAATGTCCCATAATAAGCAGAGTTTGACAAATGCTGTTCACTCGTAACATGTTTTTATTCTTGTAGTCTACTCGGACACCACGCACTTTTTTTCTTCATGCATAATAACGATTGCATGTAACATCCGCTTAATTAACAGTGCGATAAGATAAGCATCCATTCATTAACTAAAGATATATTTCCGCTGAATATATTTTTTTTACATATAAAAAAATATATAGAATTTCAATGCAATATTATTTAGATTTGGCAGTTCAAAGACATTAGTGCTCTGTCACCTGCAGCCTGTGAGATTCCTGCAGGACAGCTGGGTCGAGCTCCTCATGGTGATCCTTCAACGCCGACACACGCGTCTCCAGAGCACGCAGGCCTGCCTCCAGATCCTCCAGCACCTGCACACACAGGGCACACGGTACACGTGCACATCACACACACCAGGATTCCATCACATGACGCAGGGGCACACATCACCTCACACACCAGCAGTCATCACCAGCCAAAACATAACCGTGCCCACACGCATCGCCAGCCAGGATACGTCATTTACCAATACGACGTGTACTGTTTATCAATGTGCTTTCGTTTGTAGTGTGAAATGCCCAATTCTAGTCGAAGTGCGTGTATAAATCGTGATAATTTTTAAGCAGATAAAAGGCATTGTGTACCTGTAGTTGCTCAGAAACTTTATCCTCCAAGCTGTCAGCCAGCTTCTGCTGAATGGAGCTCTTATGGTCAGACAGGAGCCCTTGAAGTACACTCAGCTCCGTCTGAACACACGGCGACAAGCATGGATATTTGAGGTGAAGTACGCAAGACATTTTATCTCGAAGTGGCACTGCATTTATTATTATTATCTGTTGTGGACGTGAATTTTGATTAAATAAAGAGACGGCTCAAGGTGGATTGGAGTGCTTTTGAAAGGTTGAATGTTATTATGAAAAGCAATATACACATTTTCCTCGAGAAGAACGTTTTTAATTAGAGCATAAGACCTGGTAACCTTGGACAATGCCCCCCCCCCCCCAAAGAAAAAAGAACAAACATTAATGAGTGCAGAAAGAAGTAGGGAGACATGAGCGACATATGTCTGGAATTAAATGGAGAGAGAAAACGAGGAACACATGAATGAGAAGACACTTGAATGTTAGAGGCATATTATAGACTTAAGAATAGTGAGTTTTGGCAGGACATGTCAAGAGAAGGGGTGATGGCCGGTGGTCAAGACAAATGTTGGAGTAGCAAGGAATCGAACACGTCCGAGAGGATGTCCACCATGGGTGAAAGTGGAGCGACGAAATCAGTGCTACGGCAGGTGTATTGCTTCACCGCAGGACCGCGAGAGATGATAATAGCTTTGAGAGACCGTCAAAACCGACGATGCTGTGAATTGAGTATAGCTCGTGACGATGTGAAATGTTCAAAAATGCCGACGCCGTGAACCCCACTTGCGGACCTGGTACTCGGTGACCTCTGCGAGGCGCCCCCTCAGCGCGTCGGAGCGCTGCTGCACCATGTGCTCGAGCGTGCCGAGCCGTTCCCGCAGCGTGGCCAGGGTCGCCCCGATCTCTGCCCCGTTTCCGGTCTCTGCGGGCAGTACGCTCAGGAACATCTGCTTCTTCACGTCCACCTCCTCAGCGATCCGCGCCACGTCCCTGTACAGTGTCTGGAAGGGGCGACAGTCAACGATAGACGATGTTCCTGTGCGATTTTTTCTCTCGCGGTTACTGATCGCACACTTGGCTTATCTGTACGGTCATGAAAATGCATCAATGGCTCAATTTTGAATGTGTCATTTTACAGATAGCACTGATTCAATGTCTAAATTGGTGTTGAAGGTCAACAGATTTTACATGTTTATTCAACAACTGCAGTTATGGTGAGTAAGAACTGCTTGTTGTTGTAAATTTTGATTTAAAGCTTTCGTGACTGCAGTAATTCATATTCTTAGTTTTTTCGGTAAAGTTACGTTGTGTTTAGTTTGTTGACCTTCCCCCACACCTCCGATAAGCACGGTTGGCAAAGTACGTTGCAAAAGAAGTTCAACATACAGTAAAACCTTGGATTGCGAGTAACTTGGTCTGCGAGTGTTTTGCAAGACGGGCAAATTTTTTAAATAAATATTAATTTTATAAACGAGCGAGCTCTTGCAATACGAGTAGTAGTACGTAGACGCTTTGTCTGCTGAGCGTCACGTGATCACAACTGATATACGTCGTGCTTTGATATACGAGTGCTTTGGATTACAAACACGTTTCCGGAACGAATTATGCTCGCAATCCAAGGTGTTACTGTATATATACACACACACATACACACATGCAGGTGCACGAAATCCTTACTTCCTGCACACACAGGTGCGCGTCCATCTCGTCAGGCGGTGCAGCAGCACTGGCAAACAGCTTGTCCTCCACGCCGTCGAGCCAACCACTCGTAGCCTTGGAGGCCGTGAACAGCTTCTGCTCTAGCTCGAGACCGAGCTCCACCGGCACAGGGTTGCCCTGTTTTTCCACGTGAACAAAGAGACTTTAAGAGACTGATGGGGAAGGGGCCGTTAGTAAGCGCCTAAAGGTGTTCAATACATACATACATGCATATGTAAAAAAAACATAGGCACATGCACGCAGACGCACACAAATAGCTTTAGGGCCTCACTAACTCCGAGCTTCCCAAAGTACAACAGTATAGAATCATCTTGTTAACTTTCTGTTTCATTACAATATCACATGCAGTGTTATTAGTTATAAATGATTAACAATGCTGCGCATAAAACATTGAAAACAAAATGTGCACAACACTGTGTGCAGAGTGAACTCCGTGCAACATGAGTCCATCGAGCATTGGAGCAGAGGCGAAAAGAGGGTGGTGGGGGAGCTGATATTTGCTCGATCAGCACCTGGAGGCCAGCGTCGTCCAGAGCCTCCTCGAGGCTGCTGTAGGTGACGAGGACGGAGTCTCGCGAGCGCTCCAGGGCCCCGTGGTCCACCAGGAATGGCACCGCCCCAGCGCCCGCAGTGCCACTTGCTCGGCCGTACACCTTCACCATGTGGCCGACGCACGCACGCACACACACAAAGACAAAGTTCCCCGATAGAGCTTGTAACAGACTGTAGGAGCAATTGCTGTTGGCGAGCACCTATGAAGGTCGGCATGGCACACGAGGGCGTGGGTGGCCAGCACCATACCAGGCCGCCTTTGTCTCCCTAGTGGCGATGTTTACCACACACCACACCAGGTACACATTTGGGGCTGAGTCGACTTAGGGGAGTCCCAAGACCGGTTCAGATATAATCGTCACTGGTGTCAACCGTGAGTGGGAATCAAACCCGGATTGCTGGGTTCATAGCTCAGCGTGCTAATCGCTACGCATACACGCATGCGGCACCCACTCAGAAAGTGTACATACAGAGTGTGTACGGAACATACACACGGCACGTACACGCAGCATCTGCAGTTGTGTACACGATCAGAGCTCAGACACTTGGACACATGTACACCCCCCCCCCCCCCCACGATATGTACTGAATCCTTACAGAATTAGTTTTGTCCTCCAGTAAAATGTAAAACTATTCCATTGAAATCTCTGCAACTCATTTATAACATGAAGAAAATAAACAGGAATTCACATCAGCCGCAGCAGCAACCGCTACTCGAGCTGCACCTGCATGGAGGTGTCCTGCTGCAGCGTCTCCAGCAGGATCCGTTGCTTGTTGGCCACCTCCTGGCGCAGCAGCTGCCACTTCTTACGCATCTGTCGACTGCCATCCTCTGGCTCAAAGGAGACCTCCTCGGAGAGAGAGTCCGGTCCCGCGACGACACTGCCACCCGCTTGGCTATGATGAACGAGAGAGAGAGAGAGAGCGAGGCCAGGTGTCCTCACCTTGATGTTGCACGGGTTACGATGTCACGGCTCTATTGCAATACAACCACAATACCTGGCTGATCTCGTCAAGCAGCATAAACCATCACATGAACTCTAGTCATCCTCGTAGCCAGCCAACAAAGACGGTATCGCACACTTTCAGATGCGCTTCTACGGCCGTCTGGAGGGCACTTCCTTCCAATATTAAGAAGGCACTTTTAAATCTAGATTGAAAACTCACGTCTTTCGAACAGTTTTTTGTCTTCAGTTTGTTGTCCTTCCCCCGCACCTCCGATTAGCACGGTTGGCTTCGTATGGTGCGAAAGTAGTTCAACATACGTATGTACATATATAAAAGACGTGGATTTATCGAGCAGTGCCCAGAAACAATGGCAGAAACAATTGCATCTCAGGACGTTGTACAACACACGTGGTGACAAGTGCTCACGTAATAGAAGTCATCATGGGACCTCCTTCGCCAGTACCACAATATGAGAATAGGTTTTCCCCTTTTTTCCGGCAACAAAACAGCTGCGTTGAGCTGAACCAAAACATCCCAGCTGAACGGAATTCTGAGCCTGTCATGCACATAGCAGTACACCGCTTTAGAATACACCATAATGACGAGAGAGACACATGCGGAAAGGCTTTGGTGTGTGTTCCTGTGATGCCGTGCGTGCAGGAAATACCCGCTCTGGGCCTCATTGCTGTGCGAGAGAAGCAGCTCCCCCTGGCTCGCCACTGACTTGAGGAGGCTCTTCTGCTCCGCCAGCTGCTGCTCCAGCTCCTGCTGAAACCCCGTGCGTGAATACAACCGGCGGCACCGTTCACACCATCATCAGCCACAATCAACGGAGTTGACTTCACGTGCGTTCCTTGATGCTCGACTCATTGCCCTCTCCCTCTCCTCGTACAGCACAGCCATTGGAACTCCCTCTCTCTCTGTCTCTCGTCGTCTCTCTTTCCAGTCCCATATAACCTGACTCGATTGGGTTGTCTCTCACTTCCTTTTCTAAGCCTTCCTGATGCAGACATCAATGCCTCCAACAATGATGCCAATTATGTATACAGGATAGCCTCAACGAGTCAAATTGCTCTTATTTAAGAGGATCCTACATTGGGATGATCGACCTATACCATTAATGAGTATTTGGCTTGTGGGATGATAACAGAGCACCTGGGAGAAAACCCAAGCAACGAGGGGCTAACACCCAAAACGCCGCACGGACAGACTCGGTGCACACTCAAGCAAGCACAAACCGTTTTCCTCCACAGTTAACGTTCCACTCCTCATAACTCACCGGCGGTACGCCAGTGGCGATCGCATAGAGAGCCTGCAGCTGTAAGCAGCGAGTGTCCGCGGCCAGGGCAGGTGTCCTCACCTTCTGCCTCTGCAGCGTGTCCTGGCGTACCACGTGCCGCGCTTTGGCCTCACTCAGCCACTCCTGGATGCTGGGCCCGGCCTCTACCGTGCCGTCGTCCGCGATGCCCACGCACGCCTCCTGCCGTGCGGGACACGCGCCCGGGTCAAGGAGCTGCGCGGGACACGACGACGGCGGCAGCAGCAGCAGCAGCAGCAGCACGGTGTGTGCGGCACGCAGCATCGACAGCCACGCAAAAGCCTGAGCTCTGGCTGAAGTGGAACACGAGGTAAGTAAGTATTTGGCACGCATTGATTCACTTCCCTCCTGGCACCTCCCAACACTGCAACGGCGATGGTTTGCCACAAATTCGGAGTCATGATTTGATACATTGCATCATTAACTTACTGTCTTGTGTTAATGTTATGATTACCCTCTATTTGCCTAGTTTTTACATATTTTTTTCTTCGCTCACTTTCTGTAAACGCAACCGTGAGCATATTTACATACAATTGTCCACGACTTGTCAAATTGTCAATTCTTCCACGCAACATTTTAACGCACGCACGGGTATCATGAGTGTACAGAATGGATTCTAATGGATATATCAACAATTTGTTTCATGCCTGCGAAGTGGTGCTGCACGGTCATTAACTCGAACGCTGGAGGTTTTACAAATAAGTGCTTTCATCCTCATGGGATGAGCACACAGCTCTTGTGAAGTTAACGCTTGAGTGGTTCTCCAAACTCGACCCTGTGGTGACACTACTTAACTTAGCCTGTGTTTCACTTGAATGGCCTTTGGACATTAAAAAAAAAACTGGCAATCTTGTCAACATATGACTTGTTAAATCGAACTTTAAATCAGTTAGGAATATGATTAACTGCAAAAATATAGTTGAAGAAATGTAAATCAGCATCATACTAAAGGTGATAAAATGTGAAAGCATATTAATGTCCTCCCAAAAGGTTTGGATATTTCCTTTACTTACTTCACATGATTCCATTTCATTGACCAAGAAAGCGACACTGCAAACAGCTAATTATGTATCTGTATCTGTGGTACTCTGTAGTTGCAAACAGCTAATTATGTATCTGTGGTACTCTGTGGTTTATCAGCACACTGCACACAAGCAGAACAGAGGCACTTTACTGTTTTATTTTCTCTCTTCGCAGCTGCCGCGCCACGACAAGGCAACTTTGCCTGCAGCAAAACAAGGTTCATACATCGCGTGCAATAATAAGAGTAAAAAAAATGACCATTACAGAACACTGCAAATTAAAGTCACTGTAAAATATAAACATTTTCCGCTACGTTCATAAGTTAAATAATTTAAATTATTTACCAATGAAGGTTAAATTAACTTTTGGCAACCATGTACAAAATACTGACTGCTATACACACACACGTGAGAAATCACTTGAAAGCATTTACACTTGGTGCTGCTTACTCATCCACTCTGTAATGTATAGGGTGGAGTGGTGGCATCGTGGTTAGCACACTGAACTATCATATTATGACATGAGTTCAACACCACGGTTAACATCAGTGATATCTCAATCAGTCCTGATGCCCCCCCCCCGTCTGCCCACCCCCTTTTAAAAAGCTGCAGAGGCCAGCATTTGGAATTTGGAAGTACAGTGAGGGAAAAAAGTATTTGATCCCCTGCTGATTTTGTACGTTTGCCCACTGACAAAGAAATGATCAGTCTATAATTTTAATGGTAGGTTTATTTGAACAGTGAGAGACAGAATAACAACAACAAAATCCAGAAAAACGCATGTCAAAAATGTTATAAATTGTTTTGCATTTTAATGAGGGAAATAAGTATTTGACCCCCTCTCAATCAGAAAGATTTCTGGCTCCCAGGTGTCTTTTATACAGGTAACGAGCTGAGATTAGGAGCACACTCTTAAAGGGAGTGCTCCTAATCTCAGCTTGTTACCTGTATAAAAGACACCTGTCCACAGAAGCAATCAATCAATCAGATTCCACACTCTCCACCATGGCCAAGACCAAAGAGCTCTCCAATGATGTCATGGACAAGATTGTAGACCTACACAAGGCTGGAATGGGCTACAAGACCATTGCCAAGCAGCTTGGTGAGAAGGTGACAACAGTTGGTGCGATTATTCGCAAATGGAAGAAACACAAATGAACTGTCAATCTCCCTCGGCCTGGGGCTCCATGCAAGATCTCACCTTGTGGAGTTGCAATGATCATGAGAACGGTGAGGAATCAGCCCAGAACTACACGGGAGGATCTTGTCAATGATCTCAAGGCAGCTGGGACCATAGTCACCAAGAAAACAATTGGTAACACACTACGCCGTGAAGGACTGAAATCATGCAGTGCCCGCAAGGTTCCCCTGCTCAAGAAAGCAATAATATACATGCCCGTCTGAAGTTTGCCAATGAACATCTGAATGATTCAGAGGACAACTGGGTGAAAGTGTTGTGGTCAGATGAGACCAAAATGGAGCTCTTTGGCATCAACTCAATTTGCCGTGTTTGGAGGAGGAGGAATGCTGCCTATGACCCCAAGAACACCATCCCCACCGTCAAACGTGGAGGTGGAAACATTATGCTTTGGGGGTGTTTTTCTGCTAAGGGGACAGGACAACTTCACCGCATCAAAGGGACGATGGACGGGGCCATGTACCATCAAATCTTGGGTGAGAGCCTCCTTTCCTCAGCCAGGGCATTGAAAATGGTTCGTCGATGGGTATTCCAGCATGACAATGACCCAAAACACACGGCCAAGGCAACAAAGGAGTGGCTCAAGAAGAAGCACATTAAGGTCCTGGAGTGGCCTAGCCAGTCTCCAGACCTTAATCCCACAGAAAATTTGTGGAGGGAGCTGAAGGTTCGAGTTGCCAAACGTCAGCCTCGAAACCTTAATGACATGGAGAAGATCTGCAAAGAGAAGTGGGAAAAAAATCCCTCCTGAGATGTGTGCAAACCTGGTGGCCAACTACAAGAAACGTCAGACCTCTGTGATTATCAGCAAGGGTTTTGCCACCAAGTACTAAGTCATGTTTTGCAGAGGGGTCAAATACTTATTTCCCTCATTAAAATGCAAATCAATTTATAACATTTTTGACATGCGTTTTTCTGGATTTTTTGTTGTTATTCTGTCTCTCACTGTTCAAATAAAGCTACCATTAAAATTATAGACTGATTATTCATTTGTCAGTGGGTAAATGTACACAATCAGCAGGGGATCAAATACTTTTCCCCCCTCACTGTATGGTCCAACAAACAATCCTCATGACTGACACGCATTCCTGTCAACCCCTTATCAATGCCCTACGTTATTGCAGACCAACTCAGACCGTATTGGTCACCCCGTGCCCTTATAAATATCAACGATCATCCTATACACTACACTATACACTACTACACACTACACTATACACTACACTACTACACACTACACTACTACACACTACACAATACCATACCTATCAACCCCTTATCAGTGCCCTACCTTATTACAGACCAATTCAGACCGTATTGGTCACCCCATGCCCTTATACATCTCACCGTTCATCCTACAAAGTCCCATCATAAGGGAGAAACACAAACAAATAGACAACATTTTTTTTAATACTCAATTTCCCTGTACAAGAATATGGGTAAACTGTATGGGTTGACAGGTATGGACACGGCACGGGGACTGTACATTATTATTACTCTTAATAATTATATGGCGGGTATTGCTTGGCAAGTGAAGTCACACAAGACCTGGGTGAGCAGTCACCCTGTGTCTGTGCGAGTAATCACGCCGGACGGCAACTCCCGACTCCACTCTGCGCGGTACCTGAATGCTGCTCTGCCTCTCCAGCAGCGCCGCCTGCAGCTCCAGCAACGCGGCCCTGAGCGTCCCGAGTCTGTCGGCGAGCTCCTCCGCCTCGTGCCTCGCTCCCCCCGCGTCGCCCGCCTCCCTCTCCAGCCACGACACCTTACGCTCAATCTCGCCCAACATCGACTGCAACAATAGCCGGGGCGAGCTCTTTATTCAAACTTGCCCTGCTCTGGCAAGCAACGCGGAGGCACTTATCTCCACCGGAGGCTCTCTGAGCAAGTGGTGGACATTCCACATTCCTAGGGTGGGGGGGGGAGGGGTACGCTATCCATAGGACGACCACTAGAGACTTCCAACAGAGCGGTATTGATGTTACTCAACCCAAATATATGACGAGTTGACTCATTCCTCCACCATAATTTGAACTGTATGGACAGCAACTGCAAGTCGAAAACAATAAGCACAGCACCACCAGGCTCAGTGGTCTATCCCATCTAATTCCACTGCACCATATGACCGCATGAACCCTTGCGGGGAAAGACAGGTCAATGCATTTCAATGTCCGGCGTGAACGCACAGTCGCAGAGCCACTGGGGGGGGGGGGGGCAATTAAATGTCAACTACGGTAATCGAAAGTACTTTCTCACGAGGATGAATCCTCAGTGCGCCCTGCACCCGCTGCGTCGATGGCACCGCTTGCCTGGCACTCGAGGAGCTGCAGTTCCATTCCCGCTGGGCTGTCGGCCGAGGAGCAGGCGCCCACCCCCAGGGCCTCGTGCTGCCGCTGCAGCCACGCTTGCAGCTCTGCAGCCTCCTGCTCAAATGTCTGCAGCGTGCGCCGCTGCTGCAAGTCGGCGCTTAGCCGCTCCTGGCACAAACACACACCGCCACGCGTAGCGCCAGGTCATGGCCCATTGTCACAATTGACACTCTCCTTTCGCATTATGCTTCGTTATTGCCGTCGGCTTACGATGAGGCTTTGGCTCAAAAATGCAGCTATTATCTTCAATAGGTGTAAAACGCACACAAATTAGGTGCCAAACACACGATTGTTCAACGTGACAAATTGCATCAACGGCGACACGGCTGCAACTGCCACACGCTACTTACACTAACCAGCAGCGGGGAGTGACGCGGCGAATCGGAGCATGTTGCACTTTCTACAATGGGCTGCGGTGAACAGTGACAGAACAGAAGGCAAAACAATGTGCAGATGCAGCAGTAGCGGAAAGAAAAAGAATTAAAATGCGAATTGAGAAAATTATATTAAAAACAATTTTGAAAATGTTTAAATGTGGAAAGAGACTCACAGAAGAGAAGAGGAAGGAAGGGATGACTTTGGAAAGGAGTCTACGGAAGAAGCTGGAAGCTTGGGTAGGGGCTGTGGTTGCATTCTCTAACGTGACGCGTTCTACGAATGAGTCGTCCTCTGCGGAACGCTCGTCAGGTGACGCCGCGTCAGGTTCAACGTTTTCAGCACGGCAGGTCTTTTCCACGTCGTCGGCTTCAGGAACATGCTCAGTTTCTTTGAAAGCACCTTCGTTGTTTTGTGCAAGTGCGCTCTGTGCACCGTCCAACTCGGGCATTGACGAATAACCTGAAGCTTTCACACCGCTGTCCGATATCCTACGTTGCATTTCTTTGAGTCTTTCGGTATTGTGTGTTAACTCGGTAATCGACTCGGAGATGGCACGGCGCATTGGTTCTGAGTCACTGTCGGGAGAATCAACTGCTTGCCACAAATGGTGCCACTGGCTCCCATAACCAAGGCGTGCTTGGTCAGGCGAAGTAACGCCAGAATCAGTCACGGCTTTTTCCTCATCATTGCTGTTTGCATTCGTAATGGGAAAGCTCTGTGTTTTTGGATCTATGGCACTACACTTTGCATGCACACCCACACTTTCTGCACAGGGAGGAGGTTGGTAAAATTCCAAAGTGACATCACCCGCGGGTATATAACCCTTATCTGGAAAAGTATCGACTGCCCCAATGCTGGATTCCTCAGGCTCCACTTCTGTTCTGCTAGCGCTGGATATCGTGACATAACCCGACGAAACCGAACCGACAAAGCTCTCCAAACTTTCATCACATTCCGGAGTAAAGACAGTGCAACCTGGACCTTCTGGCCAACTATCTTGAGAAGCACATCTGGCAAGTACAGTGGCCTGATTAACGTCCGTCTCGGGCAGGAAAATCAGCTTTGAATCACCTTGGGTGTCCGCTTGTTGTAGACCTCCAGTAGAAAATGCATGACAGATGTCAGCTCTCTGTATGTCACCACGTGAGTCTGGCTGTGATGCGCATGGCAGCATAAGAGCAGACTCTTCTCCCTGGTGCATCGCCCCAGCACAAAAGCCATGCTGCCCCGCCTCATGTTCTGTCAGTGCATCAGAGTGCAATCTGAGTTCATTACCATGAGGAGGAAGCTCAAATGGGTGACAGAGGGAGTCTGTATGTACGTGTCCACCAATGTGCGTGGAGACAACTCCACTTTCGCTTGCAGCAGCTGCCTTTTTTTCAGCACTGACTACATCTATGTCTTTAAAAACCTCGGTGCCTGCAGCACCATCATTCAACTCTTTGTAAGAGTGCTTCATCTCAGTACATATATCAGGAAGATCAACTTTTATATTATTTGGGTCTGTCAATGCAATACTTCCATAATTTGAGAATACACTGACATCTAACATAGCAACGCTTCCCAACTCATTTCTATCGGTTTCTACATTTGCAGAACTGTCGCCTTTTAAACCTCCGCTGTCATCACAATACGTAGTAGGAGTGCTTTCGAAATCTTTGCGGATTGAACGTGTGTCTGCATCACTGCTTTTTATTACACTGAAAGAATCAATTGCAGAATATTTGCCAACATCCATCTCTGCGCTGAAAGAAGTGGTAACGTTGTTTTCACAAACAATGGCAGCAGTGTAACTACCAGAAAACCCGTCGCTTTTAACTTCAGGGAACAGCCCGGTTTCTATGTTCTCAATCATTTGACTCTTTATTCTCTCCAACTGTGAACCATGAGAATCAGCGGGGCAAGTTCTCGAAACGGCTTCAGCCAGTTGCCGGAATTCACAAACGTCTGCACTGCTACTCACTTGGGTTTCATCACTCTCACCGACCGACCCGTCCTGACCGCCTGGTACGGGCCTCGTCCTCTCTTCTTCGACGGCGCTGGCCTGCCCACAGCTCACCAGCTGCGGCGACGCTGCTGCTGCTGCTGCGTGTAGATCCAGGTGCCCGCGAGCGCTAGTTTCACCCCCTGCTTGTGCACGCGCGCAGGGCGTGGAAGCGGCACCATCCTGTCCGAGCGCATGTGCCGTTGCGGCACAAACTGCCGCGTTACTCACGTTGGTGCCAACCTCACTCCCAGCATCTCGTGCGCCGCCCTCAATGAAGACGTTACCTTCTGCTTCCAACGAGCTTGAGTCAGGTGGTCGAGAATCGCCTACCCTAGTTTCAGACAGTCCAGCGACCACAGGTGAGTCCGTCATTGCTCCCCCCTCTGCGTTGGGCCATGAGGAGCGCTCGGAATTCTCCGCACCTTGCTGTTCTCGTGCACTGGCTGGCCCGAAGCGTTCACCGCTGAACAAGTTTCCAGCAAAACCGGGCTTGGTAGGCGCCAGCAGGCTCGTTTCACCGTCATTCTCTGACAAGCAAATGCCAGAATCTTGTGCCGACTCCGCATTGTCATCGCGAGGGTGAAAACCTCTGCCGGCCGTTTTGCCGCTGCATTCGGTTTGCATGTTTTCTTCTCCTCCTCCTCCTCCTCCTTCTGCGGTGAACGCACTTCCTTCCGCGTCGGCGCTATCTTTAACGTCGACGCGTTGAAGGTGCGCGGGATGAGCTGCGCCTCTCTCCGTCCGTGCACCAGTACTCGATTGCAACGATTCGGTCTCACCGGTGAGCACACCTGCGCCGTTGTGAGAAAGCGGGGACGGCGCAGGCGTAGGCCCGCCCGCATTCCCATCCGACGCAATCACCACGCTGCCCCAGGTTCTGGCTCGAGGCCCAGCCACGTGCCTGACATCGCCACCCTCAGCGTTGTCTGTGCCCAGACTAATCTCGTGCTGCAACTCCGCTGCGGCCTGCTCCCCGACATCGCGTCCAATTACCAATTCACTCGCGCTCAACAGAGGCTTGGACCGAGTTAACGACACAGGAAGGGGAGGATATAATGAACAATTATGAACACAGGAGAGTGAAGAGGAAAATAATTATCTCATATGCAGGTTTTAGAGAATGAGCAGACCAGAAAAACAGTAAAATAGCGTCCGCACGAATAAGAAGCCGTAAACACGTAGGAAGGTGCAAATGAAGGCAGTCGCCGATGAAAATCACGTCAAGATTTTGGAACGTTGTCTGATGTGCGGAAGCATCGTTTGGAAACTGCACACTCTTGCAAAGGAGGCGCTCCATCTCAAGGGATTTTCCAAATTAAACACTTTAACATGAAATAATAAGAAAAAAAGTTACTGTTACACAATGGGGAGCGGTAGTGTAGCGGTCAGCGTGCTGCGCTACGAACCCGGCGACCCGAGTTCGATTCCTGCTCACGGCCAACACCACAGCGACGATTACCTGAACCGGTTCTGGGTCTCCCCTAGGTCGACTCAGCCTCAAATGAGTACCTGGTGCAGTGTGTAAACATCGCCACTCGGGAGACAAAGGCGGTCAGGCGTGGTGCTGGCCACCCACCCCCTCGTGTACCGTTACCGGCCTTCATAGGTGCTCGCTAACAGCACTTGCCCCTACAGTCTGTTAAGGCTATACGGGGGACCTTTGTTGTGAGAACAACAGCCCCTCGTGGAAAGTGGCGCCTATCTTCGCGCATGCCGATTGACGGATGTTCGATGTGCAACACCATGGGGCGGAAGGACCACTCCGGGATCGTTTCCGATCCTAATCCCCCGTCCGACATCGCACCCCATTCGTGCGCCCTTCACCTCCAGCTGCTGCTGCCGCTGCTCCGCGCGGGAGCGCAGGGTGGCGGCGCGCTGCGCCAGCGCGGTGAGCTCGGCCTGCGTGTGCAGCTGCTCGGCCGTGTCTCCCTCCAGCGTCTCGTCCACCAACTCCTCGGCGAAGTGGGTCTGCAGCTCCAGCACGCCGTCCTGCACGCTGCACACATCCTCCTGCACCCGCTGGGTGCGGGGGGTGGGAAAGTATGGGGTGGGGGGGGGGGGGTGGCGGAAAGTGTGAAGAGGCAGACAAGTGAGGAAGAGAGAATTTGAGGTGTGCGGCTCCTTGCGTATTCAACATTCGCCGTCTTTTCAAAAGGCCCCTGAGACGCCTTGGAATGCTGCTACAAGAAAAGGGCGCCTTTTAAACGAATGTGGTAAATTACTCACAAAATGTCACGATCTCTCACTTGAATAATTATGAAGACAATGAAAAACATTGCATTTTTCAGTGAACCACATAAAAGATAAATGTAATTTCACACGAAAGAGTATTTGCATGCAAGTATTCCGATACACTATAAGTGGTCTAACTTCACTGTGGGAGCTGAGCTAAGGTTTGTTTGGGTTTAATATGACCACACGACAGGAATTGCACAACTTATTTACCTGTTACAACATCAGCCAAGCCCTAGGGCCACTTGTGCTGCACGTCGACATTGAGTGCGTGGCTTGCAAGACATTTGTACAAGTGCATATCCAGTTATGGTTCCATTCAACTGGGTGTGCGCATGCTACAACTTGCCCTCCATCCAACATGATTACGACACGGTGGATGCCCGTAATGCCTTAACAAGTGGAGGCTTGGCTGCACGCAGCGTCAGCTACAAAAGTTCAACGGATTCATCTCACCAGTAGCTCAGCCAGCCGTGCCTCGGGGCTTCCACCACCCGTCCCCAGCACCTTCAGCAGGGCCTCAGCCTCCTCCATGCGAGCGGCGAGGTGCAACACGGAGGCCTCATAGGCCGTTCCGCTCTCCCTGGGCCTGCGACCCTGGCCACGTTAATGACAAGGAACGAAATGAAACTGGGCCACACATTTTAATGAGGCACTGGGAAAGCAGCAGTCTCAACGTGACCGTTTTGAACGCCGCGTGCTGGGCCTGTTGAGACTGCATGAATTGAGTCTGGGAAAAAACAAAACAACCCCTGTAGGTTGGTACTCGGTGCAAAGTGGGTCATGCGATTGTAATGCGTCGCATTTAAAAAAAAAAAATCATTCAAACAACAGAAAGGAAAAACAAATAACTGAATAGAAAACGCCTCGGATAATATAAGGCCGTGAATGTTGATCACAAACTCGATTGGCCTCTCACATTTATGTTGACGATTGGGCTTTATATAATCGCTGCCGGTAACCTACCGTACAAATGCAATTTGGAGGTTAGCAGAAGTAAGCAAGTCACATCTTTAATAGAACGTTGTGGTTGCACGAGGCGAGCTCGCAGCAGGTTAAAAGCAAAGAGGCTGGATTACAAACTTCCAGCTGAGCCAATAAATTATTAGACACAAAAGCACACCTGGGTTCAATTTGTTTTGCACACGTGGGTCGACAGGGGAATGAGCACTTATTTTCATCAACTGTAGCCAATGACAACGGTGCAAACCGTGCTGACAACTGTTAAGTCCATGAATGCTTATGAACACAACTCTTGCTGGGTATTCTTGACAACGTGCACCATATATTTAGTGTTCTCGTGTGGACAAAAAAACTGACCAATGATGACGCAAATGAATGAGCTTGTGTTATTTCAGACCTGTGACCGTTTAAAAAGAGGATTTATTTTTTGATACTTTACCTTTAGAAGATAATCTTCATGTTCACAGCAAGTAAAATAAAAACATGTACAAATGAACATTAAGAAGTGGGTAGTGGAGATATGGTGTCACGTTTACCATACCTTCTCTCTGATAGCCATGCTCATCCAACAGTACAGGACCAACGAGACACAATTACTTTGGTATATCATTCAGAGAGTAAGAAATAAGGTCCATGCTGGTATCACAAAAATAAAAATGGGGTTTAAATCCATGCCTCAAAATGTCATGGATTTTCCATGTTACCCATACAATTCTGGCTAATACCGGCGCCACCACCACAGGATAGGACAGGAAGGTGTACAGCAACTCCAGGGTCTGGCAGATCAACATGTGTGATCAAGAGCAGTTTCAGGGTCCATGCTTTACCGAAGTGAACCAAGGAAACGAGAAAAAAAGAAATCAAAGTTCCATGCTGCTCAAGGGGCCACGGGGGCATGGAGATACAATGAAGACATGCCATGCCCTCATCCCTGGAGAAGAAGCCACAGGAGCCATGCTGCAGCCACAGTGTGCAGAGGGAAGTCTTGCAAGACAGTCCTTCAGCCACAGCCAAGCTAGACCACCCATGCCAACCACCAGCAGCGGGACCCTCGCTGGTACCTGGCTTGTGGACAGGCTCGTAAATGAGCTGTGGGTTTTGGTCGGCGAGAGGAAGCCAGCTGGAGAGGCCACCTCACTGGCCTCGTCTTCTTCCCCAGACTCCTCGTTGACGGGTGTCAGCACGGTGTGACAGCGGCCAGCTGTCACCTGCCGTGAGCAGCCCCCGGCCCCAGTTCAATAAGAGTCAACCACAACTCGCGCTGTGTCACGGGAGACCCGCCGAAGACGCGCAGGACACTCTCCCAACGACCAAGCTCTGAGCGACCGGCTTATCGTGCGCAACGTGTAAACGTGCGCAAATGCTGACCATGGCGTCTCCTTTGGAAAAAATCGCCACGCGTTTTCTTTGCGCATTGTGTGACAAAACGCGCGTTGCATTTTGGGTGGGTCAAAAAATAATTTACAACCGACGCGCACAAACACGCAATTTTTACAAAGCAATGCCGGAACATGAGAGCATCACAGAATTTCCAAGATTTTTTTTGCATTTTCACAGAATGAATTGCATCGGGTGATTGGAGGAAATAAAGTTGGGATTTCAATGGGCTTCCCTTATGTCGGGAACGGCGTCAAGCAGGCACTCCGTCACCATGACGGCAGTGGTTCTCATATTACTGGCAAAATTGTGGCGCTGCCAATGGCTTCCTCACCATGACGACGGAAGTGCTCAGGTGGCGCGGTGACGCATGTAACTCCATCTCGTCGTCGTCGTCGTCGTCCCCGTCCCGCGAGGATGCGTCTCCCCCATCCTCGTCGACTGTAAGAAGCATGGCCGCCTCCCTTGTCTGGATGAGCAGGTGTCGGCTCTGTGCCGTGAGCTCCAGGATCCGCTCCTTGTACCTCTGTATCCTGTCCGAAATCTCCTATTCCCGCATAACACAAAAGGAAGGGCAACATATTCACATTGGCATTAGCCTACAACAATGACATCCAGCAACCGCTACGGCAAAAGAAAACATATCAAATTGGTATTTTACGAGATTTTGTTGTCGAGTATTCTACTTCATAAATCACACTTAATGATTACGCACTAATGTTGCGCTGAAATCCCAGTGTAGGCTTTACTCAGCCTCATGATGCCTCTGTGGTCCATCAAATGAACACTGTTTAATGGGACATTAACAGCGGTTTTCCTTTTGGCAATGGATAGCAAAGCAGAAGTCCCACCACTGCCTCTTGACCATCGACAAATATGAGCATTGCCCAACATTCACTTCAGCCGGAAGACATTTTCACCGTAAACTTCTCAAATAATAGCTCTCCTATGGCCCCTGTCAGGCCTTCCAAGGGTACACCTTATGTTATTTATACAGTCACAATATATTGCTGATGCATACATTTGGAACGGCAAGGCTCTGATGTAAACAAATTAGTAGTCATAGCCGTTGGACTGCACGTCGCTCGTGTCATGGGAGTCTGCAGTTGAGTAGCGTGCCTCGGCTTCACGCATAAGTAGGGTTGCCTCCTGCCCTGATTTTCTCAGGATATTACTCTTTTTGAAGTCGCTGTCCTAACAAATCGATATGTCTCCCTGAGACATTGTTACCGCGGTTTGATCAGTTTTGCAATAGCAACGGTGGCAATCCACCCGAAGGCCTCGGGCCTCACACGTAGGCCTCGGTTGGCCGTGGCCACGCGAGGTGCGAACGTCACCTCATGGCGCGCGATCTGTGCGGTGAGTTCGGCGACGCTGCCCGGGCACACGGGGGCCTTCTCCATCTCGAGCCGCGCCTCCTCCAGCAGGCGCTGCACGCGCCGCACTTCCGCCTCCTGTCGCTCCACCTGCGCGTCTGCCTCCTAGCAGTCGCCGTACACGGCACAGACACACGCCGCTGACGCGAGCCCTGGGTAGCGCTGGTGCTATCGCTACCGCTACTTATGCTGCAGCACAATACTACTTTGAATAGATGATTTCCACCTCCCGGCCCCTCCAAAAATTGTTTTTTTAATTGCGTCGTTGGTATCGCGTCACGAGACGAATGTTTCCCTATGGAATATTACAGCTAGCAGTGTATCACCCCGTGACAGAGAACGGCTCGAGAAGATGACGTCAGAAAACTACTTCTGAAGACTCTTCAGAAGACCCCTTTGTCCACACTCGGGGCACATGTTTTCATCATCTGTAAATATGATTCGCACTGGACGTGTTGTGTTAGAGCATTTGATTCACAATCATTTAACTTTATTTAACTCAATCCTATTCAGAGCTCAACCGAGCCTATAATTCCTCCAAGTGTTCAACACTTTCGCTCCTTAAGTTGCTGAAGAAGCTCCCAGCACATGGCGTGAATCGATGGACGCGGAGCGAAAAGTCGAACACCATGCCAAGAAACAACACACAGGAGCGCTTGCACAAGCGGCCTCACGTTTTGCGCAATGGCCACTCGCGAAGGCAGTGGCGGGCACGCACCTGCAGGAGGCTGACTTGCCGGATGAGGCGGTGCTGCAGGCGGCTGGCCTCGTCCTGGAGACGGGCGGCGGTGCCGAGGATGGGCAGCGAGACGAGCACCTCGGCCGGCACGCGTAGCCCGCCTTGCCGATGCTGCACCGCCGCCACCTTCTGCTTGAACAGCTCCATGTCGGCCAGGAGTCGCTGGGTGTGCGGCCGCACGAGACACGACGCGCCAGTCAGGACAAAGTGACGCGGCGAGTCGACGTACGGAAACGTTCGCTCGATCATAGTATAAAACACAGGGGGGCGTGTTCCAAATGACCAAAGCGATGTGTACTGCTAGCAACGTTGAAAGCGTTGTAGATTAATCGGAGTAATCAATGAAATTTATTGTTGGCCTTTATATGCCAAAGTAACCTGAGATCATTTTCTCCAATGTAGTGTGATATTACACAATTAGAGCCAATGAAGACCTCCGCAAACTGATTTTCAGTGGCTACCCAGAATGCCCGTCCTGCGTATATTTCTGTGCGAACTCTCCACAAACCTGTCTGTGCGCGAGCTGCTCTTTGAGCGCCAGCTGGGTGAGCTCTGGGGAAGCGAGCATGGCCTTGGCCTGTCTCACGCTCGCCTGCAGTGACTGCACTTCCGACTCGAGCATCTCGATGTCCTGAGCAGATCCACGCCCCGCGACACTCCACTTAAGAACAGAAATCCCTCAACACATTCCACTGTGAAAATCCACCACCGGTCTGCTCGTGTTAGAAAGCTCTACCATACGAAGCCAATTGATTGACACGGTTGGCTACATACGGTGCGAAAGAAGTTCAACATACAAATGGACCTAAAAGGGCCCTATGTGCAGATTTCACATCAGTGCTGAAAATTTGACTTCAGAGGGCTCTGACCTTGGTGGCATCCAGCAAGAGCTGCAGGCGGGCCTGGAGGTCCTTCTGGAGTGAGGCCATGCGTTGGTCAAGCTCCGTGATCTCCTGCACCAGGTGTTCCACCTCGTACACGGCCGACAGGACGTCCACCTTGCCCAGCATGGCCTCTAGGTCCACCAGGGTCTCAGCCGACTCATGCAGAATGGTCTGCAGAGATGACCAAGGCCCCAGTAAAAATGAAAGTGACGTTAGTCTCTTGGCATTTAAAAATGACTGCGGCAGATGTGCACAAGTGCAAATGTAGTTCCTTAAAAGATGTCATGAATTTGTAAGTGGCAAGCAAAAAAAAGAAGACTGAAATCGGATAAATGACCTGATGAGATATCAGCTGCTCAGCGAGTTTGGTTGCCGAGCTCCAAACGATGTCGGTCAACGTCAAGTGTTGCGCTTTCTCAATCCACTTCAGCACCACACTGTGCAGGTCTTGGTACTCGTCAAACTTAGTGAAAGCCTGTAGGAAACCAACGACACATTCACAAAAATCTGAATTCATCCCTGCTCCGTTTGGAGATTATCACGTTTTTTTTTCTTACAAACACACATTCTATGATTTCGATTTAAAGCTTTCGTGACTGCAATGATTCATCTTCTTTGGTTCTTTCGGTAAAGTCACGTAGAATGATAATAAAATAATAAATTGATAAAATAAAATAACACAATAATATTCTCACGACGTTTCGGCCACAACACAAGCGGCCTTCATCAGGTGAAGGGGGCGAGACTGTCTGGTAGGACAGCGTTGTCCTACCAGACAGTCTCGCGCTGTCCTACCAGACAGTCTCGCCCCCTTCACCTGAAGAAGGCCGCTTGTGTTGTGGCCGAAACGTCGTGAGAATATTATTGTGTTATTTTATTTTATCAATTTATTATTTTATTATCATTCTACGTGACTTTACCGAAAGAACCAAAGAACATTCTATGATGTACGATGCCAGCACCTGCAATGTTTTGTGGTGCGTATGGGTATTTGTTGGAAGCTGTGCGGCCCATACCTTGGTGAGCAGGACAGAGTGGTACTCGGCCTGCCTGCACACCTGCTGGTACAGGTGTGAGAGCGTGAGGGTGCGCTCGCTCATCGCGTGGCCCAGCTCGGGGTTCTGCTCGGTGAAGTCCTGCACGCCAGCGTCCAGCTCCACGAGCCGCCCGTGCCAGCCATCCAGACGCTCCCACACGCGCTGCGGAAAACAATGTCGACACTTTGCTGGGAGTCGAACCCTCCGCTGCATAAGCCGGTGCTTGTTGGTCCTCTAATTCACTGTACAGTGCTCGTGGCTCAGTGTGCGCACGGCCAGGTGCTCGCTAACTGCACTTGCCCCAACAGTCTGTCAAGGCTATATGGGAGATCGTTGTCTTTGCACGTCCAGGCCCTGGAGCCCTCCCAACGTACCAATGCATTTACAGTTAATTTAACGGGTGCTCTTTTAATGGGGGATTTAATTTTACAATGGTAACAAGAGAGGAGCACTAAAGAGTATTCCAAGATAGATTCAATTACAAATACTGTTGAGGAATTTGAGATAAAACTTCTCAAGGGAAATTTGCGGCAAAAATACAAGCCCGTTTCTGCATACGTGGCTAAATAAATTCAAAAGAGTCAATCAACAGGACTAAATGTTGGTCCAGATGCACATGTTATTGCAAATGTTTCTTATAGGGTTGCCACCTTTTCCACAGACCAAACCCAGACAATATTCCTCATCCGGCCTAGGTCTATCAAAACGGTGTAGTCTATTGTAATGACGTTTAACACATTACCACTAGGTGTCAGTATTAATCAATTTTTAACAACCGAACATATGTGGCCAACTGTGCTAATCAGTTGTGGGGGAAGGACAATAAACTCAACGCAAAAAGCAGTTCTAAAGAAAATAGCTTGTAATTTTGATTTTTTAAAAATCCAATTCCCAAAAGAGACATGTGGATCCATATTTTGTTTTCATCCCCATATATTTTTTTGGCGAAAGCATGCCCAATGTCTTCATTCCACCGATGGAACAAATCGTCAAGGTGAAGTATTTACAACACTTTGTCGATACTGCACTTGAAATCTGGTCCATGTTGTTAAACACAAGTTGCAAGTTTTGGGGATCCTCATAAGCCATTTGTGTGGCTTTAGCACCCCCCCTACCTGCTGATCAGCCTTGGCCTGGGCTAAGTTGGTGGCCTTGTTTTTGAGGGAACGGTCAATGTAGCACAGCCCCTCCGTGATGTCGGTGATCTTCCTTTCAAACGCCTCCTGTGCGCTGCTGGCCTGAAGCAGGGCCTTCTCCTTTGCCTGGGCCTGAAGGACACACATGAGCACAATGAGTGAAAGAGTGCGCGGTCCCTTTCCCACTTACGTTTTTCATCATTACGCCCAGGGCTTCAATTGTTATTGAACATTCCGTGTCGCTGGGAAGCTAGAGCTAATGCGTGACTAAGTACCACAGCCGTAGCAAGACGTATATTGGATGTGGTGTGACAGGTGCGGAAATATGTCCCTGGTCACCCACCCAGACAGACCCGGGAAAATTTAAGCTCTGATTACGCCAATAATTTTGGACACTCCGGCACAATCTCGATCATTCTTAAACTTACTCTTTGGTTATTTCGGTAAAGTCACGTAGGTATAAAATACAGTAAATTAAATCACGACGTTTTCTGGCTGTGGTCTGTGGTTTTCCCACCTGATGATGATTGCTTGTGTTGCAATCGAAACGTCGTGATTTAATTTATTTTATTTTATACCTACGTGACTTTACCGAAAGAACCAAAGTGTATGGATCCCCTGCAGTCACGAAAATTTCAAATATACATTCTTAAACTTCTCAAGAGAAATTTGCGGCAAAAATACAAGCCCGTTTCTGCATACGTGAGACAAGGTGGGGCTGATGGGGGATGAGATGGGATAGGGATGGTCATGTACCCATCTCATAGCACAATCCGAATCCAGCCAAATTGTCAGAAACCAGAATGCATTATCCCGGCCGCCCTGCCTGCATTGTCATTTCTGGCCAGGTTGCTGGTGAAATATAGGTTAATTCCTCAGTGGGCTTTGCCTAGTAGAATAGGGGATGGTTTAGTTTTATTTGTATGTGTTTGGGTGATGTAATGTTCTTACCCGCCCCTACTGGACATCTGTAAAAATAGCTTTATAGGTCATCGGATTCCTCCAGTATAAATAAATATTCTGATTCTGATTCTGAACTGTGCATCAAAATAAAGTAACGGGGCCTGCAGCTCTTGTCAAACAGATGCTGCTCCGCACAAAGACACGTACTTGGTCAAGCACGGCCTGTAGAGCGATGGAGATGTGAGCGAGCTGTGTGGACATCTCGGCCGGCAGGATGGTGTACAACTCCAGGTACTTGATCTGCTCTCTTCCCGTGAGCTCCTCCACGGCGCACAGGTGTGACGCAGCCTCCTCGCGGATCTCCTGCATGGCCGATACAGCGCATTGAAAGGCGTCGCCGACATGGAGTGATGTGATCATACATACGTATATATATTCACATCTACATTGACGATGCTCTGTATTCTTATTACACTGGAGTTAAACATTATTCCTTTGCATGGTAAAAACACAATAAATTCATAGCAATCTGAAAACAATGTAAACATTTCAGGCCCAATAATGACATTGCTGAACATATCTGACAAAGTGATTGTTTGTATTTAATTAAACATAAAATGTTACTCGAAGACATCAGCAAACATGATTCTTCAGTATAACATCGTTTTCTTTTGTAAAAAAAAAAAATATACGATTAAGACGCATCTTTATCTAGCTGTACCAATAACATTTCTATCATTAACTGCGCGACAGTGAAACACGCAGCACCACACGGGCTGCTGGGCTGCGTGGAGCGTGCCGTGCTGCTGCTGTCACCTGGAGCCTGCGCAGATGCTCCTCGTGACTCCCACTGCCAGGGTTGTGAAGGAAGGCCCCGGCCTCCAAGCTCCAAGTCTGAAGCGAGCCCAGCTGAAGCTCCACAGCCGCTCTCTCCGCCATCTCCCTCTCCACTGACTTCCGGCTCCTGTTCACCTTCTGTCTCAATCTGCACAGAGACATTCCCTACGTGGATCTCTCATTTACAAATTGGGTTCGAAAGCAAGATGTATATCGCGGCCAAAACCATTGATGCCACACCTTGCCAACTTCTTTCTACCCTCTGCCAGTTGCCACAACTGCTGTGGGGAAGATGTATTAATTGAGCTTTAGCATTTAATTATGCAGCTTGTGCATATCATATGTAAATAACAACACACTTACTCATGACATTGTAAGTTTACTAAAGGCGTGCAGCACGAGCAGAACTAAGAAGTGTTTGCATTACTCATTTTCAAAAGAAAGGGGCCAATTTATGTAGTTATTTTACCTTTCATGCTGCCATTTTTTTGGTAGAAACACATATTTCCATCTGATATGAAGCTGATTCCCCAACAACGAAAACCATTCTTGCCACTACTCGTGCTGCAATTGCTGCCACCCTTTCCGCACGGTGAGAATCGGGCCCAAAACCGGTCGCATATACTTGTCACAATCCCTTATGTGGAATTTCTCACTCGTGCTGTGAAGTGTGAAACTAAAACTCGACACGAATCATGCCCGCACACTCCCGAGAGATTGCGTTCGGCAGTGTCGGGTTACGCACGTCTCGTAGCGATCCTCCATAGCCTTGATCTCCTGCATCATCAGCGATTCGTGTGGTGGCGACGCGGTGGGCTGAAGTAGGCCAAGGGCCTGCTGGCGTAGCAAGGCCACGACGGAGCACTCGCGCTCCACCTCGCGCCCGAAGCTCTCCGTGTAGTCGCTCAGCTGCTGCAGCTCGGCGCGAGAGGCCTTCTCAACGGAGCTGTCGGGAAGCCGCTCCTGCAGGCCGTCCAGCACCAGCGTCGCCTTCTGCATCTGTGGTGGCGTGGCAGTATTTATTTATTTATTTATACATCGTTGACTCAAGAAGCCTCACTGAATCTCAAGACTCTCTTTCAGGAGGGTTCTGCAAGTTTTTGCAGTTGGGGGGGGTGATGTTGCTATGAATAATTAAGTGTATATTTTCAGCATAATAATACTTTTATTTGATATAGTGTAATTAATGCTAATTGCATACAATAATGCTGTGCATTAACTATATATGAGGTCAAAATCCTACATACAGCTACTACTAAGCAAATTGTAAAATGAATAAAGAAATCAAGAAATGGCACCAAAACAAATAGCATAGAAACGTGAGGCCAATATCAGTTGCATTGTATACATGCTTTGCTATGGGAGGAAACCTAGGAACCCAGAAGAAACAGGGAGAGAGAACAAACAAACACCACACAGAAGGCACTCGAGTCGGGTATTGAACCCAGGCCCTTCTCGCTGTGAGGCACAAATGTTACGACTGCACCACCCTGCCACCCACGGGTCACCATGTGCAGCGGGGCATGGGCCTCCCTTGCCACCGCACAACCGCCACGTCTCCATTCAGGAATCTCTGATACTGTTCATTAGCACAGGTGGTAAATCCGTTCATTTATTCCTGCGAACTATTACACTAAATACCGCGCGCTCACGTTTGAAAAGCACGTGGAACATTGTTGATTTTTTTTTGCTTTTCGAAAAAAGTCTTTTAACACATTTTTTTTCAGTTTTTCTCGCTAAAACAAGCACCCAAAACACCTCTCCTCGTGCCGTCCCTTCACTGCGCGAGTTTACATCCTGTTACATTTCACAGGCGAAGGCAGACCATGCGCGCACCTCCTGGGCGAGCCCCTTCCAGCCACTGAGCGCTCGCTGCAAGCTCAACTCCTGCTCCTGAGCCGTCCCGCGTAGCCGCGTCCATCGTTGCCACACCGCCGTCATGCTGCGGCCTACAGCGGCCTTGCTTGGCCCACTGGCCAGGCCCTCGAGCTGAGAGGCCATCTCCTCCAGGGAGGCCAACCTCTCCTGCAGCGAGTTCACGCTCGCCAGCAGCAGCTGCTCACAAGGTCATGCACAATGCACGGCAGGTCTCGATTTCAACGGTCGCTTCGTGCATTTCCTCTTACAAGAAAGTATTAGCGTGTGTAATAGACATTTGATGTAACATGCGTTGAACGCATGAGGAAGCTTACATTGACATGCAAAGTCTTTTTGTCAATCTACGGCTGGATGAGTCTCCCCATGCTGCGCGGTTTGTGACGATACTTCATCACGTTGGCCAGAGAGGAATGGTAGAGGTTCGGGGCACAGATATTGGAGCAGAGGAAAGAACAGCAATGGATTTTGCTACACTACCCTCTGCTGGCAACATCGCCCCATCTTCAACGCCAGATTTAGTGAGTGTGGTCTCCCATTTAAGCACTATCCCGAGATCTGACAAGATCAGGTGCATTTAAGGTGATTTAAGTCATAAAGCGAAAGATGTATTTAGGAATGTGTTCAAGTGCTCTGAAAATGGCTTGATGACCAGTGCTTGCCTCCTGCTGCTGCAGCCTGCCGGAGGCCTCTTGGGCGGAGCAGGTCTGCGGGGCGGACAGCTTGCACAGCTCGGCCTCCGTGCCGTTCAGCTGTGTGATCACCTCTTGCCGCGTTTTTTGAAACGCCTCCCATGTTGCCGCACAGCTGTGGACGGGGTTTTCGAACGTGGTGAATGTAATAAAGGTGCAGTCCTGCAATCGCTTACCCGAGCCACTGCTTGGGGAAAGGCATTCGCCAGAGAGAATTCGAGAGAGCCCCTCTAAAGAGTATTTTGGTGAATTGTTCCATGCAGGCCATATATCTTGGAAGACGTAGGAGTACCCACACTGCACCCCCCCACTGATCGAATAACTGTGCTGGACACATTTATCGTGCCATGCCCAGGAAATCGAACCGTTGGCATCTGGATTGCAAGTCCATTGCGATATCCATTACACTATGGCATCACTCATAAAACAATATGAGTGATTCTGTATCATGAAACAGAATTGCAAAAAAACAGAATTGCAAAATTCTGTTTCATGATACAGTTATTTCTTAATTATTCGTACGCGGATTATCCAAGCTGCGGATTGCAAAAAAATGTGAAGTTAAATGTTTGCACGCACACTGGTGACCACAAAAATGTTGGCAGGCAAAAACTGATTACTTTAAAAAAAACAATATAAACAGATGACACATTCTAGCTCTTAACCTCCATTTTGCATTGGTACAACAAAAAAACATGCGTTTTTGTTATGCCGATTAATGCATGTTTGGTATCATCTGTGTTCCCATTTGATCAGGGCCAACCTTCTATCCCATGACAAATAAGGCAGTGTTTACTGGGGGATGTGCCGGGTTAGGTTACTGCACCTCTCAAATTGCTGCTGTCTGTCTTTAGCCTGTGTTGTAATGATCGACTTCTGCTCCTGAAGTGAGTGCAGGGTCCTCGTCAGTTCCCCTCTGCCCTCCTCCCCCGTGCTGTCTTCCAGCTGCGATGCTGCCTCGTTCATCTCGACCAGTCTGCTCTCAAACTCCGCCTGTCTGCCCAGGAGCCCACGGAGGTTCTCCAGACTCTCCTGGGAGTTCTCCACGTCCAGGCCCTCCGCGAGCACGCCCTGCTGCTGAACCCGTGACCCCAGGTCCTGCAGCCACCCGGAGGCGTCCTGTAGAGCCTTCTGAAATGTCTGGCGGACCTTGGCGGCTTGCTCCAGCGCCGCCTTAATGTTTGCAAAGGAAAATAAAAAAAAATCCGTCATTAATTTCTATTCAAATAAAATGCAATGCAATATTTTAACACGATATGCGTCTGAATGTTGGTGGGGCCTTTGTATTGATAACCATTAAAAGTAGGTTCATTATGTGTGGAATACTGACATTTCAAATCAGCCTCACCTCTTTATTGTGCAGTGCCCGTTGACATAGCTCATGCAGTTGCTGGAGCTCGGCGAGTTTACGCTCCATGTCCCTGGGCACGGGCTCGCTCGCCTCGGCATACCGCTGGGCAGCGCGACTGCTCAGGGCCGACATGATGCGCAGCCGGGACTGCATCTCCTCCCGCAGAAGCTGAAGCTTCCTGATCTCCTCCTGCACGGTGGCTGTCTTCAGGCCCATGGCAAGCGGCTTCTGCAGGTCCTTTGCGTTCTCCTGGAGCCACCGTATCAGGAGGTCGATCTCGGACTGGAAGTCTTGGCACTGGATGAGCCTGGCCTCGCAGTCGAGAGCGCACATTCCGAGTCCACTCTGCAGGGAGTGCAGCGTCTCTTGCCAAACTTGAGTTTGCTGATTCACCGTCTCCTGTGTCAGGTCGTCCAACTCCGCGATGAAATTTTGTGCCTGCTCCCTCGTCTGCTGCAGCAACGCCTGTGCTTCCTGCAGCCTGCTGGAGAGCGCACGGTAGCGTTTAAGCTTCTCTTCCACTGGCGTCGTTTCCTGGTCAACTTGCTCCAACTCCAGGTGAATAGCCTCCAGGTGTCTCTCGAGCATCTCCACTGTGGCCTGATAACGCTGACGCGATGCCACCGCCTCCTGCATCTCCTCCAACTTGCACTCCACCTGTCGAGCTAACCGCTGGTAGAGACTCGTCACCCCCACCATCTCGTCCGGCAGCCATGGCTGGCCAGTGCTGCTCAGACCCTCTTTCTTTTGTTTGAGGTGATCGACGGACGGCCGGATCTCGGCGACTTTAGTCTGCAAGGCTTTGTACTGCTCGAGCTTACTTGTCGTTTCATCTGCAGGGAGAGACACTGAGTCTTTGCTTAGAGTTTGAAGCTGCTGCTCAATTTCTTCAACGGAATTTCTCACCAATTCCATGAGGGCAGAATATTCCTTGCGGCTCGCCAAGGCCTCCTGCACACACTCGCACCTTTCTCGCGTGAGTGCAACAACCACTTTGAAGTGAGTAGGAAGGCTTGCCATCTTCTCCACGAGGAAGGAGTGGTCAAACTCATTTAGCGATTCAATCATTTCCTGGCCACTCCTTTGGATAGAGAGCAAAAGGTTTTCATTCTGAGGCACTTCGGAGAGTATTTGCTGGTACTTCTCAATTTGAGCGTTCAGCTCAAAGTCCAAGCACATTAGACTGACTTCAGGGAAGGTCACAATGTCAGCCTGCTTCAACCACTGGCTCACCTTGTCCAGGTCTGCCTTGAAACGCGTTCTCAAATGCAAACATTTTTCCAGCTCCTGCAACCTTTGCGTAGACTTGAGCACCAACGAATCGTACTGTTTTTGCAAATCTCGCAGTCCCATCTCCAACTCGGGCTTCTCCGACTCACCATCAGCCAATAGCTCCCTGTTCATTGACCAGAGAGCTGTGAGCTCGGACTGGTAGACTTTCAAGCTGCTGTGCATGCTCTTGCAAACCTGCAACTGCTTGCTAATGTCCTGCGGCATCAGTGCCACGTGGTCTTCCGCACTCAGTTTTTTCTCCGCTTGTTGCAGCCAATATTGCGATTGCTGAATGAGCCGGAAAAACTGAGCCTGATCTGATATCTTCTTCTGCAGCTGTCTGCGACAGAGCGTCGCAGCTTCCATTGCTCCATTCATGGACTGTTGGGAATCCACCAATGTCTTTTCCAGCCTCAGCCTTTCGATTTTACCCAGGTTGCCAAGCAGCATTTCAGCATCCTTTAGAACAGTACTCATTTCCAGGAGCTTACCCTCGATTTCTGCGTTCATTTCTGCGTGCCTCTTGAGCAGTGTGTGGACAATATCAGACTGGGGGGCTTCGGAGGCAGCCTTCAAGAGTTCCCCAAGGTGCTCCCGCTGGCTCAAGAACCAGGTCATATGCTCAAGCAGCAGACAGTCACATCGCTCCATTTCCTCCAGAGCAGCCACCGACACCTGGATCCTGCGTTCCACCTGGGCAGTAAGCTGCGCCCAGCACTCTTCCGCGTGGGATGTCTGCTCACGCACGAGCTCCCGATCTTCCATGCTCAGGTGCTCCACCACCCTCTGCCTCTGCTGCTTCACTTTATCCAGGCTCCGCTGGTGTCTCTGCATCTTCTCTGCCAGCTGCCCCAGGGCTTCCAGGTGTGCAGCGGTGCTGTCTGTGTCAGCCCTGCAAAAAAAAAAAACAACCCGTGTTATGTAAACTGAGGCCCCACGTGACATCCTGGTTGTTGTTCTAAGAATACTTTAAGGTTGAGGTGATGCCACCAATCACTGTTGCATTAATATGAGTCAAAACAGAATGGACAAGCAATGCACTCCGATGCATTTCACCACCCATAGAGATGCAGCACCAGTACTGTTAATTGTCATGTCCCTGTAGAGCTTAACATTTCCCTGGCAGTGGTGTGCAAACACCACTGCCAAAAATGTCTTCAAACACCACTGTAAATATCTCTACATCAATCAATATCACTGCCTTACATTACACCAGGGGCGAACCTATTTTCATACTGAGTGCCAAATTAGGACTTTAAATACCTTTAGTGGGTCATAGATTAGTTAACACTGAATTTTTATCACGATAGAACTTTAATACATTGACTGTGCACTACTTTCAAGCCTAGCTGGTATAAATGAGCTTGCTAAAACTAGAAATACAGTCTTTCCACGTCTAAAACATACCCTCTAGAATGGCTAAGATGCTTGCAGTTTCAAAGTGGAAGGCCATATGCAATTAAATCGCAGTTCCCCAAAGTATGAATCGCGTGGCTGCTTAAGGTCCCAGCGAGTGCCTCATGGCACCAGCGAACTCACCTGGCCAGGACATCCCACTCCTTCGCGAGGGTGTCCAGCAGCTCCTGCATCTCCAGCACGGCACGGCGGTACACGCTCGTCCTCTCCGCGTCCCGCTGTCGCCGCACGCACATCTCGCCCGCACACACGCACAGCTCGTGCCACCGCGCGCGCACGTCTTCCAGGACGCCGTGCTCGGGGGAATCCCGCCCGTCCGTCAGCGCGGAGACGCGCTCCGACAGGGCGAGCAGGGCCGCCTCCTTCGCCAGCACTTGCTCGGTGAACGTCTGCGAAGTCCGACACAAGAGCGCCGACCCTTCCCTCTGTCAGTGCGACTCCGATATCGCAGAACAAGGCAATGGTGGGTGAACGTTTTGGGTAACGGCGCATCGGAGTACGGCAGCCAGAGACTCACCTCGTCCACTTAAGGTGCAAATGCACAGAATCTGCACAATACCCGTTTCCACAGTAAATGTACATGCGGTGTATTCAAATGCGGCAGCATCTCAAGACACTGTAATGAATAAATAATACAATGCACCTATTTAAAATGTCTTTAAAAGCAGGCGGACTCGGGTGTACCGTGAAACATCGGCTAGCCACAAGGGTGCACCAGAGCCTCACCTGTGCCTGAGCGAGCTTGCTCTGTGCTCGTTTCCCCTCCAACTCGCTGGGCTGGCTTTGCAGGCTGATGAGCGCCTCCTCCGCATCCGCCAGCCAGCTCCGCAGCTCCGCCCTGCCTTGCTCCACCTCCTCCCAGTGCCGCACCACCTGATGGCGGCTCACCAGCACGTCCTCCAGCTGCGTCGACGCACGTCCACGCATCATCATCATCATCATCGTCATCATCGTCTCCGACGGTACTGCCGCATGGCACGGACGCAATCGCGCTACTGTGCATCACCGGTGTGTTCCGTGATTTTAGTTAAAGGCGTTATCACGAGTTGATTAATTGATTCTTATGCTCAGGATACATGCATTGAATGGTGTGTGTGAGAGTGCAATGTTTACAAGTATGCGTGCATGTGATATGCTAATGTTGTCAAAAAAGACTCGGATGCACGAGACAAAACCTAAGAAACAGTAACAAAACGAAAATGACCCTGAATCAAGCAAATTGATCGACACTGCATTCCTAATGTAAATATAGCACGACAAAACACTCTACGTTCTGAAGTGATCATACATTTTGTCTAATACATTGCTACTACCGCATTGTTCCAGCTGGTTCATTTCACTGGCTAAACGATTCATCGAAGGCTTGTTGGAATTTCTGTTAAACCGCAGGCGCTGCAGGCAAACACCAACATCCCGCCACCAGCACGAGCTGCGGCCAGCGCGTCCGCGCGCCGGCCTGTCCCCGCAGCGGGAGCCACCCAGACGAGTTCACGCCTGCTCACCTGCAGCCCGGCCTGCCGGATGTGAGCGGCCGCTTGCTGCGTGACCTCGTCGGACGGCTCGGACAGGGAGGACAGCAGCTGCAGGTACGTGGCACCTTGCTCCTGCAGCGTGCGCACGTCCCTTGCCTGGGCAGCCGCACGTTCACACACGCACGTGCTGTCACCGCAGCCTCCGAAGCGGGAAAATCACGACTCAAGCTTCATGGAGCGCAAGCGCGAGGTGGTGTGTACCTGGGCGTGTGCCTGCTCGAGCGACAGGGCCGGGTCTCTCTGCAGGGTGCCGCTCTCCTGGGCGGCCGTGTCGAGCCAGCTGTTGGCCTGCTGCAGGGTGTCCTCGTAGCTGGCCCGGCTCTGGAGCTCGCGCTCCAGGCTCTGGTGCACCTGCAGCGCGCCAGCAAGAATGACGACGCCGCTTGTAAACATCGGAACGCCGACATCAAGATCGAGAAGTCATCACAGCCAAAGTTGTTGTTATTTATTGTGTAAACAAAACGCACATACATACAGACAAATGCTGCCATGACTCTCCCCCCCCCCCCCCCCACACATCTCTCCCACTGACTTAAGGCCTTTCTGCTGGGACTCTGATCAAAGGCAAGAGTTATAGAGGGCAGAGAGGGAGGTGAAATTACATTATGGTAGAAGTGCATATAAAGACACTTCAGAGAGCCTGAGGCCGTCATGTGCAGAAACAAAGCGGAAGATCCTGAGCCTGGACTTGCATCTCAGAGGGTTAGCGCAGTGCAGACAGCAAGAGGAAGACAATCAGAGACAACGGGAGCAGCAGCAGCAGAAAAAGCAACCTCCTCTCCAGTAGAGGATTGTCAACAGTTTTGACCAAAGGCTGGAGCTCATGTGAAGGGGAGTAGACCACAGCACGTGCGTCCAGTGTACCGTGTCGGCGGTGGTGCACACAGCGTGGAAGCTGCTCTCGATCGCCTGCACATTGCCCTGCACGTGCTGCCGGAGGCGTGGGCCATTGCGCTCCCCCCCGCTTGTCACCAGCTGCTCGCCCTTGCTCTTCAGCTGCTCCAGCCGCTGCTCGAAGCCCACGATCTCCTCCATGAGCGCCTAAGTGGGACCACAGTGCACACCCTCTACGTTACAGTCTTAGGTATGCGTGCAAGCCAATACACTGCTGGATTAGGCGCCTCTAACACTGTAGGGGTCGTGGTGGTTATTTGACCAGACTGCACCACGCTGTCCAGCACGGGTTGTTGGGTGTGTAGATGTCCAAAATGGCAATGGATTTTGCTGAACCATCCTCTGCTGCTGACATGGGCCATGGCACTTGTTTTATACTTGGTGGTCCCACATCCAGACAGTATCGAGGTTTAACTCTGCTTAGCTTTGAAAACCTGGTCATCGGCAGCAGCAGCTGCCTATATCTACTGAGTGGTACTCAGTAAATATTTAACAGTTGACCCCAATGTCCAGCATTTGGTTACATTTCCATGGTTTTGAGTATCGATTTGATGCAATAATATTTTTGGTATAATTTTTACTTCACGTTGATATTATTTGTATTTTCTTCTGTTTTGTTTTTATTACGTTTTTATAACTCCATTGTCCTCCAATCTAACATAACCGTATCATATTATGTATAATTTACATATTACATAGATACATTATTTTTGCGTCATTGCACCACCAGAGAGATGGTGGAATTTCCATCACTGGTTCAAGGCCGCCAATGGAGATGAGCAACACCCCTTTCTTATACGAGAATGTGGGGCGTACCCTTTGACCTTCATTCATTTACCGACACTTTCACATGTGCATCGGAAGCCACCGCAGACACAAGCGTCTCGTTAAATGAAATCAACCAGGCAGGGCATCGTCCGACATCGGCAAAACCAAACGGCGTTGTGAGAATACGCGAGCGAGAGAGCGACCCGGGCTGGGCGCTGGTGGGCCACCTTGTGCTGGGCCATGTGCTGTGTGGTGCCCTCCAGCGTGGCGCCGGGAATGGTGGTGGGAGCGAGCAACCTCCCGGACACGTGCAGGAGCCACTCCTCCAGCGCTTGCTGCAGGCCACGGTATTCCTCGTGCTGCCTCAGCCACGCCTCGGCATCCTCCACGTAGCGCTGGGTCGACACGCAAGGGGACGGCGTTGGCGCAGCTTCTCGTGTTCCCTTCCCCCGCGTTCACAAACCACCGCCGAGGTGACGGCGTTGGACCGGACACGGATTCCGTGCGCCGATGAAGGTGCCGCTGAGCTTGACGAACGCTCAACCTACCTTGCTGATTTCTCGGATCTCTTCAAATTCCCCCTGCAGGTCCAGGAGGCTCTGCCCGATGGAAGGGTCCGCAGTGAACTCCTGCACCGCGTGGCCTTTTTCGATGAGCGAGGCCACCGCGGCCTCGTGCGAGAGGATCGCCTGCATTATACTCTACAGGGGAGGTGATTGGAAGAGCACAGTGTGTTATATATATATGTAGGATCGTCCAGTAGACAATTTGTGGATGGTGCCATTCTGATATTTCTCATGCTGAATTTAAGAGAACGACTTGTCACTACCACACGCAGCTTGCAGACGACATAAATCAAGCCAATTGAAAGTATTTGGGGTAAATTAGTATTGAATTTTCCACCCCCACAGGAACAGATTACATAGTTTGCAACCTGCTACAACATGTGGTTCATTCTGCATTAAATCAATTGCTCACAACCTGTTAAGGACCGCCTGAACTACAAGTCAAACCAAAAGCCAACGTTTATCCCTGCTCAAATAAGCACGAACCTATGGCTGTCACCTTATTCCCGATTCTCATCCGGCAGTGGGCATTTCGCACTCCTACGCCGTGACCCCGTTAACCCCCCATTAGACGCCACCTTGTGCTTGTGTAGCTGGGCCTTCTTCTCGTAGAGCTCGGGCTTGGGCTCCGGCGGCGTGGACAGCAGCTCCCGCTGCTCGCCGAGCCAGCGCGCCAGCCTCTGCCGCCTCCCGTCCAGCTCGGCCCCGAGCTGCCGCCAGCGCTCCAGCCTCACGAGGTGCTCCCTGACCGCGGCCTCCAGCTCGCCCAGCCTGTCCCAGACGCCCGCCGCGTCCGCGCACAGTCGCTCCGCCCGCTCCGCGGGGGAGCACTCGGCGGCGCGCTCGCATCGCTCCCGCGCCGCACGCGCGAGCTTCCGGCCCTTCTCCAGCCCGGCCTGCAGCACCTGCAGATGCAAAACGGTGGCGACGGTTCGTGAAACGGCGCTCGCAAACGCCAAACCCTGTGCTTCGCCGGTATTCCTAGCATCGTTTGCTTTTTTTTTGTTACTTTACAAACGAACGCGCGTGTTCATTTACAGTGTCAAACGATGTTGCAGACCTGTATCTTCTTGATGCATTCTGTGATCATCGCCATGTCCATGCAGTCTGAGCTCCTGCTCAAGTTGGCGAAGTTGCACTGTGCTTCCTTCAACCAGTCGTCAGCAGCGGAGAGTCCACTTTCCGCCTCTTCCACCATCTTCAGGTCTTTCTCCAGGGACTTTGTCTGGTCCTGGGACATATTAACACGGATAAAAAAAATGTTTTCACTCTGACTTTTCTTGCAAAATCAAATTGTCATGCTTGCAATTACAAACACCTTGTGTTTCTTTTATATGAACAAATTAAGAATTGAAACAGCTGCTCCTCGGGAGGTCCATGTCTTACCTTAGCAGAGAGGAGCACAGCTTGGTATCTGGTGGACAACTGAGTAGCCAAGCTGCCCATTCGAGTCACAAAGTGGCTTTCCTTGATGATGTTCTGGGCCAAAGAGTAAATTGCCCCCACCTCGTCCTTCTTGTCTGCGATCTCGCTGCAGTAACTCTGAAGACAGCAACATACAAATCAAGTTGAAAAACTGACTTTCCCAACATATTCTTTTACGGATGATGTTGGTGGCAGCTGTTTCCAGCCCAACAACTTTGTACGTATGTATGTATGTTGAACTTCTTTCGCACTCTACGTAGCCAGCCGTGCTAATCGAAGATGCGGGGAAAGGACAGCAAACTTAACACAAAAAGCAGTTCTAAAGAAAATTTGTTATCAATATGGATGATTTTAAAGTGCATAGCTCCAGTGGCTTCCTAATATCGGAAGCAAGAGCACTCCAGATGGCCAAAGAAGTGCATCCGAAAGCGTTTGATGCGGTGATCGTCTTTATTCCATGGATAGCTAAAACTCCCTGCTGCGACGACGGCGACCGAAGTTCGCGTGGTGGTTTACGCTCCTTGACGAGGTCGGCAACTCGGATTCTCACACCTTGTGCTGCTCGATGTGCCGTGCCTTCTCCCCCTTGTCCGTGCGCCTTTCTGGCGGCGTCTTCACCGCCCCCTCCATGCCGGAGAGCCACGCGTCGGCGGCGCGGTAGCGCTCGGCGAGCCGCGTGTGCTCGGCGAGCAGCTCGCCCAGCCGCGCCGCCGCGTGGCCGAGCTGCTGCCGGTACGACGCTAGGTCCTGCCGCAGAAGCTCCAGGGCGCTGCTGTCCACCCACGGCTCCCCGCCGCCCAGCAGGCGGTCTCGGCACGCCGCCGCGTCCGCCAGCAGCCGCTCGCCGTCCCCGCACCGCGCCTGCAGCTCCTGTGCCGCAGAGGCCGATACGGCGCTTTGACTTCGCGTGCGGCCCTTCCCGAGTAGGCAGGGATAGAGCCGAGCCCGCTCTGTTGGCCTCAGTCCAGAGGCCAATCGGCGTGAATAACAAGTAAAATGCACGGAGCAAACGAAGACTGAATGCAAAGCTGCTTCTTTCGTGACTTGTATGCAGCAATGCATACCTTGAGTAATGTATAAGAGAAGAGACAGCGTTGTTACACCAAATGCAACTCATGGCTTGACACATTCAAAGTGGTCTGTCTTACAAGCCTGTTTTCCATGGCCCTCTCCAAGGTGTGCACAATACCGCAGAGTAACGGAGCGACACGGAGCTGTGGTTTTCCCGGGGATGAGTGCTCAAATAAAAGGCGTTAGCGCCCGACCTGCAGCTGCACCATCCTGGAGTTGAGCTCGTCCTCCTCGCCGGGGCTCTCACTGCAGCCGGCCAGCGAGTCCTGCTGCAACCGCAGCCACGCCTCGCACTCACTGAGCTGCTGCCGCAGCGTCTGGTGCAACTGCAACATCTGTTCTGCCTCTGCCACCGTGTCCTGCGGAGAGAGGAACGTTTCACTCATGCCAGCCGTGCGGCACAACTTTTCTATCAGGTTTGCGTCCCTGTTTCTTGTTGCCAGTGCCCCCAACAACCAATGTCACTCAATTGGCACCAAACTGCGCGATGTGACGGCTGGGCTCCTGGCCACCAAACATCCACGCTGTGTGTTCAGGCGTGGGCGGCCGAGAACCGCGCGTGCCGCACATGACCACAGGGGTACCGTGACGCGGCCGCAGAGCGAGGCGTGGCGATCCTGGAGGTCGTGCAGCTCCATGCGTGTGAGCGCGTGCTCCGCCATGCCTCGCCCCTTCTCCTGCAGCATGAGCAGCATCTCCGCATGGCCTCCCACCTCCTCCTCCAGCAGCTGCATACACAAGCCCAGTGTGTTGCTGTGAGGTGCGAGTAGCAAAGACGAATATCCTGCTGTGTAGCCTGAAAATACCGTTGGGGCAAGTGCTGTTAGCGAGCAGCTATGAAGGCCGGCACGGCACACGAGGGGGTTGGTGGCCAACACCACGCCCGGCCGCCTTTGTCTCCCCAGTGGCGATGTTCACAGACTGCACTAGGTACTCATTTAAGGCTGAGTCGACCTAGGGGAGTCCCAGGACCGGTTTGAATAATCATCACTGTGATGTTGGCCATGAGCGGGATTTGAACTCCAGCTGCAACCATAATCAAGCAGATGTCTGTGCTGCACGACGTACAACCACCTGACAGCCCTGGAAAGCTACAGTGTATGTGCCAAATCACTCCTATTATCATCAACATAAACAATAATCATTACCACCACTGTATGAAGGCCTCCCCAAGCCTCTTGAAAATATTCTTTGGTTCTTTCGGTGAAGTTACGGAGATATAACAAATAAATAAAAAAAATAAAGTGAATAAAAATACCACGACGTTTCGATCGCAACACAAGCGGTCGTCATCAGGAAAAGGAGGGGTTAGCCTCTAAAGGCAAACTGTTTATAAAAGTTTGGAAATGGGCGTAGCCCAAGTGCATCGGCAGCACCAAGAGCATGGACGGGGTATCAATGCCAATGCAGCAGCAATGCCATTGCAGCAAAGGGCCGCCAGGCAATCACTGCACCCCGCTCCACACACCACACTGCTGACGGTGGAGGTTGATTGACGAGAAAACACAAGTCATGAGAATGTTCCCACCTTGGGCTCCTGTCATCCTCCAAGGGACATGTGATGCCCAAGCCCACAACCCTTTCTTGACAGTCAATACGACATCTCTGGCTTGTTAATGTTCCCCAAACCACGTGGTCCTCTTTCGGCCTCTCAGTGTGTTGTGTGATGTCATCACGCGTGTGCGCGTGATGACATCACAAGCTTACCTTGGCTCGGTCCAAGGCAGCCTGCTTGTCCCTCAGCTCAGGGCAGGGATGGCGCAGGGCCCCCAGCCTCTCCTCGGCGCGCTCCACCCAGCTCGCAAATTGCCCGAAGCTCTCCTGGTAGCTCTCCCACTGGGACAGGCCGCTCTCCAGGTGGCTGCAGTCAAGGGCACGGGGCAAGCACGGCGATGGTCTCAACAAAGGTAGAGCGGGGGCTGCTTTCAAAGCTGCGCCGCGTTTCAACAAGCGACGGCGGAACAATTCGAAGGCTGGGCGATCGCGTTGCGGGTTTATACAATGGCTTGCATTGTGCCCAGGGCATGCCAAACACACGATGGACATCATTCGCTTCGTGCGCTTGGCCGATAACACAGAGCGTCCCTTGATTATGTGCGTGCGCGCTCATAGCATCGCGAGCACTAAAAGGTCAGACTCCGCACTGGGTTTCACGATTGCCTCCGCCGCTTCACGCACGCCAAGCCGGGGCGGTGAGCCGCAGCGGGTGAACTCGAGTGAGGCGGAGCGGTTGAGCACCTCTTGCATTGCACCGCTGCGGACAGCAGCACGTCCCAGGCCTCCTTGAGCTCGTGCAGCTGTTGCTGCACCGGCGGGGCCCCCACCGGCGCGGTGCTACGCAACACCGTGTCGCCACGGCTCAGCACGAGGTTCAGCTGAATCTCCTTCTCCAGCCGCGTCGCCACCAGCGCCTGCGCACAAACACACATGCTACTGTCTGGCCGCCCGTCCGATGGGGAACTAACTCGCGATGGCTCAGGGGGGTTGAACCTTCGCGCTCATCCCAGGTGAGTGAGCTCGAGTCTCGAGAAGGCCACGGTCTCTGCTTGCTCGGCTCGGCTCGGACGCTGAGCCGCGCGGTGGATCTCAAGCAAACTGACCAATGTTTGAAATGAGCTCATGGTTAAAAATATTCAATATTGATTCGTAATAAGTGGCGTGTTCATGCTTTTTTTGTCGGGTGTTGGAAATGTTTTAAATGGTCCAAGTGTACAAACTATATAATTTGCACCGGGAGCCTCATATTCACAATCTCTGTCAAGTGGCTCTAGTTTTGTCCTTTAAGATGACGTCAGGATGCACGTGGTGGTTAATAGCTCCTGCCAAGAGACATCTACAGCTTTGGGTGCAAACATCTGCTTATGCCTGACACGGGGAAGACCGGAGTAATGGCTCGACAAAGAGGCGAGGCTGAGAAAGAGAGAGATGGCCATGGATTAGATCATCGATATTTGGCCGGAGACAGTCAACAGGCAATCCTTTGTGCAGTACATCTTGGCTGTGTGTGAAGGGAGGAAACTGTTCCGAATGCCACGGTATGCTGGCCCCACGTGGGCTGTCGTAGGCGGTGGCGCGAGGCCATACCTCCACCTTGGCGAGGCGACTGCGCAGCACGGTGCGATCGCCGCTGGGCGCCAGGTACGTGTCCAGCAACAGGCGACTGTCTGCCAGCCAGTCCTGCAGCTCCCGCCAGCCCTGCTCGAACTGCTGGTGCTCCTGCAGGGCACGCGTGGCTCTCTGGGCTTGGTCCTGGACATGTGCACAAGGAAATGCCCAGCGCTCACTCTCAGCCGTCCGCCCGGTAATGTTTATGATGCTGCGCAGATATCGAGCAAGGGCGCTACAGGGGAAATAGCGCGCAGACAGCTGCCTGCGCTGGCAGACGCCGCCGTACTCAGACGCAACAAGGCACTGCTGTCTTCACGTTGCCAATGAATGTCACGTGGCTCGGTCGAAATGCTGTGATTATAGTGTTTGGGAAAACACAACATTCGATGATATTCTGCCACATGTTTGGCAAAGAACTGCGGTAGTGCCTCACTATGCTCATGGTCTTTAACGAAAGCCAGCAGAAACTTTTTTGTGGATGTTTATGACGACATTTTTTGTGTTCATTGGCACTTAATTTTAAGGTGTTAAAATAACAAATGCCGAGGTATTTACTTCATGCAGGATTTCTCACCACTACGATTATCCAAAGCCCTTTACACTGCTATCCGTGCTACGAGCTGCTGGCTACTTGGAGTTATCGACCTTTGGGCCCGTGTTCAGCAACTGTGAATTAAAAAAAGTGCAGTCCATTGGACTGTTTTTTTTTCTACCCGTAAACAAACCCTGCAGTTATTTTTGTAACAAATTAATCTTCATGACTGCTCCCAGACTATCTTTTTTTTCCTTCCATAAATCTGAATGTGTAGGCATGGAGTGAAAATAAGCCTTGGTCTTTCTGGGGTAAAACATTACACAAGAGTTACAACCGCTGCTGATGCAGCAAGCGATAGAGCTGTCAAAAACTCTCTTTAACTCAAACATGTTTCCTCCCTCTTCAAACCCAAAACAAATACAACTTTCTTTGTCCAGCAGCCTTCATTTTCTTTCATTATTTACACTGTCGGAAAAAAAGCTCCCTATGCACTCCCGGGCAATTAACTGCAAGCAACTCTTATTGCTGAGTCGCACATCCCGGGCAGCAGGGAAGCATGGTCCCCGCCACTCACCTTGGCAAGGTTAGCCAGGGCAAGGTAGCGCGTGTTCAGCGCCGACACCCTGAGGCCAAAGCTGTGCGCGGCCGGGGCACAGGCCTCTGCCATCTGCTGGGCCCTCTCCCTCAGCCGCGCCAGCTGCGGTGCGTGGCAAGCCACGTCCTCCAGCACCGACTGCACAGAGACGCGCACACCGCACGCGGTGACATGGCCGGGCTTTAGCGGACGAGTTGGGGTGCTGTGCGAAGTGTGAAACCCGGGATAGCGCATCACACGTGGCGGGGGTGGGATCGTCCGGGCCGTGAATTCGGGGAAGGAAAATCGTGCATATTCATGGCTTGTGTAGCACTTCCAAACGTGCGTTTGGTCTTCAGAGGTATTTTAAACAGCAGTGTGGAAGCCGATGGGTCGGGGAAAAAATACATGCGCTTACTTGCAAATGGTGCTGTTTGCTCTGGTTTGTGTCTTCAATTTGTGGACAACCCTTTTGATAAATTTGACCAGTCTTAAATAGCGTATGACCCAAGTAGCAACACAACTTTATAGTGAAAGGTTTTGTTCACATTGCATCATCTTTACGTTCTAGTGCCTGCCCATTAGTGAGTGGTTGGGGGGCGGGGGGGTGTGAACAAAGGCGAATGAATAAACGTTTTTTTAAATTTGAGTTACAAAACTTTAGGGGGGGTTACACTTCACTGGCGATGGCCGTACGTTTGAAACATTTTAATGCCAAGCATGGCTTGCTCACAGCAGTGCATAGTGTTAGCACCGTCGTGGGTCGAGACTGCGGTGGCAGCATCCGACACAGCTGTGCATTTGTGCCAACTGCAACTGAAGGCGGTGCGGGAACATTTTGAAGGGCTCGATAAGTGCATGAGCCTACAACGGTGCCTTGTTTTGATGCCACGCTTTCGACTGGTGACTGTTGATTGAGCGTTGTAATAACCACAAAAGAACACAGCAGGCCATCATGCTCCAGTCGTTGTTAGAAGTTAGGATACATCAATCCAAACAGCACACGTTTGACCATGAAGTCAGTTTTAGTTGTATAATAAGAAGCACAGAATTTTCAAAGTACAAGAGAATTTGAAAGTTACATAAAACGTGTAAGTAAACAAGTGATGTGAAAACACGATGCATTTCTTTGTAAATCATAACATTGTAATGATTAATGACAAACACCCAAAAATATTGACGTCTGATTGGAATATAAGGAGTTTTAGAACTTTAACCTGAAAGCAAAGGATACAATATATTTATGGTATACCAAAGAAACATGTAATCAAGCACCAGTAAAGCAAGCTCAATTAGGAAGGACAACCATCAATAAAATAATGTGTTCAACATAAACGTGAAATGGCGAACAGTGACATTATTTCGTGCTGCATAAAATGTCACCGCACAGTAAAACGCTAGTGCTGCGTCCACACCTTGACCATAACACGGCACCACACCAACTCCTCTACTTTGTAATCCATCACAATTTGCATCCCAACCGTGCAACGATTCACGTCATGTGGCAAAGAATCGGTCTTCCACAACTCGCCGCGGAGTCAGAAGCGCCCAACATCATGCCAGGAAAGCGTGCCACGATATATCGCTACATCGCTCGTTCTGGAGTTGCTGCAACAGACCTCTCTCGTGCGAGTAATGGCTCTGCTCCCGTATCAGGAAAGAAATAAAAATCACAGAACGGGCGGGTACAAATCCAGTTGTTTCTAACAAGACATGCCTGTTAATAATTACACCAGACCTTACTGGCTCTCAGTAGGTGGCATTGGACATGAAGAGTGATTGGTCTGTCCTTCATGGAATGCTACGGATGTAAGGAATGCCTTTAGTAAAAATACAACTCCGTGCCATGATAGCTCTTTTGTTCCCCCCCTCCCCATTTTGTGTGTGTTTTGCATCAGGGCCATTGCCTGAAACGTCAACCTATTGTATATTTTCCTTCCGAGGCAGTGTTATTGAGGAATGTGTTGTTTATTTGTAAGTGTGCTGCTGTGACCCACTCATCACGTGCCCACTGAAGGGTGGCTCATAACAAGACAAGCACATCGCAGAATGTGGCTGAAGTGGAATGGGCCAAGCGGAATACTTTTTGTTTAAAAAAAAAATCTTACAAAAACATAATGTGAAGTAACACTTTTGGAATAGACCAATAAACCGTCAAAATATTGCAGCTTGCTGTCTATGTGAGAATTTCCGAAACGAATAACTACAACACTTGGCATGATTAAAGATTTCCGAGATTTAAATTATCTTATAAATACATGCTTTTGTCCTTCAACTAGTTTTAGGAAAATCCCGGAGCAGAAAAATTCGCACTTGAAAAGGAATTTTCTGTGAAATACTATAAAAAAAACGTATTTGATTGTCACCCTCTCTGATTGTCGAACAAAGTGAAATGGCTTTCAAAAGAGTGCAATTTTCTTCAATCCTGCGAAATAACATTTCGTGTCACTTCCAACCGGAGGGCTCCGTTTATCAACAGCACGAGCCCTAACCATCGGTCACTGAACCTCACCGCGTCCGTGCAAGTTAAACAACACGAACGCAGAAACGCAAAGCAAGAGAACGAGCAGGAACACTGGGCAGAGGCACTGCCGACGAGGAGCCCACGGGTGGCCGGGCCATCGTGCCGTCGGGGCGAGCGAGTCCTGGGTGCCGGCGCTGCTTGAGTCGGCTGTCGGGCCTGGCTGCTGCGGGCGTCTCCCCGCGCTCACCTGCAGCCGTCGCTGAAGCTGCCGCTTGGCCGGGAGATCGGCCTGGGCGCCTCCGTCGGCGGCCTGTGCGAGCGACGTCTCCGTCTCTCCGAGCCACTTGTGCACAGGCGCCGTGCTGGCCTCCAGCTCCTCCAGCTGCTCCTGTAGGCCCTGGAGGATGGTACGTGGAGGCGAGGAGAATGGGGAGCATGCTCAGGATAAAAACGAATCCCTGACCTGGCCCTAAACACCTTGTTAATTGTATTAGATCCCCTTCAACCAACTTGCAGCAGAGCTCTTTACTTTCCCATGGCCGCGACTCCCCACCCCTCTGATGTTTATTACAAGAAAAGATCGGCCACCCATGTGGAGTCCCAATTATAGGTTATATAATTAAGGGTGAATGTGACCTATAATGTTTGGGCAGTACGTCTGTTGTTGGACGTCTACTATGTTAGGAAAAAGTTAATAAATAAAATAAATAAGTTAAACAAATTATCCCTGAGTCTGAGCATTTTAGAGTAATGCCTGGAAGTATATGGCAGAGTAATATTTGAATCTGTCCAGAGCAAGGCCTTCAGTAGTGTGGCAAATTAATTTTACATTTTATGTGTGTGTGTTGAGAAGTATATGCAGTTGTTGGCAAATATAATACACAAACAGAGCTTGCTATCTTTAGGCAAGAGTATTCATGATTTCGAATTAGCTCAGCTGTCACGTACAACGCTCTAGCGCCAGCATGTGATGTCACAATGTAAATTTAGACCTGAATCTCACAAATGATTAAACATGCCCCCTATGAAGGAGAGACTGGTGGTGAATCCTGCACCTGCAGCTGAGCCTCCTGCTTGTTGAGGCTGCCCAGCAGGGCCTTCCACTCCTCGCGAGCGGAGGCCAGCTCCGCCTGCACCCCTCCGGCCTCCTCGTGGCCCAGCACGCTCATGAGCAGCTCTCCCTTCGACGCCAGCGTGTTGAGCCTGCTCTGCCCCTCCTCGCTCTGAGACAGCACCTCCTGTGACAAAACACAGCGCGGCACAGCCGGCCCCGTTAACGGCGTGCCGTGTCGCGGCGGGGCACCGGCGGTGGGGCAATCTGCGAACTCGAAACCCTCCCGACGCACCTGTGTCTTCTGTAAACTGTCCGTTACCATGGCGACGCCCGTGTCCGAGCCCTGCACGAGCGAGGCCCGGGCCTGCGCCATCCAGAGCTGGACATCGCGAAGCGCAGAGCGGAACCGCGACTCCAGCGCTTTCTCCTGCGCCAGGCACCGCTGGGACCCCTGCAGGTAGGCCCTGTGCGGTGGCGCCCACATTGACTCCATCAAATCTATACTCGTTCCATCCGCATTCACTCCACTACCTTCACATTTACTACCGCCACATTCATTCCGTTAACACATTTACTCCCCTACTTTCCCACTGACTACCTCCACATTCACTCCACCTACCACCACATTCACTCCCCAAGTTCCCATTCACTACCTCCACAATCACTCCATTGGCTCGACCATTTACGGCATTTACTCATCATGCCACATTTCTGTGCTATGTAACATGAAGAACATGACAAACAGCATATGCAGCACCAATACTGTACCTATTGCAGTCTCGTATTATTGTAGAGACCCTTTCAGAGGCTGCGCTGACATCTTGCGGGAACTTGCACAAGCTGCCCAGCTGAGCCTTGATGTTCTCGTTGAGTGATTCCATGTCCTTAAGACATTTCTGTGCGTCCTGCCAACAACAACAGCAGCACACCAAGGGTCACCGACTAAAAGCGATTCACTCATTTGCACACCGGGAAGCGTAGTGTTGGTTTCTCTTGTTTTTAGCGCAACTGTTGTCACGCCGCTCGGGCCCATCGTCTCGCGCACACACGAACCTTTGCCCTCCTCCAGATGTCCACGATTTCCTCATCGGTGTCTCCGGCCTCCTTGGCCGCCGGCATGGCTCTCAGCGCCTCCTCGAGGACATGCGTGGCACGTGCCAGCTCGCTCTCCAGCTGCTGCGACATGGCGTTAAACTCGCGCTCTGAACGTAGGGCCTGCTCCAGCGCCTGCTCCAAGGCCGCTTCCACCTGCCTCGCCGCCCCCTCCCAGGCTTGCCAGTCGGCTTCCAGGCCGCTGAGCTCACGCTCCACTGCCTCGCAGCCCAGCGGCGCCGTCTTCCTCTTCACTTCAGCGGCCAGGGCACGAGCCCGAGCCAGCCGCTCCTCTCCGCTCCCAACAGAGGCCAACAGCTCCTGGAAGTAAAGAAATTAATGTAAATTTAAACTTGCTTTGCCCACTTGTTAAACTTATTAATAGGAGTCGCTCCACTGGGCAGGGTGCAGAGCAAGGTGTGCGTCCACAGACAACGGGAACCTTGATTTTGTTGAGCTTGCGCTGCAGTGCGGCCGTGTCGCCCGAGACGTCGGCCCAGCGCTGCAGCTCCTCTTTGGCCGAGTGCAGCCAGTCGCTGACATCGCGCACGCTCTCTTGGTACAGCTGATGTTCCCGCACGGTCTCCTCTAGCTGCTTCACTTTGCCCTGCATGCCCAACGGCACGAAGCCGCACGGGTCAGACGGCGAGAGCGTGCTCCCGCAGACAGACGCGTAACGTGACGAATGACTTGAAAACAACCGCCCGCGACGCTGCAGGCGGTTACGCTGGGGGTCAGAGTTCACTCTGACGCTCTTTGTGAGAATGTTCGGGGGGGTGGGGCGGGGGTGGGGACGAGGGCCGGGTTCCCACCTTGGCGACGGCCACGACGTCGTTGAAGTGTGCTCGATACTCGCCCGTGCCATCCTCGCGGAACGAGGCGTCCCCGGTGCGTTCGAGCAGCTCACGCGCGCGCTCCACCAGCCGCTCCAGGCCGCCGGCTCGGCCCTCGGCCTCGGCGAGCAGCGCGCGGTAGCGCTCCAGCCGCGCGGTCTTCTCCGCCAGGTCCGCGGGCAGCGGCGCGGCGCCCGGCGGCGGGTCGGCCAGGTCCAGCTCGACGCGCTCCAGCCACTCGGAGAAGTGCGCCTTGCTCTCGAGGTACGTCTGCCAATGCTGGTTCACTGCCTCCAGCCGGCTGCGCACCATGACCGCGCACCACAGCAGCAGCAGCAGCAGCGATGCTGTCAGTCTCTTTCAAATAACTTCGTGGCTTGGCATGGGCAAGCGATAGCTGAATGCCTCCTGCGTGTGCTTAAGCAGGCAATAGTTGGTGCTCGTCGATGTTGGCTGTCTTTTATGTATGTACAGTAGGGGGGTACAGCTGGTGCATCTGCCAGTCAACTCAGTTATCCAACCCATGGGACCTGCTGGGTCTGTCCCGAGCCCTCCTGTCAGCGAGCCTTCGACACTTCGCGTGGCCTCAAAGCGCACCTGGCCTAGCACAGGTGCCGTGGTGACGTCACCGTCACGAAGTGGCGAATGGTGGGTATTGGTACATACATGCGTATGTTGAACTTCTTTCATACCGTACGTAGCCAACCACGCTAATCGGAGGTGCGAACTGCTGGTGGATATGACACACTCCTATTTCTGGAATCAGCCTCTGGTAGGATGCCTACTTTTGACTTCCAACAAATTGGTGTTCAATTTAAATAGTCATCTGGAAGATTCTCAACAAACGTATGTCTCAGTCCACTTGAGAAAATCGAAATCGCTTTACTTTCCATGCAAATGATACATCCAGCCACATCTTGCTCAGGCTGTCGAGAGCACCTTTGTAAATGCAGCACGTGTACCTGTGCTGTTGCGTACGCACCTGTGGCAGCTTACTGAGGTGTCCAGCACCTCCTTCCATACGTCACGCAGATCACGCAGCTGTCCGCTTATCATGTCCTGCCCCGCCTCGCTGCTGCTCTGCATGGTGCGCTCTCCCTTCCCGATCGTCAGGTTCAGCTTCACCTCCCCCTCTCCTTTCAGCAGCAGGATCTCCTGCAGAAATCACCACACACAGCAATGTTGGCCAGCCTCAGGCAGGCTCAACCCAGATTCTATCCCCTACCGACGTTCACAGCTGCGATGACGTGATCAATAGCTCCTCACAAACAAACACCCGGAGTTGCGGATCGGCGACGGCAGGCGTACCCTGATCTGTGACATCCTCTTGTCGAGTGTGGCCTTGCTGCCGATGGTGCTGTCGATGGCAGGCAGCCGGTCACGCACGCCCTTCACCCACGCCCAGGCCCCCTGCAGGGCTTCCTCAAAAGCCTGGTGATCCTGCACATGCACAGCCAGCGAGACTTTAACCACTGCGAACAGGCATCGTGCGCCAAGGGACCCGCAACTTTAACCCACCGACACATTCCACTTCACGTCACGTGCACACGTTTCACAGCCCATCTTCGGTCGTGCAATTCCACGTCCAATTTTGAGTCTGGATTTTCAGCGACGATTTTTAAAATTTTAATTCGAGGTGAGTGTGTGTGTGTGTATCGCACAGCATTTTGAGATGCCATGGCATTTAATTGCTATGCAAATCCACGTTCTTTTGTGTTGTATATCTTTAGGTTCAATTGCACTGTGTCACAATCAGCGACCAATAATGCTTCCGCGCGATGGGCGATACCGTTAGGGCGGCGCGCGATGCTCGCAGCTTCTCCCTGGCGGAGGCGCTGAGGTCGTGGTATCGCGTCGTGGCGACCGTGGCCCGGCGAGACAGCTCCACGTCCGCCAGTGCTTGCAGCTCCAGTCCCAGCGCTTCAATCGCCTCCCTGAGCACAACCATCAGATCGGCGGCGCCGTTTAAAACGCGGAGTCGCCACGCGATCGTTTTTTTTGTGCCCGTCACTTTTTGTACGGTTGAGACAAACGATGGAACGGCGGCCAAAGCAGCCAGAGAAGGAAACCGTACCCAAGAGGATGTCCACCATGGAGATGGAACAATAAAATGTAGGATTTAGTAGTTACTTAAAGATGTAGCTGTGTAGGTTCTGGCAGAACCCACAGCATCCTTTGCTGTTGGGTGTATCCTCTGGAGGGCACTAGGCCGTATACCAATCAGCTTATGTGCAGGTATTAAGTGAAATGTTATGTCACAGGATCGTGAGAAATAGTGGATTGATCATGGCTGCTGGTGATGATGATGATGTCGATAAACATTAAAAACAGCTGTTTTTTTTACGTCATCACCTCTGCTTTTGGAGCTCCTGGTAGAAGTCATCCACCTTCTCCACTTCGGCCTTCTTCTCAGGGATGTGCTGCTTCTTGGCGCCCAGCTCCTCGGTGAGGGCACGTTCCTCCATTTGTTGCAGCCACAGAGTCAGCCTCTTGAGCTCCCCCTCACAGCTGGCAGGACCCACAGTGGCGGACACACATGGGAGAAAGAAAACCGCAACATGATCTCTTACATTTTGATTTAAAGCTTTCGTGACTGCAGGGATTCATATTCTTGGTTCTTTCGGTAAAGTCACGTAGAAAGGAAACAATAAAATAATAAAAATATAAAACAATTAAATTCTCATACTCTTTGGTTCTATTCGGTAAAGTCACACCTGATGATGACTGTTTGTGTTACATTCGAAACGTCGTGAGAATTTTATTGTTTTATATATATTTTATTATTTTATTGTTTCCCTTCAACGTGACTTTACCGAAAGAACCAAGAATATTAATATAAAAAATATGTTGTTTTATTTTTTTACCTACGTGACTTTACCGAATAGAACCAAAGAGTATGGATCCTTGCAGTCACGAAAGCTTCAAATCTAGAATTAAATTCTCACGACGTTTCGACTGCAACACAAGAAATCATCATCAGGTGTGAAAACCACAGCAAGAAAATTTTATTGCTGTGAAACGTCGTGAGAATTTTATTGTTTTATATTTTTATTATTTAATTGTTTCCCTTCTACGTGACTTTACCGAAAGAACCAAGAATATGATCTCTTACGTTTACACTTTAAGTAAAGCATCAGACATAAGCGGGGAGACACGTTGTGGTTAAGGTAGACGATACTGAGAGTATCGAACCTCAAAGGTAATGAAAGTTAAACTTGTCCACACTTAACGAGGCTTTGTGATACACACGGCACCCCGACCATTATTGTTAAGTTTCATTCCATAAGGTTTGTCACTTTTTTGGCAATCGTCAAGATGTTTTGTGGATATACAACACAAGCAACCATAGCAATGACCACTGACTTGTAGGTGATCAGCTCAGGTAGAGAGAATTTGGGGAAGCTGGGGTTTGGACACTAAACCGTTGAGACGTATTCGTGTGTCTGCAATTCCTGGTTAATGATCTAACATTTTACATGATAGTTACACTTATTTTTCCATCTTCGTTGATTTCATAATTACATTATTCAATTAGAACGTTGTTCAAGATAATGTGCTTCGAGACAGCTTCGTTCATAGGATCAGAGTTAGCCCAATATGTTGAGATACAGTAAAACCTTGGATTGCGAGCATAATTCGTTCCGGAAACGTGTTTGTAATCCATAGCACTCGTATATCAAAGCACTCGTATATCAGTTGTGATCACGTGACGCTCGGCAGACAAAGCGTATAGGTACTACTCGTATTGCAAGACCTAGCTCGTTTATCAAATGAATATTTATTTAAAAATTTTGCTCGCTTTGCAAAACACTCGCAGACCAAGTTACTCGCAATCCAAGGTTTTACTGTACTTTGTACCATATTTTCTTTACACCCCAGCTCTTCCTTACAGAAGAGGCGTGTGTCTCAAGTGGCTCTTCACGTGGCAAAATGCATTTACAGCATTCACGATGATTAAGGTGATGAGCTGGCTGGTGTAGGTATGTATGTATGCATGTGTATGTATGTTGAACTTCTTTCACACCGTACATAGCCAACCATGCTCATCGGAGGCGCGGGGCGTACGCACCTCTGCAGCTCAGCGAGGGCGTCCTGCAGGCTCTCGCCGTGGTGCTGACTCTGGGCCACAAATGCCTGCCACTCGGCGCGACCACTGTGCACCTGCCCATGGACTTGCTCGGCCATGGCGCGTGGCATCCCGCTTGCCAGGCGATCCCCGCTCTCGGCCGCCAACTCCAACAACTTCTCACCTTCGGGCACCGAGTCCAGGAGGCTCTGCAAAGCCACAGCATGAGTGGTCACGACACAAATGGTAAGACACGTTTGTGTTTCGTTACACAAGTGCAAATGTAACTGCTACACGGCAAGCTGTGCTGAAGAGTGTTTGAACCATCGGTGAAATGTTGAGAGTTAAAATCCAGGAAACTCTGCAAGGCCAAGACACGAGTGGGAAGAAACCTTTGTTTGTGTGTGGTCAGAGGCAGGATGGTGGAACCAATGTAATTTCCAGGCATGCTTATTCCAAAAAATGTCACATTCTTCCACTGTGGGTTATGAACTGTCAGTAGAACCACGTTTAAATGATTACCTTCCAACAGCAAAATGTGGTGGCACGTGCAGCTGAGTTTAATCGAGTTACATTTATTCGCTAAAGAAAAAGGTAATGCTGTGAATTGCACCTTGATTTTCTGAAGTTTTTCTTCGACAACCATCACGTCGCCCGACGTGTCCGCGCAATCTTTCACCTTGACCCTGGCCTCGGCAAACCACTTGTTGAACACCTGCAAGGCCCCTGCAATACAGCGAAAAGGCAGCTGTGCAAACCAACTCAAGACAACAATTCAGAACGCCCTCTAACCCAGGTGCTCTCGATTCTTAAATGAGCTCAAGCTGACGTTACCAAAATGCAACATAGTGTGACTACATAACGCCCAAGTACAAATGTTGCTCCCAATATCGAGCTTCAGTGAGAGTTATTGACTGGCAAGTGAAACATTTAATCCCGTTCAAATCCTAGTTCGGAGCTGACTCAGCCTGTTAACTTCCGGGTTTATATAATCGGTGCCATTTTGTGAGGAGTCAACAGTGGCTCTGCTATGAATAGGCTGGCCCCTTTACCATGGGAATATGGAATTTCCACCACTGGCTTAGGTAAAAGTATGTAAACGAGCAATCCGTTCCCTGCGCAAACAGGGCGACACTTCTGACCAGAACAAATGTCGTTGGCTTTGTTCTGTTCATTCATGTGCCTCTACCTCCTGGGCCCGAGTGTCCGTGCGTACCGGAGAACTCCCCGTCCATGATGTGCTGCAGCTGGTCCCGGGTGCTGGTGCACAGCTGGTTGGCCGTCTCGTAGGAGCGGATCAGCTGAGTGACGCGCGCGCCCAGGGCCTCCAGTTCACTCGCGTGGTAGCGCCGGCACAGGCCGTTGAGGTGCTCCCGCGCGGCATCAATGTTGCTCTGCTGCGCGAGCAGGTCCTGCTGCACCTCCTGGGAAACGCGGCACACACCGACGGCGACATGCACGTCAAGAGGTGACAACGAGGTCACAGGAATAAACCGCATTCATATTCTTGATTCTTTCGGTAAAGTCACGTAGATAGAAAGATGAAAAAAAAATAAAGTAAATAAAAATAATAAAATAATAATACACTAATGTAGACTGTAGCTTGGTTCTAATGGGAGTGGGTGTACTGGCAGTCTATAATGTAGACTGTAGCAATGGTTAATAAAAAAATAAAATAAAAATACAAAAACCACGACGATTTGATCACAGCAAAAGCGGTCGTCATCGTGAAAAACGGGGGGGGGGGGGCGGGGTTAGCCTCTAAAGGCAAACTGTTTATAAAGGTTTAGAGATGGGCGTAGCCAAAGTGTGTCAGTAGCATGACCGGGCAGCTCATGTTAATGTAGGAGGAAGCAACAGCTCCTGCGGCGGGTCTCCACCAATCAAAGGGTTGGCTGGTGGACAATAAACCGTTAAAACATTTTAGTTACGATTAATTGCCAGGCAGGCCAAGAGTCCTCCCCTGCCGCGATCCCTCCCCACCTTGGCCTTCTGGACGTGCTGTGCCCCAGGGCTGACGGCCAGGGCGTTGAGCGAGCTCTGCACGGATCCCAGCCACTCGTCCAGCCCCACGATGTAGCTCTCCAGCTGGCTCCTCTGGCTGCCGAACTCTCGCAGCGTCCCGCGTGCCGAGCGGCACGCCTCCTCCACTTGCTCCACCCTCTGCTGCACATCCGACTCCAGGGCCTGCGCAACACAGGGCTTCGTTACTCATCGATCAAGACAAACGCGCACGCTCCCAAGCCTTGACGACGGCACGACGCTGCTCAGGTGACACGCACGGGAAGTCACGTATGATAGTTTGGGATGCCGTGGAAAATGCACCTGGAGCTCTGATGGGATGCTTGACATCTGCAGAAGCTGTTGGAGCTCCGTAATGTTCTTGTGCAGAGACTCGACCTTGTTCTTCTCGTTTTCAACCTCGGCCTGGATTGGTGCAATGACACAGTGTCTCATAAATCATTCTGCCGAACCAACAATGTTGAGCACAACGCAGTAGCGTTTAGAGCTAATGTCAAATGTGGCAAATAGAGACTCGTGAAAGTCGAGTTACAGTTTCCCAGGTGACAATGGTACTGTTGCTGGTGTGGTTTCCGTCACAGATGAGGTTTTGTTTCTGGTACACGAAGATGCGGAGTAAAGTCACAGAGAAAAACTTAACACTTGGAGTTTGATCAGAATGCAATTTAAAAGGCCACACGTGAATCCAGAAGAGGGCATCGAGACAACACCTCGGTGACACTTGGAACATCTCACCTGCACCTCCAGCAGGCGCTTCTCGAGCACGGCACTGTTGCTCAAGTCGGCCATGGTCTGAGAGATTTCAGCCAGGGTGCTCGCTGACCAGGCCTCCAGCTCAGAACCGGTCCGGTGCACATCCTCCCAGAGAGACACCGTCACCTTCAGGCTCTCCGTGCTCTCCTCCAGCCGGTCAGTCACCTGTACACCGACACGTAACGCAGCCACACGTCCACCCCACCCCTGTCAGCTTCGTGGACATTGTAACAACAGCAGCAGAAAACGCAACACGGCCTTCCTATTCAGTTGTAGAAACTACGCGTAAGAAGCACAAAGTGCAACTGAACAAGATATACGTATAGTTTGCCCTCCGTCAGCGGATTATCCGGGTTTGAGAATTAACCAAGCTTGCAAAAAAACATTAATAACATATTTTTACACGCACGCTGGTTCTATCATTAGCTACGTCTTCACCCCTGTTGTACTTAAGGTAATCAATGCATACTGCATATGGCCTCATTTATGTATGTTTTACATTTATCCGTGTCACTCCTCCTCCGCCCCCCCCCACCCACCACCATTATCCCGGATGATAGAGAGGTGACTGTGTCTGTGAAAGTCTCAGGAAGTAATTGGCGACTTACATCGAGCCATCCGTCCAGCACGCTCTCCGTCTCCTCCTTGAGGGAGGTGACGTCACAGCCCTGCACCTTCCTGATCTCGGACACCACCTGTTTGCTGCGCGTAGTGAACTCCTCCAGCTGCTCCTGGCACGACGCCAGCTCAGCCCTGCATGCCTCATGCTGCGCCACACGTAAGCACACGTACACACGTATTTGCCGGCTATTTGAAGCAAGCGCTGTCGGTAAGCCCTATCAAGGCCAAAGCAGTGCACAAGATAGTGGTGCGGTCGGTACCACCGCTCATCGTCATGTCTCCCCAGTGCTTATGTTTACAATTTGTGTCGGGTACTCATTTAAGATGACCTAGGGGGAGAACCAAAATTCGTTCAGATATTACTCTCTACCGATGTTAGCTGTGGCCGGGAATCAAAATGAGGTCACTGGGTTCGTAGCGCAGTGCACTTACTACTACACAAACACTCCCCACACACACACGGTGACGTCACCACGACGCTTGTGCCAGGCCATGTGCACCAACACTCCCCACACACACACTGTCACCTAAAGCACGAGTAACCTAACACTGAGGCTCAAAATAACATTAATTTCCAACTTTTATTTAGACGGTGGATGAAACACACAAGATGTCCCCCCTCTCTATCACCAATGTGCAGCCATGTTGTCTTGATGACGAGCGAGATAGGTGACAGTGTTCACGGCTTGACCCCTGACCTTTGTCAAAAGTCTGCGAATCTCCTCTCGGTCGGTGCGTGATGGCTTCTGGGAAACGACGCCCTCGGCCGTTTCCACGACGCGGTTGAGCGCCGCCTTGCATCCCTGGTACTCTCGCATCAGCGCCACCAGGGCACAGCACTGGTCCTGGCTGTGTGACGGAAACAACAATCAATGCTTTCAATCAGAGCCGCAGCTATACAACAACATCCACGAATCCTGGAGGGTACCGGAGGAATAACACGACGTGTAGAGAGTTCGAACGTTTATCAAACATGCAATGGATGCACCTGTGTTAAAACTCGTAAATTTATACATGATTTGTTTGTTACAGAGCGCTATATATGCTGCTGCGTCTCGTACCCCCCCACCCCCAGTGGCAGCTATCCCTGCAGGCACAAGGTCACTCAGCACCTGGTCTGAAAATGGACATTAGTTTGACAGAAAGGGACGATAGCTATGTGTAATCTCAATTGAGTAATTTACAGGTCCTTTTTTAGTTTGTCAAACTTTGGACCAAATTACAAAGTGGAAGCCTATTTTGACTTAAAACTTTCGTGACTGCAGGAATTCATATTCTTTGGTTATTTCAGTAAAGTCACGTAAATATAAAAATTATAATAAAAATTAAGTGAATAAAAATAAAATAATAATAAAATGCGGCTGGCTCACACGAAATTGATTTCTCTAAGATGAAGGTACTGTGCAAGCCTACTGGCTATCAACAAAGATTCGTTCATCATTAGACCTCCTTTGCCAGTACCAAAATGTAATAATAGGGTTTTTCCCCTTTTTTCTGGCAACAAAACTGAAACCTTTTTACAAGGATTCATGTCTGCATTAATCACAATACCTGCAGTCAAAATGCAAACAAAAAACATACTATGATAATATATGTATTGTCCTTGAAACTGATTGGTCCACACCAAGGGACGGCTTTCTTTTGAGCCTCGACCCAATTGGTGCTCGACCAGATGATGCCAAAAGGCGTACAGCTCAGACAATGCACTATCAAAGGGGAAACACCCTATTTTTACATTTTGGTACTGGCAAAGGAGGTCTAATGATGTAGATGCTCACCCCGAGCCCTCATTATTTTGATAGTGCATTGTCTTTGAGCTGTACGCCTTTTGGCATCATCTGGTCGAGCACCAATTGGGTCGAGGCTCAAAAGAAAGCCGTCCCTTGGTGTGGACCAATCAGTTTCAAGGACAATGCATATATTATCATAGTATGTTTCTTGTTTGCATTTTGACTGCAGGTATTGTGGTTAATGCATACATGAATCCTTGTAATAAGGTTTCAGTTTTGTTGCCAGAAAAAAGGGGAAAAACTCTATTATTAAAGTTGTTCATGAAGCCATCCATATATACAGACACAGACACAATTTCAACTGAGAGGATGGTTATAAACTCAGCAATCATTTGAAAGATGTCATCAACCACTTTGGGTCATGACTTGACTTGTGTTTTCTTGTCAATCAACCTCCACCGTCAACAGTGTGGTGTGTGGAGCGGGGTGCAGTGATTGCCTGGCGGCCCTTTGATTGATGTTCTCCGGCATTGGCAATAGCTACCCCGCCCTTGCTGCTGGTGCTGCTGAGACACTTGGGCTACTCCCATCTCCAAACTTTTATAAACAGTTTGCTTTTAGAGGCTAACCCCCCCTTTTCCTGATGACGACCGCTTGTGTTGTGATCGAAACGTCGTGGATTTTTGTTTGTTTTTATTTTTTTATTTTTTTATTTTTGCAGGCTACAGTCTACATTATAGACTGCCAGTACACTCACCGAGGTTAAGAACCAGGCTACAGTCTATATTATAGACTGCTAGTACGCTCACCAAACTTAATAACCAGGCTACAGTCTACATTATGGACCGCAAGTACACTCACTCCAATTAAGAACCAGGCTAGAGTATTATTTTTATTTTATTATTTTTATTTTTATTCACTTTATTTTAATGATTATTTTTCTATCTACGTGACTTTACCGAAAGAACCAAACAATATGGAAGCCTATTGAGACAAACGTTCTTCTCTACCGTGAATCGTCATACAGCAGCTGACGATGAAAACTATACGAACTAATCTACGAAAGATAAATGTAGACAAAAAAAATCCAATGAAATTACTAACTATGCAGAGCAAAATAACAAAGCACACGGTCACGAATATCAAACATCACCTGTAAAGGGTTACAGTTATGGTGAGGCCCACGCTGGGGCAATGGATATGTGGGTGAATGCACCTGAGGTTAATGCCCTTGTGCGCGTCCTCCCAGGCTAGGTTGAGCAGGTGCAGGTGCTGCCGCGCCTCCTCCCCCAGGGCCACGTCTCGCTGAGCCAAGGTCTCCGAGCGCTCCACGAGCCACTGCAGCTCCTGCTGGCTCGGCTCCAGGTCCTTCTCCAGCTGATTGAAGTTTCTCAGCCTAGGCGCACAATTGCACGCATTACCGCAAGACTCACTCAAGCGTAAGGAAAGATTGACAATAAAACTCGCAACTTTCGTCGTTAGCTATTTCTCGTAACAGAAAAGTGAGGTACATTTTTTCACCCCATGGACTTGCTATGCTGCTCAAAACATCAGCCTCTTACATTTATGTTACAAGCCAGTGTTCATGATGAACCTGGCGAGTTTAAATTATGTTTGTAAGCTAATGTCTACGTGGTCGCATACAAATGTTCAATTCCAATAATGTACTTTGATATTGGAGATTAATTGTTCAACAACGTTCATTTCCCACGTCAATAAACAACGCACTACCTTTGCTGCAAAGCGTAAAGCGTCGGCTCCTTCAAGGCTTCCTTCTCAGCCTTCTCCTCGATGTCTTCAATGTTCTTCAGCAGACGTTCCTTGCGCTGCTGGAAAGCCTGCCACAGGGCCTGCGTCTCCTCTGCCTGACTGAGCTGTGAGCTCAGGAGGGCTCTCACCCTCTCCTGCTCGTTCCGCAGCCGGTCCGCGAGAGCCCGGCAAGTCAGCCTCTTCTCCGCGCCCCCCTCGCGCAGCCACAGCTGGGCCTGCGTGAGGAGCCCGTCTAGTGAAGCCGAGCGGCTTTCCACCTCCACCAAAGCTGGCTCCATCTCATCCAGCTCGCCGTTAACGCAGTCCACTTTCGCCTGGTCGATGACGGAGGCCTGCTGCTTGACGGAGGCCCTGGTTTGTTGCAGCCTCCCCTCTGCGCCGTGCCACACGTCCAGGAACCCTGTGAGCTGCTCCAGAGACTCGCCGCGCTTCTCGGACACCACGCTCAGCTCGTGGAAGAGGTTCAGGCTCTCCTGGGAGCGAGCCGCGAGGGCCTGCGCGTCCCGCGTGTCGTAGAGATCAGAGAGCGCCGTTACCTGGGCCTCCATGGAGACGCACGCTGCCTTCTGCCGGCTCACGGCCGCCATCTGGTCCTGAAAAACAAGGGCAGCTTTCTCAATACTACGTCAGACAGCCACTAAGATGATAACGGGCGTGGCAAAGGAGGTCTCATAATGTAAATGCTCACCCCGAGCCCTCAATACTCTGATAGTGTGCTGTTTTTGAGTTGTACGCCTTTTGGCGTCTTCTGGTCCAACACCAATGGAGACTAGGCTCAAAGAAAAGCCGTCTCGGGTGTGGAGCAATCAAATTCAAGGACAGTGCATATTATTATCAGAGTTGTCTTTTTTGTTTGCATTTTGACTGCTTGTGTTGTGGTTATTGCAAACATGATGCCTTGAATAAAGGTGTCAGTTTTTGTTCCAGTTAAAAGGGTAAAACCTATTCCTCAACAATATATAACTTCTTCTTTGGTTCTTTCGGTAAAGTCACGTAGAATGAGAATAAAATAATAAATTGATAAAATAAAATAACACAATAATATTCTCACGACGTTTCGGCCACAACACAAGCGGCTGTCCTACCAGACAGTCTCGCCCCCTTCACCTGATGAAGGCCGCTTGTGTTGTGGCCGAAACGTCGTGAGAATATTATTGTGTTATTTTATTTTATCAATTTATTATTTTATTCTCATTCTACGTGACTTTACCGAAAGAACCAAAGAAGATGAATCATTGCAGTCACGAAAGCTTTAAATCGAAATATATAACTTGACTATATGATACATTTTAATAAGGTTAGGCGAGCATTACGCAGTGTTAACTTCTTTGGTAATTGGTAGTTCTGGGCGAGTGATGGTAATGTAACGTGCTTACTGTGGAGACCAGGCCCTCCATTCAGCTACTGTTAAAATACCATGTGTGTACAAGTTTACTTTGGGTTTACTCATTACCGAGTTACCCTTCATTCAAATTTTGTGAATCTGCACCGAGCTGCAGAATTTAAGATTTTGTCAGCGCACCTCTGATGCAGGTCGACACAGGTGGTCAGACGCTCACCTTGATCTGCGCGGCGGATGACTGAAGGTCAGAAATGTTCATCCCGCTGGAGCCCTGCAGTGCCGTCTGGAAGTGCAGGATCCACTCGGAGAAGGACTCCAGCATCTCCTCAAACTGCTGATGGGCGGCGCGCGCGTCCTGGAGACTCGACATTCTGGAACAACACACCGAGACTTTCAATGCACAACGTTCCGGGAAGACTTACAGATGTCCCAGAATGGCTACTTGCAAAAACCACGGCAGGTGGCGTACACGCAGCGCACGTACCGTTTGGTGAGCGCGCCAGGCAGCGCCTCCCACCTGGCGCGCAGCAGCTGCCGGCTCGTCAGCAGCTCCTGCGCGCCGTCCGCGGGCGCCGACACGAGGAGCTCCTCCACCTGCCCGTCCAGCGACACGAGCGGGGCCTCCTGCGCCTCTACGTCCTTGCGCAGCTCCTGCAGCCCGACGCAGCACGCGCGACAAACGCGACACACGTCACAACACGCGCGTGTTACAAAAAAAGCACACGCGCACACAACACACACGCACACATCGTACGGAAAAACCCAGCGGCGCAGGACACGCGCGACAACTCTCGCAGTGCCAAAAAGGCGACAACAAAAACCACACGCAGCATAGGACGCCCGCAATAAGCAACGCGGCGCACACGATACAATGCGTGCATCGCAAAAACGAGACGCCCGTTATACACAACGCGCGCAGGACACAACGCAACGTGCACAACACACGACCTTGAGGTTGAGGATCTCTGAGTCGAGGCGAGCCTGGTCGGCCGGCAGGTGAGGGGAGCGTGGGCAGGCGGCCGCCTCGCTCTTCTCCAGCCACACCACGAAAGCACTCCGCTCTTTCTCAAACCTGGTGTTCCGCACACAAAGATCCATGTAGCCTTAACAGCCTTTTGGAGAGAGTGCTGTTAGCGAGCACCTATGAAGGCCACCACGGCACACGAGGGGGTGGGTGTGCCAACACCACGCCCGGTCGCCTTTGTCTCCCCAGTAGCGATGTTTACACACCGCACCAGGTACTCATTTGAGGCTGAGTTACCCTAGGGGAGGCCCAGGACCGGTTTAGGTAATCGTCACTGGTGTTCGCCGTGAGCGGAAATCGAACTCACGTCGTCCATAAATGACGTCACGCAATTTTTGACGATTTTTGACCACCCCCCCCTCCTCGTCACACGGCGTCACAAAAAGTCAGACCCCCCCTCAAATATGACGTCACAAAGCTCTGCCCCCCCCCCAAAAAAAAACATGCTTCAAATCGCTTTAAACTATTGTCATTGTAGTGCGTATTTAATGTGGCGCTGCACTCTGATGTTGTAGGATAAAACATTTATTAAAAAGTCTATTCAATTAAGTAGAACGTGTTGTCTATATTTATTTAAAGTTGCGCATTTTGATGTGACGTCACATTTCCCGAACCCCCCCTCCCTCGTCACACATCGTCACAAATGTCTGACCCCCCCCCCAGGTGCGTGACGTCATTTATGGACGGCCCCTTAGTAGCACAGCGCGCTAACCACTACACTACCGCTCTGCCCACGTTCCGCACACACACAGACACACACACACGCACACACACAGACACGCACGGCGCAGAGAGTGAACCTCCATGTTTTTGTCTTATAGACTTTTGGGGGAAAGTGCTGTCCAGAATGGTGCACACAAAACTGTTCTCAATGTGCAGGCAGCACAGCATAAACTCCCCCTACCATGGGAATGTCAAACACTGGCTCAGAGCTGCCACTGAAGATGAGCACAGCCCAAGGAGGCTCTGAACGCTGAAGAACAGAACAGCACGGGCATCCTTTTGACTTGTGTACAAGACCTTAAAGGAATTCAGCACCAAACACAACTTTGCGTGCCATTAGGCCTCGGCAAGGTAAGGTAATTTACCATTTTTTCCCCGTTAAAAGGGTAAAGGTGTCGACATGCCAAGGGGTAAGGTAAAGGGTAGGGTAAAGGTAGCGCGAAGTATTACCCGGTAAATACCTTGTTTACCATAAACACCTTGTTTACCACTCGCTAAAAGCTCCGTGGCGCAGTCCGTGGCCTCCATTTAAAATTGGAATCGAGAGTCTTCTATACGAATAAAGTGCTCTTCATAGCATTTACCTGTTACAAACCTTCTTCATGTATAGTAGTACCCCAGTAATTACCCTGTAATTGGGTCATTTGTATGGGGTAAGGGTAAAAGGTAGGGTAAAGGTAGGCTCGTTGCTTTTGACCTTTTACCTTACCTTGCTAAAGGGTAAAAGGTAAGGGTAGAGTGTATTGTGGTAAGGTAAAAGGTAGGGTAAAGGTAGGCTCATTGTTTATACCTTTTACCTTACCTTGCCGAGGCGTACGTGCGATAACAGTGACCCACACTCAGGCCTTCGATGTTTCTACTTAGCGGTGGGAAAACAGTGCAGTCTTTTGCAGCCTCCTTAAAGATGCAGCGGCCAGCCTGACATTGCTAAGGGCTGCTTGGGGTGGTGCGTCCTTTCAGGGTCTCCAGCCTCCAGCTCATAAATTCATTGGCCTTTGTTTAGATACTGGGTAGGGAACCTTCATTTAAAACGGCCCAAGGCCACATTAGTCCTCCCGCTTCTAAACGGCCCCCAAACGATATTTATCCATCACTGCGTGAATTGGTTGCTGGAGGGGAATATCTTGGACCTGGCTAAACTGTTTATAACTTCAGTGCGCTCAGTCGCTTTGGTCACTGCAAGGAACTCCTGAAGCAACAAAGTGACCAATATATATGTATTAGCGTGGTTGTCTGCCAATAGTATTTGAAAGCCCTGTTCAGCCCTAACTTAAAAAAAAAATTCACCCCTGATTTAGAACCAGAGCCTGCCGAGGCATTGTGCATGGAGATCTAGCAAAAATCAAAGTTTAATATAAGCCACCGATTCTCAATGTCGCCCGCACCTCTGCCACGCGGCCAGAACCTCCTCGAGCCGCTGCTGCTTGTCGGCGGCCAGCGTCAAGTCGTCACGGTAACGCTGCTGAAGCACCTCCACTTCCTCAACAGCGTGGCCACCGTCCCTCACGCGCGGGGCCTCTCCGGCCAAGCCGCCCAGCCGGCCTCTCTCCACCTCGAGGGCCTGCCTGACATCCTGCGGGCCCCGCAATGCACCACACAGCTCGCACCTCCAACTCAACTGCCGATCAGGGCAAACCTTCGCAATGAAAGCATTTGCTGGCCCTTACAATCTCCCGGACTTGGCAAATGCGGTTGAACGGAGCTCGTATGAAAGGTCAATTAACAAAGGCAACTGAGCGAACGATTTGTTAGTTATAATTTCTGGCAGCATTGTGCTGTAATTATGAATGCACTTATCGCGAGTGAAATTGCTATGAGTGTTAATCAGTTTCAGCCCCACATGCCTTCCTCAGCAAGCACAGAAATTCACGTATAATTTACGAGCAAGTAAAATTCCCCCTTCATGGGAAAAGGTCATTCGTGTTAACGATGTTAAGAGTAGCATTGTGAATACATATTCGAAGCAGTTAAAAACACAAAAATTACACAGCCTCGTTAATTCCCGTTTACGTGCATATATCGTGCCATGGCCCGGCGCATTAGACCCGGTTTAGTTCATAAGAAAGCAAGAGGCGATAGCGGACAGTTAAGAGATGTTAGAAACCCCCTCACCATGTGAGCAAGCAGCGCTTTGTACGTCTGCGCAACACAAGTGCAGTTTTGCACTGGAGCATGCAACAGGTCCTCCAGCCCGCCCAGGGCTCGCAAGGCCTACACGCACACGGGCAGCCACACACGGTGCCGCGCTCCAGCAGCAGGAAGGCAACGGGCGCGCCGAGCAAGCAGCAGCAGCAGCGGTGGCGGCAACCTCTCAACTCCCGGTCTTCGCAGCAGGTTAGAGGACGGAATTAGTGTGACGAAGCATTTGACATTCGTACAATGAAGCTGCTGTTGGACTGCCCCATTGGAGACAAGCACAGGCAAACGTGAGCGCTTGATGGGGTTAATCGTTGTTGACAGTGCAACACTTCAACTTTGATGTTTTCCTCCAAAGCAGCGGCGGTGCGACCGCAGCAGCGCCCGTGTGCCTCAGAGGCCCAGGGCACCAGGCTCCGAAAAGGGGTGAGGAGGGATTGGACAGGGGACCTCATTTCATCCTTCGCTCCAGGGCCCATCGCAACCACACTATGGCACTGCTTCAAAGCCTTATCCACCTGCTGCATTTACTGTGGAAGCCTGGCTGAGGTATCTCTGGCACAAGGAGACCATTACCGACATGCATTTATCTACTGTGGATGGTCAGAAAATGTGGGGTAGCGTTGGCCACCTGCTGCAGCTCGGCCTCAAACTTGTCCCCGAGAGCCACGGCCTCGACAGAGGAGGCGTGAGTGGCTTGCGCGAGGGCCCACAGCTCCTCCGTGCGGCGCGACAGCTGCGCCAGGCGGGCCTTGACGTGGGACACCTCGGCAGGACGCACGTGCAACGCCAGCGCCTGGCTCTCCTCCTCCAGGGTGGACACCTCACCCCGCCGGGCCTCGATCTCCTGGAGCAGAGCCTGAAAGGCAGGCGGGGGCTGCTCAAGCGGCGACCTTACGCTGACAGCTTTGTGCCGTGCGGGGATTCTTCCGTGTAAAGTGTACGAAACAACAAAGGTGAGTGAAAGGTGTCTACCCTTTCACTGCCTTTGACGCCGTCGTTTCAGAGCCCACAAAACAACAAGCTAAGCCCTGCTGGGCACAGTAGGGCTGACCACGTGTGTGCAGGTTGAGGCTTGCCTGGGATTTCTGAAGCTGCGTCTCGGCCGTGTTGCCAGGGCTCTCTGCGTCATGGGTCTGTGCCTCCTTCTCCGAGATCCACGTAGCGAATTCCTCGTGGTGGCGGAGGAAGGCCTCCCAGCTCAACCGAACCCGCTCCATGGAATCGATGCTGCAATGGGCACGCACACGTCCCAAAAAAATGACTGCGTTGATTGAATAAGCTACAGCTTAGTCGGTGAGCTCTCACAATGAACAGCAGCTTACGTAGAAATAATAACGGGGTTTTTTTTTACTTCCAGCGAGAGGAAAGGAACACCTTGACATTTCAACCAACATGCCTTCAATCAAGGAAGAAGAATAGGCTCGTACTTCCTGAAAGCTGAAATGTTAAGATCTCTGAAAGTCACAAAAGACACCATGTTTTTATTTTAACATTCATTTCTATATATATACAAGACAAGACAAAGCCTCAAGAGACTGTTGGGGCAAGTGCTGTTAGCGAGCACCTATGAAGGCCGGCACGACATACGAGGGCGTGGGTGGCCACCACCACGCCCGACCGCCTTTGTCTCCCCAGTGGCAATGTTTTTACACACCGCACCAGGTACTCAGTTGAGGCTGAGTCGAAATAGGGGTGGCCCAGGGCCGGTTCAGATAATCGTCACTGGTGTTGGCTGTGAGCAAGATTCGAAGCTCGGGTCGCCGGGTTCGTAGCGCAATCCGCTCCCCACAGATATATAGACACACACAAGCACACCCACACATATGCCACAGATGTTAAAACAAGTGGCTGAAAGCATTCACTCGCAATCATCAATGAGCCGATCCATGTATTTAGAAAGAGAAAGCGCCCACTTGTTGGCGAGCATGCGCGTGGCCGATGCCAGCTTGTCGTGCAGCGCGCTGGCGTCGTGCCGCAGGGCCTCGGCCCGGGCCGCGTCACAGTGGGCCGCTCGCGCCTCCTCCTGCAGCGCCGCGGCCCTCGTCACCTGCCCCTCGGCTCGCACCAGCAGGTCCTGTGGGGACGAGCAGCATACCGTGACGATCGTCCGTCAGGGATCGTCATCATATTGGGTACGTCCCAGCCCGACACACACACATGCAGCACGGTGTATCCGAAAATAAAATGGCCAATGTAGTGCAGTCGTTTGTGTGTTACTGCAAGAGGCTTCCATCAAAATTAGGAACGGTCCTGGAAGACCCCCCACAATGTCGTTGCTTCCTTCGTCATTACAATAGGCCTCTATTGTATATGTACGGCCCCTTTTGCCAATTCAATGGAGGTTGAGGGCCTCCCCCATGCCATGCAGGTCGTGGTCGTTATTCGACCGTACTTCACCACAGTGAGCGTGTGTTGATAAGGGTGGGGAGCATAGACATTAGAGTGTAGTACAGTACTGTACGTACAGCCAATGGATTTTGCTACACTGCCGTCTGCTGGAAAGATAGAGGCCTCAGGTACCGGCAATGAAAACCACGGCACTCACTACACAGGAACTCGCGTCTCGGGTGAACACGCGCAGCTTGAATTTCAGTGTCTCAGCGGTGCCATCCTGGTGCTCTGACACAAACAGCAGCTCGTCGAGCCCACCAGACATTTAGTGGAGAGACGGGATTCTGGAGCGGTCGCGTTTCAGGGTGCGAGGGTCACAGCGTTTCCGTACCCTGGCCTGCTGCAGCTCGGTTTCCAGGTTCTCCGGGCTACTAAACTGCAGACGCCGCTCCACGGTGGAGCCGACAACCCCCAAAAACTCGTGCAGGCTCGCCTTCTCCTCCTCGAAGTGCTGCCACTTGTGAAGCTGGGTCTGCCGTGCAAAGCGTAAAAAAACCACACGTTAGCAAAGCAGCAGCGTAAACTGCGTGTGAACGACGCCACTAACCGTGCTGGCGGCAACCATGAGCGTGACGGCGATGAGGGCGATGATGCACGTGACGGTGACGAGGTCAGTGGTGATGTACTGAAGGTATAAAGGGTGCCCTCATCCCCCGTTTTTCTACCTTTGTCTCCTGCTCCTTCTTGTCGAGAGCCGGACCAAGCTCATGGAGCAGTGCGCGGAGTTGCTTCAGGTCGGCGCGCACGCCCTCGTCCTGGGCCTCCAGGCCCTGCCCCCGGCCTAGCAGCTGCTCCACGAGCGGTCTCCTGCCCCTCAGCGCCGTCACATGCTTCTGTGGAGTCAGGCAATGACGCATCCATCGTCCAATGAATGAATCCTTTCAGTCACGGTGCAATCGTTTGCATAAACGATGATTTACTGATCATGCAAATTATATGCGGATATAATTCTTATGATAATTACCGACATAAAACTACAAAGGAGAAAGGCAAACAGTACTAATGAGATGGTACACATGAAATAAAAGGGGAATTCATTTCCCATGATGGGATTTGTCAATTGATCAAATCACTCAGTGGTGGGTGCATGGGGCGGGAGGATATGAATAGTTACCTGCCCATGTACACGATCTAAAAACCCCGTTAAATTGAAAACTACAGACATCTATTACCGTCCAAGGCGCACAGTGAATACAATTTAATACAGTACACATTTACATGCCAATGTAAATGTGTACTGTGGTCAGCAGTGCGGCACTGCTGACCACACGTGTCCCACCTGCAGGGAGGCCCACATATCCTGGGCCTCCTCCAAGGTAGCGGCCTCCACCGTGGCCTCAGCCTCAGCCTGCACCTCCTGGAGGAACCTGCCGATGTCCCGCAGGACGGTCTGCACCTCCCTGCGGTATCGCAGCACTTCCCCGGCCTGCACCAGCTGGGCCTCGATCTGCAGACCAGGCAAAGCCACGTAGTCGTGATTGATGTCAAATTACCACAAGCTGCGCGGGCGAAAGCACTCACATTTTACCCTGCGGGGGATAACGAGAGGAATGTTGAAGTATGGCAAATGGGCATTAAAACAAACTGGAAAGGGTCCCCTCTTTACCTCAATAAACATCCTCTGCAACTTTGCCAGGTCCCCAGAAAGACCCTGCAGTTCACTTCTGCTGTTGGAAATGTCTTCTCTGCTGCAGAACTCGGTCAAAGCGTCGAGGCGCATCTTCAGCCAGCTCACCTCAGAGTTCTGGGAATCTCTCTCATTGCCCAGAGCCTGGTTTAGGCACACACGAGTAAAAACAAAATAAAAAGGGAAAGGTCACGTAAAGTTTAAAAACTGACTTCACATTGCATAACATTTTTTCCCAAGGGAATTGGAATAAAAAAGAAAAATAACCATTGTCCAATTGCAAGCGATATCTATCGCACGCACCTGCAACCTTGCTCCGAGAGATTCGAAAACATCGTCCCTCTTGCTTTGACTTTGAATCTCACCAAGGGACGCTTCTGTGGCTTTAAACCATTCCTTAACCTTCGAAAACCTGCAGAGCAAAGAAACACAAAGGCTTCAGAGTTTTGCGTGACACAGCACCTTGGCAAGAAGGAGCACAGGGTTTCAGGTGGCGGCACACCGATGTCCTTCCATGGGAGAAACCATACATGCGATATTTGCCGTAAATAGGGAAGCATGGCGGCCGACCTTAGCAACCTGAGTATAAGCAGCAAGAGCTCAGCAAACCGTAGTTATTTTACACATTCAGTTTAAATTACTTGACTTGAACTGACTAAAGGTCGAAGGGCAAGTGAACCTGTTAACTAATCAATACATAAAAAATCAAATAAAACTGCACCCAGATATTCGAATGTAAACACACGGACATACACAACACTGTTAAATTAACAGCAAAAAGCCACGACACTTGACAACAATACCAAGACAGTGTTATTGTAAGGGCACAGCAATGCATGGCAGGGCAGGAAAGGGCAGGGCAGGAAAGGGCAGGGCAGGAAAGGGCAGGGCTCACCTAAAGTTGAATTCACGCCACTTGTCAGGGTGCTGTCGCAGCTGCTGTGCGGTGCTCGCCACGTATTCCTGGAGCTCCTGGAAGTGCTCCTCAGCGTGCGCGAGTCGCGTGCGAAGGCCCTGCTCCACACGGCCAGGAGGCAGGCCCGAGAGGGCCTCCCGCATGGCCGCCAGCCGAATACGGCACTCCCCAAACACTCCGGCCTCCGAGAAAAACTCCTGCACGTCACAAGTAACAAACAAAAAATTCCAAGTTAATTTTGTTCAACCGGAGGAGAACTCACGAGACCAGGATAGAGTGATTTAGGCATCAATCTGCCTCCAGGGGGCGATGATCGCTATGCATCATCCCAACTGAACAAATAAGTGTTGCGTACAGGAAGCAACCCCATGCAGATAGAGGGTAGTGATAAAACCTCTCCGTCACGATGTTGCCTTCGCAACTATTCAATGTGGCCGCACCTCTGATTAGCACGGTTGGCTACGTAAAATGCGAAACTAGTTTAACACACACACACATGCTGTGCAGTGAGGTCTTTACAAAGCAGACTGTCAAAGTATACGAGGCCGACTGAGGTAGGTGCCGAAGTGGACCTGGGCTCACTCGAGGCAGTAGCTACAAAAGCTGTGACACAAGGCCACACTCACTACTGGCAAAACCAGCCCAAAAAGTGCATGCTATTTTGTATAGAATAAAAAGATAAAGATGCAGCCCTGCAATTGCCATCACTGGTGGAAGAACCTCCACTAAGTCGAGCTCCACAGAGCCCCACTAGAAGGTATTTTGGTTTACTATTCCGCTTGGTAAACAATACTACGTCATATTGATGGTCATTTCTCACAATCGCAACCCAACAGAGGCACTCATGTACCGCTGACGAGTTTTTGCCCATTTGCCACTAAACGCAGCCTGAATACGTTACGCTTCGTCCCTCGCCATCCAATTTATCAGGGTTGGGTTGCGTACGGCGCGAAAGAGGTTCAAACACAAGTGCGTACAAATTCGTGCATATTATTGGGCAACGCACACTTGGCAACGCGCTGGGCTGGCGGCGCTTGGGCTCGCTCACCTTGTGCCCGTGCAGAAGCTGCTCGCTGCTGGCCGAGCTGAGCGCGCGATTCTCCGTCGCCAACTGCAGCTCGCAGCGCTGCACGGCGCTCACGAACCTCTCCTGCTCCGCCTCGAAGCGCACGCGAGCCAGCTGACCCGGTGCCTCCGTGCCTATCGCCTGCACGCACACACAGAAGAGTTAAAGACAAAGATTCCCCCGTGTAGCCTTAACAGACTGTTAGGGCAAGTGCTGTTAGCGAGCACCTGTGAAGGACCGGAACGGTACACGGAGGGGTGGGTGGCAAGTACCACGACCGGCCGCCTTTGTCTCCCCAGTGGCGATGCTTTTACACACCGCACCAGGTACTCATTTGAGGCTGAGTTTACCTAGGGGAGACCCAGCACTGGTTCAGAATCGAACTCGGGCGGCCGGGTTCGCAGCAAGCTAACCGCGACACGACCGCTCCCCACACACCCATATACAGGCGTGCGTTCAAAGAAGGACAGCGACTTTACACCAATACCATGAAATTAACGATTACAGCAAAACGAGTGGCTGTCAGAATCGGTAAAAATCTATCTCCTCTCGTTTAGTTTAGCGGCAGATGTATTCATGGTCGATTAAATCGATTTCCTTGGCTTAGTGGCCATTGAGGCCACTGCTGTCTGCCCTCATCAGGGTTGTAGCCCTTCCTTCTACATATACTGCAGCCACTGCTAGACGAGGGCATTGACACTCCGTGTGGATCGGTGTTATTTGAACCCGTGACATGCACGGTGGTCGCCCCTCCAAACACGATCCAGGCCCAAATCTGCTTAGCTTCCCGGATCTGACAGGATCGGTCCCACCGCGGCTTATTCGGTCATTGGCACGTGACCCTTCGCACCCCATCACGTTTAACCTGCACGCGCCAAGTGCACCAAACGCGGAACAAAGACCCCGGCCCCCCTCTACCCCGACGCACGTGCACGGCGGAGCGAGCCTCGCCGACGACAGCCTCGTGCGGAGAGGCGTCCAGCTGCTGCAGCGTCCGGCTGGACTTGAGGAGGTGGCGCACAGCCTGCAGCGCACGCTCTGCCCGGGACAGCGCCTTCTGGCAGCTCTTGGTGGCCGCCTCCACGTCCTTAGGGTCCGACGCCGCAACGGAGCAACTTTAGTACTGCCCTGACTTTAAACTGTCATGCACAATACGGCGGAGTGGTGTACAAGTTGACGAATGCACAGAATCCTGTGTCTGTACGAGCTATGCTCTCGCAAGGCTATTCTCGCAGGGATAAGATGAGCTCATGCACAGGCGCGTTGTGGATTGTGGCCAATGCTGACAATGTGGGGATGTTTTCATCCAGTCGTGGATAGAGCATTGCTGATAATGATAATAATAGTGGCGCTATGCTTGTGAAACACATTTACATTTAAATGCAGTATAATTGAATTCGATTTAAATTAGTGCGTGTGTTATTCACTAAGATTTTTGGCACAAACAGCTCGGCATAACATTTTTGGAATCTGGCATAATCTGACACCAGGAGCTGTGTGGTACCTTTTGCTGGACCTTGGCGTCTTCCTTGCTGGCACCGGGAGCCAGGCTGCCAATTGTCTGGGTGGCCCGGCTCAGGCACTCGCGCGTGTCGGCCAGCCCGGTCTCCAGCTCCTCCAGCGTGCTCGCAAGCTGCTGCGCCTCCCGCGCCAGCACGGGGCACTGCTCTCTCGTCTGCGCCGCGCGCACGCAAGGAGGAACAGCTTCAACAGGGGCCTCTTAACCAGCGAAATCAAGGGTCGATAAAACATGAGCTATTAGTTTGAGTGTTGCGGTGCGAGTCGGAGAGACGGAGCCGTTGAATTGGAGCCAGTGGCCTTGCATTGGTTTGCTTTGAGCCGGCCCGCACCCACACGCACACAAAACGGAGCCTTACCTTGACGATCTGGTCCTTGATGACTGTCATGGCGTCCAACATGCCTTTAACTTCCTCCTCCGTCGTGTCCTTCACCAGGACCTGCGCCAGCTTTGACACGGCCTTGAACTGCGTCTCTATGCTCGGGATCCTCTGCTTCATGGTCTGAAAGTGCAAGTCGAGTTAGAGGCCACTCGAGAGCGGCACATGAGGACCGAGCGTAGCCACAAGCATTAATATTATCAGTCAGGCTCGTGCTGTGAAAGCGCATTCTCAATTTAGTACCAAACTAATATAAACAAAAATAGGTGTATACTACTACGCGAGAAGTTCAACCTTTGACTCGATATTGTTTAAGTATGTAGCCCTGACAACATATTTATTTTTATGAACGGTATTCTGAATTAAAGTCTGCTTCTGCCATGTGGATTGAGTCATTGATTGGCAGACATAGTACTTGTATATGTTTGAAGCACTGCTGTTCTGTTGGTTATGTGTCATCTTGTAAAATTAGTTTTTTTTTCACTTTGTTTTCCAGTCTGTTGATAAGAGCCTTTACATGGTTAAATAAATACATGCATCGGTCTCTCAATACCCATTTAAAGACAGGTGAGATGTGTGATTGGAGTGTCTGAAACAAGAAGAGGGGGGGGGGGGGAGCAGGGGCAAGGGTGGAGGTAGGGGGTGGTAGAGGGAGGTAGGGGTGGTAGAGGGAGGTAGGGGTGGTAGGAAGTTGTGGGGGAGGTAGAGGGAGGTAGGGGTGGTAGAGGGAGGTAGGCATGGTAGGAAGTGGTAGGGGGTGGTAGGGAGTTGTAGGGGAGGTAGGGGGAGGTAGAGGGGTGAAAGGGGGCGGTAGGAGGTGGTAGGAGGCGGTAGGGGGCGGTAGAGGGTGGTAGGGGGTGGAAGGGGGCGATAGGAGGTGGTAGGGGGTGGAAGGGGGTGGTAAGAAGTGGTAGGGGGTGGTAGGGGGTGGTAGGGAGTTGTGGGGGAGGTAGGGGGTGGTAGGAGGTGGTAGGGGGTGGAGGGGGGCGGTAGGAGGTGGTAGGGGGTGGAGGGGGGCGGTAGAGGGTGGTAGGGGGTGAAAGGGGGCGGTAGGAGGTGGTAGGAGGCGGTAGGGGACGGTAGAGGGTGGTAGGAGCACCTCGAGGTCGCCCAGGTACGCGGCGATGGCGGCCGGTGCGGCCTCGGGGGGCCCCGCAAGCAGCGGCTGCGTCCGCGCGACAAAGGCCTGGAGCGCGGCCAGGCCGTCGGCGTACTCCTGCCGCAGCCGGTCCACCTCGTCGGCCCGCGCGTACTGCACAGAACAGCCGGCAGCCCAACGTCAGCGTCAGCATTACTCCTATTCCCAGCGATGCCAGTGCTACCGATTCCTAACGACGTCAGTGTTATTCCTATCAGAGCGATGCATGCATTGCTGTTAATGTTAGTGATATTACCGTTGCACTCATTCCTAGTGTTTTTATTAATGACGCTATTGCTACGGATGATGCTCAAAGTCAAAATTTTCCACGCTCAGAAGCGCATAAAGCAGTGTCCGTCTCTGTTGGTGGCTGTGAGCCAGTGGTGGAAATTCCTCATTTCTATGGCGGGGAAATAATTTCCAAAGTTTAGTTACTTTGTTGATGCCATAATTATTACTTTATTGCTGCTACTGTTGTTGTTATTAGTGTTGTTTTCATGTATTTTTGAAGCAGATTTGCAAAAATATTTTAAAACGTTAAATTCTACTTAACTTTGTCCTTCACTATTGCCACGAAGACATTTGGAAGATCACTTGATTTTTTTTCACCCTTCGTTCTTCACGACGCTTTCAGCCGAACATTTTGCACGCACGACGGCGTGGCCCAATGAAAGCGATGGGCCCCCCCCCCCCCCAACCCACCCTTCTCCTACAGGACACTTGTGTGACCGCACGCCCGGTGTGCCGAGGTGCGGGCCGCTCACTTGCTTGACCCTGTCGAAGAGCTCGCGCCAGCGGCCGTTGAGCAGCAGCAGCTGCTGCTTGAGCTCGCGGGAGACGGGCGACTCGCACGCCTCGATCAGGAAGTTGCCGGCCTCGTTCATCGCCGTGTGCTGCTGCATCCACTGCGGCAGGTCACGGAAAAACTCCTGCGGCAGGAAGGTCGGCAGCGGTCACACTCTGACCGGCCTGTTAAAGATGGCCAGGCGGCTCAGGGGTCAGACCACTTTGCCGGTACTACTTAGATCCTGGGTCAGAATTCAGGCAGCCAGCGATATTTAAACCGGGTTCTCAAGTGGAGCGAGTTGGTGGTCTCAGCCTGGTCACCAATGACTCTGCACAACAACAAAAATCGACACTTTTTTTCACTCAATTTCGTTACAAGGCAGGTCCGATAATTTAGAAATGTAGGTTTAACCGCAATGCAATGAACATTTTTCCTGTGTGTAGACAGAACAGGTCACTTAAAAGTATCTCAAAATATATGTATTATTATGCGTTCTGTAATATCTCCTTTCACGTGCCGTTCTCTAACACGCAGTAATGCACTGCTCTGGAAGAGTTCTTAAGTGACATCTGCATCTCTTTCATGAGGTGCAAACCATCAGGCAAATCACTGATGACTGCCCAATACATGCATATTCTGGAGGAAAAAGCAGACTCCAACAGCTACCACCAGGGATTGCCGTGGAATGGCTGACATGATTAAAATACAATTGTAACCATACGGAAGGAAATGAAACTAATATCACTGTTATATTTAAAAATCGTATATGTGTGGGTCTGTACAAAGTAGCCCCGATGACGCTGTTGGACCACTGATAAAACGACATGCGCGTGCAGAATCCTTCGCTCATGCCGGAGACAAAGGCCTCCCAAGCGCTCCGACTACATACCCTCTGCGCCGCATCCGACTGGTGCGTCATGCATTCCCCGTTCTCCAGCCAGGCCTGCAGGCTCTCCACGGTGCCGGAGTAGATGCCCCAGCGCAGCAGCACCTCCTCCAGCATGCTGCGCGCTCCACGCAGCTCCACCGTCAGCCCGCGCCCCTGCTGGGACACCTCGGCAAGGAAGCGCCGTGCGCCATCGCGCTCCTCCTCTGCAGAGCACACCGGCAAAACCAAGGCACCGTCAGCTGAGAGTCTGCACGTCAGCCGCTCGTCGACTCCTTAAACTCACGGCCGTTTGCATGTATGTATGTTGAACTTCGTTCGCACTGTACGTAGCCAACCGTGCTAATTGGAGGTGCGAGGGAGGGACAACAAACTAAACACAAAAGGCAGTTTGAAAGAAATGAGTTTTCAATCTAGATTTAAAATTGCATATCTCCAGTTGCTTCCTAATATCTGAAGGAAGAGCGTTCCGGACGGCCGCAAAAGCACCCCCGAAAGCGTGCGTTGCAGTGACCATTTTTTTGTCAAATCACTTCCCCCGTCGAACAGCTCCCCACGCCGTGCCGGTCGTGAGGGTTCCCTGACCACACTTCACCATTCTGGTCAATGCGCGTTGGTGAAGGGGAGACTCAGGACTAGTTCAGATACCATTCGCAGCTGACAATAGCCATGGCTGAGACTCGGACTACGATCACCGGGCACATAGGAGAGTGCCCTCCACCCACTCCGCTTCTACTATTGCTGATTGTCATTTGTGGTTCACTCTCATTGCCTCTTGTGAGTTTTATCCATCGTCGGTTTATCAGTCACCATACACTAATTCTAACCCAATAGGCAGTGATAAGGTTTGTGATATTACAACGGACACAAATACACAGTGACTGTGTCCTGAAACGTCTTAGTCAGTATGATTGCCACCGATCGTCTTCAGCGGTTAAGGAGTAGCAAGTTCAACAGATGTGTGCATGGACTGCCACTTACGAACTTCCGCCGCTGTTTAAAGTTTTTCAGGATTTAAAACAGAGGTTCCCTAAGAGGAAGGGATGCCAGCAGCTCTATCTGACCGGACAATACAAAGCCAGCGATGTGCGGTGCCGCTCACCGACAAGAACAACCCGGGTGCCGAACTTACGTGCAACGTTGGTTTTCAAGTAAACTTCGGTGCACTTTGTGAGGTTCTGATGCGCCGCTTCATACTGTTCAAAAAATGCTTTTCCTTCGATGAAGTCCTGCCGAGATTAATACAATAGATCACACACTGAATTCAGTCATAAAAAAACAACAAATGAATTATTTCTGTTCTTTTATATATATAAAAAAACTATTTAAACAACGTATTATGTATGAAATAATTATTTACAGTATAGATAACTACAGGCATTTATTTGTATTGCAGCCTGGTATTGGAAATGGATTTAGTATGGCTCTCTGATGAACATTTACCAGGGTGGGGCATGCATTAGTGGCCGAGGTGACCTGAAACCAGCGGCATGGTAATCAAGTGCGCACGCGTGTCTCTCACAATGTAGTTGTGCAGCAACATCTCGACAGCCTCCCTGCGGCCATACTTGATGGTCCAGGCCTTGAGCCGAGCCTCTGCTAGACCTGACAACTCCAGGATGTTGTGACGGCAATGCAGGTACTCGAGTCGTGGTAGCTGCCGAGACGATGCCTCCGACAGCTGAGAGAGCCTGCATGTCACACGTGACACACGTGCATGTACAGCCCTTTTGTAAATACACTGCTGGATGAGGGCCTCCCCATGCTGGCCAATGCGGGTTGGTGAAGAAGAGGGGGCACAGGTTTGTAAAAAAATGTGTAAGAACGGTTTTTTTTCTGGACTGCCCTCTGCTGCCAACAATATAGTATACATGTTAAGAAACAAAACAATATAAGCAATCTTAAATCAATCACAAAAAATCCATTATTTGGAGAGAGAGAAAAAAAGGATTAAGTAAAAAAATAACGAAATTTCTGAATGCAACTGAGGTATAGGATACTGTTAAAAATAACTTACATTTATAATGACCAAGCAATTAATTAAATCACCAGTTAAATTGTGGCTGGGAAGTAATAGATTTGCTTAAACATAGGAGACGAGACATGTAGTGCTTTTCCATGTAGAAGGAGTATCACGGTAAAAAAAAGACACGTTTCGTGGCCATAGTCATGCATACCCAGCACGGACGCGTCTCCACGAAACGGAATCTGTGCCAGGTTCAAATCACTGTGCCACACCTACTCCGCTCCAATCAGCGTGAATACAATCGCCCTCCGCTCCTTCCCCCTTCCACCTACGTGACTCCGCCAGGCCCCGAGAACATCCTACAGGGCCCATAAGCAGATTTAATGGTGTGACACCTCATCATCTTCGTCATCATCGTGACAGTTCTCCCTCGCTATGGCACTGGCTGTAACACTGGTCGCTACGCTAATGAGCAGCTCTTACGTGCCAAAGGAGCTAAGCCAAAGTGGAGTCGTACCAATTTTTTTCCAATAGAGACACTTGGTGTGTGTGTGTTTACGTCAGAATGTTTAATATGAGGTGGTGTTGTATATATAGGCCCTTTTCCATTTTTGTTTTTGATATTAATAATGATTTTGCCAAAATATTTGTTTTTATATATATAAAATCACTCGCGGGGTCGCTGGGAGCACAAACAAACGGAACCGCCCCCCCCCCCCCTTTTCGAGCAGCTGTCTTGTCACTCTCGCAAAGACAATGACACCCTCCCCTCCCACCAACGGAAAGGGTCAGTCATAAAGTCAAATAAATAAAGACACACACACACACGCCCCCCCCCGGACGAAGGATAACAAACAGGCGTTTCGTTTTGGTTAACTGTTACATGCTTCTTCTAACAAATGGTAAAAATTCCAAAACTTAGCGACCAAAGATGAAGCTAACATTATCGATCCTCACACTCGCTCCAATTAAAAACCAGGCTACAATCTACATCAGTGGATCATTACTCCTCATTCATGAATTCAATACTAATGTTATTTTCACCTTTAATAATTTTCCACACGACCTGACCGAAGCATCGAGAAGAATTCTGGCAGTCAGGGTTATTCCTAAGCCAAAACGAATTCTCTAACCTCGGGATATCAGATAATAACAATAACTCGAGAACAAACGGCACAAACCCAGGTTACAGACGGGGGGGACGAAATTAATAAACCCTAAGAAATACGTGGTGATGATAATGTTAAATCACAAATCTTGGGAAACATAAACCAAATCATAATTATGCAGTATTAAACCGAGGGTTATCCAGAAGAGATGAGGCGAAATAGGTCAAACTTACACAACCAAGATAAACTGTATCCCATGGGAAAAGAGCCTCCCAACCGTCTTTGTCTTCCCGCGGCACAGGATAGCAAAGAATGTAATGCCCAGAGCGAGGGAAATTACTCTTACAGAGAGCTTTTATTGCAGGTGGGGCATCTGTGTTCCACGGATGAAAAGATGGCTTGAAGTGGGCGACAGTAATCAAGCCAGGGAGAGACACAGATGGCTTAATAAATGACACACACACACGGACACACGTACAGTACAACCCCCCCCCCCCCACAACACAAAGCGATATCAAAGGAAGTTCCGATCCTTTGTGAGAAGGTGAGCCAGAGGAAGAAATTTCGGCATAAAAAGAGAGACATACATTGCATCGCAGCTACCAGCGGCAGAAGACGGCGACCATCAGCTACCGAAGATGACCAGCTACCGACGCAGGAGATTACCACCGAAACAGAAGAAGCTTGCCAGCAGAAGAAGACTCCGTAACTCATCCAGGATGGCGAGGCTCGCTGAGTAGCGACATGCTACGCCGTGCAAATTCGGCGCCATCAGAAGAAGTATCGCTCGAAAATCATTCCACTCTGGGCATCGACTCACAAGAGCCACTGCAGTTCGAGCTAAGCTGACGAGAATTCCAGCATCATCCGCGAGAGAGGGCGGAATGCGCCAAACGTCGACCAAACCTGCCATCAACGAACGAAAGCATCGTTCATCGGCAGAGAGCCGGAGCCGGAGAGGGCGCAGTCGCACCGCCAGCGCCACCGAGCAAGGGTGTCAGCTGCCAGCGGACGAGCTGTGGGTGCTACCTGACGACGGGATCATCGCGCACCGACGGCGAGCGTCGTGCTAACTCTTCCAACCAGCCGTGCACCGAACTCCGGCCGCCCGTACGATACGCACACTGCCACACATTACAACGCATCACCTGGCGTCTGCTTTACGCAAAGAATTGAACAAGTGGCAAAGAAGACACACAACACGCATATTGGGACAAATAAGATTGTTCCGAAAAGTTATCTCTGTGTTTCAAGAAGGGTTGTCATTCCAAGGTGGTGCGTTAAATATCAACTGATCGTGAAGAACATTGCTGCCCGTCGAGTTACATGAATACGATTGTAGAAGTATTTTAGTCATTCGTTTTTGTTAATTGCATAATCTTGCCAATGAATTAATTGCTAACTACTCTTGCCTTCGGGACATATTTCTTTATTGCCCCTCGTATGAATATTGTTGCATGAATTTTCAAGGACTTTTTGTTCCTATCGCCGTGTATGCTCGCGTACTCTGAGGAATAATCGATTGTTCTGTTACCCAGTTAACAAACGTGATCATTGAAGGTTAAATGTATGGATCAATGAGGGGAACATCTCCAGGAGTACTGTGTTGACAATTTCAAGCATAAGAATTCGCATATTAGAGTGTTAAGGTTTTGTTTAGAAATTTGGAGACCTGACATGAACACTAATACATAATCAATAAATGTTAAAGCAAGAATAATTGTATTATACTGATTGATAATACAAACCTAGACTACGAAGCCGAGCTTAATCTAGCATACTTACAGCACACCTGCATAACTTCATACAATTAATTGTATGATCCCGATTGATGATATGACCCTGGGCAACGAAGCTAAGCCCAATTATTTTTATTATCTTCAGCAAATTTTCAATACCCGGCATATACAACAGTGGTCAGGAGATAGCAGTACATAAATGGCAGTACAATGGCTTATGTGTCCTTGTGTGAGTGTTACTCCCTCATATGCACACGGGTATTCTCCACATACTGCAGTTTGCTCCAACATGCCAAACACTGAAAGAGTTTTGAGACTTAATGAGGCTTTCCTGGCTAAATAAAGGGCATTGTTGTTGTTGTTATTATTATTCCCAAGTCAATAAAGGGTGTGTTGGGAGGAAGTACCGTGTGGTCAGATCGTCGAGCTGCTCCGTTGACACGTCCAGCCCCTGCGCCCCGGTCCTCCGCAGCTTCTCCACCAAGTGCCGGTGTCGCTCCAGATCGAGGGAAATCTCCTGCACCCAGCGCAAGCGACGAGCGTCTCTCCTCCCGCCGCCACGAGCACAAAAAAACACCGCAGCTTACCCGGGGACCATGCGAGCACGGGGTGCCGGCGTGGCGGCGCGGCGCAACTCACGCGGTGGATCTCCAGCTGCCGGCGCACGAGCCCCACCGCCTCCTCGCCCGCGTCGCGCCCGGGCGACGCCCCCTGGCCCAGCGCCGTCTCGACGCGGTGCAGCCACACGCCAACTTCAGCCAGGGGCGGCGGCAGCGCTCCGTCCAGCAGGCCCTGCCACTCCCACAGCTGCAAACGGCACCGGTAAGAGGGAATGAAGGGTCACGGTGAGGAAGCACGCCAATCTAATTCCCCAATTCTCCCCACACCAGTGAATCGATCCGGAGTTAATAATTGAGGTGACGCATATCATGAGAACTGCTTTAACCAATAATAAACAGAAAGGAATTAATTTCCACATCCTATCCGACAAGCCAAAAAGCAATGATAGTCATCTATTTTTCCATACACGAATCAGGAGACCGGCCACACAGACAAAAAGCATTCCAAGACAAGACAACCCTTTCTTCTGCTCATGTGCTGATCGAGTGCACGAGAGAAAGTAGTGGACAAGAGAGGAAGATTTCACCACTCGCCTTTGCCGAGAGGAGGTCCCAATCTTTCTTCGCGGTCGACTGCTCCACTGAGAGTTTCCCGTTCCCCTTCAGGGGCTGCAACATCAACAGCACTGTGCTCTTCCTGTCCTCGAATGGAACTTTGATTCGTCGGAAAGCCTGCCATAATTAACAGTCAGCAAAGCCATGGTAAGAGCACAGTACCAACAATGACAAGGATCCACTTCATCCTATTCAGCACTAAGGGTTACATCTGTAAACCCAAAACCAACTCAACCCAGGTTAATCCAGTAAATACCAGCTAAAGACAAACTAAACCAAGTCAAACTCACACAAAAGTCACTCAAATCCACCGAAACCCAAGCAAAGCCAGCTCCCACCTGGTAATGTTCCTTGAGGGCCTCAGGAGTTGCTTGCAAGCTCACATCTTTGATGGCTTGGTTTAGCCATGCCTGCAGCTCCATGAACTTTATCCTGTCTTCTCTCTGCACCAAGTAACAGCATGCAGCAATGATAAATCACTGCATTGTTGGAAACTGCCGCTGTTGTAATATTGTGGGGTCAGTATCCCTTCCAAGTGTATCTATGGTGAGTTAGATGTAACGAGAAGGAATGCTAATGCTGGGAATTAGGTCAGAGCCAACTTGACAACACTCTCTATGGGCACGGTGCCTTGAATGTGCTCTTATCATTGCACTTCAAACGGCAATTAAAGTGTGAAAACGATCGGATGCCTCTGTGCCAGCAATCAAATTAGAAATTAAACCGGTACCATGCAATCAGTGTCACAGCATAGTTAGTGTAATATGCAAACTCGAAAAAAAAAGTTGCAAACTCCAAACTGCACAAGAAACGTCGTTAGGGCTGGAACAAGTGTAACACAGCAGACGGCAGGTTGTTAGCAGCAGTCTGGACCACAGTAGCAGCGAGCGGACAACCCAGGCCTTACCTGCAGCTTAGGAACAGACAGAGCAAAGGTAGGGATGGTTGACAGGCACACCTGACAAGAGTGGTACACAATGTTGCCGTATTACCCATCACGACGTCAACTCGGAGGAACAGCATCTCGAATGCAACACAAAGAGCGAGCACGTTGTAGACAACACGCAGAAAAAAAAAGAGAGAGGTTTGACAGTGAGCTGCGGGACACTCCATAGGCAGTGGAGGATGGTGAGATGAACACACTTCACTCAGGGACAACGGAGGTCGGGAGACGTGGGGGACGTGGGGGACGTGGGGGACGTGGGAGACGGGGGGTGGGGCTCTGTGCTGTACCTCGTCGCCAAGCAAGTTCCCCTCAGACTCGGCCGCGTTGGGGTAGTGCTTGAGGAACTGCGCCACGTACGTCATGATGATCTTCTCGTCCGGCTTGTCCACGTCCACGTCTACCGCGGGCGGGGCAGACAGATGGGGAGCTTGCGCGTGTGCATCACTCGCACACAAACCGCAGCGACTGCCCAAGGAACCAGTAGAAGACGCTGAATGATGCCAGATGTTTGTCGTTTTGTTATTTAGCAATGATTTGTCTTGTCTATGGAAAGACTGGTGGTTTCTGTATAATTTCCACCAACGGCTCAGATCCGTCAACAGAGATGAGCACCACCTATGTTCACGTCAGCACGGATCTCTTCTGCAATACTCACATTGATATAGCGGTGTTTAAATGTGACTGCATCTCAAGATGCGTGTGAGTATGTTGAATTTCTTTCGCACTGTGCGTAGCCAACCGTGCTAATCGGAGGTGCGAGGGAAGGACAACGAGATGCGTTACGGAAACAGTGGGAGGATCTATTTGGTAAAGGTGGCAAGTCATAAGCCTAGGCATGGCAGAATTAATTATAAATTTAACTATGTAAAGTTGTATTCTTAATATATAGGTGGCGGCGGTGCCGAAACCAGGACATCACCTTTAGGATCCAGCAGGCGAGGAATCCCAAGCTTCTCCTCAGCAACGATGAAGGCCTCCTCAAGATTCTCGTGGTTGGACCTCTGCGTGACTTGCTCGAGGTTCACCAGCTCTGGCTGAATGGCGCGAATCATCAAGTGGAAGGCGATGCCCGTGCGCCAGCTGGCACCGAAGTCGCGAATCTCGGTGCCCCCAACTCGACTTTCCAGACGAAGGGAAACGAACGAAGGGCAGCGACGCAGACCAGAGGTGACGGCCCGGTGACAGGGGAAGGGAGAGCCAGGTGAGGATGACAGCCCAACGTCAGTCACGCAGCAAACTCAAAACAAGACTCCCACTCGCTCCATGGGCATGAGCGTCTGCTGCCAGGGACGAGTCGCACGCTTAAGCCTCCGCGCCGAATGCCCCGCAACACAACCTACCACTTCCATTGCCCACGCACCCGTCAAGCAGCCCACGCTACCGAATGCATGGATGGGGTTTTTCACGCGTGCCCTGTCCACAAGCGGCAGTGCGCAGCACAGCGCGCGGGAGATGGGCAGCCACGGCAGGCGAGCGCTGGCTCTGCCATCTGCACTGGCACCCGCACCGCGCTCTCTCCTGCAACGCTCTCAGCGTCCTCCTACACTCGCAGTCTCCGAGCGTCTCCCAGACTCCCAGGAGGAGCATTGCAGTGGCGCATGCACGCCCACGCGCACTGTTCCTCACTCCATTTTGCATGCCGAGGCGGCTGCCTTCATCTCTCCCCGCGCTCTGCCTCCCGCCGAGCCCTTCAGCTGCATTGGCGGCTGTTTTACAAGTCACGTGATTGATGCCCAGCGCGTCTTCTCGAGTACCCCCATGGCAGCACAGTCGTTGCAACAGCCGGGCTCTTGACTGTAATAGGACCAGTAACAGGCTCCGCAATCGAATAAAAAAATGTATAACTAACACGTTTCTATCGAGTCTATTTTTAAAAGCGTGCGGCTGTTGTTCGGGTGAAATACATTTTTTTTGGTTGTAAATGATATAAGGATACTCTTTGGTTCTTTTGGCAAAGTCACGTAGGTATGAAATAAAATAAATCACGACGTTTCGATCACAACACAAGCGTGCGTCATCAGGTGGAACAGATACAGCAGGAGAACTGCTGACATAGCTTCAAATCAAGATATAAGGATATTAACGGTTCTATTGCATTTCATTGAGCCGTTTGTAAAATCAAATATGGCAGCAAAAAAATTAACGAAAATGATTCTCGTCAAATATTAATGTTTCAAAAATACAATACCATTTCAGTACTCCACGTCTCTGCTTCCACGTCTACGCTCACTGCCTTCACCAACCCGCAGTTACCACGGTGGTGAACTTTGGCCAAATAACCCCCATGACCCATACAGGCGTGGGGAGGCCCTCATCCAATAGTGGAATGACAAACGAGCTACACTTAGACAATCAGTACATTATTTTGATTCACGTGAATATTCAGTAATTTCAATGTCTTTCTTCACAGGATAAACAACACCTGTGTCCGTGTTTGTATTTAATCGCCAACGCGGCTCAGTTATATTCCTTTGTTGTCCTTCCTTGTGTTTAGTTTGTTGTCTTTCCCCCGCACCTGTATTGCTGGAATTAGCCATTAATTATGGAAATATTTCCATCAAGGTCAGAAAAAAATACACGAGCAAACGCCAATTAACCCCAATTTCCCCGCACCTCCGATAAGCATGGTTGGCTATGTACGGTGTGAAAGAAGTTCAACATACATGCATGCATCTCTGATTCTTACTTAATCTCTCTCACCTTCAGCGCATCTCTCCAGAGGCTCGCAAACTTCCTCTCCACCATCTCCCATCTCCACAGATGGCCCAGTTCCAAAACCTCCGTTCCAATATGATTTCCACGGCTCACCGAAGCCCACAGTCCGCAGGGCCGTGCCCTCTCACCTGGGAACGACCAGCTGCACCCACTTGAGCAGCGCTTTCTTGGCGGTGCTACGCATGGGAGTTTGGCGTCGCTTGCGCTGCGGGCTGGCGGTGGAGGACCCCTCCATGCTGCTCAGCGACGTCTCGCTGCTCCACGGCGAGATGGGCAGAAGGTTGTTTGTCGCCTCTTCGATCTGCTCACACACGCGTCCGCACATTGGGGGGAACAGCAAGCGGGCATCATACGCGCTTCCGACGACATTGTCCAGCTGCTTCAGCGGGGGAGTGGGGAAGCTATGGCCTGCGACTTCATTTCATATGACCTGTGATTTGATTTCACACGGCTTGCCACCACGTGAGGTTCTACCACTTCGAAACAGCGCGTAAATGTTTGTTATCCATCACTGCAAGCATCTTAGCTACACTAATCGGGTACAAGTGGGGAATATTTAATTCAAGCACAAGAGCCTTGCAATGACAAGTTTGTGTTAATGTGCGGCCGTCCAAAGGTATTAATATCATGACTGTTTTATCCAGGAAAAGCTCACTGAGGCTCATGACTCTTTTTCAGGAAGTTCCTGTCAAGTTTCTGCAGTAGGGGGGCGCTAATTGTTACGTGAATTCCCATTTGAGTAATTTGCAGGTGAATTTTCAATTTCGGAAAATTTGGACAAAAATACCAGCACAGAATGGCATACTCTGCCGAATAATGTCCCGTGATCTTTAATGTCCACCTGTGAAGCAGACGGTGCGTATTTTATGGTTGATACACCCGGAGCAATAACCAGGGCGGAAGCTGGATTCGAACCACGAACCTCTGCAAAAAGTGACAAATACACTACCAAACGGTCCGCTCCCCGTGTTTAAGCAACAGCACAAGAGTTGAGTGTTAAAATGGGTATGCCACGGATTACAATGCGGATCATCACACAAAGAGAACTGCAAGAGAGTAACAAGCATTTTATATACATGCGGTTGTATAACGAAGCACACGGTCTACACATTTGAGACACGGTGATTGTTTGCGCATGAACCTGGCAGTTTGGCGCTTTGAGAGAAATTTGTTCAAAAATCCAAGCCAGAGAAGCGGTTTTCTGTGAAGAACAGTTCTGGGAAACCACTCAAACCATCACTGAGCAACTTGCAGTGCTGCTCGTGAACGAACCTGGAAGTAGAGGATGATGGTCCATATCAAACCCAGCACGATGGACGGCTTTCCGTCGGCAATGTATGGGGCATTTATGTTCACAAGTTTGATCTGAAGGAAAAACAAAATTTCATATGTTACGGTGTATTTTATTACAGTTCTAAATAAACTGATTTCTCAATGCACAGCCAAAAGTGAATGTTGGTAGCTCTTTTTGAAAAGCAAGCTTCCTGATGAGCATGATGTATTAATTTTGGCACGCATAACCTCATTCTTAAGCACGTTTATGAGAGAAAAATACAACGGTGCTCGGTGGAAAAATACGGCGTCAGGGTGAAATGATGATTCCACGAAAAAAGACAATCGGAGGATTTCCTTGTCCATGACGTGCTGTCAAAGAGTAAAGTTAGCAGCCGCACTCCCATGCTATCGAACTAGGCACACTGGAGAATGTGGAGCTTTCGAATGGTTACAGAAAAAGTAATTGTGCAGCATGGTAACTGTCGGTGGCAAGTAAAAAACACTGCTGATATCTCCACCTTGTGACCTTATCTTCAAATGTCACTGCACTACTAGTCATATTCACAGTTTTGTCCTTGTTTACTCTCCCTGAGTGTCGAGTGTTTATTTTAGTAGCTTCCTACATTGAGATGTTTGGCAAAAAAAATCCATGATTTGGTGTTTGGCATGCGGGAATGATTTGGAGTATTTGGAGAAAACCCAAAAACAGGGGGTAAACACTCAAAGGTTACACGCAAATAGTTTCAGGAATACATCGCTATACTGACATCTTTTGGCTACCTCACAGCCAAAACTAGATTAATCCTAGGCAGCTTCCCATCCCAATGCTAGCCAGATTCAAATCCTACTTAGCTTCCGATATTTATCGAGATCGGGTGCATTCAGGGCACTTTTGTTGTCGGCAAATTGTAAACGTTACAAATGTACCTGCACACATTGCGATGCCTCACTCCGCCACGCAGTACTCTAATCACGGCCTCACAAACTGCTTCCGTATGTTGGAGCTTTGAAGTTAGGTTATGGGCAACAGCGCGGCTGCTGACTTTGCACTGCCTTTGACCCAGCCACTGCGATGGGAACACGCCTGAATGCGGCACGGACACAGCGTGGGACAATGCAGCGCACGCGAATGCCCCACACACAACGCAACGACACACAACGGTGACCTTCGAGGACCGTACCGGAGAGTCGCCGTGCCGTGACTGCAGCGGGAAGCGGCGAACGGGGAACACAACAACACTTTAGAACTGCAATTATCGCAAAGGGCAACGTCCCACATGTCTGGGACGCTACGCTGCTGTCCAGAGCTACACATTCGCGTTAACCTAGTTCACTTCAAACAAAGCACGTGGGATACGTGTGGGGGCGCAACGGGCAATCGCGTAAATGTCCCGCATATTATATGTCGACTTGTACATTTTCCAATTAATGCACATGAAGCGGGTTCTACATGAGAGCATATTCTAAAGTTGGACGATTTAACTTTCTCCCACTGTTGGATTTGGTCTTCGGTGAGAGCTCCAGATTAAGAGCATTGCACCAACAACACAAGAGGACGCTGCTTTCACGCGACGCCGGGAGCCTTGCGAGCAATCCCCACTGTGATGGGGGCGATGGGGGGCCCCGCGAGACCCCCCGGTGGGTGGATGAGACTCACCCGCCGCGCCTCCATGAACTTCAGGGCGGTGCCGATGTTGCTCAGGGCGTGGATGCGTTTCAGCTGCCGTCCCTGCTCGTAAGGCTGCAACGGCCGAGACAAAGCAAATCCTGGCTTTAGGCCACGCAAAATAAGCAGGCGTACGCGGAGGAAAAATACAATCGCTGCCATTTAATGTGTTGCCATGTGCTTGGTAGGGACATTACACACGCACGTTTGAGCAACAAGTGATTATTCATTCACTTTTGTCACAAAAACACGAGAACAACGATCTCCGTGAGAAAAGCAGCCTTCATTGTGCCGCTATTCGGTTATTTGTTGAGCAGCCCAGGAATAGAGCCACGTGAGAGAGGAGAGAGAAGAGTGAGACGTTTTACCAGGCGCTCTCCAGTCAGCACCTCCAGCAGAGCGATGAGCTTCACGCCATCCCTGAGATCCTTGAAGAGGTCATCGACCACCAGCGGGGGCTTGTGCTGAACAGACAAAGACAAAGATCCCCCGAATAGCCTTTAGAAAATTGTCGGGGCAAGTGTTGTTAACAAGTGCCTAGATAAAGGCTAGAAACTGCAAACGAGGGGGGATGGCGTGCCCCGCAGTGTCCGGCTGCTTTTGTCCCCGAGTGCTCATGTTTACACTCCAGGTACTTATTTAAGGCTGAGTCTATTAAGCGAAGACCCAGGACCAGATCAGAAAATTGTCACCAGTAGTGACAATGATTGGGAATCAAACTTGGGCATCTGGGTTCATAGCATGGTACGCTAACCTCTACGTCACAATTAATGCACGTTGACGCACACACTGAACATGCTTTCCAAAATGTACACAATGCTCTTTTTGTCAATGGTGTAGCACTTTCAAAAGCCTATCACACCACTTTAAATGTTGTGCATTGGCCCTTTCAGTGTGGGGATTAAGCCAATGGTGTTTAGTTGACAGTACCATACACACCACATACATCGTTTTCATCTTATTTAAATGTAAAGCAAGCAACGATGGGATGCCTAACTTAGAAAATGGCAATGGTCGTGTTTTTTTGTAGGGACAAATTCCTTATTTGTCATGTGTTAATATCTATTTCAAATGCTTAAACACTAGTCAAGAAATATCCGGCCAACCATATCTTTCCAATTCAGTAAATACAAAGTGCGCCGACGGCTCTCGAGACCCAGGGATCAATGGAGCTAAAGAACGTTTCAGACGCACGTTACAGATTCCAGCCTATATCAACGGAGCAAAATCCACGTAGTATATTTTTACACTTTTTTTGTGTTATCGACAACCCAAGTAAGCAAAGCTACTTTTGCTTTTCACACCGTACTTTCCCGCTAAAAAAACTGCTCGACAAACGCTCCCTACCCCCCACTGCGGTAAAACAAAAGTGTTGGGCTTGGCTTGGGCCTGGTGCTGCGAGACTCCGCGTTGTGTTTGACATGGTCTCCAAGCGACTGCCAAAACAAGAGCAGTGGATGGGCGCACCGGCCAACCGAACCACAGCCCAGACGGCTCCCACCACCACCGCCGCATGCTCCCCACTCGTTTACTCATTCACTCGCTCATTACAGCTGCATTCCACACGGCATAGCCCACCGACCGCGTTCAAGCTACGTTCTCCACGGATGAAGCTGAGTTTTCCAATGACTTACTTTTCAAACGATTGAAATGAAACAACCGCAAAGCCTGGCGATTATCTGTTGTATCGATTTATAGAAAGGGAATACTGGCAAGGAGCAAATCTCGACAAGACAGAGTGGAATTTATAGCCAACAGCGGTGCACACCTCACCAGAGCCAGATGGGAGTTTATCCATTTTGTGAATGTTCTCTTCTGTACCGCTTCTTGTTCATCTGAAGAAAATAAACACAAATTCTCCAGTTAAGATGCAGTGTTCTGAAGAAGGAATGCGGCATGTACACACATTTGCACTGATGCCTGTGAAAAAGTTCACTTTAAGCACCACATCACAAAGGTCACGTCATCCAATTTAATCAATATTTCAATGCAAACACATTTTAGCATGCGGATACTTGTATTGGGATGCAACCTTGCGCATGCGTAGCAGGTTTGGCCACTCTTGGTCAACTTTTTCTAGTTTTTTATCAACAAAATTTATCCTGATTGTGCATTCAGCATCATGTCCTGAAACAAAGAAGCCACCCACAGCAATGCAACCCTTCATGTCAGAGAATGGCCCACGGAGGCAAATTCCAAGGAACTACCTCTGAACTCTGGTCCACACATTGGGCGGCAGCACTTTTTCACTCGCTCAGCCATTGAGAGTAACGTCCGTCACGTGACAGTCAAACCAATACGTGTTGAACAAACCAATATATTTTTCAATAACAATCAAAGCTGGGATTTAACCAAGCAAAGAACCAAATGTAATGTGTTGGGGCTTTTTGTGTGTGTGTGTATGTGTGCAGTGATTGGTGACCAGTCTAAATTCATCCAACTCACTATACTTGAGAACCCAGTTTAATCACAGGCGGTTGTCTGGATTCAAACCCAGGATCTCTGCGGTGTCAGCTCAGCGCTCTGAACTCGGAGCCACCTTGGCATCTCCTCCTTTTTTTAAAGGGTTAAACCGGGATTCCAGGAAACATCTATGGCCAGAATGTTTTTTTGACAAATCTTTTATTTTCGTCTGATTTTTGGCGACTGAAATCGCCAACACCGTGCGTTCTGGCCATTTGGTTAACTTGTGAAACTGGCCCCCGATGCCGGGGGCCATCGTACAGTCATGGCAAAAACATGTAACACCAAAACATTCCACAGTGTGCAAGACTGAAAATCAGTACATACGCAGGCGTCTATAACCACGGCATGTAACAGAGAGAAGCCATAAGTACACGGGCATATTTGTGGCAGGTATATGGCGAGAAAACTGAGAGAAAATGTGTGAATCACTGGTGTGCACTGTTCCCCACAAGCGTGCATGCTGAGCAGATGGTATGAATCAATTAATACTTTGACACAGCTCAATTTCCTCTGGTTAGATGAAACCTGCACAGGCAAAGTTAGGAACCGGTGTAGGACACAGTGGAAAGTTGTAAGCTCGTGCACATTACATACGTTGTCATGAAGTTCAGGCTATAAATACATGACAGTAAGCACTAAAGCCATTGGCAGTGCCTCTTGGAGCTGTGGGTCACCGGCACGTCATTAAGGCTGGCTCCAAAATAAACAAGTCACGTGTCCCTCCTGCGGTGCCACGGACAAGGTCAGTGGCACCGAGTCTGGTACTTACCGCGCAGGAACTGAAAGAATCCAGTCACCAGGTTGATGGATGTCACCTTGGGGATCTCAGAATCCTGCTTCTGAGCCATGGCAGCTCAAGGCGTGAGTCCAAAAATCAGGAGCCGTGCTTTCATGTCGTCGCTCTTCAACGGCCGCAGATGTTTCTCATGTGTGGAACCAAACTCATTGAGCACACCGTCAGCTCCTTTTCAGAGGAAAGTTTCAGCCGAGATTGTTCTTTTTTTTTAAACTTAAGACTTCAACAACAGGAAATGACATCACCTAAGCGGCCTCTCGTATGGACGGACGGTGGAGGGAAAACTGCCCTCGTATCCCGTAGCCGGAGCGCCGTGCGTCGTGCGCCTGTAGCTGGTGACCGTTCGAGCAGTGCTCACTCCCACCACTCTCTCTCTCTCTCCACTCCACTCCCTAGCCCTCCCCCTCAAAGTAATGCAGGCTACCTCCTATATCCCTAAAGCAAAAAAAAAGCACTCTGCGCTGAACCAGCCAATCATGGAAAAGTTGAAATTGGCACTGGCGGGAAATATGCCCGCAACTCCGAGAGCAAGTTTTGTTTCTAAACATAGCCCCAGCAGCGCCGTCCACCTCTCCGCCGGAGTCCAGCCACGTGGACAGCGCTGGGGCCGCGTGGAGGCTGGCCGAGTGGCGGTGGGACAACGCGCATTGTGGCAGCCCACCGCATCAAGAGTTCGTGTCCAACACGGAGCTGTTTATGTGTCACTCACTGCCCTGTGCAAAATCTCCCCAAAGCCCTTTAATATAAACACGGCCGCGCTGTGCTTCTTGTGATGCATGGGCTGCCGGTTATCCCAATGTGGCACAAAATGTATCATAACAAAGGGGATCTTTTTTCTCTGTCGGCAGTGAAGCCGCTACACATCACCACGCAACTACTTTCAACTCCTAAAGCGTTCAGTTTTGGCGAGGAATCGCTCATTTTGTTTACACGATCTAAACAGAACATTACACTTGTCAAAGGTCTTTCTGTGAAGCCGAGGGGTGGGGGGGGGGGGGGACAATGCAACCAAAAACTAAGCCAGATGTCTGGAGACAAGTGGAATTTTAATCAAGACGTTTTCTCACAAGTTCTGTGTTGCTCGTATAAGCCTCAGCATGCAACAAAACCCTCGTTAAATTATCACGAAGATGCCACTGGCATGGGTCCTGTGGCCATAAATATATATGAATGGAAACGCAGTTAGGTGAGCTCTTTAAAGTCACAGGGCACACCGCTTAATGCCTCGGATCTGCATTTAATTAAGGCAGCAATAAAAGCTTCCGCGGCTCTGACGAATGGAGCCCGGCAGAAAGCAGAAACACAGCGGCCTCCTCAGCCTTCGCATGGACCCGTGTGGTCGGGCTGAACTCCACATCCGCCAGATCAACTCGAACAACAGTCGCTTCGTTCCTGCACAAAATCCGGCAGCCTCCTGTGCCCAGCGCTCACAACCAGCAGAGATCAAATGGTGCTTGGATGTTACGAATGTCCAGTGGCCCCTTGCAAAGGGCCTGTCACTTCGAAGATATGCGCATCCTTACGCACAGTACCATCAGAAGCTGTGACCGTGCTCTGTAGTTCATGTCGTGGTTTCTGTGTGTGCCACTGATATGGACTGTGGTCAAGAGTGCTGAAAGCATAAAATGAAGGCTGCAGGTTCAAATCCTGGCCAAGACACGATTCACACTACCACCACCATCCCTGCTGGGTGGATAAAATACCTACCACATTTTGAAAGGTATAACACTAATTGTTCTATACTCTTTGGTTCTTTCGGTAAATTCACGTAGGTGAATGGACCAAAGAGTATGGATTCTTGCAGTCACGATTACTTCAAATTTAGAACAAATTGTTATATTTAAAGACTGGTCCCTGCAATAGAAATGTGGAATTTTCATCGCAGATTCATAAATGAGAATGTTCCAGAGGCTATCCGAGAACGGAGGAAAAAGTGTATCTCTTCTTATTTATTCGTCCATAGAATGAATTGCTCAGTGCAGCAGGTAATTCTGGTCTCTAAGGAATGAGACGTGAAATGAGTTTCCCAGATGCCTGAGGCCGGGTCGCCCTATAATGAGGTAAAAAAATGTCCTCGCACAGAATTCCTATGGACGAATAAATTACACGACCAATAATGGCTTCGGACTGATCGCAGTGCTCCAAGGAAGAGGTGTTTGAATGTGGTGCTGTAGGGTAAAGGTGAACATAACATGTTGGCACCCAGCCTGATCGGATCTTATTTTTAGAAGAGGGGCTAATGCCATTTTGGTTGAGCACGTGGGTCTGGCTCATGATCCAAATTGAAGAAATCTCTGCGCACTCCGTAAAATGACGGTCTTTCATGGCAATAAATAGTAAGCCGTCCAGTCATAACTATACCAAATAAGCACATAATTAAACTAATGCAATCAGATACAGGAATCAGATAAGATATAATTATAATTACTATATAGACAAAAAGGTTAGGAAGACAGACCACAGCCATGATGGACACACCAGCAGCCTCATAATGCCTAAATGACCCAATGTGTTTTTGACCACCAGCAAGGACAAATCAACCCCACCCCCTCCAACCCCCGTGACCTCACTGTCAATGTCCACTGCAGGCTCCAAAAAAACCCCAACACCAGAGGCATAAGAGCCCCTACCTCGTAACCCTCCTGACGCCAACGACGCAGCACAGACAACAGGTGGGGGCACTAGAACATTACCCTGCGGACAGTGTGTGTGTGACCTTTACATTCAGAGCGCGGACACTTGCAGTGGACGAGCCACCGACTCGTGTCACCAGCAACCCAGTGTGAGATAGTCTATGGACCCCCCCCCCTCTCTCTCTCACTTAGAATTGTGAACCCGGGGTCAGAATACTCTTCTCTTTACATTATGTGATAGCCTTCTTTTGTTGTTTGTGCCTTTTGTTTTGGTGTAATTTCTTATTTTTGTTTTGCTCACTAGTAGTGTTTTCATTTTCTTGGTAGTGGCTGTATATATGGGATCTGGTCCTTATATTAAAACTACTTAAACTACTTTTTATTTTTATTTTACCAGGTAAGGCCCACTGAGCTATATAGCTCTTTTTCTTAAGTGACCTGGCCACAAATGATAGTCCAATTAAGTGGCTTACGTGCAAATGTATATCAAATACTCTAAACGCATGTTTCTCAATGTGGAGGGCAAAACCAGAAGACCCAGAGAAAAATCTATACGACCACGGGCAGAACGTGCTAACTCCAAATATACAGACCTCAGGGTCAGGATCGAACCCACGGCCTCCTCCATACCAGGCGAGGTAGTTAACACCTCGTCACCGCAGCGCCCCAATTGTACAGCGTTAAGGGATGCTATTCGGATGAATGATGATTTATACAATTAAAGTATTATTTTTCGATTTAAAGCTTTCGTGACTGCAGGGATTAATATATTATTATTTCCCTTCTACGTGATATTACCAAAAGAAACAAGAATATAACGTATTATTATTCGAACCCGACCATCTATGGTGGTTTTTGTTAACCCCCTTTTTAGCCGAACTAATTATGTCCCCGGCGGATCAGGATCAGAACCCAAACCCTGAGCCTACTTGTAGCCTGGAGGTCTGAAAAAAAACAAAGTATTCTCAAAGCTGGGTCCAAATTCTTTGGGGTCAAACATACAGTGAGGGAAAAAAGTATTTGATCCCCTGCTGATTTTGTACGTTTGCCCACTGAAAAAGAAATGATCAGTCTATAATTTTAATGGTAGGTTTATTTGAACAGTGAGAGACAGAATAACAACAACAAAATCCAGAAAAACGCATGTCAAAAATGTTATAAATTGGTTTGCATTTTTATGAGGGAAATAAGTATTTGACCCCTCTGCAAAACATGACTTAGTACTTGGTGGCAAAACCCTTGTTGGTAATCACAGAGGTCGGACGTTTCTTGTAGTTGGCCACCAGGTTTGCACGCATCTCAGGAGGGATTTTGTCCCACTCCTCTTTGCAGATCTTCTCCAGTCATTAAGGTTTCGAGGCTGACGTTTGGCAACTCGAACCTTCAGCTCCCTCCACAGATTTTCTATGGGATTAAGGTCTGGAGACTGGCTAGGCCACTCCAGGACCTTAATGTGCTTCTTCTTGAGCCACTCCTTTGTTGCCTTGGCCGTGTGTTTTGGGTCATTGTCATGCTGGAATACCCATCAACGGCCCATTTTCAATGCCCTGGCTGAGGGAAGGAGGTTCTCACCCAAGATTTGACAGGTACATGGCCCCGTCCATCGTCCCTTTGATGCGGTGAAGTTGTCCTGTCCCCTTAGCAGAAAAACACCCCCAAAGCATAATGTTTCCACCTCCATGTTTGACGGTGGGGATGGTGTTCTTGGGGTCATAGGCAGCATTCCTCCTCCTCCAAACACGGCGAGTTGAGTTGATGTCAAAGAGCTAAATTTTGGTCTCATCAGACCACAACACTTTCACCCAGTTGTCCTCTGAATCATTCAGATGTTCATTGGCAAACTTCAGACGGGCATGTATATGTGATTTCTTGAGCAGGGGGACCTTGCGGGTGCTGCAGGATTTCAGTCCTTCAAGGCGTAGTGTGTTACCAATTGCTTTCTTGGTGGCTATGGTCCCAGCTGCCTTGAGATCATTGACAAGATCTTCCCGTGTTTCTTCCATTTGCGAATAATCGCACCAACTGTTGTCACCTTCTCACCAAGCTGCTTGACAATGGTCTTGTAGCCCATTCCAGCCTTATGTAGGTCTACAATCTTGTCCCTGACATCCTTGGAGAGCTCTTTGGTCTTGGCCATGGTGGAGAGTTTGGAATCTGATTGATTGATTGCTTCTGTGGACAGGTGTCTTTTATACAGGTAACAAGCTGAGATGAAGAGCACTCCCTTTAAGAGTGTGCTCCTAATCTCAGCTCGTTACCTGTATAAAAGACACCTGGAAGCCAGAAATCTCTCTGATTGAGAGGGGGTCAAATACTTATTTCCCTCATTAAAATGCAAATCAATTTATAACATTTTTGACATGCGTTTTTCTGGATCTTTTTTGTTGTTATTCCGTCTCTCACTGTTCAAATAAACCTACCATTAAAATTATAGACTGATCATTTCTTTGTCAGTGGGCAAACGTAAAAAATCAGCAGGGGATCAAATATTTGTTTCCCTCACTGTACTATCTCACACCAACAGCTCCCCGTTAGCGGGGAAAAGCTGGGCCCTGTGGCGATGCACTTCTCTGATGAAACTACTCAGCCGTTGGGTTGTTGGATTATGCAGAGATCAGCAAGTGTCCAGCTGTTTTATGCGATCTTGTGATGTGGTTGCCTTCAGATCCTCTACAAATTCAAATAAGGAATGGTAATTGTACTCATGTTATTCATTTACAAAGGTATTCTTTCAGAAAGATTAATAATTTATAAAACAGTCAAACTATGAGTATTCATTCAATGTTGCCTACAGCATCACGACAAGCATGCTTGAACTGATTATAGACACCACGGTGTCATTCTAAAAACTATTCTAAACTATTTTTTTATAATTTTACCAGGTAAGACACACTGAGCTATTTAGCTATTTTTCAGAAGCGACCTGGCCACAAATGATAGCTCAACCAAGTGGCTTTTCATGTCAAAATTGATATCAGCCAAATACTCCAAATGCATATTTCGAAATGTGGAGGAAAACACCAGAGGACCCGGAGAAAAATCCACGCGACTACCGGGGAGAACGTGCAAACTCCAAATATACAGGCATTAGGGTCGAGATCGAACCCACGACCTCCTGTATACAAGGCGAGGCGGTTAACATGTCGCTACCATGATTGAACAATTTCTGAATGAAGGCCTCCCTAAGCCGTCGCATAATCAATTACGGGTTGAAAAAAAAAACTCGATGCAAGTTTAGTCAAACTGCTGATTATGACTAATATCGGCACACAGGAGTCAATCAGACACATTTGATCCTAGTGGCTAAGCATATCCTTCATGCCGGCCTTGGAATTTCACTGTTAATCCAGTGGCAGCACCTGACGTGGAAGACGCTGAAAGAGCATATGGGGCTCTCTATTGCTCTAAATCTGGGTTTCATCCGCTTCAAATCCTCCAATGTCCGGCAAATGATCAATCTCTGCTGTACGTGGCTGCACGCTGATTTGTCCTGCTGATAGGTGAAGCATTCCCTCCACGTGGCACTGATCGTCTCATTGTTCTGGCGATGTGGAGAACGTGCACTCGAGAGGCCAAATATAGAGCAGAGTGAATGACAGTGACGCAATTGGCCCTGCTCACACGCGGCTGAGAGGAAGGGACTGCGAGCCCGATTGTCACTGCGTACGCCCCATCTCATGTGCGGCCACGTCCTGCAGAGCTCATACGGGACAGCAGAAGGTAGTGCAGCAAACCCCATTATTGCACTCAGGGGCGGAGCCAGGGGGGTGGTGACAGGGGTGACATTCTGCGTGTAAGTGTACGACACTCGGTCTGGCGGACTCCGTGCAACTGCATTGTCAGAGCGTGTCCGCCAACCGATGGCGTCTAGTTCAACAGCCTGACTCTCTAATCATTCTTGAAATTAAAATTTGTTGAATGTCACCCCGGCCTGAAATCCTGGCTCCATCCCTGATTGTACTCTTGCTTTTGATGCCCCCATGTCGATGCTCCCCCGCCTTCACCGACACCGCAATGACTGGTATGGTGAAGTATGGTCAAATAGCCCCGATAATTTGCACGGCATAGTGAGGTCCTCGTCCAGCAGTGGACTGACAAAGGGTACACCTATACATACACATCTATATGTCCGAGCATTAGAAGGCAACGCTGCCTTTGACCTGGCTGTCAAATGCATATGGTGCCACCTCAAGGTATCTTTCTCTTGATTTTAGGTTATACTTGGTGTTGGTGAAATCCAAAATTAAACTGTGGTAGCTCCCTCTTTATTCTTTGTTGCTCTCAATGCATGTGATCATCTCCCCTTGGTTGTCTCCTGTGCTGATTCCCTTCCCTACAGGTCCACACATTTGGTCTGCCCTCTAGCTAATAGTGGTTACTCTCCGAAGGCCCCTTTCCTCGATTTTCCCACCTCTCCACCCTCCCACTTAACACCAAATTGTCACTCCTCTTCACCTTTTCCTCTTTATGCTGCAAACAAACTGCAGTGCGATTCATCATTGGCGTGGGAGCCGAGGTGTCCGGGACAGCTTGTGCACACTCAATCGCACCGATGTTCAAGAAGCGAAGCTTTTTTCCGAGCTGTCGTTTTTTTTAAATTTTGTTGCATAAATGTTTTTTTGTGTTGTCTGTGTATACTGTACTTCCGTTCCTTCGTTTTCCTAATCAGCTTGTCCTGGTGAGGGTCGCGGCGGCAGCGCGTTGAGAGTAGGGTGGTCCAGACATCACTTGACCTGGCGACAGACTCTAGCACTACATTACTATACACTACTGTACACTCTAAATACTCTCGCTCTTAGGGGCCGTCCATAAATGAGGTCACGCGATTTTGGACGATTTTTGACCCCCCCCTCCTCGTCACACGGCGTCACAAAAAGTCAGACCCCCTCTCAAATATGACGTCACAAAGCTCTGCCCCCTCCCCCCCCCAAAAAAAATATTCAAATCGCTTTAAACTATTGTCATTGTAGTGCGTATGTAATGTTCCGCTGCACTCTGATGTTGTAGGAGAAAACATTTATCAATCGGCACTGTACACAGGGTCTCAAAATGTTTACCCAACAGGGATAGAATCGAATTAAATAGGTTTGTGGGGGCCCTACCCTCCTACTGAACAGGAGTACCCCCCCCCCCCCCCGTAAGAGACAGGTCCTCGGGATGACTGGAGAGTCGAGAATAATAATGATCCATTGATCCAGGAAGCTACACTAAGCCGACGCACTTTTTCAGGAGGATTCTACATTTTGGATTTTTTTTATTTTAAGACGTTTTCATCCAATTAATGCGCTACTGTAATCCATCAAAGTTAATTGCGTCCGCCCAACATCGCCACCACTTTCTTCCGTCTGCCAGATCCAACAGCATTGACACAATCGTCACGTAAGGGGCCGTCCATAAATGACGTCACGCGATTTTGGACGATTTTTTACCCCCCCCCTCGTCACACGGCGTCACAAAAAGTCAGACCCCCCTCAAATATGACGTCACAAAGCTCTGCCCCCCCCCCAAAAAAAATACTTCAAATCGCTTTAAACTATTGTCATTGTAGTGCGTATTTAATGTGGCGCTGCACTCTGATGTTGTAGGAGAAAACATTTTTTAAATAACCTATTTAATTACGGAGAACGTGTTGTCTATATTTATTTAAAGTTGCGCATTTTGATGTGACGTCATTTCTCAAACCCTCCCCCTCGTCACACATCGTCACAAATGTCTGACCCTCCCCCCCCTAGGTGCGTGACGTCATTTATGGACGGCCCCTTACTGGGGAATTTCCAGGCGTTCCCAGTCCAGACTTAGTCCCGCCAGCGTGTCCTGGGCCGGCCCCTGGGTCCTCGCCAAGTGCGACGTGCCCGGTCTGTGTATACTGTTTATATTAATATAATCACCTTGTACATCCAGCTACATGGGACGCTCTTAGTATGTAGATGCTTTATAAATTAAAGTAATTATTAAGACAATCGGTTTCCACCCAGTGCCTACGACATCATGAAATGTGTAACTGGGCCACAGAGTACAGCACGAGGGTAACTTTCCAGATTTGAAGTTTTCGTGACTTTACCGAAAGAACCAGAGAACACGAGGGTAACTCACTGCGCATGTAACCTCATGCCACCGTGAAGCTGGGATGGTGTGGTACAGGTGTGCTGCGATGTGGTGCAGCCGTGCTGTGGACACGCTCAGGGATGGCTCTAGGTCACACACCAGGGCACGATTCGCGTGTTCCAAGTTTACTGAATGGTCTTCTCATTTCGGGCTATGCTAGCATCGCTTACTTCAATGGAACATTCACACAAACGACACTGTTGTTTGTCTTTTGGACATCTACACGCTCTGGTTCATTCTGTCACGGTCCAACACCAGAATCACGGTTATGAAATTAAAAAAGCCAAACGCTGGAACAAGGAGTTGATGGTTTGCAGCCATCCGTGACAAATTAAAAGTGACACATCCCTGGCAGAGCGTTTACAAGTCACAAGCATCCATGATCCACGCTCGCGTACGAGGGTGGCAGAAATATTAATAAATGAATGCAGCAATGTCGCTGAACTACACAAGACGCTCACGCTGAACCATATATACCATACACAATTACACACATACCACAGAGGGAAATATCCAGCCAGTGGAATAAACCGTGCATGCTTTCAAAGCACCCCTCAATTAGGCCGATGGATTTACAGTGTTTTAACCGGTGGTTGCATTTGCTTTGATGTGCAACTCGGCAAACCAAACTACAAATCTACAGGCGTCAGCGTCGGGGGTTCGACCCTGAATATGATGCCTGTATATTTGGAGCTTACACGTTCTCACCGTGGTCGTGTGGATTTTTTTCCTCCGGGTCCTGCGATGTATCCCTCCATATTTATAAACATACGTTGAGATAATTATTTGCCCGCTATAAATGTCCACATTAGCCACTTCGTTGAGCGATCATTTGTGGCCAGGCCGCTTCTGAAAATTAAGCGAATAGCTCAGTGGTAAAATACAATTAGTTTTTTTTGTGATTCGCTTACCTTTCCTATACTTTGCACACCTATCGTGTTTGTTGTAACTGTCTGACCACGTGCCTCCTACTGGACATCGGTGAAAAAAGAGCTTCATAACTCATCGGACTCTCCAGTATACGTAAATATTCCGATTCCGATCTCTGAAAGCCACCCCTGCTTTTTGTATTGTTTGTTGTTGTAACATTCCGACTCCGTGCCCCTACTGTACATGTGTGAAAAGGAGCTTCGTAGCTCTTCGGATTCCTCCAGTACAAATAAAAAAATGTTCATTTCCGAAAGTCACCCTTGACGCTTTCGACTAACAAAAACTTGTGGTAAACAATCTCACTCGTGATACCAGCCGGGCTACACTGCCCCCTCGTGCGTTTGCGAGGAATGCCCCCACCAGACACCACAGTCGCATTCCTCCATGAATAATGCCCGATGCAGCGAATAAGAACGCACAGCAAGATTACTATTTTCTTTCTCCTCCCAAAAATACACGCCCTTCACAGGTTCAAGTGGTCATCGATGCAATAGTGCACGAACCAGTTGTTCCAGCTCACGTTGGGCCAATGTAAAGTCACAATTGTGAGTCGCGCGTGGCGTCTGAGCACGCGATTGTCTCTATCCCTGTTTATCATTGTGTAGTTTTGCGTCTGTCGGCCGTGAGCTTTTGTCCCTCAATAAAAGTTTAACAGGGCTATGCCGTGCGCCCTGACATTTGCATGTGACCCCGATTCACTATGAATAGGGCTACATAGTCGCTGTGTGTTCTAGGCAAGGGTTTTCAGGCAAAATAAGTAATATACATTTTTTTTAACACGCTTTAATGAAATGTACCCTACTAGTAATGGCAGAACTCCACGACTCCAGGAAGTGGCCCCGAAGCTTCCCCACAACGTAATGGGGACCGTGGTGATTTACAGCCAACGTGAGTTGAGCGTGGACAATTAGACCCAAGCCGAAACATAAGATATAAAAAAGATTGCTTAAAAATATATTTTTTCTTTTTAATGATACAATATAGTATTGTCATCAGTATGACATAAGTATACCGAGTTTGCAGTCGATACGACATTGGGAAGTGGGTTAAAATTGAGTTAAACGATTTGAGGATACGACAACAACAGTGAGTTAAATAAAAGCGTGTAATAATAATGTAATAATAAAAATAAATGGAACGTCGCTACCAGAGCACGTGGTTGAATCGCGCTCGAGTTTACTGATATTCCTCAGACATTAAACAAAAAAGGCACACACAACACTCTGAAATGTCAAGTAGACATGAGTGTCACTGTCGCGCGCCCTGGTTCCGTTAAACTTAATATGCACATTCATTATGCCGTGCATGTACGGCAGGTGAATTGCTGGCAAGTATGAAAAGAGATTAAAAGTGGGGTTTTTGGTCATTAAAGAGGTCAACGCATTATTCTGCCTCAGAGAGAGAGAGAGAGAGCCCGCCACTTAAACGAAGTGCTCTCGACACAGTTGTGGCCAAACTTGGAAGGAGAAGTACAATGAGATGACTAATGATTCCAGGACCTAAATGGCAGCCACAGCACGCATCCTGCCACAAACACGGGCAGGAAATGACCACTCCTTGCAGCAGGGCTGCCTTTTCTTGCTTCACTCTCTCTTGAATGGTGCAGAGAAACCAAATGGCCGCTGTTGCTTCAATAAAAAAAACCATCGTGATTCTGTTCACAACCACACGGCGCGGACTGCAGTCTTCTCCGAAAGTGAACGTAATTCAGAACTGTCCGTTCACTGTAAGCCCATGGATTTACAGTCATGGGGCCAGATGAAACGTGTGCCTGGAAGAGTCATTGATTGTCGGTGAACAGGCAGTGGGAGTGCTCCACTCTCCACCAGGCTACTCGCCGCACAACTGAAGAGGTTGATTGATCCTCGCTTGTGAAATGAAAGATTAAAATCTGTTCCATGACTTCCCGTCGGAAATGAACGCTTAAACAACCTTCCTGATTCCAACTACAATACAGCGCACAGCATTTGGGAAATAAATGTTTTGCGGAGTTTACAAAGATCGAAATAAGGAAACACCGCGGGCGTGTCAGCCATTTAGAGGTGGTATTTGGCCCAGATCAAATGCTTAAAGGCACACACATGATTAAGAATGTTTGAGTCACAATGGCGTCCTAATTGCCAGAAAAGAATGGAGCCATTGTACAATGACATTTCACAAAACTCAGCCACAACTTTTTTGGAGAATTATGCCAAGAAATCTAGCACTGTGGCATCGACATGAATACAGCTCTTATGTTCTACTTGTTGGCAATTTTTACTAATATTTCCCAACCAGAGTAGAATATAAAAAAAAATATTTCTACAATCCTGCTCGGCAATAATTAGCAATAGTCAAATTAATCTAAACCATGCATAGTCGACAAAAAAGGCTTAATTAAAATGTGTCTCCCATTAAGTATGCAATTACATTTCAAGCAATGTGATTGAGCCTATAATTAAAATTCTGAGCAGTGAAGTGCTATTGGCTCTGGGGATGGTGGGGGGAGGGGCAGTCCTGTGATCAGCATGGCCTCGTCATCCACGTGTTCACGGGAGCACACCTGTGCCGCGAGGCTCTCGCACCACCGTCATCGGAATGACAGCGCCAGGGGCAACAAAGCAAGGCGAGACTCCGCCCTGTCATTTCCCCACACCGGCACGCCCCAAAATCGGCCGAACGCCAACTGATTGACAATCATCGTACAATTAAAGTAATTAAATCCGTGTCAATCCAGTATGAAACGCGTCTTCTTTCACGCACAGCCATTCCACGCAAAGAAACAAAAATCAACGGCGATGTTTCGCCAAACAACACGGCCACTGCGAGAAACTGCTGTTAAGTCAGAGAGGGCCCGACTGTGTTTTTTTCGGGACGGCTGGCCTGTTTCCACGCATCCTTGGCCAAGGCACAGCCCCATGGCGTCGTCGAGGCAACCGGCAGGCCCCCCCGCAGAGTTAATTCTACAAGCTCGAGGCCCAGGCAAGGAATGCGCATTAATTGAAGAAATATCACACTGGTGGAAACTGTAGATTTTTTTCACAACCACCATTCTTTTCATCCGGTAAACAAGTCATCTTCACCGCGATATCTCGAGAGCGTTGCTCGAGGCAACTTCGCTAAATATAATTTCAACAGCTTAACGTGCAGATGTCAACAACAACAAAAAACCCACCAACAGAGTGATAAACTAACAACTTCATTTGTTGCTCTCTCTGTAGCTTCAATTATAACAGCGGCCTTAAAAACTGGCTAACTCCCAAGTTTGTATCAGATTAACTCGGGAGACGCCCACGGACACGGCATTAATTCCGATGCAGCGCCGTCACGTCCAAATATCATGCCATTCACACTCGAGAGGGCCCAACGGCGCGGTTTGGGGAGCTCCGCGGAGCGAGCGGGCGTCAACGGCGAGCGCTGACCGCAGCCACGCCCGGCGAGTAGGTTCCGACCACAAGCCTCAACCAACCTCGCTAAGGCCTTCCCCCCACCCCCTTGCAGCAAAAAATAATATAAACCACAAAACGCTCGTGGCATATCACGGGAAGCTGGTGAGGCACGACGCACTGCTGTGGCTCACACGAACAGCGCACGCGACACGTGCCAGGCTCGTCGTTAAACTGCAACCAGGTAGTATGATGAAAGATTTCACCTCTAATTGCAATCAGTGATGACGTCCGCAGAACTAGTTATTCTGCTTTAATGCAAAAGTGGCTTCGTCGTAAAGTGATTTTTGAGCCAGATGTGGAAAATCAAGGACTCGCCCCTTAGGCTATGAAACTCTGGGTGAGAGCTGCTACGGTTAAGAGGAGAAATACTCAACGTAGCTGCTGTCTATAGCTAAGGGCCACTGCAAACATACCTCTTTCTAACCAAATACATTGCAAGGCTTTTTTTGTATTTTGACTATCGTTTAAGTACCAATCTGAATGCAGACTCTATACCGTAGAGAATGCCATATCGGTAATCTCCATATATATAAAAGGCAAAGTTGTGATTATGTGTGTCTGTTCAAAATGTTTAGCGTACTTCCCGACATGCAACAAACTTGAAATTTGCCATGTGGGTACTTTCCAGACTCACACCATGCAAAAATTATTAAAATACACTTTTGTGTTTTTTTTGTGTGGGGGGCGGGAGCTCAATAATGCATTTTTTTGCACGGCAAGTGAGCTGTGACGTCAAATCTGTCACGTGACCCGCGCATATGGAAGCGTAACGCATTGTAGTGTAGCGCTTGCCACCCCAACTAGCCTTGCCACACCACACGGCAGCAACAGGAGCGAACCAGCCGGCGGCTTAAACGCCGCTACGTCAAAAGAAAATACCCCAGACGGGATGAATTTGTGGGATGTTAAGCGCAGACTTGATATGTGATGTGGTACAACAACAACAACAAAAATGCCACCCCTCATCTCACGGAGCGCGGGTAGCAGACAGCCGCCAAGTGCGGCAGGAAATATAACAATTGCTTTTTTGCATCTCGGGGGCAAAAAAAATGCAGCTCCCAAGGATTTGACAGTGCAGCACATCACCTTGCGTGTGGAACATGTCACGGTGAGCCTGGCCGTCTATAGCCGCACGTTTGTTCACCTGGCACTGCCCGGCACGTGCGAACGCAGCAACGGGGACTGCCTTCCCGAGCGTCCGCAAGTTCCCGAGTGCTTTCACCAGCCAGCATTCAGCAATCCAGACATCATGTGTGATGTACCTTCGAATGGGTGTCCGACGCTCATTCATCACGGCGGTCGCTTTTATGACATTCTCAAGTTCCCATTTTAACGTACACTTTTGGGTAATTTCTCAATTTTGCCGAATTCTGTCACAATAGGGGAAGTGTTTGCCCACATACAGTGAGGGAAAAAAAGTATTTGATCCCCTGCTGATTTTGTACGTTTGCCCACTGACAAAGAAATTATCAGTCTATAAGTTTAATGGTAGGTTTATTTGAACAGTGAGAGACGGAATAACAACATAATCCAGAAAAACGCATGTTAAAAATGTTATAAATTGATTTGCATTTTAATGAGGGAAATAAGTATTTAACCCCCTCTCAATCAGAAAGATTTTTGGCTCCCAGGTGTCTTTTATACAGGTAACGAGCTGAGATTAGGAGCGCACTCTTAAAGGGAGTGCTCCTAATCTCAGCTTGTTACCTGTATTAAAGACACCTGTCCACAGAAGCAATCAATCAATCAGATTCCAAACTCTCCACCATGGCCAAGACCAAAGAGCTCTCCAAGGATGTCAGGGACAAGATTGTAGACCTACACAAGGCTGGAATGGGCTACAAGACCATTGCCAAACAGCTTGGTGAGAAGGTGACAACGGTTGGTGCGATTAATCGCAAATGGAAGAAACACAAAAGAACTGCAAATCTCCCTCAGCCTGGGGCTCCATGCAAGATCTCACCTCGTGAAGTTGCATTGATCATGAGAACGGTGAGGAATCAGCCCAGAACTACACGGGAGGATTTTGTCAATGATCTCAAGGCAGCTGGGACCATAGTCACCAAGAAAACAATTGGCAACACACTACGCCGTGAAGGACTGAAATCCTGCAGTGCCTGCAAGGTCCCCCTGCTCAAGAAAGCACATATACATGCCCGTCTGAAGTTTGCCAATGAACATCTGAATGATTCAGAGGACAACTGGGTGAAAGCGTTGTGGTCAGATGAGACCAGAATGGAGCTCTTTGGCATCAACTCAACTCGCCGTGTTTGGAGGAGGAGGAATGCTGCCTATGACCCCAAGAACACCATCCCCACCGTCAAACATGGAGGTGGAAACATTATGTTTTGGGGGTGTTTTTCTGCTAAGGGGACAGGACAACTTCACCGCATCAAAGGGACGATGGACGGGGCCAGTACCGTCAAATCTTGGGTGAGAACCTCCTTCCCTCAGTCAGGGTATTGAAAATGGGTCGTGGATGGGTATTCCAGCATGACAATGACCCAAAACACACGGCCAAGGCAACAAAGGAGTGGCTCAAGAAGAAGCACATTAAGGTCCTGGAGTGGCCTAGCCAGTCTCCAGACCTTAATCCCATATAAAATCTGTGGAGGGAGCTGAAGGTTCGAGTTGCCAAACGTCAGCCTCGAAACCTTAATGACTTGGAGAAGATCTGCAAAGAGGAGTGGGAAAAAAATCCCTCCTGAGATGCGTGCAAACCTGGTGGCCAACTACAAGAAACGTCTGACCTCTGTGATTGCCAACAAGGGTTTTGTCACCAAGTACTAAGTCATGTTTTGCAGAGGGGTCAAATACTTATTTCCCTCATTAAAATGCAAATCAATTTATAAAATTTTTGACATGCGTTTTTCTGGATTTTGTTGTTGTTATTCTTTCTCTCACTGTTCAAATAAGCCTACCATTAAAATTATAGACTGATCATTTCTTTGTCAGTGGGCAAACGTACAAAATCAGCAGGGGATCAAATACTTTTTCCCTCACTGTATGCTTATGGTGCCTTTGAATGTTTCCTTTTACTCTGTTAAGCCCTAGCCATTTGTCACGCTTTCATCACACTCGCGCAGGCACAGGGCTTTTATTAGGATGCAGGATGAGGTGGCAACTTGCTCCACGTCACTTAAGTCTCACACGGGGCCATGGGAGGCTGTGGAATCACTGAACACCGAGACAAGCAACAGCAATCACTTGCTTACATAAACCTCTCCGTGAATTGCTCCAATGACACTAACTTCTCGATTGTAATTTACAACTCAGGTTGTTTTTTAAAGCGTGTGAACATCACACTTAACTGCCTGAAGAATGAGCACTCCATCGCGCGAACTCGAGTGCTCCAAGTTCACCAAGGCAACCGCTGTGTGTCACACTCAGTACTGTAGTGATGATCTTTGACCAAATCATATCTAGGAAGCTAAGTAGGCTCGAGCCTGGATAGTGCTTTCATGATGACCACCATGCACGGCAGGGTTGTTATGCTGCCAGCAGGGAGCAGTTCATAATACATTGTACCTTACTATGTCCCCACGTTTTTGCTCCTTGCCTGCATAAACCCGCATTGACCAGCGCGGTTAAATATTGTCAAATAAATACCCCGCGACCCGTATGACATTGGGCGGAGGCCATCATACAGCAGTGGATTGACAATAGGACTGTACATTTGCACGTGTAATAATGCACGGTCGTGCTTGAATCCAAAGTACACCACCGTCTGATTGCATCACCGCATTTGTGCTTAATCCCAAACAGCCAACAACACCGGTGCCGTGCTCAGGCCGAAGCGCGATTACTCGCACGTCTGATTGTAACCATCCAAACCTCGTCCCCATGGCAGCCAGGTGACAACAATGCTCGTTTCTAAGAGACGGCTTCATTTACACACTGAGCCCATGCGAGCAAAGTGTCTCTCAAAAAAGACCACGTGCAGCCGGGGAAGGGCAAATCCGGCAGGTCGGGCCCCGGTCTCCGGGAAACGGCTGCTATTGAGTCGCGCGCGGTGTGGCCGGGGGAGACGAGCGAACGGCTAGGTGGCAAGTCCCTGCTTGCTCGCGGCGGTGGATACAGAGCCCACCCACCCCACCATGTGCACACATCACAATGGCACAGTGCCAAGCAGGGGAAGATGGGCGGTGGGAGGGGGGGGGGGGCTCTGTGTTTGCCGTGCACAGTAATGGGGCATCCTCAGGAATGTCATTCAACCAATTCGACTCGCACGCGCGCGTTTGGCTCCCCATCTCGTGGCTTCGGTGTCGCGCTGCAACGCGACCTAGGCTTGTATTGCTGCTGGCATTTCACGTTTCGTACACGTACGCCAAATAGATTATCTGCGTATGTTGAACTTCTTTCGCGACGTACGTAGCCAACCGTGCTAATCGGAGGTGCGGGGAAATTGGGGTTAATTGGCGTTTGCTCGCGTATTTTTTTCTGACCTTGATGGAAATATTTCCACAATTAATGGCTAATTCCAGCAAAACAATGTGACCCTGTTCGAACCAGTTACTTGGAGCGGAGTTCATAAATAATGTTTTCATAAAGGGACGTGCCTATATTTAACTAATATCGCCAGTGGCAAGGAAATTTAATTGCGACTCTCATCAGATGCCATCGAGAGCAGCCAAATTTAAATTCGATTTGAATATATATGAATCTATCTGCAATGAGTCACGATACGATCATAATTGTTGTGCACGTTCACATTCGAACTGCACCCTTCACAAGTGGATATGAATGTGTCAATTTGACGATGGGCTTGGAAAAATTGGAATGAATCCTTAAGTATCCTTCCTCCAAACTTGTCCAGAGGACGGTTATTTTCTGCAGACAATAGAGTAGTGTATTTTGGCATCATCTTAGAATGCACTACGAGTGGATACAGTGGTAATTTATTCACGATAATGCCTTTGTCAAATAACTAATAACTCATTGCATTCATTATTAATACCGTCTTATCACAGAGAAGTCCATGTAGTACAGTAGTACACCAATGATGCAGGCAATAGTTCTTAATCACAGCAGAGGGCAGACAGATCGATAAAGTTGCTCGAGATGACACTTCATACCGTGAGGGTCTAATCAGAATCAGAAAGGGTTTTAAGAGAGTGTGATCTCCAACTACGAGTCAGCTAATGTCTCTTCTATGATGAACAAGGGCCAGTGCTCAGAGCGTCAACCTCATGTATATATTTCAGCTATATTCAGCGTTCACGACGTGCCTTGTGCATCGTGCTCGTGCACCATGCTAACATAGCCCCTTTATTTCATTTGTACATTTTTTTTCTGATAAATAATACATGCGTATGAAAATCAATAGATCTTTAATGTACCATTACTCTCAAGGAGAGGATGCAAGGGAAGGTCTTTTTTTTTTCCCTGCGATAGGACGCGAAATAACTGATGATGCCCGTACATCACGGTGCGAGCAGAAACGCCGCAGTGCTGATGCCGCCGGGCTCGCGTTAACCATTTGCTCACCATACTCTTTGGTTCCTTCGCTAAAGTCACGTAAGGTAGAAAAAAATAACAGATCGCGACGTTTCGATCGCAACTGCTCACCCTGCAGCTTCTGCATCACGTCCTGGAAGTTGCGGTCGCTCTTGCCCACGAGGTGCGGCGTGCGTTGGGGCGCCGCCATGGCTCGCGAGTCGGCTCGAGGCTCCGGCGATTCTCAAGATTCCGTTCCTCCTCCTCCTCCTCCTCGTCCCGGTCGAGGATCAAGGCGTCAGGAGTCCCGCGTGGCCGTGAAGAGCCGCATCCTCGACGGTGTCCGGAGAAAGGCGTCGATCCAAAACTAGAATTCTAAAGAAAGAATCCTGCAAAAAATGAGATCCAGGCATTAGCTGCTATAAGCAACTGTTGCTAAACAACAGGGGGTGTTAGTGTTGGCACAAAACCATAGAGCATTCAGAGCTTGACTAGAGACTCTTCAGATTAAAAACGCTACCGAGACCCACAAGCAAAGCAACGTTTACACATTGCATGAGCATGCCCCGCTCCTGAATGCTTGGTATGTCACAGCAAAAGGAAAGTCGGGTAAAGATCTAATTTAGAGGAATTTGAAGCCAGCAGTCAACAGGAAGTGCTGTAAATTATTACTTGCCTGAGCCTGCAAACAAAAACAGCGTGCCAGTGCCTTCTGTGTGAACTTTTCACAGATGCAATAGCTCGGATCAGCCTTGAACTCACAAACACACTACGTCTTCTGAGAATCACGAAGTAGAATGCTCATCGACTGTAAATTAAAATTAACTCTCAATTCCCAGTCCGCGGTGTGAGTTCAACTTTCACCAATCGCCGTAGGAGCGCACGCTGCGCCCGCACATGCCAACCAACACTGCCCAGCCCAGGGAGGCCCCCTTTTCCCGGTCAAGTGGGCGAGTATTTAGCCACGGCGGTGGCGGCGTAAGTAGGTGTTGAGTGGAGCCCCTTCGGTGTTGACCAATCGTGTTTGTAGAGTGCTAAGGAACTGTTTGTAAATGCGGCGGCGGCGGCGTTCCATGTACCCCGGTTCTTTAGTGAGTTGCTTTGCGTCCAAACGGCGGGATGACGCGTCCCCACCCCGTCGCGTAGCGAACGATGGCAGCAGGCTCCACGCGTCTGTTAATGTTTGACTAATCCGTGGGTTTGAGCTGATCGCTGCAAATGAAATGGACGGCTTTCGACAGCACTCCTCTCAGGGCACACTATGATGATGATGATGTTGCTGCACACAGCATGCGAGTGCATTGGTTACATCACTGTATTGATCAGATTTTTAATTACTCATGCACGTCGTGTTTTTGTTTTTACAACATACAGGTGAGATTTACGGGACACAACAAAAAGTCAAATATAGCATTTACTGTGCAGTATTTAAATTCACAGTGAGCCATGTAAGTGTATAACTGGTTACAAAACTGTTATGTTAATGGTGTGTGCCATTGTTATTTTTCCCATTAAGAAGCAGGCACTAATTGGAGTCGATTTGAAAGATAAACTACGGACCATTGCATGCATCACAGAGATGGCAGGACCATCTGTCATCTCCGTGATGACCTAGTCGGGTCTATCTGTTCGCAGACGCACTACCCAGTGCAAGTGTTAAAAGGCTGACCTTGGCCCAAAACACGATCATGAGAGTTTGTGTTTGTTTATTGTAGATTAGGTCATTTCGACAGCATCTCTTCTATTATATTTCGGATGTATATAGCGCCGTTTCCATGGTGCTTTACAAACGTAGTTACGATTGTTCAAGTTTCCAATGCAAATATTAGCTCTCGTTACAAATGGTAGCCCTTAGCCAATTGTGGAAATTCCACATTCCTGTGACAGGGGTCAGTTCATCCATAGGACAGCCAATATTATCTTCACACACAGGGCAAGTCAACTATAGATGGACGACTGAAATTAGCGAAAAGAACAAGATGTTTAGTGATGTTCTCAAGTCCACACAATCATTTTTTACCAAGTCAGGCCTACTGAGCTATTTATATATTTTTCAGAAGCAACCTGGTCGCAAATGATAGCTCAACGAAGTGGCTTATCGTGTGGAAATGTAAAGCAGCCAAATACTCTAAACGTATTTTTCCAAATGTAAAACTAAACTAAAACTATATACACCTATATCCCACTGAGCTATAGGTGTATAGCTCTTTTTAAGAAGCGAATTGTCCACAAATGATAGCTCAACGAAATGGCTTATGTGGCAATTTATAGCAGCCAAATACTCTAAAAGGACGTTTATAAATGTGGAGGGAAAAACCGGAGGAGCCGGAGAAAAATCCACGCGATCACGGGGAGAACGTACAAAATCCAAATATCTTCTCACACAGCTTAAAGGTCGTGATCTGAGCGTGGCTTTTTTCACTCCAGCGCTGTCCTCCAGACAGTCTCGTCCCTTCACCTGATGAAGGCCGCTTGTGTTGTGGCCGAAACGTCGTGATTTTTGTTATTTTATTTTTTACCTACGTGACTTTACCCAATAGAACCAAAGAGTATAAAATCCAAATATACATTGCATTTGGGTCGAGATCGAACCCACGCCCTCCTGTATACAAGGCGAAGTAGTTAACATCTCGCCACCGTAGCGACACACAAGGGCGTTTACCAAAGAGAAGTGGAAAGTCACGGTGTCAACACCGTTTCCCCCAAACTCTTGAGAAACATATTACGGTCAACATTTCCACTTCTTCTTATTAGGGCACGTACAATTATACAGTTTAGGTCTGTGCACGGGGTGGAATTCGCCTTTCTAGAAATTATGAATGTAATAGACAGGTAGACACACAAGTATAACGTGAACATTGTATAGACGCTGTTATCCATTACTCACAAAGAGCCCCCACGCGGAGTCACTCTTTCTCAGTACATCGGTCCAACAATTTAATCAATTTAAATGGGTTTCAGTGACACTCAAAGCCAGAACATTGCACTTACCCAAATTATCCGTATGCTCAATTATAAAGCTGATACGGTAGGAATAATATACCGTACCACGTAAACGCCCTTCTATAAATCTACTGTTGGATGGGAACCTCCCTACGCCGTACAGGTCGTGGTGGTGATTATTTGACCATGCTTCACCACTCTGGCCACTGCGGTCTGGTGAAGGCCGGCAGCAATACACGTGGGAGCACAGAAGTAGGGTACAACGAATCATTTGCCTGCACTGCCCTCTGCTGGCAACGTAGTCTCGCATTAGCCTGCAACACCTATTTCATTTGTGGTGATCACCCGTCCCAAGCATTCACCATCCAGGCTCAATCCCGCTTACCTTCAGATGAAATCGGGCGTATTACGGGAGATATTGTCATCGGCATTACCCCATACCGTACAATAGCTATAACACAGTGGCTTTCCTATGGGTCAAGTGGCCCCGCACGCACTGTGAGTGCCAATTGTAACCGGTGTTTCATTTCAGCCGAAATAGTCCGCAGCGCTGCTCCGGGAATTATATTGGCACCGATCCACATCCATCTCGCCTTATTTTGTCCTCATTATTCTATGTTTAAACCTACGGGATTATTATGGATAGGCTTAGCTTGTACTCTAGTGGAAGTGCCTTACGCCGATAATACCTTACTCCAAGCCAGCATCGGCAGCGCTCCCGGAAAATATCGAGTGAGAAATTAAACCCTTGAGCGCCAGCCACATAACAAGGGTACAACACTACCATTGTACCACTACTGCGTGGAACCCGACTATAGCAATTCCAGGGACACTTGCCAGAGAGATGGTTCATATTTAATGCCCATGTAAAATACGAACGTCACGGTGATATGAATGTATCGTATACAATGCTGTCGCGCACAATGTATTACATAATTAAATACATAATCAACTACCGTGGTACACGTCTTGCGCATCAAGGGCATGGGTGATTCTTAACAAGCGACAAACCCCGCAGTGGCATACATACATACTTTAGCTATTTATTCATTACACATAAGCTGCTTACGAACACCCATGCAGACAGATCATTCACACGTTATACCCCACGATAATACGACACTTTGTGTCGAGTCGACCGGAGGTTATACAAATGCACGTACCATTCTACTGCTTATATAAACATCCGATAACCGATTGTGATTTGATGATGATACGGTGAAGACCCCGACGACAGCGTGAACGACAGAACGATGAAGACGACGATGCGATTCTAACTATGGTTGTGATGCGACGATGCTTAGGAAGTATCAATAGCACACAGCGGTGCAAACATCAAGGTTAAGAAGAGCTCTGCGTGGGATTATAACCAGTCCCTTCGAACCAACACCGATGTCATTGTTTTCGTTCCCCGGGCGGTTATAGTGCGCGCGCGCGTGCGTAAACAGCAGGGCGGACAGCATGATTCGTACACAGCGAACACGCGCACAAACACACACGGCGCACTCGGAATCGACGCTATAAGGCGCGCGCACAAGCCAACATGCAACACGCCGCTTCGCCGATGCATACGCACATAGTCTGGCGCGCACAACCTCTGCATCGCCTACCTTCGTATGCCGCTGCGGATGCGAGATTGAGTGGCTGATGCCGCTGCTGCTGTTTTATTGCTCGCTGCCGCTGCTGCTGCTGATGCAAGAAGCTCGCTGATGGCGAGGCGAGGATGCGCGCTCGACCTGGACGCGCCTTCGCATGCTGCTGCTGCTGCAGTCCGAGCGCTGTGGCTGGCGGCTGCAGTCCGTGCCCTGTATCAGCCTGCGAGCTTTGTCAGCCTGCGTGAGCACGGGGTTGGGAGGTGGCGCTTGCGCGCTGCGAAGACGTCGGGAGAGAGAGAGAGAGAGACCACCCTCCTACTGTGTGTGTGTCTCTCGCCTTGCTTGTTGTGCTGCCGCTGCTGATGCGAAGCGCGTGGCGAGGCGCCCGCTGCTGGACGTGGGGGTGTGCGGAGAGGCGGCCGAGTGCGCGCGCGTGGTGTTGGCCACCCACCACCACCACCACCCCCTCGCGTGCCGTGCCGGCCTTCATAAGCGCTGCTCGCGAACAGCACTTGCCCCAACAGTCTGTTACAGGGGGGGGGGGGAGGGAGATCTTTGTCTTTGTGTGGCGAGCGCGCTGCGCTACGAACCCGCCTGCACGAGTTCGATTCCCGCTCGCGGTCAGCGCCAGTAACGATTATTTGAACCAGTCCTGGGCCTCCCCAAGGTCGACTCGGCCTCAAATGAGTACCTGGTGTGGTGTGTTAAATCATCGCCACTAGGGAGACAAAGGCGGTCGGGCGTGGTGCTGTCCGCCCACCGCGTGCCGGCATCAGCGTTGGTGTACGGTGCTTTTCCAGGAATATTTTGCTGTTTTTTCCTGGATTTTCTGTTTGCACAGTCACTTTAAGATGTTTTCTTATTCATGTTTTTTGTTTGTTGCCGATTCAAGAGCCGAATGGCTCACAGGGCTATACCAAATAAATGAAACTGAAATGTATAGGTGCTCGCTAACAGCACTTGCCCTTTTGTCTCACGGAGACTGTGTCTCTGTGTCTGACGGAGATTCTGCTTCTGTGGCGTCTGACCCACACGGGCGCTGGTGTCTCTGGGGTTTTCCTTGGGGCTGTGTCTCACGGAGACTTGTGCCGCTGGCTCTTACGGAGACTATCTCTCTCTCTCTCTCCTTGAATGCCGGCTCTGTCTCATGGAGACTGCGTCTCTCTGTGTCTCACTGGGGTTACGTAGCTCATGCGCCTCTGTCGGCCTGGGTGCTGTGTCTGTGTCCCCGTGTCTGCCTCGTGTCTCTGGATGCTGTATCTGCGTCTCAGGGGGACTGGGACTATGCTCCGTATCTTGGACACAACCCCTTTTACCTGCAATCGTCCACATGATCATCCCATCATTATCCCCGTCCCAGCATCATAGCCATCACCGCCTGGGTGCAACTGCACATGCGTGGGATTGGATTGTGCAGTTTCAAGAGGGGTGCAGCTCCGTCTCTCTGTAGCTCGGCGCTCTTCTTTCCAGCTTTACTGAAGCCAGTTGAAGTCCGTGTTGTTTCAAGTGCGGCTGAAAATTACTGAGTCAAGTAGCGACGTCGTTCAACGCGTCAGATGAGTTCATCGCCAGCGCCACGTTTACAGAGACAAAGCTGACGACGAGACCAATATTTATTTTGTTTAATTGTATTGTTCTATTGGAAAAGCGAGGACACAATGGCCCACGAAAGAAGACACCGTGCAATTCCTCCACTCCCCCCTCCCCACCCCCACGTCTCAACACTAAAGGGTCAGCATTAGGATCAGCGTCAGGACAAAAGTCAGGGTCATTGCCTGGGTTATTCTTTCCCTGGCTACCGTGCATGTTGACACTCGTGTGGACGTTGCGTGATCTCACTGCACCACACTCGTGTGGACGCTGCGTGATCTCAGTGCACCACACTGGTGTGGACGCTGGGTGGTCTCAGTGCACACTCGTGTGGACACTGCGTGGTCTCAGTGCACCACTCTCGTGTGGACACTGCGTGGTCTCAGTGCACCACACTCGTGTGGACGCTGGGTGGTCTCAGTGCACCACACTCGTGTGGACGCTGCGTGGTCTCAGTGCACCACACTCGTGTGGACGCTGCGTGGTCTCAGTGCACCACACTCGTGTGGACACTGCGTGGTCTCAGTGCACCACACTCGTGTGGACACTGCGTGGTCTCAGTGCACCACACTCGTGTGGACACTGCGTGGTCTCAGTGCACCACACTCGTGTGGACGCTGCGTGGTCTCAGTGCACCACACTCGTGTGGACGCTGCGTGGTCTCAGTGCACCACACTCGTGTGGACGCTGCGTGGTCTCAGTGCACCACACTCGTGTGGACGCTGCGTAGTCTCAGTGCACCACACTCGTGTGGACGCTGCGTGGTCTCAGTGCACCACACTCATGTGGACGCTGCGTAGTCTCAGTGCACCACACTCGTGTGGAGGCTGCGTAGTCTCAGTGCACCACACTCGTGTGGACGCTGCGTGGTCTCAGTGCAGCCGAGACTTCTAGGACCCAGTATGCAAAAGGTGCACCGAGTGAACGCATCGCAAGTCTGTGTGTGTGTGTAGGGCGGAGACGCTCATATCCACACCCTAGCGACTGTACGGACAGGCCTTAGAGGTTAGGGGCCGTCCACAAATGACGTCACAAACCTAGGGGGGGTGGGGGGGGGTCAGACATGTGTGACGATGTGTGACGAGGGAGGGGGGGGAGTTTGAGAAATGTGACGTCTCATAAAAATGCGCAACTTTAAATAAATATAGACAACACGTTCTACTTAATTAAATAGACGTTTTGATAAATGTTTTCTCCTACAACATCAGAGTGCAGCGGCACATTACATACGCACTACAATGACAATAGTTTAAAGCTATTTGAATCATTTTTTTGGGGGGGGGAGGGGGCAGAGCTTTGTGACGTCACATTTGAGGGGGGGGTCTGACTTTTTGTGACGCCGTGTGACGAGGGGGGGGGGGTAAAAAAATCGTCCAAAATCGCGTGACGTCATTTAATGACGGCCCCTTACGTGACGATTGTATCAATGCTGTTGGATCTGGCAGACGGAAGAAAGTGGTGGCGATGTTGGGCGGACGCAATTAACTTTGATGGATTACAGTAGCGCATTAATTGGATGAAAACGTCTTAAAATAAAAATCCAAAATGTAGAATCCTCCTGAAAAAGTGCGTCGGCTTCGTGTGGCTTCCTGGATTAATGGATCATTATTCCCGACTCTCCAGTCATTCAGAGGACCTGTCTCTTACGGGGGGGGGGGGGGGGGTACTCCTGTTCAGTAGGGGGGTAGGGCCCCCACAAACCTATTTAATTCGAATCTATCCCTGTGGGGTAAACATTTTGGGACCCTGTGTACAGTGCCGGATTAAGCTAGTGCGGGGCCTGTAGCAAATGCTATAAAGGGGCTCTAAATAAATAAATAACTACAGAAATATTAAAACACAAATGTTTAACTTGCATAGTAAAGCAATTGCATTTTTTGTTATTTTCTATAAGCCAGATAATACGACAAATCGCTAGCATTAAACACTCAGTCGTTCATAAACGTTGAAGGCAGTATAGTACTATAGTAATAGAGCAAGTGCAGAATCACTGAACCGGAATATGATAGCTTGAAATCATTTAGCGCGGGGTCCGTAGCATATGTAGCTACATATGTAGCTTCTTTTTCTACTGGGATAATCGGGCACTGCCTGTGGAGTGCCTGGTCCCTGCAGGATCCATGGAAACACCGCAATATTCTGGGTCATCTGGCTCCAAGCGCCCTCTGACGGACGCCACCGCGAGGTCTCTTCCCACGGCGGAACGGGCGGGAAAGCGCCACGATTTCTATTGCAGTGCACGGAATAATTGTCTTCTTTGCCCAGGGGAATCTTCAACTCAGCCTCGAGACTCGCTATCGGGAAGCTCCTGCATTGGGGACGTTTGGTTCGATTCAACGAATGCTAGTTTGGCACGTAGGAGGAAATCAGAGTTCCTGTAGAAACCCTATGAAATACGAGGCGCTGACATTCAAAGCTCCGCACAGATAGATGCAAGAATCCACGGCTGTGCTGTCACCTCCTGGCCGTCTGCGTGAACATTGGACAGAACGACCCAGCATCTCGAACAAGCCAGACTCACTTGCGCAATAACCACTTCTGACTCCAGGAGCAATTTTGATGATGCGATTTCTTAATGATGTGGGGCGCCAGAGGGCAAGTGCAGCAAGAACCATTATCATCCTGCACGGTGCTCCAACGTCTACGGCCGTTGTACACTTATTTTCCGAGAGATACTCTGGTCCGCTCCAAAAAAAAGGTGTCGCTACCGCGGCTCTAGCTGTAAAGATCCCCCGTATAGCCTTAACAGATTGTAGGGGCAAGTGCTGTTAGCTGCGCGCACACACGCAAGACACACACAAAAATTCGCTTTTCTCCAGTCGCGTGGACTCGTGGAGTTTTGGATCAGCCGAGGCCCCGTGTCGTCACAATCAGCTCGCGAGCATCCGTAGGTTCAGTGTCCCGAGCGAGGCGGTGCAGGAATTGTGGGACACGATTTTTGTCCCTGGGAAGTAAGTGTTAATTTTCTATAATTGCGTATGCCTCAAAAGTATAGAAAATGGCTATTAATCCCCACAAACTTTGCTTTTGTGACCGGGACTATATGTGAAAGAACGACACAAATGCACACCGCGTTTTCTCATTGAAGGTAGGAACATTTCATAATATCACTGTCCTGGTCACAAAAGCAAAGTTTGTGGGGAATAATAGCCATTTACTGTACTGTTGAGGCATGATCAATTAGGAAATAACACTTACTACCAAGGAACAATTTTTTTGACGTTTGTTACACAGTGCTATTAATGGAGTGGATTATTAACGTTGCTTTTGTGTCCTGATCACAAAAGCAAAGTTTGTGGGGAATAATAGCCATTTACTGTACTTTTGAGGCATGAGCAATTAGGAAATAACACTTACTACCCAGGAACAAAAAAACTAATATTTTTTGTTACACAGTGATCCGCGTGTTTTCCCACTTCTATAGCATTTCTCTCGTGCGCAACAAGCCTGACATGTTGCCACTGCACACGTGTGTTTTTTTCCGCTAGTTCCCACTAAATGTTACTATATTCGAGGGTGTTGATTATTTTGAGTATTTTAATTGCAACCGTAATGTGTGCATTCAAAGCGATGCTTTTTTGTGTTTTGATTAACACTAGAAACGTTGCACTTCGATACTTAAATGCAAAGAGAAACGTTGCAGCATTATTTAATAATGATGTATGTAAACGTTTATATTAATAGTGCGCAATAGCGCGTTGTCACTCCAGTGGAAATGAACACAGTTAAACACCCACGCTTTCGCTGTGTTAAGTACGGGAGTGACGTCGTGTAAAATGTAACGTTGGCATACTGTCAAAATGTTGCACAGTTGCATTAACTATTATTAATATGCAGTCGTGAAATATGCGATATGATTTAATCTGTACTCTTTGTTTCTTTCGGTAAAGTCACGTGGGTAGAAAAATAAAATGAAACAGAGCATATCACGACGTTTCGATCGCAACACAAGCGGTCGCCCTCAGGTGGAAAAAAATAATCCAGCAGTGGAACTGCTGAACCAGGAAGAATAATTTAAATCTGTAAATATAGCTGTCACCATAATCAGCCACGATGCATAGCTTTTGCATAATTAGCAAAAATATTTGTACAAAAAAAATCTCACACGCGGATGAGTTATCTCATTATACTGGTAGGAAACGTAGTGGACTGGAAGCCCAACCGGGATAAATTCACAGGAGGCAGGGGATTTATTGTGTATGTCTGTGGATGTCTGTCCACGTGGGAGGGGTGGGGCTGGGTGGAGAGGGGAGGGTAGGGAGGGGCTGGGTGGGGAGGGGCTGGGTGGGGAGGGGAAGGTGGGGAGGGGCTGGGTGGGGAGGGTGGGGCTGGGTGGGGGGTGGGAGGGGTGGGGCTGGATGGGGTGGGGCTGGGTGGGGAGGGGCTGGTCACCCCGTGGTGCCCTTATAAGACTCAACGTTTCACCTACTCACGCCGGCTTGTGCCCGCCCTCACAGTCGGGCATATTTGCGGAATACACCACGTGGTGCCGCCGTTGACCCTGGCCATTGACCGAGCAAGCCAACGTTCCTACCAGCTCCCTCTGCAGGAATGTGTTTATTGAACCCCCGTCCACCACCCATCGCCTTTCCTACCACGTGCTCGATGATTAGATTATGACTAGCATTTTGCCGGGTGTATTGCAGTAAATCTGAAACTTGCAAGCGAAAACCAGACCGCAGCGTGATATTCATTACATCAATGCGTGTGCAATTTGCAAGGGCGCGGTGACACAGACCTATTTCATTTAAAGGTTACAATCCCTTGTTCATAATGACGTCCTTTTTACTTCGATGTCTCAATCGCGTTACGGAGATCGCATGACGTGAGGGTTCTGCCTTTGTAGTGAGGGTTGTAAGTTGACGCCGAGGAGGGGGAAGGAGGCGCCTCGCACCCCCCCCCCCCCCCGCCATGTGGAGTGACGTCACCCTGTAATTATTATGAATGGGGGGGTGTCCATTCGTAGGACGTCACCTTATATTGATTATTAATAAGGGGGGCTGTTCGATGTGGAGTGACGTCACTAGCTCATAATTATTAATGAGGGGGGAGGGTGCTCCATGTGGAGTTACGGCACATGCTCATGATTATTCATGTTCATCAGACCAGGGCTGGTGAGAGAGGCCTGCTGTTCATCACACCTGTGCTGGTGAGAGAAGCCTGCTGTTCAGCACACCTGTGCTGGTGAGAGAGGCCTGCTGCTCAGTACACCAGTGCTGGTGAGAGGGGCCTGCTGCTCAGCACACCAGTGCTGGTGAGAGGGGCCTGCTGTTCAGCACACCCGTGCTGGTGAGAAGATGGCGCCGATGATGGTAGCCTCAGCCGGTCGGTGCCCCCTGTTTTGTCTTGTTTTGTCTGCTCAGTGTTTTGGTAAGATTTTCGGAGTTTCCTAACAAGAGACGAACTTTTAAACATCAGGGAAACAACTCCTGTGGATTTATTTCCCACTTTTCTGCTTCCAGCGGCAGAATTAGTGGGCATTCTAGTCAAAGCCGCGCTAGGCTTTGCTCAAGCAGCTAAACGCCGCCCAAGGGGTAAACGGTCAGGGGCTCTCGTACGGCTACGCAGACGCGGGATCCGAACAGTGCTTCCGAGCTTTTTCCTCTCCAACGTACGTTCACTGTGCAACAAAATGGACTAACTTCAGCTACTGATGGTGAAAAACAGAGACTTTCTGTCATCTTCTGTTTTGTGCTTCACGGAGACATGGCTGTGTGATTTGATTCCGGACACTGCGCTACAACTGGCAGGATTCCATCTTGTAAGATCGGATCGTGACATAGCACTCTCCGGCAAGACGAAAGGCGGTGGTATTTTTTTTTACATTAACAGTGGCTGGTGTGTAGATGTCACAGTGATTCTGCAACATTGTTCTCCGCTCCTTGAATCATTTTTTATAAACTGTAAACATTTCTACTCGCCTCGCGAGTTCGCGTCGCTCATTTTGGTCGGAGTTTACTTGCCGCCGGGTCCTCAGGTAAAAGAGGCCCAACGCATGCTCGCCGACGAGATTCTGAGTGTGGAGTGAGCGAATCCAGATTCGCTGGTTATCGTACTTGGCGACTTTAACAAAGGTAATCTCAGCCACGAACTCCCAAAATACATACAATTAATTAAATGCCTACCACTCTGGATCACTGCTACACTACAGTCAGTAGAGCCTACCACGCCGTCCCCCGAGCAGCACTAGGACACTCTGACCATGCCATGGTCCACCTGATTCCTGCATACAGGCAGAAACTAAAACTCTGTAAACCTGCTGTGAGGACATCTAAACAGTGGACCAGTGAGGCTGTGGAGAATTTGCGGGCGTGCTTGGACTGTACTGACTGGGGTATGTTCACGACTGCTACCAATAGTCTGGATGAACTCAGAGGCTGTGACGTCGTACATCAGCTTCTGAGGACTGCTGTATTCCAACACGTACCAAGGTGAACTTCAACAACAACAAGCCCTGATTCTCAGCAAAGCTCAGAAGGTTGAGGTTGGAGAAGGAGGAAGCGTTTAGGAGTGGGGATAGAGACAGATTCAAAGAGTCGAAGAACAGGTTTAGCAAGGCGGTGAGAGAGGCTAAACGACTGTACTCAGAGAGACTAAAACACCAGTTCTCTGCTAACGACCCTGCTTCTGTCGGGAGAGGGCTCAGGCAGATCACCAGCCACAAGCCCAGAAACATTCACACCACTAACGACTCCCGCCTAGCCAACGACCTGAACGAGTTCTACTGTAGATTTGAAAGACAATTGGACTGTCCTGAACTACCCCTTCCCACCCAAGAGGCCCCATCCCCCACCTCTACTACAGAGACGACTCTCTCCTTTCAAGAGGGAGAAGTTAATAGACTTTTCAAGAGGCAGAACCCACGCAAAGCAGCTGGGCCGAACTCTGTCTCTCCAGCCAGCCTCAGGCACTGCGCTGACCAGCTGTCTCCAGTGTTCACCAACATTTTTAACATCTCCCTGGAGACATGCCATGTCCCAGCCTGTCTCAAGTCCTCCACCATCATCCCTGTGCCCAAAAAGCTAAGGCCAACAGGACTGAATTATTATAGACCGGTCGCCCTTACCTCTGTGGTAATGAAGTCCTTTGAGCGCCTGGTCCTGGCACACCTCAAAGCCATCGCAGACCCTCTCCTGGACCCCCTTCAGGTTGCCTACAGAGCCAACAGATCTGTGGACGACGCAGTTAACATGGCCCTCCACTTCACCCTACAGCATCTGGACTCCCCAGCATCCTACGCCAGGATCCTGTTTGTAGACTTCAGCTCTGCCTTCAACAACATCATCCCTGCCCTGCTTCAGGACAAGCTCTTCCAACTGAACGTGCCCGACGCCACCTGCAGGTGGATCACATTCTTCCTGTCTGACAGGAAGCAGTGCGTTAAGCTGGGAACACAAGTCTCTGACTCCAGGTCCATCAGCACCGGAACTCCTCAGGACTGCATCCTTTCCCCACTGCTCTTCTCCCTGTACACCAATCATCTGTCCGTCAAACTCTTGAAGTTTGCGGACGACACCACCCTCATTGGGCTGATCTCTGGTGGGGATGAGTCTGACTATAGGTAGGAAGCTGACAACCTGGTGACCTGGTGTAGCCAGAACAACTTAGAGCTAAATGTTCTAAATACAGTTGAGATGTATATATTCTTAATAATATATATAAAATAATATATGTTAATATTTTTTATTATTTTATTGTTTCCCTTCTACGTGACTTTACCGAAAGAACCAAGAATATGAATCCCTGCAGTCACGAAAGCTTTAAATCAAAACAGTTGAGATGGTTGTGGACTTCAGGAAGAATACAGCCCCACTCACCCCCACCACCCTGTGCGCCTCCCCAGTCAAAACTGTGGAGTCCTTCCACTTCCTGGGCACTATTCTCTCCCGGGACCTCAAGTGGGAACTGAACATCAGCTCCCTCACCAAGAGAGCTCAACAGAGGATGCACTTCCTACGGCAGCTGAAGAAATTCAACCTGCCAAAGACAATGATGGTGCACTTCTCCATAACCGTCTGGTACGGTGCTGCCACTGCCAAGGACAAGAGCAGACTACAGCGTATCATCTACACTGCTGAGAAGGTGATTGCCTGCAATCTACCAACCCTCGAGGACCTGCACACGTCGAGGACCATGAGGTGAGCAAGGAAGATTGTGGCCGATTCCTCCCATCCTGGACACTCTCTGTTCCAGCTACTCCCCTCCGGCAGAAGGCTGCGGTCCATCAGGACCAAAACCTCACGCCACAAATACAGTTTCTTCCCTACCACTGCTGGCCTCTTCAACAAGGCCAAGGGCTTACACTATTGGTATTTTTTTGTATTTTTAGATTGTATCTTATATTTATATTCAATATTTATTCAAAATTTTACATACTTTAGCCCCTTAGTGTTAGTTAGACTTTGTACCTTTAGTATAGTTAGACTTGTGTACCACTTATTTAAGATTTAAGATTCCTATATGTTGAATGTATGCACCTTCCTTCCAAAGTAAATTCCTTGTCTGTGCGAACTTTCATGGCGAATAAAACCCTTTCTGATTCTGATTCTGAAGGGGGGTCCATGTGGAGGACGGAACCTGTTCACGATTATGAATGCGGGGGGCTGGTCGACGTGGAGTGACATCACGCGTGGGACACACAGACATTTTTGGCTCATCATAGTAGTAAATTATCTTGAGTCAGTTCTGCCCGCGTGTTTCCCATCAAGCGACGGCTGCGGCGCCAGGAGCAATGCATGCAACATTGACCTGCTGGTCGGCGTTAACGGGTTTCCCGTTCGGCTACGGCGCCGCTGTTTTACTTTTGCTCGTCAAAGGCGAACTCGAAAACGACCTTATTAAAGTTCCCCGCTTCCGCCAACCCGCACCGACCGGCCTGGTGAAGTATGGTCAAAGAACCCCCACGACCAGCACGACGTGGAGGAGGCGTTCGCCCTGCATTGGATTGATGAAAGGGTGGTATATGTACGTGATGACGGTGGTGATGATGATAATGTTGGGCTACTCTGACTCCGATAGGGATTATAACTCCTCAACCATTTAAATAATTCGGACAGCTTCACATACCCGTCTTCACTGAAACATATATACAGTACTTACTTCACCTGGAATGGTACATTTTACAAAAAAATTAGGGTACCCCAATGGGTTTTCCCTTATTGCCAGTGGTAGCGAATGTTTTCATGGAAACATTTGAGACAGATGCCATCCAGACATCCACCCTACGTCCTTCCTTGTGGAAGAAATACGTAGATGACACGTTCGTCATCTGGCCACATGGCCTGCCAGCATAGAACCAATTTCTCAACCACATCAATTCCATATACCCATCTATCAAATTCACCATGGAAGTGGAAAAGGATGGCAAGCTACCATTCCTGGATGTTTTGATCGAGAAGAGACCCGATGGCTCGTTGGGACACTGTCTACAGGAAAGCCACCCACACGGATGTCTATCTAAAGCCTGACTCCTACCACCATCCAGACCAGAAGAATTCCCTCATCAAAACACTACACCATAGGGCCCGTTGATTCTCCAACCAGCATCACCTAGCCAGTGAGCTGGAGTACGTACACCAAGCCCTTAGGATGAACGGATATTCTGAACGTACAATCCGCAAAGCTGTCTCCCCAGCCATGGGGTGACAACCATCTGAGGATCCAACCAATACCATCACTTTGCCATACATAGCAGGGATTACCAAAAAGATTTCCAAAATCTTAAACAAACACAAGATCCAGGTTCGTTTCAAAACAGAAAACAAAATCCGTGATTTGATCCCATCTGTAAACGATGTAATTCCTGATATGCAATACCCGGGTGTCTACAAACTGAGTTGTGACTGCGGCAGCAGTTACATTGGGGAAACGAAACGACATGTCTCGGGCCGCGTTCGCGAACACAAGGCAGATCTGAAACACGGTAGGACCAATACCTCTGCCGTTGCTGATCATTGTTTTAACGCAGTGGGCTCACACGAAATTGACTTTTCCAAAACGAAGGTACTCTGCAAACCCACCGGCTATTATCAGAGATGTGTTCATGAAGCCATCTAGATAAATGAACACAGACCCAACTTCAACTGAGCAATCATTGGAAGGACGTTATTAACCAGGTAAAGTCTTAACTGACTGTGATGTTTCCATCCTACCTGCCTATGTCAGCTGTTATTTCCGACTCTCTGTGTGTGTCTCTCTCTCTGTGCATCTCTCTCCGATCTCTACTCCAGTGACCCGGGTGCTGCCGCGGGGTTCACTTTCTGCCCCCTCCCCCCTTCTCTCACCCCCCTACTGCCGAGGCCTACTATGTAACCTCGTGCCACGGCAGATCTCTCGCCTACTTCAGCAGTTTTTTTCTTGCTGTGGTTGTCCCACCTGACGACGATTGCTTGTGTTGCGATCAAAACGTCGTGATCTATTATTTTTCTACCTACGTGACTTTACCGAAAGAACCAAAGAGTATATATATACAGTACTGCATTTCTTACACTACCAACAACCACAACGGCCCTTATGGGAGTGCATCATTTCAGCAGCATTGTGTCCAGGCGAGCAAACTCTGGAATGGTTCCGGCACACAGTGACTCATCAGCAGAGGCTTGCTTGAATCAACGCTCGTGAACTGCGAGATTTACAGGCAATTAGGACGCTGTGGCAATGATTCTTAACCTGGAGTGCAGGCACCGCTGGGGTGTGTGATGCCCTTTCTGGAGGTGCGAGACATGCCAGATTTGTTTATCTTTCTCCTACATTAACATTAGCTGCCCCACCCATCTCTATACCTTCATAAACAGCTTGCCCTCAGAGGCTAACCTCCCTGTTCCCGATGACGACCGCTTGTGTTGCGATAATTTTTATTCACTTTATTTTTTATAATGTTTTCCTATCTTCGTGACTTTATCGAAAGAACCATATAATATGAAACCCTATGTATTTATTACCATAGAACAATTAACGATTGAGAAACCAAAGGGGTGCAGGGTGCAGTAAATTGTTATAAGAACCATTGCTCTGTTATTTCAGATTGCGTGTCAAAAATCGCTGGCATACAGCGCCACCGCCAGGATCACGCGAACTAAACTTCAAAGGGCTGCCGATAGAGAAGCGGGCACGTGAAATGACACTACGCGCAATCACTCTCTCTCTCTCATTTGGACACGCGTGGTTCCAGATGCGCGAGCTCATCTGATGGGAATTTACATTCCAAAGCAAGTGCATGCCTTCGTGCGGAGTCGGCGGCACAAGATTTCGTGTCTGGATGAAGATGAAACGTGGTGGGCTGCGTGTAACCGTCAGCGCGGGTTGTTTTATTATGCGATCTCGACCAATATGAGACGCTTTCAATCTTGATTTGAAGCTTTCGTGACTGTAGGAATCCATACTCTATTTTGCCTGATGACGACCGCTTGTGTTGCGATCGAAACGTCGTGATTTGTTTGATTTTATTTCTAACTACGTGACTTTACCGAAAGAACCAAAGAGTATGAGACGCTTTGTTTTTGATGAAAAACGCCGCATTCCTGGTCAGGACACACACCTGGGACCGGATTCCATAACCCGTGTCTGTTGGAGACGGTCGCTATAACGGGGAGCGGGGGGGGGGTACAGGAAAAACAATGCCTTACTGAGTACAGATGTTTTTGTTTGTTCCAAATATATTTTTTTGCCGCACGCATCCCCAGCCAATCGTGTTACTGCGAGTGTCTGCCTCGCATTTAGTGACGCTACTACTGAGCGCGTTTGCATTCCAAACATTCGTATTAATTATTTAGCAGGTCGAAAATATTCCCCGTAAGTTCCCATTTAGTACCGATAAGATATTTGTAGTGACGGATACATACTGTATCGTTTGATGGCCGTTACCAAGCGGTAGGCCTCACTTGAGGTTGTTGTGGTTGTTGTCTTCGTATGGTTGCGGGAAGGATGAAACGAAATCACGGGACGCTATTGCCGCACGTGAGATACAATGGGGCTACTCGTGACTCCTTGCTCGATAAACGATGGCGCTTCTGTCTTGTTCGGACGCAGCTGCGGATACGTTTAGCGTCATTGCGATATTTTGATACATTTTATACCGTGCCTTTGTCTCCCATTCCAAAGAGACGGTGAGGGTCATAATGCGTTTTTGTACGTGGCTTGCGTGTACACGAAAGCCTAGAGCAGTGTCCCGCCCGCGGTTACGGGGTTGCTTGCGACGATGCAGTTTGCGTAAAACACGTCGATGCCATTGGCTTTTCTCGTGCACTTCACCAGCCTGCTGCGTAGGAGCGTTTAAAAAAAACCCCGCTCACTGATGCTGTCGTGATGGCTGGCCCCGTGTGCCGCTCTTGTAGTGGTGTCACCGTGGAAATTGACCACGCATGCATCGCTGGCAAGTGAAAGAGTTCTGAAATGCGCACGACGCGTCCTCGTGGTGTCGGTGTTGAGTCAACGATGAGACGTCGTCACAACCTTGCGCTCGTAACGTTCGAGACGGTCCCGGGGTTTTTAATTTCTCGCCGAATATATTCCGGGTCGCTGGCAAAACCGGAGTAGAGGTGGCGCGTGAACAATCCCTATATATATACAGCTCTCTGTAGAGCGACGGGTATTTTACTGGATGTGGTTGTGCCGGGTCACCCGGTGAAATGAAGACGCGAGACCCCTACAGTCTCTTCCTGATGACGAACGCTTGTGTTGCGATCGAAACGTCGTTAGTTTTTTTGTTATTTTCTTTGAACCTATCTACGTGACTTTACCGAAAGACCCAAAGAAATATGAATTCCTGTAGTCACGAAAGCTTTAAGTCAAGACGCAATGCACTTCTTCAGGAAATTGTGGGAGGGGATTTTTTCACAATAAAGGCTGTGTGCGTTTACACAAGTTGGTGTGTTATTCTAAACTTATAAATATTACTATTATTTTTATTACAGGGGAAGAAAGAAAAAACCCTCTCATGACTGCAGTTCGTCGTTCTCCTTGGCACTTTAAACACTGCGTGTGTGGGTTATCGCGCGTCGTCCGCGTGTTTATTCGTGTGTGTGCCTTTGTGAGTGTTTGTGTGTGTGTGAACGCCTGTGTGTTCGTGGGGAGCGGTAGTCTAGCGGTCAGCGCGCTGCGCTATGAACCTGGCGACCCGGGTTCGATTCCCGCTCACGGTCAACACAGGTGACGATCATCTGAACCGGTCCTGGGCATCCCATAGGTCGGCTCAGCCTTAAATGAGTACCTGATGCGGTGTGTAAACATCGCCACTCGGGAGACAAAGGCGGTCGGGCGTGGTGCTGGCCACCCGCTCGCTAACAGCACTTGCCCCAACAGTCTGTTAAGGCTATACGGGGGGAACTTTGTATTTGTGTGCGTGTGTTCACAAGAAACGGCGTGTGTTTTGCAAACACTGACCCTCCGCACACACCTTTAATAATGACTGCAGCTCATATTCTTTGGTAAAGTCACGTAGATAGAAAAATTATAATAAAGTGAATGAAAATAAATATGCTTATTTTGTTATATTTTTATTCACTTTATTCTTATTATTGTTTTTCAATCTACGTGACTTTACCGAAAGAACCAAAGAATATGAATTCCTTCAGTCACGAATGTTTTAAGTCAACATTTAATTGCGGCTCAGTCACAGATATTAATTACATAAATAATAATCGTTATAATCTGGCCGACTGTTTCATTAAAGTCATGCGAATGCACGAGTCATGGGAGACGCAGCTCAAGTCTGCTGAACCGAGTGGGCGCCCGCAGTGTTTATTCTCTTGAATTCATGTAAGGGCTCTTCCCAGCGTGAGGGTCGAACCACGAGGCTCCTCTGTGCAAAACGCACGATGGCCTCATTTCCACGAGCACTGGCAAGCAGGCTCTGTTGACCCAGCCACGACCCAGCAACGGCCAGAATCAACACCGGTGCCCAGGATCCCGTCGTGGCTCCAGGGGTTTCCCAGTCTCGGAAGACGAATACAGTGAGGGAAAAACGTATTTGATCCCTTGCTGATTTTGTACGTTTGCCCACTGACAAAGAAATGATCAGTCTATAATTTTAATGGTAGGTTTATTTGAACAGTGAGAGACAGAATAACAACAAGAAATCCGGAAAAACGCATGTCAAAAATGTTAAAAATTGATTAGCATTTTAATGAGGAAAATAAGTATTTGACCCCTCTGCAAAACATGACTTAGTACTTGGTGACAAAACCCTTGTTGGCAATCAGAGGTCAGACGTTTCTTGTAGTTGGCCACCAGGTTTGCACACATCTCAGGAGGGATTTTGTCTCACTCCTCTTTGCAGATCTTCTCCAAGTCATTAAGGTTTCGAGGCTGACGTTTGGCAACTTGAACCTTCAGCTCCATCCACAGATTTTCTATGGGATTAAGGTCTGGAGACTGGCTAGGCCACTCCAGGACCTTAATGTGCTTCTTCTTGAGCCACTCCCTTGTTGCCTTAGCCGTGTGTTTTGGGTCATTGTCATGCTGGAATACCCATCCACGACCCATTTTCAATACCCTGGCTGAGGGAAGGAGGTTCTCACCTAAGATTTGACGGTACATGGTCCCGTCCATCGTCCCTTTGATGCGGTGAAGTTGTCCTGTCCCCTTAGCAGAAAAACACCCCCAAAGCATGTTTCCACCTCCATGTTTGACGGTAGAGATGGTGTTCTTGGGGTCATAGGCAGCATTCCTCCTCCTCCAAACACGGCGAGTTGAGTTGATGCCAAAGAGCTCCATTTTGGTCTCATCTGACCACAACACTTTCACCCAGTTGTCCTCTGAATCATTCAGATGTTCATTGGCAAACTTCAGACGGGCATGTATATGTGCTTTCCTGAGCAGGGGGACCATGCGGGCGCTTCATGATTTCAGTCCTTCACGGCGTAGTGTGTTACCAATTGTTTTCTTGGTCACTATGGTCCCAGCTGCCTTGAGATCATTGACAAGATCCTCCCGTGTAGTTCTGGGCTGATTCCTCACCGTTCTCATGATCATTGCAACTTCACGAGGTGAGATCTTGCATGGAGCCCCAGGCCGAGGGAGATTGACAGTTCTTTTGTGTTTCTTCCATTTGCGAATAATTGCACCAACTGTTGTCACCTTCTCACCAAGCTGATTGGCAACGGTCTTGTAGCCCATTCCAGCCTTGTGTAGGTCTACAATCTTGTTCCTGACATCCTTGGAGAGCTCTTTGGTCTTGGCCATGGTGGAGAGTTTGGAATCTGATTAATTGCTTCTGTGGACAGGTGTCTTTTATACAGGTAACAAGCTGAGATTAGGAGCGCTCCCTTTAAGAGTGTGCTCCTAATCTCAGCGCGTTACCTGTATAAAAGACACCTGGGAGCCAGAAATCTTTCTGATTGAGACGGGATCAAATACTTATTTCCCTCATTAAAATGCAAATCAATTTATAACATTTTTGACATGCGTTTTTCTGGATTTTTTTGTTGTTATTCTGTCTCTCACTGTTCAAATAAACCTACCATTAAAATTATAGACTGATCATTTCTTTGTCAGTGGGCAAACGTACAAAATCAGCAGGGGATCAAATACTTTTTTTCCCTCACTGTACGTGCAAGTGGCTTCATGGAGAAAACTGGAATGCGCTGAGCCTTTCTCCACCAAACATTGGAGGGGGAGGGGGGGACGCAGCCCATGCGAGTTTTCATGACAACTTGCCTGGTGCTAGCCCAGCACCGGTGCGTTTTGTGTTCCAATTTAAAAAAAATCGGTAATTACCGATTATCCCACCTGCATGCGTCACGCAGAGATGGGGCTGCGGTGCCCGTGCAACACCCGCAAGTGGGAGCGACGAGGTCACTGTAGGATGCAGCACAGAAGGTAGATCTTTATAATGTTACATTTTTTTTCTCTTCGCATTGCGTGGGGTTTCCCCCCCAAGTTCTTCCTTAACTTTCCCCACGCGCGAAAACGAAACGAAATCATCCAAAGCATCCCGAGCAGTACCGTCACGAGGCTTTCCTGGAATAACAAAGAATGACAGTTTATTTTTATTTTTTTTACTGCTACGATTAGCGTATACTCTGTTCAAAATATAATACCGTGCTATTTTCGTGTACACGGTGTGCGGTACTTGGGCGCGATGGAACGATGTAAGCCAATAATAGGCCTCAATACACGTGGTGGGATGGGGGGGGGGCTCGCCAGTGGGGGCGGGAGCCGGGAGGGGGGTGTCTGGGCCGAGCCCCCCACAGAGGCCGATGTCACTCTGGTCATGGTCAGGCTGCGTGTCCGCAACCTCCAACCATACACACACACACATGAACCAAGTTCAATTCCCGCTCACGGCCAACACCAGTGACGATTTTCTGGACCGGTTCCTGGGCCTCTTCTAGGTCGACTCAGCCTCAAATGAGTACCCTGGTGTAGTGTGTAAACATTGCACCTGGGGAGACAAATGCGTGGTACTGGCCATCCACTCCCTCGTGTGCCGTGCCGGCCCTCATTGTTGCTCGCTAACAGCACTTGCCCCAACAGTCTGTGGAGGCTATACGGGGGACATTTGCCTTTGTTGTTCCCCGATGCAACGCGACACTGTTTACTGAGCCGAGCCCCGCGCCCTTGTCCCTATTTATAATGATACGGGGCACATGTTTCAGTCGGGAAGGGCCGGAGCCCACCCACGCGCTATCGGATCCTCGCGTCCACACACGACCGTGCAGGCGGCGTTCATTGTGCTTCTAATGCCCAGCACGTGCTGCGCGTCCAGTATTTCAGTGCTATAGGCTTACTATAGTGAGCCTCGTCCTACACAGACACACTGGTGCCCCCCACGCACCGGTCGTGAGCTCACTCACCTTTGTGCGCGGTTCTACGGAGCTGGTCGCATGGGTGAGCAGAAACCTCCTTGCTGTGTTGGCCATTGATGGGACCTCGTTTCACTGCGGATGCGTGGCTCATTGATTCTGTGTGATTCACCAACCGCGCTTGCAAGTTGCTGGATTGCAGGTGAGCGTCGTGGCCACCACGTGTGGCCCGTTTATAGTTTATAAGAAATTCTATTTCCAAAATATTTAGCCCATTATGTATTACTCTGTTATTGGGCAGTGTTAATGACTAAAATGGCAAAGTTATATTTAATTTGTGCTTCTGTACTGGGTCCAACGAAGTCCCAATTTTAAAGCCACGTTATTGCTTTTTTCTTCTGAATATCACAATTGGCAGAATTGATGTTCGTAACTATTTTCCACTCTATACTTGATTGACTTTTTATGCACTAACCAGAAGGGTGGCTTGGAATGCCAATTATTTAACCCATAAAAGCCTCACTGAGTCTCAAGGCCGTTTTGAGGGGTGTCCTGCATTGGGATGGTTGACCAATTCCATGAGTGAGAGTTGTGCTTCATGTGGGATGAAACCAGAATACCAAAAGAAACCCCACCATGCATACGAACGGGTGACTTTCAGCTCTGCCACCATCTACAGCCCTGGTGGACACCTTTCTCAGAACTATCCATGCTCAGCTCTGCTTAGCCTCCGAGGTCTGGCACAATTAGGCAAATTTTGTCGTCGGCGTATGTCTATGATCACCGGCACATTTAATCCGATAATTAACGTCTGAAAATAACGGCGCTCATTCAAATCGAGGACTCGTCGCGTGAATGTGAAAGAAATAAGCCATCTCCTGATGAATTTGGCACAGCAGAGCGAAAATGGAGTCAAACTCACAATCGCAGCTCGCGAATGCTCTTACCTCCCTCCTGACCGCCAGTGTTTAGACAAAGAGCCGAAGCTTGAAGGGCAATGGGGATAACGCGATACCTGACAACGTGATACGCACGCGTGCGTCTGACCTGTGCGGAGGCGCGTTGCAGGGTTCGAGTTACCGGAGCCAGTGCCAGGTCAGCGGTACCGTGTCGTCTGTGCACGCTGCGCTCCCTCTCCCGAGACGATCAAATGAGCCCTTGCGGGCTTAAGGGTTGTAAACCCACGCAATGTTACGTGGAGTGATGCAGCAGCCTCGCTTAGCATGCACGACGCGCACAGCACGCAGGTTCAAGTGACGCTAAGCCTGGGTACATGAGTTTGAATTCGGTCATGGCGCTTCTGCGGCCGTCTGGAAAGCTCTTCCGTCCGACATTAGGAAGCCACTGAAGATGTGCACTTTTAAATCAACTAGATTGAAAACGGATTTCTTTAGAACCGCTTGTTGTGTTTAGTTTGTTGTCCTTCCCCCGCACCTCCGATACGGTGCGAAATATCTTCAACATAGCTACGTACATCAGCCACGGACTATCCACTGCTGACGGAAGGCGTGCATTCGTACGCCGTCGTAATCCACCATGGTCCTGCGATGCCACAATACGTCTGGCTCATCACCCCATCTCCGCCGTGGTCATCCTCTCGAGCGTGTTGCCTCCGCTGACTGCCACTCTGTCACCTGTGTCGTCCATGAAGCATCATACATTCTAGCCACGATGTGTTCTGCACAAGCCCACTTACTATTTTTTTTTACTGTCAATACCACGTCTCTGATTTGCGTTTTTTTCTCAGATCCACGTGTCCCTCCTTCTTGTGTCATTTCAACCATTTGGCTCGAAATGCTTCACCGATAACTTTTAAGCTTTCCCTCCATTGTATTTGATCGACGAGTTTAAATACTGTACTGGTTTTACATTTTGGTCAGAGGATACGTCTCTCCCGTATATGTGAGTGTGACCAGGATGTCGGGAGCTTCTCTCGCTGCTCGAACGGCACTCCCGGGGCTGAGTTTGCGGAAGTTTTTTTTGGTCCAGCGCAGCCAACTCAGCTGAAGTCTCCTAAACCTCTCCACCAATAAATACGAAGGAATAAAATATTAAACACAAACATTGGCATCTGATTCGCCTTAACTCTCCTGGCAATACGCCACGTAGAAATGTCAAGTCCCCCTTCCGTGCGCCTGTGAGAAGACTTGCGTGTCAATATTTTTCAGCAGAATGTTTTTAGCGGCCAACCCCCGGAACGGTTTGAGCTTCTCCGAGTCTCATCTGCAGGGAGGAGCAGTGAGTGGTCTGTTCGATAAATGTTGCACGGGTGTTATAGGCTAGAGCAGTGGTTCTTCTTAATGGGCCGTCCATAAATGACGTCACGCACCTACGGGTGGGGGGGGGTCAGACATTTGTGACGATGTGTGACGAGGGGGGGGGGGGGGTTGAGAAATGTGACGTCACATCAAAATGCGCAAATTTAATAAATATAGAATCGTTAGAACAATACTAATTGTTATAACAACACTCCTACAACATCAGAGTGCAGCGCCACATTAAATACGCACTGCAATGACAATAGTTTAAAGCGATTTGAAGCATGTATTATTTTCAAAATGGAAATATGCTTTTGTGGGGGGGGGGGGGGCAGAGCTTTGTGACGTCATATTTGAGGGGGGGTCTGACTTTTTGTGACGCCGTGTGACGAGGAGGGGGGTCAAAAATCGTCCAAAATCGCGTGACGTCATTTATGGACGAGATGCCCTTTCTGAGAAGCAGAGGGGGGTGCAGGCTGCAGTGAAGGTTAAGAAGCACTGGGCTAGAGCCCTCCCGCCAACACACGTCAATGTTAAATTTTGATTTAAAGCTTTCGTGACTGCAGTTATTCATATTCTTAGCTCTTTCGGTAAAGTCACGTTGAAGGGAAACAATAAAATAATAAAATATATATAAAACAACAAAACATTCTCACGACGTTTCGACCATAACACAAACGGTCGTCATCAGGTGTGTCGGTTTGTGTTATGGTCGAAACGTCGTGAGAAATTTGTTATTGTTTTATATATATTTTATTATTTTATTGTTTACCTTCAACGTGACTTTACCGAAAGAGCTAAGAATATGAATAGACGTCAATGTTGTTACACTTGTCCATTTCACAGCGGGAAAGAAAAGCTGCAGAAATGCCCTTTTACTGCTCCCCCCCCACCCTCCCCCTGTTGTCACAGGTCTCCCTCGCGAAAGAGAATGGCCACATCCGTGGGTTGTCACCTCGATGAATGAAGAGGTTAGCGAACCGATGAGCCACCATGACGCGCACCTTCTCTGCCTGTTCGTTGTTATCGTTCTGACGTATTGCCCGGCGCGGTTGGCACCGTTGAACTTGCCTTGCCTCACGGGAGGGAGCTACACGGGCAGTCGCGAGGAGGGAGCAAGAAGCAGTCGGAGGAAATGGTGCAGGCAGGAGCGCAGGAGCAGGCAGTAGAGAGGAGGATGATGGGGGGGGGGGGCAGGGAGGGGCATGAGAGGGGGTAGCTGTGTCCGGGCGCGGCTGTGGCGCCGTTCCGCGACTCGCGGGGTCACGGCCTCCCCCTGTTGCTCCTCCTCGCTTGGGGCTGGGCAATTCGGCTTCCTGCGGTGAGCGAGCGAGCGAGCGAGACGGGATCCTTCTCTCTCCCACACCGAGCGAGAGAGCGAGAGAGCGAGATCCTTTCCCCAATACCCCGACGAGAGCGCCGTCTGGCATCCACAGCTGGAGGCTCTTTACTCTCCTGGCGGAGCGGGTGCCACCCCCTCCCCGAACCCAGCCGCACTCCAAGCGAGAGTCCCCCTCGCTCTGCTCACCCCGCGGGCTCTCGGCGCTCCTCGACACCCGGCGAGAACGCAGCTATCACGATGATGCGCCTGGAGGGGCAGCGGGTCTCGGCGCTCGGCGAGCGCGGAGTCCCGTGCGGGGACAAACCGCGCACTGCGTAAAAAGTCGCCGAAATCCACCGCGCTCCCTCCCGCCCAAGGTCCCCCATCCCCCCCCCCCCCCCGCGTGGAGAGAGAAGCCCGGCGGGAAAGGTTGGAACCGCCGAGTGCAATCGCGTCCCGACCCACTTCGGTTCGGCTTGGTCCGGAGCGCGCCCCCCCCCCCCGCACGCTGGGGGGTGGGTGGGGAGGTCAATGGCGAGGAGGGCGGACGCGCGCAGCCTCATCCGCCTCCGACAGTCGGACGAGGGCGATGGGGGCCCGGGCGGGGGAATCGTCGAGGCAGGGTCCACGGGGGTCGCTCAACGCTCGCCCGAGCTGCTCAAGTGCGTGGTGGTGGGAGACGGGGCCGTGGGCAAGACGTGCCTCATCATGAGCTACGCCAACGACGCCTTCCCGGAACAGTACGTGCCAACCGTGTTCGACCACTACGCAGGTACGGCCACTTCCACGGCCTCCAAGCCTGGCACTTGGGGACGATCACCTCGCCCGTGCGGAATGGTCGTCTGGTCGATAGGAATCTCCCAAAAGCCCCAAAATCACCAGCCCCTGTGTATAGTCACCTGTCCCATTGTGCAGTCGTCCACGTAGAATCGCCTGGTCCACGTCGTCATCACCCGAGCTGCCGTGGCGTTCGCGCGGCCACGCGCGACCTGCACGACGAGCGCGCTGTCGATGCGCTTAAATCGTCCGCAGTCTCTTGAATTTGGGTCTGGTGGCTTCGTGTCCTCCCAGGGGGAGTCCCGAGCACGACGTGTCGTCACCTCAAGGTCCTCGCGGACACGCGGTGTCCTCACCACGCCTGAGTGGTCCCATTGTGATTGGTTGATGCACGCGTTTTAAACAAAAATGTAGTTGTTGTGCAGTATGTTCTTAGTTACCGTGACTGCAGCATCGTCATCATTGTGGATTGTACGATCTTGTCCATCCCGTCCTTACGCTTGGTATTTAAAAAAAAACCCAGCATTATACATGTAAATGTGATGGTAATACTGTCATCAAATGAGCCCTACCAACCCCGGGATATTGCGTAACGTGATTGTGTGTATATCATGATTTATGGGATTAAGTACATTACAAATGGAAATGGTGTATAAAGATTTGGTCGGAACAACATTCTATAGATGTGCTATGAAGAAGGACGGAAGGATCATTGCCTGAAACGTCGCAAATTGTATATATTTTCTATTTAGGCATTGTTGTTAACGGGTGTGTTGATTTCTTTTTCTATGGATGATGTCATTCAAGTCTAACCGGGATTATTTGTAGATATTGAACACACTGATCTAATTAATGGTTTCCCTCATGTTTCCTACACACACAAAATCAGAAACGTCGTTTCTAAATTAAAATCCATTACGGTAAATAACTTTTAATGTATCGTTACCTTCCCTCATAAATCAGATTTACCACAGATGAAAATTACATACCTTAAGCTCTTTAGCACACTATATATCCCTAAAATAAATATTATAAACAATGTATATAATGGTATTTTTAATTGCTAAACATATGTCAGCCACAGTTTCATTTAACACTTTGTTGCTCAACGTTTTGCTGAGTCTCACTCCTCGAATAGCACCACACCTCCCGGTAAAATCGTCATCAAATTATACAAATAATAATATATTATAAACTCAACACATTCGTTAACAACATTGCCTTAAATAAATATATGTATACATATCATAAGCGACGTTTCATGTGACTGCCCCTTCATAGCATACAAAAGGAGGGCCATTGCCCGAAACGTCACCTATTATGTATCATTTTAAAGGCAGTATTAGTGATGAATGTGGCGACTTAATGTTGTTTGTATTAATTGTGCTTCTGCGCCACGTAACATCACCAAATCATGTAAATAATGACTCGCAACACTAAGAATATGTTAATTACACGCTAATGACCTGCCTGACACAGCACAGAGAGGTTCGCAAGGTGATGGAGACAGAATGAGACGTACAACACGAGATAAATAAATAAAAATATTGATGAACGAAAAGTTAAAAAAAGAGGACAGACGAGATAATGCAAAGAAGACAGCACCAGACGTGAAAGTAATCACGGCAGACAGAACAGTGCACAAGATAGTACAAAACAAGCGGCACATACAGCAGAGACGAGATAAAATATAGGGCACAAGCAGGTACACGCGAGACATTACAGGCACGGGAGCACACAGCCGTCGTGTGTGCTCCCCTCAATGCAGACGAGAGGGCGACACGGGAATACATTCGGCCGATGTGCAGCGACAGCTTTATGTTAATTGCTGAAATGAACAAAAAAAATATTGCTGTTTCTCCAATTCAAAGGGGATTCCAACGTATTTGTGTTCTACATTGGCCTGACTAATGGTGTCGTACACATATATTGAACGCGAATAATCACGAATTGACTCGAATAGATTAGATTACACAAGAGGATTTACATGAAAAAGATCCTCCAATGCAATATTATAATGGACACCCACTCTTTGATGTGATTCATAGAATCACCAGGGAGCTCACACTTCGTTCTGCTCCCACTTTCGAGCCCAATGGCAATTTCTACACCGAATACATATTTACAAATGATCGCGCCCTTGACAACCCGTCACGCCTGCGAAAGCGTTAAACAAAACAGAAAAGGCAGTTAGTTCGCTTTAACACGTAGGATTTCGCGACCAAAATTATTCATAATAAAGTTTTTTTTGGGTTAGATCACGTAAGTATAAATGTGTCGTAACCCTCCACCATCCGACACAGCCAATTAGTAATGGATTAGTCACGTAAGCAAAACGCCAAATAGTTACTACTTCAGCCCACTGGTGTTGGAGAGTAAATCCACAACATTTATTATTTGAGTACGACGTTTCGCTGGTAATTACATCCAGCATCATCTGGCGATTTTCCAGAATATTAAGAAAGTACAGTTGTATACAGGACTTATAAAGTGGCACTTTTTTGTTTCCAAAATGGCAATCTTTTATTGCGTTTGGAGCATCGTGCCGTGCGAGATTCCTGGGCAGCTGTCCCTCGCCCCTGTCGCCGCATTCCTCTCCCCAGCGGAGAGATGAGCCGTCATTGCTATACCGTCACACATTGCTCCATGCACCAATAGCAATTACACCCAGAGTGCCAACTCACGCTCACTTGCCACGGGTGACCGATTGGCGAATCGAGGATTAAAATATTGAAAAGGGCACTGCTCGCTATAACCAAAATAATCTCGCGTCCCGATCGACCGTCGATCATCTATCGGAGGCCGTTTATGATGATTCTCACACCGCAATGCTCACAAGAAGACCTGTCGATGAAATTAGAATTGATGGATATTCATTTGGTTATTTACAAACGCACGTAAGACCGCGTGAAAGACGAGGGCACAGAGGCATCTGTCACTGCTCATCGATGCAAATCGCCTTCACTACTGCATTGTAAAGATCGCGTTTCTCTCCGCAGTGAATGTGAAAGTTGGTGGAAGTTGCTATCTCCTGGGTCTCTATGACACGGCGGGACAGGTGGGTACTGCAGATTACTCGCATCGGGCTCCTCGAGGAGTTGCCGGTCTCAATACGCCGCACCGCGAACTGCACTGGGGGTGAGAGAGCGAGAGAGAGAGAGGAGGAGGAGGAGGGGGTGGGGGTGCCGGAATTCCTCCGCTGCTCGCTCGACTTCCCGAGAGGAGCGTGTGACGTGGCGGCGGCAGACACAATGTGTGCTATTCATAGCTTGGCACGGACGAGAGAGGGCCCCGGCCAATTACGCACGGCCCCTAGACCGCATGCCCATGTGCCGCACCGCCCGCCAGCCACCCCCCTCCCACTGTCGTCCACCACCCGTTAACAAACAAAAAACTCCCAGATTTGTTTTTCATCTGTAAAATATTTGCAAACCCGGACGTTAATATTTGCCGCGGAGGTATTTTGCTATATGGTGCTATGCCATTTGCAAAATGCCAAATGCCATTTTCGCACAAGGAATATTGGCAGGAATTAATACATGTGCAGGCATGATTCATTATTTTGAAATAAATATCCGTAGAGACAGGTATAATTTAACATTTTAATGGCTATATATACATATATACGTTGCTACTGCTTTCACTGTTAAAACTTTCAATGTGTGAACTTTTATTCCATATTATAGGAAATTGAAATATAAAATACAAACAACAAACTCATACTCTTTGGTTCTTTCGGTCAAATCACGGAAAAAGAAATTAAATTAAATAATAATTATTTAAAGAAATTTTATAATAATTGTTATTTAATTTTTTTCTAATAATTATTATTCTTTTAATTAAATTTATTTCTACGTGACTTTACCGAAATAACCAAAGAGTAATTCCTGCAAACACGAAATCTTCGAATATAACACACTCATACTGCATGGCAATTCTGAGACATATGGTGGACACATTCTGTATTCCATTTGTAAACGTTATGTATGTTTTTGTAACAATCAAAATCATTTGAATGCTACTGATTGTTGCAGAGTTAGTCGATTAACAGGGCATATGTGCTAGGGTAAGTCGTGAATACTCTCACCTCTTTCAAGACGTCAGCCCAGCACGGAAGAGTATGCCACAAACCATTAAGGGAGGTGCTCAACTAAAGCTCCCCCTACTAGAGTCCTTTCTTCTTCCAGCAGTGGCATGAGCAAGCAATTGCAGGGCTGCACCTTGACCTTTGCTGGAGTACACGTCCTAACAAAATTAAAACACAAGGCACCAGACAGTTCATAACCCACACTTCCTTCGTGGTCTCCGCGTGCAGGAGGACTATCACCAGCTCCGGCCTCTCTCGTACCCGAACACGGACATGTTCATGATCTGCTTCTCAGTGGTGAACCCGGCCTCCTACCACAACGTCAAGGAGGAGTGGGTCCCAGAGCTGAGGGCCTGCTGTCCCGATGTGCCCTACCTCCTGGTCGGCACGCAGGCAAGTCCTGGGCACAAAGCCAACGAAACGCAGAGACAAAGCTCTCGAGTGCAGCTCACCACACAAAGCCGGCCTGCTCACGTACTAACCTGCCGACCAGGGAAAAAATGGGAATTGTGTCCATAATTATACACCGCTACAACTGCATGTTTCCGAAAAAGAGTGATTAGCCTTAAGTGAATTAAGACCATACAAATGTATGTGCATATCTAACGTTTGTTTGTAAATGTGTTTAATGGTTAACTGATTTTTTCGGTGCAAATCAGAAGCACTCTTTACAATTTGGTATAATCCATATCTATACAGCGTTTCACATGGCCGTTGTTTTGTCTGTAAACGATGCCTTCAGATTGATCTGCGAGATGCAACCAAAACCCTCATGAGACTAAAAGAGCTGAAGGAGAAGCCCATGACTCACCAACAAGGAGTGAAGCTCGCAAAGCAGGTAGGCGCACAGAGGACGCTTATGTGCTGGGAAATGATACAATCTCAAGAGGCATTACCGTGCCCTTCACCGCGCAACACTGCCGCCCAGTGATGTGGGGGATACGGTAGGGATCGATATCGCGCTCTCATTGCGGATGTAGTTTGATTCCATTTTAAGGGTCATGTAAAAATGATTGCATTCACCCCTTGGTTCATCTCACCACTCGATGGGAAGGCAGCAGTGGCTGTCGTATGGATAAATTCATCCCCCTGCCACAGGAATGTGGATTTTCCACCGCTGCCTTGAGGCAGTTAACGGGGATGATTGCAGCCTAACTCTTGCCTAATTTCATCCTTCAGATAGGTGCGCACTGCTACTTGGAGTGCTCGGCGCTCACTCAGAAGGGGCTCAAGGCTGTGTTTGACGAGGCCATCCTGACCATTCTGCAGAGGAAAAAATGCAAGCGCTCGACGCGTTGCCGCTGCTGCACCATCACGTGAGTTGGCCCACGTCCGCGCCAAGGATTGTCGGCGGAAGACGGACAAGTGCAGACGCTGTAGGAGGTGGCAATTTTTTGACAATCCGAGTAGCGCTAAGCTGGAGTTGAAGCTTCTCAAGCCGATCACAGTATTTAACAAGATTCGATGCCTGCACCGTGAGCAGTGAATGCTCGGCTTTTAAAACGCTCTAAAAGATGAGAAGTTCATCAAAGGTTGATTTAAACCCGGGAAAAGAAGACGATGCATAGAGCTCATATCATTTTTATTAAACCCTTGGTAATAGCCTGTGTGAGTTTCATTTTTACAAATTAAACATTTAAATCTGAATATTTAAAATATGGTGTATGTGTTGTGCTTCTACATGACTTGACATTGATATATGTACAAGAGCTGTTGGAGTTTCAAGGTTTTACTTTGACATCTGAAAATGTTATATTGTAACGTTTTTTTTTTATCTGATATTTTATTCAGTATTCAATTTTACGAGAAACTGTATGCTCTTTTTACTTAGCATATGGCGTTGTTTTAACAGCACATTATTTGAGACTTTTTCGAAGGAAATTAAAATTCCATTGGAACTTTTTTCGATGTATTTGACAATAGAGTTTTACAATGCAATCATTTAAATAAAACGCCCTTGTTATTTGAAAATGACGTGATGTGCTCGTGAAGCGATATTATCGATCCAGGGCTGAGTGCATTTATGCTGTGCACATTTTATGCAATGCGATGTTAAAAAATAAATCCTCTATTTTTTTGTAGAATCAAATGTTTTGTGCCGTGGTGCCTTTGATACCTTTGTAAGGAGCTGTTTCTCCTCGAAGAAGAGCTTGGAAGCCAGTGCAAGTTAAAATAAAGTTATATTTTATACGTATCGTGACACTTATGCGTTTAAATTTTGATTTAAAGCTTTCGTGACTGCAGGGATTCATCTTCTTGGTTCTTTCGGTAAAGTCACGTAGAATAGAAATAAAATAATAAAAATAAAACATAATACATTTTATTTGAGACTCATGCATTTGTGTTTTAATGATCCATCAAACCAGTGGTTCTTAACCTTGACTGCAGCCTTGCACCCCTTTGGTTCTCAATCGTAAAAAAAAAATGTTAGTAAATACATCAGTTTGATGAAACAAAGTAGTTGTACTTACGTGCCCGTGTTTAATTTGTGTTTCGATGATTTACCTTCTAAAACAATCTGTGCCACGTGTCTCGCACTCCCATGAAGGGCACCCCAGGTTAAAACCCACTGCATTAAACGATTAAGTTTTGAAATAAAAATAAAGACAATGAAAACACAACAATAATTAAGCCACTTTCTGGCGTGTAGATTGCTGCCGTGTTTGTCAATGTCACCATAACACGCCGCTGATGCTGTTGTTTGTTATTTTGCTCATGCTTTGCAATATTACAACTCGGTGCTGTGCTGCCGTACAGGCCTCTTTCTATGATCCTGTCGCTTTGCCAATGCGCCATTGAACTTGAGTGAAGCCGCTCTCCGACCCTCGAGGGGTTTCTCGTGTCAAGTGCTCTCTGCAGCCGGCGCTAAAGGGCGCGTTCCCTGGGTTCTTTTGTCTTCGGATGTTCACCGGTCACTCTTGGCGCGGCACCTCCTTAGCCCTGATGTTGCCGCCGCCGCCGCTACCGCCGTCGTCGTTGATGCGCCTTCTCCGTCGACCGTGAACGACTGCGTTCTCTTTGGTTCTATTGGGTAAAGTCACGTAGGTAAAAAAAATAAAAAAATAACAAAAATCATCTTTTTTACCTACGTGACTTTACCCAATAGAACCAAAGAGTATGGATCCTTGCAGTCACGAAAGCTTTAAATCTAGAAACGACTGCGTTGTTGTGACACAGCGGCAGCCCCACCGCTGCTACACGTGCTCAGCACAAATGAGACTTTCGACCGCGCCCCCCCCCCCCGCCGCAGCTCGTTAAAGTCACATCGAGCAGATGAAACAAAAAGCCGTTGCCGCTGGCTACTGAGGAAGTAGCGACGCCAGGCCCAGCCCTGGTATAGCTCTGGCTAATAATTGTGGGGAGTCGAAGTGGAGATCGCACCAGACTGCTACAAGGGCATGGCTCCAATGTGTTTTTTTTATTTTTAAAAACAAAGAACAACAAATGTTCTCAAAGAACTTGCGCTGTTTTAATGACACAGTGGAGCACTTTTCTTGAATAATATTTGCCAATGGTAAATTGTTTTTACTCAATTAAATAATCCCATGTGTTAGGCATTGTGTGCAAACGACTTGTAAATGTTTTAATGCATTGTAGCATAGGTCACCTGCAGCACTCGGATACAAATATCGCTTTCAAGAAATCCCACGTTTGCTAAACGTTACGAGACATTCACTTGATTGTACCCATTAAATACAGTAAATGGTATCATCCTATGCATTATGTACACCAACACACACGTGTTTCTCGATGGGCACTATGGTGTTGACCCTACAGTGCACATATCATGCAGTGAATACTCTCCCGATGCCTCGACAGTGCTTGTGCTTAACCACAAATATTTATTTAAAAGAACCAAGAAACCAAAACACTTCTGCCAGCCTTCATCAGCTGAATGATCCATTTCGAATGTTTGCTCTGTGAGAATGTTAACAGCACCAAATATGAAAATACTGTGTGGTATTCAAACACATTTAAGCAACACTGTAAAACAAATCAAAATATTATTGTCTATGGCTGACTCATTGTCTATGTATCTATATTTACACATTACTTTCTGTCGTAAGGAAAATGTGGCATACCATGCTATGAATGACTTAATACTTACCGCAGTGCCGGATTAAGCCAGTGCGGGGCATGTAGCATATGTTATAAAAAAACGTTCATATAAAAACACTAATTGTTAACTTGAATAGTGAAGTAATTGTATTTTTTCATTTGCTGTACAGCCAGATAATACGACAAATCGCTAACCTTAAACACCCAGTCGGTCATCAAAGTTGAAGGCGGTATAGTACTATAGTAATAAAGCAAGTGCAGAATCACTGAACCGGAATTGATAGCTCGAAAGCATTTAGCGCGGGGCCCTTGAAAGTGCGGGGCCCGTAGCATTTGCTGCTTTTGCTACTTGGATAATCCGGCACTGACCTACCGTACTACTGATACATTGAACGGTAAATATTGGATTCACTTTGCGTGATGAATGTAGTGGTCATGGCTTATTTGTGACCTGCGTGGGGTGGGATGTGCAGGGCTGCACTGACCAGGCTGCCTTTATTGGCTATTTAGGCTGATGTTGGGGGCAGGAAGAGCTCTGTCCTACACCTCCCTTATTCAGTAAGACACGTCAATTGCTGTCAAACAAAATAAACCATCGGCACACTTCCATCTCCCTACCCCGCCCCCCCCCCCCCCAAAGGCTGAAGCGATAAACAACACCATTGATTCTGTCAATACGGACAACATGAGCAGCATGCAATGTTGCCGACGATGGGGTCAATTTCCTGCCGCAGAAACTCCCCGTTCTGTCGGTTTCCCATTGACGCAACGAGGGTTGCTCGCCAAAGGCTATCTCCGGTGTCTCTGCGAAGCTCTCGCCCACTGCCTGAAAAGATCAGCTGATTTAACAGCTCATAATTCGTCACTACAAGCAACACCACAGCATCTCGACCAATTAAACGGTAGCAAAGCCAATGTCTTAACAGACGTTGTAAGGCAACTGGGTTCAACACGTACTCTTCACGGTTTATAGGTCGTGCAACTCCATGTGTATGTGGACTTATTGGCGGTACACCGGTGCAGCATAACACACCGGTCCTCATAAAACAGTCTAAAATCTAACTTTTAATCAGAAAATCTGTGTATCAGTCTTTAATTGACTCTGTTGCCAAGTTTGACGCGATCTGAATGTTTATTAAGTTTACCGAAACTTGCTAAAACCAAAAAAAAGTCAATATTGACCCATTGATTTGGGTCCGTGGCACGCGATTTTATGGGCTGACCAGGAGGTTCGAGCACCTGGAGCAACAGCAGCAGCAGCTTGCCGACGTTGCCTTCATTTTCATAGTTTCATTTATTTGGTATAGCCCTGTGAGCCATTCGGCTCTTGAATCGGGTGCAACCGCAACAAACAAAAAAACATGAACAAGAAAACATCTTAAAGTGACTTTGTGCATGTGCAAAGTAAAAATCCAGGAAAAAACATCAAAATATTCATGAAATAGCACCGCACACCAACGCTGTGTGCAAAAATCTCAGTGGGATGCAAGTCAAACAACAACAACAAGAAAACTTAGATTAAGGCCATCAGTCTAACTCCGTACTATAATAAACAAAAACATGGCCAAACCAAAAAACTTTTAGAAACCACCAAAATAAAGCCATAAATGGAGATTGTGACATCGTATTCGTTGTCATCTTGAACCGCCGATGGATAGTATGGCAAGTAGAGCATTGTGATCGTTAGGTTAGGGTTATTGAAATGGCAACGAGGTCAAACTAGAAATCTCTCGTGAAACACCAAATGCTACTTAAGGACAAGGTTTTCTAATATAGGCAGAATTGTTCATGTATAGGGCACGAGTCAAAACACAGAGCAGCCAATCGTCATCAGGCTGGGTGCTGCTGTACTGCAACAGACTGTGAAGCTTTGTGTTCAGCTGCACATAACATTCGTCTTCCGACTGCTTCGAGATCACGATAACTGATTTTCACGCACCCCGCAATATTTTCTGATCGGGGTTGCGAATCGTGGGGAAAATAAAAATAAGTAATTATTGCGATTTTCTTTAATACCTGTGCACCGGTGTACCGCCAATGTATTAATTTGAAGTGTGTGGTGGTGTGGCACTATGCCCTGTGGCCCAGTGCTGGGTTGGTGGCTGCGCTCCAGATGAAAGGAGCGCAACCACTCATCTTGTGTCACGTGCACCCAGTGTTGCATCTGGCCTCGTGTTTTCGAATCCCAACACAAGCAGAGAAAATTACAAACGCATGCAGCTTCAGAGATATGAAACCATCAGATTCCAAGCTGCCTTTTCAGTATATAGGCATGGAGAATGGAGTGTGTAAAAATACTAAATATACATTAAACAAGTTGAATTAAACAAATGTATTGAGATCGTTTTGTATGTACTGTAGATGCTATAAAATCGATTATTTTTTATTAAACGAGAGGCATACTTTTAAGCATCGTGCATATGTTTTTTGTTTATAATGTGATTATGGTGCACTGGTGTCACGTATATGCCGTTTCTATTGACCATTTGGAATAGCAGGGTCTTCCCCTGAGGTTAAGTTGACTATCCTATTCCTAAAACCTTTTTTTACAATTTTCTATATTAACGAACACAGTACAGTACTCTATATGTTTATATACAAACACATAGTACATTTTTTTACGATCCATAGATTTGTACACACATTTAAAACAATCAGCCAATGTGAACGATGCCAAACAGTTATTCAACAGCTGCAAATCATAAATTTTCTTTGAACTTCCATACACAGCAGCCACTAACCTTACAATTTTTTTTTAAAGTCTGATTGGTCAGAAGTAAAGGAATTTTTCAGGAGAAACCCTCCAAATGATTGTCCCAGTTGATGGATGCCCCTAGGGACGAGATTTTAGAGCCATAAAACTGCAGCCCTGCGTGCTCTTTACCTACAAAGCCAAGGGATTCCGTAGCGCACAGCTCTTTCAAAGCGCAGCCCCAGTGCCCGCAAGCTTTTCTTCCAAATGGCAATGGAGTTCAGTCGCTTTTTGATCTCACAGATATAATGCACTTGTTTTGAAAACAATAAAAAAAAATATTTTCTTAAATGTTTGTTATGTATAAAATGAATTCTAAATTCCAACGCTTCTGAATTGCATAATTTATTCTCGCGCTTGTTATCGCTTACGAAATTTGACTGCTGCATATTGTAAATAGATACATATATACCCTCGCCACTGTTCCATTTGCGATATAATGCAGCAAATTATATTTCCTCCAAGGATATTTACCTCCGATCACATTTAACTAAATACCTACTGTTATATACAGGCAATGAAAGAACAACTGTTTGAATATTTGAAAACATTAATTGCCAAGATAATGATTCCAAAGATGAATGTGGCATGTCATGTTTTGAGAACGATGTTGTAGTTTACTCAGAAACTGTGCAGTATTAAAATGTAAATTCTTAAAATACTAAAACATTTCATTCAAATTTGTACTACAGTCGACTGTAATTTGACTAGATCCAACTCTAATAACCTGACTGTAACTTCCATGAAGTTCACTAGAGTTTACGAGGTAATTGCCAGTCAATTATTAATCAAATGCTAAATAATATAGTTTATGTTCATCAATGGGCCAACATTAAAACGTAACTAAGCATTAACAGTCACAGGTGAATAAGGTTACGAACAACATCCACACATAAAATCACTTTTTGGGGAAAGAGATTTCAAGGGCCATTCAAAGATGTCACCACAATCTAGTGCAGCAGCAAGATCAACAATGCCCTGTGCATTCCAGCACCCACTGTCGAGCGAAGGTTTTTCCGAGATCCTAGAGCATTTAGGTCACCGTTACTCCCTATAGGAGGTAAGGCAATACTAATGGGATGCATTACTGCACAATACTGGTTGAATTATTTAGTGGCCCTGCTCGATTTACAGAAGTGTTTCTGCCCTTGATGGTATAAGACATCATGCCCCTTGTTTAGCAAAACCAGTTTACACAGCCTTAATGACATTGTTCATTGTTGTAATGCTTTTTTTTCTGAATGGTCATAGATATGCTTTAAAGGCTACGAAAAACACAAGGCCACACAAAATGAACGCGCAAACACGACACGGGTGTGTAGGCTCACATTGGGTAGAAAACAGCTTCGTCAACCCTGACCACACACACACCAGCAGCCACTGCACTTCAGCTAAAGAAACCAATACGAGTGAGTACAAGTTGAAGGCCTTCGATCACGAGAAATCGCATTTGCATTTGGCTACTGATGCGGTTGTTGTAGAATTCAAACTACGAGGCACCGCTTTCATGTGAATGGTTCTAGTGGCGACTAATAGAGACCTCACTCAGTCCAGCATGCCAGGAGCACGTAAGGAGTGGGTTCAGTGTCTCCTCCGTTGCATTTCGAGTGTATTTTGGCTGCTTTGTTTCTGGCTGCCATAAATGTCCACATGATTAGCCACTTCGGTGAGCTATCATTTGTGGCCATGTCACTTCTGAAAAGAGCTATGGAGCTCAGTGGGCCTTACCTGGTCAAATAAAATAAAATAAATTGTTTAGTAAAAGTTTTAAAGTGATGCTGAATTGCCTGCTGGCCAGAACGTGCCACAGGCTCCTCACACACCCTGACCATTGAGCAATGCTCATAAATAGCAAGCACGCTGTTGGGTGACCAAGCTGGCGAGACTCTTAATTTCCTGAATTAAAATAAGTTGATTTAACTGGGATGTATTCGTTTCTTTGCGTTAAATTATTTATCAGTCATCCCGCATACCGAGGCTGCAAGAGAACACGTACTTCCTTCAATAGAGGGCAGCACCTCCCTTCTCATCGAGCCCATTAAGGTACTCGGCAGAGGTCTTCTGAAAGGACATCCCGCAATTATCCATACCCCCAAATTGTCAGCTTTACATATAATGGAGCACAAGAATGAGATTATGAAAATGACAGTGCTGTACTATGGTGATTCTGCAAACCAAACCGTGCAACACCCTGCCAGACTCGCCTCCTTGCATGGCCCAGTTATAACCTGAAAAGTTAATTAAGAGTCTTCAATGGGTACAATTTTAAAGACAAAGGCGACTATATATTCTTGGGTCTTTCGATAAAGTCACGTAGATAGGTTCAAATAAAATAAAAACCAAAAAATACTTATTTTTTCTTGATGACGAACGCTTGTTTTGCGATCGAAACATTGTAGTTTTTTTTATTTTCTTTGAACCTACGTGACTTTACCGAAATACCCAAGAATATGAATTCCTGTAGTCACGAAAGCTATAAGTCAAGATTTAAGGGCGAGTATATTTAACATATTACAGTTAAAGTCGTGTCAGAACAAGCACTGCAAACTCAAGCTGCTAGTTTCCTGGTCTAACTTTTTTTTTTAAATAAGCATGCCTATGAAAGTGATGGCCAGGAGATAACCCAGTTTTGAAAAGAATGAAGGCAAACAGTGTTTTCTCGTTGGTGATTCTGCGAGTCATTTCGATTGCACAATTTCTGCAGACGTAAAAGAGCGAGGATTGAGTCTTCGTTTTGTTCAGGACAATGCACTGATTTCCGGAGCTTACTTTCATTGACGGTGTGCAGTTGCCAAGCAAAAGCGCTGTACAGGGCTAGTGACATTCGTGTACAGCGATACTTAATCCATTTTTGTCGAGGACAAAGTTATGAAATGCACTAAAACAACCACGTAGCAAACTGTATTTTACTTGAATTGTAAATGTTGTGGGTTTACTCTCCAACACACCAGTGTGCTGAACTAGTAATTGTCATGTTTTGTTTATGTAACCCTTACTAATTGGCTGTGGCGGGTTTAACGACACATTTATATATTTCCGCGATCTAACCAAAAAAACCTGCATTATGGATGTATTTTTACACCGCGGTAACAAATACATGCAATAAAAAATATATTTCTTAATGTAATGTAATATTTATAACGCATCAATGTGTACATTAAAAGATCAGCCAAACCAATGTATCGTAACCACGTGCCCGGTGCAGACGAGACTTGCTTTGCTCATTGCCAGCGCCATCATTTGCAGAATGTATTGGCTATGAGAAGCACCTGTGTATCGCCTAAAGGTGATGCCAAAACAACTTCCCAGAGTAGTTCCTCCTCATCCATCACAGTTAGCGTGAACACAAAACCCACGCTGGTTTTCACGAGAATCTAAACATCCTGCAAGCGTTCCGTATTTAAACGTCCTATTATGAACATGCCGTACCAATGACACGGCTCCCTTTTCATTAGTGTCAACAGAAGGAACAGCAGTAAAGATATTTCTACCATTGAGAATGGATTCGTAGTTACAAATTGGAATTGTGTGCGTGATCTACGCATACTGCCTCCACTGTCTGCATGTTGCCAGGCGAAAACGTCAACAATGCGCTCCTTGTTTCATAGCAGCAGTACTCGGATACAACAATTTATCTTGGGCTCTCACTTCCTCCCCTCTTCAAATGTGACTGCATCATAATTATTTTTTTTACGGCAACATTTCACGAAGTGCAGTGGTACGCCGGAGGGAAACAATACAGATGAACTCTTCATGCTGCAAACCGCAAATAATATATCTCGTGTATTGAAGACACGCACCTACGATGTGTCCAGCAACGGTTGTCCAACAACAGTGATGACGACGTTATTGTGATTTTAAAAGCCTTCAAATGTAAACGCATGATAATTGCACTGTATTGAATGTCCCTCAAAAGTTGACACCTCAACAGTGACACCACTTGAATCTCACCGTATATTTTGCACAGCCTCAAAACACAGGTCTAGGTGGGGTTTTTTTTTTACAAAACCTGTTCATTTGTTCTTTTCTCACAAAATGATGGCACAGGTATTTTAAAATGTTGAAAGTGCAGCGCCTCTTTGTGTAAAAATACAGTCAAGAGAATACCACAAGATAAGATTTTACAATTTTTTTTAAAAAATAAAATACAGAGCATAACACGACACAGGTTTTTTTTTTTATAGAATATGCTGGTTTATACCAATCTGCTTGTCAAAAATAAAGCACAGGATCCCTCTCCCTCCCTACAGGTTGCAAGTCTATATAAAGCTTCAGTCCGGAACATCCCACTAACACACTACAGTACAGCACAATATAAATAAATATATCAAAAAACATTTGATTTTTCTTCCAGTCCAAAATAAATCCAAACCAAAAGTAAACACATTATGTTAGCTCTGAAACAGGTTTACTTGAATATATATCCCCAAAGCAAAAAAAGGATATAATATTTAGGTATTATATCCATTCATACACATTCAATTTTAAAAGCAAACGAACCTTCAATTGAAAAACATTCTAAATTGAAAAATAATCCACCCTAATTACAAACATGAGGATTTATTTTTTTACTTTACGCTGTACAAAACCAAGTGTTAGACTATGAACAGTTCAAAGTACAGTTACAACACTGGTATCAGCAATAGCAGCTGTGCACAAGAATTTAGAATCGTTGTTTTACATGGAGATACCAACCCAACCTCTGAAGTTACTGTCTACAAGGCAGTACTAAAGTTAATGGACAACTGTAAGTATGATTCTAAATACTGACACAGCCTCGAGAAGGTGGAGGATAATAAAGTCTGGCATAGCCAGAAGAAAAATGGAATGATACAATGTCTTTCAGTCGTGTCCCGAGCACAACAGAACAGCTGCCAATACTGAATTATGCAACCGATTACAGATGCTCTTAAGGAACCATCCATTCAGGGGTGTTTAAGGCCCATTGACGATACTGATGTTTCTTCACACCAAATGGTCACGGCCTTAGTCTTAGCAGTACATCCGTAATGAGTGAACCATGAACTGATCTCCTGTCTTCACTCCCCAATGTCATATAACACTTCGTCTCCATAATATTCACAGGAAACTAATGAAAGTCGACTACATCCTCTGTACAGTTTAACTTTGAAATTGAGCACATTGGTTATTTCGGGACAAATAAAATACTTCTGTTACACCTTCACCAAATCGACGACGATCTGTGTTGGGGAAGCACAATGTCATTTTGCCAGTATTTTGTTGTTTTGAGCATTTCTCAGCTCAAGCTCCTCGAGCTTTTTCCACAAGTCTTCTCGGTCCTTCTCCTTTTTCTTTTCACTATAAAAGAAACAAGTGAATTAATATTAACAAATGCAATGCTAACATTTCAAACTCGTGAAGCAGGCTAAAGGGTAATCTTTAAATGCTGAAAGTGGCCACTAGGTGTCAGAAATGAATGGTATGGTGAGAGTACTGAATCTCGGTTAACGGAGTACAGTAAAAAGCCCCCTGGTGTCGCCGGATGCTCACCGCTGCCGGTCGGCCTTGAAAGATGCAGTCAGCTCATCGAACAGCTGGCTATTCATCTCCATGAAGGACTTCAGGACGTTGTAAACTAGCGCAACAATTGTCCTGGGAACAACAAAAATACACAATGAATTGTATTCCATCTCTGAAAATGTACCAGCAACAAAGGATCGTGATATACTCCAATCTAACTTACTGGTTCCAATGCTCCTTAGAAATCCTGTAGAGATTTGGGAACATGATGGGTAGGATCACATTGGAATTCTCCTCTATGAGGCTCATTATGTACTCATTGTTCCAGTAGTACAGGGCTCTTTCAGCAACCTAGAAGTGCGGTATGAATCAGAACATCAAGGTTAAATGTCCGAGGGGTCAATAACACCAGCAACTCATGCCACTGTGCTTATCATGGGATGCAGCACCATAGCAAATAAAGTGATTTTATTCACTTAGCAGTCAACATTAAGTGGTTACAACAGCACCTTGTAAAGAACTTTTCACACATAGCAGTACCATAACTTCTGCACACATATCCCTGTGTATTTCAACCAGGGTAATAGAATGGAGCTACCATGGAAGGCATGTGCTTTCTACAGGTGGTGCGAAAGAAGTTCATCATACATTCATTTAATTATTCATAATCAGCCATGGTATTGGTGAATGCCTCCACATTATTGTAATATAGAGATCTCTAGCATACACACACACATTGGATGTCCATGTTATATAAACAATGCTTATGAGAGTAACCTACCTGAAAATGAGGGCTAGCCACACACTTGGCTATTTGTTTGAACAAAGCCTCCTGGACTTTTACAAACTGGGAAGGTTCTATTACATCAAGAATCTCTTCGGCCTCACCCAGGAACATTACCTGGGAAGGAAACAGCACTTTAATCAGTATATGTGAACCCAGACAAATGCTCTGCTCATAACATACACCATTTTGCCCCGTATTTGTAATCAGATACACATTACCATTGTTATTGCGATTTTGCTTGTTAGAAGTAACTGTTTTGCTGTTAAGGGATACACAGAGCGGGGATTAAAAAATCCACCAGATAGATAATAGTTGTGGACACGAGTTCCTGCACTCAAGACAACTGTACAGATCGTATGTATGCAAAAATAAATCATGGGCACAGTCAAGTAGACCATACGCCATCAGGCAGAGATTTTAATTAGATGACATTGGATAGCCATTTGTAGCCCGAGGCAGAAAGGGCAGGGTGATGGATGAAAACAGCACCAAATGCTGCACAAATGTTGCAAAGGCTAAGGTGCTTAATCAAGCCAGTTCCTTTAACAGAGAGGCTCCCATTGAGCAGTTATCTTGTCATATTGTCACCATATCCGCGTTCAATGCATACCCTATATGCGATTTAAATGCAGCTTTATAAAACATCAGTACATAACGTTTTGCAGGGAAGAATAGAATTTCAGATCGCCGACAGGCATATTTGTTTTATTCACAGAAGTATGGGAATAACTAATTGTATTCCCAGCGAGATAACAATTTGGCACTATTTGATAACCATATACAGGGTGCAGATACAATTGTTGTCTAAGTGGCACGTGGGTTTACTATAGCTGCATCTTCATGAGCAGTGCACATTAAAACTGTTAATTGGATGTTTGCATCACATCTCACCTCCTTCTGGCTGCATGTTTTGGGCCAATACTTGAGCAATCCCCGTATTACCTTAAATATCAATAACAAAAGTTAATGCGAGGGATGAGACAGTTTGGGTGTAGAGGTGGCCTCTAGTCACATTTCTAAGTTAGCATTTAATTCGTAAAAGTTTACATAAACATATTCAATCCTTAAATGTGTAACATTCGTTGTATCTGTATGAAAGCAATATTTATCACCAACATCTACTTTTTAGGAAAGTATTCCACATCAACGTTTACAGTGTGTGACAAGCACTATACAGTAAAACCTTGGATTGCGAGCATAATTCGTTCCGGAAACGTGTTTGTAATCCAAAGCACTCGTATATCAACGCACTCGTATATCAGTTGTGATCACGTGACGCTCGGCAGACAAAGCGTATACGTACTACTACTCGTATTGCAAGACCTAGCTCGTTTATCAAATTAATATTTATTTATAATGTTTTGCTCGTCTTGCAAAACACTCGCAGACCAAGTTACTCGCAATCCAAGGTTTTACTGTACATATATATACAGACCAAAACTTTTACATAAAGGATCTTTATACTCAAAAGTATGCATTATAGGGCTCACTACACTGCAAAAAAAAACACAAAAAGGGGTTGTGATCTTTCAACAAATTCCATAACAGTGAAAGCCTGGTCACCCGAGCAGGTTTGTAAGAGTATTGCAGTATAATCTTTGGTTAATGCGAGGAATGAAACAGTACTTACTGGTTCAGTCAATGTGGCATCTTTTTCCAAAAATTGCACAACACAGTATGCCAACTGAAAATAAATAAATAAAACATCAATGTATTATGCAGCATTAACAAATTGATACATCACATTCGTCTCCATTTACAATAATATGGGTATGTAAAACAATTGAGCAAAGTGTGTAATCACAACAAAGCTAGGACACAATTTAAACTTCAAAGCGTATTTATCCTATCTTACCTGTGCATGAAAAAGAGAAAGTCCTTTCGCTGTGTGCAAAGGTATAAGGACTTTGACGAGGAACTGCTTGTGTTCAGCCTTCAGTGGCAAGGCAAATCCATTGATTATGCTAAAATATCATACAAAACCATAGTAGCACTTTTAGTGTTAATATAATGACAAAATTATTTCATCGAAACAAATGTCACATTTTCAGTCTCTATTTTATTGTCTGAAACGCACGTCTATATTCTGTATTATCCGCTTCCAAAAAATATTTGGGGAAGCACATAACCCATCTTTACGACATACCCAAATGTAAAAAAATGACTTGTCATCAGATGCTGTAAGAGGAAAAACTTAATATTCAGGCTTACCTTCCTAAGATTTCTAGGAGCTCTCCAACACCATTGAAATGTTCAGTTTCATAAATAAACCTGAAAAAGGAAATGTAACAATACAATAATATAGTGTTGGAAGGCTTTGGGAATTATCATAAAAAAATAAAATATTACACAATGTAGTAATACAATGTAATTGTTTGTTAAATGTTTTTTGTAAGAGTTTAATACAGGGAAAGATAACTTGAACAATTACACAATGTAATTTGAGTACACAAGGATTACAACAATGCCCTAGTTCTCCGTTGAGCAGTAGCCTCACCTTATAAAAATGTTGTTGATTTGTTTCCTAATAAAAGCCCTGAGCCCAAGGAACTTCCCATAGATGCGGTGAAGCACCGTCTTGAGGAAATCCCGCTCACGGGGGTCCTCACTGTCAAACAGGTCCAGAAGCTGCCAGCCAGATCACACAGCATTCAATGTGAACACTGCTCAACATCACCCACACCAATAATTGTATGCAGAGGGCCTAATTTCAGCTCAGCCTGGGTTGGTGACCCACAACATAGTTTTGCACATGGTATACCACATCTAGTATGCCTCCTGCTATGGCTGTGACTACCAGTCACGTGCCTACTCCCATTACGACCGAGCATATATTCAGTAAGAAATTACACTCCGATTGTAAGCATTAAGAATGTAAAATTTTCGAATTCTTATGCTCACAATATGTGAATTGAATCATGGTTGTAAGCATTGAGTATGTACTCTTTATGCAAATAATATCTGAGTAATACCTTTAGGGTATTGGAAAGAACAAGGCAGGACATAAAGACAGCTAATACCAATTAAAATCAGATAAAAAAAGAATCAACTCTAGAATAAATTTATGAATCCAAGTAACAACAATGTATCTAATTATGGGAAGGAGATAAATAATTTTTACTCATCAAACAGCGGTGCAGCTCTTGAAAAAAAGTGTTCTTTTCATATTTTCAGTGATTTAACCTACTTATATTATTGGACACATACATGACAAATGATATGAATCTGGAATTGACAAGATGTTGGAAGAGTTCAGTTTTCAATGGAAATATAAAATTGTTATGAATGAGATGTACACAACGTATACCTGTTACTGTGAAACTCAATGTTTCTTACCTGCAATACGAACTTTTGATCGATATATTTTTTTGCAATACTTGGTTGAAATTCTTGGTTTTCCAAGAATCTGAGGAATATCTCATATACAATCTGCAAAAGATAATGTTTATGTTGGAGTTATATGACATAACTATTGTTTTCAATGAACATGACAATATTTTATTTTTTTATAGGGGGGGGGAGTGCTTATCGTGAACTTTGTAAACATAATTACATGTTGTACTTAACTTCTATCTGAATAATACAAGTTACATGGCTCATTCACCAGAAAAGTTAAAAGTATGCTTCTCATGTAGTAATGAATGTACATGTATTAACCTGCAAATGTGGCCATGAAGCCTCCAGTGTGGGCTCGTCTTCCTCAGGATCAAACTCTGGATTGTCACTTGGTGGTAAAGTTCTGAATATATTACCAGCAATCTGTTTAAAGGGACAAACAGGTTTTACACTTCGGTATACATATCACACAAAGCACTGAACAAAGTAGGCATGTCATCGTCCTCTCACGCAATTTGATTGTTTAAGATATGGGCGTCAACCTAAAATACTATATATGTAGACATGCGGGAAGTACCCGGCGTTGCCCGGGCAAAAATTTGATTTCAAAACTACTCTTAAAAACCTTACATATACATACACAGATACCAAGCAATTGTGAAAGCCCGGTGGGCCGTTTGTCTGTTTCTCCACCAACAAAATTATAAGAGGCTTGCAGAAGTCCAAAAAGTTATAGAAAGTGGGGGGTAAATAGTTGATCTAAAAGGTTTGCGAAAATTGTCGACCCCCCCCCTCAGAAAATATATTTACCCCCGCGTAGGTATACATACCTACACACCCTACATACAACAGAGTAAGTAGTATCTATTGACTCTGTAGTTGTATCTACTGACTGTACAGTCGTATCTACTGAGGCAGTAGTAGCTACTGACTGATTAGTAGTAGCTACTGACTGATTAGTAGTATTTACTGACTGTAGTAACTACTGACCATAGTAGTATCTACTGGGCCTACAGTAGTATCTACCCCCCCTCTCCCCACCATGCCCCCGCCCGTGCTACATTAATAATATCTAAGCGCTATAATATTAGTTACTACCGACTGTATAGTAGTAACTGCACGCATTGGGGTGGGTGGGGGGGAACATCACACTGTGAAGAATTTTCCTCAGCGTTTTGTGTATATTTTTTGCATTTTTTTTTACACGAAACAAATTTTCGCCCTCACCCCCACCGAACGCGTGTTAATTGGTATGGGCGAGTGCTCGCTCTTTAATAAATAAATGAAAACAGTACTAAATCGCAAATTTAACAACTTTAAAGGTAATGGATGGGAAAACGAAATAGCGCTGGCTCACCACGGGGCTTACAGCGTGGTACCTGGCTACTTTTTAAAAAGGTAAACCCCACGGTTTGCGAGCCAAATACTTCGCAAGTTTCGGCCGCACACACAGCAACCGCCATTCGCCACTAAGTGGCGGTGACGTCACGACGACGACGCTTGTGCCAGGCCATGTGCACCTTGAGGCCACGTGAAGTGTCAGCCGCGCACACACACAGACAGACGGACAAACAATGACATTCATAGGTTAGATACATTCTAAACTGGTTAAATTTAATATTTTATTTAGATAGCTTATTTTGCCTTACCAGGAGATAATGTTGTTGGTAATGCATTGTCACTACTTGTTTCATAAGCAGTGCGATGCACACTTGGAAATAATTTTAATTTCCTATGTAAGCAATATAAGATTAAACGATTCCCATTTGGATCACCAAATGTGGCATTTGGGATGATGGCATGGAGGTGATAATCTCAGTGAATGATGCATGTTGCTACTGACGGAACCAGTGGGGGGGGGGAGGCTGGGGTGGCACGTGTCCCCCCAATGATCCGATCGAAATTAGGGATTTCGATCGGATCATTGGGATTTACCTTACATATAAACGTCATTTTTCGTCTGTCTGTCCGTCTGTCTGTCTCTGTGGAAGCACACTTGCGAAGGATTTTGCTCGCAAACTGTGGGGTATACATTTTTAAAAAGTAGCCGGGTACCACGCTGTAAGCCCCGTGGTGAGGCAGCGCTATTTTGTTTTCCCATCCATCAACTTCAAAGTAGTAAAATTAACAATTTAGTGCTGTTCCGCATTATTTAATTATTTCCTCGCACCGCCAAAGCTGCCCGGGGGTTGCCCCTAGCAATGCACACGCGTCATCGGTGTAGGGAGAGGGGATTTCTCATTTGCGTTCAAAATGCAAAAAAAATACACACAACGCGGAGGCAAATTCATCAAAGTGTCATGTCCTCTTCGCCTCCCCCCACCCCAATGTGTGCAATTACTACTATAGGGTCGGTAGATACTATTATAGCGCTTAGATAGTATTGTAGCCCGGGCAGGGGGATGGTGGGGGGGGCTGGGATAGCGGCCCAGCCCCCAGCCTGCCCAGGTGCCACCACGGCCGGCTGGGCAATTTAGGCGAGGCTGGGGGCTCTGCACGGGACTAGGCCTCACCACGCCACTCTGTCAGGTGAGTACTTTGTGCTATAGAGTCGATATATACTGCTATAGTCAGCATGTACTACTGTAGTGATAGCAGGTAACTACAGTCAGTATGCACTGCTGTAATCATAGCACGTCCCACCAGTCAGTATGCACTGCTGTCGTGAAAGCAGGTACCACCATAGTCGGTATGCACTGCTGTAGCAATATCAGGTTACCACCACACTCAGTATTCACTGCTGTAGTGAAAGCAAGTACCACCACAGTGGGTATGCACTGCTGTAGTCATTGCAGGTACCACCACAATCAGTATGGACTGCTGCAGTGATAGCAGGTTCCACCAGTCAGTATGCACTGCTGCAGTGATAGCAGGTTCCACCACAGTCGGTATGCACAGTTGCAGTGATAGCAGGTAACACCACAGTTGGTATTCACTGCTGTAGTGATAACAAGTACCACCCCAGTCGGTATGCACTGCTGCAGTGACAGCAGGTAACCACCACAGTCGGTATGCACTGCTGTAGTGATAGTAGATACTGCTATCGAGTTGGTAGATACTGCTATATAGAGTTAGTAGATACTAAAACAGTCAGTATATACCCACTACGGTCAGTAAATACTGCTACAGACAGTACATACTACTATACAGTCAGTAGCTACTACTGGCTCAGTAGATGTTACTGTAGTCAGTAGATACAACTACAGAGTCAATAGATACTACTTACTCTGTTGTATGTAGGGTGTGTAGGTATTTTTACGTATGCGGGGGTAAATATATTTTTTGAGGGGGGGTGTCGACAATTTATGGAAACCTTTTCGATCAACTATTTACCCATATTTTCTATTACTTTTTGGACTTCTGCAAGCCTCTTATAATTTTGTTGGTGGAGGAATGGACAAACGGCACACCGGGCTTTCACAATAGCTTAGTATCTGTGTATGTAAATGTAAGGTTGTAAAGAGAAGTTTTGTAATATATTTTTCGCCCGGGCAACGCCGGGTACGTCTCGCAAGTTAGTAATAAATAGGCATTTTGCGACCCCCACTGCCACTGTGTAGCATATTATTACGTGCCAGGGACTCTATGAGATGATAAGACAAAAGTCTGAGTCCATAGTTGGCAATAAGAAATGGCAAAGCAGTTAAAAGTGACTCAAAGAATTCTGCGCAGTTACGTATACAGTACACGACTTCCCTGAAGGCATACCTTCAGCGAGCACGATGCCGACCCTCGATCGATGTCTGCGCCATCGCCGAACACGCGTCGAATAAAAAGCAAGGGATAAGTCCTTACTTACTAACAACTCATTACTTACTAACAACTCCTTACTTACTAAAAACTCCTCTATCATTTTTCATTGCTGGAGGGGTTGCCCCCCCTACCTAAAAATCCTGGCTCCGCCATTGCATGTTGCTCCCCATTAGAACCCGATCAATAGACCTTGGGTGATGAGTCACACATAGCACCCAGCACACAAACTATACTACTGATTTGGGAAACTGCAGCAACTGCAACATCGCAGAGTGTCCTGTGGTTTTCTAAATTAAGTTGTATAAAGGTCAATAATTCAATTATGATGACAAGATGGTTAAAGAAGTTAGGTTAACTGTCGCACTGGATGGACACAGATTTAGCAAAAGCTACTATATCAATCTACCACCTCCTGTTGGACAACTTGTCTCCAAATTTCACACTTACCAGTAATTATATGCAGAAAATACACAGCTATACATCCCCACTAACTTCTCTACTCACTGTCTACTTGTTTATTGTGCCTTGATACTATCTAATTTTGGATTGACTCAAACATTTTCCACCAAACTGATTATCACACTAGTAAATACATCCATACTCGATAAATATTAAAATACATTCACTCAGAGTGAAGCTACAGTATGCTCTTGGTTAACTCGGACACGGTTGCCAAGTGAGCAAAACCATGGCATTATCCTTGACCTCTCACATATTTGACCTTTGTGCGAACTACAACCTACAATCATGCAACATCTCCCGCACAGCTCACTTCCTCATCATATCTACTGATGCGACAGTTATCCATGCCATCATCACCTGTTGCCTTGATCATTGTAACCCTCTCCCTTACGGCCTCCCCAAATCCCTAATCTGCAAACTCCAATTGATCCAGAAAGTGGCTAACTCCTTACACACACCTGTAAAGGACATCACATCACACTCTAATTCCCATGTTCCTCAAAATATACAAGATCATTCACTTGTATCCCCTCTCAAATCGTTTTAATCTCTTAACAAGCCCTTTGGTCTGTTAGTTAATGCCCAGAATGGGATATCACTTCATCTGCTCTGCTGCCCTCAGGCTGAAACTCCCTCCTCCTAGCTGTACACCACGTCAAAATCCTTATTATTCAAATCCAGGTTCAAGATCTTCCTGTTCTTGTCTGCCTATGATATCTATCTCTATGACGTGCCATCGTTCTGTCTTGCAGCCTCCTACCACCGATTATATTTCCCTTGCTGCTAAGATGTCCCCTATTTGTACAGCGTCATGAGCTGCATTTGAATTTAGATGCTTATGAAATAAATACATGCATTATATTAGAATAGGGCCCTAACATCATAATAAGAAATGTCAGAGGTTAAGGAAGGATTTCTCACCTCACCACAGCAGGATTCCATATTTACACATGTCCTGTAATGTGCTGTAGGTTGCACGCAATGTCTTTAAAAAGACCGGTGAATGGTGGGGTCAATGGAATGGAGTTTTGTACTTTCGAGCATAACATGTCGTAGAATTCAAAAAAGGTATAATTCGCTCAAAAATAATCGACATGTAGGTATGATGAACAGTTTATCAGAAAATGTCATGGACTTATATGCTGCACTTAAAACTGTGCACATCCACGCACATCTGCATAATACTAATGAGAATACAATTGCCCCTTACCATGCGGACCATGTCTGGGTAGACGGCCTCTGAAAGGATGCCCCGGCCTGTGGTGATGTAGTCCACCAGCTCATTGAGAGCCGCCCGTTTAATCTCCTTGCCTTTGAGATCTGACACGGAGTCCATGAAGTCAAAGATGACACAGCACTGCTGTAGCTTCTTCACAAACAGCTCCGGCTGTTCCAAGGCTGCCACATCTGCAGCCATAATCAGAACACGTTAGCAAAGACTCGTGATTACACGACCAAAATGCACACACTCACGTCAAATGAGAAAATGACGGAATTACAATTAAAAGAACAACATGAGTAAGGTTACAATCTCAGCGCATGCAATCTATAAAACATAATTGTAAAATTTTCAACGTTCTTAAGCACATTGTCTGTTTATTGTGTAAATATTGGCAAGCCTTGAATGTTTTATTTTACACCACAAATCAAAATACGTGCATTATCGTGTTATTGCCCTGTTTAAACACTTATGGCTTATTTTATTTAAACCCAGGTGACTACCATTGAGATATGTCTCACAGAGTGCAACACTTGTAAGTACTAATCAAAAAACGTAGCCCAAAACATATATACGCGATCTAACCCAAACATTTTGTTGACAACAAAATCCCAAAGTATATGTCAACATAGCTCATGTGAACAATATGCATAAACAGCAACTAAAGCATTATGTAAAAAAAATCTAAGTAATTTCCCCAATATTTAGGAAATTGCATAAAAGCATTCCATCAACAAACCAAGACTTGTTCATGTTGAAATAGGTATCAGCTGGTAATGATGTCACAACAAACATTAAACAACGCGATATTTTCCCTCAAGTTAGTGGGCAATTCTAAACCAAGTAACATAAATGCATTATTTAACTCAATACCTTTTAGTCCCATTAATTAACCTTGACAATGTCTACAACTATAAAATACATAAATCTATGAGGATAATTTGCAAAGCAACAAAATGATGACATAATTCACAAATATAACCACGAAACAAAATATCTCCTCATTTGTAAATCAAACATCCATGAGACCTATTAAAAGGATGGAATTACACGAAAACATTCTAAGATACTACATTTTAATTTATTAATTAAATTTAAAGGCCAGTTATAAATGAATTGTTGTACACAAGCAAATCACAGTGCACATACTAGTAATCCACTTGTCACGTTGGTTATTACACTTTGTGCATGAACTATTACAGGTCGTTGTGCTGTAATTATATGCTCCCTGTCGTCACCAACTTGTAATGACCGGTGTGGTGAAGTATGGTTAAAAGACCCCAAAGCAAGGAGCTCTTATCCAGCAGTATATTTACATGTACACATTCATCACCACCATCACAATCCATGGGCAGAGAGCCCGTAGGTGTCCACTGCACATTTCGTCATCTGTTCCACTTTCCTGTCTTGTGCCAATATGCTCAAGTAGTGCCACATCTTTCTGGCACCACATTACAGATCTATTATTTGTGGTACATTACATATTTCCATTGGACAACACATCTCTTGATTTACAAAATTAGCTACTTAACTTTTTGAAATTTGTAAAGGGAGGTTAACATATTAAAAGGGTGGTGTTTGTTTAGATGTCAATGGAGCTTTTAGTCATGAGAGCAAACGATAAACACTTTGGATTAACACGTAGATCTAACCCAAAAAACCTTTATTATGAATAAACACTTTGACCCAGGAAAGTGCATAAACATTCCTTCTTCTTATTCTTGATTCTTTCGGTAAAGTCACGTAGAAGGGAAACAATATAATAATATAAATATAAAACAATTAAATTCTCACGACGTTTCGACTGCAACAAAAGCAATCATCATCAGGTGTGAAAACCACAGCAATAATTTTTTCTTGCTGTGAAACGTCGTGAGAATTTTATTGTTTTATATTTGTATTATTTTATTGTTTCCCTTCTACGTGACTTTACCAAAAGAACCAATAATATGAATCCCTGCAGTCACGAAAGCTTTAAATCAAAATTTATTCCTTCTTCTTCGCATGTTGTCCACAAGCTTCCCAACCTGCCATTTGCACACTTCACCATTTCCTACCACTATTTTTTTTCCAAAGCAATATCTTAAGAGCCCTTGTTTAGAACAATTGAAACCTACAGGAAATTAGTCAAGTATAGCCCACATTCAAACGACACCTATTCAGTTGGACAATACTGATCATGTTTAAAAAAACAATTAAGTAATTATGTATTCCATGTCAATCCACTGTCCTTGTCAATCCAATGGATAAAGGCCATGTAGGTCTTGCGGGTCGTTTGACCATACTTAACCACGTTGGCCATTTCCAGCTCGTGAGGGGGGACGAAATCTGGTTCATATATCACACCACTGACTTGGGTGGGTGGGAATCAACCTCAGGAAACAGTATTCATAGTGCAGTGCATTAACCATTGGGCCACCACTTCATATCTTGAAATAGCATGTTTAATACTTGAATTTCTGTTTTGCTATTACCACAATAGAGTTATAAAATACAGCCTATCATGGCTAATGCACTTGGCTACAAGTGACCATATTCTGCAGTCAATACAACACTGCAAAAGCTCCTGCATGCTAGTTGTGAATCCCAACTAGCGTACTTCATTCACACGAACACATACAGGTAAAATACACCATAATTACAACAATTGATTCTTCTTTGTGGTGTTCTTTATTATTTGTAATTAATGTAATACTTCCTACATGTTTGTTTATGAAATAAAATATCATCTAAAACCATCAGTTATAAAAGTAATATTCCAAAAATGTGCACAGGCAACAATGTTCTGCTTTATCTAGTTTACCAGAATCTGACATAAAAACCCACGGACATTGCACCACTCGCATTGCATGCGAGTTGCCACAGCGGTAATGAACATTCATGTTGGCAGCTCGTGCACGAGTCGCTGAGGCTAGCCAATGACTGAAATTCACAATGGCAGGTCAAGGTGTTATTTAATTTACAGCAGTTTAATATTAACGCCTTTCAAATATTGGAGTAAAAATTATGTTTTGCATAATCAAAAGTGGTGTAATTTACTATTTATACTGACAATCTATCTCTCTGAAACTGTGCTCAAAAAGTGGGTCTCAGTGTGAATTAACTCTCAAGAGAATTAGAATAAATTTAGCATTTTGTCTCAAAACAGCCTTGGTTTTTTACATATATAAGATAAATGATATCACAAAAAAATGCAAATGGTTTAATTCTGTAATTAACTCAATAAAAAATGGGCTCATATTAATAGGATTAATGTTTCATTGACACACCTGACCCAGCATTACGGAACACTGGGAGGGGAATCACATTGTGTACAGGCCTAGACTGTGTAATGCTGACCAAAAACAGCACTTGATAAAAAAGCAGTAGCACCTTAACTGCTGCTCATTTAAGGATGGACTCTGTCATTCCAGTGTATGTTTTGGCACCAGCAAGGTCACAAATGGGTCAAAAGCATGACTCCATGACAAGGTATCCGTTTAATAAACATAGCTGCTAAAATTTTAGATTTTTCCACACAATGGAATGGAAATAATACCCACACTTTTTAAGTAACACACTATTTTGACTACACACTGCTAATGACACATACAGTACGTGCAACTGCCTCTTGGATGCATTTTATTTATACCAAAATGTATATGTCAGCACCGTTAACCCAAAACTGCAGCGCATATTAAAAGTATACCGTTCATTGGACAGGAAACAAAAATAAAATATTCCGTATTACATACTTTTGATAAGACGTCTATGGCAGCCAACATGAACAGACTATTGAGAGAAACAGAAACTTTTATCTTGTTTGATGTTTCACAAAAGAGTCAAAATGTATGCATACTGACTGCAGCTGCATATGTATAGTCCAGTGCACATTCTCAATATTGTGCCCCAACGTAGGTATTAGTTATTATGAAAACTGTATGTTATAAAGCATAGAGCACTTAAAATTAAGATACGTCTCCAAAGAAAACGCATTGCTAAACAGTCCTGTTCAACAAAACAACCAAACATTAAAACCATGAATAATCATCTTTGTAAGCACAATAATAAAGGAGGTGATGGCACACGCCGTGAGTGGAGCATGACAAACGCAATGTTGCTGGTCTGGACTCGCTTTTTGGGTACGGCCGCCCCAGGCAAGGAGCTTTACAGGTTAGAATGCACAACTGCAGTGTTCTAAAAATAATGTTGTGACCTGTTAAGCAAACAAATTCTGACAGATAAACATTTCCGCCATTTCAATATTGACATAAAACAGATACAGTAGTACATTTAATGTGACTACAAGCTTAGTGGGTGATAAACTATTCACTGAAAAACATTCCAACACCATTCAATTGAGGAATATGCTCTTCCAAAGATGTGTCAATGTAACTCATTTCACAAAATCCCAATGTACCATAACCATAAAAGAAGTCAACAGTTCCTAACAATACTTCCAAACTCATGCCATACATGATGTATATGTTGTATTTATATCACAAAAATTACAACACTTATGGCAGACAATTGTGAAACCAAAGATAGCTTGGCATTGGTAATGAACTACTGAATAGCAATCTGGTCAGCTCTTCTTCCAATGTGCAGTCTATGTCGGTATGGCTGCACTAAAATATATAAACCACCAGCAGTTAATATGCTCATTCGTGAAAATGCATTCATATGTGCAATTATGTTAACACGATATTCAGTTACTCTTTCGATTAACACATTTTTAGAATGTTCGTGGATACAGTAGGATAATTTACGTTCAGCACGATGCTTTTGAATGTTACAAGCATTATTCTTTGGGTTTTTGGAATTCGAAGATTCCCAGTATACTTAAACCATTACAGGACGGATAAGCATGGCCATTTTGGTTCACACTACATTGGTCACGTTTATGCACGTTACACATCAACAATGTGCCAAGGACATGGCGTTATTCTCAAAAGGTGCACTACTACATCGCCGTCAATCAAGCACGTACGTCTCTGTAAATTCTACACGAGTCTTATTTAATGTGTGTGTGTGCAGAATATAGTGAATGACGGGCTGAAGAACGAGTGCGTGGGTCACAGTTTGGACCCTGGCCGGGTCTGAAACGCATCTCGGTGGGCCACTGACTCGCCCGTGTCCGAGCACCTTGCCAGGGATCAGAACGGCAGCATTCAGGTGCGAGTGACGAGTTATGGCACGGACGAATTACCAAGCACGATCGGGTGACAATAGAGGGACAGGGTGAGATTAAGAATCTGTTAAGGTATGATAGGATTAAAGAGCTGGAAAGGATGAGAAGGGCTAAGTAAGAAGGTTAGGTGGCATAAATGATCGCTCCAGCAGTGGGATGTAGAGAAAGGATGGAATGGAAAGAGACGGGGTGAGATTAAATGCCGGGTAAGGCATCATAGGATGATGGTGGGGGATAAGGGGTTGTGAATGGAATAAACGAGTGTGTCTGGTGACACCTTCGCCCACATTATCCACCTGTTTCAACAACAACAACAAAAAACACCGATCGACATCTTCAATCAAACGCTGCGAGCGACCACAAACGCAGGAGAGCGAGCCCGAGTTGAAGGGCCCTCCCGTCCGCCATCGGTGGGGGGGCTGTGTTGGTGGTGTGTGTGTGTGGGGTTACCTTTGAGGTGCGGCAACGGCGTGAGCTCGACGAGACAGAAGGTACGGAACTGGGAAGATCCCTGCGAGCGCTTGTGGCGCCCACCGCGGCGCAGAGACTTCCTGCTAAAGCCGTCCACCTTCTCGGCCGCTGTCGCTGCCATTTTACTCCCCCCCCACCACGCCGCAGCCGCCGCCGCCTCTGCCGCCCCCTCTGCGGCCTTCGGGGCCCCGGCCTCCCGCCTGCTCGAGCCCTGCAGCCTCTCTTCTCGAGTCCTCCCCGCTCAAGATTCACACCCCACACCCCACCCACCACCCACCCGCTCAGCCTCCCACACTACCTCGAACCTCCCCGGCCCCACGAGCCTCCTCCACTGGCCGACCCCCCGCTCGTCACGGGGATTAAGGTGAGGAGCTACGGTCGTCGTTTAGGGGGGGGGGGGGGGGCACGCTGCATGAAGCGTCGGCGTGAAGGGAGGAGGAGGATCGGTGATGGCGAGGGAGGAGGAGGTGGTGGTGGTGATGGTGGTGAAGATGGTTAGGGAGGAGCTTAATGAAAGGGAATTGAGCGCGAATAGAAGCGGAGGTGACCACGAGGATGCGAACGATGCACAGATGATGTTGTGGAGGAAGAGCAAGTGGCGAGATTGTTGATGGTGATGCCGAATACGATTATTAAGAGCGGTCACTAGTGATACTGGGGTTTTTTTTAATGAAGGGATGATTCTTGTCGATGCTGTGGTGATGGTGTTAATGTTATCAATGGTTTCGATACGGAGGGTGATGTTTGCTGACAGTAACGATGACGGTGTTGATAATGCTGCTGCTGCTGCTACTGATTACGATATGGGGTAGGTAATAACGTGTAGCTGCTGGTGATGATGATGGTGGTGATGTTGACGTTTTGAGTCCGAATTTGTGTCACTTCTCCTCCCCCGCGTCTCCCGATCGCCGCTTCATCCGCACGCGCATCGCGGCGCGCCCCGCGGTCGCCTCGCTACGATTACAAAAAAATATATTTATACACACACACACGTATATATACACGAACCGATTTAACGCACACGGGCCTCACTACCCCCTGAGGATACGAAGAATCTCGCCCAGAACGCGAGGAGGGAAGAGGCGGACGAGAAAATACAAAGGGCGGTGGTGGTGGTGGCGGTGGTGGCCGCGGCGTTTTGCGGCGGCGTCGCCACTCGCGGGCCCGGGACTCCCGAGCCGCTACGGGCCGGCCCGCGTCTCACGTGACGCCCAACGCCGCGCGCCCATTGGGCCGCCACGCGGCGTGACGTCGCGCGTTAAAGGGAGCCGCGAAAACCTGGCTCCGGGGTGCGGTGGGGGGGGGTCATGGTGGGGGTCAGGGTGGGGGGGGTCAGGGTGGGGGGGGGTCGGGGTGCAGTGAGGTCAGGGAGCGGTGGGGTATTGGTGCGGTGTCAAGGTGCAGTGGGGTCAGAGTTCAGTGGGATCACGGTGAGGTGGGGTCAGGGTGCGGTGGGGGTCAGGGTGGGGTCAGGGTGGGGGGTCAGGGTGGGGGGGTCGGGATGCAGTGGAGTCGGGGTGCAGTGGGATTAGGGTGCAGTGGGGACAGAGTGCAGTGCATTGGGGTCAGAGTTCAGTGGGATTAGGGTGCAGTGGGGACAGAGTGCAGGGGGGTCGTGTGCAGTGGGGTCAGGGTGCGCATGGGGTCAGGTTTCAGTAGGGTCGTGGTGTAGGGGTGGGAGTCAAGTGCAGAGTCAGGTAGTCGGTTCAGGGTGTAGGGTCTGTGGTCAGGGGTCAGAGTGGGGTGTGTGGTCAGGGTGTAGGGTCTGTGGTCAGGGATCAGAGTGGGGTGTGTGGTCAGGGTGTGGGGTCAGAGTGGGGTGTGTGGTCAGGGTGTAGGGTCTGTGGTCAGGGGTCAGAGTGGGGTGTGTGGTCAGGGTGTAGGGTCTGTGGTCAGGGGTCAGAGTGGGGTGTGTGGTCAGGGTGTGGGGTCAGAGTGGGGTGTGTGGTCAGGGTGTAGGGTCTGTGGTCAGGGGTCAGAGTGGGGTGTGTGGTCAGGATGTGGGGTCAGAGTGGGGTCTGTGGTCAGGGTGTGGGGTCAGAGTGGGGTCTGTGGTCAGGATGCAGGGTGTGTGATCAGAGTGCGAGCTTCTGCGTGTACTGGAGTGTTGTATGCTGGGTGTAGTGGGGGAGCGGTAGTGTAGTGGTTAACGCGCTGCGCGATGAACCTGCGAACCCGGTTCAATTCCCACTCACGGCCAGTCTGAACTGGTCCGGGACCTCGCCTAGGTCTACTCAGTCTCAAATGAGTACCTGATGTGGTATATAAACATCGCCATAGGGAGACAAAGGCAGTCGGGCGTAGTACCACCCACCCCCTCGTGTACCGTGCCGGCCTTCATAGGTGTTCGCCCACATCACTGAATCCCAACAATCTGTTACGGCTACACGGGGGGAGTCTTTGTCGTCAACGCTGGATTGAGAAGGTGCTGGGCCGGGTGTGTGTGAGTGATGGGCGCGCTGGGGATGGGATGCACCCTGCAGGCTTGAGCGCGTTCTCTCGGTGAATAAAGAACGCCGCTCTCACGACAATATACGGCCAGTGCGTGAGCCTGGCCGGTAGGGGGCGTGCGATTGGGCAATGTCTGCGTGAGAACAGAACACATTCCTGCGGAGGGAGCTGGTAGTAGGAACGTTGGGTTGCTCGGTCAATGGCCAGGGTCAACGGCGGCACCACCACGTGGTGTATTCCGCACAATATTCCCGACTGTGAGGGCGGGCACAAGCCGGCGTGAAGGGTGGGGACCGAGTGGGGACCTGGTATGGTGGAGAGAGAGAGAAAAAAAGCTGTTCCTTAAAAAAAGAGTACAATACCCACGAATTGGCGGCTTATAATGTAGAGATTGAGAGCAGCCGTATACTCCAAACGCACGTTGTTGATTCTCCACGTGGAGGGAAAAATGTCGTGAAGATGGCCGGATGTGGTTGGTTCCTACCAGTATTATTTTTTTTTTAAATGATGCCTCAAGAGAGGAAGAGCTGTCAACTGGTAGCAGGGCTGCGCTTGACGACTCGCCGCACCAGCGTTTTCCTCATACAGGAAATGTGTGAAATTTCAGCATGGGACAAATGACAAAGCCATAAATGCGTGAGACACGGTTTGTGTCCGGTACTGTCTCCTGATGTACGAAGGCACGCTATTGCCATCCCACACGGTCCTGCGATGACGCAATCCATCTCACTCGTGCACATGGGCTGATCTCATCATCGTCGTCGTTGGTATGTCCCCTCATTTGGCTACCATTCCATCACCACTCTTATCCCCCATTCATTATCCTTTGCAACAATGTGTTCCGGCCAAGCCCACTTTTCTCATCGGTCAATATTGCCTGGGTAAATTTCCATACCGTAGGTGGCCTCAGATAAACTGCCTTCAACTACGAGCCGGCACAAATCAAAGCACTCGATGTGTGCCCGGCCAGGCACAAATGCCCCCTACGCTGGCAGCAGCTGTGGCAGTTTAAGGGTGAAGGATGTGAGTAGATGCCCACTCTTCCCAGCTTGTCGCCTGATTAAGCAACTTCTTCATCTTTCAATTAATGATCTAGCAAACGGGATTGTAGATTTTTATAAGTGCTTGCCCTTTTTGACTTGTGCAATGTTATTGTGTGAGGTACAGTATATGAATGTGACGCAGTATTAATTAACGCACAGCTAGATTAAACTGAAATCGATTATTTAATTGTGCATACTAATTACAATCAGAAGATACATCAGACAAAATGTTTCTTATATAGGTGACCTTTTAAAATGCTCATCTAGAATGTGATTACCGTGAATGGAAAGCAGTAAGAACACATGATCCAAATGTAGGTGATGTCCATAATTAATAATTTTAATAATATGTGACATATTCTTGGTTCTTTCGGTAAAGTCACGTTGACGGGAAACAATAAAATAATAAAATATATAAAACAATTAAATTCTCACGACGTTTCGACTGCACACTGCTTGTGTTGCAGTCGAAACGTCGTGAGAATTTAATTGTTTTATATATATATTTCATTATTTTATTGTTTCCCTTCACCGTGACTTTACCGAAAGAACCAAGAATATGAATCACTGCAGTCACGGAAGCTTTAAATCAAAAGTTAATATGTGACAGTTTAGGTGTTCCATCATATCCACGTTTTTTTTCTATATCCCTCCCTGGTATGAAAGATAATAAACCATTTGGTATAACACACACAATGTACCTCAACTTCCTCAACCGACACTTTGATAAGATAGGCATATCATGATTTTTCGAGCACGGTAGGAGCATGCCTTTGAACTGGACATGCAATTAATATTTTTAGCAGCTCAGGTGATGGCTTTAATTGGGCAGTATATACACAGCTCGTCACTCGGTCGCTTTCTAATTATACTGCATCAGAATGTTAATGAAATCATGCCTGTAGTGGTGCGTGTACATTGCTGAAATGAAAAATAATATTTTGCACGTCTTTTTTCTATGGTCGTTTACTTCGACAGTACATTCACAGGATGACCATTCTGTGTGCCATCGCAGACTCGGAGAGAGCTGCCTGCAGAATTCACCAACAACCGCCATTCGACACTAAGTGGCGGTGACGTCACCGCGACGCTTGTGCCAGGCTATGTGCACCTTGAGGCCACGTGAAGTGTCGAACGCCCGCTGGCAGGAGGTCACGGGACCGACCCAGGTGCCACGGGTCGACTGACTGAGACGACTGGCAGATGCACCACCTGTGCCCCCTACTGTGCCAACTTGCTGTGCTTTAGCCACCCGGTGCTCTGCTCGTTGTTGTGAGCGTCGCTCATCCGCCCTCCGTTGTTGTTGGAGGTCGACTGCCTCCAAATGCCCAGTAGCAGCGTCCTTCACGAGCCTCCTCCACAGAGGCCGATCTTGACACCGCTGGTACGAGTCATCGACAAGTCCACTCAGCTCCACGTCCTCCTGTACCACATCACTCCATCTCTTCTCTAGCCCGTGCCGCGCCTGTTTAGCAGAATTCACCACCACCTCTTTCACAGGCGACGTGGCACCCCCAATCAGCATCCAAGTAGCACCTAATCATAGTTCACAAACAGTGACCCCTTAATACTGTGACCTCTTAATACTGTGACCTATATAAATTGACCTATTAAAAGTGTAAAAAAACTTTTATTTTATACGTGGAGTACAGATTTTTTAAATTAGTTAAATTGTCTACTTAGTTTTTTAAAATAAAAAAAAACTATCTCCTTGCAAACGCGTATTTATCTGCTAGGGGAAACTTGGGTGGAGTTTTGATTTAAAGCTTTCGTGACTCTTGGTTCTTTCGGTAAAGTCACGTAGAAGGGAAACAATATTATTTTATTGGGTGGAGTTGTCCATTAAGTCAACAACCCCATAACCCTAATACTCATCAACTATACACACTCGCAGAACATGCAGGCACAGGGGAATTAGAGTTGTATACAGTACATGACTACCATATACAGCGGAAGGAGAGCTGTACACACGCACAGTGAGTGGAAAGAGTTGAAAGGACAAGTCCGGGGACACACACATGTAGGTTGTCAGCGGTATGGGTCACAGCCAAGTGGAGAAGTAGCGAATGCTTACGGAAACTGAGCGGTCTGGCTGAAAGTTATGTGGACGATGTCTAGGTGGAGAGGGTCGTTTGCACGGTTAAAGGTCGCACGTCTACCTATGGAGTCGGGGGTCTTAAAGCTACAGAAAGCAGTACCCACATAGTGGTTTTCTTAGCAGCATAGGATATCAAATCAGTAATGTGGCTGGCATGGGCTCTGGTCCGAGGAATTATATGGCCCGTCCTATTCAATTCCAACCGCCTTCTTAACCAGATCCCTTGGCCCCTCCGATCTCTTCCTGCACACTATACCACACCATGATACACTTGTTATAGGCAATGTTTGGTTATTCAAAAGTTATGCAGTTGCCAAATGCAGGATGTGTGACAGTTCCCAACTAAATGTAAATACAGGTTTGTTTGTTTTCTTTTTGCAGGCATCTTTGTTTTTACTTAAGCTCACTGCTGAAGGGGAACTATTCAAACTCAAGAGGAAACATTGTTTTAACTCATTCACCCTAGGATCAAAATCCCTCAATCTCGGAGGAAAAATGGAAGGTGAAATATGTAGTTAGGTTATGGCATATTTATTGTTGCCTCTGTGTCATCATTTAGTGAAACCATGTAACATATATTTAAAAGGCAACTATGTGCATTAATGTGGCTCATCACATCTAATTGAAGTTACGCAAATACATTGAAAATACATTTTCACAGAATTGATTGGGAAATATTAAACAATACCTCATCCTTAAGATTATTACAGGTGATTAAATGAAATGTGGCAACTTAATTCGTTCCCTTTCCCACATGTCCAAAAATATACATGCATTTCCTTAGCTTAATAAAAATGTGCAGTGCAACACCGCTATTTGCTCAGACTCTAATCTACATAGTGCTATCACTGCCGCTAATGAGAATATGCAATCTCAAGGGAAATGCAGCTCGACCTTGCATTAGGCTTTGCTCAATGTAAACACAACCGCAGCCGTTGTGCTTCAGTGAGCCATTGGGTCCGCTTCCACAGAGCAACTCTCGCTGCAGGTGTCAGGAATAATTGAGATCACAACGTCTCTCGTATCACTCCATGGCTCACGAAAACTCCAGTCATCCTCGCAGGTGGCTTTTGGATAGCCATCGAACAAAGACGGTCACTGCATCGCACGTTTTCAGATATATTTGGAAGCCACTGGAGCTATGCATTCTTAAATCTCGATTAAAAACTCATTTCTTTAGAATATATTTTTTGTGTATAATTTGTTGTCCTTCCCTCGCACCCCCGGTTAGCACGGTTGGATACGTAGGGTGCGAAAGAAACTCAATATACATGCATACTAAGATAGGCTGCCTCCAGTTGTAAGCTCTGCTAGGTTCTTTAAAACTCAAGATACTTTATACCCATACATAATTTTTGACTATTGAAACTCAATGATTCTGTTGAGTGTGAACTGTTTTAAATGCTTTATAATATACTGTATTATCCCAAATCACTTTGATGTATGTAATACATATCATCGGGTTATCTTTATTGTGTGAATCTTACCACTGAGAAGTACTTTCGAACGTGTTTACATTTTTCTCTCCAAAACTGACATGAAGCGAGCAGCACGAACATACACCCTTAAGCACTTTTGTAAGTTGTATTACAGCTGCTGTTTATATTACAATCTACTCTTGCATATGGCAATATGTTCAGCAGCTAAATGGTAACGTTGAGGTATGCTAGCCACAATAGGGCTTCAGGAGAGAGTTTGTGTAGTTTTCCTATTCCTCCGTTGAAGGAGCGCTGTCTACAGGAGTTTACGATATGGTCCACAGTTTGGGTTGCATAACCACAGTCACACTGTGGCATCGATTTAATTTGTAATATACATATAACTGCCTTTGTTATTGTGGCATATGCCTCTGTAGTTTAATGCTATTTACCATTTAGAACAGTGTATCCTTGTCTCTCCGAAGCAGTTTGCCAACTCCACTCGTAAATGTAACATTATTTACGAAGTATGATTGATGTCACAAAAGTGTGCATATAATCGGAAAGCTTATATTATGGAGTGCTTTTGGAAAACTGACTTTGGTAATGAGAAGAGATGTACCAATGTGCTTGAAGAATAACGTTTGAAAAAATAAGTGCACAGAGTATTACCCACTATGACATACAGACTGGAAACATGGACACTGACACAAATGGAACAAAAAGTTGAATAGTGAAAAAGAGGTGGCAAGATATTCATACTTGGAATTACACTGAGCCACCAATGCGGAGAATGCATGCATGTTGAACTTCTTTCGCACCGTATGTAGTTAACCGTGCCAATCGGGGGTGTTGGAAATTGGATGCCCACTGCAGAGATAGGATGATGTTCAGATGGATTCTTGCATCACAACCCCATGAGGGATGGTGATGACTTCGGAAGTCTTTATCCAGGAGTGGATAGAAGATGGAAATTATTAGTGGAGCTTGGTCATCTCAAATTAAATGTTTCCATAGTTATTGTGAGGACTAAACAGACAAGATTATGAAACCTTGGCCCGTGTGGCAGCGATTGGATCTGCACAGGACATTGGGTGAAACTAGTCGGTTGTTGATAATTACACAAGTAAAAAATACATGGTAACCTGGGATGGCTTGGGATGAGATTCTTATTGTCGCTCTCAGTGGCTTAAGTCACAATTTTCTAACCTCAGGTTACCTCTCAGCTGTAAGGATTTGTCGATGCTAATATATTTATTTTTAAGCTAATGGAATTGTCCTCTCACAGAACCCCAAATTATTAACAATCTTGTGTACTTTAGGGTGACTCACATAGACACACGGATGTATAATCTCCACCACTCCAACAAGTCCCCGTCTTTTCCCTTCCCATAAAAGCAGATTGGACGTATTAACATTTTCATGAAATATAGCTCCGGTTTCATTTAAACGAGTTTGACAGTTTGCACGCATATGCCTGACTTGATTTTCACTGTGGGCTTACTGTGCCATCTGACTCCATGGTATTGGCTGTACGCACTTACAATATTTCCAATCCTTTTTATTTTTACTCTTTCAGTGTAAGTCTTTTGGATATCTATCCGAAGTGATTTCCTGTAATATTATACTAATTATAAAATGTCTAGGAACTATTGAGATTTCTTACTAAATGCCAGGAATGTATGCAATTGGACACAATGTACAAACGAGCTCCATTGTCGACATCAGTAAATACGGCCACATTAATCATGAAAATATATAACTGTGCATTGCACATGACACGAATGAATAAATTATCTCTTCAAGAATGTCCATACAATTGAATATGCAGCTGCAATACTTAATTAAATAACATTGTTAAAACCTTACATTATAATATCGTATGCATTCGTCTTCAGAAGTTTGGCCTCAACATATTCCCCATAGCTCGATACAGAGGCATTGAGGCAGGGTGAGTGACATGCAGTAAATTAATGTGTACAGTGCAGTGCTTATAATGTGTGTGTGTTATGTGGACATGTGTCCAATGGAAAAGCAGGATATACAGGCGATGTGTCCACAGCTGTCGAAACTGCAAACATATTTCCCATGAATGGGAACCCTGCCTTCATTAATCACTGAAAGCGGCGGAATGACAGGAGGCCCTAGCCAGGATGATTGGAAAATGGGAAAAGGAGATCTCGTGTTTGTGACACCACTCTTGCAGCATTTATATGGCCTTTGCTGCGAAGGACGAGGGTGGCACTATTTATACTTGTATTAATTGTATGCATCTATCTGTAAAGTTATACATTGTTTTATGTACGAATATGTGAGAATGAAAAAAGAGTCTCAAATATATGCTTCAAAGGCAATCCTGTTGTTTACCGACTGACATTCTAGGGATTTCGTTATAAACCAGGTTAATGAAACGTTCTCAACAGTAACATATACTGTATCATAACTAATAGAACATGGACACATAAACGTAACGCAAAATACATCGAAACATTGACATACAATCTCAAAACAAACCACTATCAATTACTCATTTCGAATTCAGGTGGCAATCATCGCCCCCCTACTGCAAACACTTTCCAGAACCGTCCTGAATAAGTCTCGTGCGACTCTGCGTGTCATTCCTGGGTAAACATGCATAATAAATAATATACACGTGCCTTAGAGCTATAATGATAACAAGATAACCTCTCACCTGAAGACGATTGCTTGTGTTGTGATCGAAACGTGATATTTTTATTATTTTTCTATCTACGTGGCTTTACCGAAAGACCCATATAATAAGATAACCACAATGTATAATATCACAACTTTGTAGCTGATTTACTAGAAAATTAGGATGTGTAGGTATTTAGCTGAGGACCGAAGTATATATATAAACACGTTTTATAGTTTGGGAGTAAGGGTCACATCTGTTATATTTGCCAATATTTTATTGCAAAAAATATGTTATATTTGCCAATATTTTACTGGTAGGAACGAAGTTGTAAACTGAGTGTACCAGCCTGCAATAGATTAATGTGTCCGTCCGTCCCCTTTCAATACTTTAACGAAGTGAAATCTCGTGCTGTTGGGTGTAAAATCAGCAATAGACAGCGCAGAGACTTGAAAAATTGCAATGTTCCTACCAGCCCACCCTGCAGGGACCTGTTATTGCAAATAATTTAACCAACAAAGCATATCTTGTACGGTTGACCACCGCCAAATGTAATCACACCTCACTGAAGCAGATTTTTCAGTAAGTTGCACTGCCACCAACAACTCAATGTTTGTTATTTTATACACTTTTATACACGGAGTGGTGGCGCAGTGGTTAGCACATCGCACTCTGAACTTGGCAATATAGATTCCCGGCCACGTAAGTGGAGAGTCATATCTGAGCCTGGCATCGCCCTCCCTTCACCACCCCGCACTGACCAGCGATGGTGAATTTTGGTTAAACAACCCTTATGACCGACATCTCATTTTAAGGCCATTATCCTGCGGTGAATAACAAAGGGATGTAGGTTATCCGTTATTGTACAGGTACCACTTTCACTGAAAAAAAAACCAATGGCATAATTTGGATGTGGGAACCATGGTATAAGCGAATCAGACGGTTTATTTGTTTTTATTTCTCTTACTTTTGTTATTTTGAGGTGACATTCGTTCCCTCCCGCACGGGGATTAGAAAGCTGGCTATTTCTGGCACGCTCGACTATGATGCGGCTGGTCATTGACGTCAGAGTTGCTGCCTTTAGGGACGAGCATAAAAGACAAAATGGCAAATCACTGAGTTAGCAACAGCAGCAATTTCCCTCAGGGCTTTCTGTGAGGGGGCTTAGCTGCATGCGCGTGCAGTTAACACACGCACTGTAACATCCCATTAATATTAGCCAACTCAAGCTTATGATTGCGCGTGAGCATCATTATTGCAGTGTAATCATTTCCATCCCAACTGCATGACAAATCCATAAAGTGTGCGGGCAAATGCTGTTATATAAACACAATTATCTGAATATAAGTGGTGATTCTCGGTGGCAATCATCTCTCCTGTAAACCTGGTTTGGTATGCATTTAGTTTAACTCACTAAGCATATATCGTATTGATTGTGCCCAATATGGAATATTAAGAAGCCACTTGCGCATCACGTAGGTATAAAATAAAATAACTTAAATCACAACAATATTGTTTCTTGCTGTGGTTGTCCCACCTGATGACGGACGCTTGTGTTGCGCCCGAAACGTCGTGATTTAATTTATTTTATTTTCTACCTACGTGACTTTACCGAAAGAACCAAAGAGTATGGATCCCTGCGGTCACGAAAACTTCAAATCTAGACTTGCTCATCACTTGTCACATTATCATTCTCCACTACTTGTAATATGACGGTTTCATAAATTGTAACAACTTTGGGCCGCGATTCGGTGTAGCTATCGAGTGTGCAGGCGGTGCAACTGCACTGTAGCTCTCAGGCCTGGTTGTGTAGTACCATCTCATTTGCATACAATGTGTATAAATTAGAATGAATCTATTCTCACACACAAATCGATGCACGAGAATCACCTTCAATCAATGAGCCGATGCATTGTTGCATACTTTTTCATCACCCTACCGAAGACCAAAGAGCTTTCTCTTCAGGAATATTGCTGAAGAGTCAAATTTGTGTTGGCCCACTATTGTTTCTGTAATCTAATGACCAAGTCGAGCGTGGGTGGATTACGATTACGCCTGGCCATGTCGCACATGAAACATCGACCTGGTGGCAAACAGTGCCAGTAGGGGCAGTAGCGTAGCATGGTTGACATGGGTCCCTGGTGCAAGGAGTGGAATCCTGTAGAGCCCCCCCACTCCCCCTGTCCAACATACCCAGTCCTCCTACTCCGGTGCCTGGGTCTCACTAACTCGTGGGCCCTACTGCAGTTTCACCGCCTCCACACTCGATAGGAGGGGTCAGTCCAACCGGCAGGCACCTGACACCACACCCGTGCATCATTTTGGCATGTCCCGTCTGAAGTATATGGGCTGTCTCTGGGTACTTCAACTTCCTTTCAAAATCTAAAAAGACATATAGAAATATAAAAAAAATCTATTTGACTACACGTCCTAAGTAAAATCCTCTTATTCTTGGTTCTTTCGGTAAAGTCACGTAGAAGGGAAACAATGAAATAATAAAAATATAAAACAAAATTCTCACGACGTTTCGACTGCAACACAAGCAATCATCATCAGGTGTGAAAACCACAACAAGAAAAAGTTTCTGATGATGATTGCTTGTGTTGCAGTCGAAACTTCGTGAGAATTTTATTGTATTATATTTTTATTCTTTTATTGTTTCCCTTCTACGTGACTTTACCGAAAGAACCAAGAATATGAATCACTGCAGTCACGAAAGCTTTAAATCAAAATAAAATATCCTCTTAGTCTTTAATTTCGATCACACTTTAAAGGGTAAATATTTCAAATGCACATGCTTTCAGCCTGGTCACCAATGACTGCGCAAAACGTATGGCATGTTCACATATGACAACACGATATTTCAGCTATGAGAATAAAAATATATATTTTGAATGTTATGCGATGAACATATCTGTGTTGCATTGCATGTGGAAAAGTGTTCCCCTATTGTGTACATTGAATCAAGTTGCATGAATAGTTCCAGATGAATACTTTGTCTTGGGGCCATGGTGCCGATAGCACATTTGGAATGAAGTCGGGATATATAATAATGTAATCCAAAAAATAAAGATATCAAATGCAGTAAAAGTCACATTTTACTGATAGCATGCCCTTCTGAAATGACGTTATGGTGTTTTTCAGTTTAGCAGTGCCACCCAGTGGCCACCATTGGGACTTTTTTCCCGAGACCACATCGCGTTCCTGGCCATTACAAATCTATATTCATAAATACCGCACTCTTAAATTTTACACGTGACATTTTCTGTACGCATTGATAATCAATACATAGTTGCCAAATTATCCTACACACTACAACCCTTATCTCTCAATGGGCCAGAGATCAGTATGCGACTGCAACAACCCTTGTGGGCCACAAATGACCTGTGTGCCTGAGTTCATGCTTTTACAGTATTTTTTTTTTATCTTAAAACCTGATGTCAGATTCTTGCATTTTATTTATTTTAAACACACATTACGCGTATTCTGATTAGACTATGCATTATGAATATTTTTAAAAGTGTAAATAACATGATGCGGTTAATACTAATGTTGAACTTCGTTCGCACCGTACGTAGCCAGCCCTTGCTAATCGTCGGAGCACTGTCAACCCTATATACAGTGGTGCTGTGTGATGCTGATGACAAAGCTTGACGAGGCTTGCCGTGGCATGTTGGGGCACTGTTATCAGTCGTCCCTTTGCTGATACGAGGGAATGGCCTCTCCGTGCAGATAAGAAAGTGCTGTACTTGCAAAGCTCAATTCGCTCCATACGCCGACGCAGATACGGAGCAATCTACAATGAAGATGAATGCGAGGCTGATACCTCGTGCTGACAAAATACACGCATTGACTACTTTGTTTAAAGAGAATATACATTTGTCATTTACCGTATGCGCACGATGTACTCGCTCATGTATCTGTTTGGCTAATGGGTAAAAAACTACCGTGCATAAACAAGACGCACGAAACGTCAAATATATGAGACGGTAAAGGCAAAACGAGAATAATTTTTGAATCAAATTGCAGCCTGCAATAATGACCATTCAATGAAGTACTATGGGGATGGCTTATTCGGTACAAGTTATTAGCCCGATTATTAATAATGCATGTTTTTAAATAAATATACGGTATCTTCTTTGGTTCTTTCGGTAAAGTCACGTAGAATGAGAATAAAATAAATTGATAAAATAAAATAACACAATAATATTCTCATGACGTTTCGGCCACAACACAAGCGGCCTTCATCAGGTGAAGGGACGAGACTGTCTGGTAGGACAGCGCTGGAGTGAAAGAGCCACGTTCAGATCACGACCTTTAAGCTGTGTGAGAGGAAACAAAGCGCCTTGACAAAGGAATTAGCATATAATTTAGCATTGAAATGGCTGAGTGATTAGCTTGTGACTGGTCACAGAAATAGCTATGTTAAAAGTTAAAGCATACACATCCGCAGAGGCACCCCTTGATAAAGGAATTAGCATAGAATTTAGCATTGAAATAGCTAAGTTAAAGCATACACATCCGCAGAGGCACCCCTTGACAAAGGAATTAGCATAGAATTTAGCATTGAAATAGCTGAGTGATTAGCTTGTAACTGGTCACAGAAATAGCTACGTTAAAGTCAGAGCATACACATTCACCGAGGCACTTAGTACAAATCAAACAGGAGAATTTAGCATTGAAATAACTGAGTGATTAGCTAGTGACTGGTCACAGAAATGACTATGTTGAAGTCAAGGCCTACACATCTGAGCTATTCACAGTACTATATAGTGAACCAATAAAAAAACTAAAATATAAATTACCTTAATGTTATCAATAAACTCTATATTCTCCAATCAGCTAAGCTACCAACAATAAGTCGTTATATATCACAATGCTATACGGCGAAAAAATGGGTGGATTCTTACCCTCAACATGTGCCCTGCAGCAGCTAAAGACCGTCAACCCCACGGTGTTAAACGAGGAAATAAAATCAGGAATGTGCGTGCATTCTGTAACCCTTTCTAACATGTGTGTGTCCTCACAAATATGCCATTTGCGATAATAACGTTACCTTCCGAGAATCACAATGATATTATTATTGTTTTTGTTACGCTTGATAAACCAGGAAAGCTTTCGTAAGTATCAAAATTATTTTCCAAAAATATCTTGCCATGTTTTGACAAAAAAAAAAACCTCTTATGGATGATATTGATCGCAAAAGCCTACGTGTTAAACTAAAAAGGCGATGTTGCTATGTATAATGCCAATTGAGTCATTTGCAGGTAATCTTTCAGCATTGGGATGTTTTTGTATATACATATGGGAGGAAACCAGAGAACCCAGAAGCAACCCATGCAGAACAGGGGGAGAACATCCATACTCCACGCAGAAAGGCCCTTCTTGCATTGAGGCACAAGAGTTACCACTACGCATTGCTGCCACCACTATGCCGATGTGTGGCGTCGTGAGATGACGTCCCTCGTAATGATGTCTTGGGGAGGCAAGGCGCACGCATGGTGTAACATCATCATCGCCTTGGCCAAAAAAATATTTGCTCGTTTAGCGCTAGTTTTGCAATTGGCTAATTTTTGGCAACTATTTAATCAAGGATCAGTTTTACATTGGGCAAGTTCCTCATAGCAACACAACTTTTATACATTTAATTTTCATTGGACACAGATAGCATTATCTACGTTACTAGATCAAAGCCTCTCCAATTCGTCTTGGCCATGGGGTTGTTTGACCGTACTGTACTTCATACTGGTCAGTGAATTGTGGTTGGAGGGTGCATATTCAATAAATATTTTACTTGGCACTGATGTTAGCCGTGGCCAGGGACCTAACTCAGGTTGGCCAGGAACATAATTCGGGTAACAGATAGGGTTCATAGCCCTGCATGTGGACCACACTGCTGTTGCTGTTAATATGAACCATTCAGCTTACAACCAGGGGCGGAGCCACATGGGGGCCTGGGGGGAGGGGGCTCAGCCCCCCCTGAAATTTTGGGAAAGTCGGTAATCGGGATAACCGGATATCCGGCTGCTGCAAAATGCTGAAGGCTGCCACCTTGTGCTGCCCTGCAGGCTGCCACCTCGTGTGCTGCCCTGCAGGCTGCCACCTCGTGTGCTGCCCTGCAGGCTGCCACCTCGTGTGCTGCCCTGCAGACTGCCACCTCGTGTGCTGCCCTGCAGGCTGCCACCTCGTGTGCTGCCCTGCAGGCTGCCACCTCGTGTGCTGCCCTGCAGGCTGCCACCTCGTGTGCTGCCCTGCAGGCTGCCACTTTGTGCTGCCACCTTGTGTGCTGCCCTGCAGGCTGCCACCTTGTGCTGCCCTGCAGGCTGCTTGAGCGGCAGCCTTTCGAACTTATCGAACTTATTAGCCACATCAGCGGCTCCGACCTATTAATAAACTCCGCGTTCAAATCCAATAAAATTTGTTTTATACATTTGTGGCGCCCATTGGAAAACATACACTGGATATCTCAGAATATTGAAGTCAGCCCCCCCAAAGTAAAAATCCTGGCTCCGCCCCTGCTTACAACGCATGCATCATATTACATGTGAGACAATTGATGCTTTTACATTGTGCTGTATGTCCCTGGTATGGTAGCATTGGCAGTTTCAACCCACTGTACCCACTGCTCAACGAAGAAAGTAACAGGGTCAGTGTCAAACCGGTATATTCATTACTCAACTGGTAAACCCTCACCACAGCCCTGACACCTCCAAACTAGAGGAATACAAAGCATGCGAGGGTACAGATTAAATCGTTTTAAACGCCTCTACCCCACACTCTGAATCACGTCAAATCATACCCAAAATGCTAACCGTGCGCAGTTAAGCTGGACCTGACATGGATAAAGTCGCTTATCCGTCTGCAAAGAGCAGCACTGAGGGATGGCGGTGTAGGGAATGCGGTGTTGTGTTTGTGTGAGGGTTGTGTAATTATTCACCAGGGAACGCCTTATACAACGAAGAATCAATCTCTCTCCATTGATGGATCACATCGGATTTGCTCTCGAACGTCTGATGTAACTTCATTAATCATTACCTTCACAGATATCTTAACTCCTAAGCCAACAGCGTGGGATTGGTATTGTTGGTTGGTGGCGGGCGGATTAGATTCGACACTAGGTGGAGTTAGGCCAGGCACGCCGCTATGCAGGGTTATTATGGCAAATTGGTCATAAATAATAAGGGAGTAGATGGAATGAGCTTGTGTGCAGGTCCAAGGTGGAATACGAACATCGTAGCATCGTGAGAAATCGCGACAGCTTGGCGAGGCCTTCATCCAGCAGTGGATTGATCATTGCTCTTCACAAAGCATTGGCGCGCGATGTCTAGTCAGGAGATGTTGTTTAATGATAAGTAAGAGAGGGATGGGGTGCGATGAGAAGGCTGATTTTCACACTTTCTCACATACCAATACCCGCCACTCGCCACTAAGTGACGGTGATGTCACCACGGCGTCTGTGCCAGGCCAGGTGCACTTTGAGGGAGCCACGTGAAGTGTCGAAGGCTCGCTGGACAGGAGGTCACGGGACAGACCCGGCCGGTGCCATGGGTTGACTCACTTTACCTGGTCTGACTGAGATTACTTTGCCTTGCTCACATATCCACCGTCTCGCGTACACACACAAAAACGAACGCGTATTTTTGCACAGAGTGTAATGTAAACACACTCGCTCGTAATCACGTCATACTCTCACTCACGCACTTTCACATTCACACGTACTCGTGTGATCCCCCTATAGACGTATAGTAGACATGTTGGGGTCAGTGCTGTCAGCGAGCACAAATAAATGTCAGCACGGTGCACGATGGAGTAGCGGGATCAGCTCACTCTTGCAAATGAGACGATTCTGGTCTCTTGGGTTCTTACCAGGTTAAACAAGTAACATTACACTTCTATTAAGGTCCCACTTAAAAAAAAGAAATGGAGACCACCAGGGCATCCTTCCAAGCCCGTGGAATCCATCCAAACGCTACTTTACTTAGCAGTTCGCTGGAGAGGTCATCTCTGCCCGACGCTTTACCTGGTCTCAGGTTATGGATCGATCACTCTTTGCACTTCTTCAACAGATGGCACATCAGCCAACCACTCACAGGGAGCGGCTACTTTAGTCTTAGTTGAATATTTGAGGCAATGCAACCTCAGCAGGGTCAACCCCACCTTGTCCCGTGATATTGTTTAAGCTGAGGGGTTTTCCGCTACCACAAGACCTCAAAACCTCAAAGTAATGCTCAGCAAACCTGTTCGTGGGGGTTGGAGATCAGATCACCCTTCTTTCCCTCACATGCATACACATTGTCTCACACAAAAACGAAGATCCCACGCATAGTCTTAACAGACTGCCCTGTTAGCGAGCACCTTTGAAGGCTGGCACGGCACACGAGAGGAGTGGGTGGCCAGCACCACGCCCGACCGTCTTTGTCTCCCCAATGGAGATATTTACACATCGGACACTTATTTGAGGTTGAGTCGACCTAGGGGAAACCCAGGACCGGTTCAGATAATCGTCACTGGTGTCCGTGAACGGGAATCGAACTCGGATTCCAAGGTTCGTAACAGTGCGCTAACAACTACCGTTCCGTACACACACACACACTCACTCTCAAACAAAGACAGTGGGAATGTGTAGGGGTAATGGTGATTGCATCAAGGGCGTACACTATAACACACTAACTGCCATGCACCCAAAAGGAAATCTCTCAGTGTGGCAAGGGACCGCAGGGGGTGGTCCCAGAGGTTATTAGCAGCAGAGTAGGATATGAGCTCTCTAAGCCCTCTAAGCAACAACCGTCAAGTGCTCCCACAGCCCCACACGACTACAGGCTGCCGACATTACGCAACGCTCTGAAATAAGTCCACTTCAGTGCATCAACAACGCTTGCATGTTAAGTACATAAAGATGAATGCAGTGCTAAAATTGTGCGTGTGACTTTATTTTGCGAGTGCATCTCTTCATAAAAAAAATATTTCCGACCAACGTGTAACGATTCTGGCACAATAAGAGGGGGCCGCTATACGATTGGTGGGATGGGGGGCACACATATAAGCACCCTCAAGAGCAACCCTGAAACGTCACGTGCAACAGCTGTGGTATCTGCCATAGTAAATTAAGTTCATGGAAAGGTTTGACGATGCCATGAACGTCGCGGACCACGATGACTTAGGGGGGTACGGAGCTCTCGAAATCGAAACTGTAATCGTCACTTGTAGATGTTGCAGATGAATTAAGCAGTTGAACAGCTTCAGAGTGAGCGTTTTGCAAGAGTAAGGTTGACAGCCCATAATCTCTCCAGGTGTGATGAAATGAGCAGCACTCTGTGAGGGGGACGTCCTTTGTGTAGTGAGCGACTTCTCACTCTTCAGGCACAATCACTGGGCGACAATATACATGCACGGCTACGCATAGCTGATTCATCCACACAGCCCCATCGTCGGCATCTAACTATATAGCTGGCTGACTAATATAGGGACGATGATGGGAGCCGTGCAGAGGATCGGCCACGAGGCTGGACGATGAAGAGAGATGACGGCGAGACAGCGACGACAGCCAAGACCCGGGACACCCCTGAACCCTCCGTCACGTCCCCCTTATATACTTCCCGGCGTGGCACGGCCCCGCATCCGGCCCCGCCTCCGGCCACGCCCACTTCTAGAACCTTCGAGCAGGTTCCCGGAGCTTCCCGACTGACCCCGCCTTTTACCTTTAACCCGGTTACGCCCCTCTTCTAGTTGGTTATTATATAATGCGCCCATACTCGTGATTACCCCTCCTGGTCAACAGATGGCACCCTGTCATTACATTTGTAAAGACCCACCCCAGGTTGATAGGAATGTGGAATTCTCACCACTGGCTCAGGGCTGTAAACAGGAAACAAGGACTGTCGCAATGCTCATTTGAGTAGCCAATCAATTGCGCAGTGTTGTAGAGAAACAGCGGAGTGGTAAGATACTCAAATAGTTTATTTTGGAGACATGAAAATGGTTCCTAAGCATCAAGTTTAAGTCAAGTTTATTTTCTTTCACCAGGTGAGAAATAAAGAGACCAGGATAGTAAAATTTGCAAGTGACCTGGGGCACTAGTCTGCCAGTAGGGGGCGATGATTATTGTGTATAATTTCAAATATGTAAACCCCGATGCCAGCACACAATGGCCAACTTTTGCGAATTACGTTTTGGGATCTTTAACGTCCACTGTGAGTGAAGCAGATGGCAAGTAGTATCATAATGGTTAATACACACCACAGTATTAACCAGGGAGGCTGCTGGATTGGAACTGTGAACCTCTGCCACAAGCGGAAGGATACGCTACTGCTCAGCCACGGCACCATGAGCGTATCTAGATATACTGCCACGCGAAGTCATTTTATAGATGCCAGAAGGACACAGACAGATCTAACCTGGAAAAGAGTGCAAAAAAATAAATCTAAATGACTGGCGATCTCTTTGCATTTTATAGTGCTGTGTAGGTGAAGGCACAAGTGAATGAATACTCTCATAACGTTTAGTGTGAAAATGGACAAAGGGCGTAATGGCACAGAGGTATGCCATATATTTATTATGATGTTGAAAGAGAGGGAGTGCCATGGGGATCATTATCATTAACAGTCAAGTTCAACCACAGTTCTGGAAGCTGTGCTAAAGTACATTTATATAATAACAAAAATTTAAACACGCTGTAATATGAATTGTAGTACAATTATAATCAGCTAGGACATCGGCGATGAAGAGATGGTCTCCCCACATAATCGCCATCCTTCACGGTCTTGGGGCGCAGTAATCCATCTCGCTACTGCACATGAGCTAATCTGATCCCTCCATCTCGATTGTGGTCGTATTCTCGGGCAAGTTCTCTCTTTTGATTGCCATTCTGTCACCTCCTCTATCAGCCATCTTCCCTTCTATATCCTACCCAAGCCCACTTAATGTTCTTAACAGTCAACATGAGGTATCCGATTATCGTAAGTTATTTGATCAACATTTATCTTTCTATCTTTCATTGTAATTCCCGGCATTCATCTTTTCACGATTCTTAGTGTATCAGTTATTCTTCGCAAGGCATGCTCTTACACTTATCCAGCTGACGCAGAGGCTAGTAGAATCAGAAGCTACTCGGGGCCAAGGGAACTGTGGTTTATGTACCGCAATCACGAGGGATTTCGACTACAGTGGTACCCTGAAGATCGAACTTAATTCGTTCCAGAAGGCCATTCGAACACCGCTTTGTTCGAGTTCTGGTGCGTTCGATCTCCGAGGTTCTACTGTATATATATCACCACGCTGGTCAGTGCGGGTTGAGAACGCACAATGACCATGCACAAGGCCCCCAATTGCAGTTTACTCGTGGTAACGACTGAAATAATTATCACAACACAACACCACATCGTATATATAAGCTACTACTGATTCTAATTGTAATACAATACTATTAAAATTGCTACTCTGGAAGCTAGCAATATGGATTACGTTGCTGCGTGATGTACATTACTGCTCAATCATGAAAGTTTTAGTCCATGTAAACTGCAATTATTAAATTATCAGACAGCGTTAATCCACTGCTGGATGAAGGCATACCCAAGCCGTCTCGACCTCTGACGATCATCCTTTGTGATAATCCTCCTCCCACCTGCATACAAACTAATTTTATCACTCTATTTCCCCGATGGACGTCCACTTAGATGCATTCCAATACCTTGGCTGCCACTAGGTGTCATTATTCCTGACCATTTGCCATCATCCCTTCTAACCATGACGCGTCCTACCCACTTCGTTTTATTAACACAGTTCAGTAGTTTGAAATTGGAAATCAATCATTAGCATGGGATTCTCTTTCTGTCCCTCGGTGCTTGGTTATTTATTACATTTATTATTGGGCAAAGCAGACACTTTTCCTTGCCTCGTGACAACACCCTATTCTGGGCTTCCAGGTAGAGGTTGAATAACTCAGAATGTCGTAATTGGTGCAAAAGAGAAACACCTGAGGTTGTTTATTGTTGCACTTACATAACGCCGCTGAAAATAACTCTGGAAGATACTATTTACGATTTAAGCAAACTATATGCCAATGTTATGTTTAATAAAAACATACATTAAGGTAGTATAACTCCATTACATTATACATCGGACAAATAATATGACCTTGAATCGAATCTCAGCATGCAAAGAGCAGTGCAACTTGTTGCAGTCGATATTATAGTAGCAGAAGCAAAGACACCCCCCCTCCCCCCATGCTGTAATAAACAGTGTCAAGACAACGGCGTCACCTCGCAAAACGAGCAATAAGGAGACGTTGTGACTTTTAGGGGCCTCGGGAGTGAATGCTGACGTGGTCATTCACTCAGGGAAACTCTGCACTTGTAGGGCGCGGCGCGTGGTTAAACACGAGGTAGAGTGAGTTCACAGTGCTGACCCCATGGCGTGAGCAATACAGTGGGTTCATGGTGGTGACCCCATGGCGTGATCTATAGAGTGGGGTTCACGGTGATGACATGACGTGATCTATAGAGTGGGGTTCACAGTGGTGACATCATGACGTGACCTATAGAGTGGGTTCACGGTGGTGACCCCATGGCGTGACCTATAGAGTGGGTTCACGGTGATGACCCCATGGCGTGATCTATAGAGTGAGGTTCACGGTGATGACCCCATGGCGTGACCTATAGAGTGGGTTCACGGTGGTGACATCATGACGTGACCTATAGACTGGGGTTCACAGTGGTGACATCATGACGTGACCTATAGAGCGGGTTCACAGTGCTGACCCCATGGCGTGACCAATAGTGGGTTTACGGTGGTGACCCCATGGCGTGATCTATAGAGTGGGGTTCACGGTGGTGACATCATGACGTGACCTATAGAGCGGGTTCACGGTGGTGACATGACGTGACCTATAGAGCGGGTTCACTGTGCTGTGACCCCATGGCGTGACCAATAGACTGGGGTTCACTGTGCTGTGACCCCATGGCGTGACCTATAGAGTGGGTTCACGGTGGTGACCCCATGGCGTGATCTATAGAGTGGGGTTCACGGTGGTAACATGACGTGACCTATAGAGCGGGTTCACTGTGCTGTGACCCCATGGCGTGACCAATAGACTGGGGTTCACTGTGCTGTGACCCCATGGGGTGACCTATAGAGTGGGTTCACGGTGGTGACATCATGACGTGACCTATAGAGTGGGTTCACGGTGGTGACATCATGACGTGACCTATAGTGTGGGTTCACGGCGGTGACATCATGACGTGACCTATAGAGCGGGTTCACGGTGGTGACATCATGACGTGACCTATAGTGTGGGTTCACTGTGCTGTGACCCCATGGCGTGAGCAATACAGTGGGTTCACGGTGGTGACCCCACGGTGTGACCCGTGGCGGATTGCGTTCACTGTGGTGACAGACCCCATGGCGTGATCCTAAATCGCTTCACCATGCTGATACCGCGTGGTACACTGGGTTTGACCCCCCCCCCACCGCGTGGACCTCACGGAGTGACCTCGCGCCAATGCCGCCTGACCCCAATACACACACACAAAACCTTAACCGGGGCACGGTCTACCACGTGGGCGGCGGACGTGACGCACCACGGCCTTATATGGACTTCCGGGGGTGTGCGGGTCACGCGCGGACGGGCGACCGCTCGACCGGCGAGGAGGCGATAACCGGCGAGGAGGCGCTGCAAGAAGACGAGGCCGCGACCACCACCACCACCACGACGACGAACGGAGGGAGAGAGGGAGAACAACAACGAGGTGACTTCAGGATCACGCGGAGGCGAGCTCCCCAGGAGGAGGAGGAGGGAGTAGGAGGAGGAGGAGACGGGAGAGGCTGAAGGAGGAGCCAGCGCGGTGGGGCCGTGCGCACCGGGCCGGGCTGAGTGCAAAATCGGTGCGCACGGCCCCACCGCGATCACCGCCGCCGCCGCCCCGCCCGGTCCCTCATTGACAGCAGCAGCGGCAGTAGTAGCGGCAACAACAACAGCGGCAGCAGCGGCGGCACAAGAAGCGTAAGAATAATTAAAGCAACAAAGGGACGCGGTGTTGTCCGGTTACGTGTTCGTCGTCAGATTTTTTTTTAATTTCTTCTTGAGCCTCGTTTTGTGTCGTCTCGCCACTTCGGCGTCGGCGTCCAACCCGCCCGTTTCAGTCGAGCCCCGGCGAGGCCAGCAACGGCGGCGGCGTCGGCAAACAAAGGAACGCCTGGACCAAGTTTCCTTCGGCGTTATTCATCGTCGTCCCTCTTCATCTGGGTGACTTCGCTCAACTCGGCGGAGTTGTCCGTCGCCCCGAACCGCTCGATTCGCGACCCCGACGGGGAGAAGAAGAGGAAGCGGCAAAAACACGGAACGCGGGAGGATCCGTCAACCTCGTCCTCTACCCGCTCCTTCCGCCTCCTTCCGTTCCTCGCCACCGTCACCGTCTCCCCTGCTCGTGCCGCCTCGCGCGCTCCTCCAACCGCGATCGTCGTCCGTTCCATCGGTGAAGCGCGAAGGCCGAGGAGGAGGAGGAGGGAGGAGGAGAGGCAACCATGAACCCGAACCGAGCGCGCCTGATGTGCATGCTGGCGCTCACCATCGCCTTCTTCTTCGTTGAGCTGGTGGTGAGTCGCATCACCGAGTCGCTCGCCATGCTGTCCGACTCGTTCCACATGCTGTCGGACGTGATCGCGCTCTGCGTCGCCCTGGTGGCCGTCAAATTCGCGGAGCGCACCGAGTCCACGAGCAAGAACACGTTCGGCTGGATCCGCGCCGAGGTGATGGGCGCCCTGGTGAACGCGGTCTTCCTCACGGCGCTTTGCTTCACCATCGTGCTGGAGGCCATCGAGCGCTTCACCGAGCCGCGCCGCGTCGATCAGCCCCTGCTCGTGCTGGGCGTGGGCCTCGGCGGCCTCCTCATCAACCTCATCGGCCTGTGCATCTTCCGCGGCCACAGCCACGGCCACGGGCACAGCCACGGCGGCCAGGCCGGCCACGGGCACGGGCACGGCAAGAGCAACGGGTGGAAGAAGAACTCTAGCGAGGAGCGTGCCAACCCCGGGGAGACGTCGCAGTTCATCCAGTCCGTGGGTGCCGCCGAGCAGGGACCGCGCATCATCCCCGACAAAGACGCCATGGGCGGTACGGGGCCCGCACCACCACCACCACCAACCCGTTACACTTTCACACGTCGCACGCACGCATTCATTCATGTCGCATTGTTGCCGTGTTTACCATGCCAGCCTGTCACCATGTCGCGTCGTCACGATACCGTACTGTTACCATGCTTTGTGCCGTGTCACCATGTGTTACCCCTGGCCCACGCTGTTGCCATTTCAATCTTGTCAGCCTGTTTCCCATGACGGTGTACCCCTCAATCCCGTCACGTTGTTACCACGCCACCGCTTTCGGCCAATAATCTTGCCACCGTGTTAACCTTGTCGTTACTCAGTTATCATGTCACGCTGATTCATCTCGTGGTGTTTGCTCGCATGCCGTTCGTTTTGTGGCCTGGTGACCGTTCAAAACCATTAACTACAAACGGCCATGCTCGTATTAGACTTTATCCAAGCCATATCCGTGACATCGACTGCATATTCAGCTTCAACCAGTCTCATCCTCTCACCCTAGCTCAAACCACGAGCAATCCAAATCGCAACCTTACCCTAGCGCCTATTTCTGATTATGAATCGATGCCCAGGTTACAAAAAGTGGGACCGAATGCCAGCCAATCAAATTTGAATGGGGCTCCAAGCAGTGCGTGCTTTCACGTCAGTGCCCTCGCAGTAACCGTTAGGCTGTTCCATATTCACACAGCAGCAACAGCAGGAAACAGGAGGCCTCTCTTGTGCCGAACCCCCCCCCACCACACACACACATTTCCGATTTGAAAAAATAAAGATGAGGTGAGGATTGCTTCGAGCGTCTAGATGGTGGTGTGTGTGAGATCCATGAGGTCTGGAGGTGGCCGGCCATGACCCAGAAAGTGATTGGGCTTTATTGACAGCGTGGCGTAGTCTCCTTGCATCTTCCGATTTTTAATGTGTTGCGGTCGAGCTGTGGTGCTTTTGAGAAGTGAGCTCAACATCGCTGTGTCGCTTTGACACCCGGATGTGTGGCGACTTCCTGTCGAATACTGTATGCTCTAAATGCTCCATTGCTTTGAGGTTATACCAAACATTTCATGAGAGAATGTCGCTTGTTGTTGGCCATTATTAAGTGACAGTTTCTGATAATTGTTCCACATGTCTAGTGGTCTTGGCATAATGGTACCTGACCTTAAAGAAGCTGTGCCGTGGTCCCGTTTTTTTAATTAAAATATTTCAGGATAATACATTCAGATGGAACATCCATTTGCAAGGTATTGCGGGGTGTCAATTGACACGGCTCATACGAACATTTATTAAAGTAATTGAAAAATTCTATTTCATTTAAGAATATTTTAGAATTAATAATTGAGTTAAAAGTAAGCTGCTGGTCTTTGAATTATAACGAATGATTCATTTTCATAATGTTTACACCGCATTTCTAATATATGATAAGTTTGGATTTCATTTTAAACATACTTTATGCACCGCAAATGTAATATAAAATGTTTGTCCTCACAATCACAGCTTTTTCCAAAAATAGAACACATTTCTAAGAGTGATATTGAATGTAGCATCGAATGCCATATCAGGTGTGGTGACCTATTTAGTAACTACAGAGTGAGGTATGATGAATGTCGGTGTTAATATTTCTCAAATTTTCTTGTTCAGATGTCAAGTTGGCGTGCTCAGAACCTTTGCCACATGTCAACGGCAACCTGCAGAATGGCGATATGGCGACCGGTGTGGATCTGGAGATGGCAGAGGAGTCTGCTTCCCAGATGAATATGCGTGGTGTGTTCCTGCACGTGCTGGGTGATGCCCTCGGCTCTGTGGTGGTCGTGGTCAATGCAATTTTGTATCACTTTTTCCAGGATACTTGCACTTCTGGCGAAGAAAGATCCTGTTGGGTCTATTACTTAGACCCCAGCTTGTGTTTGGTGATCGTTTTCATTCTTTTGGGCACCACATTCCCCCTGCTGCGCGAGTCGGCACTGATCCTTTTGCAAACGGTGCCCAAGCACATCGATGTGCGGGTGTTGACGGAGCGACTTCGCAAGATCGAAGGCGTGCTGGCGGTGCACGAACTGCATGTGTGGCAGCTTGCGGGAAGCCGCATCATCGCGACGGCGCACATTAAGTGCCAGGGCCCGGCCTCCTACATGGAGACTGCAAAGCTTATTAAAGCTTTCTTTCACAATGAAGGCATTCATGCCACCACTGTGCAGCCCGAGTTTGCAGATGATGGCCTCTCAGGTTCGCGTATGGCTCTCTGCGACCTATCCTGCCAAACGCAGTGTGCGCCTAAGCTTTGCTGTTCTACCGGTAAAGTGATAGCTGGTGACTGGAACGGACAGCAGCAGTCTGGACCTGGAAACGGCAACAACCTAGAGACTATCCGAGAGACACCGGAGCCCAGCCGGGAGTCACCTGCACACTGTGAACTGAAGGAGGGAGACGAAATCAGCATTGACATCAAACCTGCCTCTGCGGAGGATAAAGTGGGAACAGAGAGTGAAAGCCAGATGTAACGTGTATATTTGGAAAGTCACTTTTATCCATTGGTTATGTGTGAACGTGTGTACAGGTTCATGATGAGGAGTAGGCTTAACTTTGCATTGTACCAATTCATTAACAATACATTTGGTAAGGATCTTGACAATAGATCAGCAGAGCATATATTTATTAAGTTTTCCTTTGGATAATTTGTATGAATGCAGAACTCATTCGACGATGCCAAGTTTAGCCTATTTCAAGGTTTTTTTCATGCCGTTGTGAACGCTGCGGGAGTTGACGTGCTTATTTGGTAATCGAGTGGTAAAATTGGTGGCACTTCATCAGAAATGGAGACGTAGCTCCAGTGTGACAGAATGGTCACTACTGTGCACAAAGGAATTGTGATGTGTTTTGTCATACTTCAACTTAACTACATCTTGTATCCATTTGTGGATCTCCAAACATCGCTCAATGCAATTAGAGTACTTGTAATTTAAGTATATATTGCCTTTGTATTTCGATTTTTTGTTTCATTGTTACAGTTTCACTGTAGTTTTGTGAATACTTGACTAAAAACATTTGAATGCCATCGTTTGGGTTATTGCTCTATTACCAGCAGTGCACAGTAACATTGCAAAAATGTTTCTGTTCACATTGGCTTTTTAGTGTGGATCATCAGTTGCATAACACCACGGCAAATGGTCACAGTTGACTCTTTTTTAAGAACAGAAACTTACATTGTGCCATGCTGTTTGTCTTTGAACAGTAGTAGCATAAAGTACAATCCGTTTTCTACCAGGTTTAGCTTATGCTTGCAGTGGTGTGGCAGAGGCCTCTTGCCAGTAGTGATTAATATTTCTTTAGAGGCCCCTGCACTCTTGGTGCTTTTGCAAGCTTGACCGTGCATGCAGCTTTTAGGACTATTAACTCTCCTGAGCAAAAATTAGATTTTCGAAATAACATGAAGTAAATTATAGCATTGGAAACTGGATATTTGCCTCCGATTTTTATACGTAAAAAAACACTTGTTAATGACATTAAAGAGTTAATTTTGCATAAGCAAAAGTAGACATGTTTCTGATAAATGGTGATTATGCCATGTGTCGGTCCATTCTTTTTTTTTATTGACTAAAGTGGTGGAACCACAATTGAGAGAATTGTTTCCCTCAGTCAACTCAACAATTGTAAACTTAAAGATAGTATTAAAACATACCATTGTTGTGTACTTGCTCTTTTACTTGAATTTATTTTCATTGAAGAAATTTGTGTTTGGATTCTTATTCATTAAACATTTAACTTTGATATTTGTACCGATTACATTGTTCAGCTAATCGGATTTTAAAGGCGTTTAGTTAATGTTGACTTAAATATAGGCCAAACATTGTTTTTTTTTGCTTAAAGTGATTATATTTCCCTAAAATGCTATTTATTTGGCCTATTCCGTGATTGGTTTGTGTTACTCGGCTACCCATTAAATGACGTTTAAAGAAATTAAAGCATTATTTGAGCTCATTTGCCTTTTTTCTCCCACTGAAACTGGACGAATGGAACTGGCCACATTGCCACTTATGAATGCATGCTAATTGCGAGGTGGAGAATAAAATTAAAAAAAAAACTTCTACCCTTTAAAGTAATAATTACAGCTTCTATAGCACCTTGCATAAAATCTCAAGTAATGGACTAAACATTAGTACAACGGCCCAGGTCCACTGATGTCAACATTTGAATGTGATTACAGAGGAGGCCTCATTTGCCTCGTTCACATCTAAATGTATATTTTGTGAGTGGTGAATTAAATGTCTAAATATGCAAAAAGTTAAGTTTTTTTTTAGTTTTACAAAAAAGGGGAGATTTCCTGTGGATTTCACTGCAAACACATCTGAGTGAATAGTCATAAAAGCTGGACTTCGGTTTTACTATTAAAAAAATCACATTTGCCCTCATTTACGAGTGGCAGATAAATTGTGTATTTGAATAATTTTTATTTCTTAGTATTTTGCGTGGTTGGGTGAAAATTTACTATTCAGTGTTCTGATTGTTGTGTATGTTATGCAAAGTTTTTCAAACATCATTGTTTTATTTGTCTACACTACTTTAGCTGTTTGTAGCTGGTTCTTGAATAATATTTTTATGTATAGCTCTTTCCATTTCTAAAAACAATCGCTATAACCTTGTCTTTTTAGATTCATACCTCATTAAAGTGCGCTTTAAAATTACCACTTGTAATTTCATGCTGTTTATCATTTCATGACATTCAGCACACCATCTGCAACAGCTAAGGCTGATTTAGAAGATGCATGGTTTGTATCGTTAACTAATAGTATGGTGGCTCATCCAAAATAAAAAAAAAATTATAGACCTGTATTGAGGTATTTTAAAAATTAAAAGCTTGTAAATACTATACAATGTGCAACTAGACTCCACCCTAAAATGATTGCGCTTTTGTATTCTCAAAAGTGACTACCTCAAAAGCAGGCAGCAGTGTATTTTCAAATCAGCACAAGTGTAGCTATTTAGAAAGAAAACCCTGCCAATTCTGTACTCCATATTTAATAATTTGTTAAAGTTTAATTACCCAACAGTATGTGCTCTCATGAAATTAACAATTAACAGGTATATGTGCTGATTACGTGAACTGGTGACAATAAAAAAACTGGCAATTTTACAGCATGCCAGGGCTGGATTTTCCCTGCATAGTGCATATTTTTTTAGATGTAATTAATACATTTTCCTGCATAATCGGCCAGGTGATTTATGCTATTAGCCTGTGAAGTAGGCCAATGTATTATTGGCTGACGTTTACTTTAAAATTATCATCTTTAAAGACTACTTTTCCTGTGCAAGCATCCAGTTTATAATTGAGCACCTTACACGAAAACTGTATACACATACTGTATATTAACTTATTGATCTGGGAAATATGGGACAAACGGATTTTTAAACGTCTATCTTGGGGAACAAAGTTAAGTCGCGCACAGAGATCGCATGAATAAAGTGGTTCCCATGTACAACGTTGACGGAGCTGTAACATTAACTATCAATTTAAATTCACTGTAATTTGGCAATCTTTCTTGGTATGATTTAGATGCGGCACAGCAGTGTAATAATTAAATAGTTTACACTGACTGGATGTTGCTTTGTCATCCCAACTTTTAACTAGAAAACCATATTGACACTTTTGAGAAATGTTTGACACCAAGTAACCCCCTATTCCGTGAGAGCATCATGTCCTTCGTTATTGTGCTGGAAAAGTACTCGAATGTGTTATCTGCTGAAGCATGTGATCGTGTCGTATGCCAAGGGTCACGATTCCGCATCTCCGAGCTTATGACCGCGTGCGTTGCCTGGCCAACAATCGTCCTTTTTTTCTTTCACACACTGCCATTGTGGGAGAACCAATGTCTTCACATTGACATCTGTAGCACGATGCATGTGCTTGTTTCACTTGAATAGAGTGCTTGTGTGTGTTTTACTGCCATTAATTTAACACCCAGAATCAAAACCAGAAGAGACAAGGAGATGCACTCTTATTAATAATGTTCACATTCACAGTGAACGGTTTTTTTTAATTGTTTTGGAAAAAAAACTGAAGCACAAATGGAGAGCGTATAAATAATCCGAATGAATTGTAATTTTTTTTACAGTGAATGGATATACAATATGGAAATTATTGTAGAACTTACAAAGTTGGGATGAAGATAAATACAGTTTGAGCAAAACAAGTCATACATAACATGATTGCTAAACAAACAAAAAGATGGAGTGCTTCTAACAAACTGCGGTTAAAAGAAAATATAGTTTTCGATTCTTGCATATTATCTGCTTTAACATAGGTGGAAACATAGACGAAGAAATTGGGACAAAGGCAGAAGCATGACAGGATATATTCTAAGAATTAGAGACAAAACTGGGGACACGTGGACGAGAGAACAAATGCTTTTTCGTGACAATACTTTAAGAAACGTGGGCTTGGGCAAAACATTTGCTAGAAGGGATGATGGACGAGTTGACGGAATAGCAGCCAAAGCTAAGAACACGCCCGAGAGGATGACCAGAGATGGTGCGATGGGATAATCTTATGTGCAGACGAGACTTGTTCAGCTGTGGGCTGATCATGGCTGATAATGATGCTTAAAACAAACGGTTTTTTTAACATTTTATATTTTACAAATGAATGGAGATGCGCGGTTTATAGGTTAGACATTTGATGAAGTAATGGTTAAAAAGTAGTCACACAAGGCACAGTTTCCCAACAACAAATTTTCTGCAACTTAAATCATGAGGAACAAAACAAAAACTCAACGCATTCGTCAATAATTGCTTTAGAAGGAAAATATATATAAAAGGTGCCGTTTTGAGCAATGGCCCTTATACATTGCACAAACAGGCCAGGGGAATAAGAGTGGATAAGAGTTGGAGACTACACTTTAAAAAATGCTTCTTGATGAACAGTTTTTACATTGGCATATGAACAGTTACATATTAGTGGCTATTGAGCAACAGAAACATGCTTCAATAATCACAAATGTAAGACTAACAATAAAAATGTGCAGTTTCCAACTAATCCACTATCTCTGGCCTATGTTTACAGTGAGGGAAAAAAGTATTTGATCCCCTGGTGATTTTGAACGTTTACCCACTGACAAAGAAATGATCAGTCTATAATTTGAATGGTAGGTTTATTTGAACAGTGAGAGACAGCATAACAACAAAACTGAAAAACGCATGTCAAAAATGTTATAAATTGATTTGCATTTTAATGAGGGAAATAAGTATTTGACCCCCTCTCAATCAGAAAGATTTCTGGCTCCCAGGTGACTTTTATACAGGTAACGAGCTGAGATTCGGAGCACACTCTTAATGGGAGTGCTCCTAATCTCAGCTTGTTACCTGTATAAAAGACACCTATCCACAGAAGCAATCAATCAGATTCCAAACTCTCCACCATGGCCAAGACCAAAGAGCTCTCCAAGGATGTCAGGGACAAGATTGTAGACCTACACAAGGCTGGAATGGGCTACAAGACCATTGCCAAGCAGCTTGGTGAGAAGGTGACAACAGTTGGTGCGATTATTCGCAAATGGAAGAAACACAAAAGAACTGTCAATCTCCCTCGGCATGGGGCTCCATACAAGATCTCACCTCGTGGAGTTGCAATGATCATGAGAACCGTGAGGAATCAGCCCAGAACTACACGGGAGGATCTTGTCAATGATCTCAAGGCAGCTGTGACCATAGTCACCAAGAAAACAACTGGTAACACACTACGCCGTGAAGGACTGAAAACCTGCAGCGCCCGCAAGGTCCCCCTGCTCAAGAAAGCACATATACATGCCCGTCTGAAGTTTGCCAATGAACATCTGAATGATTCAGAGGACAACTGGGTGAAAGTGTTGTGGTCAGATGAGACCAAAATGGAGCTCTTTGGCATCAACTCAACTCGCTGTGTTTGGAGGAGGAGGAATGCTGCCTATGACCCCAAGAACACCATCCCCACCGTCAAACATGGAGGTGGAAACATTATGCTTTGGGGGTGTTTTTCTGCTAAGGGGACAGGACAACTTCACCGCATCAAAGGGGCGATGGACGGGGCCATGTACCGTCAAATCTTGGGTGAGAACCTCCTTCCCTCAGCCAGGGCATTGAAAATGGGTCGTGGATGGGTATTCCAGCATGACAATGACCCAAACACATGGCCAAGGCAACAAAGGAGTGGGTCAAGAAGAAGCACATGAAGGTCCTGGAGTGGCCTAGCCAGTCTCCAGACCTTAATCCCATAGAAAATCTGTGGAGGGAGCTGAAGGTTCGAGTTGCCAAACGTCAGCCTCGAAACCTTAATGACTTGGAGAAGATCTGCAAAGAGGAGTGGGACAAAATCCCTTGAGATGTGTGCAAACCTGGTGGCCAACTACAAGAAACGTCTGACCTCTGTGATTGCCAACAAGGGTTTTGCCACCAAGTACTAAGTCATGTTTTGCAGATGGGTCAAATACTTATTTCCCTCATTAAAATGCAAATCAATTTATAACATTTTCGACATGCGTTTTTCTGCATTTTGTTGTTGTTTTTCTGTCTTTCACTGTTCAAATAAACCTACCATTAAAATTATAGACTGATCATTTTCTTTGTCAGTGGGCAAACGTACAAAATCAGCAAAAAATCAAATATTTTTTTCCCTCACTGTACGTGCTACGAAGAAGGGTCAAGAGCCCGAAGCACCGTCGATTATATATTTAAATTTAAGGCAGTGTTATCGAATAATGTTTTGAGTTTGTTATTTAAACAGCACCGTAATTGCAGTATCACCAAATCACGTTTTATGAGGAATATTTACCATAACACTAATAAATGTATACGGTGCTCTCATACATACAATTAAATATTAAATATATATGAGTGACGAGCCCAAAGGGTTGAATCTGAAATAATGTATACATGTGTAGTGACGTTAAGGGTGTCACTATGGTGGTAGCGCCAGGCACTGTCATAACAGTGCTACTGTGTGTCCGAAACCTTTCTCTGGGGCCAGAGTGATTATGGCATGTGAACGGGCCCTAGGGGGCATAGTCCTGGTGACGGCCTGAGAGAGGGCAAGTCAGGACATGGTAGTCTGGGTGAACCCGAGAGGGCACGTGACCGGGACAGGGTAGTGAGGGGGGCCCGAGGGGGGCTTGAGGGACACGTGACGCTCCGTCGAGATCCTTCGGGAAAGGTCTCGAAGGGGCGTGGCCGAAAGAGGAGCGAGGCCACGCTCAGGAGCATAAAGGGGCAGTCCCGAGAGCGTTCTGGGCTCATCCGTGGAATCATCCTGGGGTCCTGCGTCTCATCGTCTCTGGGTCTTCAGGCTTTGCTCGGCATCGTGGGTCAGGCAGCATGTACGCTGACCGACCCGTTCATGTAGTTAATCCGCTACTCACATAGTTAACCGTATAGTTATCACTTCGGTGTTGAACTAGTGTACGTTTATGTAGTTAGCCCTGTTGAGGTGTTGTAATAAACATGTTGCCTCCAACTTCAGTGTGTGGCTCCGTACAACACACTACAACGAGTCAGAAGTGTTAAGAAATATTGTTAGGTGATAGCCTAGTGTAGAGATGTTAATTAGGAGGAAACTACTCACCAAGCCGTCTTCGGACAAGGAAGATGATGACGGGGTGTTTCCCCAGTCGGCTCCGGCTCATCAAGCCCCGGAGATCGGGCACGAGGAGGACCTGCCGCCGATGCAGCGGGCCGACATGGACCTCGCCGCTTCGCCGCCGCCAAGGAGGGTGCGCTGATCAAGGAATGACTGCCTCGGCGACCTTCTGACCGCTGTGGTGGCTTTGGCCGCCGTCCTGAAGAAGGAGGATGACGACGACACGCCGGAGTCGCGCCGAAAACTCTCCGCCGTCGCTGCCTCCCGCGCGCGGGAAACCGAAGGAACACGGCCCGCGCAAGCGGCCGCCATTTTGACGAGCGGGCGGGACGGGGTTCCAGCCAAATTGGACCTCCCGCCAAAAGCGCCGTCTCAAGACCGCGCTCTCAAGAAGAAGCTTCCGTTCGTCCGGGAGTTTGCGGCTGCGGGTGGCGACTGGGAAGCCTTCCGACGCCGTTTCGCCGCCGCCTGTGATCTCTCGGGATGGACGAAGAAGGAGGCGCTGCGGGCGCTTCCCACAGCACTGGATGACGACGTCTTGGTGGCTTTCGACGCCATCCCGGACGAGGACAAGTCCACGCTGTCCCAAGCCCTTGCTCATTTGGGGGCGATTTTTGCTCCTCCATCGAACAAGTGGCAGAAGTTTGCCACGCGAAGGCGGGGAGAGGTCGAGACGCCCCTTGCCTTCCGCAGCGCGCTTCCTGGCGCTGGCAAAATCGGCATACCCCGGGATGGACCAAGTGGAGAGAGACTCACTCAAGACCTCCTGTCTTCACTCAAAGTCGCGCGATGCCTGGAGGTGCACTTCAACACCCAGCGACGCGCCACCGTGGCCCTCCGAGGACGATGGAGCACCCGAGAACAGAGAAAATCTTCGAGTCTGCGCTTCCCTTCCCGGTGTAAAGGGGAGGACGGCAGACGCGAGTCATCAAGGCGGCCGGGACCAACCGGAGGGGCCCTTCCCTCGCCAGAGGGATGATCCGGTCGTCTACTTCAGGTGTGGCCTGCCGGGACACGTCTCCATGGGCTGCCGCGCTCGACAAGGGAGACCCTTCACGTTGCCGCCATCCTACGGTGGACCGTCCTTCTCTCCGCTGGGTCCTCATGCAAGTCGCGGCGCACCACACACAGCCCTCGCAGTCACTTCACGCATCGGGTTTGGAGTCGTGGGTCCTGCGTTTTTGCCAGGGTGCGTCGCGTGTTGGTCGGGTTGTTGGCCTTGGGCCGCCGTGTTATCGCCGCGGTGGCGGGATCATCCGCTGTTATCAGGAATTTCGAGGGTGTGGAGGTGCGGGTGCTTGTTGATACCGGTGCATTCGCGACCATCATTTCGGAAATGATTTTTAATTGTTTGCCGCCAAAATCGCACACCATTCGGCCCGTTAACATCCTATGTTTTGCCGCGAAAAGAACAGTCCTTGGGGATTATTGGCCAGATATCGGCTACAGTCTGCATAGGTGACATTCGGTAATGGGTCCTGTACTTGTTTAAACGTCCCTAGCCATACCCTGCCTGTTAGGGACCGATTTTCTAGGGAAAATGCCACTGAAGTTCCTTGTGGATCAAGGCTTCATTGAGTTGCCATCGGACCGCCGAATGGCGTTTCTCAATTCCGCACGGCTAATGCATCGGTCCTAGTGCTGGCCAAACTGTAAAAATTCCCCCCGGTCCACAGATGCTCATTCCCTTGCGCCTGAAAAAACAACTCGACTGGAAAACGACTACGGAAGGGATGTTGTTGGTTCCCTTCATCAAGGCTGCTCATGGTAGAACTTTATTGTATGCGCGGACTTTGGTGGCAAACGATCATGAGCCATTTATCCAGCTTTTGAACATTGGCTCGGTCACGTCTGTCATACAAGAGAGTACTCTTTTGGCTTACACGTCAGCCGCATGTCGCGAGGGGAAAAACGGGACTGTTGGAGTTGCAGCGGTTGCGGAGCAGGGTGAGGAATGTGACGAGTCATGGATTGACGCACTCTGCTCCAAAAGCCCGGATTTATCCGCGGCACAGAGGCTCGAGTTGCGTGCGGTTTTGAATGCATTTTCTGACTTTTGAGTAAATCTAAATATATTGGTTGCACGCCGCTGTTACATCACCACATCGATACGGGGAACGCCGCTCCCATTCGCCTAAACCCATACAGATTGAGTCCCAAGGAGAAAGACCGCGTGCGTCATGTGGTCGACGAGATGTTGGCCGCTGACAATTTCTCCATCAAACAGTCCATGGGGGGCACCCATTGTGCTTGTTTAAAAGCAGGACGGGAGTCTGAGGTTTTTCGTCGACTTCCGCAATCTCAACAAAGTCTCCGTGGCTGATGCGTACCCGCTCCGACAGATGGATGACTCGTTTGACGCTTTGTCGGGGGCGCGTTTCTTCTCCACCCTTGATTTACTGTTTGGATTCTGGCAGTTGCTTTTGGACGACAGCTGTAGACCTAAGACCGCATTCCGTACACCCCAAGGGTTGTTCGAGTTTAACCGGCTCCCGATGGGACTTCACTCGGCCCCTGCCATGTTCCAGAGGTTAATGGAGTTGGTATTGGCGGGACTCCAATGGGACGCTTGTCTAATTTACCTCGACGACGTCATTGTTTTCGAACGTACGTCCGAGGAACACCTGTGGAGGTTGCAGGCAGTTTTTCTCAAAATGCGGGCTGCAAAGCTAAAATTTTAACCGCAGAAATGCCATTTGCTCCAAAGGTCGGTCCGGTACCTGGGGCACATTGTCAGCGAATCCGGGATATCGACAGACCCTGATGAAACTGCGTGCATACGCACAAGGCCAACCCCCAAGTTGGTGGAGCGTGTGGTTGCGTACGGGAGTAGAGTACTGTCCCCGGTGGAGCAGCGCTACTGTGTGACGTGCCGTGAGCTGCTGGCTATACTCTTTGGTTCTTTCGGTAAAGTCACATAGAAAGAAATTAAATAAAATAATAATAGAATACGAAGTTTCGATTGCAACACAAGCAACCATCATCAGGTACAAATGAATGAGAAAACAAACATAGTAAACTTGGAAATATAATGCAATACAACACAGAGAGTCGGCCAACACAAGTCAACACCCCACCTGATTGATTACGTTCTTCCAAAGATTGCTAAATTTGAGAGAAAGACAAAACACAGACACGGAGACACACAAACACACAGAGAGAGACTCACACAGAGACAAACAGAGAGAGACTCACACAGAGACAAACAGAGAGAGACATACACATAGGCACACAGAAAGACGTCTCTGTGTCGAGGCCTTAAATAGAGAGAGAGGGGGGGGGCAGAGGGTGGAGTTGTGTGGAATTCCTGCCCATAGCAGACGGACGAGCTGGACCCTGGACTTCTAAACAAACAAGCACGGAGCTTTGTGTGGAATTCCTGCCCATAGTGGCAGGAATTCACTAAAATTAGGAAGAGTAATTCCTGCAGTCACGAAAGCTTTGAATCTAGTTTGAACCACCTCTACGGGGAGGGTTTGCCGTGCTTATTTGTTTCACACACAACTTATAATTGAGCAATCTTTGGAAGAATGTAATCAACCAGGCTATGCGTTAACCGTGTGCGAACCGACTCTGTGTTGCATTGCATTACACCAGTGTTGTCATCATGGGCTGTACAGCAGCGTCTCCGATTACCACACGTTCGAGCATGTGGTTAGTCACACATTTACCATACATTTAAACCGTACACAAAATAAAAATACTGCACTATTGTTTTGGCGGATATATTGTGACTTTGGATTACTTAAAATGGTAAATGTGTTGCACCCAACAAGACACGCACCCAACAACGCAGGTAAATGTTCAGCCCTGAATTTGTGTTTCTCATACCTCCCCGAGCAGAGGTAAAAGGGGCTTCTACTCGGGGAGGAGCTCCAAGTGAGCCCTTATAAACTATTTGTCCCACTCTACGCTGGCCACATGTCTTGGAGGTTGGAGTACCCACACTTGACCTCCAGATTGCCTGTGAATAACACGTGAATAAAAAAAAGCAAGTGACCCATGCATTACATAAGATTGCCTTAGTTGTAATTAGGAACATACACTTTAGGGATACTTGAAGCTCTGTTAAATACAACTTATTCTTTGGGTCTTTGGGTAAAGTCAATTTATTTTCTTTGAACCTATCTACGTGACTTTAACAAAAGACCCAAATATGAATTCCTGCAGTCACGAAAGCTTTAAATCAAGATTTAAATACAGCTTGATAAACCGTGGTAAAAAGTGTAAATATACTCTACTTAAAAAGCTATACATGACGTACTGAACCGTACACTGTGCCGTGCGTGGGTGTATACTCATTGTGTATTGTGAAATCGGGGTGATTAGCTTCCGTTTACAGCAATTTTCCATTTTAACATCAGCCACTGATAGATCCATAACGGTCCCGAAAAGTACACAATCCACACATAGTTTTGATCGCTCCGTCTCCGTGGTGGGTGTACTCTCGGAACGTTCCCTCTTGTGGCTGCAACTGCGTTGTTGAGTCTCGACGACCGGCCATCATCATCTGTTGATTCTATTCCATTGACGTGTCTTGCCCAAGCCCAATTACTTTATTGGCCAACATTGTTGGTGAAGTCTTGAGCCAAACAACACCAGCCAAGGACGTTAATCACCTTCTTTTCAGGAGTAAAGCATTCTGCCGATACCTGTAGTTATATTTTAACAAGAGTCAATCGCACTGTGAAGGTAGTGATGCAACCTGAAGTGTTTTTTTTAAGCTGTATCGCGTTTATAACTTCAGCACGCACCAAATGGCACTACGTTGAAATTTTACAGCTTTTAAAGTGTAATCTCAGGGTCGTGATGGGACTGTGAGCCAGACTGCTGAAATGACACTTTCAGAGAACATTTCACGAAAGAGGTTTATTGCATCCACCCAAAAGTACAGTGAGAGAAAAAAAGTATTTGATCCCCTGCTGATTTTGTACGTTTGCCCACTGACAAAGAAATGATCAGTCTATAATTTTAATGGTAGGTTTATTTGAACAGTGAGAGACAGAATAACAACAAAAAATCCAGAAAAACGCATGTCAAAAATGTTATAAATTGATATGCATTTTAATGAGGGAAATAAGTATTTGACCCCCTCTCAATCAAAGATTTTTGGCTCCCAGGCGTCTTTTATACAGGTAACGAGCTGAGATTACGAGCACACTCTTAAAGGGAGTGCTCCTAATCTCAGCTTGTTACCTGTATAAAAGACACCTGTCCACAGAAACAATCAATCAGATTCCAAACTCTCCACCATGGCCAAGACCAAAGAGCCTTCCAAGGATGCCAGGGACAAGATTGTAGACCTACACAAGGCTGGAATGGGCTACAAGACCATTGCCAAGCAGCTTGGTGAGAAGGTGACAACAGTTGGTGCGATTATTCGCAAATGGAAGAAACACAAAAGAACTGTCAATCTCCCTCGGCCTGGGGCTCCATGCAAGATCTCACCTCGTGGAGTTGCAATGATCATGAGAACGGTGAGGAATCAGCCCAAAACTACACGGGAGGATCTTGTCAATGATTAAGGCAGCTGGGACCATAGTCACCAAGAAAACAATTGGTAACACACTACGCCGTGAAGGACTGAAATCCTGCAGTGCCCGCAAGGTCCCCCTGCTCAAGAAAGCACATATACATGCCCGTCTTAAGTTTTCCAATGAACATCTGAATGATTCAGAGGACAACTGGGTGAAAGTGTTGTGGTCAGATGAGACCAAAATGGAGCTCTTTGGCATCAACTCAACTCGCCGTGTTTGGAGGAGGAGGAATGCTGCCTATGACCCCAAGAACACCATCCCCACCGTCAAACATGGAGGTGGAAACATTATGCTTTGGGGGTGTTTTTCTGCTAAGGGGATAGGACAACTTCACCGCATCAAAGGGACGATGGACAGGGCCATGTACCGTCAAATCTTGGTCGAGAACCTCCTTCCCTCAGCCAGGGCATTGAAAATGGGTCGTGGATGGCTATTCCAGCATGACAATGACCCAAAACACACGGCCAAGGCAACAAAGGAGTGGCTCAAGAAGAAGCACATGAAGGTCCTGGAGTGGCCTAGCAAGTCTCCAGACCTTAATCCCATAGAAAATCTGTGGAGGGAGCTGAAGGTTCGAGTTGCCAAACGTCAGCCTCGAAACTTGAATGACTTGGAGAAGATCTGCAAAGAGGAGTGGGACAAAATCCCTCCTGAAATGTGTGCAAACCTGGTGGCTAACTACAAGAAACGTCTGACCTCTGTGATTGCCAACAAGGGTTTTGCCACCAAGTACTAAGTCATGTTTTGCAGGGGGGTCAAATACTTATTTCCCTCATTAAAATCAATTTATAACACTTTTGACATGCGTTTTTCTGGATTTTTTTTATTGTTATTCTGTCCCTCACGGTTCAAATAAACCTACCATTAAAATTATAGACTGACCATTTCTTCGTCAGTGGGCAAACGTACAAAATCAGCAGGGGATCAAATACTTTTTCCCCTCATTGTAGCGTAATACAGCTGCAAATAACGATACAAAACTTGAGCGATAATAATGACAATATTATCCAACAATGACCTCAAGACTTTCATTTAAATGAAGGCCCTGCATTGGGATGGTTGCTATATTTCGTTAAAACAATACGCCCAAGAAAGTACTGTACTGGTATTTACGCAACTTGTGTGTACAGTCTACAGACAAAAAAACAGGAAAGTATGAGTTCGAACTATGTTACGTGTAGATAATGTATTGGACATGCCACGAGTGGGCAAGTTCATATGCCCCAAACATTCGTGTTTGAGGATGATGCATTGACACGTGTACTATTTAACACCAAGTTAGGGTCGGCTCCTGGGGAACGAGACAATTGTTATGCTGGACCAGAGACAATGCCAGTGAGCTTAATTAAACTTTACATCCACCTGGTCAATCCACTGCTGGATGAAGACCTCTCCGTGCCGATAAGATGGTTGTTGGTGGCCAGACCAAACCGAACTTCACCACGCTGGGCAGTGGCGGTTCATGTTGCACAACTTTGCTACACCGCCCTCTGCTGCACAAGCTGTGTGATTTCGCACTCCACACGGCACTCGTCTTCAGTGTAGATCCACGCACAGTTTGGGGGGGGGAAGGACAGGGTGAGTCGGACGGACAAGTGATGGTTTGCGAACACATTTTGAACGCGGTCACGCCGAGACGAGCTGCCTTTGCCTCCTCAACCAAGGCGAGGGTCAGGAACCGGATTAAAGGACTCAAATCCCTGAGCGGTTGCGTAGATGACGATGATGATAACGACGATGACCCTTGGCAACATGTTGGATCTCCCCCCCCCCCCACACACACAATGGATACGGCGCTTGGAGTCATTCACCCACCAGCGCAATTCCAGTGTAGTGCACGCACCGCACGCGCGATACATCTGTAACATCATCACCATCATCATCACCACCAACACCACCAACACCGTGCAGGCCGGCTGACGTGCGCCCACGCCAGGCCCGAACCCTCTGCAGCTGTGCGGGCTCCCGAGGGTGCGGAGTCCCCGGGACCCCTATCAGGAGTCCCCGGGACCCCTATCAGGAGTCCCCGGGACCCCTATCAGGAGTCCCCCCTCCTGGGGGAAGGGGGCGGGTGGGCGACTCCTGCGACTGGTCCGCGGCCCGAGGCGTCGCTCTTCGCTGCGACCTCGCTTCTACCCAGTCCCGGTGGGTTGGGGGGCCGCCAACCGCGGCGTTCGGGGACCCGGCGGCTCGACGAGGCCCGGACGAGGGCCCGGATGAGGCCGGGCCGCGCTCCCCGGCCCCGGCGGCTCGAGGAGGGCGTCCGGGACCACGTGCGGGGTTGTCACCAGAGGTCTGGTGACATCAGTTCGGCTTTATAGGAAGTTGTATAGATGTAATGTTAATGTTAAAACCCCACCACCACCACCACCCACCCACCCACCGAGATCTTGTGTGACGATGTGTTGAACTTTTATCACCGCTGCTGGCAACAGTCTTTGTAGACGTTCTGCGTCCATCCCGGATTTGGTGGCAACTTCCGTGTGCGATGTGCGCACTTCTTTAGGCCTCGGCGAGCAGAAAGGGAACTTTGTTTGTGTTCGGGGGCGATGGGGAGGAGGGTTACCAGTGGAGCCCAGCGGAGGACGTGGTGTGCAACAGATCACACAATGTGCACCGAATGTCCCGACGTAGATCCCGGCATAAGGAAGGAGGCGATGGCGCCAGAGCTCTTGAACTCGAGGTCGGAGTTTGACACCTTTGGAAGGGCGGGCGGGGGGGTAACAACAACAACTTGACGCATATCGTAGCAAGAGGAATACGTCTATAACTCACAGTGCCGGGAGAGAGCGAGAGAGAAAATGAATTTAGCAAAGTGCCGACTACACAGAGTGTCTTCTTGTTTCCTCTGATCGTTAAAAACAGAAAGAGTTAGAGATTCGAGAACTATCGTCGGGTGTATTGTCTTGCGCGAGCGGTGTGCTTATAGGTAACGGATCAAAGCAACGACTTTTAAATGTCACGGGGAATACTTTTTATGGGACGGGTAAGCAACTCTGCCCCAGGAGGAGCTGGCTAAGTTGGGGGGCGATTCGCCCCCCACCACCCAAACTCCTTAGAGCACGTGCACGTTATCATCTTAACGTGCACGTGGTGCTCCCGTTAGCCTAAGCACGTGCACGTTAAGATAACGAGCACGTGGTGCTGCCATTAGCCTAAGCACGTGCACGTTAAGATAACGAGCACGTGGTGCTGCCATTAGCCTAAGCACGTGCACGTTAAGATAACGAGCACGTGGTGCTGCCATTAGCCTAAGCACGTGCACGTTAAGGTAACGAGCACGTGGTGCTGCCATTAGCTTGAGCACGTGCACGTTAAGGTAACGAGCACGTGGTGCTGCCATTAGCCTAAGCACGTGCACGTTAAGGTAACGAGCACGTGGTGCTGCCATTAGCCTAAGCACGTGCACGTTATCATCTTAACGTGCACGTGGTGCTGCCATTAGCCTAAGCACGTGCACATTAGGATAACGAGCACGTGGTGCTGCCATTAGCTTGAGCACGTGCACGTTAAGATAACGAGCACGTGGTGCTGCCATTAGCCTAAGCACGTGCACGTTAAGATAACGAGCACGTGGTGCTGCCATTAGCCTAAGCACGTGCACGTTAAGGTAACGAGCACGTGGTGCTGCCATTAGCTTGAGCACGTGCACGTTATCTTAAAGGCGTTTTGTCAATCCGCCGCTGATATGAGGGCCTCCCTATTTCGTCCGGACCGTGGGGTGATTATTTGACCATTCTTGATCACGATGGTTCGTGCGGTTTGGTAAAGGGGCCGTCCATAAATGACGTCACGCATTTAGGGGAGGGGGGGTCAGACATTTGTGACGATGTGTGACGATGTGTGACAATGGGGGGGGGGGGGGGGGGAGGAGTTTGAGAAATGTGACGTTACATCAAAATGCGCAACTTTAAATAAATATAGACAACACGTTCTGCTTAATTAAATACACTTTTTAAATAAATGTCCTCTCCTACAACATCACAGTGCAGCGCCACATTAAATACGCACAATGACAATAGTTTAAAGCGATTTGAAGCATGTTTTATATATTTTTTTGGGGGGGGGGGGGGGCAGAGCTTTGTGACGTTATATTTTGAGGGGGGGGGTCTGACTTTTTGTGACGCCGTGTGACGAAGGTGGGGGGGGGGGGTCCAAAATCGCGTGACGTCATTTATGGACGGCCCCAAAGACAAGGATCATATACAATTAATGGGAGGGGGCAAAGACTTAACTATACTGTACAACGATTTATTAGGGTGCACTGCCTTCTGCTGGCCAAAGTGTGTGAATACTGCTAAACTCCCTCCCCCCACCCAGGATAACCTCACCGCGAGTCTTGAGGATTTTGATCTCAAGAGGGGTCTCTTGCTTTTGAACGGCAAATTCAATTCATGCCTATTTGGCATGTAGGAGTAAACTAGATAACGCAGAGAAAACTTGGAAGTTGTGGAAGTCCTGCCAGAAAATGGTTCCCAATGGTTATTGTTTCGGTCATAGAGAGTATTTGTGAAGTTTTTCCCCCCGCTTTGTCACAAATAAGGAGAGTTCAGCTGTCCTATAATGATTAAGCACTGATTACTAACTCGTCAATGAGCTTACTATTTACGTGCAACTTTGTATTTAATGGTGCTTCCATTAGCCTAATCACCATTTACCCCCTTGTTGAAATCGTAAAATATATTGTCAAAAAAAGGCTGCATCTCATTTAGTCATATCTTGAAATGTGGGGAGTGGTCTGTGGTGTCATACGAAACCTGTTGTTCTGGAAGAGCTCGGTTCATAACTCGCGTTTCTCTGCACCCAGAGATGTCACAGAGGCAGGAGCTGGTGAGCCGACTCAAGCAGCAGGACATGACTGGGAGGCTGTGGCCCTGGCTGGCCAAGCTTCCTCGGGCGTCCGTGCTTGTGCCGCTGTTTTTGTGGAACGGAGAGCCCCATGTGCTGCTCACTGTGCGCTCCGAGCAGGCGAGTCTCATTGACGTCGTGAATTATGGTGAAATAAAATCGATCGGTCACACGGTGCGGGCAGGCCGTCATCCATTGGTGGATTGACAACAATTATACCTGGACTGTACTTTTCCCTCTCTGCCCAGCTGCGAACAAATAAAGGAGAGGTTTGTTTCCCGGGAGGGAAGCAAGACCCGCAGGACCAGGATGAGATAGCCACAGCTTTGCGGGAGGCGCAGGAGGAGATCGGACTTGCCCCTGATCAGGTCGAGGTGGTGTGCCAGTTCGTGCCCATCATCAACTTGGTACCACACTCACTGCTTGACTTGCTTTCAGCAGGTCCTTTAAATGTAGTAAAAAAAAATGCTCACTGGTCTGTTTTTATCACAAAACAGTGTCCTATTTCTTACTTCAAGTTTACCTACATTTTCATATTTTGAAATTGATTGCTTTATATTTGAAAAATTATGGTTACAATATTTGTTAGAATTTAAAAGATGTAGCCCATTTCATTGTCCAATAGCAATGCAGAAGGCTATCGTGTAAAAATAAAAATATTTTGTCTGGAAATGACCCATAATTCTATTATGAATAATTGCTCACGAAAGCCTCGGTGTTAATTTTGCTTAAATTTGAATTTAATGTACTCCATTGCCTAAACTCTTCTGCAATTTACATAAGTTAAGAAAATGTTTGCATATGCCAGGTTTTGATCACAATAAGACATTCATAATATTGAAAAAAAAATGTCTCCTCAAAACATTTTCATAACAGAACCGGTGCACGTTGTGTTCCAGAGGGGCTTAATGGTCACCCCGGTGGTAGGATTCGTGCCATCGGACTTTGAACCGAAGCCCAACCCGGATGAAGTGAGTGCCATATTCCACATGCCGCTGGCTCACTTTTTGAGCCCCATCAACCACAGCGACCGTATGTTCACCATGCCAGGAGGCTCCACATTTAACATCCACTACTTCACCTATCAGGAAGCGAAGAGCGGTGAGGCTGAGGGTCCTTCTTATGAGATTTGGGGCCTGACTTCCATCATTTGCATCGTGGTTGCCACCATCGTCCTTGGCCGAGCGCCTGAATTCCCGGTGAATTTCGACGTTTCAAATCCCCAAGGTTTTATGGAGCAGTATCTGAATGATAGAATGATCCCCAATAAGCTTTGAGAGCATTAGCCTGATGCTGAAGCCATAATCATCTGAAAACATGAAGCTGATCATATCTTGTAAAACGGTGTACAGCAATCCCTTGCCAACCATTGTTTCGAGTATCCACGCATAATATTATTTTGACCGTTTTTTGCCAACCACGGTTTGGTTTTTCGTTTCCCGTGACCTGAAATCTTCAGCCGTGTTCAAGCATCTGCCACCGAGGGCGCTGTAATACTATAAAAATCGTACACCTGACGAATCAAGTTTAAGATCGATGATCCCATCGCAGTCCGCTTTTATTGTACCACGGCTGCATCAAGCACGTGTACCCATACTTGTCCACTTACAGTACTTGTCCACGTCGTTCAGTGTTGTGCAGCAGTCGTCAAAGCGTAGGAGCACTGTAATTTATACCTCATGAAAGTGTACCAACAATTTTTGCCCCGAAGCATGGCCCCCTAAGCGTCGAGCTGGTGGTGAAGGTGAGCGTAATGTGAAGAGGGCCAGGAAAGTGATTTGTCTTCAGAGAAAAAAAGATATTAGTCTTGCCAACCACGGTTTTGCCAACCAGGGGGGTTTTCAGGAACCTAACCACCGTGGTTCGTGAGGATTTGCAGTATATATTGTTTGAAATAGGTTGAATTGGCTCAAAGCACAAGCTCTTTAACTCTAAGCAGACCAACTCTGGATTTTACAGGCCCTTTGTTATAAGACCACCTTTTTACCCATGAAGACACCCACCCCTTCTGAAGAATTTAAGAACACTTCCCTTGTGTTTACTGTCTCTTCAAACATTTTTTTACTGATCCACGTCCATTATTTTGTATATATACACTGCATACTCAATATACAGTATATATTATAAAGTTAATAATGTACCAGTGGCAGTACTTTTTATGTAAAACATGTATACACAAAATGGAAGCGGAACAATAAAGAAACATGTAATAATACTTCTAATTGTTAAATGAGCATTGTGCATTGAATATTGTGTGAACAGTGACTTGGATAACTGTTAAAATACTTTATTAAAATATGGAATCATTTTACTTCAGTCGTTTATTTATTTTATTGTAAAAGCAAACAATCAAATGACATTCAAAATCTTTACATTCAAATACTACCCGTCATCTGGCATCTACCCCCCCCCCATCACTGACCAATCAGAATGCTTCCCAGTGTCAAGCGATCATCTATGATGCATAATTTCCCCACGACCGGCCATCTGGCGTCTGCCCTTCATTACTGACCAATCGGCATGCTCTCCAGCGTCAAGCGATCATCTATGATGCTTAATTTTCCCCAGTGTCGATCCGTAATCACCGAAGGTCACGTGGCCAACGCCGTTTAACCCTCGATTAGCCGGATTCGAATTTCCCGACAAAAATACTGGACCAATCGACGTGTTCAGCACAGGCGCGCGTGGCGGTTGGTGGAAGGGTCACGTGTGTGAAGTGGAAAATGCAATGTTTTGAGTGGATAGCTGCCCATGTGCTTGTAAAATTGTAAAGGGCCGATGTGATGATCCCCAGTGTCAGCCCTATAGTGCTTACTGGCGAATAGTGTGCTGATTGTTAGGTGTGTGTAAAGTGTGAGTTGCCTCTGGTGAGTGTTAGGTGTATGTTTGGTGAGTATCCAGTGAATGGTGAGTGTCTGATGAGGGCTGTGTGAAATGAGTGGAGAGTGATACATGTGAGTTTCTGGTGGGTGGTATCAGGTGACTGGTTAGGGTGCGGTGAGAGTGCTTGGTGATACATGATCAGCTTTATTACAAAGTACCGCTGTACGTAGTGTCGCCAGCGAACATAGTACATTATGTATGTGACACGTGTGTTAACACAGTTCGGAAAACTTAATTTTGTAATTTCCAACATAGTACAATATGAAAGGGTCCCTGCATTAGTGACATTTATCGAACATCAAAAATGCACAGCCATGCTACTGCTCAAAGGAGCATTTCTGTTCTTCAGAGTATGTCTTCTTTAACTCATGGACTTGAACAGACAGATGAGGCAGCTTGCCAGTGTTAGGCTGCCCAAGGCCGTCAGCTGCATGCCATCTGATTTTGTTGACGGTCCCTCTGTGAACAGGTATGGCTGGTCCTGCAGGCACAAGGACAAACCATTTGCAAGTACATTAATGTTGGTGTGTTATATACAGTAAAACCTTGCATTGCGAGTAACTTGGTCTGCGAGTGTTTTGCAAGACGAGCAAATTTTTTAAAATAAATATTAATTTGATAAACGAGCGAGGGTCTTAGCAATACGAGTAGCATGTATACGCTTTGTCTGCCGAACGTCACGTGATCACAACTGATAAACGAGTGCTTTGATATACGAGTGCTTTGGATTACAAACACGTTTCCGGAACGAATTATGCTCGCAATCCAAGGTTTTACTGTATACGTTATTGATCCTGAAGTGATTCAGCTGCATTTTTAAACTAAATAAATACAAATCCTTATATAAACTATGCATGTAAGGATTCGGACACAAGCTTTCCCTCGTGTACACTTGGCTATTGAACCATTTCTGTGACGTTGCATTGTAGTTGTGTCCTTGTGAAGGGCATCGAGAACAATTTGTTGGAGAAAAAAATGGTACCAGACCATGAACCCACGTGCTCATGGTCACCGCCAGGGGGCAGTCATCGTTGCGAGTTGCCACTTTTCACTTTTATGAGTCCCGAACACCTATGAGCAGTTCCAGTACTGAGTACCTTCACATGTGTTCATAATCACGACTGCCTTAGCTCACACTTGAAGGTGCAGTGTACTTAATCTCGTTGATTTAGCGCAATGTATCACCTTTGTAGGGCATTTCAGCTTTTTCCTGCTTGTTCTAAAGTCGTTGTACGTTTGCTTCTTACCCACGGGCTCCAGCTGAATAACAGGACGATAATCACAATATATTTTAGTTTGTTCCATCACACCAAATAGTACAGGTATTGTAATGCTATAGTACTTATAAGAACACGTATATATAAGCATGTAATGTACACAGAACGTGTATGTTTCATGATCAAAACGTATCGTGGTGTGTTGTGTGTGCCATGGTAAGATGGTTTAGTTTCGAACTACAGTAAACTCACCATGTTGTTCCAAACAGCAATGGCCATCTCAGCCTGCCCCTTCTCGCTGAAATGGAAGCAATCCCTGGAGAAGTAGCTCAGGTCTGGTTCATTGAGCTGTGATTGGAGGAGAGCACAGGGGTTACACAGTGCTGTCAAGAGGACATCCGTGAATAGATCGAGTGGTTTGCCCATTTGCATGATGTTCACAAGGAGTTGGTGAAAGTGAATGTGACCCTTGGGCACCAACCTCGTCCAGTGGAAGGAAGGTGTTTCGGAAGAAGGGCTGCAGAACGATGGTGAAGTCATCACGGTCGGAGTACTTGCCGCTGGCAATCAGATCGCTGGTTTTTGTCTACAAAGGCACAGTGACATCACAGTTCACCATTGCCATCTTACGTTTTTTAAGTGCACAGAAGCCAACAGATTCCGGGCCTTAACGTGCTTGGTACTCATATTCTTGGTTCTTTCGGTAAAGGCACGTAGATAGACAACAACAAAAATATTAAATAAATTGAAAATAATAAAAGCAAAAAAACACAAAAAATTAAAATAGTACCTGGTACTCCCTGTTGACGATGACCATTTCTTCTAGCTCCTTAGAATATTCTCCAGGATTTATGAAACATGGGCAAAGTAACCTGTACGATAACAAAAATATATTTCGTTGAATAGTTTTCATAATGTTTACTTAAATACAAAAATACAAATGAATACATCTTACGTTTGTTGCTACCTAAAATAAATAGTGCAATGCAGTGTATGCCATTCTTTATTTTGATAGACAGTTAAAATAAGATGATTCTTCCTGTCTGTAAATACGATGGTTGATATAATAAGAAAAAGACATGTCAGGATTATTAAAATCATCAACTACTGGCACTAGCCAGTATCGCATGATTTCTATTTCCAAAGGAAAATAAATTGGACCTCCGGTGAGGGCAGTAAACACAGGCACAGAACAGAATTATTGAATTCGCAATCATGATCGAGATCCATGTGCAGATAGCCCCTTTAGGTGTCCACTGCACATTTCGAATTCCCTATACGAATTGGAAATTCGCCAAAATAATTGGACCATTTGGAGTGGTGTTATTCAGTTTCAAATGTATGTCGTGTGGACCTCGGATTCTTGGTGCAGCCGTAAGCACTGGACACGAGTCTCCGCAGCCCTTTGATCTCCAGGATCTCCACCAAGTTCACAAACACCCGCGGCACCTGTGCACACACGCCGCTTTATACGTGACCCATGATTCTGGTGACACTGTTGCTCGATGTCACGCCACGGTAGTTGACCGTGAAATAATATTGAGAGTGTTTTTCATTTTTAAACTGCAGTTAAATGGATTGTAGTTACATTGAAGACCAAATCTTACGGTGACAAATGTTCAGTAAAAACTCGAGCAAACAAAATGTAACGTAGAATTGTATTTGTTCACTTGAATATCCCGACTTATAAGTGTGCAGATACCCGAGCCTGAACCAAATGGTGCTTGCGTTTTGTTAAGGAAACCGTGTGCACAGTAGCCGATACTGCAATAGCAACTTCCATAATTAGATTCAGCCATAATCAGTCGATTGTTGGAGGACGACGTCCAAGCCCACACCCATCTCCTTTCGGTAAATTAGTTGCTTTTCATTATCACGTTCAGTTTTCCAATACACTCTCAGCTGCCCTCATAAACAGGTCCCTGCAGGGTGGGCTGGTAGGAACATTGGAATTTTGCGCAATTTTATTTTTACACCCCAACAGCACGAGATTTCACTTCGTTAAAGTATTGAAAGGGGACGGACGGACGGACACATTAATCTATTGCAGGCTGGTACACTCAGTTTACAACTTCGTTCCTACCAGTATAATTTCTCATATATACTCTGATGTGTTTTACAGTTGTATTCTTAGCGAATTTGTACATTAACTTTTTTGTTTCTGTCATACGTATCTTGAGCCCAACTTTGCAGCCTTCTTTATTGAGGTTTCCAATCACAATTTGTTGTTATTATGATTGTATGTTTGTCAAATCTGAGACAGTTAATACTTTCTCCATTTGTCTGTGCTTTTATATTTCAATCAAATTTTTCGGGAACTATCACTTCAAATGTCGCTGTGAATAACTTTGGTGAGAGCTGATCTCCTCGGCCGACTCACCTTATGATTATATGTTTTAGTATAACTATTAAGTTATCGTAAATAGCTTTTGATCCTTTCTATTTTTTAAAAAAGAGGTCTCGGTTTGTGAGAGCTTGGATGATTAAAAAAAATAAAAGCTAGACATGGAATAGTTATTAATTAGTATTTTCCATAACCTGACACTATGTCATCAATGGTAACACATCTTTCCTAAAATCTAGATTGTCCGTTATTTTGCTCCCAACTGTTACTACAGTATATATATGCACGTGCAAGACAGCTGTAAAATACAAACATGGTAAATTTGGCTGCATTATGGAATGTGAATCTGCCGTTCCAAGGAACTTGGTGATGTACCTTTTCATACAGAATGTCCAGGGCTGCAGAGATGTGATTTACAAACTTGTCAGCTGAACTTTCTTCCTGTTGGAACAAATATTAGATTTAGGGCCACTGAAAAGTAACTTTCAATATACACCACTGTAAAATAATAACTATATTCCCAGGACATTATTGTAGAATTATAACTATGATAATTCATGTAACTTTCATTTGCACATGTTTATTGGGATTACCTTTGCATCAATTCCCCTGGAAATGTAGTTACGTTTACATTTACAGTGTCTGGAGAAGCAGTTATAAATGTCATAAATAGGAGTTGTATTGTAAAAATATGTGAAAATATATAACTATATCGCAATGAATTGCCAAATGGCAAAGGGAGTAAGCACATTGCTGTGGAGTGGAAAACCCTCGCCAAATGTTTTAGAAAGCGGACCGAATTAGGAGTGTGTGAAGTGAGCACTTTCAATCAGGCGGGCAGATAAGCTACAGCGGAACCTGGCGTGACATATTGAAATAACTCAATTGGGATTGCATATAGCAGTCACTACCCCCTGCTGGCAGACTAATGCCCACGTGCAGGCTGGTACTGAGCTGCCTTGTCCCGGCACAAGGACAGCTGCTATCAGGGCATCCTATCGGCTAAAATAAAAAATGTGCACTCTGACATGTTTTGTTCTATTATGGGCACAAATGCAAGGATCAATGATTACCTTGGCGAGGCAGTACTGACATAAGTCGTTCCCACCGATGAAGATCGTCACCAGCTTCCAGTCATTGTTGAAGTTAATTTTCTGATTTTCGGTGAAAAAAAACATCAACAGGAAGCAGCATTACACTTCACTTGCTTTGAACGCAAGCAATTAATAAATCAATTCAAGTATGATAACACGCCATAATCGGCAAAAAAGCTGAGATGCAAGTGGGGATTATGGCACTGAGAAAATTTAAATGAGTTAAACTAAACAGAAATGTTTTTAGTCTGGTCTTAAAAACACCGAATGTCACGGCTGATCTGACTTCAGGTGGCAGAGACTGTCCCAGACCATTTCCTACTGCAGCAGATGAGCGTGGATTCCGCGGTGGTACGTATGGGTGGATGGCATGGCTCAGCTAAGTTGGTTGACCAGTTGTCTTTGCTATTAAACCAAGGACCTCGGACTGTGTAGCTTTGCAGCTGCTACAGCAGAAAACACAGACACACTCACTTGGTCATTGCTCATGCGGGTCACCAGTTCTTGTGCTTGCCCAGTTAGGTTCCTGCCGTGGCAGAACGTGCAAGGATCAATGCAATGCCACGGGCGGTGAAACTATCAGCAACAGTTCCACACATACACAGCTTAAATAAGCCTTTAAATGTTATTTTCTCCACAATGAAAGCATTTTTTGTGTGAAGTATTTGATTGTGCGAATAGCTTTGAAAATCGGTATGCAGTAAGAGGGGTTTTAAAATTGGCAGCCTGCTGCTTAGGGGCCGTCCATAAATGACGTCACGCGATTTTGGACGATTTTTGACCCCCATCCCCTTCGTCACACGACGTCACAAAAAGTCAGACCCCCCCTCAAATATGACGTCACATAGCTCTGCCCCCCCCCTCCCCAAAAAATAAAACATGCTTCAAATCGCTTTAAACTATTGTCATTGTAGTGCGTATTTAATGTGGCGCTGCACTCTGATGTTGTAGGAGAAAACATTTATTAAAAAGTATATATAATTAAGTAGAACGTGTTGTCTATATTTAAAGTTGCGCATTTTGATGTGACGTCACATTTCTCAACCCCCCCCCCCCATCACAAATGTCTGACCCCCCCTCCCCCCCTAGGTGCGTGACGTCATTTATGGACGGCCCCTTATGTATGTATTTTTCACTTCTTCCACAGTGTTGGTAGCCAACCGAGCTAATCGGAGGTGTGGTGGAAGGACATCAAACTCCACCGGTCGGGCTGGCAAGTATGGTTACGAATAGTTGCTCCCACCCCAGTGACGGATTAAGCTAGTGCGGGGCCTGTAGCAAATGTTATAAAGGGGCCCTAAAAAAAACGTTAATATTAAAACACCAATTTTTTTACTTGCATGGTAAAGCAATTGTATTTGTTCATTTGCTATACAACCAGATAATACGAGAAATCGCTACCCTTAAACACCCAGTCGTTCATAAAAGTTGAAGGCAGTGTAGTACTATAGTAATAGAGCAAGTGCAGAATCACTGAACCGGAATTGATAGCTTGAAAGCATTTAGCGCGGGGCCCTTGAAAGTGCGGGGCCCGTAGCTCCACGTGTAGCTACTGTTGCTCCACGTGTAGCTACTGTTGCTCCACGTGTAGCTACCGTTGCTCCACGTGTAGCTACCGTTGCTCCACGTGTAGCTACCGTTGCTCCACGTGTAGCAACCGTTGCTCCACGTGTAGCAACCGTTGCTCCACGTGTAGCTACCGTTGCTCCACGTGTAGCTACCGTTGCTCCACGTGTAGCTACCGTTGCTCCACGTGTAGCTACCGTTGCTCCACGTGTAGCTACCGTTGCTCCACGTGTAGCTACCGTTGCTCCACGTGTAGCTACCGTTGCTCCACGTGTAGCTACCGTTGCTCCACGTGTAGCTACTGTTGCTCCTCGGGTAATCCGGCACAGCTCTCACCTCCCAAGTACGGTTGACGAATACCGTATTCTTTGGTTCTTTCGGTAAAGTCCCGTAGTTAGAAATAAAATAAAATATTTTTATTTCTAAAAATATTTTATAAAATAAACTACGTGGCTTTTTTCGGTAAAGTCACGTAAAATATTAAATTTTCTTTTTCTACCAACGTGACTTTACCGAAAGAACCAAAGAGTATGGATTCCTGCGGTCACGAAAGCTTCAAATCAAGACGTTTGATGAATCTCAATCCACGGGATAATGCAGTTTAAGCTCTAACTAATTATCGCAGGTGCAATCCCCGGTCGCGAGGTGGCGATCGCGAGGTGTGGGCGAGTCACCGTGCGCGAGCTCCCGGCACGGCGACGTTGAACCGCGCGTTCGGAGAGTCCTTGCTGCCGATGCCCTCCGAGAAGCCGTACAGGTCGGGGTTGAACTTCTTCAGGATGTCTGCGTCGCGTGACAGGACAGCGAAAGAGCGTGACAGGGCATCGTCAGGTGATGGATCTCTGGACGGGCAACGATTCAGTCTGCGCTCTCATTCCCCCGCACCTCCGATTAGCACGATTGACTACGTGCGGTGGGAAAGAAGTTCAACAACATACGCGCACACGTATAATTGAAATGTCATCTCTGGCTGTCAAAGTGCTCCATTTCAAATGGTGAGCAAGTTGTGGAAATTACATATTACTTTGGCAGGAACCACTTTAGAGATGGATAATTCAAATCGGCTTGTGTGCAGGAGCTTAATGGACTGAGTTGCAGTATTGCGAGACTAAGAGATGGTGACAGAATGGGGAGACCTTTCTTCCAGCGGCTGATCATGATTACAGCAGGGTCCAGTCTGTCCGTACGACAACCACAGCTGCATTCCTCATGAAGTGAAACTCACTTTTTTCAAACCCAGATTCAACCGCCCCCCCCCCCCGATCGGCATTGTGTATGGAACGCATCGCTAACATCCCTACTTGGCCGGATGTGGTGCAAATTATTTTGCGCGGAAAAAATCTCGGCGTTACTCACTTGCAAGAGTAGTGATCGTGCTGAGAGTTTCATCTCCTCCAACACTGTGTGAGGGATCAAATAAAAAACAATTATGAAAGATGACCGACTTTCCCCGGCAGGCATAATTCATAATCGCGGTAATGTTCAGTCGTGCGCGTTGTTCCTTTCGTGGCCCAACTCACCTCCAAGACACCCCTCTCCACTGGGTGGTAACGTTGCTAAAATAGTCAGCCCTGGCTCCATTGGCAGCCTGTGGACAATTATCACAGGGAACTGCGTTCAATCGGATGGGAGGTAGTAACCCCGTGCAGCCCAACAATGCTCACACAGACTGTAACTTGTCGAGTACATATCAGTCGCATGTTCCTTCACTCACGAGCTCTGCCAACAATGAAACGGCAGGGCCTTTGATCAACCGACGAGATTGGGTGTCATATACAAAGCGATCGTTGCTCATCACCAAAATGTGGCAGACTGAGGAATGTTGAATGACAATTTTTAAGCGTGTGATTCGCGGCACGCAATATGCGTGCTTGTGCCTTAGCATCGGGATAAAAAAATATATATACGGAAGCACTTCGGCAAACAGTCTTAAGACATCGGTTTTTCCGAATTGCCCTGAGATGCATCGAAACCTTCGACAACTCGCTGTTTGTGCCCAACTTAGAAAGTGAAGGCACGGTGTTAAAGTACAGTGCTGAAAAGTGTTGCTGACTTGCGTGGCATTTAATGATGCACGTGCACGGCTTTTTAGTTCAAAAGATGCATTTAAAATTCAGAAGGCATGCGTACAGCTGTCAGCTCAATGTGCACTCTGAGCGATTCATGACCAAATATGTTTGGAGCCGTGCCATCGGGAATTGTGCCGTCCCCTTACCGTCAGAGAGTCGCCGAGCGCCGCAATGACCTTGATGTCTGCTGGCCTCAGGGTGTGCACTGGATGAGGATTGAGGGTTGGAAGCAGAGACAGCACTCGAATCAAGAATCTCTGCCGTCACCAACCAAAATCGAAGTTGGTTTACATCCGGGCGAGCACAGGCGTTGCGTGTGATCTGCCATCTCACCAGAAGTGGGGACAGTGCTTGATGGACTTATATCGGTGCAGGAGAAATCGCTTCCCCAGTCCTGCAATGAGAGCAAAGTCATTCCTGAAGATACATTGTTTAACATGTGCATTTTTAAGTTTCAAAATAAGCCAAAGACAGACATTTTTAAGCATGATATTACCACAAAGCACAATATCTATTTGAGAAAATATATTGTGATAAAATAATATTTAAAAAATATTTGTTTTTTTTCATATATGGGGAGTTAAACGATTAGTCTTGATATCATATCTCACCTTTTTCTTGTAATTGTAGTTGCTGTTCTTGTAAGTATGTAGGTATGGTTCTTTCTGCAAAAATCAATATTCGCTGTCTATGAATTTTCAACACACTGTTGCAATAATGAAAGGCAATGACAGTGGCATTAAATGTGGAGGTATGTGGTGGTGGTGGTGTTATAGTACCTCTGTGGGACAGCGGATGGGCAGGTCAGCCACAAAGTCCTGATCGGTGGTTTTCTTTCCCACTGGCTCCAGCTGCAAACCAGCAAGTAAGGTCACACTTGCCTTAAATCATTATCTCACCATCCTTTAACATCAGCTATTCTTGTGGGTAAGGCAATGTGCTATATCTCCAACAGAGTTGACCTGAGGTTGAGACAGATCAGATGTATTTTAGGTTTGCAATGCACTTGGGCGTTGCAAGCTAAGTTCCAAATGGTGTTGTTTTGGAAGACTTTCAACCCAAACAGGTGTTATCTGATTCTTTCTGTTGATGATTTCACAACATAAGATAAGCACAACACCTATAGGTTGAGTACTACTTTGCCTTAAATAGAGGTGAGTGATTAGGTAACGGGTTTCCAATCCTTTATTGTCTCATAAACAAAGGGCATAAACAAAAAACATGTGTTAGTAACCATGAAACATCCACGTCTCACAGACACGAAAGGTAATTTCATCTATCGCACAGCCGCAGTATATTACCGGCCTTGAGGTCACAGTGCCGTACCATGTTATTCCAGAGGGCCTTGGCAGACAGAGCATGGGCCTTCTCACCAAAGTGGAAGCAGTCCGGAGAGAAGAACGAAGGGTCTGGTTTCCCTAGCTGCACACCAGCAAGACGTGTGCAGAACAAAGAGGGCAACAGCACGAACCTGGGTCACCCTCTCCCTGCATGCTGTTCACCACCTTCGCAGGCGCGTGATGAAACAACCCCAGCATTGATTTGCCGTTTTTTTTGTTGTTGTCGCGATTCGGGGGCAAGGATTACATCTTGTGTATCGGTTTATACCAACTCGTATTGTTTCTCGGTCTTTTGTTTAATTTGTAAAAGATTTGTTTGCTCAGTTAACCGAAACGGAACGCTAGCACATTATTTACATCAATCGTACAAAATGTGAATCTCACTCATGTTTCGATGCATGTGTTGTAAGCGTAAGATTTAATATTAATATGACGAATGCATGCCTTCATACATGCCTATGACAAAACATCTGTTGCAATGTAATATAACTTATTTAGATTATGGACACATAGAGGTATATTTTGTTGTCTGTGACCGAATAACATTGCCATTGGAAGGCGTGTGCTGTGCAGGTGGGCGATGTGTAATGGTTATCAAACTCTGCTACAAACTCGAAAACCCGAGTTCAATTCCCGGCCATGATTAACATCAATGATCAAATTTCCCAACCGGTCCTGAGTATCCCTTTGGTTGATTCAGCCTTGCATTAGTAGCTGGCGTGGCGTGATCAACGTCAGCACCGCGGAGAGCAAAGTCTTATGGGCACGGTACTAGCCGCACCATCTTCCCGTGTGCTCTTCGAGCCTTCACAGGCGTTCGCTCGCGGCACTTGCCCCCCCCCGACAGGGAGGAGCACATATGTCATTGCACTGTGCTGGTGTACTGAGCTGACCGAATCGAGGGGCATGGTGAGGTTGCGCAGGAAGGGCTGCAGCACCACCGTGAAGTCATCCCTCGTGTCGTAGCGCCCGCTCTCTATCAGATCCTGCTGTCGTTGCTGCATGAGGAAGACAGCACATGCCAGCAGCTTGTCATGATCATCATCATCATCGCCATTCTTGTTACTAATCATAATCATCATTGTTGTTGCCTTCAACATCATCATCTTATTTCATGAGCAAGAAAGTACATCTATGAACGCGCGAGTCTTATAACCGAGGTTATTACGAGTGCCACAATTCAAAACACAGGTTTTCGTATAGATTTATTAGGTTACGAATTTAACTATGTCTAGCGATAGTCCAGTATTTAAATCTCTTTGCGCATTGGGACGAAGTTGGATCGTGACTTTAACGAGTCAGTTGCATATCGTCAAAAAAAAACTGGCTCCAACGCCACTTAACCCCAGAGAATTGCACAGCTGCCGGTAACGGAGATATCAGCGGGCATTTGTTTTCTCCAACTATCACACAATACGACAAACGTTCGTCCACATGTGGATTGAGCCGAATGTGTGCACAATATTTAACCAGCGGGAGGCTGTCATTGTGTAAGCTGGAAAACTGTTGCCACCGTTGTGTCCAGCAAACTATTGGTTTAATGCTCGCATTGAGAAAAAAAAAACATTGGAAAAATGTTTCTATTTGCATTGAGCGGTACATTATTTTTTTTGTGTGCAGCTTAGCATTTCTGCTGTGTGAGGATTTAGCGGACGTGTGCGTTTTTTTTATCATTTGACTTGTGCGCCAACTTGAGCGCTGACATATGTGTTCATGAATGTGTTTGCCGTGGATTTTGGAGACTCCGCAGCAGTACCTGGTATGCCCGGTTGAGTGTGATGAGGTAGTCAAGCTCGCTGGAGCCCTCGGAGAGATCCACCACGCAATCACACAGCTCCCTGCGGGGACACATGCACCCTGAGCCTCGCTTGGGAGTCGCGGCGCCGTGCAGCAAGAACAAATGCTCCAACCGCAAGCCCTCTTTGCGGAACTTTGAAGCTCTTATTACAATTGTCGTCATAAACAAACGTTCAAGGGTGGTTCAAACGGTCGCTGAGCAGCACACATTTCTGTTGGCGGTCTTGAGCAAGTTGTGAAAAATTCCACATTCTTCAAGCATCGTCTCCCTGTATGAAGAACGCAGTAAAACGCGTTGGGGGTTTGATTTGGTTCTTGTCTGCCATGCATCAATGGTGTCTCCCCACGCACCTGAGGATGATTCGGGGGCAATCGTTGCCATTGTCATTATATAGCCCTCGCAGGGGCTCAATGTACAGCATCTCCATGAGGTTCACGAATGCCCGGGGCACCTGCAGCACACACACAGTGAAATATTTCCATGCTGCCCTACACTTCTGGACGTTGGACATGTAACATGGCGACGGCTTAGAGAGGCCATCATCCAGCAGCGGATTAATCATGCAGTGTTCTTCATTGCAGGCCCTGCGGGGGCACTGGCGGACCCCTGGTGGCCTTTAGTGTGACCCCTGACGTGCAGCCGCTGAAAATACACAAATCGTGAAAACAACCCCTTGTAGGCGGTGGGGCGGCCCTCACACCGATGTCTTATCAGCGGGAAGTGGACCCCTCTCTGAAAATTAGCGACGAACGCCGTGGGCATGTGTACGTCGCCCACCCTAATAATTATTACTGTGGGTGTAATGAGCACAGGGAGACTACATGCTGTCTGCTTCCCAGTGGACGCTTAGGATCACCCGACGTCATTCGCAAGACGAGACCATTGTGTGCCAGCATCAGAGTCTGAATGTTCAGAGTAAAAAATTTACCCACAAATGACTCAATTTGGAATATGCATATAGCATTAATCGCCCCTCTACTGGCAGAATCACCCCCCAGGTTACTCTTGCAATTGAGATTAACGTTGACTCTTGGTTCTCACCCAGATAAATAAAAATAAACTTAAATCTTAACGATGGGGTGCCAGTGTGAGCTCCGTACCTCTGCATGCAGGATGTCGAGGGCTTCGCTGATGTACGTTATGTAGTTGTCGGCGGAGTGGTAGGGCTGTTGACATCCACACAATTTAGATGTCCAGATCAGTGTCACGTTTTAAATGTAAACATGCGATTTTTGTGTTTAGATTGGTCCACGTGTTTTCGTGTAACTGGGGCAAACCTTGTTTGAGCAGTATCCGCAGAGGTCATTTCCACCAATGAACAATGTGATGATCTTCCAGTCATTATTGAAATCTATTCTCTGCAAAAAAAAAAAACAAGAGTACAATTATAAACTGCCAACTTAAGCATGTAATGTTCTATGGCCAGTTTTAAATTACTTCAATGTTACAGTAGTTGCATGTGGAGCCATTATTAATGGATACACAGTCGTTTCTATTCGGCAAAAGGCAAGGTCACTGTCAGCATTGTGTGCTCCGTTTCATACCTTATCGTTTTTCATGATGTCCACAAGCTTACGGATCTGCTTTGGCATATCGCTGCAAAAATAATGAACACAAGCAATTAATGGTTTTAACACTTTTATCTCTATATACCCTATTTGTATGGAAATATGTAAAGTATAACAAGCAAATCATTTTCAACGAATGTACCTAAGAACATGTAGATAATTTTACATGTGCCTCATCTACCAACCATTTTTAAGTAGTGGTAGACTCTTGCCATGATTTGGGATATGTCATTTAAGTGCTGTTCAATTACACGCAAATTGTTATTTTTATTAAATGATTGTACTCTGTTGTATTTTATTGCTTTTATCATTTTGTTAACTCAATTCACTCTCACAAATGAGACGATCCTGGTCTCTTGAGTTCTCAAATGGTTATACAGCACATAGAACCTTAAACAGTTAGACCTCGTCAAGGAGAGGCCATGGTAAGGAGCTGCCTACTCTGCTTTTGCGCCCGGGACACCCTGGTTGAGGAAGGATTGCGGGTGTTGCTCATCGCCGATGCCCGTGGAGAAACCCGTCAGGTTCGTGTTAAAGTAACGCAGGATGTCTTGGGAAGAGAGCAAATTAAAACGACATCGATTACAGGGATAAAACAGTAACAGTATTTTTTTTATCAGAAAGGTATACTGGAAGCATCAATTTTCAACGCATAAGCGAATACCATGAAAAGTGTATCATAAAAAAAAACAATGTCAAAACTGAGCCATCGTGCTTACGTACTCGGAAGGGTTGTCACTTTGGAAATGTCATCTTTTCCACCAACGCTGCGAACAAAATTACAATCACCGACATTGTTGCGTGCAAAAATATGTGCTCCAACTATAAATCGCGCCGAGTGTCGATGATCTGCGCGGGCGGTGCTGCTCATTGCTCATCGTCGTCACGTGGTGGTGCGTCGTGGGTGTGCATCCATGTATTTGGAGATGACCCTGCCCTACCTCCAGGTGAGCCCCCGGTACTGAATGATCACCTCCAGCAGGTTGTCAGCCCCTGCCCCATTGCCAGCCTGGAAAACACACGCTCGGTTAGCAGCGCAAGAGCATTTTACATGCCTCCGTAAAAACGCATGTCATGTTTTAACGGTGCACCTATGGGACTTGTGGTCGGATGACGTCATCACGCTTCAGAATCAGAACATTTATTCTGGAGGAATTCGATGAGCTGTAAAGTGTTTTTCACAGATGTCCAGTTGGGGCGGGTCAAAACGTTACAACAACGAAAAATACAAAAATACTATAGGGAATGCAAAGTATAGTTAAGGTAAACAAATCGCTTAATAAAAATATATACAAATAAAACGAAACTCTTTTTCATCTTACCAGGTAGAATCCACTGAGTTATTCACTTATATATATATCTTTTTTTAGAAGCGACCTGACCACAAATGATAGCTCAGCAAAGTGGCTTGTTATTCACGATAAAAAGCTGTCCGCCCATCAGCTTCAGACTCCGGCAGTCATACAAGGGGTGGACATGAAGCTTTTGTTTAAAGGGTTCATCTTTGAACTCACCGTCAGAGAGTCTCCAACGGCCCCGATGACCTTGATGTCAGCCGGTCTGAGTTCGTGAACTGTGTGGCGAGGAAGGTATTGTAAAATTATTCAATGCAAATAGCTTAAAATGGAGCACATCTTGCTCGCTCCCTTTGCCATCTGGTTGATTGTATATTCAAATAGGAAATCATTGGATACCTGCACTGGTAATAAGCTCCGGTGCCGATGCACGTGGCATTGGAAACGTTCCTCGTGTGTGGCATTTAGGTGGCATTTCGTAAGTGCTCTTACTACCTGATTTCGGAACGCTTGCGGAAGGAGATGTATCCTTGCAATTGATTTCACTTCCATAGTTCGGCTGCAAGTAAGAATTAACACAAGAGTACATTTAACATGTATGCGTTACTGCAATGCACGTTCACACATCCAGAATACTAAAAGCCAACGTGTGTGTAAGCGATGGTTTGTGGGGGTATGCGGGGTGGGGGGGGGGCACCTTGGGGGGCGAGGTGGGCTCAGGGGGGGGCGGGGGGATGGAAGGCACTGCGGGGTAACTGTAGTTGCTGTTCTTGTACGTTCGCAGATATGGTTGTGCCTACAGGGTAGGGGGGGGGGGATAGGAGAGTGTAACGTATTATGGCACGACATCTGGGTGCAAAGCAAATATACGTAGGCAAAAAAAAACAAGTTTTGGGTTTTCAAATAATCTAATTTAATTTAGCTCAATGTGCGCGTTACAATAATAATGCAGCTTTTTTTAACGTGGAATTGTGTTGTGTAGTCGCATCGTACCGCACTGGGGCAATTAATCGTGATGTTGGCCGCGAAGTCTTGAAAAGTGCTTTTATTTCCAACTGGTTCGAGCTGAAAGAGAGAAGATGCACACACCGCTTTCACATAGGATACAGACCAATAAATCAGAATCAGAGTTTCCAAGCGATGACCAGGATAACCCGTGACACAGCCACAAGACTGCTGTCAGCGATGTTGTTTGTGCATTTCTCACACTCAAAAAAAAAACCTCACCATGGCGTTCCACAGTGCCTTGGCAGACATGGCGTGCGCCTTCTCTGAGAAGTGAAAGCAGTCCGGTGCAAAGTAGGTTTCGTCCGCAAGTCCTCCCTGAACAACAAGCGAGGGAGGTGCAAGTGACCGCTGTGTCGTGCAGGCTGAATTCCATTTTCCAATCACTGAACTATGCAATGAAGTTGCTGCTTCGGTAAAACGTACAACGTAAACAGTTAACATTTCTCACAATGTAGCGGTTTACACGTTTCCTTCAGGACACGTGAGCCACATCCTTTGGGCTACGTGTCGTTGAAGCGTGAGCGATGATGGAAAGGACTCGCACTCACAGTCCTGACCACAACCGTCTTGCAGTGTTTAAAGTGCCGCCGCTTTAAAGTGCCACCGCTTGCTGAAAGGCCTACCTCTGTGACTGGCATGGTGACGTCGTGAAAAAAAGGTTGCAGCACGACTGTGAAGTCCTCCATTGTGTCGTAGCGCCGTGTAGCCACCAGCTGCTTGTTGTAGTCCTGTACACGGAAGAGATGGCACACACGAGGTCAAGCGAGGCACTTGGCAACACAGTGGTCGAGCACTGAGCTGGCACCGCTAACATCCTGGGTTCGAATCCAGACAGGAGCTTGTGATTGAAGTGAATTCTCAATGTGTACGTAGATGATGGTCTCAGCTTAGTCACCGATAACTGCGCAAAACAAAAAACTCCATGAATGGACATTTGGTTCTGCACTTAATTTGGTTAAAATCCAGCAGGAAGAATGGCATATATTTATTTGACCCTCATGTGATGAAGATTACTCCTACTGTTTTGAATGGATCTCAGATGTAGTTATTTGACGAAAGGTTGTACTGGGGAGAGCACAACTGGGAAAAATATTTCTTGAAAGTTAAACAATATATAACAAACGGCAATGCCACGGCACTTGGTGAAACTTCGATTTCATTGTCCAGACATCTCGATTCATTCGTTATCATCAGCAATTAAGGCCATGGGAATGTAGTTTTCGTTGAGTTTTGTAAATCCTTTGAACAATAAAAAGCAAAGCCTAGTTCATCATGTACTTAGCTGGGAGTCTCTGAGGCCCTCTCGGAGAAATATGCATACCTGGTAAGCCCTGTTTGCTTTGGTCACCACTGCCAAGTCATCTGGGTTTGTGGGGTCCACGATGCATCCACACAGAATGCTGAGGAATGAAGATGCTCCCTGTTAATCAGTGGCAACTGATGCAATGATTACTTATCACTAGTCAACAACTCTCAATATAAATATATTTCAATTAAATCGTTACAAAGCACTTCTTTCATTCCCGTAAAACATAATGTTGTGTTACAGCCTATATTCGACGAGTGATCACTTTAAAATTAGAAGTAAATCTTGACTTAAAACTTTCGTGACTGCAGGAATTCATATTCTATGGTTATTTCGGTAAAGTCACGTAGGTAGAAAAAATAATAACAATAAAAAATAAAGTGAATGAAAATATCACGACGTTTCGATCACAACACAAGCGATCCTCATCAGGAGAAAAGATGACGATCGCTTGTGTTGTGATCGAAACGTCATGATATTTTCATTCACTTTATTATTTTATTGTTATAATTTTTTTCTATCTACGTGACTTTACCGAAAAGAACCATAGAATATTAGAAGTAATCATCACACATACTCTTTGGTTCTTTCGGTAAAGTCACGTAGGCATAAAATAAAATGAATTAAATCACGACGTTTCGGGTGCAACACAAGCGTCCGTCATCAGGTGGGACAACCACAGCAAGAAACAATTGCTGACGTGGGCAAAAGGGCTGCTGTGACAAGAGGCTCTATAAGGTAAGAGAGGGGGGAGACCTCATGAGCTGTTTGGGGCACTTGTTCTCGTCCTGGTGGAGTTTCCGTAGCGGCTCGATGTACAGAATCTCCACCAAGTTGACAAAGGCCCTTGGTACCTGAACGAGCAGGGAAAGTGCACTCAAAGGGGATGTCTTTTTTTTTTACGGAGCGTGGATGAAAAACACTGATGTCAATTTAAACTGTAATGATGTGCCCAGGTAAAGTGCATCGATACCTCTTTGTGGAGCATATCCAACGCAGTCTGTATGTGGTTAATGTAGCGTTCGGGCGAGTGCTTTATCTGGAGGGTGAATAACGTCGACATCACAGTGGAGGGAATTAATATGGTTTGCAAGTAAGCATGTAAATAGCACCTTGAACTTGAGTTTAACCTCTTTGCTGCCATGTCCCATACTCCTAATTTTGAACATCTTTTAAAAATGGGGAATGCAGCGTGGTGTTTTCAGGGCCATGGTGTATGGAGGAGGGTCATGGTGTGTGTAGGGGCATGGTGTGTGTAGGGGCATGGTGTATGGAGGAGGGTCATGGTGTGTGTAGGGGCATGGTGTGTGTAGGGGCATGGTGTGTGTAGGGGCATGGTGTGTGTAGGGGCATGGTGTGTGTAGGGGCATGGTGTGTGTAGGGGCATGGTGTGTGCAGGGGCATGGTGTGTGTATGGTCATGGTGTGTGTAGGGTCATGGTGTGTGTAGGGGCATGGTGTGTGTAGGGTCGTGGTGTGTGCAGGGTCATGGTGTGTGTAGGGTCATGGTGTGTGTAGGGTCATGGTGTGTGTAGGGTCATGGTGTGTGTAGGAGTATGGTGTGTGTAGGGGCATGGTGTGTGTAGGGTCATGGTGTGTGTAGGGGCATGGTGTGTGTAGGGTCATGGTGTGTGCAGGGTCATGGTGTGTGTAGGGTCATGGTGTGTGTAGGGGCATGGTGTGTGTAGGGTCATGGTGTGTGTATGGTCATGGTGTGTGTATGGCCATGTGTGTGTGCACGGTCATGGTGTGTGTAGGGGCATGGTGTGTGTAGGAGTATGGTGTGTGTAGGGGCATGGTGTGTGCAGGGTCATGGTGTGTGTAGGGTCATGGTGTGTGTAGGAGCATGGTGTGTGCAGGGTCATGGTGTGTGCAGGGTCATGGTGTGTGTATGGCCATGGTGTGTGCACGGTCATGGTGTGTGTAGGGGCATGGTGTGTGTAGGAGTATGGTGTGTGTAGGGGCATGGTGTGTGCAGGGTCATGGTGTGTGCAGGGTCATGGTGTGTAGGAGTATGGTGTGTGTAGGGGCATGGTGTGTGTATGTCCATGGTGTGTGTATGGTCATGGTGTGTGTATGGCCATGTGTGTGTGTAGGGGCATGGTGTGTGTAGGGTCGTGGTATGTGCAGGGTCATGGTGTGTGTAGGGGCATGGTGTGTGCAGGGTCATGGTGTGTGTAGGGGCATGGTGTGTGTAGGAGTATGGTATATGTAGGGGCATGGTGTGTGTAGGGTCATGGTGTGTGTAGGGGCATGGTGTGTGTAGGAGTATGGTGTGTGTAGGGGCATGGTGTGTGTAGGGGCATGGTGTGTGTAGGGGCATGGTGTGTGTAGGGGCATGGTGTGTGTAGGGGCATGGTGTGTGTAGGAGTATGGTGTGTGTAGGGGCATGGTGTGTGTAGGGGCATGGTGTGTGTAGGGGCATGGTGTGTGTAGGAGTATGGTGTATGTAGGGGCATGGTGTGTGTAGGGGCATGGTGTGTGTAGGGGCATGGTGTGTGTAGGGGCATGGTGTGTGTAGGAGTATGGTGTGTGTAGGGGCATGGTGTGTGTAGGGGCATGGTGTGTGTAGGAGTATGGTGTATGTAGGGGCATGGGGTGTGCATGGTCATGGTGTGTAGGGGCATGGTGTGTTTAGGGGCATGGTGTGTGTAGGGGCATGGTGTGTGTAGGGTCATGGTGTGTGTAGGGGCATGGTGTGTGTAGGGGCATGGTGTGTGTAGGGTCATGGTGTGTGTAGGGGCATGGTGTATGTAGGGGCATGGTGTGTGCATGGTCATAGTGTGTAGGGGCATGGTGTGTGTAGGGTCATAGTGTATGTAGGGGCATGGTGTGTGTGTGTATGTCCATGGTGTGTGTATGGTCATGGTGTGTGTATGGCCATGTGTGTGTGCAGGGGCATGGTGTGTGTAGGGGCATGGTGTGTAGGGGCATGGTGTGTGTAGGGGCATGGTGTGTGTAGGGGCATGGTGTGTGTAGGGGCATGGTGTGTGCAGGGTCATGGTGTGTGTAGGGTCATGGTGTGTGTAGGGGCATGGTGTGTGTAGGGGCATGGTGTGTGTATGGCCATGTGTGTGTGTAGGGGCATGGTGTGTGTAGGGGCATGGCGTGTGTAGGGTCGTGGTGTGTGTAGGGGCATGGTGTGTGCAGGGTAATGGTGTGTGTAGGGGCATGGTGTGTGTAGGGGCATGGTGTGTGCAGGGTCATGGTGTGTGTAGGGGCATGGTGTGTGTAGGGGCATGGTGTGTGTAGGGGCATGGTGTGTGTAGGGGCATGGTGTGTGTATGGCCGTGGTGTGTGTAGGGTCGTGGTGTGTGCAGGGTCATGGTGTGTGTAGGGGCATGGTGTGTGTAGGGTCATGGTGTGTGTAGGGGCATGGTGTGTGTAGGGTCATGGTGTGTGCAGGGTCATGGTGTGTGTAGGGGCATGGTGTGTGCAGGGTCATGTGTGTGTATGGCCATGGTATGTGCAGGGTCATGTGTGTGTATGGCCATGGTGAATGGATAATGGTGTGTGCAGGGTCATGGTGTGTGCAGGGTCATGGTGTGTGAGGGTCATGGTGTGTGTATGATCATGGTGTGTGTAGGGGCATGGTGAATGGATAATGGTATGTTCAGGGTCATGGGGTGTGTCGAGTAATGTGTGTACAGAATTGTGCGCACCTGGTCTTCACAGTAGCTGCACACATCATTTGCTCCGATGAAGAGAGTGATGAGCTTCCAGTCATCTTCAAAATTTATCTCCTGAAAGTGTTTCAAAATCCACGTATACATTAAATGTATTTTGCAGAACATAATAGGAAATACATTAGTGTGAAAAACACATTTTTAAAATTGCATGTAAGGATATGTTTTTATGATCTTACCACGGTAGATTTCATTACTTCGATAAGTTTCTCCACTTGAGATGGGATATCCCTGTGGGTGGGCAATGGAAACAAGCACCATTCACTTTACATCAATCACCACAGTCATCATGATGTGAGGGCATTGGTGCGTACTATCTGTTATGACATAGGGATCAAAAACACGGATATCAATTAAGTAAATGGAACAATGGCTGACAATTGTGAAGATAATCGTGGAGACGCATGCTTGGAATTACATTGCGAGATAGGAAGAGAAACACATGGTTAAGAGTGCATATGCAAGTTAGAGACATCATCCTGACTTTTGCAAAAAATAAGTGGACTTGGGCAGAACGTATCGTTATAACAACGGAGTGGCAGGCAAATGAAGAGAGGCGCCTACCGACAAGGGGGAGGAATTGCTTCACATCAGGCGAATTATATCGCATGATCGTGAGAGATGGCGACGGCTTTGGGGGAGGCTTTTATCCAGCGGTGGATCGATGATGGCGGATGACGACGATGGTGCTTGGCGAGTGAGCTGAGTGGAGAGGGAATGAATGCGTGAGGGGTTTCTCTTACGCGGCGATGGCGCCCGGCACTGCCTGGTTGAGGAACCTCTGACCATTCCCAACGCCACTGGAAAACCCCTTCAGGTTGGGGTTGAAGACGCGCAGGATATCTGAGGATGGACACACAGTTGTTCATCGCCGTTCATTCACTCGATTTGCGGCGCTGGGATTTAATTGGAGTGCTTAACGTTTTTTTTACTTCATACAATGACCTCACAATTGGTCACGTTTGCATTGCGGATGAGTGAAATCTGCCCTTACTTGGGAGCGTAGTGACATTGCCGATGTTTTCATCGCCTCCGATACTACAGGTGGGAGAAAACAAAAACGCACATTCAGCGAAGGGGCGCAGCGTGGTTTTATTGAAATTTAACGGAAGCAAGGGTTAATATTTTGCGGTGGCGACATGCAGAGAGACCTCCATGCCAGCCCTCTGTATGTTTGTAGCACATCGAGCACGTCTCCTGGCACCGAGCCAGCGCCGTTCGCAGCCTGGCAGACAACGCATTACGTGCACATCACACGCATCGCAACGACACGTGAGTCACATGACCTATGGCTCACCCCTCCAGACCCTGCCCGCCTTTTTATTTTATATTTCGCAGGGACAAGTGCTGTTGCGAGCAACCTACGATGGCCCCGGCCCGGTCAGGACGGCCAGGATTCCGCAAAGGACATAGCCTACTTGTCACCCAGGCAACCAGGGGGCACAAACAATAGAAATATTTCTTGACATATCAACTCGAGCAACAATGACAGCAACCACACCTGGCCACCGTTGCCTCCCAAGTATGCTGGTGTTTACACATTGTGTCAGTAATAATTTAATGGCGAGTTGAGCTGTGGGAGGCACGGTTCAGGTCCCGATAGTATTTGCCACTGGTGGGTGCGGCACAATTGCCGCATGCTCCTGTTTTGGACACACAAAACGTGGAGCAAGAACCTTTATAGGTTTGGTATGAGAAGCACAAATCGATTAACCAGTTTGAAAGCACAGATACCACTGATTTTAGAGGTTGACTGATAGTGACTACTGACATTGAATTATTGCCTGTAGAACCGTTTTTACGCTTTGCTATCTTTCCTAATAGTATTTGTATTTTAGGCAAGAGTGTGCGGCATGCTAAATTAGCCTTGTCATAATTAAATGTTGTTTTATTTAACTAAGCATAATTTATGAATGCTGAGATAATTGCACCAGGGGTTGTTATGTTGGGAGACCAGGTCCCACCATAGTCTTGTGGAATTTCTACAACTGGCCCAAGGACACCAATGGAAGATGCACGCCATGCCAAGCTCATTTTGAGCGGGAGAGATTGCTGCCTCTCAAAAAATGTAATAGGGCAATACGTTGGGGGGGGGGGGGGGTTCATCTGCAAGGTGCAAATGCTTTCAGGTTTGATTAAAAAATAAATGTGTGCTCAGAGGCGTGTTCGAGGAGAGGCGTCGAGAAGTGTCGCCATCACTCGCAGCGCGTCCCATACCGTGAGTGAGTCGCCAAGAGCCGCCACCACTTTAATGTCGGCGGGGCGCAGTTTGTGCACTGCGGAAGGGAGGTGACCGACAGTTATTGTTCAACAGCTGCATTTGCACTTAATCTAATCTGATAGGGCAATATTGCTGTTTTTTTCTCAGAAACCATGCCCCGCCCGGTTCAAATCTTATCATTGTCACCTTGGCTAGAGGCTGAACTCCAAGGGATCAGAGCCGTGAACTGTGGTTGCCCTGATCAGACCATAATCTAATATTACCTATCACTCCCGTCACAGATGTCAACGTTTAATAACGTGTAGTTCAATTCCATTTGAAAAGTGCACCTGACCAGCTATGGACATATTTAACGTTTCGTCACTTTGATAAATAAACAGAACTCTCAGGAGTAATAAAATAAAATTTGCTAAGAGAAAACCTAATTATTGTTACGTGAGACCAGGGCTGCCCACAACCTCAGCCATTGGGGCCAAATGCAGCCCACCAACTCATTGAATCCAACCCACGTGTTCACTCAGATCGATACAAACTAAAATGCCCACCGTGTGTTTTTTTTTTAAGTTGTATGATGGCTAATATTTTGGTATCCCCAAAAAAAGTAGGTAACAGGCTCCAGAGGATATCTCCCGTGGACAAATTCTTGGAGCTTGATGGAAGAGGGTCACATCACAAGACCATGAGGATTGGGAACGGCTAGGGGAGGCCTTCATCCAGCAGTGTATAGATTATAGCTGGTGTCTGCGTATTGACGGTGAACTCGTGGTGTGTGTGGTTCTCCGTGAAACTAACGTACCTGATGTGGGAACGGAGTTCGAGGGGGCGAGATCCGTGCATGAGACGACACTCCCCCACACCTGCGACGTTGACAATCGTGGCATCAGTTTCAGGCAACCCACAGAGATGCGCAATCGTGATAAAAATAAGAAATATATATAAAAAAAACTTTTTTAAACACGCTTTAATTAAATGTACTAGTAATGGAAGAACTCCACGACTCTAGGAAGTGTCCCCGAAGGTTTCCATAACGTAAGGGACCACAGTCAATTACAGCCAACGTCAGTTGACCGTGGGCAATTAGACCCAAACCGAAACATAACATATAAAAAAAATATTGTTTAAAAATATGTTTTTATTTTTTTATGATTGAATATAGTATTGTCATCAGTATGACATAAATTTACCAAGTTTGCAGTCGAAACCACATTGGGAAGTGGGTTAAAATTGAGTTACACGATTTGAGGATACAACAACAACAGACAGAGTGAGTTAAATAAAGCGTGTAATAATAATAATAAAAACCTGTTCGCTGTCATATGCACTTTCATTGCTAGCTGTGCGTCGCATTGCCCCCCCCCCCGCGACTCTGTGTGTGTGTCAAGTTCTGCCGTCCTTTGAGAGCCGCACGTAACTGATAAGCGGGGTGGACGGCTTGGCATTTGAAGCGTCTCTTATCGCCTCTCACGGCCAGGTGTGTGTACAAACAAAGACACACATTCACCCCAAAATCCCGAAACAGACTGTTGGGGCAAGTGCTGCTAGCGATTAGCACCGACTAAGGCCGGCACGGCACACCAAGGCGGTGGGTGGCCAGCACCGCGCCCGGCCGCCTTTGTTTTCCCGAGTGGCGAAGTTTACACAGCACCAGGTACTGCACTCCTTTGAGGCTGAGTCTACCTAGAGGAGGCCTCGGTGGCCTCAGACACCTCCTCATGCCCCCCCACCCACCCGTTCATGCAATTTAGTCTTGAAAAATCGGTAGCGATTGATGTAGTTTAACACGTAGGCTTTCGCGACCAATATCATCCATAATAGAGGTTTTTTGGGGTTAGATCGCGTTAATGATGTACTTATTCAATTTGAACTTATATACGTATTGGTGTGACTTGCTTACCTTTCCTATACTTTGAACTTTCATAGGTTTTTTTTAACTGTTTGTTGAAACTTTCTGACACGCCCCTCCAGGATAATAAAGAAAGATTCTCAAATAAAAAAAATAAAGGTTCTGTACGTGCGTTTGACCGCGGGTTTGGGGTGTGTTGGGGGAATATCCACGCCGGGAGCCCAAGCGTTATGTGAAGTAAAAAAAAGAGTATCTCAATACAACACTGTATATGTGAACAATGAAAATAAACTAGTCACCTTATGATGGACGCTTGTGTTGCGCCCAAAACGTCGTGATTTATTTTTTTATTTTATACCTACGTGACTTTACCGAAAGAACCAAAGAGTATGGATTCCTGCAGTCACGAAAGCTTCAAATCAAGATTAGTCAGCTGATTGTGTAAGTCAGCGTTTATTAAAAATGTTGGAGTGAAAAAGCAACGGCACCACTCTCGCACATAAAGGCCTCTACAACACACGTTTCTTTTTGTCCCTATAGCGTTCGAATGAAACCACATCTCAAGATGCTGCACATTTTATTTCACGGAGAAAGAGGCAGAGGATCAAAAAAAAACATTGTGAGGTCTTTAGCCTGGAGTTGAACAGGGGGGGGGGGGGGGGGGCAGGATGCCAACAGCGTGGATAAGGTATCGTTTGCTGGAGTCTAGAGTTGGGTCGAGGGGAGTTAAAGTGAGATGAAAGGAGAGAGAACACGGCAGGTGAAGTAGACCGGGAGGGGAGAGATGGGCAGGGATGACAAAGTCCACGGAGGATGTTGAAGACGGTGAGCACAATCTTACTAATTGACCTTGTCGGGTGGTGGTGTGTTCACGACACTTTTATACTTTCGCGATCTAAGCCAATAAACGTTATTATGATTATTATTATGGATGGGGTGATGTATTCTCGCTTACGAATGCAGGTTGAGAGCTGGGCAGTGGCGTTTTGGATCACCTGGATTTGTGTACAAAGCGTTGGTGTACGGTGCTTTTTCAGGAATATTTTGATGTTTTTCCCTGGATTTTCTGTTTGCACAGTCACCTAGTCACTTTAAGATGTTTTCTTGTTCATGTTTTTTTTGTTTGTTGCGGTTGCACCCGATTCAAGAGCCGAATGGCTCACAGGGCTATACCAAATAAATGGAACTGAACTGAACCTGGAGTTGCAGATGGAGGATGTTGGAATAACGCAGGGATCGAGAGTGGCAATATTATTTATGGATTCATCCCAGATGAGATCACATCAAGGCAAGATGTGTGATTGGACAGATAATTGAAATCGTGGAGTTGATGACAATATAGAGCTGGGTGTCATCAGCATATGAATGGTGATCAATATTAAAAACCGGAGATGATTTTGCCCAGAGGAAGGAGGTTGAGAGTATGAAGCTGATGATGAGGTGATGTACAACAGGGGCTACTGAGAGTAGGACAGCCCTTGAGGGGTAAGTGCGGAATGAGGAGTGAAGTGTACCGCAAATCCCTACATTGTTATGGAGGTGCTGATACTCCAGAAAGATGGAACGGTCTGTGGTGTCCAAAGCAGCAGTAATGTCTAAGAGAGTGATGCATGGTCTGAAGACAGAAGGTCATTTACCACTTAGATGACTTTGACATGGAATTCATCTAATAACTTAGGAATAGAAGCTGAATTGCCCAAGTCTTCTACTGAAGTGAAACAAACACTGGTCACGAACGAGCTCGTCATGTATTAAGATGCACACAGGAAACACCACTATCATGAGTTGAATATTTGAAGTTCGTGCTCTCGACTTACCCGTGGGTTCTTGGTGGGTTTGTTCTTGAGATCGTACCATTTTCCTGTGAACAAAACAAACAACTCCAGTTAAGTCATTGTATCAATAAAATACAGAAAAAACAATCTTACGGTGAATTTGTTTTTACTTTATATATTTTTACCTGCTGAAAGCAATGCCTGCCCCAAAACGATAACTATGAGGGCGACAACGCCGCGCTGTGGGACAAGATGCATGGTTGGGTCCACTGATTAATTCCGCTCAGTCGTCGCCTTTTAAAGCATCTCACAGACAGAGGTTTATTCATGGCATGTAGAGTGGTGCGCAAGCCATAGGCTGACATATCGCAGGTAGATTTAACAGCCTCCCCGCCACATCTGCTCTTACTATCTAAATTGATCCATAAAGCTATCCACGGTCCTAATCTATATAGTGCAAGTGTGTAAACGAGCTGAAGATAAGCCGTGTCGATCAACATCTTTATTGTCTGAATTGTCAGGTCATGAACTAGTAAAAATCCTGAGTGTGCAATATTCTTATAGGTTTGAACACTGCCATTTTTATTTCAAAGGCATTCTGTTATTCGTATATGTGTAAAAGATATGATATTAGAAGAACAAAAGGTGTTGGAATAAGTACCACTCTGGATTATTTAGGAATGAAAGAGAGGCAAAATGGTTGCCTTTGCAGGTGTGGCAGAATGGGTGGTCAAGAGATTGGACTTGTTTGGTTGCAAGTCCAAAGTTACTGGTTTATCTTTGAACATGACCTTCTGGTAAAGCGCAAATGAGCTGAATAGGATATATAACGTTGGTCTTTGTCTTCGTTGTTTTATTTTTGAGAACAAATATAGTCACGGTTTGTCACACCACATACGGAATGTAGCTCTATGAATGCCCATTATGTTGGGAAATATTACAAGTCCACATAACTGCTGTGGCACTGTGAACTTCACTACCGTCACACGAAGTATAAACCGCCAACAAAGCAACAGCAGTTGGCAGGAGCAGCTTTAGGTGTTGAAGAGACTACGTGCTGGAAATATAGTTCACACGTGGGAAACTACAGTAAATGAGCCACCATCAGAAATCACATACCTGCACAATTACTTAACCTCTATAATGGGACCTCCCTTGCCAGTATCAAAATATAAGAATAGGGTTGACGCTTTCTGCAATAAAATAAGTGTTAAACATCCATAATAGAGGTTTTTTCGGGCTAGATCGCGTAAATATATAAATGTGTTGTTAAAACCCGCCACTACCCGACACAGCCAACTAGTAAGGGTTGTTACGTAAACAGAACATGCCAATTCGTCACTAGTACAGCACACCGGTGTGTTGGAGATCCAAGCCACAACATTTATAATCTGAGTATGACGTTTCGCCAGTAATTACAACTACAGTGAGGGAAAAAAGTATTTGATCCCCTGCTGATTTTGTACGTTTGCCCATTGACAAAGAAATGATCAGTCTATAATTTTAATGCCAGGTTTATTTGAACAGTGAGAGACAGAATAACAACAACAAAATCCAGAAAAACGCATGTCAAAAATGTTATAAATTGATTTGCATTTTAATGAGGGAAATAAGTATTTGACCCCTCTGCAAAACATGACTTAGTACTTGGTAGCAAAACCCTTGATTTGAAGCTTTCGTGACTGCAAGGATCCATACTCTTTGGTTCTATTCGGTAAAGTCACGTAGGTAAAAAAATAAAACAACAAAAATCACGACGTTTCGGCCACAACACAAGCGGCCTTCATCAGGTGAAGGGACCGGACTGTCTCGAAGACTGCGCTGGAGTGAAACAGAGCCAAGCTCAGACTACGACCTTTAAGCTGTGTGAGAGGGATTAAGGTGCCTTGACAAAGGAATTAGCGTAAAAATTAGCATTTAAGTCCGCCAATCAAATGCTAATTTTTACGCTAATTCCTTTGTCAAGGCACCTTAATCCCTCTCACACAGCCTAAAGGTCGTAGTCTGAGCTTGGCTCTGTTTCACTCCAGCGCAGTCTTCGAGACAGTCTGGTCCCTTCACCTGATGAAGTCCGCTTGTGTTGTGGCCGAAACGTCGTGATTTTTGTTGTTTTATTTTTTTACCTACGTGACTTTATCGAATAGAATCAAAGAGTATAGCAAAACCCTTGTTGGCAATCACAGAGGTCAGACGTTTCTTGTAGTTAGCCACCAGGTTTGCACACATTTCAGGAGGGATTTTGTCCCACTCCTCTTTGCAGATCTTCTCCAAGTCATTAAGGTTTCGAGACTGACGTTTGGCAACTCGAACCTTCAGCTCCCACCACAGATTTTCTATGGGATTAAGGTCTGGAGACTGGCTAGGCCACTCCAGGACCTTAATTTGCTTCTTCTTGAGCCACTCCTTTGTTGCCTTGGCCGTGTGTCATTGTCATGCTGGAATACCCATCCACGACCCATTTTCAATGCCCTGACTGAGGGAAAGAGGTTCTCACCCAAGATTTGACGGTAAATGGCCCCGTCCATCGTCCCTTTGATGCGGTGAAGTTGTCCTGTCCCCTTAGTAGAAAAACACCCCCAAAGCATAATGTTTCCACCTCCATGTTTGACGGTGGGGATGGTGTTCTTGGGGTCATAGGCAGCATTCCTCCTCCTCCTCCAAACACGGCGAGTTGAGTTGATGCCAAAGAGCTCCATTTTGGTCTCATCTGACTACAACACTTTCACCCAGTTGTCCTCTGAATCATTCAGATGTTCATTGGCAAAGTTCAGACGGGCATGTATATGTGCTTTCTTGAGCAGGGGAACCTTGCGGGCGCTGCAGGATTTCAGTCCTTCACGGCGTAGTGTGTTACCAATTGTTTTCTTGGTGACCATGGTCCCAGCTGCCTTGAGATCATTGACAAGATCCTCCAGTGTAGTTCTGGGCTGATTCCTCACCGTTCTCATGATCATTGCAACTCCACGAGGTGAGATCTTGCATGGAGCCCCAGGCCGAGGGAAATTGACAGTTTTTTTGTGTTTCTTCCATTTGCGAATAATCGCACCAACTGTTGTCACCTTCTCACCAAGCTGCTTGGCAATGGTCTTGTAGCCCATTCCAGCCTTGTGTAGGTCTACAATCTTGTCCCTGACATCCTGGGAGAGCTCTTTGGTCTTGGCCATGGTGGAGAGTTTGGCATCTGATTTATTGATTGCTTCTGTGGACAGGTGTATTTTATACAGGTAACAAGCTGAGATTAGGAACACTCCCTTTAAGAGTGTGCTCCTAATCTCAGCTCGTTACCTGTATTAAAGACACCTGGGAGCCAGAAATCTTTCTGATTGAGAGGGGGTCAAATACTTATTTCCCTCATTAACATGCAAATCAATTTATAAAAATTTTGACATGCGTTTTTCTGGATTTTCTTGTTGTTATTCTGTCTCTCACTGTTCAAATAAACCTACCATTAAAATTATAGACTGATCATTTCTTCGTCAGTGGGCAAACGTACAAAATCAGCAGGGGATCAAATACTTTTTTTCCCTCACTGTAGCTTCATTAGGCGACAGCCAGATTTGTGGAGAAGTCTAACTGTTGCGTTCCTTATATAGAGGCGTAGGTGTGGTGCTACATCGCTAGGACCTCTTCGTTCATCAAAGACTCTGAATATCTCGTAAACATAATTAGAGATATGAAGCTTAACCCTAATGATATTTTCACCTGACTTCTCTGTTCACGGAGGTTCCGGTCAACGAGTCAATGAAGTTACTCGACACTCTGGCAACGAACAAAGGTTTAGCCAAAGATATCCCAAGACTAGCTGAACACTGTCTAAAGAACACCGACTTCTTGTGGCAAGGTGACTATAAACAAAAGGAAGGAGCAGCAATGGGCTCTCCTTTGTCTCCTGTGATAGCGAATTTGTACATGTGTAGTGTCTTAAAAAAATACTCACACCGACACGTTGTAACAAGTCACCTGCTTACACTTTAGTCACCTATTTTTGCACCCGTCGTAGGCACTCCTATAACTATCAACACGGTCACTTATATTTTGATTTAAAGCTTTCGTGACTGCAGTAATTCATATTCTTAGTTTTTTCGGTAAAGTCACATTGAAGAGAAACAACAAAATAACAAAATATATATAAAACAATAAAAAATTCTCACGACGTTTCGACCATAACTCAAACGGTCATCATCAGGTGTGTCGGTTTGCATAAATTTATTTTGAAAACGGCATATTTATTTATATATATATAAAAAATTAACGTTTGATTGTTCACGCTTACAGTGGCTTTCAGACAGCATACATAAAAACAAATTTCGTCTCCCCCCTCCTCTTTTCAAAAAAATAGATGGACTAGTCCTGGGCAAACTGCCAATCGCTGCGCGTGACGCAAACGTTAATTTTTTTATATATATAAATAAATATATATGCCGTTTTCTAAATAAATTTATGCAAACCGACACACCTGATGATGACCGTTTGAGTTATGGTCGAAACGTCGTGAGAATTTTTTATTGTTTTATATATATTTTGTTATTTTGTTGTTTCTCTTCAACGTGACTTTACCGAAAAAACTAAGAATACGGTCACTTATGTTTAACTTCTCCCCACTCTTATCTACGTTCAACCTCACTCCACAGCTCTGCTCTCAGCGTCTCCGCACACAGCGTCTCCGCACACAGCAACTCTACATCTCCACCGCTGTGCGAACCTACGCTCCCCCAGACCCGCTCACCCGTCTGTCCCGGGCGGGGGGATCAGCCAACACCCGCCCGGCGACGGCGTGAGGGTTGAGGTCCTGTTGACGGCTGGAGCGGCAGCGGCGAGATGCCTTCGCTCTTGTCCCCGGCAACAACAACTCCCTCTCGGCTCACGCACACACACCCTTATTTCCCTCTGCTAATTATCCGAGACCTCTCGTGCATCGAACCAGGCTGGCGCCTGTTGGCCCATCAATCAACCCTTATCTCCCGTCTCCCTGGCAACACCTCCGGTCTCAACATGCACAACTTGTCAACCCAGTTTCAACCTACTTCGCCCCTTAACAACTTGGCGGTTTGTCCGTGCAACCCTCATGTTGCACACGCGCACCTGTTTGTCCTCAGTTGCCCCGGTTAACTGTGCGCCCCGCGTATTTCACTCCTCTACACATGTTTAGTGACGTATATTGGGTCACTACGGCGTTTAACGCCAGCTAGTGAGAGAAGGGTGCAACTGTGCGTGTTGGAGCCTCTCTCTGCCACCAGATGATGTATGGCATGGAAGGGGGCCCTAGCGGGCATGGTTCTGGTGACAGTCAGAGAGAGGGCAGTTGAGGACGTGACAGTCTAGGTGAACCCGAGAGGGCACGTGACCAGGACAGGATAATGAGGGGGGCCAAAAGGTGGCGAGAGGGACACGTGATGTATAGCCCAGAACTTTCTAGCAGGATCTAGACGGGGCGTGGCCGAGGGCGGAGCTGGGCCACGCTCAGGGGCATAAAAGGGAGGTCCCGAGAGCCGATCGAGGCTGTCTGTTGGAATGGAACCCGTCGGTGCTACGTCTCTTCGATCCTCAGTCCTCGGTCTTCGGTCCTTATGCTCAGCATCATTGGTCAGGTAGTATGTGACTGACTGACCCAGTTATGTAATTACCCCGTTGTGGTCTAGTTAACCTGTTGTGGTTCATGTAGTTTCCCCGTTGGGGTCGTGTAATAAACGTTTTGCCTCCAAGTTCAAGTGTGTGCCTCCGTAGAACCCACTACACATGTGTAATGACAGGGTGCCACCTGTTGGCCTGGAAGAATAATCACGGGAATGGGCAAGGTTATGTAACAACTAATCAGAAGGGGGGCGTGCCCAGAGGCGGGGCCTGGCCACGCCGAGAGGTATATAAGGGGGATGGAACTGAGGGTTCAGGGTTGTTGCGCGGTCCCGGGTCCTGGCTGCATCACTGCTCTTTCCGTCGTCCGGCCGCATGGAATATCCTCTGCACGGCTCCCATCGCCGTCATCGTCACACTAGTCAGTCAGCGGTGTGGTTGGATGTAGGCGATGGGATTATGCAGAGAGGTCGGCTGTGCATAGCTAAAGTAGAGATGTATATATATATATATAACCCAGTGTTGTGCCCAGTGAGAGGAGACATATATATGTGTGTATCGGCCTGAGTTGTGCCCAGTGTAAGAATAAGTAAGAAGAATCCCTCTACATGACATGTCTCGGAAGTCGCTCGTTACATTTGGAGTCTGTTCTGGTGGGAACGTCCGCAAGCGCGACGGCCGCCATTACACGTGGCGCGAAGAACACGCGGCCGGAGGCCACCATTACACGTGGCGCGAAGAACACGCGGCCGGAGGCCACCATTACACGTGGCGCGAAGAACACGCGGCCGGAGGCCACCATTACATGTGGCACGAAGAACACGCGGCCAGAGGCCACCATTACACGTGGCGCGAAGAACACGCGGCCGGAGGCCACCATTACACGTGGCACGAAAAGCACGTGGCCGGAGGCCACCATTACACGTGGCGCGAAGAACACGCGGCCGGAGGCCACCATTACACGTGGCGCGAAAAGCACGTGGCCGGAGGCCACCATTATGCGTGGCGCAGGAGAGGCGTGGCCGGAAGTGAATAATCAAATAATATATTATATAAATGCATGCCTACAAAGGGCAGCGTACTTCAATAGGGATTACCGTTCGTAGGGCTATTTTAACAAACACAATAGACAGGAAGGACAAGTTCAAAGGGCTCGCATAATGCGTAATGTAAGTTGCCTCAGTAATCCACCCCTCCCCCCCCCCACATTATGCAATTACGCAGAAGGGTGGTCAACACATCTACACCTCCATATAAGGAACGACACAGTCAGACTTATCCACAAATCTGCCTGTCGCCTGATGAAGCTAGTTGTAATTACTGGCGAAATGTCGTACTTAGTTTGTAAATGTTGTGGTTTGGCTCTCCAACACACTGGTGTGCTGTACTAGTGACGAATTGGCATGTTCTGTTTACGTAACAACCCTTATTAGTTGGCTGTGTCGGATGGTGGCGGGTTTTAACGACACATTGATATATTTACGCGATCTCCCCCCCCCCCCCCTAAAAAGAAACCTCTATTAAGGTGTTAAGATGTTAAAACACCAAACTGAAACTTTTTGCAAGGAATCACATCTGCATTCACCAATGGTGTGGACCAATCGGTTTCAAAGACAATGCAAATACCACCAGATCATCTTTCTTTGTTTGCATCTTCACCACAAGTATATGTGGTTAATGCAGACATGATTCCTTGCAAAAGGTTTCAGTTTCGTGTTTAATATCTTAACACAACTGTTTTATTGCCAGAAAGGATAAAACCTATTCTTATGATGTGCCATCATAAAACAATCCCTGTATTGTACCTTCACAGAACCCATCCGTGTGCTATCACTAGACTTATTCCTGTGCCAACAGGACCCATAGCTGTGCCAATATGAGATCCTGTGTCATCATGTGACTCATCCCTGTACCATCACAGGGCTCATCCCTGTACTATCACGGGAGGTCTGACACATGCCCGTTAGTGCCCGCCACCATCAGAATCACATAGGTGGCAAAGGCCCACTGTGCCAACCAGAGTGTCTATGTTTCACCGTGTTGTAGAAGAGCACCTGCAATGTTAGGCCGGTGTCATGATAGACCCTGGAATGGCCAACTAACATGCCGGAGACGGTTGAGATCCACTCATCGCCTGGATGGATAGAAGCAAGGCATGGCGTGCGGGAGGAGTCATCCTCCATTCTTGCAATGTGGCCAAACAGATGAGACACGTCTCGAGTGGACGATGTTGCGATAGTTAGAAGACCAGTCCTCGACAAGACTTTGGCATTGGGGACACAGTCGAACCATTCGATGCGAAGGAGCTGATGCTTACACCACATACGGAAGGAAGGCGTGCAGACTGTTTGAGTCTGATTGCAGGAGGGCCCACTTCTCAGCACATTACAGCAGGACTGGCATCGCTCAAGTCTCGTATATTCGGATTTTGGTAGATGTGCTGAGACGACGTTGAGGCCAGATGTAGGGTAAAGACCGCACGATGGACGCAGCCAGGCCGATCTGGCTCCTGAGCGTGGTCAATCCTGGTAGTGCTGAATGTGAAACCTGCGATGTGTGCCTAGACACTCGCATGCAATGCGATACCCAGCCTGCACGGTGGAGTGGACATAGCATGCGCAATGGGATAAATCAGGATTGGGAGTAGGCATTGACGCCGTAAGGCACGACTGATGATAATAATCATCATATATTACTGTGCCCTATATTCCCATGAATCATATTAACAGGTTTGTAAAAGTATCCATAAAGATATCATGTAAACAAATTAAGGCGAGATGGATGTGTCTGGTGCGTAAATAATTTCAGGAATGGGGTTCTGGACTGTTCCGGCTGAAATTGAGCCACTGGAGTTCACACGCTTTGAAAAAATGGCCATTGCCCTAAGCGTTGCCGATTGTATATAATTTAAGGCGGTGTTGTTGACGAGTGTGTAGAATGTTATTTTTAGTTTTGCTTGTGCACCACTGCCAATGCACCAGCAGCATCACCAAATAAATTGGGGTTCATGATGATTTCGCAAAGCCCATAACACTGGGGATCTGTGAAAGAGCTTCATAGCTCATCGGGTTCCTCCAGCCTAAATAAAGCTTCTGACAATATTTGTAGAGCACCTTGTCTCAAGCCGCTTTACATCGTTTTAAAAGTGGTAACACAAAATGGAGTGATTTAGATGGCAGGGCGTGAAAGGGTCGAGGAATTAGTCACCTTAACACAGGTCGTGCGGGGGTCACGTTAGGGCTACAGGGGAGGGACGGGACGAAGTGGAGGGGCGAGGGGAGGGATTAGGAAGGGGATGAGCAATGCATCGTTTTGGCGAATATACGGAACAGAATAAATGTAAGGAACGATACGCCTCCCTCACATGTCTGTCCATCCACATGTAAACGTGTTATTTTACACGTCCCATCAGCCACGCCTGGCCTTCTTCTGGGAGATATTGTTCGGCAGAACTGTGTTTCGTCGGGGCAATCGACGGACAGCAGCACCAATTGATTCACCATTTAAATTGTTTACTAATTCACCCATTTACGAATTAATTTGCAAACTCGCTCTTCATGTCCTCAGTCACCATTCAATTAACTCATTTCCTTACTATTTCACGCACCAATTCACTCATTCATTCACGCATTGATAAGTTCACGCGTCGACTAAGTCGTTCATTCCGCTCAGTTGATTAATTCGCTCATGATTAACCAGTGCCGGATGAAGCTAGTGCGGTGCCTGTCGCATATGTTATAAAGGGGCCCTAAATAACAAAACATGTAAATTAAAAAAAACATTTTTACCTTGCATAGTAAAGTAATTGTTTTTTTCTTCATTTGCGTTACAACCAGATGATACGACAAATCTCTAACCTTAAACACCCAGTCGTTCATAAAATTTGAAGGCGGTATCGTACTATAGTACTTTTTGCTGTTATTATTTTCAATTAATAATTTTATTTTTTAAATTCTATTATTTTATTTTCTACCTACATGACGTTACCGAAAGAACCAAGAATATAGCACAATAGTAATAGAGCAAGTGCAGAATCACTGTTCATTTCATTTAGTTCATTTATTTGGTATAGCCCTGTGAGCCATTCGGCTCTTGAATCGGGTGCAAGCGCAACAAACAAAAACATGAACAAGAAAACACTGAACCGGAATTGATAGCTTGAACGCATTTAGCGCGGGGGCCCTTGAAAGTGCGGGAACCCGTAGCATTGCGTTGCTACTTTGTGCTACTCGGATAACAATCCGACACTGGGGTTGAACCGATCCCCGGCCCACACCACTGCCCATTCATTCCTCTATGCAACATCCAATGGGAATCGATTCCGCAGTTACCGACCCATACATTCTCGGAATCGATCCAACACGTGGCAGCCCGCGCACGCGGAAGTGGCTCCCGGCTTTGCGTGCGCGGAGCTACAAAAGCTGCTCCCACTCGCGCTCCGCTAAGCCCCGGGAGTCTGGCCAGGCTCGTTCCAGATTAGCTTCCTCAGTCTACAACAGTCGAACTCCTCTGCGGTCCGACTCGTCGGCAGCCTTAAGAGCCCCGCAAGCCGCCGCCACCTCGACAGTCGGCTACGGCTACGGTGCGACTTAGCGGTCGCGCGCGGCGGCCGTCTGGAACGCTCCTTCAAATTCGGATGTTACGGAGCTGATGCGCGTTCAAAACCTCGATTGAAAGCCATTTTTTTCTTCTTCTGAAACTGCTTTTTTGTGTGTTTAGTTTGTTGGCCTTAGCCCCTCGCTCGCACCTCCGATTAGCAGGATAGGCCACGCACGACGCGAAAGAAGTTCGACATAGCACACGCCGCACCGCTCGATCTCGCTCACAAGGCCACTCGGCGAGGCTGATAAATGTTGAGTGCACGTGTTTGTTTGCATGGCCTGAACGTGTGCGCGCTATGGGTCTCGGCGTGGTGTGGGTTGTGGACGTGTGTCCTGGTCCAGACCAGAATAGGATCAACTCCCTGGGCAAACGCTTTGTCTTTTTCAACCCAAAAATTCGCTGCAGCCTCCTCCGTTCTCTATCCCCGCTGACCCGTGCGTGGCACTGCAGTTTCGGCCATGAAGGATCGGCGACAGGTGACGAGCAGCACAGATGACGTTGGGAAGACGGCAAGCGAGGAGGATGAGGAGACTGAGGAGGAGACTGAGGAGCCGCTCTTAGGCTCGCCTGGCTTGAAGAGGGCTCGCCAAGAGGTCCTCGTCTGCCATCACTTCTGTACGTTGCCAAACCGGGCTTACAACACGAGCGCAGCTTCAGGTCCCCTTCAGCCGCATTTCGTTGGGGAGGGATGGCGTGGATTTGTACTAAACTAAACCATTTAACTATTTCGTTTCATTTCGCCAGGTGAAGCACCACAATAGCTATTTTTTTGCCCCCAAAAGCGACCTGGCCACAAATGATATAGCTCAACGAAGTGGCTTAGCACGTGGACATTTATTCCGGCCAAATATATACTTTAAACGCATGTTTCTAAATGTGGGGAAAAGCGCAGGACCTGGAGAAAAATCTACGCGGACCACGGGGAGAACATACAAACTCCAAATATACAGGCGTCAGGGTTGGGATCGAACCCACGACCTCCTGTACACCAGGGGAGGTAGTTAACATCCAGCCACCGTATCGCATTATTAGCACCAGGCCTGCAAATGCCAAACGCTGCTTCAGGCCTAACCACGTGGTTCACTTGTGGCTCATTCTGGGTTCAGGTATTTGAGACTGGTCTACGATTGAGGAATGGACCCCATGTTCGTGTGTATTATTCTTACTTGTCTCTGCTTGTCGCTCAGATGCCCCACTGCTGAGATTAGGCCGAATGAATTCACACATTGAGTATGGGAGGGGCGTTCATGATTCTTCCACGTACTCAATATGGTTCTCTTGGACTTGGTGAGGTTTATCCTAGTTAAATAAATGGCACCATTGTTATGAGATGCAGCAGCTGATTTGCAAAGTTTGCCATTTAGTGCTATCACTACACATCACCTTACCTGTGCTCTCCAACATCACACATCCCAGCAGTCTAATCATCGTCGGTCAAGATATATCCACGGCTGGCTGAAAGCCTCCCCAGGACGGCACCATCTCTCATGGTTGCACGTTTCTCCAGACTAATAAGGGGATCTGGTGAGCGCACTTGGCGGACGATGGGGTGTGCTCATTTCTTACAGGGCATATGCTAACAAAGCCAGCGGGGGTTTTTGGGAGGAGCACATGGCTGATTGAATTGCACGAGGCCTTGCTGCGGCACCACTGGGTCCGTGCTGCTCATCTCCTTCTGCCTGCGCTGGGAAGCCTGGAGACATGGGGGAAAAATGCCCTGCTACCCGAGGTGAGGGACGCGTGAAAAGCTAATATCCAGCGGGTCCTGCGAGTCTGTTGTTAAAGGGAGTGCCACGATAAACAGCCAGGCCTCGCTGAGCCTTAAACATTTTCAGTGGGGGGTTCAGATTTTCAGCCTTTTTTTTTAGCACTGTACATATCTGCTTGTCATCTTGTGAATTTGGACGTAATGCTGTAATATTTTTATTTGTCCATGTGGAGTGTGGAGTTTTAGGACATCTGATGTTCATGTGATATTACAGATTAACATTACCATTTTAAACACCGTAATTATTTCATTTATCAGAAAATTACATTTTGGCTGTATGACCTCTTTAAGTTAGTAAATGTTGTGTTTTCTTTTAGATTTATTGGAAGGCTGGAGCTGAAGTGATGATGAACCATCCACAGAGAAGTATGGAGCAGTTCAGCCTCTTTGCAAACAGGATGAAGTCATTTTCGAGAGACCTAAAATTGAAGGTAGTTTAACAGGACCTCGCAATATTGCTGAATTCAAATTTAAAAGAAACGTGACACTCGACGCAAACACTATTTACATGCAATAGGTTCTTTACCGAAGTTCAACGGAAAGCAGAATAGATGCCAGTATGAATCATGCTGTGTTTACAATAAACACTTAAAATTCTGTATTAGAAAACAGTCTGGCTGGCTAGCTGGCTGTCAGGCTGGCTTGCTGGGCTGGGCTGGATGGCTGGCTGGCTGGACGGTCACGTCCGAAGGACATGCAGGATGCTAGTAAGCTTGAAAAAAAAGTATCACTTTGGTGCCCAGGCGAGTGCGAGTTTGCCCACGGAGCGAGGTTGTGTGAGAAGGGTTCTTGTGCCAGCAGCACAGCTGTGTTATGTGGAGACATCAAACCCGTCTGTGGCTGTACATCAAGTCTCTCACGCATCGCTTTGCATTTGGTGCGATCAGCACACGTCGCTCTCGACGAATTAAAACAAAATCGGAATATTTCAACTGGAGGAATCTGATGAGCTATAAAGCTCTTTTTCACAGACGTTCAGTAAGGGCGGGTCAGAACGTTACAACGACAAATGATACAAAAACACGATAGGAGGGTACAGTATAGAAAAGGTAAACAAATCACGTAAAAACAATAAAACCAAACTATAAATTTTATCTTACCAGGTAATGCCCATTGAGCAATTAGCTTATTTTTCAGATGCAACCTGTCTTGGCAGTGTGCGTCAACGTTTTCTTCATATTGAAACAAGTTCGGCTTGCCATATTGATCGGCCGGGGACTTTTAGTGATCATTATTCTCATCACCTCCGATTAGCACGGTTTGCTACGTACGGTGCGAAAGAAGTTCATACATCACGCATGTGGCTTTTACTAAAAATGTTATGCACAGTGGGACGTGCCATCCTGCGTGTGTCTGCATTCAGCTGATCTGCTGTTTGGTCCCTTTACCACCAGGTGTGTCTAGAGCATACCTGGAACCTGCTGTGTCAGGGGCGGGAGCAGGAAGCTCACCGTGAGCTTCTTGCCTTCACTGCAAGGCACAAGGACCTTGCCTCTCCAAGCTGCGTCCTGCTCGTAGACCTCATCCAAGGCTATTGTGGCCTACTCCACTACTATGACTGGCAGCAGCAAAAGGACCGTCTTTCCAGTGGAAATGGTACAGTGTCATTTGGTGTGCATGCTCATAGCACTTGCCCCAGCAGTCTGTTAAGGCTGTACGGGAGGGGGGGGGGGAGGATCTTGGTCTTTGATTTGGTGTGTATATTTTCATGCTTCATTTGATTAGGTTTTGGAGTTCTTAATTTCTTTGCATTATATTCTTGGTTCTTTCGGTAAAGTCACGTAGAAGGGAAACAATAAAATAAAAATATATATAAAACAAAACCATTCTCACGACGTTTCGTTGCAGTCGAAACGTCGTGAGAATTTTATTGTTTATTATTTGTATTATTTTATTGTTTCCCTTCTACGTGGTGACTTTACCGAAAGAACCAAGAATATGAATCCCTGCAGTCACGAAAGCTTTAAATAAAAATTTATTTGCATTAGTCTAGCTTATTGCTCTCTGTTGAGGTTTGTTTTGCCATGTTACAGTTTTTTTTGCACAAAGGAAACATGTCTTTTTGTTTTGATTACCTGTCATGTCGTGATTCAGACGTGGGCGATACGCAGACCAACTCGGCTGCCCTAAAGGAGATGCACCATAGCTTCCGGAAATCCTCCTTAAACTTCATCAGTATCCTGCAGAAACCCGGGGTGTGGGACATATTCACCCCGAAATATGTGGAGGTACATATGAACAGTTCCGCTTTGGTTCCACGTGACATAAATAAGCAACGTATCCACAATATACTTCGTTATTGTATTAAATGGCCTCTGCCACGTCTTCCTTTTTTACTTACCACCCTTTCCAAAGCTGTTGGAGTTTTACGGAAACGTTGACGAAGCCCACGAACTTCTGGAGAACATTGCGTATGACAACAAGTACCCGCCCAACCCCAATGCACACGTGCACCTCTACAACTTCCTCAAGAAACACGACGCTCCCCAACCGAAGCTGCTCGCTGTGCTCAGGGTGCCTCCTTAAGCCACGGTTATTGCAAACCAAATTAAAAAACCAGACATTTTAAATGTGTGTGTTTTTTTGAAATGACTGTGAACTATTTGCCGGTATAGTATGTTGCGTAATTTTCTATTTACTGTAACGCTAAGGTGAATGTGGGTGATTCATCCCTCTTTCAAGACGCAATGATAGGCCAGGTAAAAATTCGCCACTGCCGGCCGCTCCCCCCCCCCCACAAGGGATTTCATGACGTTCCACAGTTTAATTCAAGCATCAGTTTTATGTGTTGCTATAATTATCACGCGATTCAATCGTAATGTAGTACCATGAACGTAGGATTATATCTCAAATCGATGCCTAACGATGGAGTCGTTAAATCGGTGTTCACTGTCACCGGTTATACTTGATAAAAAAAAAGTGTTCAGGCGAAACGCATGGTGTCATAAATGTCGTTTGTTGTCTGTTGCTTGTGTAATTTCAACAGGTCCTGCATAAATTGGTGCCATCTCATGAGCTGATGCTGGAATATAGCCGATTGTTGCATGAAAGTGGTGAGTTTCTGCAGCCCGTTGAGCTGCAGCGAGCACAATGCATCGCACGTCAAATACTACGCGGGGCGTGTTTCTGAAACGCTTCGTAACGCACATTCTATGTTTTACTGTAGGGACGGACACGATGCAGGAGAGAATTTCTGTGCTGATGAGCGTCCTGGATTACTCTCCCTGGCAGAGGGATGTGCGACCTTGGCAGAGTCTTGCAGAGCTCATCAGCGCTTGCATTAAAAAGTACAGTACGCTGTTATATGTAGACACAGTACGTTCCGTAAATCCTTTACACATGCACGCCACGATACAAAATTGCTTGCAGTTGCACATTTGCAGGGGGGCTCGCTATTCGAATAGTGACCGCCCTGACGAATGTTGCGACTGTATTAACTGTAAAAAAATATGCACCTGATTTACGGTGGACGTCATTAGCAAGGGTTAGGACGTTGTGTGCTGGCATCATTTGCTAAATTTGAAGAAAAAATTACAATTCGAATCTACATAGCAACCATCGCCCCCCAATTGCGAAACATTTGGTGGACTTTTTTTGTTATAAAAGAAAGGAAACTACGCTTAATCATTACAGCGGTTGTAAATCCACTGCTGGATGAAGGCGTCCCCATATCATTTTGCCATGGGAGTTTGAAGAAACTTAATGTGGATCAGTGCAGTTTGGTGAAATTGGCTACATACAAAACTATAAATTCCCACTGATGTTATCCATATCTTGGAATCAAACTCAGGTTGCCGGGTTCATAGTGCAATGCATAAAACTAAATGATGCCGCTCCACTCCCAAAATCTGCTTGCTTACCTTCAGACTTATTTGTATTCATTGACACTTGGCTAATGTATTTTCGGTCATCCAAAAACCTAATAAACTGCATTTCTGTGGCATGTTTACATCTTGGGGTGATCAATAAAAATACATCAACACATATGAACAGACTGCTACATGTAAAGTGTGAAGGACATAGTCTGGCACATGCTGCCACTGTGTAATGCACATGGTCTCGTGTGACTAACACAGTGGGAATGAGGCCTGCTTTTTAGAGCCCTGGGAGGTTCGGATGGACTGGTGGCCAAGGTTCTGCTTCTGTGAGGACCAGGCCAAGGATGACTTCCACTACAATCCTCTCCTTGCATCCAACAAGGCCACTATAGCCAAAGGGCTGATGGGGAAGAGTAAGTACACACAAACACATGAACACACATAGTGTGTGTCATGCAGTTAGTCACGTGTATGAGCAACATTTTTTACATTGGTGTTGTAAATGTAATTTGACAACATTTAATCAATCGCCATTTCTTTCAACGTGAAATTAAGAAAAAAACACATTTTTTATCACAGAATCTAGTGTTGATTATTGTGAAACGTATTTGCTTAGTTTTTAATGTATACATGAATGCACAAGTTTAGCACGGTTGGCTACGTACGGTGCGAAAGAAATTCAACATATATACACAAGTGTCATGCATATGGATATCTATACTATACATGATATATGACTGCGTGCCACACTTGCATACATAGCATCATACAGTGGTGTATGCATACATTCACGGAGGCCGTAATTTTTTGCTTCCAGGATAAAAAAAAACACAAATTGTCTTTGTTTATACGGTCGAGGTGTTTGTACCTGTGCCAAGCATTGCACACGGACTCCGATGTGGACATTCCAACTCTTGTTAGATTTGCGAGTACACGAGTGTGCTAAAATGGGAAACGTTTTTTTTTGCATCTGCACGTGCAATTATTTTCTAAAATACAGTAAGACATCCCCTCCGCACTTTTGCATGATGCTGAATTGATACATGTATGACCTTCATTGCCCGTGGCTCTTCAATGGGTTCTCTTTTCTGTGGTCTTTTAATTTGACTCACTGGCTAAACATGTGTGGTTTGTTACTGGGGGGTACACATGTGGTGAATGCGTCTGCGGGAACAAGTAAGTGGGAAGGCCACACTGTGTGACTCATTACCTGCGTGTGCGCTTTGGGGAAATAAACCAAAAAAAATGCATGGAAAATGAAATTGAGAATTTGCAAACTATTTATCCATTCCTTTCTGTCCATCTACAGAAAATAAATACGGCGTCCGTGTGCGGGCTCTAAAAAAGAAAATTCCACCCCGCAAGAAGCATAAAACCTAATGTGTGTTTTTGTGTTCGTTTACAAGTATACCACTTGCCAATGTAGCTTGTTCGACATTTTCCACTGTTGTAAATCAATATTTGCCAAGTGAATGGTGATGACAGTATTCTAAGGACTCATGTTTATACAGAGATTTATATAGACATCTCAATATCCCAGTATCTGGGTTATCTATTATTTCCGTACAAGTAACTTTTAACAGAACTTGAGAATAAACGGACCTCGGTGTGCATGAGTAGCATTCTAGAACCTTTCATGGGATATGTAATTTCCAAGTTTTGTTTGACATCTCTGGACAATATTCTTGGTTCTTTCGGTAAAGTTACAAAGAAGGGAAACAATAAAATAATAAAAATATGAAACAATAAAATTATCACGACGTTTCGACTGCAACACAAGCAATCATCATCAGGTGTGAAAACCACAGCAAGAAAATTTGAAAAAAGTGGCGTTTTTTTCTCTTGACAAGTACATCTTACATTTCATTGTCGCCAGTTTTTAGTGTTGAGTAAATATTCAATGTAAAAAATCAATGTTAAGCTGTCGTTCGTGGTTTGCAATTAATTGTACCTTCAACTTAAATTGTAATATTGTCAGTCGTGGAAATGTGCCAGAATGCTCTGGAACGCCATGGTGGGAGTGAGTTTTAACACGACTGTTCCGGAAGGAATCAAGGATTCATCTTTTTTCATAATTTGACTCGCATATAGACTCCTAGTCTAACAGAGAGATCCACAAACACCCACACATATGCACAGACCCACAGACATGCATAGAGACCCATGTGCAGAGTGAAGCTCCGCCTCCTCAGATCTAGTGGGGGTGGTGAGAATCATTTGAACAGTAATTTCCCATTTCCAGCGCTGAATATTTTTCAATAGATTTGCAAGCATTTTGTTCAAATTAGTCATGTATGTACATCAAGGCATTGCAGAATAAATCTTTGCTACACTACCACGTGTTCGTGTACATTTTTAGTGTGCCACATGAATGTTGATAATAGGATATTTCCTAAGTTCTGGAGTTTAGGTCATACTCCATTTCTCCAGGTACCTTGAATGTCCTCTAACCGGCGTGGTGTCGCCTATGATTCAGTGCTTTGGTGGGGATGCAAGGATTGGCGGATCACCCAGATTTGTTAAACTTCCAGATAAGCTGCGCTGAGAGGTATCTTGGAGATGGCAGTACAGACTGGGTTTGTGAACATTTGTGCAGACCTTTGAAGGAGTTTCGTGTGTGTGGTGGAGACTCCGGTTACCTCCCACGTGCCAAACACTTCCTGATTTGATGGACTTTTCAAAACATCCCTATGAAGGACCTTTACTGAAACAGTATCTAGACTTCGTAATGCTTTATTGGACAAAAAAAATGCATTACTGTACAAAGCGTAGAAAGGCGTTAACCCAGCATTGGATAAACAAAAATATCTACTTGGATATTATGACAAGGCCCCTCATCCATGTACCTCGCTGCCGGCTCAAGTCCTGATCCCCCCTTCTGGGTTTATGCTGTCACCATCTTAGAATCTCACCTAGATCCAGATGGACGCTGGCAAACGGACTGAAATAACGTGGTTGCCTCGGATAAACGCCTCATTCGAGATTTAAACCAAGCACTGTCTGGCTTGGACATTTCACAAAGGGTTAACCATCAACCGCATTAGAACATCAATAGGCCGACGCGCACATTTCTTTAATCTGAAATTAAAGACAGGCCGCAGTGCGACTGTGGCCATGTAACCCAAACGATGGACCATTGAGTAAACCACTGTAGGCTGCTCCGCTGCAATGGAGGAGGAAGAAGCGAAACTCCACGCACTCGTGAAGCCCTCGTGGCTAGCAGATGCCGACATTGGCATTTGGCTCCTGACCATACAATTATTGCTTTGCCATACGCAAACAACACAATTGCAATGGCATGTTGAAGAACACTCGAGCCCGAATGCTTCATGGCTCGCCTTCCCTCCTCGCTCCGTTTTTCTTGTTCGTGTTTTTGCTTTTTTTGTGTGTGTTGCGGTTGCACCCGATTCAAGAGCCGAATGGCTCACAGGGCTATACCAAAAATAAATAAACTGAAACTGTTGGCGTGTAATCGGGCACCGACGGCTGGCAACGCTGTGTGGGTGCTGGGATGGGACGTCCGGTCGGATCCGCTCGTGCGTGAAGCTATCCCGGCTGCCACGAGACAACGCAGGAATGCGGCCACGCACCAAGCCGCTGGTAATCATCATGATGATGATAATAATTCGTGACAATGATGGCGAAGGCATTTTTATTTATTGTTATTATTGCGGTGATGATGATGATGGTGTAGATGACAGTGGTGATAATTGGGGATAATTGTATTGATGATAGTGATGGTCCAATAGCAGACGAGTGTGTCGCGGTGGTGGAGGAGGGTGGAGGATGGAATTTCACACGGGCAGGAGGAGCGCGCTGTGGTGGTGGTGGAGGAGGAGGAGGTGGAGGAGCCGTGTTTCCCCGGGGAGGTGACGTGGGAGGCGGTAGCCCGCCCTGCCTCGATCCACGGAGAGTCACGCAACCTCCTCAAACCCACGTCTCTCTCTCTCACACCACGCCGCCTTGCCTGCCTGCTCCATCCTGCACGAGCAGACATCTGCGTGGGGAGTCTAAGGACCTCGCGAGGTAAGGCGGCGGCGGCGGCGGTGTTAGCTCCGAGCAGACAGATATCATGAGCCTTGCTCCGAATAATCGTCGTCTGCTCCGCTGGCCTCTCCTCCTCGTTGCCGTCGCCCTCGTTCGCCTCCGCTCGAGGGTCACCGGACACCCTCAGTGTCTCGACTATCGCCCGCCCTTCCAGCCGTCATCCCCGCTGCATCTGTGCACAGAGTACAGCAGCTTCGGCTGCTGCGATGCGGAGAGGGACTTGCAGATCTACCGCAGGTTCTGGGAGGTCATGGGGCACATGGATGGAGGCGGATACCGCCTGTGCGCCTCCTTCATCAAGAACCTCCTCTGCCAGGTGAGACGAGGTGACGCTCACTCTGTGTTTGCGTTGTTCTTTGTGCGCGTGCCACGTGGACGAGGGACAAAAAGCTGAGCTTATTACGAATGTGATTGGATGCATCGGTGGTACAGGAGTAGTGATGATAACAATTACGTCCCAAGATTTGCCTTTCGGGTCTTGGGACATTGAGACGTTTGGCCAAGTTCATTCATGAGTTTGGAAGCTTCTTTTGGGAGAGAAAGAGGAATAATCCACCATGCACACGAGGGATAAGCACACTCAAAAGTTCCGCACGGATGGATTTAAGTCCCCGTTGCTGTCAATGCCATCTCCTGGCCACCCCGCAGCCGAAGTCTACAACAGCTGGTACAGTAATTATTCCTAAGCAGCAGTGCCCCACCATCGAAAGTGTATGGGGACTGAATAGAGAAACGTTAACATGCAACGTGTTGTAATAATTAATAACACAGGTGGCCGGATGAGAAATAGAACAGGTGGTTCATAATTATGAGCAGGTGGCCGGATGTCTAGGCATCCGGAGTGGAGAGCATTGTCTAATTGAGGGCGAGGAGAGAGAGAGAGGATCAAAGGGGGAGCGAGGGCCAAAAGTCGGGGCGCGTGTCTGGGACGAAGACGATTTGGTGGCTCAGTCCTCGTAAGGAGGGATGTGAACCTCCCGCACACACGAAGCTTCTTGACGCAAGTACTATCCAGGCTCAGCCGTGCTTAATTTCTTCGTCTAAAGGGTGTGTGGGCAATACCAGCGACTTGAGGTCGTGACTGCCCATTCATTGCGCATCGGGTTTCGCCTCCACATTCGGAGAGACCAGGGGCATTTCGCGTTATGTGCTGACAACTTGCCAAAGTGCATGGAAGACCACTCCTTGGATCTTCTCGTTCATCAGATGTCCAGACTTTCGAGCAGGGGGTTTCCCAAACGCAAGTTCTCGCGACTCGCCACGCTACGTCGTCTTTCCGCGTTTACTCCCCATTCAAGTACAAGTCGGTCCACGCTTCACGCGCCCGATGATTGTTAAACACGTGACGCTCCAAGCAATTATCGCGCACAGACACGTGGAACGGGTTCACACGCACACAAACATCTCAATTTTAATTGTAAATAGGCTCAATGAACGCAGACAGCGTCATTTGCGTCACGTGGGACGTGTTTAAGCAGTTTAACAATCATCGGGCGCGTGCAGCGTGGACGGACTCGTATTTGAGTGGGGAGTAAACGCGGAACAAGGCGGGTGACTCGCGAGATCCGGCGCGTTGGAAACCCTCCACGATAGGAACATGTGCAAAACATGTTCAAAGCGAAAGTGACTTCGCCTACAACCGGTGCATGGTGTGCCAACGCGTGTTCAGGGGGCAATGCCCCCTGGAGGTAGCGGACGTGAGCAGAGTGTTTACACTGGAGCAGTGGGTGCTGTGCCACTGCTCCGTGCGAACTTCAGATGCCGAGTACAGTTTACAAACATGGAATGAAAATAAGTGGGCAAGGTCTGTCTCGTGAGTGATACGCGACCTCCATAAGAAATATATTTATTTTAAAATGTTACATCGCGTATTTACGTATTGCGCGATCTAACCAACCACCCCCCCCCCCCCCCAAATACAAAAAACCCTGTATTTTATGGATGATATTGACTTAAAGCTTTCGTGACTGCAGGAATTTATATTCTTTGAGTCTTTCGGTAAAGTCAACGTAGATAGGTACACATTTCGATCACAAGCGATGACTATCGTTTGTGATCGAAACGTCGTAGTTTTTTGTTTGTTTATTTTATATTCATTATTTGCATTAATATCTACCTATCTACGTGACTTTACCGAAAGACCCAATGGATACGGACGATATTGGTTGCGAAAGCCGACGCGTTGAACTGAATACGACACCTGCTGGTCATTCGAGTCCAATGCAATCGTGGATGGCGGGGCAAATCGTTGGCCCTCAACTGAACCCCAGGGTTCATTAAATCTTTTTTTAAATTCGCGCAGAGGCCACGGGGGATATGGAATACAGCAGCAATCTCTGTACCCGTTCGTGAATTATTCAGTCTCTGCAAAGGCCGGCGTGAAGGCTGTTTTTAAGGGTCCGGGCTAATTCCCTTCCTACCACTCTTCCAAGCAACACGCGAATAGTTGGCTCCTTGTGTAAACCGTTTTATGCAACAGTTGGCGCCCGTCATTAACTGGCCTAGGTTCGCTTTGAAGCCGGAAATGAAACATCAAGTGCCACACTGCCATTTGGTCTTGCATTCCGAGGACGGACGATCCAAAGAGAGGTGCCAGACTCCGGGGAGGTGTCTGTGTGGCTTGTACAGTACTGCAAAGCCCTTTGTTAAGTGCCCTGCCTCCCACTTGCTCGCCGCACAGAGATGTGCATCCGATTTTGGAGTGCCAAGGCACCGTTTGTTTTGCAGATTTTGTCCACTGTTCTGTGAGATGTGTAACTTAACTGTGAAGTCACGTAGGTAAAAAATAAAATAAAAATAAGAGATACAAATATAAATTAAATATAAATAAATAAAAGTAAATTAACGAACCAAAGATTATGGATCCTTGTAGTCACGAAAACTTCAAATCTAGAATGAAGTGTAACTTAAATTTTAAAAAATGTAATACTGTACCTTATTGTTGTGCATGTTGTTTGCCTGGGTCATTCATCTTGAGCCCAGCCAACTTTGCAAGCACTGCTGTTCAGTTCTTTACTTATTTCCACCTACAAGTTTTATAAACATTCGAAGATTTCTGTTGTGTTTCGAGGTCATTTAAGCACAGGGATGAAAATAATAAAAGAAACAGGCGAGTGTGTGATGGCCTGTTTTTGGAGAATGTTTATTTTTAAAGTGAAATGCAACATACCAAGGTGCACAAAAATAAATATTTTAATCAGTGCTTGTTACCCGAGTCAGAATATTGGGCATTGACAAGTAAAATTGAACAATGTGAAAAGTAAGTGGGCTTGGACACGCCACGTCCCCCTCCCTGGTAAGAGATTAAGAACGAGATCGGTGATGGAATGGAAGTCGGAGGAGGGAACGAGACATGGCGTGGAGAAGTTGACCTCATGCACAGCAGCGATTTGTATTCGTGGCACCGCAGGAGCATGAGGGATGGCGATAACACAGAGATCTTCAGGAGTAGATGGAGCATTGATGTGATGCATTTAAAGGGAGCGTGATAAAGCGAGCTAAATATTATACACTTGCAAATTGTCCCTTGGAGTATATAGCCCTTTTGTGAAAGGGCTTTAAGAATGAGTTGCTTTCTTCTGGGCAGGATAATGAACACCATGTTAACCATATGCCCAAGAAATGTCTGAAACCTTTCTTCAAACGAAACGTGAGCACTCGTGTTGGATTGATGACAGATGTGCCGTGAGGCAGTGTTGTGGAGATCAAGATGGGGTTAGCCTCAGCCTTAACTTTTGTGGAAAGCAGATTTCGGGGAATACTTAAATGGAGCGTAAGACATCAAAAACCGAGCCCGGATGTGAAACCACCGCGTGTAGTACTTGTCAAGCAATGTCCGACTGAATGGCTTCAAGATATATACACCTTCCTAAAACCCAATCGATAACCACTCTTTATGTCATTTTATCTTGATGGAAATCATAAAAAGTTATCACCTTTGACACTAAACTGCTCGAGCATTATACATTGTGTCACACATTTGCTCTCTAGCTATACAAATGGCCCAAGCCTCTGAGCACTGCAGATAAGAGTTGTAACTGCGCCTTAATAATTATAATGTATTTTAATTCAGTGCCTTTCATCAAAAGCTCACAAAATGCTGTACACGTTCAAATGTCAACACACCATTCAAAACGAGATTTTTTAAAAAAAAGTAGACAAAACTGTTTGGGTGAACGATTTGCACCGAGTGCTCCACAAGCGTTGGTACTGACCGCCGTGAGCTTTCGTGACGTCAAGACGTCGCCTGTGCCCGAGTCACGGACAGGTGGCTCTCCATAGGTGCAGAAAGCCCGGCCGGTGTCACATCGTCGCCCTTGCCTTGGCAGGAGTGCTCGCCGTACGCGGCGCACCTGTTCGACGCCGAGGACCTGTCCACGCCCGTGCGCACCCTGCCGGGCCTCTGCCCCGACTACTGCCGCTCCTTTTACTACCAATGCGGCTCGACCCTGAGCCTGCTGACCGACGACAAAGAGGTACGACGCCTGGAGACGGACGGGGAGCGGCTCTGCAAGAGGCTCGTTCTGGAAGACGAGGATTACTGTTACCCCGCCGTGCTGGAAAGCCCCGACCTCAACGCGGAGCTGGGCGTGGTGCAGGCGGGAGAAGATGGCTGCATGCAGCTGTGCCTCGAGGAGGTGGCCAACGGGCTGCGCAACCCCGTGGCCATGGTGCACGCCGGCGACGGCACGCACCGCCGCTTCGTGGCCGAGCAGCTGGGCCTCGTGTGGATGCTGCTGCCCAACGGCACGCGGGCCGAGCGGCCCTTCCTCAACGTCAGCAAGGAGGTCCTCACCTCGCCCTGGATCGGGGATGAGCGCGGGTTCCTTTGCCTGGCCTTCCACCCCAACTATCGTAAGAACGGAAAGATTTACACGTACTATTCGGTGCTCTCCAAGGATCGCAAGAGAGAGCTCGTACGCATCAGTGAGTTCCGCGTGTCGCCAGACAACATGAACTATGTAGATCCCAAAACCGAGAGGTAAGCAGATCGCATGATGCGTGTTGGGTATTTATCATAGTTGTGAAAGGTTTGGCTGTCATTGGCTGCACAAGGAAAGTCTGTGGTTCACTGTAAGTGGTTGTTTGTCGTTCAATCTGTTTATTTTGGACGTTCCGCTGTTTTAGGATAATGGGGCTGTTATTTGTCATGCTCGTGCGTGCCAAGAACATAGCGTTTATATTTCCAGGAAAGGACACTGATGTTATGATGTGTTTTAATAGCAATGTGTATTCAGTTGCCTGAAAGATGTACACATTTACACGATGGGTTTTATACATTTATACGAGTCATCTTGTTGGAAAATTTTTCTAAAGATATGCATATCTGTATGCATATAAAATTTATAAGCCAAAGTACATTTTACCACTGGGCAGAGTTTGCTTAACGATACAATTAATTGAGTGCAGTTTTGTTAAACTTTTTGACGTACGCAAATGAAAACACGATGTTAAAAGCCCTCCGTCTGTACAGGTACATTTTAGAGATAGAGGAGCCAGCAGCCAATCACAACGGAGGGCAGCTGCTCTTCGGAGAAGACGGCTTCCTCTACATTTTCACCGGCGATGGTGGCCGTGCCGGGGACCCGTTCGGGCTCTTCGGGAACGCGCAGAACAAGTCGGTTCTCCACCCCCCCCCCCCCCCCCCAGTCACGCTGCACCCATCGCCCGTTGTGCGTTTATCGGTGCGGTGAAGTTGCTGACACAGCCTTAACCCTATTGTGGTTTCAACCACAGATTCATTGCAAGCTGGCTCTGTGCTGGTCGGCGACTCAGAAAATATTCTTGCACCCAACACACCGCTATCGAGTCTGCCTAACGCTATGGTTGCGGCTACTAACAACACGCTCAGCGACGCGGACTACACTTGGTGACAAATGAAGCCCTGGTTACACCTGATTGCAGCACCTGGTGTTTGTGTAATACCTAACATACCCAACATTGCAACGGTTATTTTTACAGGCCTCAAATAGGAACATATCTTCAATGTAGCCACTTCCCTGTTTATATTGTAAAATATCCTCGGATCCCACCAGTGTTTTTAAGGCCATTCGTTTACACCTTCCCTCCCATTGGCTTGAGACACACATTTCTTCCTTTGAGGCCACGCTTATAGAGTCTGGTGTCACGTGGAGACGCTGACGTCATTGCCTTGTCTCTGAAAGGACAAGGCTCATCGCGCTCTCACTGTCTCCACATCTTGACGGCATCTGCTTACTGCCCACCACCACCACCACCACCACCGCCGCCGCCTCCCCCCCACTCCCGCCAGGTCCGCGTTGCTCGGCAAGGTCCTGCGCATCGACGTGGACGGCGCGGACGCGGGGCGGCCGTACCGCGTGCCCCGCGACAACCCCTTCGTGCGTGAGCGGGGCGCGCGGGCCGAGGTGTTCGCCTACGGCGTGCGCAACATGTGGCGCTGCTCCTTCGACCGGGGCGACCGGCTGACGGGCGCGGGGCGCGGCCGTCTCTTCTGCGGCGACGTCGGGCAGAACAAGTTCGAGGAGGTGGACATCATCGTCAAGGGAGGAAATTATGGCTGGAGAGCCAAGGAGGGCTTCGAGTGCTACGACCGCCAGCTCTGCCACAACCACACGCTCGGCACGTTTGTTTTTTGGTGGTTCGTCAGGGGAGAGCGCGCACCGTCAACCGTTTCAAGATTCGGGGGTCCGATGCGGTGACCCGAGCTACTGTGTGCTGCTCTTGGGCAAGCGTACGCAGTCGTGGTATAAACACATGTTCAGTCATGAAGCATTCTGTTTGTAATGCCTTGTTTTTGTTTCGTATATGTACAGATGACATCCTTCCAATATACGCATATAACCACAGCTTGGGGAAGTCTGTTACGGGTGGCTACGTCTACAGGGGGTGCCACTCCCCAAACCTAAATGGACTCTACATCTTTGGAGACTTCATGAGTGGGTGTGTCCTCACCCCAAAATCAATAGCACCAGAGCAGACGTTCTTACACAAAACACAACTTTCTCAAGGTACATTTCTATCTAGACTGCACTGCATTCTTTTAATGGAATGCTTCAGGTTCAAAATGGTTCAGAATTTTCTTCACCTCACAACCAAATTCAACAACATATGATGTTTCTCTCGGACTGCTTTTTTTATTTTTGTTTTGCCATTGTTGGCAGGCGGCTGATGGCGCTGAAGGAGGACCCTCGGCTCGGACGCTGGGAGAAGAAGGACGTGTGCATGGGCCAGGGTCAGACCTGCGTGTTCCCTGGCATCATCAACAACTACTACCAGTACATCATTTCCTTTGCCGAGGACGAGGCAGGCACGTCTCCCACACTGCCACCAACGCTCTCCCACCTTCAGGCTTCACCCAGCCAACGTGCCGCGTTTACTTGTTTTTCACCTATTTGTGCCTGCTGCCACATCATCCGGAAATCACCTGATCTTGTCAGAGCTCGGCAGCTAAGCAGGCTTGAGCCTGGCTAGTGCTTGGTTGGGTGAACCCCCTTGAATAAAACTGGTGCTGTAGGCAGCTACGGGGCGACCTTGTGTCCACAGGGCAAGTTTGGCAAAATGTATTGTCGTCCTTAACCATACCTCAACATCTCTGCGTCTTGCCTTAAATCTTCAACTGACCAGTGTGGTGAAGTTTGGCCGAATAACCCCCACGGTACCACATGGCATCGGGAGGCTCTTGCCAGCAGTGTACAGTATTGGCAAAGCACTGCGCATGCTCACATTGCGTCAACAATCCAGGAGGGTGTCTCTGTGGCAAGAGCGCTTGACTTGCAAATCAGCTGGTTGCAAGTGTTTAATCCGGTCGCGGGTTGACTTGATCGGTCCTGATTTTTGAGGGCTGATAAAATCGGTAGCGCCCTGTAGAGCACTTCTCGATTTCTCACATGCCAGCGGTTGCCCTTGAAACAAAGTGCTATGGATACCACGATGAGAAAACAACGGAGCGCGGCGACTCCTGCACCGCACGTTGAGTTACGGGCGGCCGTGTTCTGCCTCCAGGAGAGCTGTACTTCCTGTCATCGGGTCTGGCGAGTGCTCTGTCTCCCACGTCCACCATTTACCGCATCATAGACCCGTCCAGGTGCCTCCCCCGCATGCCCATCGCCTGCACTTGCAGCTCCACATCTTAACGCGTTGTTGTTGTTGGAAAAAGGGTAACCGTGTCTGAGGTGGGTTTTTTTTCATTTCCAGGAGAGCTCCCCCAAAGAAGTGCCAGGTGACGGTGGCCCCTGTTAAAGTGAAAGGAAGGCTTGTAGATTTCAAACCCAAACAAAGTAGGTACCATTTAAATGTCCTTACACTACACTGGGGGGGGTTTGCACTCAGAAAAATGGAATGTCTTGAACAATTTTCACAAGCTGTGCTGTGATGTTTTGTTTTAGGGCTGATAATATCAAAAACAACCACCACCCCTCCACCTCCTCCAACAAAACCTCCGCAACTTGCGCCCACTCGGAGGCCCAAGCCTACACGGCCATCTGGGTCAAAAGGCAAAACGTTCACCACCACCACCACCTCAAGGCTGGCAGCACCGGGTTCGCTGCATCCTTCTCGTCGTCCAGCCGGTCAGCCCACTCTGAGGCCCCCGACCGCAGGCGCGATTTCCCGCCATGGGCAGCAGAAGAACCAGAGCCGGACGGGCAAGCCAGGGCAGGCCGGCCGAAAACGTCCCTGGGTCAGCAGGCCGTCGAGGCCGTTGCGGCCAGGCACGCGCCGAAGGCCCACGCCGAACATGCGGAGGCCACACGTGCCGCGGACGAACAAACAGATGGCCGAAAGTAGCCCGGAGAGCAGATGATAAAGGTGCAAGCCGCAAGTGCTGTCCGGCACCGACATCCACGGACAAGTCACTCGCCTTTGGCGTGAGCGGGGTTTCATTTCAGCGCTGGAGCTGTCCTGGGCTGGGCTCTGGAAAATATTTCGCCTCCACTCTCCTCTCACCCACCCCCACGCCACTCAGTCTTCGGGTGGGCAGCCTCCAGAGTGGTTGGGGGGGGGCGTCAGAATATATTCCATGAGAAATCAAGCCCTTTGTGTGGGCATAATAATTTTAGAACGTGGAACACAGTACGTTTACACCTGCCTGGCCAGTCTTGCACCCACGGAAAGAGAAGCTGTACTTTGAGTTGCCAATGTATTCTCTGATGGCATTATTGACAAAGGTTAAGAAGCAGCTTGCATTGTCAATGGCCCTTTTTAAAACAATGCAGTGGTGCTGGGGCCTGCAGAAGAATCCATTGAGTTGGTGGGGCAGCATTGTGCGATTGTTTTTTTTACAGTATTCATCCTCCTGTATTTTGATCGTTCGAATTTTTACGAAGCATGAACTAAACTTGAATTTTTAAACTAATGACTAAAAATCAGGACAAATGTATTGTGTTAGTGATTGTTTTAATTTATTTAATACCCCCATAACTGAAAGTCTAAAGACCAAAGTGTGAAAAAAACCAATCACCTTTTGGGTTTCACCACCTGTGTATTTACAGCAAAACTCATTGATTGGGTCACGGTCTGTTACGTTTATTTTGTTTTAGATACAAAAAAAATCACCGTTGCACATGGATTGTGTCGCATTTATTTTTGGTGCTAAGTGTTGCATTTCCCCTGAAATATGTACGTGTAACTTTTCGAAACGTTAAGAGAAATATGTGAAGTCTGCTAAGCCCTAGATTTTGCCGTGGCAGCCACGGACGCCATTTGTTCTGCTGTATTTCTCAAGCCGGTGTTTGTTTGCGAGTGTGTAGGTAGGGTCGGTCTAACTTGTGCCAAAATGCCCCGGCAGTATTTTGGAGTTTTAAGGATTTCCTATGAATAACAAACAAACAGGCGCACGCAGCCTTCTGAGTAATAAATCAGCAGCCCTTGTGTTTTCATTATTTTATCCCTGAGGGTTGGATGAAGTTTCCTTCACCTTGATTGCCTTGAGGTCACCTGTGGACGCACACGTTCTGCGAATTCGTTTTCTCCAGAATGCAATTTTTATTAACTTTGTGCCAAAAAAAATGTAATCGTTTTAGCGCACTGTGCTATGAACCCAGTGACCTGAGTTTGATCCCAAGCACAGCTAACCTCAGTCGTGAATTGATATCTGAACCAGTCCTCGCATCCACCCTCCACCCCTTTACGAATCCTGATTGACCATTGTGGTGAAGTATGGTCAAAAAATCCCATGGCCAATACGATGCGGACAGGCCTTCATTCAGAAATGGATTGACAAAGGGCTGTAAAGAATGCAAGGCATATCGGTGTGTGCATGCAATCAATACAAGTATCAGATGTAAAACCAGAGGAATGTTATTGTGAATTTCTTAGCAATGAAAGTGGCAGCAGCGATATCGCGTTGTATTGATTCTGGAATATTAATTCTTACGCCCGCATTAATGCATCTAATCGTGCATGTCGTATGTTCACTCATGAGTTCACGCGCAATGATTTGTTTTTTTTAATCTCCCAACGGGGGCCCTCCGTTGGAAGATGTTTGAGAGCCGCTGAGGACCTGAGTATCTGAACTGGTTCTGGGCACCCACACCGGTCGGGTAACTCGGCTAGAGGTGACGTGAAATGTGCTCCTGGCTACCCACTGAGCAGCGTGGGGAAGTATGGTCAAATGCAAAGATCCCCCGTATAGCCTGAAGAGACGTTTGGGGCAAATGTCGCTATCGAGCATAAATACGCCATACGATCGGGTTGGTCGGCAGTACCACGCCCGGCCGCATTTGTATCCCCAGTGCTGATGTTTGCACACCGCACTGGGTACTCATTTAAGGCTGAGTAGACATAGGGGAGGCCCAGAACCGGTGTCCAAAATAAAATCAGTGGTGAAATCGGGGAAAGTCAGGGTGGGGGTGTGGGTGAGGTGGTCTTGCAGGCCTCCGTCCACTGATAGGGGTTCTTAGGGGATGTGAGTTGGGTGAGGGGGCGTGCAACCTCGCTGAATCCCCTTACGAATCGGCGATAATAGGTGGCGAGCCCCAAGAATGATCTGATCTCCGTCAGGTTCCTTGGCCGTGGCCATTCCACTACGGCGCGCATCTTCTCCGGATCAGTGCGCATCGCCGCCTCGCTGACTCGGTGTCCGAGGTACCCCACCTCGCGCTGCGCAAGGTAACACTTACGCGGCTTGAGCTTGAGATGGGCTGCTCGCAATCGCTGGAACACCTCTCGCAGCCTGGACCAGTGCTCAGACAAAGATCTACTGAACACTATCACGTCGTCCAGGTAAATCGGGCACTGTTCCCACTACAAGCCCCGCATCACCAACTCCATCAACCGCTGGAACGTCGCGGGCGCGTTAGTGAGTCCGAACGGAAGCACTCGGAACTCGAACAATCCCATCGGGGTGGTAAACGCGGTTTTTGGCCGATCCTCCTCCGCCATCTCCACCTGCCAGTACCCGGACGCCAGATCGAGGGTGGAAAAATACCGTGCTCCTGCGAGGCTGTCAAAGGTGTCATCGATGCGTGATATGGGGAAGGCGTCGCCGAGGGTGACTGCATTCAACTTTCGGTAATCAACACAGAATCGGGTCGACCCATCCTTTTTCGTCACTAGTACCACCGGGGCAGACCAGGGGCTCGCTGAGGGCTGGATTATGTTATCGCGGAGCATATCCACGACTGCTTCTTTAATCTGGCCCCGTTCAGGTGCGCCCACTCGGTATGCGGGGATTTTAATGGGTCGGGCGGCACCGGTGTCAATTTGGTGCTTCACGAGGTCTGTCCGACCCACGTCCGAGTCGTGTGCACTGAACACGTCGGCGTACTCCCGCAGTAACCCGCGCAGCTGATCGGCCTCCCCCTTAGGTAAATCTGCCCAGGGTACGTGTAACGCGTCAAGCAGGGGGACGGCCTCTGCTCGGGGAGTCAGGCCGACTCGCCAGCCCAGGTCCTGGTTGTCCTCGGGGTGACCGGGGTCCTCAGCCCAGAGTGCAAATACCGAGTCGTTAGAGTAGCGCGCGTGCAGGGGGTGTATGGTGGCTACCGGGGTGCGTCGTCGTAGCATTGCCGGGGTACTGTGTGGGTTAAACACCCGCACGAACAGTCGGCCCCCGTCTGCGTTGACCAGCGTGGCTGATCCCACAACCCCGTACCGCGCCGCCAACTCCGGGTGTGTGGGGTCGGTGGAGGGGGTTGCCACGGGCACCAGCATCTCGGCGAGCGGGCCGATGGTGACGGCCGACACCAGGGTGGCGGCCACGGGTGTGAAGCGAGGGCGATTCCGCTCCTGTCCCAGGAACGGAAACCGCTCCCCACTGCCTTCCACCGTGGCGCATCGCTGGCGGGGCTGCACGTTGAGCCCCAGTTTCTCCAGGAGGTCCGTCCCTGCAATACACTCATGGCACAACACACTCGAGACGTAGAATTCCTGTGTGCACACCTGGTGTCCGAGACGGACCTCGAGGGAGATCCTTCCCAGCAACCCCATCCCGGCTCCGCTCGCCGTGTGCAGCGCGCGATCCGGGGCCTGCAGGCGGCTCACGTTCAACCCCGAGCACGCTGCAGTGTGTGGTGCTCACGAGTGAGACCACTGCCCCCGTGTCCAGTAGAATCCGGGTGCGCTGCCTATTCACCTGTCCTACCAGTGACGTGGCCCCCGTGATTCCCGCCACCAGCTCCCGTAGCCAGTCGCCCATCCTCAGCGCGTCCTTGGGTGTTGTGGTTGGAATCTGCGTGGGGGTCACTCGCTCACCATTATTACTATCATCGTTTTGTTTCGGGACCTCGTCGATTGCACCCCTAGGTGGTCCGCTCTCTAGGGGGCGTTGGCGTTTAACCCTGGTGCATGTCTAGCGCGGGCGATCTGAGGACAGTCTCTCACGAGGTGCCCTCGGTGGTCGCACAGGTAACACGCCCGGGGGGCGGCCCCGTAGGAGCCCCCCCGCCCGTTCCCTATTCCCCCCAACCAGCACGCCGCTGCCCAGACTCTGCCTCTAGTCGGGACACTCGTCCAGTTAGCCCCCCTACCGTGGAGCGCAGTTCTCCCATTTCGGACTGAATGGTCTCCACTGTGGACTGCAGTTTGGTCATGTTCCGGCTCGCTTCCTCATGTACGTGGGTCACCCTGTCACCTACTTGGGTCACCTGGCCGGCTATATCCTTTATGCCCCTTCTGTATCCCCGCTACTCATCCCGGGGTTGTCTCGCGGGATACCGGAGGCTCCCTTTCCCGACCCCTTACAGTCCTGGCGAGCTCCTGTTCCTCCTCTTCCTCCTCTGGGGACAGGCTTGCGATGGTGCGTTCTCGTCCCAGCCCCCGGAGCTGCGCGCGTTCGCTGGAAATTCTTTCACATTTACGCGCGCGCTCGACAGGGGCGTTAAAGGGGAGACGTGTACAGCTCATATCGGGCTGCCACCACGAGGTGCGAGCCAAGTACCGTTGGATCTTCTCGGCGGCGAGCTCCTCAATCACCTCAGTCGTGTACCCCGGGCGTGCGATCTTTGTTAGCTCACGCACATCCTCGGCATAGTCACGCAGGTCCTCGCAGGGTTGGCGCCGGCGTGCCTCTAAGGCCGCCTTTGCCTCCTCCTCATCACGCATACCGAAGGGCAGATCAAGTCGGCGCACCAGCTCCTCAGCTGGGTTTGCGCGCTTGGGGGCAGGGCCTCCACAAAGTCGGCTGCCCACCCATCCAGGTTCATAATAAGTTGGCGTAACGCCTGCGCGTCCGTCCACCCATTAATCTCTTTAGCCCCTATGACGTTGCGGGAAAATGCTTTCCACGAAGCAGTCCCCTGGCCGGTGGATATACGCCTTATTTTTGCGTGGGGTAACGCGCTGGGGGTTCGTACCGCTTCTGACGCCAAATTGTTGGGGACCGCTGCTCCCCGAATCTCCACTCCCTTGTGATCCGAGGCTCTCCTCTTCCACACTCAGGGGAGGGTTGCTACCCTCCGCCTCTCCCACCTTCGCCGCTGCTGTGCGAGGCGTGGGCCGCGGCTGGCGCTTAGCCCCCCAGAATCCGTTCGCACACATGCCCTACGTGCCCTACGTGCCCCGGCACGACTCGAACGGCTGGCCCACCACTCCGCTGATCTCGATGCCTTGAAGAACACCGACTCCTTCACTCCCTGGTTCACCCTCTTTTATCGTTCTCACATCAAAGGGCACCGCGCTGCCCCGCCCCCTGGCCTCCCGTCCAATCGGGGGCCCAGATTTTCCCGCTCTTTTGATAGTCGGATCCTAGCTCTGGTGACGTCACCGCAGTGGTCCCCTCGACGTCCGCTTTCTGCTCCTCCCGCTACCAGCCTACTGACCCGTGTTACGTGTGCGCGTTTCTTTCCGCGGTGGCTCAACAGCCCCTGCCGTGACCACGCAATTACAATCCCAGGTCACGGCGCCGCGGTGCACGTCAGCCTCAGGGGTAGGTCGCCCAATTCCCCGGCCGTAGGAAACCGTGAAGCTTGATCCCATTAGGGGCTTCTGGACGAAAACCTGCCGGCCAGGCGACTTCCCCTCGGGCTCTATGTGGGGTATGCGTGCGTTCACGTGGGGGGCGGTGAGGGGCGAGCAGCGTCGGTGCCGTCGCTCCTTGGTGGCGGCGTCACGGCGGTGGGTACGGCCCCGACGGAGCGGCTCCGTTGCGGCGGCACCACAGGACCCCCATTCCACCACCCCCGTAGCGCCGCCGGCCCTCCTGTTCAACGTACAAAAAAAACCCCCACACCTTACTTTGGCAATTCGCTGGCAGTCAAAGGAGAAAACGTGCCCAACAGGACAAGAAGTGTGAAGATGGAGCCGTGAGGTCAGCTCGTGCGGGAGCGAGATGAAAATGTGGCATTGCAGGACGGAGACGGCGTGGTAATGAAAGCTTCGATGCAAACGTAAATAAACAGCAGGTCCTCGTTTAACGCGGTCGATGCGTTCCTGAACAGTGCCGCAATTTCGCCAAAAATAATTTCACGATAAAAGTTTGGCGAGATACGATGGGTATGCCGCTGTGTTACTGTATCAATCCGCGTACTGCATCGTACCGTCAGCCGCGCAGCTCAAGAAAGTAGTTCGTCGTCGACCGCAAAGGGGCCGTCCATAAATGATGTCACGCACCTGGGGGCGGGGGGGGGGGGTCAGACATCTGTGACGATGTGTGACGAGGGGGGGGGGGGTTTGAGAAATGTGATGTCACATCAAAATGCGCAACTTTAAATAAATATTGAATTATATTCTTGGTTCTTTCGGTAAAGTCATGTAGAAGGGAAACAATAAAATAATAAAAATATTAAACAATAAAATTATCACGATGTTTCTACTGCAACACAAGTAAGCATCATCAGGTCTCCCCCCTCCTCTTTTCCGAACATAGATGGACTCGTCCATCTGAACAAACTGTCAAATCGCTCTCCGTGGTGCTAACGTAAAAAAATAACCGCCACTTTTTAAAAATTTTATTGTTGTGGTTTTCACACCTGATGATGATTACTTGTGTTGCAGTCGAAACGTCGTGAGAATTTAATTGTTTAATTTTTATATGATTTTATTGTTTACCTTCTACGTGACTTTACCGAAAGAACCAAGAATATGAATCCCTGCAATCACGAAAGCTTTAAATAAAAAATATAGAATTGTTATAACAACTCTACCGGTAATTGTCATAACAACACTCCTACAACATCAGAGTACAGCGCCACATTAAATACGCACTACGATGACAATAGTTTAAAGCGATTTGAGGAATGTTTTATTTTAAAAACGGAAATATGGTTTGGGGGGGAGGGGGCAGAGCTTTGTGACGTCATATTTGAGGGGTGTCTGACTTTTTGTGATGCCGTGTGACGAGGGGGGTGGGGAGTCAAAAATCGTCCAAACCGCGTTATAACAGAGCGCGTTCCCCGTTGTACGAAAAGTTCCCGAATGGAGGAAGCGCGTGATAGCGAAAACGCGTTTGTGTGAACACGCGTTAAGCGAGGACTTGCCACGCTTCACTGTAAATTCCAAGCACGTCCCGTTCAGTTCACGTGTCCGCTAAAGCCACGAGAGGGCGCTGTACATCCCGCAACTGTTGAAAAAATAATAGCGGGATCAAATCGCGATTTGGAATCGTCAACACGGATCGAATCTCGAGTGCGAATCGTTACACTCCCAATGTATAATAACTAAAAATATGAATGTATAATAATTTAGGACCTTGCCTATAACATCTGATAGTTGACCACCATCAATGAAAGCCTGACTGCAGGATGAGACACGATGTCTAAACCTGTCCAGAGTTTGTTTGCACTGAATCAACGGTGCGATTATGATGCACTTTCAGAGATGACGGGGAGGTCTTCTTTGGTTCTTTCGGTAAAGTCACGTAGAATGAGAATAAAATAATAAATTGATAAAATAAAATAACAATAATATTCTCACGACGTTTCGGCCACAACACAAGCGGCCTTCATCAGGTGAAGGGAGCGAGACTGTCTGGTAGGACAGCGCTGGAGTCTCGCTCCCTTCACCTGATGAAGGCCGCTTGTGTTGTGGCCGAAACGTCGTGAGAATATTATTGTTATTTTATTTTATCAATTTATTATTTTATTCTCATTCTACGTGACTTTACCGAAAGAACCAAAGAAGATGAATCATTGCAGTCACGAAAGCTTTAAATGACGGGGAGGGCTGATGGTTGTGTAAAAAAGAAAAACCTTTTAATTGTTAAGTGGAGTAACAGCTGTATCCGTGTATCTATTTAGTAATCATTGCAGTATGTAATGTACTGTATGGCTTGTTCCCCACTTGATGGAAGTGAAAAGCGTGCTGCATATTAACAGCAGATGGCAGTATTCACGCGAACATTTTACTGGAAGGAACCTCCTGGTTACACCAGCAGCCCACAAGGGCTTATTGTGTCCGTCCGTCCGTCGTGCATCCAAAAATGGGAGGGTTGGGGCTGGGTGGAGAGGGGAGGGTGGGGAGGGTGGGGAGGGGCTGGGTGGGGAGGGTGGGGCTGGGTGGGGGGTGGAAGGGGTGGGGCTGGGTGGGGAGGGGCTGGGTGGAAGGGTTGGGGCTGGGTGGGGAGGGGCTGGTCACCCCGTGGTGCCCTTATAAAACTCAACGTTTAACCTACTCACGGCGGCTTGTGCCCGCCCTCACAGTCGGGCATATTTGCGGAATACACCACGTGGTGGTGCCGCCGTTGACCCTGGCCATTGATCGAGCAACCCAACGTTCCTACCAGCTCCATTCGCAGGAATGTGTTTTATGTCAATCCAGCAATCCTGCCAAGTGACACAATTTGCAGTGAAGGCAAATTTCCACTCAGAGATTCCCATTTTCATTCGGAGTTTGAGGTCGGGGCTCTTGTCCCGCACACAGCTCTTGCCGTCCGAAGGAGGTGATTATCCGACATCAATTGTAAGATGCTCAAATAGACGTTTACAACACTCTTGAGGGTCAAGTTCAGTTTGTAAAGTGTATTTGTTTAAGAACTCCAAAGAGATCCGGAAAGTTTGTTTTCAAGATTGACCTGATTCAACAACATGAGATAGAAACCAAACAAATAACACAGAATATATTATTCGAAGCACACAGACATCGAAGCAAAAAAAAACCAACTGCGCCACTTGAGAAATCGAAAAACGTTGGACAACCCAATCGATGTTAAATAATGTCAACACAAATTGATCGCATACATTCCGTGTGGCATGAGGTGCATTGTTGGCAGCTCCTAGGAAACGGCAATGTGGTGGCATCTCGCGCTGCTTCATGTCGTGGAAATGAGATTGACGGTAAATTCACCATCGCTCACAACTGAAACATGAACATCAGGACTCTTGCTCATCTGTTGGCGATGGGCTTGCACTTCATCCAGCAGGTGGATTGATCATGGAATATGACGATGACGACGATTATTTGGGTATCACCTACGTTTTTCAGGTTCGAGTACGTAAAAAAAAGCAACGTACAAATGAATGATGGCTAAGAATATTAAAGATTCGCTCCGAAATTTTTTTTTTAAAGTTTTTAAAACAATTTCCCCCCAAAAATGTCATGCTTGTTTGTAATTTCGTTTTGCTTAAAATGTCCATTTGCCGGCGTTCTTGTTGGCGTGCTGCTTATCAGCAAAGGAAATCTTGGCACAGTCGCCGATACGGCGACATATGCTTGTGGGTACGGCGCTCTCTTCTGAAACGTTTCGGCCGCTTGACTGACGGGCTGTGGCACAATCCACCCGCCCCTAGGACACCGACGCGGGTGACGGGACGTGAATGTCGAGGCAGGGATCACGTGAAGAAGCCGTGGGCCCTGCTGAGGGAATGCATTCCTGCAGGGTGAGCGCACGCCACACGCGGCGGCAGACACAGGAATCATCACCCCCCCCCACCAGCACCACCCCCACTTGCATCTGCGCCACCACATGTGCGCATCTCCTCGTTGCACTCTGCACACTCACCCAGCAACAACAACAACAGCAGCCGCAGCAGCAGCCGCAGCAGCAGCCATGTGGGCACACTGATATCTGATCTGAATGATGACCGTTATTGTAGGGCGCGGTTACGCCTGAAATCCTACACGTCGGAGAGGCAAGAGTTGGTGAAGCACTTGGGGTATTTTTTTTTGTCGGGGTAGGAGATTGGCAGCACAGCAAATTTGTTCACGAACACATCTGTGCGGAGCTTTAAGCGTTATCCACTACCGACGTCTTGGTGTTCTCTGTGTACCTCCCAGACGCGAAATATTCCTGAAAATGTAACTGGCTGGATGCGCGTTAATAGGTTTGAGAATTATTGAGGCTTTCCACTAAATATAAGCAACACGCAAACTGGACTGAAATTGACATGTCGTATGTAATATTCCGTTTCTTGAGCAGTTCGGTTGGCTACTGACGGTGCGAATGAAATTCAACATACATCCAAACGAATGTCTATCATACAACGCATGGCCCAATATAACTTTAGAGGCGTGCATAAATTATACACATAGGCTGCGTATTAATACAATCAACGATAACTCACAAGAAACAGCAGTGCCACTACCGCAGTACAAATTGGCGTGCGAGGGAGGTTGTGTTGTAGGATGGTTGAACGCATCGGTTGTCACATTGAAACGATTATAAAGGTTACTTAGACCACTCCGTAATCATTTCACAATGAACATGTCATGGGGGCGATGAGCTCATGTCGCGGGTAAGATTAAATTAAACATGATCACGATGTAGAGAAGGCAAATGTTACGGTAACACGATGGACCATGAATGTGTATCCATGGCTTCAAATTCGCCTTGGGCATCTTTGATGCGACGTGGCTATATTTACGTTTGTTATTGGACAATGTCTTCGCTGTTTTAGCAACAGAAGGCCTGCAGAATATAGCATCAGCAGCGGCGCTAGCAGCCGCTGCTTCTGGAGGTCGCACAGTTTATTGCCATGGTGAGTGCAAGCAATGCTTACTAAAACTCTCATCCCATCGGTGGCTTTAGCGATCACCTCTGAAGCTCTGCCAAACCCTGAGACATTGTCACCCGTGCAATCGATTTCGAGCAAAGTTGATCGTTTTGTGCGTGGGTGCGTTTCGTCGAGCAGTGGAATGATTCACAACCCGCCCTGACGCCTGTATATTTGCATCCATGATGGTGCTTTTTGGGTTAGATCGCGTAAATATATCAATGTGTCGTTAAATCCCGCCACCACCCGACACAGCCAACTAGTAAGGGTTGTCACGGAAACAGAACGTGCCAATTCGTCACTAGTACAGCACACCGGTGTGTTGGCTGTGTCGGGTGGTGGCGGGTTTTAACGACACATTTATATATTTAGGCCATCTAACCCAAAAACCTCTATTATGGATGATATTGGTCGCGAAAGCCTACCACGTGTTAAACTGTATATTTGGAGTCTGCGTGTCTCTCTCCCTGTTGTCGCGTGGATTTTTCTCCGGGTTCTCCCTTTGTCCCTCCACATTTAGAAACAAGCGTTTAAAGTCTTTGGCTACAATACACTTCCACGTGATAAGCCACTTCGTTGAGCTATCATTTGTGGCCAGGTCGCTTCTGAAAAGGAGCTTTATAGCTAAGCGGGCCTTACCTGGTAAAATAAATATACTTGATATTAGCTCATCACTCGCCACTGGTGTTAGCCATAACCGGGAATCCAATTCATGTTTCCTGGGTTCCATAGCGTGCGGCAAGGCCGTGGCCATGGAGTCAACATTGGGGGGGACCAAATCTTCCAGGGTGTCTGGGGGTCCCCCCCCAGAAAAAAAATCTAAATTTGAAAACTTATTTCCTGCCATTTCCTGCCTAAAATATAAAAAAAATCACTAACACATGGGATGGACTTTTTGTTTATTTTTTACAATAATGTCTAATAGTGTATTGTATGACATTGCTCTGTTTTTTCTTTTTTTAGCTTTTCTTGTTTCATTGTATGTAATGGCAGAGATTAGGGATTAATAAAGTACAACCATAACCACAATCATATAAACAGAAATCTATTTTATAGCAATATATTGGGGGGGGGGGGACATTTTGAGCACATTTGAATATTGGGGAGGGGATGTGTGTTCCCCCAATATATATTATAATTATATATTATAATTATATATATTATAAATATAAATTATAATTACGACCTTGGCGTGCGGTGCCTTGAGCAATGCACGACCGCTCCCTCACCTCACACAATATGACTGAATAATAAAAACTCTTAGTTAACATGAGATTTGATCGAATGCATGTATCATGAGCTTAGGCATGAATATTAATTGATGAATCGAGGGATCGTCCCACCTCTAGTTTCCAGGTTCGTCGTGTTTTCTAGGAAGCCCTCTCTGCGTGGCTCCAATGTTCCTCCAGTGAAGTGCGCTTTGTTTCCACAAACATTACACGGTTTTTTTTTTCACGTCCTATGTGGGGATTATTTTTTTTGAAAACTTGGGCCAGGTCATGTTTGTTGTTCAAGTGGGGGGGAAAAAAATGTGTGTTCGATGCACAAAGAGTGAGGGAGCGATAGTGCAGCAGCTAGTGCGATGTGCTACTTAAGCGGTTTCGATTTCCACTCATGGGCGACACCAGTGACGATTATCTGAACCAATTCTTGGCCTCCTCGAGGTCGACTCAGCCTCAGAAGAGTACCTAGTATGGTGTGTAAACATCGCCACAACGGAGACAAATGCAGCGGGGTAGGGTGCTGGCCACCCACCCCCTCGTGTGCCGTGCCGGCCTTTATAGGTCCTCGCTAACAGCACTTGCCCCAACAGTCTGTTAAGGCTATACGGAGGGTCTTTGTCTGTCATGGACAATGAGGGACGGCAGGACTGCACTGGGTGATGCTTGGCATTGGGTGGGTTCATTTAATTTCTGATTGTACTAAGGCCTGCGTTATTATTGACTTAAAGCTTTCGTGACTGCAGGAATTCATATTCTTTGGGTCTTTCGGTAAAGTCACATAGATAGGTTCAAAGAAAATAACAAAACACGACTGTTATTTTCTTTGAACCTATCGACGTTACTTTACCGAAAGACCCAAAGAATATTATGATATGTGTAGTACCACTGCATAGGTTTTTGTGGTTGTGCTGTACAGCTCTTAGATGTGTTTACGGGTTGTACCGCATGTTGCTCGGCATGAGCTTCTTCGGGAACTGAATTAAGTTTGCTGCCCATCAGACATCATGCTAAACAACAGAAGATCGTATTAAAGCAACGAGAGACACCGAGTGTGTGGTGTGCTGTGTTAAAGTTAGCCCAATTCCTTGCCCGTTAGCTCATGGCGCAGGCCCAACTGGCTGAGAATGCGATAAAGCCCCTTCGCTGTCTCATGAATGCAGTGGCTATTTTGGTAATTCTCGACCATATGGCCAAAACGATTCGGAGTGGCCTCATTGGCGGGAGCTAATCCAGAACGCAATGATTTAATGCTCACCCCTCCTGCTTCCCTGCTTCTGCACTGGTGGCATTTCTAATCTAAAATTAGATATTTACCATGGGAACACGCGTTTAGAAAACACAAACACTGACAAGTGTGGACTCGCTTTGTCTTATCCAGTTCGTGAACCTTCACCAACTTAAATAGAGAGTGCTGGCAGAAAGGTCACTTTAACTTAGAGCGCGAACCAGAGACAACATTTTGGCTGAGGTCATTTTCTGAATGCCCTGCCATTTGTTTTAGTGATATAAAATATGACATTATCTCAGTTTCATCACGAGTTGATGACCTATTTCAGTTCTTTTTTTTTCAGTTTCTTTATTTTGGTGTAGCCCTGTGAGCCATTCGGCTCTTGAATCGGGTGCAACCACAACAAACAAACAAAACAAAAACACGAACAAGAAAACATCAATATCATTGTCGAATGATCGATAGTTATTTCAGTACGTAATGGACACCGATAACTTGCTCTGCTATGTATAGGAAATTAAAGCCATACAGGTCACCATAACAAAAACACAGCACATGCAGTGCATAGTGTGACGTCGTGTTTTCCAAATAAATAACATTGCCTCCAGTGGAAAACAAACGGAATGGTTAATCTATGTACCTGTGTGTCTCGAACTTGTATGTCTAGTAAAACAGCAACAATGCCCCATGGAACAACAGCCTATTATTACTGTTTGAATGTTGACACCTGGGTCTGTCCTTTGGTGATGATTATTCTGGCGATTAATGTTCACACAAGGAGGCGAGTGAGCACTTTAGAGATATAAAATCCAAGAATTTGCTAGTCTTGAAACAATGCTGTTGAAATTAAGCACTCCCAGAATGCCATGTGGCTGATGGCTTGTGTAAGAAAAGTTTATTTTTTTTCATACGGAGAGCCAGATATGCGATGAAGACATAGTGTGCTTATAGCTACTTCTCAACCGCCAAACACAAATGTTATTTTGTAAAAAAAAAAAATCCTCTTTTTGGCCGTTTTTTTGTTGTTCATATATGTGACTAATTCTTTAAAATAAATTATCTTGCGCGATTGTCTTGCAGTTGTCCGAAGCTTAACCGAAGTGTATCAGTTCTGCTGGCTGTTAGGTTGTTAGAGACACCGCTGCCAATGATGATGCATTACATAAACTATGGCAATTGCTCTCTGCTAAATAGTGTCCTCTGCCATACCCTTGCAACGTATCAGGGTTACTAAACTGTGCAGAACGTCTCTGTGTTGTTCTGTTCTCATTAGGTGACTGCTGGGGAATTAACCATTGACCTTGCCGTGTGCACGTGTAACACACCGTGTCGGAGTAGCTGCCTGCACGAGCAGAGGGGCAGGAGGAACAGCATAGGTCACACACTCCGTGACTTCTCAATCTTTCGGGGTGTTAATTGCAGCACGTACCCCATGAGCAGCTCCTCTATTTGCGTGGTCAATGCAGTCCAGGATGCTTTCCCAGCCCAGCGCCCAAAAAAACACACGGACAAGATAAACGTTTCTAATTACAGCAGACCGCTTGCCGATACGACCAACCAACACAATAACAAGCGTTGGCATCACATTGGACACCAGATAAAATTTCTCAGAACACACATGTCAAAGCACAAACACCACACACATTACCATCAACGTAACATCGAACGGATAGCCCCATGCATCTTCATAAAGAAAAGGTCATGCCTCATACACGCTTTCATAACCTCTTTGCGAGATTTTCCCTACTTTTTGTCATACCTCAAGCAGCTACAACGCCTCAAAAAGAATCCAGAATAATGCCACTAGACCAATCTTCAACCTCCAGAAATGATCGCACATCACACAAAAAAACCGTATACTGGTTAGTTACCAATCAAATGCAGAATATACTTCAATATCATCCTGTTAAAATGCAAAGCAATACGCAACCAACCTCCACCGCCTTACACCAGAAACCTCACACCATAAACTTCATACAGATCGAGCAAAACAACGGATCGCTTCGCCTCTCAACCCAAAAACTTTTCCAACCGCCAAAAACCCAACACACACACGCACCATGGGAGTCAAACTGTTCTCATTTGCAGCACCGCACGTCTGGAAGATCCTCCTTGAAGCAATCCGGACACAATCCGGACGCAATCCGAACATTCAAAGTCGCAACTCAAAACACTCCTCTTTGCATTTGCACACAACAACTAACTCACAGCTCCAACTTGCTTTTTATTTTTTTTTAAACTACAGATATGAAATAGTGTCTATAGTTGTTATTTTCTCATAGTATAGAATTTTACATTTTAATGTTGAGCATCCACGCAATGCCGCTTTGAGTGGCGGATTTATGCCAGTAAGGCGTCACGTGCGTAAACAAAAATACATTTTAATTGTCTCGACACGACTTGCTGGGAAATTAACGGTGTGAGGATGTCAGTGCGTGGAGCGTCCCAACACCGTCGAGATTGCTTCTGCTTCCACGCGGCACCTCCTCTGGCGCGGCTTGACGAGTGCGGCGGAGTGATCTCTGTCTGTCAGTTGGCAGGGTGCCTGCCTCACTGGCCACGCGTTTCACGGTGCCGCCGCCATCTGGCATCGATGTGCCCGATTCTAAAGCACGAGCTGCTGCGGTCGTGGGAGGATGACATGTGCGTGCTCATTTGAAGAACTTAGCACATTTATTTTTTAATGCACCGAATTTTTAAGACGCTAAAATAACCCCCCTTTATTATGAATCCCACGCTCTACCCATAACACAGTCTGGGATTTTGACTTTGCTGCAGGGCTCTCTGGGATTTGTAATTGCTGTAAGGGTTTTTTGTTGTTGTGTGTGAGTAATATTACATTACTGGGGGTCACCTGCAGCTGAATTGAAGTTTGAATTAATCGAGGGGGAAAGTGTGCATACATTCCTTTCACCCCCTTGCCTACTTTGTTTCAAACTACTCTCAAAAACATAAAATGGGAGAGTTTGAGTACAGGCTAATGGCTAAAGGAGTCGCCGCTTTATTTATGTAATCCATCAGTGCTTTTTTACTGTAGAGTTGAAGAAGATGTTTTGTCTGTGAAGTGGACCCTATGGCTGAGTTGTTTAATATGTAATCATGTCATTCGAAAGCGCACACCGGTTGGTGCATTGCCAAGAGGAATGCTCCATTGCCCTTTCCCGTGGCTATACTTTTACCCACGGAACACGGAGAGCGCTTCAGGGGGGCCTCGTTGTGCCAGAGAGCAGAGCCGCCGTTTCACAACCCTCGCTTCTGTGAGCAGCCGCTGGGGCTCTCCCGCGAACATCTCAGTAACATCCTCACTACGGCTCTTAAAACACTGCTCATGGGAAAACCCACAGGCTGCGAACCAAAGGGTGTGTTTATACTGCCGCACGCTGCAATCTCCTAGTAGCACGGTTGGCTACGTACGGTGCGAAAGAAGCTCAGCATGCATCCATCATTCGATGGCTTAATGGGTAGCGTGGCCGGGAAGTGGATTGTTGTTCCACATCCATTTCAGGGTGTACAAAGTACTCTTTTTACACCATTCCTTGCAGATTATATTTAATGATCTAATAATGCTCAATAAACATTGTCCATGTGTACACTTCTACCGGAGGAAAATCCAACAAATCTCACATCGCAGCTGGGAGTTCGTCTCTGAACACAGACTTGTCAGTCATCTTCGCTGGGGATGGGGGGGGGGGATCATTTTGAAATCACAGTCTATTACCCTAACAGCATCGGATCTTGTGTAGTCTATGCCATCGCAGTGTTTCCAGCTGAGTTTGCTCTTTTTATGTGATCCTTTCTGCACAAGATTATTGTAATTGTGAGTGTGTGGCGCTGCGTGTTTACTGAACCCAAGTTTTCTCAGGCATCATTCAGTGAGAGACGGCGCGGTCTTGGGACATGCAGCATGACATTCTGACCTTGCTTGGTAATATAATTCACGTGGTCTCACCAGTGTTTGTGTGTGTTTCTATTCCATGCGAATCCACCTACAGACTCGGCCCGAACGTTAACGCCACGCGACAGTATATTGCCGGTATATTTTTTGGTCTCTCAATGAATGTTAGCCCCCATATACTCACGGGGTCTAATTACAGCGAACAGCTTTATACACGCGCGTGAACAACCTATGCCCGCTTTATGGGTGCGGGAACTGTGGTGGTGCGTTTAGCGCGTGAGTTTGGGGCTATGCATTTAGTACGTACACATTGAGGGGGGAGGGGGGGAATTTACCCAAATGCGTACGCTTGCGTATGGGGGGGGGGTCTACTGACAATGTACGCGTAGAAAACGTGGGGGGGGGGGAGGGTGAAGTCTCGATAATAATTTGTCTACGTTCGCCTTCAAATGAGTTAGAGAGTCCGGCAGTGGACTATCTGTTAGCTTAAACACGTTAATATTATTAATCCTTGCTCTTTTGCTGCGTGGATTAAAAATCGGCCGTTCTTTAGGATTCGTGGTGGAGGGGTGTGTGTAAAAAGTACGCGTGCGCATAGGGAGGGGGGATGGGGTCAAGTTTTGGCAATTTTTTTTGCGTGCCTACTGAATGGATATGGCCCCCTAATCGGAGGGCATCGCGGGCTCGAATTGCGGCTTCCGACACGCGGCGCGCGTTGCTCCGTTGTCCCGCGGCTGCCCCGGTGCGCTTGATGTCTCTTGACGGATGGTTGCCCAGTGTCTGGTGAAGTCAGCTTGGGAGCTTGGCAGGGAATGAGTTCACAGGGTGTCCATGGAGCGGAGTGGAGTCGCTGCTGTTGCTGCGTTATGAACACGGCAGCAACGCCTCTCATGTCCCCGTTTCCTGCATCATTTGTTAGCTCTGAAATGGCTCTTTCATACATCATACGGGGAAGGAGAAAACAAGCAAAAAAAAGAGGTCGCGGGTATTTTACCTGTGGTATTTGCACATTTTTTCCGCACCTGTGTGGAAACAAAATCACGTGGAATTTTAATGGGTTCTGTGCTGTAGTCATTAATTTGCCTCTAATGTTTTTTTTGTTAAGGTTCATTTATTTCCCTCCCCCGTTTTATTTGATGCCATTGCCATCCAATTTGTGCTGTCATTTCATTTTCAAATGAAAACGTAAATAGCTTTTTTTTTGTGAAAAGCGCATTTGAAGGTGAGGGATTGAGTTCACAACAGCCCGGTGCAACCTAATCACATGTGCGCTTATCAGGAGACCCCCCCAAGAGGCTTGCGTACTGAGACATCTCATACTGTCACACATAAACACAACAAGGACAGGCGAGGAGCCCCACTGCTAAAAAAATGAAGCTGGATTTATTGAGATCCAGGCCGAAAACCCCAACAACACAAACCCCAATCTCTCTCCCAAAGGAGCAACTGCATGAATGCGTGTGCAGAACAGGCTTGTGTTTTGTTTTCATTATGAGGACATTTGATACGGAGCGGGGCGGGGGGGGTAGCCTCCCCTCTGCCGTACGTATAGGCGTCCTTTTGTTTGAATGCCTCATTTCATTTTCTAATGGCTTGTCAAATTGGTGAGAAGATGCCATGCTGAGCGGGAGACCCAGAGTGACGGGCGTGAGTTCCGGTGTTGTTGGTTGTTGTTGTTTGTTGTTGTTTGTTGTTGTTTTGTGGCCGCGGCCGTACAGGGGGACGGCGCTACGATGCAGGCCACCTTCCCCAGCGTCGAGTTTTATTTTTTAAACCTTCATTTAATCTCCGAGCCTTGCATCAGCCCCCATCGATTAAAACATTCCTGCCGAATGATGCACAACAGCAATCCCTTCTGCATATGAGGGTTCCTGTTGCCTTGGATGTGTGCTCTAATCGGCTCCAGATGGTGCACGCAGTGATTAGTATCGCTTTATCGTCCCGGCATTGTGTTGTGCGCCGGGGCCGCCGGCAGATTTCGGGAGGGATAAAACGAAACAACGGGGTACAATTTGAGACACCGACTCAACACATTCTTCATTTGCACTGTGGCCTTAAAAGGAGGGCAAACATCACAGGGGGTATTTCAGCAATGGCCCTTCTTCCTGACGCATACTGTCCGCGGTGAAGCCAAAGGGACAAGTGCAGATAGGAGTTGGAGACTTGCACTCTACACCATAGGGCCTGACAAGTATACTCTTATTCATATTCTTGGATCTTTCGGTAAAGTCACGTAGAAGGAAAATATTGTTATTATTGTTGTTATTATTTCCCTTCTACGTGAATTTACCGAAAGAACCAATAATATGAATCCCTGCAGTCACGAAAGCTTTAAATCGAAATAGAAGTCTACTCTTATTCGTGTGCTATGCAGAAGGGCCATTGCCCGAAACGTCGCCTATTATGTATTTTCCTTTTCAGGTCACGCAGTTATTGATTCATGTGTTGAGCTTTTATTTATTGATTTCTGCTCGTGCACCACTGCCCATGTAGCAGCATCGCCCGCGTTCTCTTCCTTTTATTTTAAACATCGATCGAGAGTTTTTTTTTTAACGCAGTCCACCGCAAGGGTTAATGTACATTTGAATGTCCTGCCGCTGTCTCATAATGGGATAATGTTTGGCGTTTAAAATCAGGGAAATTCAGAGTCATCTGAGGCAGTACTCTGCGCGTGCGTGTGGGGTAATGGATGGCTGCAATATCTATAAGGATGCGATTCAGCCTTAAGGTGGCTCTCTTCAGGCACAGCTCGGTGTAATCACGCATAATGCACAGTGCAAATTATCCATCACTTCAGAACGCTGCGAGGGCCGGGGTAATGCCGGTGCGGTGGGAACAGCAACATTAACGATCCCACCACCCACGCAGCGTCTCAGCTCATTGCTCCACCGTTCTGTGATGTTGCCGCATCTCTCCCCCCCACCCCACCCTCGCCCCCCCTCTCTCTCTTAATTACAACACGAGCGCAGAGAGGATTGTGCCCGAGCCACATCGGGAGTTAGCGGCTACAGGAGAAAAAGGCTCCTTGTCGTCCAGGCCGGTGGAGGGACCTGCGGACGTGTTTTGGGAACCTCGCTCACGCCGTGAGAATGCGGCGTGAGCCGCTCTTGCATGATGTCACGGTCCCATGTCATCGCCACTGAACACGCTAGCCATTTAGGCTTTTTTCTCTCTCTCTCTCTCTCCCTATTTGGGGAAGAAACACAAATGTGCGAGCGTATGTCGGCGCGGAGCAAGCAGTTTCCGTTTACGTCAAGCAATGAGTTCCACGTGTGTCTCAAGGGAGCGGTGCATGGCTAGGTGGAGCGTGCGATTGTGCACTTTGGCTGTGGTTGACGTAACCAAAGTTTATATTCAGATTTCGTGTGCATAAATACACATTGAGAACATTTTCTTATTTTTTTGTTCCAAATGCTTTTGCACTTTTCACTTTATTTATATTATCACGTTTTACACATCGGTTCGTAACAAATCGGTGGATTATTTATTTTTGGGTGCATGATTCATGTTCTACCAGTCACTGTTGTTGTGGCTTATACTTTTCAAAAATCTGCATTTAGATCCAGTTGACACGTCGATGATTTGTTCCACCGGGCGCGCGCATGGTGTTTAAAAGTGCAATACGTCGTCAGCAGACGACACGCGCCCTACTTACCTGGCAAACACGAAACAATACAAAAGGCACACAAAACACACACTTCACCCTCGTCTCAGACACCTCCGCACGCACACAGCGCTCGGTGAAAATATTTTATCAGGGTTTTGCCGGCCTGAGCTGTGGCCAGCGCGCGCACGGCTGTTTAAAGCCTCAGGGTTAAATGCACTGAGGACCATTATTTGTCTTGTGTTAAAATGCCACCGAGTTAGAGTAAATGGATAAGCCCTTAATGAACTGCTGTTTAAAATCTTGCGGGTTCCATGTCCCCTGGGCTCCATCTGGAATAGCCAACTGCCTCTTCTGATTTAGACTTTGTATTCTTTGGCTGCAGCTTCCTATTGATTGACTTTGCTTATAAGTCCTTGAGAGGAAAATAAGCTGCGTTAATCTGAACAAGCCCCAAATAAGGGCACGACCCACGGAATGGCGATGTGGAGGATACAGTGCAGTTTTGAAAGAGCAGAAGATGGGATTCATGGGAAGAGTTTATTGAGAAAACTCTTATTGGGTGCAATTAATTTCGGCACCGAGGGAGATATCGTAGCGTGCGTGCGGGGCGATGTTGTGTGTGCCCTCTGAGGAGCACAGGGCGATAGCTGAGGCACTCGTTGTCGTTGTGCTGCGACGATGTTGCTTCCTATGCCCGATGCAACAAGGCCAATTGGTGGTGTTAGCTTGCAGCGCAGCATTTCGTCTGTCAGGAGGAATTTTCCTGTAATGTTTACGATGAAAACGTGGCCCATTACCCAAATTGCTTTCAGATGCCAAGAAGTCATATCGTTGCTATTTTCAGCACGGCACCGCTCCGTGCTGACATTCAAATCTTGAGAAAATGTGAACAAAAATTATCCCACTGGCCTTTGAACAGGTTTTTATATTCTATTTCTGGAAAGCCATCGCGTGCTGCTCGGGCCAATCCCATCTGTTAGCAATGGATGAAAAAAGCCTGTCCTGTCACAGGACCGCGACGCGCATGTTGGTTTTGCTATTAACGTGTTACATGCATGTGTTTATAAACTTGTTGCATGCATGTTTTGATAAACGCTGCGACTCTTGCTGCTCGACGATCCCAAGAGGATCGATTGATCGTCACGTAGCCGCGGTTCAGATTCGGGCCTGCCAGCTATTAGGTGCCGTTTTTGGCACGAGGCGTGATCACATGTTTTTTTTTTAAGAAAAGGGGAAAACAGTCATTTGTTGTGACTATGCGTGGGCCAGAACCCTGTCGAAATGTCCGATTTCACTGGGTCATCCGAGTGCTCGTATACATATGCTGCCCTCCTCTACTGCTCCTCCCGTCTTTCCCATGGCTTTGTGCAGCGCTGGAACGAGTGGCCTGCGCGCTTGGCTGGCGGCGACCCGCTAGCCGGCTCCCTGAACAGGGCGCGGTAGTGATGGCGCTGACTGATGCCCGTCCGTGGGCAGGAGCCGAGACGTTAACTCGGCTTCCTGGCGAACCCAACCGCGTCCCGCATACTACGATCGTCGCATACTCCGCGCAGGCCGATGTAGCTACAACTGCTGTTGCTGATGCTGCTGCCTCGTGGCTATTAATGATTTACGCGCGCGCCACGTGGAGTGGAAGTGAACTTCATCTGAACCGCGGACGCAACGCGAATAACCACGGTCCCGTTTCGTGCAGAAATTGTGAGCCGCTTACTACCGCGACCGCTTGTCAGAAGGGACAGGTGACAGACTTTGCGTGTGACCTATTTTTATTATTATTATGATAATTATTATTTAAAGTCAATCAAACTGAGCGAACAATGTCAAGGGTACATTTTAGCTCACGTTCAAATAACACTTCGTGTGTGTTAAAATGTAAAGCGATATTAGTTTGCGCTGCATCGATGTGAAATAAAATATATATTAGCCAGTAGGGCCTCCCACGGAATTCGAGATTATTGTTATTCAGGAGGGCCCTGCATTGTGATGATTGGCCGTATCTATTAATAACTATTTGCCTTCATGTAGCAGGGAGGAGGAGGAAACCACCCACGCGTACAAATGGGTAACCACTCAACACTGCCATTTCCTGGCCACCGTTGCAGTCACACACCTACGACACCTGACAATCCCCCGGTAGTCACCCATCCGAGTACTAACCGGTCTCGAACCTGCTCACTTTCCAAGATCCGACGATACGAGTTGCATGTTTGGGGGTCATTTGCTCCGTGTGGTCACGCATAACTTTCCCGTGCCGGATTTGAACGGCGTTTAAACACGTGGGAAGAGCTCGTGGTACCTCGTTGCTTTGAACTCCGCGTGGGGTTTGTGAACACGGGGGAAGTGTGTCAAGGTGGTTATTTACGGGAAGCTTCCGAGCGGATGGAGAGAAAACAATGTTATTATTGTGTTAGAAGTGGCTCGAGTATTGCAGCTCTGGGTGACTGCTCTTCGACTCACAGACAAACAATAGCGATCCTTTTTCCCCCCTCCCACGGGATTGACATAGTTGCGGAGAATGAGGTGGCGAGTGCGTGGTGCCGCTATCCCGTGCTTATGAAGCAATGTTTGATCTTTGTGCCCTTTGATGTGATCTCAACTCTGACACCGTCTCTTAGTTGAGTAATGCATTTGAATGAGTTCATCTTAACGGTGATGACTCGTACTTTGTAAAATAGCATGAGTCAGTCTTTGCCATCCATCCTTACTCATTTACTGCAACCAATGTGTAATATATATTTAAAAAATTATGTGATGCACATGCCACCGAGATAACACTCTTTCTCTTAATTTAATTAGTCCGGTGCTTTTTTAAAGTGGGGTAAAGACTACTTTAATTGACATTTTTGACAAGGACAATTTATTTGAATTGATTCTTTTTCTTGTGATGGCATATAGCAATAATTGATGCAGAAATGTGTGTAGCGTGGATAAATAATTGGTTTGAAACCCGTATCTGTAAAAAACATTTAGAAATATCTTGTCAAATGTGTAAAGGGCATGTTACTTGGTGGAGAGAGTTGAGCTCATAGTGGGGACCCCTCTGTGGTCGAGTAAACCGGTACCACTTTGTCAAAAGTCAGCAGTGGTGTGCTTGTCCAACGTAAGATGGCCCCTTCATCATTACCTGTGACTAAACTGGTATGAACTACGGCTGATCTCAGAGCGTCTTAGAAACTAAACAGAAATGTTGACTTAAAGCTTTCGTGACTGCAGGAATTAATATTCTTTGGGTCTTTCGGTAAAGTCACGTAGATAGGTTCCTTCCTGAAGACGACCGCTTGTGTTGCGATCGAAACGTCGTAGTTTTTGTTTTCTGTAATTTACCCCAAAAATATAAACTAAACAGAGTCGAGCATGGTTCGTAATTAAATGGGTTATCACCCAAGTTGCCAAGTGTTGTTGACATGGAGCATGTGAGGTGGCACGGAAAATGACAGTGCTTAATGTCGCCCGCTCGTAAAGTGTTGATGGGGCACTCCAATATCTTTCGTCAATCGGCAAGTCGCGTGGGTTTGTTTGATACGATGTGGGTACTCTCACTGTTTTTCCAAGAGAGTAGGTACTCACCACCTGGCCAGGGTGAAAGAGTAGGCCGACGTACCTTCTAGCGGGGTTATCTAGAGCTCCCGCCTGCTGGAGGCCCTTCTGTCAGCAGCGGCTGTGAGCGCGGCATTTGCAGCCCTGCGCCTTTACCTTTTTGTCCAGTTTCCTTCCACGAGAAGCCAATCACTCACGAATGTTTTTTTTGGCCAAATGAAATAAGACTTTCTTGAAAATGTTATATTTAGACTCGGTGAGAGTCTCCTGGGCTAAACAGCAATAAAGTATCTACATCAAAACCCTATTATTATTATAACAATAAAGTAGTAATTATAACAACGTGAGATTGCCTACTCGGGGAGTCAACGGATATGAGCACTCATCTCGCCTGCTTGAGTTAGGCAAACACTGACTGAACTGGATTTGCCGTGTGCGACGTGCGTCGGGAACAATGGGAGTCTGCGCGCCTCTGGTGGTGTTGGTGTGACCTCTCCTGTTGGCAGCGCCCTCAGTGGCGGCTCTGGCTCGAACCTACCTTTTGGGGTGACGGGTGAGGGGAGATTGCAGTAATGTTCGTACGAGTCTGCACACCGGTTCTCCTCTGCATAATTACTGTTTATAAATAGAATCTGTAATAAGCTCAGGCCGACGGCAGAGTGGATTGGAAGCTGTAGCCAAATTCTCACGGCTGTGCTGCGTGTGCCGCATATTAATCGGATTGCCACTGTGCGTGCGCGAGGCGGTGGCGATCAGAGAGAGAGAGAGGGCCTGCAGATGGTGGCTGGTTGGGATGGCGTGGAAGGCGCTGACCCTGCAGGCTGTTGGCGCTGACAGGGACCGGTCAGAGTAGCTCCGTCTCCCACGGGAGCTGACTGAGATGCAGCGAGCAGCGAGGTCACGGCCGCTGACCTCGATGGGGCGTGAAGAATCTGCGTGAGTTGTACATTTTTGTCAGGCCGATTCTCCTGGTTCTTGGGGAACACGAGGCAACCGTTATTTTAACCTCAGCTGCATATAGTCGCACCATCATCTCATTTTGTCTGGCTATTCTTTTGAGAACTGTGCGCTGAGGAATAAGTGAAAAGTAAGTATCTTCCCACATGTTGGAGTACAGTTCTTCCTCATTCCTACTGCTCTCTCTCTGCCCTTTGCTTCTCTGTCTTCCCTCCCAAGGATCAGTCTTGGCTCATTGTAGAAATAATTGCAGGGGCGGAGATTAGATGAGCACTTCATACCTTCTATCGAATGGCTCTGGAACGTGCTAAATGACCTCCATTGCATTTATTTAAGGTTAAAAGCACGAACCAATGAGAGTAGTTGTACCAGTGCTTTCCGAGGGATCAGGGAATTGTCCATTGCATCACACGCCACTTCGTCACAATCACACTGCCCTTTAGGAACGCACATTCATAAAATACAGTGGGCACTTTGCTCACAAAAAAGAACCAACATTTTTAATTAAAGCGGCCTCCTGGTAAATTTGCCCTATTACATATTGACATTGTCTAGAGCAGCAAGCAGAGACTTGTGTGCAAAAAAAAACCAACCACACACAAATCAGAGTTGTGCTGCTGTGCGTTATGAAGCACTGCTCTGCAATGCCTTGGGGTGTTAGGGGAAAGCGATGGAAATTATCCTCGCGCCTAAACTCAGGGTATTTGTATATGTCTACTGTTTGCTCATACGTGATGGCTCTCGAAGTTAATTATATAAAAATGCCAAGGAGAAAAAAGTCGTACTTGTTAATGAGCTGCCTTGCAGGTGACCAACTGCGCAAGTTGATAGTGACGCGGTGTAGATAAATAAGATCGGAGACGTTGATGCATTTATTCTTTGGCACATCCGAGTCGTTTCTAGAGACGGCAGCTCAGCGCGGGCAGCAGCAGCAGCAGCGGCAAGTGGTGCCCGGGGTTAAACAGGAACGTGAGCCGTGGCGTCGGGAGCTTGATCAGGAGCGATGTGCTGCCATGCCCTCGTGCTCTGCCCTGTATAGGGGCTGTGCGTGTGTGCTGTGGCCTCGTTGCTTATGAGTTGTGACATTTCCAGCATTTAGATCTCCGACCTCAGTCGATGCTGATTTATTGAGCAGCGGTGTCCAGTGCACACTTGGCCGGTGTCGTTTCCAGTCCAGGAGGTGCACTCAGACCGGTTTCATTGGGGCGTCACCCTGTCTGGCGCGGTGGCGCTACGGTTCGAGCAATTGACTCTGAATCAGAAGGCTGAGAGCTCAATCGCTCCGCAGGGTCAACGTAAATGTTGTTATCCTGCAGGGTTGATGAAATGGATATAACTTCGTGGAATAAACAGTGGCTGCTCTGAATAGACAGACCCTGCCACAGCAATTCGGAATTTAAATGACCACCGCCGCATGATAGCTTGAGCACGAAGACACTCCGACTTAATATTTATAGCCCCACTAACCAGAATTCGATTTATTTTTTGGAATCAAATGTCTGAGTGCGTAAAATGTTTGTTTCCCTCTCTCTTGCCGTGACAAGTGGCTGTAGAGGGGATGTACAGGGGACCACCCTGAGGAGTGAGCACACGGGGTCCGACAGAGCACGGTGCGTCATGTCACCCACATCACTGGTACGGTGTGGTTTAGGGTGGTGATATGGCCGAGGCCCTAAGAGGTAGTGCGATCACCGCTCGTTGCAGAGGTCCACAGCTTGAATGCAACGGCCACTCCGATTGCCTCTGTGGGTGTGATCACCAAAACACCACGCACCGTCTGCTCCAAAGTGGACGTTAAAGATCCCCGGGCGTCATACGCAATAGTAAGTCACTGTGTGCTGGCGTCAAAGGTCAACATTAAAAAAATAAATCGAACAACTTCCAAAAAATGGGATTATACATCACAAGCGTCGCCCCCTACTGGCACACTGATGCCTCGGGTTATTCTTGCAATTGAGTCTATCCCAGTCTCTTGAGTTCTCACCTGGTTAAACAAAATGCACTTGGTTGCCTCGTGGGTCTCTTGCTGAGCCGATGCCCTCGTGCACCGAGTGCCCACCCAGGAGTTTGCGCTGAGTGCGACCTTGCGCGAGGATGCCCTCCTCCACGCATACTCCCGGTGATGGAGCTGATGATGGCGTCTATGATGATGGTGCTTGTATTTAGATGAGCGGGTGCATTGGCCAGGAGGTGCAAGTATAGCAATTGATTATCTTAAATCTATCCGTGTGGAGCTTTTGAGTCTTACCCCCTTGTATGTATGTCATTTTTGCAGGTACTCTTTTTATTCTCTTCCAACAAGTCAAACACTCATACATGGACTTGAACAAGCATCCCAGCATGGCAGGACCCTCATGAATAATAAATTATACTCAAGTGAGTTTTTTTTCTTTTTCCCCTGGGTACATGGAGGGCAATTAGCCCCCGAACAGAATTCCCGATGCTGCTGGCTTAACCGTTACGTAGATCAACGAGAGGTTTGTGCAGTCCACTCAGGCACCGCGGTGGTTGTGAATATTTGGCTTGCGGGCCCTGCCTCCCTAAGCTGTGGCATCAGGGTTGGGTTGGTAGTCCAGCTACTTAAATGAAGAAATTTAAAGGCCCGGGGAAAGTATATCCAACAGGAATACTTGAAGCAAATACAAAGACAATAGCCAGGATATGACACTGGAAATGTAAGGCAACTGCACAAAAAAAGGCCGAGGCAGATATATTGCTTTGTTGGTGATTTGAAAAAGTAACAGCACCGCGAATGGTGGGATGAGTGAAATTAGGTGGATAGATTCAGGTTGGGCCTGACGTGAGGATTACACTCTGCGGTATCGTGGGGCGTGGGAGGGGGGTGAGGCATCACGAAGCAGGACGAGGGATGGCCATTAGCAACATGATAGCAAATTGGATGACCATGTATGTCTCAGAGGGGCAGCATGGGATAGGGCAGGGGAATAATAATGGAACCATGTTACTCGAGTTATGCAGCAAGGAATAGATTAATTATCTGGAATACACAGTTGGAATAGAATAAGTCACCCAAGCTGATGTGGAAATCACAACGATGGTGAGCCTGAGGCTTTGTATGATTACATTGTAGCCCGAGAACAACGCAGGAAATCTTACCTGAAGACCAGAGCTTACAATGTTGCATATATCAATCCAGACACAAAATAGTTATTGCAGGAGTAAGAGAGAAGCCAGGGAGCAAGTGACCTAGATGAGCTGTTCTTAGTCGTGACACAGCAAAACTAAAGATCTACGAGGGACAGCGACAAATTCAGGTAAGCACCGGGAGGCAGGTTTGGACAGAAGAAGAAGGAGGGGAGTCGGAATGAGAAGCAGACGCTCCGGGAAGGCTTTATTGTAGTTGAAGTTGAAGCAGCAGCAGAAGTCCTTGGTCCTAAAGTCAGCAATAAGGGTGAACAAGTGCTCAACCGAAGAAGCCATAGATGGAGCTGCACGAGGGAAGTGAAAGCAAATGTTGCATGGAGAGGACAATAGAACAGGGAAGAGCAGGGAAGATTGAGGATACGTTGTACGACCACAGGAAGGAAACCAGACACTGGCATAGGTGAGGACTACCGTACTTATTGGCAGGCGCAAGCAGAGGAGATGGAAAATCCTAACAGGAAAAGGAACAGCAAAACGTTATTTCCAATGGTCAATGAATGACGCGTTAAGGAAATGTCTTAAGAATGCGGATTAGAGCTGGAGCTGAGCAGGGATGGCAGTGGGAACACTGATGATGAATGAGTGTTAGAGGTATTGCAGACATGATCTTAGCCGCCTTTTGAGCAGAGAAGAACGCATAGACCCAGGAGTATAATTGCTACGGAACATCGGGCATCAGGAGGAAATGTCTGTGCAGGATTAAGCAATGATAGTAGGCATGGTTGAAAGAGGTAACCTCAGAAGAAGTTGAAACAGCGGTGAAGAACATTAGATCAGGTCAGGGGGCTGTGAGAAGGAGGTCAAGAAGTGAATTGCTATCAGCAGACAATGTTTTTTTTTTATGGGCTATGGAAACCACTGTGAAAGAGAGATAAGCGTGTAAACAGAATGGTATGCGAGGCAGGAGTGGTGTATATGTTTTACTCTACGGATCGGAGAGCTGCACTCGCATCGGTTCAAAAATAAGTTGTGAGGATTTGAGCACTACAGATGTCTGACACGGATGATCGGGATTTCCATGGCAAGACAGGATATGAGCATTGCGAAGGTATGGGAGATAACATGCCAGGTAAGTAGATGTGATCACAAAAAAAAACCCGCTGTGCTGATTGGGACGTGTGGAGGATGGGTAGAGGACCTATGGCCAAAGACAGGTAATGGAGTGGTCTCTATAAGTCTCTTGACGGAGTGGATGACCTAAGAACAGATGGTGGGAAACTGTTGGGACAGATTTTGGAGGTTGTCTGTCTAATGTGCAACATTTGCAGGATCTGACGGAGAGTTAAAGGCTTTGGCGAGGTGTGGTGTCATGAACGTCTTTGACATCTTGATATTTTGATCTCATAGTACTATGATCATTATTTGGGCTCACATCTCCCTGTTGTTATCCTATCTCACGAGTCGTCTTCCCTCCACGACTCCCTTTTTACCTTGGCTGAATAAGGAATTGTATTTTTCATTTAATTGAAAAATAAACACGAGATAATGTGTTTTTTTTTACGTTACTGTTTTTCTCACCATTGCTTTCGTGTGTGCACATTTGTCGAGAGCTTCAGGTTGGTACTGCTGCAGAAAGACTGAGTTCAGAAGAATCTGGAACAAGGTTGTTGGATGTAAAAATGGATGTAACATCAGGCTGCTCGAAATGCATACCTTACTGTACTCATTATAGACTTGCAGCAGTGACTGCACACAAAAGCTTACATTATGGCGTGCATTTTTGTAAACTCTTGGGTGTACGAGCCTGCAAGATAGCAGGTCGGGAGGACCTGTTATTTTCTCGTTCTAAGCGTCTTATGTAACCAGCCACCATAGCGATGCACACAAAATATTACCATTAGTAATGCGTCTGCTGTGGCGAGTACCATTTTTTTGTCTCATCAAGTTGCGCGGGCAGTTTGCAGGCAGTTGAACACATGGGCTTGTTTGGGCATGGAAATGAGAACAGGCAAAACTGTATGGCACCTTCATCCTGAACGCTACGGTTCCACATTCCACGGGTGATGTCAGAAATCTGACTGGGGACTACTGCTGTGCTATTTGTGAATTTTGGCAGAGAGGAGGCAAACAACTTGCCCTTTTTTGGGAAAACGATTGGTGCTGGTTCTTCCCTTTCGAATCTGAAAATTGGCGGCCGTTTTGCTCTTGGCCGGAACCGTAATGGCTGCCTTACTGTTGGCTGATTCAGTGATGTTTGGCTTTGTGATGCCGGGCAAAACGATCGCTGGCTAAATGATGGATGGGTGATGGCTGAGTGTGTGATGACAGTGTTTGACGGCTGGCCGGATGATGGCTGTCTGGGTGATGGCTGGGTGTGTGATGGCTGTCTGGGTGATGGCTGTTTGGGTGATGGCTGTTTGGGTGATGGCTGGATATGATTGCTGACTGTGATGGCTGACTGTGTGATGGCTGGCTGGGTGAATGCCGTCTGGGTGATGACTGACTGGGTGATGGCTGTCTGGGTCATGGTTGGCTGGGTGATGGCGGTCTGGGTGATGACTGACTGGGTGATGACTGACTGGGTGATGGCTGGCTGGGTGATGACTGACTGGGTGATGACTGGTAGAGTGATGTCTGGCTGGGTAATGACTGACTGGGTGATGGCTGGCTGGGTGATGGTTGGCTGGGTGATGGCGGTCTGGGTGATGACTGACTGGGTGATGGCTGGCTGGGTGATGGCCGAATGGGTGATGGCTGACTGGGTGATGGCTGGCTGGGTGATGGCTGGTAGAGTGATGGCTGGCTGGGTGATGACTGACTGGGTGATGGCTGGCTGGGTGATGACTGACTGGGTGATGGCTGGCTGGGTGATGGTTGGCTGGGTGAATGCCGTCTGGGTGATGACTGACTTGGTGATGGCTGGCTGGGTGATGGCGGTCTGGGTGATGACTGACTGGGTGATGGCTGGTAGAGTGATGGTTGGCTTGCTGATGGCGGACTGGGTGATGACTGACTGGGTGATGGCTGGCTGGGTGATGGCTGGCTGGGTGATGACTGGTTGGTTGATGACTGGTTGGGTGATGGCCGTCTGAGTGATGACTGAATGGGTGAAGCCTGCCTGTGTGATGACTAACTGGGTGATGGCTGGCTGGGTGATGGCTGGCTGGGTCATCAATGGCTAGTTGATGGCTGTGTAGGTGCCAGCTTGAATCCAAGCAAGGGACAGCCACAGTTTAACATTACACTTGTTAAAACATTTTTTATCTTGACGCTGACACTTCCCTAATGAGGATATTTTCACAGACTGTGTTAAAAGAAGTACATTTTAATCTCACTTTCGAGGAAAATGGGCAGCGTAATGTAGGCAGCGCTTGCCCTGAGGAACTAACCTTCATCACACATTCTATGTGTAAGGCTGAAAGGTGCTGCAACCTACGGTGCAAACCAATGTACACTGGGAGTGATTCTGTAAATTAATAATCATTTGTGATCGCATCTCATTTGCAACGTAAGCTAAAAATGTGGACACAATTGTACGCCCCGACTTCAGACGGTGTGTCTGTATGTTGAACTTCCTTCGAACTGTACGTTTCCAACCGTGCTAAATGGAGGTGCGGGGGAAGGACAAATGAACTGTTCATAGGGATACGGATGCCTTTAGGGTTCAGTAAACTGGCGGAGCAGACGAAAGCATTGGCGATGTGTGGCCTCAACCGCTTTTGGCATGATCTTCAGTGATGATTTTGTATGGAGCAAAATATCAACAATCCCTTCTGGTCGTGCCGTAAAAGTCAGTGGCTCCCTGTTCAACTGAGCATTCATCATTGATCTCGATTTGCAGTCTAAAGCCAGCGGAAGAAGTTCCACAGTCCTATACCAGGGCCAATATGTCGAGGAGAGGTAGACTGTTCAACTCCTGAAGATGCTGACAGTAAGTGCGAGGTAAAAGCTGGAGAAGAAGAAATTCTCAGCCCAATGCGCAAGCCACCACTTGGATCAGCAGTGTTTATTTTATTGACCCCACAAGGATGATGGGTTAAATTAAATCCGGACTGGCGTACGAACTCACGATCCTCTGATTGTGACGGACACTTTGCCAGAGCACCACCCACCAGGTTGATTTAACTCGGACATAGTCACGTGACCACATCGTGATCATGGGCAATGTTCTCATGATATCACAAGGCTATTCTTCAGAGTTTGGTGCGCCTTATAATGGCAAATTCTCACGAGCTCATGAGTTGAATTCGTACAGATTTTTTTTTAAAAAATATCAATGAATAATAACAAATACACACGCATTGCCAGGGCTGGATGCATCTCCCGACTGTGGTAATAGGCTGGCACAACGTGTGCTTGCAGTGAAGACAATTCATGCCTTATTGGAAAAGAGGAAATTAAAACGTGAAGTCATGCATCAGCTGTGTAAATACAAGATGTACCACTAATGGGCTGGGGCCACGGTGCATTCTTCCCCTGTGCAGCCACTGTTTTTATTCCAGCTCACATGGCGGTGACATCATCTTTGCGAGGCCATGCCTTGAGCCCCACGAATGGAAGAGCGGTAAACACACGGACAGCGGGCGCGCAGCTTGTTCGCTCAAGTGAACGGAATGAGTTATCCTGACCAAGCAATACACTGGCGTAGAATGGTTGGCATTGGGCCCTCGTGCATGGAATTAAATTGGGACAGCATCTTGTAAATTCCAACACCCCCCCCCCCTCCCCTTTTTTGTAGCTCAGCGCCTTGAACTCCCCCCGACCACAGCACAGTCCAGTTGGCACCTTTGACACACTCTAAGCTCTACCAACTGGACCCCTCTACACGTGGCGGATCTTAAAGATAGCACATTCGCCGCTTGTTGTAGAGGTTCACGGTTCTGGACATAGCGGCCGCCCCGATGAATACTTGCGTGAAAGATCCCGTGATGTCATTCCCGTGATGTCGGTAGACCATTGTGTGCTGGCAACGGGGTACAAATTTGACAAAATTCGATAATCACTCGCATTTAATTTAATTGGGTTCAAACATAGCATTAATCGCCCCCAAATGGCAGACTAATGTACCAGGTCACTTGTAAATTAGACTGTAGGTCTCATATTCTCACCTGATTAAACATATATTTTAAACTCAGCTCACTTTGTGTCAGTAATGATCTCAAGCTAAATTACGTTTTCTCCAGCTAGTGAGCTACCCCATCAACGGTGCACTGAGCACGCAACACGTGCAGGCTAAAAGCACGATACACCATACTCTTTGGTGCTTTCGGTAAAGTCACGTAGATAGAAAATGTATAGATCACCACGTTTCGATCGCAACACAAGCAATCGTCATCAGCAGGAGAACTGCTGAGGCAGGACAACGAGCTGCTGCAACAAGAGGTTATATAGGCTTGAGGTGGGATCAACCCAGGGGTAAGTGGGCCGAGCTAGAGATGGAATTTGCATGTAAATGTAAGAGATTAGCATGTCAATGTGAGACGGCTTCAGCAACCGGGGGCTGTGCCAATGAGTTAGACATTCAACTGTTGACCGCAAGGTCTCGTGACGTAGAACGTCAAACGCAATACGATCATTTTGATCCACGCGGCATTGTTGTGACCCCTTTCGTTTCTGCCACGGGCAAATCCATGCAGCGGGAGTAGCTTTCCACTCTCAACAACGCAGCGGCTTTGGAATGCGCCACTTCATTGAGCACGTCGCTCCTTCCCTGTTGCGTCCAATGTTCGTGGTAAATCTTGCGGCTTTATATAAAAAATAAATATTTTAAAAAACTTGTTTTTTTTAGGTATGGTCCACTGAGCTGTGTAGCTCTTTTTTTCAGAAGCGACCTGACCGTCACAAATGATAGCTCAACAAAGTGGCTCATCACGTGGAAATGTATAGCAGTCAAATAACTGTAAACGCATGTTTCTAAATATGGAGGAAAACTCTGGAAGGACCGGTGAACAGTCCCTGCGACCGCGGAGACACGCAAACTCCACATTTACAGCAGGCGTCAGGGTCGGGATCGAGCCCACAACCTCCTGTATACCGGGCGAGGTAGTTAACATCTCACCCACCGCGGCGCTTTCCGTGGTGGCGGGGATCCATGTGTACCTCGCGTAATTGCTCACGCTCAATTAGAACTGTGTCGTGCTTTCATTTTCCACTCACTTGTCACGGCCATGCTTGGTCGGGCGATTTGCCCAGCAAGTTCCAGTTGCGTTGAGTTTTGTCAAAAGGAAGGTTTGCGTTTGGTCAGGCTAAGTGAGAGCCGGGGCCAGGAGCCTGAGCCGAGTTTCGTCTCCTTGCAGAAGAGGCGATGTAACTCGTCACGTCGGGCATTTGCTTGCTTCAAAACGGCGCAGTATTTACAGCGGCATTGTGTGCTGTTGAAATCAGAATACATGCACAGTAATCATTGAGTCGTACGTGTGACAACCGGTTAAATTCGATTCGTATACGACGTCTTCTTACCTCCGATTAGCATGGTTGGCTACGTACGGTGCAGAAGAAGTTAAACATACATGCGTATACTTTGTATTGAATTCAGTTACTGTACCCCAGTTTGATTCTCGGTCACAGCTAACATCGGTCGGCGGTGAGTGATAATTAAACCGCTTCTGGACGCCCCCCCCCCCATTCACTTTACCAAACCACACGATAATCAGCATGGTAAGTTAGTTATAGCTAATCCCCTTCATCCCCTCTGGGACACGAGGCCGCAATGCGTCCCCTCCACTTCTTCCTGTCCTTGGCAACATGTTGAGCCTCGCCCCAAGAGAGGTTTGCATGCCGGCAGCTTGTCCTTCACGGCATTGACTTGGGCTGTCTTTGATGTCTCGTCCACGGTGGGGGCGAGACGTGTACCAAGTTTTATCATGGCTTTAGGGCCCAATAGGCTCTCCTTCACACTCCTGACGTCCAACAGGCTCTCATCAGGAGTGGTCATACTGCCTATAGGCAAGGTCGGATTAAGATTTTGTAGATCCCCTGGACTACAGGTACCGTTAGGCCCCCAGTATATTTTCAAAAGGAAAACAAAGTTAAAGAAAACAATTATTTTTACAAGGCTGACAACAAATAAAATTCAGCATTCACAAATGAAATAACTTTTCACCTAATCTCTGGACGCCCTCCAGCTGGCGGAGGCCCTAGGCTACAGCCCCTAAAGTCCGTGCCTTAATCCGGCCCCGTGGCCCTGGTGTTGTCTCTCTTTCTCGTTATGGTTACCGTGACAAACTTTTCGTTTTCCCGGGTTCTTAGCGCTACGCCCAACCCCCAACCTGGAGGTGCCAGTATGCTGTCGTTTGTCAGACCTGCCAGAAACCCCCACCGGCATAGCTGTCAGGGTCCTTGAGGCACACGAGCCTCACCACCACGACCACCACGACAAGGTGACACAGCAAGAGGGCGAGGTCAGCATGGTTTCAAGTATGGTGAAACAACCCCATGACCTAAATCGTGCGGGAAGGAAGAATGCCGTCCGTCCAGCATCGTATTGACTAAGGGATGAACATCGTGTGTGATGGATGTCATTTGCTTACAATAAGCTCTGCAGACTGGTGCTGTGCTCCAATCTTACTGGTAAAAAAAATCGATTCTTAGATGGAATTGCGGCACGAAATCACGCCAGGCCATTGAATCGCGAAGGGATGGAGTCGTTACACGCCCAGTGTGAAACATGACAAGGTAATGTGTTACTTGCTGTCAGATTATTGCCAAGTGTGTTGATAAGATAGTTGGGCAGAAATTATGTATCTGTCAAGAGGCTGTGGATCTGGATCTCTTGGTCTGGGACCTGTGAATTTCATATCATCACTGTCAGGGGACTGAGGATGTTGACATCATACCTCAAAACACTGTACCCCTTCCTACATTGTTCAAAATCGAATGTGTGCGTGGGTTTCTTTGGTAAAAGAATAAACAGCTTAAAAAACACAAACGCGATTCCATACATTTTAAATTCCGGAAAAGTATGTTTACCTAGCATGGCTTAGCATTATGGTGTTATGCACGCCAACAGCTGCAAATACTGGCTTTTAAAATGCACCCGACATATGTGGAATTCCAAACGGCCCCACAATAACATGTACAATTCTATCGGGCTCGAACGGAATCGGTTGCAGGAGGCAGCTGTGCTTGATTTAGCGGTGCCCTGTTCAAAAACAAGGAAAAGGAATTAAATTACAAGGATTGTGTTGAGCAGGTTTGGATGAAAAAAAGAAGCAGCAAATCTCAAATGCGGGGAGTAAATGAAGCTGCTCGGTGGAGAAGCTTTGGCTTGCATTTTATGGGCTGTAGAGGCAGCGAGAACGCAGGATGACCATGCAGGCGGTGTTCCCGATAACGTCTCCTCGTTAAGCGACGAGGAGACGGGTCGCGGCCAGGGGATGCCATCCGCATCGCGGCTGCGAGAGGGACGCTCTCGTCGTCGAATGTCATCGGCGATCGCCGCACAGCGCTCTCATTCCCCCTTCCTGCTGCCTCTGTCTGGGGCCGGTTTTCTGGACGTCGGAGAATTTTACCATCGCGTACACTGCAGCGCTGTTTTTGTCATATTGAGAAGCCTTACCCGCCACGGTAACGTGGAAATGCACGCGGCTCTCTTGGGGCTGGTGCTCACTCGGGCAGGCAGACGCTTTGATTTGCATATAGTGCAGCGTACAGTGGCTTTACGCTTGGGAAAGAATGAAAATACCGTAAGCGCAGAATATTGGTCACACATTTCTGCCCCTGATACAGCCACTGCTGTAGCCAGATTATTCTCGCTGAAGTTGACGGTCTTCATTCTGGTTCCTTTAGAATATGCACGCGTGCCTCTGAAATCGGTGCCTCACCACTGTAGTGAGGCCACGTCACCGTGTAAAAGGCCACACCATTGCGGTTATGCCACTATGGTCAAGCCGGAGTAGCATGGTAAGATCACGCCGCCGTGGTAAGGCCACACCATTTGTGATCACGCTACACCACCGTGTATTTGTACTCGTGGCTATTCCTGACGCATGGCTTTTCTTTTTCTGTAGTGCCTTCGCTTACTGTAATCTCGCTACTGTCATTCTCTAACAAAGTGATCGATATAGCCGCTTATATAACATTGGCTCCAGCATTCATTATTTTAAAGATAGCTCTCATGAACTTTTTTTCCTCTGCTGAAGTGTAGTTTATAACCCACATTGGCTGTGTGCCTGCATTTTGGCCAGTACTTTACCCAATGACGCAACCTTTGCATTCCTGAGTATTTATGCCTTTGTTTGGCTTTATTGTTATTTATGCCATAGTTTTTTTTCATTCTTATTTATGATCTTGTTACTTCCCTTTTTTTCACATGTTGTTTATTACTCCCAATGAGTTATTTTTATGGACCCAATTTATGTTGTGCAGCGGTGACAGGAACAATTTGGTACAGCGCCGCGCGACGAGAACTTCGGATGAGACGCCAATAAATGAGCAATCAGGACCGGCGTGGAGATGGGCCCAGCTGCTCAAGAGGGAGCCCTTGTTTGAGGTTTGTTTTCTCTTTGCATGTATGTCTGCGTATCTGTGCATATGTATCTGTGGGACCATTGGCGAAAGTAGCAGGTCCTATTTGAGGGGATACATAAGTACGTCTCCATGGCTGTCTTTGTTCGTCTTTGTATGTGTATCTGTCTCAGCCCAGTTACTCCAGCCTGCCTCTTGTTTTGAGAAGGTTTGAGTTGACGTGCGTGCGAGGCCGATCTCCATTGGCGAGCGTCTTGACCATTTGCTTATTTCAAGGTGGTGAGGGTTGTGTCGGCGGTAGGTTCTCCGTCTGTTGTATGTCGATGCCTCCGCGGACTCACTGACCGCACCATTAGCACCAGGCCCCGTGGATGCCACGAGCTGCCTGCAGCCGTAGGAGTGAGCGAGCGGGCGGGCGGGCGAGCGGTGAGACATGTGGCGAATGCTGTCTGGGGCTCGTCTCCTCGCACTCGCATCACATTTCGGTCAGCCTGAATCACGTCCAGCGCAGTTTCACTTTCGCACAACTGTAGATCTGCTGAAGCCTAACACTGTAATGTTATCATGTACCATGGTGCAATTACTTTCCTAGCCAGACTAATGTATTTTTAGAAATGTTTCAGCCTGCTGAATTTATATTTTAAATTGTATAACAATTTGTTTCGTAATTATTTCACGTGGCCATTTGAGTTGTGCAAAGGTCAACAAGGTAACTGTACAATTAATAATACTTATTGCTTTCATTATAAGTGTACCACATTTTATATTTTGTATCAGACTGCTTATTTAAAAAATAAACTTTTCGCCGGGCAGCTTAGTGATTAGTGCTCTTGCCCCTGGGTTTTGCCGATTCAATTCTAACCTCAACCCCCAGCTAATGTATGCTGTGGCAGTAGCATCATGGAACAGCCGCTGTGCAATCATTTGTGCTGACAGAAAATATTCCGTACAATATATATTTTTTTGCAATTAGTAAACTATTGTGTCCCTGCGTTGAGGCCGCATCGTGTCAGTTGGGCATAATTGTCTCATCGTGATTACTGGGAAGAGGGACAAATGTCAAAATGTCGCAAACAATGATGATGATGATGATAAAATATGAATTTGGTTAAATCTGCAGCGCTGAGATGTTTGTTCATAACAAATGCGAAAGAATTTCCCTGCCAACTGCAGCAGGGCACAGCGGGAGCTGCCTTCACCCTCTCGTACCCCAGACTACAGCCGGCATCAAATAATATGAACAGCTGAATGCAAGTAAACATGTGTGTGGAATATTCATAACACGATGCTAAGTGGCATCCTGCTCATTGTAAGTGGTGAGGCAAGGCGGCCTTGGTGCACCACGCTCTTATCGACCGCCACACACACACACACAGGTACTGGCACACAGACATGGCTTCTGTCCCGCCTTGCCGGTGAATTTTAATCCCACACGTAGCCTGAAGTAGGCCCTGGATGAGGTACAGATCGGATTGCCATCACTGAGGGACAAAAAAAACAGGAAGAATGCAGTATCTCAGGATACCTCAAGAATGAAAGACTGCACGTCTTGAGCGGTTTATATTACGCAACTGACAAAATCAGGACACTTAATGTCCCGGGTAGGCTCCTAATGACAGGTACACTACCTCGAAAGAGGTTGCTATTGAAAAACCAGCGCAGGTGGCAATCCGAGGTACAGTGGTAAGACCTTCTGGGCCCATGCGTGTGAATTGTCTGTTACATATTTTGTTCAAGGTGAATGTTGAATAGCATCGGGTGTCATAATTCTCTCAAGGTCGAGTATTAATGTGTTAGCGAGGTGCACAGATATTAGATTTTTCTTCTGGGAGGTCCCCGAGCACAGGCAAAATGCCTGTGACACAGGAAGCACAATTACATGTATTGATGATTTATCTCATACAATATTTATATGAATTGGGGGTTGGAAAAGCGCAGTGGCCTAGTGGTTACCAGACTACATTAGGAGCCCTATGACCTGAGTTTGATCCCTGGCCACGGCTAATTTCAGCGGTGAGTGTTATCTCCACTGGTCCTGGGTGCCCTCCTTTACCAAATGAGCAGCGCTGTGAAGTATTAACAGCCACCCACGACGGAAAGGCGTTCATCCACTAGTGCATCCACAAAAGTATTCATTAATTACTATTAACGATGCCGGTGACCCATTCCTGATGACCCAGAGACACGTGTAAACAAGTTTAATCGAAACGTGTGCGGCGACTTGTGCATGTGAGCCATCGTGGGCACGTCGCACGCACGCTGGGGGAGATGAAGGAGCGGTGTTATTTTGTTTTCAGCTAGAAGCCTGCACCTCCTTTGGACCTGCCCGTTTGTCCCTCCCTCCCTCGTCTCGCTCCAGCTAGCCAGCCAGCCAGCCAGTGAGCAAAACTTAACAAAAAACAATATAAAATACAGTACCTATATTAATATTAACCATTGTTGAACAATGGCTTTCCGCCACCCCCACCTCCCCACCCCTGGTTACCCACAGGCCCCCCACCACTCACATAACTCTTCAGTGCCCCCCCCCCCCACCGCGCTCCCTTTACCCCTATGCAGCCAATCAGAACGCAGCGCGTGGCCAGCGAGCCAGCAAAGAAGGCAGCCAGCCGGCAAAACTTGTTATAACGTAGCATGATGTGTGTCTACTGATGGCAAAATACCTCTGCATTCGCAGGGACAGAGACACTCGGCAAGGCAGCCCTATTGCGGCCGCTGCATGCCCGTGACTAACGACGAGGGCATGGATACGGAACTTTAACGCGGGCAAAGGAAACTTGGGCAATGATGATGTCACGAAGCAGGCCCTTGCCCTCCCCGGGGATGAGAAGCCGGCCAGGGGGAAATGAAGTGAACTCTGACGCCACGAGTTTATAAATCCAGGGCGTCGTTTACTTTTGGCTTTTGACATAATAGGGGTTTGTTTGCAGCTCGTGAATGCGGCGCTTGTGTGCGCGTTCGGCTGAATGCGCACCGCTACTCTGTGACAGAACTCTCATCTGACTTAAAGTTTTCGTGACTGCAGGAATTCATATTCTTTGGGTCTTTCGGTAAAGGCACGTAGATAGGCTCAAAGAAAATAGCAAAAAACTACGACGTTTCGATCGCAACGCAAGCGTTCGTCATCAGGAAGAAAATAGAGGGGGACAGCTCCTGACGCAGATTGTTTTAAAGGTCTAAAATTTGTGCAGCTTTTACGCAGTTTGCGCTGTATGATGCTTAATTGAATGTGCCAATTGACCAGTGTGCAGTCATTTGCATAACCGCAGCAATCGGTATAAAAAAAGACTTCCTCAGGAGCAAAGAGCATAATTTACATGTGTATGTGTCTGACTCGGGTGGCAGCATATACATGGTCTAATTATATACAGGAAATAATAATTCTATGTCACCAGAACAATCAATTTTACATCCATAAAATGACCACTTAAATGCCTTTTTAAGCATTTTACCAAATAGCCTATTGCTCCTCATGAAGATTTAATGCGCATTTAAAAAAGGGTTGCAATAACTCGGTGGCTTTGTATTATGGCCCAAAACTATTAAAAAAAATAGTTTATATGTAAAAAAACTATTCAAATGAGTGTCATGATTTATTGGACTTTCGCTGAAAGGACCCCTGTCGCAGATACAATCCACGTGTATTATCATCATAGGGTTAGCTCATCTTTAAGCACCTCCGATTCGCACGGTTGGCTTATGTATGGTGCAAAAGAAGTTCTACATACTGTACATCTCCCGGTGGCCCCAGCGCTAGCAGGCGCGTGTGCCTGCACTTGTGCGGAGCGGTAGTGGAGCGGTTAGCGCGCTGCGCTACCAACCCGAGTTCGATTCCCGCTCGCAGCCAACAACCACTGACGATTACGCCCCCCCCCCCCCACCTAGGTCGACTCAGCCTCAAATGAATACCTGACGCGGTATGTAAACGTCGCCACTAGGGAGACAAAGGCGGCCCGGGCGTGGTGCTGGCCAACCACCTCGCAGGGTGCCGTGCCGGCTTTCATCGGTGCCCGCTAACAGCACTTGCCCCAACAGTCTGTTAGGGCTGGGGTGGGGGGGTGGAGAGGTCTTTGCCACCAACATCCCGACTCCACCACCAGCAGCACCAACAGGCACGGGGTCCGGGGGGGGGTGGGGGAACTCGCCTCTCTGTTTGTTGCCGTTCTCCATGGTGCCCAGCGGTACCCTAAAAATACGAGCGAGCGGCCGCGTCTCAAAGTGCCGCATTAAAGAGTGGCTGGCAGGTGAACAAGCGCGCGCTAATGAACTTTATCGGCTGTTAATGAAGTCTTCTGCAAAAAAAAAGGGGGGGGGGGTGGGGGTGGGGGTGGGGGTGACAACTGACGTGAGAAAGCCGTCGCAAGGCTGGCAAGCAGCAGGGCGCGGACGAGGGGGGGGGGCGGCATGTGGGGTGTGTGTGTGTGGGGGGGGGGGTGTTGGATGCAGTGGAAATCTGAGCAGCCCCCCCTCGCCCGTAGCTATGGCTCCTGCCCGACAAACACAACTCCAATAGTAGCAACAGAGACAGAGTTGGAGCAGGAGGCATGCCGTGGTCAACTGAAAAATATCTGGCCTGCTCGAGAGTGATAGCACAGACTCTAATGTCATCTGCTCAGCGAGGATTGTGCTCTGCAGCACTTGGCAGGGCGACTCTTAAAAAAGCGTTCAGAAATAGGCGCATCGCGGAATGTTTTGGATAAACCCGTCGCTATAGTTCCTCTGTTTTCAAGGATGTTGTAAATTGTTTCATTAAAATGACCGAGCAGACGGAAGCAATTCCGAAAGCCTTGTCACTTGAGCAGTGGTAGCACAGAAGTGATCATCATCATCATCACTATCGTTTAGTCTTCAACGATGTTTGTTTTTTTATTGCCTGTCTCACCTATCATCATTAAGATATGTTTTTTTTTTATTATACAAACTATGCACAGGATGTTTTAAAGCTTGAAAAATATTGAATAGGTTGAGTTGGAAAAAAGCATTTGGACCCAAAAAATTATTTAGATTTGTGTGCAGACACACAGCGACGTTGTGCCGCGAATAATATGTATGGTCTTACCTCTAAACGGTACATGGGGGAGAGCAATACGAGGGACATTATTATTATTATTACACTTGTTTACTCATGAAGCCTCGCTGAGTTTTGTGAGTCTCTTTCATGAGGATCCTGGCAAGTGTTTTTTCTCTTCAGGAGAACGTCCACTGTGAAGCAGATGGCACTATTTAATGGTTGATATACCCGAAGTAATAACCACTGTAGCCGCTGGACTTGAACCGTGAACCTCTCCTCCAACAAGTGACGAACTAACTACCGTTAGGCCGATCCATGGGAGCCCAGTTTACCATGGGAGTCCAGTTCACCATGGGAGTCCAGTTCACCATGGAGGTCCAGTTCACCATGGGAGTCCAGTTCACCATGGAGGTCCAGTTCACCATGGGAGTCCAGTTCACCATGGAGGTCCAGTTTACCATGGGAGTCCAGTTTACCATGGGGGTCCAGTTCACCATGGAGGTGCAGTTCACCATGGAGGTCCAGTTCACCATGGGAGTCCAGTTTACCATGGAGGTCCAGTTCACCATGGGAGTCCAGTTTACCATGGGGGTCCAGTTTACCATGGGTCGGGGTCGGTAACTTGTGGCTCCGGAGCCGCACGTGGCTCATTAAGGACTGCTTCATGAGGTCATTTTTTAAAGGACCACCGTCTCGTATCCACGTGCATTTTGAGTCTTGAAAATTAGTTTTTTTAGACCGAATGAAAAAAAATTGCTCTTCTCGTTTTTTGGGTTTCCGACACCTGCACCAGGTGAACAGTGACCCGGTGATGTTCGAGAGCATAGAAGTATAGCGCACACTACAGCAATTAATTTTACCACACTGCCATCTGCTGCCCACAGCATATCATTTGTAGCAGCCTATAACACCTGTTTTATGCACGGCGGTCGCCAACCCAAACAAAATTCCGCATAAACCCTGCTCAACTTGCAAGATGTGAGGGGATCGAGTGCATTCTGGGTGATTTTGTGAAAGGTGGATGCCTCAATGCATTGATGTACGGGTCAGAAAATGTGAAGGCATGAAACGCATAGCTACGGGGAACACCAGTGCAGCGTGTCCTAACAATTGTAACGCACTCATTGAGAGGCAACAGCATAAACAAGCTTGTCTCTGTTGCATGCACACACGGGACACATTTGTCGCCTCCAGATTGTGTTGTGACAGACGTAAAACGTGTCACTCTCCAAACACAGCGTGTACACTTGGCTTAGCAGATGTGTGACGTATTTGTGTGGTGGTAGTAGTGTAAGAATGATTTTGTACTCTTCATGCCGGCTTTGCGATTCCCCTCCTCCCACCTTCTAAAAACAGCTCATTTAAAATGCTGCTGCGACCGCAATGGCACTGATACGTAGGTCCCGTTGCATGCCAGTTACCGAACGTAAGAAGGATCAGCCAAGAAGCCCAGCAGCTGCAGATCTGCAATGTATCGATGCCTGCACATAGCCCGCACTGTGCAGAATTGGCTGCATCGCATTCTATCCATTTCTAGCCATGTGCTCATTAAAAGCATGGCATAGGCACGTTCAACATTCATAATGAATATTCACCAGGAGCTATCGGCACATCCACTCTTAAAATAAGACTCGTATTTATTTTAATAGTGTGTGTAATGCCCTTCCTGGGTTGACAAGGTCACGTTTCTTATGATGTATTTGACAAGGGGAGGTAATGCTCGTCTTATTTATTGCACTTCGTAGGCTTATACATTACACGCAGTGCTAAATTCAATCTGAGAACTTGTCAGTTGCTTAAATAAAACCATTCATTGGCACGTTCTTCTTGCTCTAAAAAGATTTGGTTTATATCAGCATCCCTTATATAACCAAACCACTCATGGCAAGCACATATGAAACACGCACGCGATTAAAAGGAATAATGTGCACGGTCAATATGCGACAGTTTATCTGCCACACGTATCGTTCATCCAAGGTTGGCGTTATACTTTGTTACTAGAGTTTAATTTCGAAATTGCCCCATAAATGTATCAAAAAGCACTGTAATGTTTAAAAAAAAAACGGATGCGGATATCGCCAACACAAATTGGCTGGAATTATGTTGTGTACAAATAAGCACTTAAATGACAATAAAACACTACCCACAACATCAGTGCGAAATAAAACCCTGCTGTAGCTCTATTCATATTTCAATTATTTACTCTATTGAGAGTGGCACAAACAACATTCTCAATCACAGAGTCTGGTTTCACCAATTGCAGTCTCGTAAATGTCACGCGTAACGGTGAAAAGCAGCATTACCAACTTTTACTACTTTTATTATGCATAGGAAGCTAAAGGAATATTTACGTGTTTTCTGTTGCTAAAGCCACATTACAACGTACTGACTGATGCATTTATTTTTTGGTGATGGTTACTCAGCTAACACCATTAACACAAGTACTATACTCATCTTGGAAGGGAAACTTACATTGTTATACACGAGCAGGGATTATATACACAATTATACACCAGTACTTATTAAACGAACCAAATAAACTAAACACATTTGTTAATAACACTGCCTTAAAAGGAAAAATATATCATAGGCAACGTATTGGGCAATGATCCTTCTCCATAGCTTATAAAGGAACGAGGGCCAGTGTCCAAAATGTCACCTATTGTTTTTCCTTTCCAGGTAGTTGTTATTGACTAAAGTGATGAGTTGTTTTCGTTCATTATGCGTGTGCGCCACTGCCAACGCAGCATCACCAAATAATTGATCTGAACCATATTGTTTCAATGTTGCATAGATAAAGCCTTTCTACTGGTAGGAACCTCCTGGTTACACCAGCCCACAGGGGATTATTGTGTCCGTCCGTCGTGCATCCAAAAATGGGAGGGATGGGGTTGGTGGAGAGGGGAGGGTGGGGAGGGGCTGGGTGGGGAGGGTAGGGAGGGGAGGGTGTGGAGGGGCTGGGTGGAGAGGGTGGGGCTGGGTGGGGAGGGGCTGGGTGTGGCGTGGGAGGGGTGGGGCTGGGTGGGGGAGAGTGGGGCTGGGTGGGGGGTGGGAGGGGTGGGGCTGGGTGGGGAGGGGCTGGTCACCCCGTGGTGCCCCCTTATATAACTCAACGTTTAACCTACTCACGCCGTTTTGTGCCCGCCCTCAGTCGGGCATATTTGCAGAATACACCACGTGCCGCCGTTGACCCTGCCATTGACCGAGCAACCCAACGTTCCTACCAGCTCCCTCCGCAGGAATGTGTAACTGTGACACGTCCATTGTCCGCCTAAACTCGCATTCTGAACATTGGCGCTCACGTAAAGCACGCATACTGCATTGGGGGAGTGGACGTTTAAAAATAAGTTGTTCAACCGCCTCCACTGGGAACTGAATATGGTACAAATTAAGATTACAAGGTCAAATCATGATGGCACCACAAGATATAACACACAACTTGGAAAGTGTTTATGTTGTGGATGATCATTGTCCAGGTGTATTAAAGTGTGCAGCAATTTGTTTTAAAAGGACACGAGTTTTTTTTTTTTGGCGAGGATCAAATCTGGCTCACCATGGAACTGCTGAGCCAGGGAATGTGTAAGCCTGGATGGTGGATGTGTGTACACATGCATGTGCTGTCGTCTATGAATAGATCTGATATCAGCACTGCCGACCGTTATCGCTAGACACCCCTCTTACAAGGTGAATTGCATGTCAACCTCCCGAGTCTCAGCCAAGTTATATTCGTGCCTGTGACCAAACCCACATCATTTGGTCCTCTACAGTCTGGGCTGCATAATTTTCGTGGAGTGGCTGGTGCCATCATTTTCACTTTTGCAAGAACAAATGGCACGTCATTTCAGGATTTCACAAATCAAATATTATTTTCATACAATTGTACCGAAATTAGGTAACGTTCACATTTGGCGCAAGGAAATTCAAGGTTTTATTTTTCAGGCTAGCACTGCCTGTGCATTTGCGCGGGATATACGGCCAAAATGGAGGTGAAGTCAGCATGCACGAACCTAGCTCAGCGCTGCGATGTGGATGACATCATTACGCAGATGTGCACGCTGACAATACCACTGCAAACTTGCCCGTTCACGCGTCAGCCAGCGAACTTGTTTTTTGTATTGTATGGTTCATAACGTCTCAAAGTATGAGTTGATGCAAGTAACCAGTCACGGCTGATGCCTCCCGGCACTTGGCTTAGCCTTGCCCAGGTGTTCTTGGACGGCAAGCAGAAAAAGGGGGTGGTTGATCAAACTGTATCGATTTTTGGCCTGCTTGGACAAACGGCTGGCCGAATGCCATGTGGGTCACTTACAAGCAAAATCCTTTACAGTAACTACTTGCTGTCAGCCACCCTCTAAAATGTAATCATGTGAAATGTGCAAAAATAATTTTATATCGAGGCTTTTATTGATGGAGCACATTTTAGTGTGCGCACAAATAGACGTCAGATGTGCGATGTAATTATTATTCTGCAGTGGAGACTTTTCCGCAAGCAAATGCCTCATCATTCTGAATACGGAAACCAAATACGAAGAACTGCCACCATTGTGCCAACAGCATCTGTCATAGTGAAAACGCTGTATAGTTCAAATTTGGAAACAAGCGTCAAAGTAGTCATTAGGGTGTTGAATGCTGACAAAATAAACCAACATTATATTCCTATTCCACCATAAAAGGTTATGCCAGAGGACCGTTATACAAATGACAATTTATTGCCAAAATAAAACAAGATCGCGAGGTACAAGGGATGAGAGTAATAAATATAGCATCATATCAAACGAGCATATTTTTTCTTTCAATTTTAACATATAAACAAAGTGTCTTTGGTTTTATTTCATTACATTTAGCTCCTGAAAATGCTGGGCATAGTGCAAACATTTGCTTTAATAAACAGCACCTATATCCCCTCACCCTGCCCCTCGAAGCATAGGTCAGGTTAAATAAAATACATCCGTTTTCAAAACACACACCACATTTCTTTGAATGTTTCTCTTTATATACCTCTCAAACATTTGAAAAAAAAGGTTCTAATTTCATTCGGTGGTTATTACATTGTAATGAAAGGCCACCTAATGGCCTAGAACTTGAGAAATATAAACGTCCTCAGTGTGAGGCACACAACAGCATAAAATGGACATAGCACGAGCACCTACGGAGCAGACTGTACCAAACCCTTAATTGGTACCTCCCTTTTGGCTTCATATCCTTAGGTCTTGATTTTTGTAACAAAAATCGCTTTTATTTGACATTGCAATAATACTGCCACAAATAGGAAAGCTTATCGAGTTTAGATTTATCCGCAGCCCTTGGTAGGTCAAAACAACATTTTTTTGCACAGTGATTGGTACATGGTAAAAACTAAAAGGTTAATAGCAGTTTCCAATCACTCATTCTCTTCGTAAAAAAATGTGCATCATCACCCAGTCCATTGCCAAAAAAAAAACATGTTATGGATTTTCTTCTCACATATCTTGAAAGGCACAGGGCTCAATGCATTTCCCCTGCACAAAAAAAATATTCTGCTGTCATATCTGGTTCTCTGGCCAGGAGTCACGACTTGTCGACTTTGTGCAAGCACTGGATTATTCCTGTTAAAAGGTCTTTCAACAAAAGAGTTGGGATTGTAAATGTCAATTGTACACCACAAAGCAAAGAGTGACCCACATATCAGTTAATAGCAGCATATCAAGGATTAGCACTCGGTTCACCATTTGAAAAGTTATTGGCTGAGAATACTGTATCTGTTCACCCAAACAGTACCAGCATCATTGCAAAAGAAAGCACTGCCTTCATATCCATGGGAAGAAGTTCTATGCGAGTCTTGTACGCAAACGGTATTTAAGAGCGGGATGACTTCCATGCAGAAAACTCCCAAAAACCTAACAGGTGTGATCCTGCAGTGGTTTCACACCACAGTCTCCAGGCCCACCAGGCGGTGGCTCAGGATGCGAGGGCTTACGCCAGAGTTGAGGTCCTCCTCAAACTGCAGGAGCTGGCCCATGAAGTTGAGGTTTGGCGAGATGATCGGCCGCTTGCCTTTCACAAACTTGTAGGCATCCGTCATGGTCATACGCGTATGCTTCATCAAGTAGGCAATGACGATGGTGGCAGAGCGCGACACACCAGCCTGGCAGTGGATTAAGAGCCCCTTTCCACTTTGGTAGGCTTCCTCTGTTAGATGGCAGAAACAACAATGTCACATTCATGGAACACATGTAAAAAAATATACAATATAGTTATTACACAATGTTTTTTTCCCCATTTTAAACTCAATTTTATCAATGTAAATATAAGCTGCATTATGTGAAATTACAAGTGTTGTAAAATCAAGTACTGACCTATGAACTCAAAAGCCTCCTCAAAGTACTGGCGTAGGTTCTGCTTGCAGCTGTCCGTGGCCGGTAGCCGCTTGTACCGCAGCGCCCCGCGCTCATAGTGGTAGAGGGGTAGATGGGATGTGACATTGATGATGTAGCCAATGTTGAGCCTCTGCAGTTGTGCCAGGTCTTGGGCATCTTGCTCATTGCCCAAGAAGAGGAAGGGCAGCACTGCGGTCATCTCCGCATTTTCAACATCGGGTGTGCTGGCGTCAGAGCCTCCCATCCCCTGGCCCCCGAACCCAAATGAGAGCGTTTGCATCTGCAAGCCCTGCGATGATGGAAAATTCGAATGCAGGGACGATGGAAATGATGGCACGTGCAGGGAGCTGGTGCAGAGATTCTCATGTTGTTGCCGAAAGGAGCTCAGGCCTCCTGTGGATATGTAAAAACAATGGAGTGTTAATTTTAATGTAGAGACTGGCGTTCCATATGCTTAGTACACAAACTGTTTTATCAAGTCAATAATGTTAATGCGATAGAAGGCATAAAAAATATCGAACAAGTTCTATTTTAACACCATTAGATTTTCATAGCTTCATATTTTTTTTACAGTGACAAGGCTCACACACAGTACGAGATGCTGCCTGCAGGGTTTTGTTAAGTTCTTCAAATGTAGTGGCAGGAGCACTGTTGTGAGCTTGTAAGCCAGGTTTTTGGACCTTTTTGGGCAAGCATTTTGGCACCGTATGAAATGCTGCATTCCAATTGTATTGAGCTGTACCAGATGGAGCGGGCCTCATGCCTGCCAAGGGTATAGCTAGAGGCCTGGCAGGCGTGCCTGGCTCAAAGAGCCTGTAGCAACACATCAAAAACCCGACAATGCATGCTATAAGATGGGGGATTTAGGTGGGAAATGGCACATTAAGGCACCATTAGTGTTAAACATAAAGAGAGGTTATGATATTGTACTAAGTATGCATGGCTGGCTAACACCCATATGAAGTCATTTCATTCCGGTTCCTGGTTATTTGGAAAACCATGTTTACGTGGGTTTATGGCTTCTTTGATTTGATAACAGTCTTCGGCATAATGGGTGTAAGTTGGATTCTTATCGACATCCCATTATATCCTTATTTAATCAACTGGCTTAACATGCAGTCAACCTCATCGACCCTGTGCAAGTGGAAGAAAAGATGCACTGGTCTTAATGTGCCTGGTGACACGGTGGCCACACACACACACACTTTGTGGCCCATCCCGGCTGCTGTGACTGGGCCCTGCCGGCGCGCTGCCATTAGTATGCCTGGGACACGGCCTGCCATCAATCACGGCCGTCCAAGCCGAGGGATGCACGGAGCCTTTAATCTGATACGGCAGGGCAAGCCACTCGCCGCGGCGTGAAGGCTGAGCCCGCGTTTTGTATGCCGCGGGCATCGCGCGGGATGCGTGCGGTCGCGGGAATTGGGCATGAGCCCTGTGGGCAGAGCTTTACACTACAGTGCCCTTATCACATACACTCTAATCATCCCCCAATGGTGCGCTCTGAGGGGGCCCTCCCATTAAGGCAGTGTATGGGATGTTTGATGAAATTGTTCAAAGCGTTCATTTGCGCGTATTACCAAATGTCTGACAATGACAATGGACGGATTTCAATTGACCACGATGGCGAGATGGCTCGAGTGGTAGCTATGGATGAGGGGGGCAGAGCTGTACATGGAAAGTGTTCCTCCGCACGTCTTTTTATAGTCCGTAAAGAGGTCTCATATACTTCATAATGCATATTATTTACCCAGAAAAGCCCCTTGGTATCAATACGGTTTTTAGGAGTGTCCTGCATTGGGATTGTTGGGTGTGATACGATCTGCTCCTCACCGCCCTGGCAAACCACTACTTTTAAATAATAAAAAAAGATTCGTCAATAACACTGCCTCGAAAGCTAAATATATAAGCGACGTTTCGGGCAATGGCCCTTCTCCATAGCACAAAAGGGCAGTGTTATTGATGAACGTTGGGTGTTTTGTTATTTGTACAATGCTGCCAACAATGTATCACCGCATAATGTGTTACATATAACCTAGTCCAGCGACCATGTGCCCACACGAATCGGAGGTGTTTCCGGTACCTCCGATTATCACGTTTGGCTACGTAGGGTGCGAAAGAAGTCCTACGTACATACACACACCGTTGGCGAAGGTGCCATTATACAGGACCAGATGCGATTACTCCCCAGGATGAAAAAGGGTCCTTATTCCCACCGGGGCTTTTTGGGTGCTGCAGCCAGATGGTGGTGCCCTGGACGCCAGAAATACCCTCTTCTCTATTCACAGTGCGTGTTGGTATAAAGAAAGACGCGGTCCACTCAACTCTCCGCCTACCGCAACAACGACAGAATACGAGCGCCAAGAAGTGGTCACCTTTGAGCACGATGGGCTCTCGTCCCTCCTTGCGCAGGGACTCGATGACCAGGCAGAGCGGGCTGGAGGACGGCATGCGGCCCAGGTCGGTGGTGTTCTCGTCGTAGATGACCACCTCCCTGGTGGAGAGCTGGCGGCGCAGGGCCTCCTTGCCCTCCCGGCACGACGCCAGCTCCACCACGGACACTTTGCCCTGCTGCAGACGCCGGCGGCTCATCTTGTCCGTGCAGTGCACGTGCAGTGCGCCCTGCACGTGGCACCGGTTGTAATCCAGGAACGGGCGGCAGTCGATTATCAGAGGACCCGCCGCGCCGGCTGTGTCGCGCTCCCACGACGACGGGTGGTGGTGCATGTGGTGGTGGTGATGGAGGTGCAGGTCGCGGTGCTTGGAGGCCCTGCTCAATCTCCTGGCGAGCTCGTTGGGCCAGATGGTCCTGCACGTCGGGTCGGGACTGCCCGTGCGCTGCTGCTGCTGGCTGCGGTGCAGACCGCTCTTGCCCAACTGCAGCAGATGCCCGCAGGGCGCGCAGGCCGTTAGCTGCTGCAGGCCGCCCGTGGGGCCCGGGTACACGGAGTCGGCAGAGCCCGCGGGCTGCAGGAGCTGGGCCCGTAGCGCCGACTGCGAGTCCGCGCCGGCGCCGCCTGCTGTGCTGCTGCTGCTGCAGGCAGAGTCCCCGGCGCCCGCGCCCCGCTCCTCGTAGCTGAGCACCGCGCTGCAGCAGCTGCTGCTGCTGCAGCCGCACGACAGCGACCGTACGGGGCCTCCTCCGCCTGCGGACCTGCCGCCTGTCGCCGGCATGGCGAGCGACGCGCTGCCGGGGTCGCCCTCGACGGGGGAGCGCTGCTGCTGTAGCGGCGGCTGCGGCGCCGAGAGGCTCCTCTCGAGGCACACGGACAAGGCGAGATCCTGCGGTCTGACGGGCCGCGTTAACCCCAGCGTGAGCCGCGCTTCAAGTGGCGACGGAGGCATGGAGGCGACTGCTTGCTTGTTGCTCCCCCTTGCTGTTGGCGCCTTCGTGGACCGCCGATGTTCCGAAAAGCTTGCGGGATCCACGTGCCAAGAAGAACAAACCGGCGTTGTTTGCAAGCGCGGGAGGTGGGTCCCCGGATTGCCGGACCCCTGTGGGGTCTCGCCGGCTCCTGCCGCTGGGTCTTTTGGGAGATCGGTCCCGCTTCACTCCGAGGCTGGGCTCAAAAGCCGCAGCTCGGCGATAATTTGCGATGATGGGAGCCGCAGAGGATGAATGAAGAAGCCTTCGGGCGCCGCGGAGTAAATTTGTTTGGTCGTTGCGGCTTCCAGAGAGATTCAACAACTCGGCTTTGCTGCCTGTGGTCGTTTAACTCGAGCAGGGTTGGAACTTGTTAATCAGGGCGACGACCGCCGACTCTGCGATATTCCCTATGAGAACAAACACAGCTCACACAATGGCCCGGTGGTACACACAAAAGTGTCTTGCTGTTGCGGGGTCTTTAACGTCCACTCTACAGCAGACGGCGCGCTTCGTCGATTACCGGGGCCGGCTGTTGCACCCTTCCCACCCCCTCCCCACCTACAAGAAAAGAAAGAGTAATAAAAAAATACAGCAATCAATATGAAATGAGAAGAAATTTTACATAAAAAAGGAGACGTAAAAGGACAACCGATAAATTTAACGACCACAGCGCGCGGCGGCCAAAACTGCGACCCCCCCAGCACGCCGCACCGCCCCTTTTATAGCGCGCGCTGCCCCCCCCCACCTCCCCCCCCGGGGATACATGACATCACCGCCAACCAATCGGCGAGCCGCGTCCTTGGAAATGTTCGACGTGCGCGTGACGTCGAACCGCCAGCGGCGTCACCCCGTCACGTCGAACACGCGGAACATTTCCGTCGCGCGGTGACGTCATGAGCATGGTGGCGTCACGGCGTCGGGTTTGACGTCATCGCGCCCCCCCCCCTCCCCCCCCGTGACCGCGGAGGCTCGACTCAACCGGATCGCGTTTGCTCGAAGCCTCCACACACGTTTGCACTGTACAGCTGTTATTAATTACGGTACATATAGACGTGTAAAAATGTGTTTGGTTTTGTTTTTTTTTTAAATCCTGTTTAGTAGATACGCACGCTCGGGTTGTGCGATCTGTGCTATCCAAACGTGGGATTTCAAGCGTCCGTGAAACATGGGAGAGGACTGTGGAAGTCCACGATCGGCGCGTCTCTTATGGAACTTTGAAGTGAGGCCACCGCTGGCCGTGGTGTCACTCGAACGGCAACTTGACTCTGGTTGACAGCGCGTCTCGCCGTCCCTTCAGAGCAGGCTTTTAGAAACGACACATCGCGTTAACCCGGCGCTGTGCTCGTCAGGCCTCAAGCGGGTCACGAGGTTCGCTGAAGAGAAGGCGGCGTGATAACGGCGTCACTCGCTCAGCGCGTGGCCCATCCACGCGCTGACGGTAACCAGCGGCGATCGACGGGCAGGAAAAGCAACCCTCGTGCGCCTTTGCTGGTGGTGGTCACATCGGGTTTCCTCTGTGCCGTTGTTCAGATGTGAACCTAACATGATGATGGTCCGATCTCCGTGCGGGGCAGGCAGATCACATCTCCCCGCCCTGATAATGGTCAGTTATACTTGCCGATGATCAGATGTCCATGGTCAGGTCTGATCTCACGTGCTGGTGGTCGGATCTGATCTCCCTGCCCTGCTAATGGTCAGTTATACTTTCCGATGATCAGATCTTCATGCCCGTGGTCAGGTCTGATCTCACATGCAGGTGGTCAGATCACTCAGATGTGATCTCTGCTCTGCTAATGGTCAGTTATACTTGGCAATGATCAGATCTCCATGCCCATGGTCAGGTCTGATCTCACATGCAGGTGATCAGATCTTCCTGCCCTGCTAATGGTCAGTTATACTTGCCGATCATATCTCCATGCCCATGGTCAGGTCTGATCTCACATGCTGGTGGTCAGATCTGATGTCCCTGCCCTGCTAATGGTCAGTTGTAGTTGCTGATGATCAGATCTCTATGCCCATGGTCAGATTTGATCTCCTATCCTGATAATGGTCAGTTATACTTGCCGATGAGCAGATCTCCATGTTCAGGTCTGATCTCACATGCTGGTGGTCAGAAGTGATCTCCCTGCTCTGCTAATGGTCAGTTATACTTGCTGATGATCAGATCTCTATTCCGGTGGTCAGATCTGATCCCCCCGATAATGGTCAATCACCCTTGCTGATGATCACATCTGTATCCTCTATGTGAGGTCAGATCTTCTGCTCAAGCATGTTGATCAGTGCCCTGGTCCACTTTTGATCAGCCATGCACGTGGTAAGATTTTATCGACCATTCCTGGGTTGTCAATTCTGACGCCCATTGTTGGTGGGCTTGTGTTGGCTGTCGGTTATGATCTACTCACCACTATTCTGATTCATGTGCCAAGTTGTGATCAAGTTCTGTTCCATTTCTGAAACACCATTTTAGAGCTCACTGTTTTGCTGAGATTGGATTGTAAATGGCAGAGGTGACTGGGCACCGCGGTGGATAGATTTTTACTACCTTGCCTGGTGTACAGGAGTGCGTGGGTTCGATCCTAACCCTGTCGCCTGTATATTTGGAGTTTGCATGTTCTCTCTGTGGTCGCGTGGATTTTTCTCTGGGTCCTCCGGTTTTTCCATCCACATTAAGAAACATGCGTTTTAGAGTATTTGGCTTCTATAAATTTCCACGTGATAAGCCACTTCACTGAGATATCATTTGTGGCCAGTTCGCTTTAAAACAAATATATATAGCTCAGTGGGCCTTACTTGGTAAAATAAAAATTGTTTAGTTTTTCGTTTAGACTGCCAATTTGTGTGCAGTGTTAATTCGATTTAGCAGTTATCAGCGACCATGGCTTTTATATACTGCTTATCATGCAGTAATTATTATCCAGGTGTTTTATATTTAGCATGCTCACATCAATCAAACTGAAACAACCCAATCTGATGTCTTAATAAAGGCAGTGATGACTGTGCACGCAGATGCGGGGAGGAAAAACTGGATCTCAGGCTCTACTGTCCCCGCAGCTTTTTTTTCAATCATATACTCTCTGTGGGTTAAAGGGTTAGGGTTTAGGGTCTGGAGTTAGGTTTAGGAGACACTAATCTCTGCCTTTACCAAGAAATTAACTGAAAATCAACTTAATTGACTCAGCTATTTCACATTTTTAAAGTTTCGTTATTCTAAAGATTTTGTTTGACCATTTATATAATCTCGTAGCATAGTAAATACCAATTAAGTTAGTTTTCTTTAGATGCATTCTTCCACATTTTTGGCCTCATTTATAGTGCTAAGTTACGCATCGGTGCATATTTAATTTTTACTTAAACAATGTAAATTAAGTGTCGCTGCGGGGTGGATGAGGAGTAATATGCAGTCATTGTTTATTGTGGGTGAGGCTCACAGTAGTTTTGCCAATCCACCCCCAGGCAAGAAGCTGAAGCTTCGGCAACCACAATGGAGCCGGGATGCGGGTTCCACAGAACGAGTTTGCACTCTTAGATGAACAGGTATACAACCCTTTTGTAGGTGTCCGTACGGATTTCACCACGCTGGTCTGTGTGGGTTGAAGTCATGGAGCATGGGTGAGTAACCAAAGATGTATAGAACAACAATTTAATATGTTCTTAACTGCCCTGTGCGGCTGTCCACATAGCACTTTGATCACCTTGTTTGTGCACGGTGATGATCCATCCAGGCTCAATCCAGCTTAGCTTCGGAGATCTGACACATTCTGGATAATTTGGCAAATAGTGTAATTTATTTCTTAATTCACCAGGTAACGGGCCACAGCTATATAGTTCTTTTTCAGAAGCGACCTGCCCACAAATTATAGCTTAAAAAAGTAGCTTAACGTGTGGAAATGTCCAGCAGCCAAATACTCTAAACGCATGTTTCTGAATGTAGAGGGGAAAAACCGGAGGACATGGGGAGAACATGCAAATAGTACTCTGCATTGCTATGCAACTTCCACGTTCACTGTATATTGACTGTACAAATGACATTTTTGGAGAAAGCAGAAGCGTTTGTAAAATTTGCCACGGACAGAAGTGGACTCATTCTGTCAGGCTAGGTGATGAGTGGTGTAAACTGAGTTTGATGGAGGGCATATGAGGGTGAGTGGGAATGACTTAAGAGAAGAAAGAAGGATCTTGGTGATTCCTGCTCATCTCCAGGACCTCCCTAGTTGATACATCTTCATGATCACTGGGTGGGTGTGAGTCCTGCATTCATAATGGCTGCACATGTTACAACTACAGTGCATTTCTAGATTTAAAGCTTTCGTGACTGCTAGGATCCATAAGAGTAACTACAGTGCATGTTAATTATAGTGTTACCTAAAATTCTGGTTATACAGCACAGTTCGGTATGGCTTTAGTTACGTGATCCGGCTTCGAGGATGTTAAATGACATACAAATGTCACTGCAAAGACAATGAGTTATAACTATGGACTTGAAAAGTATCAGAATCTGCAGTTTATGGTGAGGCGAAGGCTCGTGCAGATATTGGAGACAGCAGAGAAGTGCCTCCAAAAGGTGCAATGGAGTAGGGAGGAAGAGATTGCTGAAGGGGTGAGGAGTCTGAGGTCAGCAAGTGAGATAATGCAAGGCCACGGTTAATGTTGCAGTACACGAGGATATTGCAGATATACTGTATGGAGCCCCTGCAACTTGCAGATAATGTATTTTGGAAATATACAGAGAACCAAGTTGCCACAATATTGATAAGGCGAAGGTTTCAACACGGCAAGTGTTGGTTAAGTTGGATAATGTGTAGGTGCTGATGGCACGTCGTGGTGGTAGATAATTTTGGAGACTAGGAGTTGAAAGACATGACAGTTTTTTAGGTGCTGAGATTTATATGACGTGAGACAGGTCAAAGTAGAGATTTACACACAGTACAGGCTTTTTAAAGGCACTTTAACTTAATACATATTCATTGTAATATATTTTAGAGCCCTTTGTTATTCCTGGGTTGGATGAAGGCCTCACCATGCCGTGTTAGTCAAGGACATTGTTTGACCACACTGCACATTGGTAAGTGCAGGTTGGTGAAGGCGCCCCTGGACATGTTCACATATCACTATATCACTCGCCACTGATTGAGATATTAATTTTAAAGCGCAATTAATTTTACGTTGAAGATTTCACGGTAAAGATAGAGGTGGGATTTAGGTTTTAGAGTAATTCCCACAACAGTCGTTCTCAAACACCTATGTGCGTAATTATTACATGATCATGGTGGATGTTTGCTGCTGTGGGTCTCCTTTGCATTAAAGGTGTGTCACACTGGATTCTCACGTGATTATTAATATAATAAACTTAGCATCCAATATTAATCATTCAAAAACATATTTCGAGTCTCCAAGGTGTTAAAATAGTTTTGGGTGGGCCTGTATTGGAGTTATGCTGGCATCCTGTTTCAGATTGTGCGAGTGAGGTAATGCCAGACTTGGCGTCTGATTCTATGCTTTCCCTGAGACCTTTTACATGCAAACCAGAGCATAGACCTGCCCTCCCATTAAGACGCCCATGGGGGTACTATATTGGGTCGCGGGGTTGTTGGGAAAATTCTATTACACGCCCTCACATACAGAGAACCTGGATTGATGAGCCACTAAGCTGGTGGCTGACTATTAATTTTTCATCAGCTCTGTGTGGGTGTTACGTAGCCTGATGAAATGCAGACACTGCACATAACCTGCAAATTACTTCATCAAAATGTTGCCAGCAGTCATTGTCAAACATGTTAACTGTTACATTGCTAAAAGGGTATTTTTCAAATGAGGATTTTTTTTTTTAATTAAGGCTGGGAATTCAGAACTTGCAAATTGTAAAAAAAGCATGGCATGGATGAAGACATGACAAAACCTTAATAGTGCAAAATGTGTTAATTTCATGAAACAGCCATTCAAGTGGCACTGGTTAGATTACTTGACTAGCATTAGAAGATTGAGTTCAAATCTTGCGCAATGGTTGACTCGGCATGTCTTTAGGTTTGATTTAAATGAGTAGCTGTGCCACTTTATCGGAAGTCGGCAGTAGACTTCCTGCGAAAATACCTACTGGCCCCCATTATTGGAGTCTGGACTTTCCACCATGCAGAAGAGTAAAGCCCCTTTGCTCATTCCGTCAGAAAAATATGTTGGGTTCTCTTTTCTACATAAAGAGCACAGCAATGTTACCATAGGCCCTGCATTGAACAAGCCAAACCTTAGCCACAGCTCTGCTTTTGAGTACTGTTTTTTTTGTAAAATATAGTCATTGCCAGTTGTGCAATATTCAAACAATAAAGGCCAAAATTAGATGTTCAGCTCATTGTACAACATTAAAGTTAAGTAACTTCAGAATGAGATGACAATCTTACAATAGAACCCCTTTCACAGCGTATTCGACAATGCATTACCATGAATAATGGTATTATTTTCAAACTATCAGAGTTGTACATAAAACTTGGAATTTCCTAATTCGTAGAAATGTCGTTACTTCTCATTTTCAGCACAATATTACACTCAGAACTTTGTGTGAAAGCATGTTCAAGATGCTTGCCACCCTAGAGCGCCTTGTCAACACAAGCGATACTTGACAGTGTCAAGTGGAGTGTTTTGCATCATGGCCATTATAAAGAGCGTATTAGGAACTGGTGCTGTGATATATTGACAACAGAGATCCCTTCAGCGTTGGTAATGCCTGTGCTTGCGAGGTGCACGCTGTCCTTAAGCGGCTGATCCCATGAACCCTTCTCATTCCCGGCCAGCGGTTTCGCAACCAGAGTGCGTCACGAGCAGTGGCGTCAGCGGTTCGCATTCACACAGCGCCACATTGACGAATCCACTGCATAATTATAATTTTTGAAACCAATGGACCATGTGTCCTCATGAGCATGTGTACGTAATTGAATATGTAGAAATTGAATTTTAAATAAGAGATGTATATAAACACAAAAAACTATTTCTTTCAAAAGAAGTGTAAGAAATCATATTTAGATTATAGTAAAGTGTATTTTGAAATAAAAAATTTCACTGAACCTAATTGATTGTAAAGAATTGCATGAAAAGCACAAATGTATTTATTTATTTGGAATTAAAAAACTGTAAAGTATAGAGAAGTATGGAGACACGCATGATGCGAATTAAATTGAGAAACCGCAAGTAGAACACATAGATTGGACAACAAACTAAAATTAGAGACATTGACTTCAAAAAGTAAATGGGTGTGCAGAGGACACATTGCTAGATGGGATGATGGCCAATAGACAATACTTATGATGGAACAGTGACATAAAGAAGGAAGTGCCCAACAGGATACTAACCGCAGAGATGGAGCAATGAGATTAGCTCATATACAGTATTAAGATGGATTATGGCATTGCTAGACCATGATGGATAGGGAAGACTTCATGTAGCAGTGGATGGAACATGGCTGCTGTCAATGATGCTCTTTTTAAGAAGAAATAAAGGTTTCGCTTCCATAAAATTGCCGTAATTTTATGCTTCCCATTACTGTCGCTTGGTTTAATACAAAAACTATAAAATTAGCAACTGTAGCCCATTCCATGTTGATAAACTGCAAAATTGGATGGGGCAGTGAGCATGACAGATAATGCAGGGACACAGCAGACAGCGCCATAAAGCCACTAATGACCTCCAATGACCTTACCGCTCCCAGAGACGAATGTGCCGCTTGCACAACGGGCATCTGAATTCATCTCAGCACAAGATGGTTTGTGACCTGATGGAAACCGCCTTGGGATGGCCAAAACCGCGGCACTTTATACCACCAAATTATCCCGCTGTTGGAAAATGCTTAAAAATTACAAACAATTATTACGTGATTGGGAAGTTGATATTATTACAGGGTTTCATTTGCATGATCTGCACATTTCTATGCTCAAAGGCAACTCTTGGTAAACTCCTACATTATACAAATAGAGATGTTTTCGGGCTTATTAATTTAACCATTGCTAACCATGTAATATGACAGCGCGTGCGCAACATATTAGCATCATTTTAAAGTCATTCGATACCGAAGCTGTTATTTTGAGTGTTGCTGGGCCTGTTGCTTATTTTCAGAAAAATAAGTTAATACCTCAGTGGGCTTTGCCTGGTAGGATGGGGATGAATTTCGATTTAAAGCTTTCGTGACTGCAGGGATTCATATTCTTGGTTCTTTCGGTAAAGTCACATAGAAGGGAAATCATATTTTACCGAAAGAACCAAGACTAGGATGGGGATGGTTTAGTTTTATTTGTATGTGTTTGGGTGATTTGTTGACTTTTCTTGTGCTTTGTACAACTATCATGTTTTTGTACTGTTCGTCAGGCATAACTACCTCCGATGTTCCCACAGTATTGTGCATGAGCTGACACGCCCACTCTCTCATGAATACTGCTATGGTTCATTAATTGAAAGGAAATTATGAAGAAATGCATTTGAGTGCAGTGATATTTTTTTGCTGCACAATTTATACATCCATTGGTGTATCCTGCACAGTGCATCTGAAGCATATTGGTGCGAATGCCCTTTGCTGTGTAAGACTGTATTTGCAAAGTGGAATGATGATTGTCATCATCAGCTATGTGAAACAGCAGTGTGCTCACAGCACACATGCATTTTAATTTTTAAAGAATTGTTTTCCAATTACGATGTGACAGAACAATGCGTAGAGTTGGGCAGAGCCTGGTAAAATGTGCCCAGAGGCAACGGCGTGATTTGGTACGTCCAATTTATGCTTTTAAAAACATCTCAAAAATGTGCCTATTCATTTTGCCTCATGTATATCAGTGTTTTACACAACGTACATAACTGTGCCTTTCAAGCATTTATAAGACAAATGTTCCTGAAGGTTCTCAATCAGTACTTGGTGGATTTAGTTTGTTTTATTAGGCTTTGGCCTTGGTGCCTTGTGTAGTGAGCCCTTTGCAAGATTACGATACGGCCGAGTAAGCTGGCTAGCTGGACACTCCCCTTGAGGAAGTTTAACCAAAAATAGGGGGACGCGTAATGGAATCTAAAAGAGGGGCCAGAGCACTGGTAGCAAATCCTGGAGCAGAGGAGAGAGCATCCGGGAGGGCGCGTCCGTCAAACTAGGAGGATGCACATGAGGCCTCTCGTCATGGGTGGGGTCTCTCTGCAGGATCTCTGGTGGTCAAAGTTTAAACTCTGGAGATTTTTTTTTAATTCACTGAGGAACTGTTTACAATCTTTGTTAAGTGATACCCAATATTGTTTCAAAACAAACTCATAATAATGTTTATATCGGCTATAACCATAGAGGTGGGACCCGAACTGGTTCAGATGTCACCCAACGCTGATGGTAGCAATGGCTGGGAATTGAACTCGGGTTGGGGGGGTTCAGTACACGGGCACAAACCACTGCACTACTGCTCCACCCCTGGAGTTGAACTCTTGGGTAGAGAATGTGCATCATCTGGTTACGTAAACTCGTGTATCGGAGTCCATGGCGGTTTCGCATTGTGCATGATCTCTGCACTCTGGTGTGAAGAACCTACCGTGTGTGCGCACACCTCCGATTAACACGCTTGGCTACGTACGATGCGGGAAAAAAAAGTTAAACATGCATGATTACGGTTTGCACCTCGTGATGGGTCAAACCCCATGCCCCAGTGTCGGTGCAGCACACTCAGCTGTGGAGTGTCAGCCTCACTGGGAGGCAAAGACCACATTTGTCACTCGTTAAGCGGTATCGAGTGATGCAATGTCTGCCAAATATCCTGGACTCCCACAACAGCAGGACTGCGTGGGGGAGATGATTGAAATGTGAAAAGGGGCTTTTGTAATTAGAGCCGTTTGCCCGCACCTCCGATTAGCGCGGTTGGCTACGTACGGTGCGAAAGAAGTTCAACATACGTTCCGTATATGTTATTTTCTGCATTATACAATGATTAAGAGATTTGTAAGTATGATGTCATGATGATGATGACATTTGTAAGTGCTAAGCCCGGTGAATGATTAACCTTGGAAAATAAATAGAGCATATGGTAATACAATACGAACACGTACATTTTTCTACTTTGCACCATTTTGCTCGCACAAAGGCTATCATGTTTATCCAGAATATGTGTGTATTTTTAGTCTACGGCAGAAATTCCTGAGAGTGACGAATCGCGAACAATGTACCACTTAGATGAGTCGGACACTGCAACCATTTTTAGTTGTTGTCATGAATATATATTATCCTACACATTAACATTAGTCCTTGTGTATATCGTACATTTTCTCGAGTGCGTAGTCTATAAAAAACGTAAGGTGTACATATGCGCTTAACGTTGACATTGCACCCTCGCGCGCCGTGCGGAGAAGCATAATTCTCGAATTGTTGAAACGGTGTTCTAGGATTTGCGGTGACAATCTCTACGTGCTGTAGGCAAAGGAGCTTGTGCTCGTACACAGCAGCTACTTATCGCGTGAGAAGAGCGTGGGAACTTCCTGTTCCACCCCCCCCTCCCTCCCCCCCGCTGCCTCTTTTGCAATTTGCAGCTATTTCACTGGACATGCAGCATTGCGAAAGAGCCCGCGTGGCGTTCGGTGCACTGCAAAGCAAAATCACCGAGAGACAGGGAGAGAGGGAGAGAGACTCGCCGCTTGTCGCTCACTCTCCAACTCCAGCCACGGAAGCCGGTGTCTCCTGCTGACGTCAGCCCGTAAAGTGGTACTCTGTGGGGGGGGGGGTTTCTCCCATCTACGTGGCTTTACCGAAAGAACCATAGAATGTGAATTCCTGCAGTCACGAAAGTTTAAAGTCAAAATTGGTACTCATCTCATCCACTCTTGGTCGAGTCGACAAGCCCGTTGATTGCCACTCAGAAACATGTCATCACAGTGCTACCCGACAGGCAGTGAATGAATGGGGACAATGCGTGTTTTTTGTTGTTGTTGTACTCTATTAAAACATTCACGTGTTATTTATGTTATGGCTATATCACTGGATGCGGGAAGTTGCGATGTGTGTTTGGTAGGCAGGTGTGCTCGCGGTTGCTGTGGTGTGTGTGCGTGCGTGTGATCCGGCCACATGGGGGAAAGTACAGCGCCGCTACCGTATTCACTTCTCAGTGGGACATGGCAACACATTTCCTGGAACATTGAGCTTATCTGTGGAGGATGGGGGGGGTTATTCCCCAGGATGTATTGCCGTTTAACATTGCGACATTAAGACGTATCAGGTTCATACCACTGCAGTCTGCCGTCGCACCGCTAGACTTGTGATAAAAACGCCTTGTTTTTTTTTTAGTCGATAGCTGTTTGAAATAACGCGTCCCCGGATATCATTTAAGTTGTGTGCAAATTGTACACGGTACTACAGATGATGCTGATTTAACAAAACAATAGCTGCTGCTGCCAGAACAGTGAAACTGCAGTATGTATAATTGTTTTGACAGCCGTGTACAACTGTAAACAGAGCAAGTCGTAACGCTGTAAAATAAGGATGACCCCCTGAAGCATTGCCCTTTGCCGCAACTGTGCACTGCGGCATTGTGCTTAAAGATGAGTGCTAAAAGAGCTGGAAAGAGGTCTGGCCTCATGGGGCTGGTGGAATTTAAGACGTTCCCTGGTGTTGGTTGGTGGGAGGACCAAACTCAACCTATCAGTGTTCAACGGCCCCTCTCATTTGTGCAGAACCTGTCAGCCTGATCAGGAGTTTTCAGTTAGTGCTCTTCGACACGTGGCATTACATCAGCGCCTGCCTGACTGCTTTGTGTCAACATCGCAGGGTTATAATAAACACGTGGCGCATTGCAGAAACACGGGGCTGTGCACACGCCTGGCCGGAGGGTCAAGGATATTTCACAAGTGCGAGCAGGAGGACTGTTGATTTGAAGCTTTCGTGACTTTACCGAAAGAACCAAAGAGTAAGGAGGACAGTGTTTTAGCGTGGACACGGCGTAATCTCGTCGACAAAACTAGACGGTGGCGATGAAACTCCACGTGACAAGCTAAACGCGATGGGCCCACCTCTGTGTCGCACAATTGTAAAGTCGCCTTATACGGGACGGTACTGTAATTCTGTGATGAAAAGGCTTCACAATTATGGGAATGTCTAAACTACTGTGCGCTCCGGCGAGTGTTAAAATAACCGCAAGTGCAGAAATATGACTGACATTCACAGTGTACAGTGACTGCCAGCAGTGTAATAAGCTGCGGGCGCGGTATCTCATAGAGCGCTCCGCTGTTAAACGCGTTTGACGAATTACCGTACCTCATGCAGTGCATAATGGCCAGCACTAATGCTTCAGCCGACGGAATATATCCCACGTGGAAGAGGGCATTCGTGTCACAGCTTAGCGGTTCATTGCGGCTTCGGGCGGGTGCCGTTGGGTGTGCTGTTTAGGATGGCTCGGGGAGCCTAAGGTTGATGATGCCATTCGTGTGCCATGGCCCTGCTTTGTTTGGAGATGCTGGGCACCGGTGCTCAAAGCCTTCCGAACGATTATATTCATGAGCACATGCTCCTGCAATTTGGCTTTAGGGAAATTGCCCCGAATCCATGGACCAGATAGCACCCATGACTTGAACTCATGCCGCCCTCGGCCACATTGAGGCCGAACCACTTCTAAGCGGCCCATACATTAAATGTATCCGTCACTGCAAGTATCTCGGCCACGCTAATAGCGGAATATTTTCGGCCTAGATATACTTTTTAATGTTATGTCGTTGCAAGGGCCCGTTTAGAGCCAAGTAAAACCGTTTAACCAGGCGTGAACTTATGTTAATTTGGTGTTATTATTGGATTATCGCTAAGGTGTGTGTGTGTGGTAATGTGTGACTCGGTAAGAGTATTTGAAAGTTCTATTGTGTCCTCTGTACAGAAAAGGTTTGCCACACTTGCGCTAATAATAATAAAAAAGGCTGTGTGGTGTACTGTACTGTGGAGATGCAAATGTGTAAATTGCATTGTGCAGTACGCTCCTAAAATGTATTTTTAACCCGTTCAGAGAATATGAGTCGTGTTAAATGTTTCATGCAAAATTAACTCCGATGTGCGCAAGCGGTGAGAGCGCACAATGAATGAGACACATGACGCGCTGAATGATGCGCCTTATTGATCTCGAAATTGCTCGCGGTGCCATACCTCAACGGCGAGCGAACAATTATAAAATTGCACGCCAGCCACGTTCGAATTTTGGCAAACGACGCACGGATAATTAGTGGAGCATTTCCAGGCCCCTTGTGCTGCAATCGGCGTTTTTGTTTTGTTTCCTCCCTTTGTGCTCTAGTGTCGCAATTATGCGTTATGTTGTTTGGAGGCGCCGCCGTGATGGGAAATAGGCCTCGTGTGATTGCCACTTAGATGGCGTCACGCTAATGTTTATTTAGCCGATGTCATTAAGGGCATAAGTCGCAGCATTTGCACCAACCCAATTCTGTGCAACGATTTAGTCGAATTAACCAGCATGGCCATCGCTCTATGTTTTTGGTTAAATGTAGCCTTGGAAAAATTGGAGAGGTAAAAACATCTACAAGCTTTCATAATTTGTAGTCATAAATGTGTTATGTATAATAGCAACTATAATATAAATGTAGAATGTTTACGACATGTTACATTTTATACGTAGGTTTCACAACCAATATGAATAATTACGGTAATTTCTTTTGGGTTAGATCGTGGAGGTATATTTGCCATTATCATAACTCTCCACCAACTGATAAAGCTAAGACTGGTGTAGGGTTATAGTAAAAAAAATTGACATACCTACACGATCTAACCCAAAATAAACGAATTATGAATCTAAATATAAATGATTTCTAATGACTCTGCTACTAAGTTTAAATGGTTCTCTAAAGACACTTTATATATACAAATTGTATATAATCCTTGACTTTCCTGGTAATGCATGCAACATATTTAGAGTGTAGTCTGTAGCTGTGTCTTTGATATAGGAAGTGCAGCGGTTAGTGCACTGCATTACGAAAATAGCGACCTGACTTTTATTCCTGCTTATGGCCAACACCGGTGGCGAATATCTGAACCAGTTTTGGGCCCTCCCGAGGTCGACTCAGCCTTATGACGCCTTGATGTGTATTCATCTGGACTGGAAGACGAAGGCAACCCGGCATGGTGCTGGCCTCACCACCCTCTCGTGCGCTGTGCCGACATTCATTTGTCGCTCACAAAACTTTCCCCAAAAGTCGACGGAGGCTATGTAAGAGTTCTATGTTTAGTACCGTACCTGCGTTATGTTTTTGATGAAGAAATAATTATGGGTGATCCACCTCTGATTGCTTGCTGACAGCACTTGCAAAGGGCAGAGAGACGTTATCACAATGATCCAAAGCAAACGTAAGTGGCCTTAATTGTACTGGGATGTACATAGCTATTAAACTTCTCTGGCATCATAAGCATTCATTTTTGAATGGCAAACGAGTGCCCTTTGAGGATGCCAATTATACATCACTTAATACGTATTATTTTTTTTGTTTTAATTGTGCAAATGTACCAGATTCTATTATCGTATTTTATTATATATGTGCTTGTATTGAGCGACAATTTAATGGTTAAATTGGATGCTCTTGTGAGCTTGGTGTTGCTCCGTGCGTGCAGATTAGTCTATGTCGTCTGCACAAGATGCATGCATTGCATTAGCCTTCCAGCAACCAACATTTTTAATTCCACTCGAATAGATCCACAGCGGATGCCTCTCCTCCCACCGATATTTTCTTCACAAACATCTATACATTTGCGCGATCAGTAAAGCAATTCAGTGTAATCTTTGAAGACTATACTCCACGCGTGTAACAACGTCTGTACAATGCCGTTATTAAATATATCGATAAACTTTCGATAATCTCTCGTCTCGGTGTGAACCACTCATATCGTCACTGCCGCGACCAATGCAGCAATTCCCGGCACCGATTCCACACTCACAATCGCTGCCCCTGTCTTCACGATGACATTCTTGCGATTTCTCGAGCACACTACTGGTCAGCTTTTCCAGATATTCTTAGCGGCTTCGTCCGCAGTCTCCAGTCCCATCCTTCCTTCGCTCCCCAACTACCGCCTTGTATAGCCCCAGAACCAATAATCCCTGCCGATCCACTCATTTGCATACCCAATGGAGTGTGGCATCCCAGGCCCCTGTCCTCGTTATCTCTCCCCCAATTGGTTCCCCTAGGATCCTACTCTCCTCTTGGCAAGAATTTCCTCTGTGCCACTTTGGCAACGTTACCCTGATTGGTAACGTTGGCCTCTTGCCTGCATCGGCTGGATGCTCAGGTGGAGTGTGAACTTTGTGGAGCGTGGAGAGTGTGGCATGATCTCTGCTGTGCGGCCAAGCAGTCACTCTTAAAGCACCAACCCAGGGTCAGTTCTGATCTCTTGTTTAATGCCCATCACATTCTGCACTGCCACAGTCGTGTCATCTTGCATTGAGGTGTACAAAATTTAGATCTTTACTGTAATGCCACAATTGCTTGAGGTTGCAGTGAAGTGGATATCCAAATCATTTTTAAATAACTGTTCAGGACTGGGGCTGAAGTAATATTTAAGCGATTCCAAGGCAAACAACTGATCATTTCAACGCACAGTTTATTATGGGGGAGATAGAGTGGGGTGTGCGATAAGCGTTGGCAGTCGTGTGCCGCAATGCACGAGGAGGCGTCAGTGTTGCTGGAGGCACAAGTTCGGGGACAGTTCCAGGGGCCACCTTGTTTGCGTATGTATGTGGAACTTCTTTCGCACTGTACGTAACCGACCGTGCTCATCGCAGGTGCTAGGGAAGAATGCCAAACCAAACACGAAAGGCAGTTCTACTGAATTGGGTTTTCGGTCTATTTTTAAAAGTGCATAGCTTTTGTGGCTTCCTGATATCGGAAGGAAGAGCGTTCCAGACGGCTGCAGAAGCGCATCTGAAAGCACGCGATGCGGTGACCGCCTTTGTTCGATGGTTTGCCAAAAGCCGCTGCGAGGATGACCGGAGTTCACGTGATGGTCTATGCTCCTTGACGAGATCACCAAGGTATTGTGGTTCATTTGTGGAAAGCACTTTGTGTGTAATGAGTGCGACCATGCAATGTGATTCGTTCGGGAACTAAAGCCAATGCAGCTCAGCGAGCACTGGATCGGCATTGTGATGAGCGCACTCGGTGCGTTTATGATTCCGGATATATCGCTGTTGTTTCTTGTGAACACTGGTATGCAAACTTGCAGCCGTGGAAAGAATCCACAGCTAGTGAAAAGGTACACCTCAGTGTTAAAAATACTTTTTTATCCAGTAAACTAAACTGTTAAAAACTCTTTAAAAAAACCCAAATATGGCATCTACCATTGATTGCATTGTGGGCCCATCCTAGAGATGCCACTGTTGAGGCCCAGCCTCAAATACTTTGCCTGTTCTTTCTTCTTTCTGTAATTACCGTATTAATATCTAGCACGTGTTTTATTGGTTATCTAATTTTCTTCATTATTGTACAGTAGTTCCTTTGGTAATCCAGGTCTAGCTTGCAAAAGGGACTCAATGGAATCTCACCTGGTTGAAAACAAAGGTTCTGTCTGTTTGTCTGGTGAGTAATTATTTGACTTGAAATTGTCATGATAATCAGTGATTAATGCACCTGTTAAAGTTTAACTTCTTTGAAGAAAATACCACAAACCAACTGTGTATAAATCATATCAGTTTCAGCACCCTCCCTATTTTTTTGTGTGTATAGTGAGTAGCATCTAAGTGATTGCACCGCGAGGATCTTGTCTAATGTGGCATTGTAGCATATCACCATCATCAGAAATGCCGAGGTGTCGCAGACCCGTTGCGCCGATCAGAGTGTCCACGGTTTCGCCGCATTGCAGGCTCCCTCCTGCAAGGTTAGGCCGTTGTCACCACAGGTCTGATGAACCCACAAGTCCCTCGGAACGGCTGACTGGACGGTGCCGTGATTGAGATGGTCAAGATCCGCGCATTGAATGCAGGGATGGATACAAGCAGGCCACCGTGCGCAGGAGCGTCGTCCTCCATTCTTGCAGCATTGTGGCACAGACGGTACCGCTTGACTTGGGCATGTGTGAGTGAGCTCACCACTCGTCGCCGTGTCCACGTATTCCCTGCAATTAACACGTGAAATCGCGGTGTGTGTGCAAGTCCAAGCGGTCACTTCGCGTGCACGCTTGAAGTACGCGCTGGTGTGAGAGCTACACAAAATGCGTTGCCCCCTGCGTCGGCGCGTGAGGCCGATGTGCCGGGATGTGGTTGAGCGAGCAGTAAGTGGAACTAGTTTGACTGCAGGGAGTGCTGCTTGTGCCACAGCGCAGCACTGTTATGCAAGGTCTCTTGCAAAGCACCCGACCTGGGGGCTGAGCGGTCGAGTCAGCGGTTCGTAATCGCAAGGTTGCGAGTTGCAATCCTGGTTGGTGGCTGAACTCAGTCCATCACATGTCCTGCCACATATGTATGTACATATGTATTTTTAACTTCTTTCGCACCGTACTTATCCATCGGTGATGATCGGAAGTATGGGGGAGGGACAACAAACGAAAACACACAAAAAGCAGTTCTAAAAAAATGAGTTGTCAATCTAGATGATCTAAAGGTGCATAGCTCCAGTAGCTTCCTAATATTGGATGGCCGCAGTAGCGCATGTGAAAGTGCGCGATACAGTGACCGTCTTTGTTCGATGGGCAGCCGATCTGACTGTGGTAAGAGAACACGGTGAGGAGACTTTGTGGGGGAAGTCAATATTGGTCGTCCTTTGGGTAGACTTGCTACCATCCATGTAATGTGGAATTGCCACCACTGGTTCAGGGCTGTAGACAGAGATGAGCACTGCCTCAATGCTCGTTTCAGCTTGACGTCACTGACGTTTTATTGACTTGCAGAAGATATTTACATCGGTACGATGTTTACAAGCTTACTCTAGGACTGCTGTCGTGATGTGAATGGGGCCTCTTTGCTTCAGTGGTCAATTCGCCATTTTTGGACGGAGGAGCTGAATTAATTTGTGCAGAATGGTTTACACTGTAGAACTGTGGGTTCATCTCTCGCGTAACGCTATCGCACCAGGGTACACGTGTTAGCAGTGGTGGTTCAATACATCCTGAACTAAGTGCTTTGCAGAGTTATTTATCCGTTACAAGACTAACACTCTGCACTGTGTACAATATTACACGTATGTTTAACAATCCTTTTTGAAGAAGCCTGCAAAGTAATTTTTATTTCATAAACACAGTCGAGGCTGTAAATACAATACAGTACAGTATTATACGTTTACATACATCGTCACGTGTAATAGTAGAGTATTGAAGTATAGGTTATTTCAGTGAAGTCAAGATGCATAACAAACAATTAGCGTTTACTTTGGTGACATCATTGTTTGTAACAGTAGTTACCAAAAAAATTAGAATGTCAGTCTTTGTAGGTGTTGCAATTGCAGCTCGTGTTGTGGCCATATTAATATAAATTGTCATTTAAAAAGTCATCGGCTCAATTGCCTTTCCTTGACTGATGCATGGCACTGGTCCGGTTATGCTCTTCGCGTGCCAGAGGATTTTAATGGCCAATTCCCGTCTACTGCCGCACAGAGCTCAACAAAAGTCAAAAGGGCCAGTACAATCGGCTGACTTCGATTAACCTGCAGTGTCAACATTTCTTTCAGAGAAAAATAAAACCGGTTTTTTTTCTGTCAAACAAGTGACATCATCTCCATGAGCTCACCCTGATAGGTATTAGCTCACATCAAAGCTTACAATAACAAATATACAATGACACCTTGCTTGTTCAACTGATCGGTGGCGGGGTTTATGCCACGTTAGTCATTGCTAAGGTTCCATGTCAAGACAACTCTGGCTATTGTCACTAGGCACGTAACAATTCGTCTTTTTAAATATATACTTACGCTCGTGGTAATCTTTTAGCTCATGTGCGTTCAAGAACAACTATTTACAGTTTACGAAAATTCTATGTAAAATATATTCAAATATTACTTTTAGCGTAGCAGACTGAACAAGACTGTGCAAAGAGTGGTTGAGTGTCGTTTGCATGTTCCTTGGCGCAAGGAATGAAATGGGACCTCCTGTCCAATTCCCTACCCCCCACCCCACCTTACGTAGCCCAGGACGTGAACCTGGTTCGTGGGACCGGTACAGTTGCACCACCTGCATACTCGATAGCGATGCCACTCTGTACAAATCATAGGCAACGAGGCAAAACAGACATTTTCTGCTAATTTTTGTACAATTTCAGTGGAACTGATGTACCACTGCCATCTTGTCAGGATGCCCTTGTAAATGAGATTTAAATCTCAAGGGTTTTTTTTCTGGTTAAATAAAAGCGTGTTTTCATGATTACATTTTTTTTTATCATAACCCCTGATCGTAACAATTCATTGGGGCGGAGTGGGGTGGGGGGGGGAGCGATTAATTCGTTAATTGGATAACTTCCACTGGGGTCGCGCGGCTGTGGTCACATTCAACTGGCACGTGATCATCAGCCGTCGCATTGGCGTGTCCTTTCGGGAGCTGTGTGCAGCCAACTTGCCCCATACAGCCGCGGCGATTCACCGGTGCCGCAAACGCACGGGAGCCTTACCTCTGCTCCACACCGGCAATCATCCGGAGCCCGTGGCGCCAGCGCTGTCTCCTCCTTCCTCTCGCGCAAGTGTGGGGCACGTCATTTGGGGCGTTGGGGCTGAGCCGCATCAGACCACACACAATGCAAAATAATCATAGGTGTCGCTGTGCAAAAGTCACAACATAAACAAAAGCGTGGTATTACTAACCTGACAATATACCTCGGACAATATAGATGAGTGAGCGATGTATATTTTATTATTATTTATATTGTTTAGGATTATAAAATACTGTATGCAATTCACGTGTAGCTTTGAATTGACAGTCATGTTACCTCCACTTTTATTGGCGATGAATAATTTATAGACTAAGGTTGACAAAGAAAATGGAACAAAAGCTCAAAAGTTTGCAACGAATTGCCCTGAGAGACAGAAATAAGAACACATGTATTAGGGAACAAGCCCAACTTAGGGATATCATATTTACTTGTGTAAAGTAAGTGGGCCTGGGCAGGATACATGATGGCCAGGAGTTTTAGAAGAGATGATCTATGGGCGATATTGGTTATGGAATGGGAGCCATAGGAGGGGAATGCCCAGGAGGAAGACCACCGCAGAGATGGAGTAATGAGATGCAGTGATGAAATGGATTGACAAAGTAGGTGAAGGCCTTCATTTCAGTGAATGCAACTTGGCTGCCAATGATGAGATTCGTAATATAATTTGGTACCATTACAACAGAGCAACTTATAACTTCCCAGCTGTCTTTAACATGAATACAAAGATGCATTCATAAAAAAAACGATTTCAATTTAATTTGATTGTGGGTGGAGCTGGGGTGGGTACTGTATGTTATGAGTTAATTTATTTGCACATTATTGTCTTGTGGTGGTCGGAAGCTACAGTCAAGATAATGCCACCAGCAGGGGTTTTACACCATGAATAAAATAAAAGATAAAATGCCTCTATCTTGGATTCATGGGCTCGCTGGGGTTTTGCTGGGCTGGCTGGCACAGACCATCATCTTTCTGAATCCAAAGCATTAAAGTGACTAGTACGGGTTATTCTGTTTCTGCATTTGGAAACCGTCGCATTTGTGAGCTACACACAGCCCAAACGAATGCTGAGCGATGTGGTTTATAACAGTACAGGGGGTCCCCGATTTACGTTGGGGTTAGGGACAGGAAAGTTGCAACTCATAACGAAATGATGTATAATGGGGAATTCCCCCCCCCCCCCCCCGTGAGAATAATCGGAAATGGGACAGGTGTGGGGACCATAAGAGAGTAAGCATTGTCTATGAGACACAAAGCGGGGCAATTTCTCCCATAGGAAACAATGGAATAAGGTAGGGATAGGGACCGTAACTTAGGGCAATGTTGTGTTTCATACACATTAATTACGGGGAATTTCACTGTGTGGTGCCGGGCTTGTGAGGCCACGGCCGGATGTATACTGTTGTGTGTACACCCCGGACACGGGGTGTAGTACCAGCCCTAGTGGGGGCTTCGTTGAGCGCTGGTTAAGCGCGGTGGCCATGCATAGCGTGCAGTGCGGGCTCCCGTTGAGAGAGCGAGAGAGTGTCAGTCAGCTGGGGTTACGTTGGGGGCATGATACTCTGGCTGAGCTGGGGACATGTGACCGGATGATTTTGGAGGGGGCCACCGGTGGAGGGGGCTAATGGGTGGTCACGTGGCACAGGAAGAACTCTCGAGAGCCTTCGGGCAAGGGCGAGAGAGATCGAGAAGGTGGGCGTGGAGAGAGGCGGAGCCAGCCCCAGCCCGGCCCGATATAAGGGGGGTCCTGTGAGGGGCTCGGGGTTCTTACTTTTGGAGAGGCAGGAGATCCACGTCAAGCTTGAAGAAGCCTCCAGCCACGCGGTCCGGGACCCAGCTTGTGGTCCGGACCGGGATAGTGGAACCGTGTCTAGTTCCGCCGTAGCGTGGTTAGTTGGGTGGTCACCGGCCGAGAGTATGTTGTGTTAATAGCCTGGAGTGTGTTGTGTTAATAGCCTGGAGTATGTTGTGTTAATAGCCTGGAGTATGTTGTGTTAATAGCCTGGAGTATGTTGTGTTAATAGCCTGGAGTGTGTTGTGTTAATAGCCTGGAGTGTGTTGTGTTAATAGCCTGGAGTGTGTTGTGTCAATAGCCTGGAGTATGTTGTGTTAATTGCCTGGAGTATGTTGTGCTAATAGCTTGGAGTATGTTGTGTTAATAGCCTGGAGTGTTTTGTGTCAATAGCCTGGAGTATGTTGTGTCAATAGCCTGGAGTATGTTGTGTCAATAGCCTGGAGTATGTTGTGTTAATAGCCTGGAGTATGTTGTGTTAATAGCCTGGAGTGTGTTGTGTCAATAGCCTGGAGTATGTTGTGTTAATAGCCTGGAGTATGTTGTGCTAATAGCTTGGAGTATGTTGTGTTAATAGTTTGGAGTATGTTGTGTTAATAGCTTGGAGTATGTTGTGTTAATAGCCTGGAGTGTGTTGTGTTAATAGCCTGGAGTATGTTGTGTTAATAGCCTGGAGTGTGTTGTGTTAATAGCCTGGAGTGTGTTGTGTTAATAGCCTGGAGTGTGTTGTGTTAATAGTTTGGAGTATGTTGTGTTAATAGCTTGGAGTGTGTTGTGTTAATAGCCTGGAGTATGTTGTGTCAATAGCCTGGAGTGTGTTGTGTTAATAGCCTGGAGTGTGTTGTGTTAATAGCCTGGAGTGTGTTGTGTCAATAGCCTGGAGTATGTTGTGTTAATTGCCTGGAGTATGTTGTGCTAATAGCTTGGAGTATGTTGTGTTAATGGCCTGGATTATGTTGTGTCAATAGCCTGGAGTATGTTGTGTTAATTGCCTGGAGTATGTTGTGTTAATAGCCTGGAGTATGTTGTGTTAATAGCCTGGAACATGTTGTGTTAATAGCCTGGAGTATGTTGTGTTAATAGCCTGGAGTATGTTGTGTTAATAGCCTGGAGTATGTTGTGTTAATAGCCTGGAGTATGTTGTGCTAATAGCCTGGAGTATGTTGTGCTATAGTTGAATAAAACGTGTTGCTCCCAAGACGTCTGCGACTCAGTTGGACTCACTACACATGTACAGTACCCGTACAATAATGTACAACACAGTGTACACATTTATAACCAATTCTGAGTTCAAGAACCTTTAAACAGCATTCATATTTATAAATCGAGCACTTAATTGAAAATACAATTTTGAGCATTTCGAAGCAGTCCCGTACACTTTAAAATGTTTTCATTTTAAAAATACTAAACGTATTTGTGACATGTTTAAGCAATTACTCAAAACAGAAAACAATTTTAGTGTCAAAAAGCACAGAATCTTAAACAGCGTTTAAAAAAAAGATGTTACCTTAACCTATAATTTTTTATGATATTAACTTGAGGAGTGAGTAAGTTGTGCTTGATTGGAGAAGGTTGTTGGGAGAGGATTAGGTGGAGGATGAGGATGGAGATGCAGCTGTAGGGTCATAAACTGCCATCTCAAGCTGACTTCATCAACGTTAAAACGCCTCTCTCTGATCATACCCCGCCTTCAATGATTTTCTGAAAACGTTTATGCAGAATCTGCATCGGCACTGGGTGACTCTCCCTGTATTTTTACATTCTTGAAACTATTTCGTGCCCGAAAATCTGTAAAACCAACCACGGGCAGCCTCGCACGGTTTCTCTTATCGCCGCTTCTTGCTCTCCCAACAGCGGAGATGCTTGGAAAGTTGAGTACCGCGAATTCAAACGCTGCACCCCCAATTCGCCTCCCTGCCTATGCGTGGGATGTGCTTCAGTTAAGCCGCGAGAAAATGTAAACGAATCTGTGCGCTTTGCAAAAAAAATGTTTTAACATGTGTCGTATCCTGGGAGATGCCATTTTCGATCATGCGCCGTGTTTTTTTTGCAGCAGCAGCAGTAGGTGCCGCACAGAAGGCATCTGTTTTGCTACTGGAGCCAGTTAATCATGCAATGGGATTACCAAATCAAATTTCAACACCAAAAAAGCCCTTTCTATAAGTCACAAATTATTAAAGATGAAAAAGAGCCAAAGGACTCAACAATTTAATGCCGTTCACTCAGTGGCAGGGAACGCAATATGCCAACGTCAGCCAACTGCCCGGGATAAAGATGTTTGCAATTCGTTTATAGCGATCTGCTGTGGACGAATGTATTATTACCGCTGTGCAATTTAAATAGATGTTTTCAGAAACTTGAAACCTTGTAAAAATGTACATTAACTGAATCTAATCAAATGTGTTGGGGGTGGTGGAGATGGCGGCGTGCAGCTCTCAGTGAAATCCAAAACCAATTAAACTGCATCGATTCTGTTTGCTGGTGCCTACTGGCCCAGTTAGAACAGCTCTGTTCCCTCATGTATGTTGGTCCAGCGAGAACAATTCAGTTTGCTTGTGCTGGCTGCCCCAACTGTAGCCATTTCCCTTGCTTGGGTCTGATATCCTTGCTACTGTAACAGATCAAGTGGTGTTGTGCCAGCTAGCCCAGAAAAAAAACGTTGTGCTCTCATGTCTACTAGCCAGACCTGAACAGTCCTGTGCTCTCATGTCTACTAGCCAGACTAGAACAGGTATGTTCTCTCATGTCCACGAGCCAGGCTAGAACAGTTACGTTTGCTCATGTCGGTTCGCCCAGCTGTGACCAGAGACGGGTTTCCACCTGACAATCAAACTGCAGCTCGGTGCTTGCCCACAGTGATGTCAGCACTTCCCGATGTGGAGACCTATCGGACCCTTTGCACGCATGCACGTTAATAAATGCACGTGGAGTTTCATTATTAACATGTTCTCAAGGACCCCTGCCGCATTGACAAGTGTTCAGTTGCTGTAATGTGTTTATCACGCAAAACGTTTTCAGAATTATTGGGCTGCACGCCCGAGCAAAAGCACTCTGTTACCCTGATGCCACATTGTTGTAGATATATAGTCATCGTCGTCAGCCATGACCAGTCCATTGCTGGCAGGCATCACTGAGCCGTCACCCTCTCTTATGGTCCTGCGATGCATCAATCCATCTAGCACATACGCGCCAGATGATTTTATAGCTCCAGTAGACATTTCTCTCGGCTACGTTTTTTCTTCATTTGGCTTCTAGTCTCGACTACCAGCCATAACCCCCCCCCCCCCCCCCCCCATAGCCATGACGTGTCCTGTCCAGGTCCACTCACTTTTCCAAACAGTTTTAATGATCTCCTCGACCTGCACATGTTTTCCAATGGACGCGCTCTGCTGAAATGTCTAAATTAAATTCCAAGCGTGCATCTCTCCGCGTTTCTTTGCACGGAGCTCATGGAGGTCCACGGTGAAACAATTGAAAATGTCATGGAAAGTCGGGGGAATCCCCATAACTTGCATGGAATTTACGTGGAACAGGAGGACGTTAAGAATTCCACATTCGTTAAACAAAAGGGCATTTGTCAGGGGCAGAGGGATGATAAGAGGTTAACAAGAATACTTTGCATTGACAGTCATTGCTTTTTCGCAATGTATGTTGAACTTCTTTTGCACCGTACGTAGCCAACCGTGGTAATCGTAGGAAAACAATCTGAAGACAAAAAGCAGTTCTAAAGAAATTCGTTTTCAATCTAGATCTAAATGTGCACATCTCCAGTGGCTTCCTAGTATCGGAAGGAGGAGCGTTCCTGATGACCGCAGAAGCGCATCTAAACGCGCGCTATGCGGTAACCGTCTTTGTTCGATGGCTAGCCAAGCTAGCCAAAAGCCACTGCGAGGATGACTGGAGTTCGTGTGATGGTGCTCCTTGACGAGATCGGCAAGGTATTGTGGTTCATTTGTGGCAAGCACTTTGTGTGTAATGAGTGCGAACAATAATCACATTTACATTAACCCCTGCAGTTCACACTCCCTCCGCATGGGGCTCCTTCCATCTCCCAGCCCTGGTTCCCTAGCCGTCGCTTCAACACTGCCATTCGCCCTGTAATCCAGGCCTACAGCTGTCCCGGCTGTGTGTGAAAGTGTGAATGTCGTTCTTGCCTTTTTTCTCCTGCGTGCATGCTGCTCTCTGCCTGTGATGGATCCAAAGATGGATTTACAGCGTTTTTGCTAAAGCCGTGGCTCTACTATCCCAGCTGTGCGCAGTGTGAGCGACACTTTGAGCGTTGCCTCGAATGAACCTCGGGTAGTTTCTCCCTGAGCTTTTTGGGCTGCCAACCATGTGGACTACGTGTTCCACGAACTCGCCGACGAATGTTCACAAGCACGAAGAAACAAGTCACAATTTCCATCGATATGGGCAAATGTACAACCCACAGTTCTGCTAGCCAGCACAATAACATTCCGAGTGGCTTGTGACAGATGAAAGGGTGGACTGAGTTGACCGAGGTTTTTTTATTTAGGATTCGTGTGCCTCGGAAACCATTGGAGAAAGACGATGTGCCAGACTCGGTGACATTGTTCCCACATGTAGCCACCGCTGCGTAGTCGTGTCACAGTGTGTAAATGGTTTCCAGGGTATGTGTTTTTTATTTGTTGTCAAGAGTCAACCCCGCTTGTCGAGTGCGATTAGACTGTGATGCAGCTTTACTCGGCATTCCCTTAGCAGGAGGTCTCGGGAGGCGATATCCTTTTTGAGACCCTGTGGTTTTCTGGAGTGAGACAAAACAAAGTGAGAACGTTGCTTGAGATATGAGCTCATTTCTCAATCGCCGCATTTCGGTTGGGAAAAAAAATAACAAACACAAAACTGCTGTTTATTAAAATGGATAGGGCTAATTGCTGCAATTATGACTTTTGATTTTTACTGATCTGTGTGTGGCCGACACCAATCCGTGTGACCCCGTGTGGGTGTGGATAGGTGGCGCAGTGGTTACCGTACTGCACTAAAAATTCTGATGTTAGCCGTGGCTAACATCAGAATTTGTCCTTGGCCACCCTAGGTCAACTCGACCTCAAATGAGTATTGCGGATGCTTTGTGAAAACATGAGTAATGAGCAGACAAATGTGGCCGACCATGGTGCTGGCCACACTATCCTTTGTGCAGTTTCAGCCCTAATAGGTACACACTAACAGCCCTTCTCCTACCAGCCTATACTGCTAAGCAGCGGATGTTCGTGTGAGAGAGAGAGAGAGAGTGTTCTACCCTGGGGTACTACAGCTGTTCAGCTGTCGGCTGTTCACATGAGCAGGTAATACGTAAACAGGCCACAAACAAGTCACTTAAATATTGAATTCAGTAAAAGTGAAGGACTCTTGGCTCTTGAACAGTGACGCATTTGCAGTGGCTCTGATCCCAATGCTTGGAGTTTGGCTAAGGGGGGGGGGGGGGTGGTGGCTTTATTTCTGTGCTGGTGGTATAATTACCTGCAGTGACTCAAGTAATCCTGCCAGGCACTAGTTGTTTTTTTCAGGATACAATGGACAGAAACTGAGGCTCAGGGGCCATCGTTTTTTTAGCTTCAGAGCAAAAGATAATCTGAACTGTCGTGGGAGGTTTCTGCACTCTTTGCTAGTCCGTATTAGTAGTCCACCGAGTATAGCCTTGTCGGTATAATTATCTGGATTGCTCGCTTGCACCATGAGTTTAATTTCCATTTGCAACGTTCTGTGCTGTGTAATGCATTATTTTTTTGTAAGAAAAACGCTGCAAGGATCATCTGCAATGGAATGTGACCCCAAACGAGGGGCGGTCATGCAACTGCTCACACAGTGAATAATCACAACGCCAATGTATATAAAATAAAGAAACAGGTAATGCAGACAACTGAAGCACCTTCATTCTCGCCATTATCATTCACTACGGCATTCCCCAAGCATCACAAACCTGCATGGTTATAATCCGAGCGGGTGTATTTTTAGAATAGTGTTATTTTATGAATGTCACCGGCGAAACTATCGGAGAGAGGCTGTCTGCCCGCGTGTCTGAGGCAGCATGGATGCGCGAGTCAAATTACTGGAGATCTGTGGGACCAAAAAAGCTTTGTAGCTCATCGGATTCCTCCTGTATAAATATTCTGAACCACCGCGAAGCTCACTCACGACGTTCACCGTGCGCCGGTCCTGCCTGGAGAAGCACGGGGCCCACCGTGGGCTGGTCCATGTGGCTTGATCGGGAATATTTCTGTAATGACGGCCTCGCACGGAAGGATTGGGGGGGGGGCGATCCCACCAGGAGGGCGGTGTAGTTGGAGCATATTATGTAAGTGTCTTGCGTGGCGGGGGTGGGTGATTGGTGGCGTGTGTTCGATTCAGCCTCTCTGTTAGTGGAGTGCCTACGTTGACCATGATGATCATCTTTGTGGACAAATGCTTTGTTTCCCTCTGGGATTCTCAATAACACAGTACCCGTTTTCACCCGTATTTACTTGTGTGGTGTGAAAATGGTTATTATGTCAGTGTTTACAATGTCCATGCGTGATTTCTGACATCGTTGGCACCTTACTGGCAGACTAATCGTTAGCAGGCTGTTCTCTGTCCTCGTTTTTCTGCCTTGGGGTCATTGCCACTGGGGGGAGGGGGGGGGGTGGCTCTTGGCTAGAATGCCACTGGGCAATGGAATGGTTGAGATGCGACGTGACGTTGGGTGCTTTGAAACTCTCAGGCATTTGGAGCGTCCCTATAAATGCAACCCTTGAAGTCCATATAATTGAAACAACGACAAGAAAACCAGCGGAAAAGGGGGGATACAATTCACAACAAAGCGATCAACTGAAGGTGAACGATAAGGTGACTTTAAAAATAGAGATTTCCATTCGGGCTCTGATCACAAATGCTCGATCCCCACCATCGCGAGGAGCGGCGCTGCAGCCCACTATGCGGCAGCTCCATCACCACTTGCGCTTCGGTCCGCATGCTCCCTTGCGCCACGTGGCGCCAATGAAAAGACCCTTTTCAGTTAGATCGTGTAAATATATAAAAGCGTTGTTAAGCCTGCCACCACCCGACACGGCCAATGAGTAAGGTTTGTCAACGTAAACAGAACGTGCCAATTTGGAGAGCAAGCCACAGCATTTACAATGCGAGTACGACGTTTCGCCAGTAACTGCAACTAGCTTCATCAGGCGACAGCCAGATTTGTTTTGCAACACATTTATATTTACCGATCTAACCCTAAAGAAACCTACATTATGGACGATGTTGTTCGCGAAAGCCTACTACGTGTTCAACTAAAAAGCCCCACGTTTTGTTTCTGGGCTTTTGCCGTCAACTGGGAGACTCGAGAGGAGCCAAAGAGCGTGTGCCCCTTTGACAATCACAGTCGTGCCTGTCAAGTGATCGCGTGCAAAAAAAAAATAAGCAAAACTCGCTCCCTGCGAACGGTTTAATTGTAAACACAGCCCTGACCCTAATAGTTATATTGCATTACGGCTCTTACACTAAGGGAGCGGATCAATCGCACAATTCCCTGCCAGCAAATTCTCTGCAGGGACTAAGTTGGTTATCAATAACCCGGGCGTGTGGTCTGTGAGTGAATTGTCCTGTTGTGTGCAAATGACCATCGTGCGCTTCCGCGGTTTACAGTGCAGTGTCGTGACAACAAGACGCTTAGGTGGCTCAAACGCGGGTTAGGTCCACGCGGACGCTGCGTGCGTCAAGACTCCCGAGGGACAGCAGCTACCCCGTCTTGCTCTCTCACTCACTTCGTTGAGTGTTTTTTTTTTCTCTTAATTCTCAACGGCGTGTTAGCTCCGAAATCGTGGTGGCGGCGGCTGCTCTAGAGGAATCGAGCACTCGGGCTGCGCCTGGAGGGCCCATCGCGACTGCGGCGACGGCGCGCACAGAGAGCTCGAGGGGCGCTCTTCTCGCTCGGCCGACAACGCGCGGCGCGAGCGGTGGCTTCGGGCTCCCTGGATCGACGATTGCAAAGGGATCGAGGCTCTTTTTTTTTGTTTGTGGGACCGTGTCAGACACAGCCGGCACCGCTGTTGGTGTGCCATTACCTGCCCCTTGAGTAGCCAGGATGTTACGATGGGATCGCCTCTTATTTGAGACGTTAGTGCGAGAGTGTAGTAGCGTATCTGATTATCCATATTTCCCCCCCGCCCCCGCGCACTTTATTATTATTATTATTATTCACGTGGTTACGTGGGGGTGAAACTGGATAAGTGGGCATTTTTTCCACCACTTCTGGGTCACTCTTATCCATGCAACGACTTTGAATAATGAGAGGGATTGTATCACTTCTGGGAGACCATGGTTATGGATAAGCACGGATACAGCCAATTCTGGCTGACTTCTCTCATCAGCTGAGAAGTTTGCGTAACGGAAATAATTTGTACACGGACAAAACAAATCTGATCAATTGGGGGTGCGAATAATGGGAGAACTGTATCGTGTAACAGGATCCTCGGATAAGAGAGATCTTGCCGCACTGGATACGAACTTCAGGGTGCGATGTTTGGTGAAGAAGTCTGGAATTTGGAGCTGTGACCTTTTGCATTTTTAAATCTACTCCTCTCCAAGGCTTTCGCCGGCTTATGACCCCTGGCCCCCGTCAGCGCCGGTGTTTCTACCAGTGGCAATGATGGAGGACAAGAAGGTTGATGATGATGCTGCTGCTGCGGTTGTGTCTCGTATACAAAACAAGCGGTGTCATTTTTGTCACGTTTCACTTACAGAACCGCAGGGTCTGTGTTGTGTCAGGAGCCACCGCAGGGTATCGTGAGTTTGTCAAATTCGGCACGACGGCAAAGCTCCGTTCACGTGGTGTCACTTTGCTCGGTCGAACAACGACGGGGCGGAGCGGTGGCGCAGCGGTTAAAACATAAAGAAAGACCAAGGTCCCCCGTGTAGCGTACACAACAACACACCATGCTGTTGGGACGCGTGTTGTTGGTGAGCACCTACTAAAGCCGGGACGACGCACGAGGGCGTAGTAAATGGTGGCTCGCTATAGACCTCGGTGTCGAGTCCTAACTGATCCAATCCTGGATGCATCCCCCTCCACCAACCCAAACTGTCCAGCGTGGTGAAGTATGGTCAAACAACCCCCATGGCTGGCACGGGGGGGGGGATACTGTACCATCATCCGGCATTGAATTGATAAAAGATAGTAACTATTCTATCTTCTCTAAACTATTCAACTATTATTTATTCTACCAGGTAAGGCCCACTGAGCTATATAGCTCTTTTTCAGAAGCGACCTGGCCACCAATGATAGCTCACTGAAGTGGCTTATCACGTGGAAATGTATAGCAGCCAGACACTCTAAACGCGTTGATTCTAAATGTGGAAGGGAAAACCGGCGGACCCGGAGAAAGAAAAAGACACGCGACCACGGAGAGAGAAAACATGCAAACTCCAAATATATAGGCGTGCAGGGTCGGGATCGAACCCACAACCTCCTGAACATCAGATGAGGGAGTTAACATCTCGCCAACGCGGTGCCCTCAATGTAACCGAATGTACAGACAGAGCATCCATCAGGCCTGTGTCTCAAAACGCGCATGCGTTCTGGCAGAATAGAGTTGTCACATCCCTCGCCGCACCGGGGCTATAGCCTGCCTGCCCGTCGCATCTGGCAGGATCGATGTTGTGAGCGCAGCGTAACAGAGATACACAGGACAGCGACTGAATTCCACAAAACTGATTGCCTTTCATTGACCGCTTCTTCGCGAAAAGAATAAGTTTGAGCCCGGTTTTGTTCGAGAGTGTTTGTGCATCCTCCCGGTTTGCACGCCGAGTGGAGAGCGGTCGCGTAGTAGCGGCTAGCGCGCTGCGCTGCGCTACGAACCCGGCGACCCGAGTTTCGATTCCCGCTGACGCCCAACACACCGATGACGATTATCTGAACCGGTCCCGGGCCTCCCTTAGGTTGCGTCAACCTCAATTGAGTGCCTAGTGCGGCGCATGACCATCGCACGCATTACGGGCCTCCATAGGTGCTGCTACTCGCTAACGGCATTGGGCCCCCCCAAAAAAAAGGTCTGACAAGGATTTAGGAGGAGACCTTTGCCCTTGCATGTTAACGTCTCAAAAGTGCCGTAGATATTGACACGCCAAGGTGAAAAGCACGCAGCGACGGCGTGCAGGCGCGCGTGTGTGTGTGGGCGGGGAGATGGCATTGCCTGTCATCGAAATGTCAGCTCGATTGAAAAACGTTTTGACGCGCGGGCGACGGGGCGGTGAAGAGGAGGGGAGGCTGCTGCGGTCGGACCGTCTGGTCGCGGCAGGGCCAGTTGAGTGGGTCTCCCCGGCTGAATGGGGAAATAGCCTCAAGGAGCGTCGTCTTGACTTGACCCTGAGTAACTCGCTGCGCGCAGTCTCGCAGGCGTGGCGTGGCGTGGCGGGGGGCGCGCGCGCGCGCGCTCATTACGAATGCCGGTGGCAGTTCTGCCATCAAGCCGGAGCACGTTTCGCGCTGCTGTAATGTGCAAATGCACTGCAGATGCCCTCATTTAAAGTCAAGATCAACAAAAATTGTATATGGGAAGTGAATGAGTGTATTGTACACTGTGCCACCTCCCCCCCCCCCCCCCCCATTATGTTAAACAATGTACAGTATACACGTATACTTGCAATAATAAGAGGCGAATGGGTCTATAATGGGACTGTTATTCTTCAAGTCAGTTTTGTCATCGCGAGGACAATGTGGGATGGCAACGTCTTGGTGAGATCTTCATCCAACAGTGGGTAAATAATGGTTGCTGATGATGATGATGTATGCCATTTATTTTGTCATTTGCATATGCTTTAAATATATTCTAACCACGTGTGGTGGTCACGAGCCTCGTCCCGCACGACGCATCAAGTCGGCGGCGTTCAACAAAACCAGCGGTGGACGCCTCTGAAGGGGTCCGGACCACCACCACCACCGTCCCCCGTGGCGGGACTGCTGTGTCACTGCTGCTACTGCTGCGATGCAGGCCACTCCGGGCAGCAGCAGACAGCAGAAGCAGCGGAGGGTAGCAGCCGCGTCGTGCCTGTGGTGTGGGCTCCGGGGCCCTGAGCCAACAAGAAACGTTCGTGCGAGGACATCATTACCGCCGCGCCGCGGCAGCGAGATGTTAACTCCCTCGCCCGGTACGCAGGAGGTTGTGCGTTCGAATCCCGACCCTGACGGCTGTATAGATGGAGTTTGCGCGTTCTGACCGTGGTCGCGTGGATTTTTCTCCGTATCCTCCGATTTTTCTCTCCACATTTAGAATCAACGGGGGGTTTTAGAGTATTTGGCTGCTGTACATTTTACACGTGATGAGCCTCTTCTTTGAGTTATCATTCGTGGCCAAGTCTTCTGAAGAAAAAAAAGCTATACGGCTCAGTGGGCCTTACCTGGTAAAATAAAAAAAAATGTTTATAGTTTTATCACCACCACCATCATCATCAGCCATGCTCGGTGCACAGAGATGAAGGCTTCTCCGAGCCGACGACATCCCTCGCAAATGCCGCGACGCAAAAGCCCGCCGATGGGAACAACACGAGCGGCACGCACGTCCTCTCGAGGGCAATTGATGACCATGGCTCTCGCGTTACGGTGACGTCATTGGCACGCGCTGTGAGGCCTGTGATCACTTTCGAGATTAGGTAATTGCCGGTAGTTTCTCGAAAACCCTTGCACCGTGCTGCGTGGTGGACGTTCAGTGTTTGCATCACCACCGGCGAGGCGTAAACAGCCCGGGACCAGGGCGATGGAAGAATGCTCTCGCTGTGCTGTTCCTGTGCAGCTGTTCACGACTCTTGTCTGCCGAGCGCAGCTGTCCTCTCTGTGTCCACGCGCACGTGCGCCTGTCCTGCGGGGTAGAATCAACACATTCGTCACGAACTGCCGGTTAAAATACAAAAAAATATAGATACACACACGAGGTGACGTTTCGGGCAATTAGCTTATTTCATATCACAGTCTCCAAAGCGTTTTTTATTTTTTTTATTTTAGGGCAGTGTTGACGAAATTAGTGTGTGTTGTTATTTGTGCTCGGGCACCGCTGCCAACGTAGAAGCATCACAAAAGAACGTGTTATTTTTTTAAAAAATCTACGTTAAATTTTTAAAACGATTTAGAGGCCAAGGCGCCTATGGTTGGAAGATGCTCGTCCGTGCTTCGTCGGTCATGGATTGCCTCGTGCCAATCTGTTTATTTAAGCGTTGTGGGTTGTGGTAGCGCCGGAGTTGGGCACACTTGCACTACAAACACGGCAGCCCGTGTTCGATTCCCGACCACGGCCAACATCAGTAGCGATAAACTAAACCAAATTCTGGGCCTCCGCCAGGTCGACTCAAATGTGTACTAGCTTTCAGTTGGCACATCATCATCGGAGAGAGACAAAGGCGGCCGCCGGACGTGGTGCTAGCCAAAGCCACTACGCCCTCGTGCGGCGTGCCGGCTTTCATATGTAGTGGTCCTTATGGCGGTACCCCGGGGTACCAAATAATACAAAATGGGCCGAGGCAATTAAATATTTTATTTCTGGGACACTATTTTTTTCCAAGGGTGTTACTTAACTCCGCGACTGGGGTACCAATCAATCCGAAATCGGTGCCACTCCGCGATGTCGAAACGCAGCGAGGACTATTGCGCTGAAACCCTGAACGCTCGCACGCACCGTGGTGGTGCATCGTGAGTACGGCTCGTCGAGATGAGTCGATTGCCGCATCGCCGACCATCAACAGACTAAAAATGACTGCATCACGCACATTATGCGAGAGCCGGGCTACTATGGTCACCCGGGGTACCGCCATAAGGTTCAAGTGTCTCAACAGCACGGTGTGTGTGTGTGCGCGTGCGCGCGTGTGTTTCGGCTACACGGAGAACCTTTGTCTTTGTGTCTTTCCTCGCGTTGTGTAATGTTTTAATAGATGTTGGATGGCAGCCAGGCACAGTGCGCGTGGCGCGGGCAGCCGGCGACAGTTGTGGCAGCTGCACGTGCCGCTCGCTGCGTGCGCTCACGGAGATCCGAGCAGACGGTGAACTTGGCCTACGAGCACCGCTGGCAATCCGACTGTAGCCATAGATGGACACCGCAGCGGTGCCCCTGCGCGATGCTCGGGCATCTCTGGTCCTGGCAGCGGGCATAGCGAGGGCACCGCGGTGGCGAAATGTGACCCGCCTCGCCTGGTATACACGAGGTCGTGGATTCGATCCCGACCCTGACGCGTGTTGTATATTTGGAGCTGGCGGTGTCTCCTTTCTCTCCGTGGTCGCGTGGATTTTCTGCGGGTTCTCCGGGGTTTTTCCCTCCGCCATTTAGAAACATGCCTCTAGAGTGTTTGGCTGCTTTAAATTTCCACACGATAAGCAACTTCGTTGTGGGCAGATCGCTTTGTGAAAAAACGAGCTATGTAGCTCAGTGGGTGTTACCTGGTCAAGTAAAAAAAAATGGTTCAATAATAAATAGTTAAATACCGGCGTCGGTGGTGTATAAGAGTGGTTGGCATGGACATGATGGTGAAACGGGGGGGCCCCCACTCCCAGATTTCTCCACAACTCCTCGCAGCCATCGGGGACTCAATGAGGCCCTCTGGTCCGCGGCCCGCAGTGCCAAATTGTGCCGCCTGCACTCGACAGCTGCACCACTGTGGCCTGTCCTTGAGTGATGTCGGTGGGCAGGAGCGTCTGACAATCGTGCGGGTATAATAATCATCATCATTATGCGGATATCAATGGTGCCAGGTGCAGATATACAATAAGTATATATCGCTAGCATAATTATCGACCACGGCTAACTTGAGTGGCGAGTGATATCCGAACCGGTAGCGTGCGAGCCCATTCATGAATCCGCAACTGACCAGGGTGGTTGATGCATGGTCAGACAACTTTCCATGTTGACCGAAAGCGGCAACCTGGGACGACTACCACTGGTGCAGCCGTCCCATGTGCCCACTCAGAAGTGGCCACTCAGATGTGGCGCTGGCTAAGGTTGAGCTCAGTGGGACGCCAAGTGCGGCGGCGTCGTCCGATGCTTTCACGGGCGAGTTAACTGCCTGCTTACAAGGCACACGTCATCCATTACCAACGTGAGGGCAATTAAAGCCAGTGTGCTCCTCTCTATTGCCTGCTAATTATGAATCATTATGTGCAATAGGCAGCGGTAGCGATTTAATGGGGATCACGCACAGCACGGATAAGCTCATCCGCGGGTTTGCACGGATGCTGTTGTTCTGCCGGGTTACGTTGACGGACTGGCAGCTGTTGGTTCTGCCGCTGTTACCGGAGACCTGTGTCGTCAAGATGATTTCGTACGGCCCATGAAGTGGTTCAACTCTTAGAGATGCCGTTATGTAAGGGTCCGTCCATAAATGAAGTCACGCACCTGGGGGGGGGGGTGGGGTGGGGGGTCAGACATTTGTGACGATGTGTGACGTCACATCAAAATGCGCAACTTTAAATAAATATAGACAACACGTTCTACTTAATTAAATAGACTTTTTAACGAATGTTTTCTCCTACAACATCAGAGTGCAGCGCCACATTAAATACAATAGTTTAAAGCACTGAGTGCAAACACAGTCTTGCCAAATCAAAACACATACGTACACAACTAATTTGATAAAATAGCACAGTCATAGATTTCACTGGTTCTGTTGTAGAGGTTACACAGCGTGTGGCTGCGCTGTGGGATAGGCGTGGGTGCAATCCCATTCATTGCTCATTCTAGTGTGTGTGTGGGGGGGGGGGATTTCTCGCCGTGGATTACCCCCGGGACTGGATTGATCCGGCTGCTGGCTCGACCCAACGATTACGTCAGCCGGGTCGGGTGGCAGGGTCCCGTGTTGGCAAGTGAAAACAGAAGGCACGTGACGAGGTAAAGCTGCTGAGTGCACCATCCCCCTCCACTCCCCGTGGGGAGGAGGAGGTGGGGGGGGGAACGCGTTTCCACGCAACTTTCTCGACCCGGTCAGAACATCTCCGGCAGTTCACACCAGAAGCAACCGGGTACTGCCAGATCATTCTCGAAACTCGTGGCCATACCAGGTCAAACCAGCCCATCGTAAGTAACCACCCCCACCCACCGACCCACCCACCCCCCGGCCAACCACCAGATACAACCGGTCTCCTCTGAAGTCAACCACCACCAAAGGCACAACTGCCTCATCGTCACACCCAACAGGCGGAGGGTGAAGCTGGGGGAACAGTGTGTTCGTGGCCTGAAGGCGGCAATACATCGAACACGTTGTCAATGATAAGACATGCGGCAAAAAAAAAAAACAACTCAAATTGATGCCTATTATTTTAGACGGCAGTCGGGCCGTCTAGAAATGGTGCGTTAGGTGCGCACCGCGACTTGTTTCCAGCGTGCAAGCACTTATTCGGTCAGATTAGCTTCGAATGATTTGCAGAAAGTGTGTTAGAATTGGTTCGTTGTCACCTTGAACCAGTGTCAAACTGTCTTGCCGCAGTGACCAGGGAAGGTTTTGACCCACATAACGCCCCTGCTACACATACGGCAGCAGGACGAATATAATTGGCCGTGCCGTATTGATGAGTCCCAACCGGGATACATCCGCGGTTGGGTTTTCCATTGCCCCCTGCTTTACGTCGAAAATAACACTGCCATGATGTTGACAACTTTTGAGTTGGTGGTCTAAAACAAGGGCTGTGTGCGTTCATCCTCCACGCGGCACACGGTTGACGCGAGATGCGAGGCACGACGGGAGGACACATTTTAGTGGTCACAATCGTGCCCTTTTTAGTCTTAATTCAGTAAACGCCTCGTCGCGTGCGAGCCAGTAACGTTGCTGATGAGCCACGAATTAAATATGGGGAAATAAAAAGTCGAGATAGATTGACGTCAGTGGGGGAAACATTTTACCGTTGCGCGAGCTAAATATATTTCGTGGCATCCACGGTGTTTCGAGACGTGGCAGCTGATTTATCTCCATTATTAACACATCGGATACGGCCGATGAGCGGAGGCACCGATGGGGAAAAAAAATAAAATGGTGAAACGGTTCTTAATGACGCTCGCAGTTCCGCTCGAAAAATGCCGCGCATCCGTCTGCCGCAATTATAGATAGTGATGATCAAGTGCAGCCATGGTTAATCCACTTGCTCGATGCGAAGCACGCCCCCCTCCCATCTAAACCGTCGTCACCACTCGCGACCCTGTGACGTAATAATAGTACGGTAATCCACCCACAACACCTGCACGTGAGCCGATTTAATTCCCCCCCCCGCCCCCCATCTGGTCAAAGGGAGTCACTGCATTCTCCGACGCGTTCCCGTTCCGTGGGGCTTTCTAATCCGTCGCTTGCTTTACCCAGTAGCGAATCGTCTCTTGGAAGCGACGCGTCACACCACCCGCCCAACGCGGCGGTCGCTTTAAAAGCGGCGAATGTGACTGCACGATAAACCACGTGGTCACGGTCGTCGGAAAAAGGCCGAGTGGCCGTGGCGGTTCGTCGATTGCATTGTGCGCGGGACTTCAGACCTCCTCCTCCTCCTCATTCTCCTCCATATGTCTGCTAATTGAAGTCTTGTGTCAATCTCGCAGTGGATTGCCCAAGGCTGCTGATGCTGCTGCTGACGACGGAGGCGGTGGTGGTTAAGCCAGAAGTGGTCGTCATCCCCGCAACGGCCAGTTCAATGTAAAAAAGAAGAGACTAATCCGTCAGCGGCGGAATATAATGAACAGTTTCGCGCTTTCATAAGCGGCGGCGTGACTGATGACTCAAAAAATGACGCAATCATTTATCGAGTTGGTGGTGGCATCGCACAGGTGGCGATGCCGAGTTCACCCTGTAGGTGATGTTTGTGCCGAGTCAAAGATCAATAGAGCAAGTAGCCACGCCTTGACTTAAAGCTTTCGTGACTGCAGGAATTCATGCCACTACACCTGCTAACGAAACAGCTCATAGACACTTCTACACTCCATCATTGTATCCTTTTAAACCCTATCGTCCCATTACTTCACCAGCACTCCTTCCAAACTTCATTCTGCTCTTAAACATAACACCATCTGCGAGCTATTGCTATTCGTCCAAGGTTCGCCGCTCTTCATCCTTTCACAGAAAATACTTGTGCAAACTATTAATTCTACTTTTCTTATTTCTGGGTGGTATTGAGCTTCATCCTGGCCCAAATGAAAAGAACTCGTATAATTCTGTAGATTTTCCTGGCAGGAAAGGTGTTGGTGTTCTACATGTCAACATCAGAGGGCTTGTGATTAAATTAAGTCAACTAAAACTAGAAGTGGCAAATCTTGACCCGGACATTTTTTGCCTAACAGAAACATTTCTCACTCCTGCCGTCAATGACTTGCAGATTGCGATTGACAACTACAACCTTTTTCGGCTTGACCGAGGATCTAAAGGAGGTGGAATTACCATCTATGTTGGAGTTACTATTGCATGTTCTCTAGGTCACTCAATGTTTAAAAAATGTTGCTTTGAAGGTCTGGCTCTAAAAATAATTCTCCCAAATAATCAACAGATATTGGTAGTGTGCTGCTATCGACCGCCTAGTGGGAAGGATGTTGAAGCTGCATCTGCACTGAGAGAGCTTTTTGGGGGCCTCCCTAAAGGTGTAATAGTTTTAGTGGGTAATCTAAATTGGAATTGGCTAAACCCGCCGGCCGTGGCCACAAATTTTGCAGATTAATTTAATCTGTTTCAATTTATAAATGTCCTCACAAGACCCAACCTAAAAAATTCCGGGACAGTCATCTCTGTTTGACGTCCTATTGACAAATGCCCCTCACAATTTCACACTGACTGGTGTTCTGGGTAATAACCTTAGTGATCACTCCTTCATTTTGGGGTGAGATCATCAGCCAGACCCAAAACCCCCTCTAAATTGGTTGAGAAGCACTCTATGAGACACTTCAGCACTCAGGCATTTACTAATGATGTGCTTCACTCGGATATTGACAAGGTCTGTGATTTTGATTTAAAGCTTTCGTGACTGCAGTAATTCATATTCTTAGCTCTTTCGGTAAAGTCACGTTGAAGGGAAACAATACAATAATACGTGACTTTACCGAAAGAGCTAAGAATAAGGTCTGTGATATCCCCAACCTGACTACGGCTTGGGAGACCTTCAGGTACACGTTTCTCCAAATTCTTAACAAACATGCTCCGTTGGTTAGATTTAAAACTAAAGGCAACCGTCCACCATGGTTTGATCCGTTGATTACAAAGTTCATGAAAACTAGGGACAAGGCTTGGGCATGTGCTCAGAAAAGTAATTTGGTCAATGACTGGCTAGAATACAGGATTTTAAGGAATAGATGCGTCAAAAAAATACGGCATGCAAAAAATGCCTACTTTTCCTCCACTCTCCTGGAATCACATGGAAATGCCAGGATTTTCTGGAAAACAATCAAATGTATCGAAAAGGCATCCAAAACAGACAATCTGCCTGTTGAGCTTAACCGAAATGGGGAATATTTTTCAGATCCCCAAAAAATAGTTGACAATTTTAACCTTCATTTTTCTGAAGCTGGTAATTTTTTTGATAATGTATTGGTAGTCACCCCTGCTCATGCAAATTCCTACACTCCTGTCCAAACATTAAACGAATTTAGTTTCCAGCCAATCCACGAAAGTAATGTTCTGAAACAACTGTCCTACCTCAAAGGGTCTTCCTCTACCAGAGCAGATAGTATTCCCGTCTTTGCTCTACTAACTGTTGGTCACCTAATATACAAACCTATAGCCCATATTTTCAACCTGTCCATCAAAGAAGCATCAGTTCCTCTAGAATGGAAACATTCCTATGTCCGCCCACTTCACAAAGGGGGCCCTAAAGATTATCCAAATAACTATCGACCTATCTCAATTTTGTCCCCGTTGATGAAAATTTTTGAAAAATTATTGTCCTACCAAATTAGCAGTTTCGTTTCCACCTACAATCTACTACATCTAAAACAATCTGGGTTCCGAAAAAAATACAGCACCACATCTGCTGCATTAGACTCTCTGAATCACATTTACAGTAGCCTTGATAATAAGCAGTACTGTGCCTGTCTTTTTCTAAGCCTGTCCAAAGCTTTTGATACAGTAGACCGCAACACTCTGCTTAGTAATCTAAGTTGCCTCGGTTTTTCCGAAAACGCAGTAAAATGGTTACAAAATTACCTCTTTTCTCGCACCCAAACTGTATTTACAGATGGTTGGAGGTCAAACAGTGTTAAGATAACAAAAGGGATTCCACAGGGTTCTATCCTCGGCCCCCTTTTGTTCTCTCTTCATGTCAATGACTTGGGCACTGACCTGGATCATTCCAGGGTATATCTTTTTGCAGATGACACGATACTGATTAATGCTGGCCACTCTCCGGATGACGTGATTGCTAAGCTACAGGGTAATTTCAACTATAACATCAGCTAGTTGCTCTTAAACTAGTCCTGAATACCTCCAAAACCAAGGTGCTATGCTTCTCACCAGGACTAAAGCAGGAAGTTATTTTTCCCCAATTACATTCCTTAAATAACTATCAAATAGAGCAAGTCAAGATCTATAAGTATCTTGGGGTCATCCTGGATTCAAAACTGAATTTTGAAGATCACATTGATTATATTGGTAAAAAGACAAAAATAAAAATTGGTTTTCTGTATCGACACGAGCACTGCTTCCCCCCAATGTTCCGTTTGGAATTGATAAAAGCTACCATACTGCCTCTACTTGATTATTGTGATATCGTGTATAAATCAGCCGCAAGTACTGTACTGAAGAAGCTTGATTCTATCTATCACTCGGCCTTAAGATTTACATTGAACTGCCCATATAGGACTCATTACTGTGATCTCTACATTGGGTCAAACTTAACATCTCTTAATGTTCGACGGCTTGTGCACCAGATCTTATTTATTCACGATGTACTTACAAAAAAATCCGCAGACTACCTGCTGGATCTCCTCTCTGTTTCAAAGAACAAATTTGACCTCAGGTCTTCGCTCATTTACCAGCTTCACATTCCCTATTGCCGTACAAAAACTGGAGGAAGGGCCTTTGCTATTGATGCCCCCAGGGCCTGGAATGCTATTGCCAATAAACTGCAACTTGAATCGCTACCAATGAGATCTTCTCTCAAAACTGCTCTAGAGGAATTGTACACCCCTTGCTGCCACTGCTATTCATTGGTGTAAAATAAAATAAAATGTTTTGCTCCGGATGACGCTGCAAAGTATTATCTGTATTTTGATTTATCGTGCTGATCTTAAAGGTGCATTTAAAAATTTGATACTCCGACTGATGCTTCTGTTGTTGTGGAGTAACTCATGCAGCCAGCTATGGCTCTAGGATTTGGTGTTACATGTTATTTATGTAGTTTATTGTAAAAATTCGGTCACAGTCCCTGTGATCACTGTTACGTTGCAATTATGGCTTTATTTTGGTGATTTCGAAAAGATTTTTGGTTTGGCCATGTTTGTTTTGTTATAGTACGGAGTTATACTGATGGCTTTAATCTAAGTTTTCTTGTGGTTGTTGTTGTTTGACTTGCATCCCACTGGGATTTTTTGCACACAGCGTTGGTGTACGGTGTTTTTTTCAGGAATATTTTGCTGTTTTTTCATGGATTTTCTGTTTGCACAGTCACATAGTCACTTTAAGATGTTTTTCGTGTTTTTGTTTTTTTTGTTTGTTGTGGTTGCACCCGATTCGAGAGCCGAATGGCTCACAGGGCTATACCAAAATAAATAAACTGAAAATAAACTGGGTTTTTCGGTAAAGTCACGTAGATAGGTTCAATGGCGGAGCCAGGATTTTCAGGTAGGGGGGGCAACCCCTCCAGCAATGAAAAATGATAGGAGTTGTTAGTAAGTAAGGAGTTGTTAGTAAGTAAGGAGTTGTTAGTAAGGACTTGTCCCTTGCTTTTCAATCGACGCGTGTGCGGCGATGGCGCAGCCATCGATCGAGGGTCGAATTCGAACCGCGTTGTGTGATCGCCATCGCGCTCGCTGAAGGTGTTGATGCCTTCGGGGAAGTCGTGTGCTGTATACGCAACTGCGCACAATTCTGAGTCACTTATAACTGCTTTGCCGTCACTTATTGCCAATTATGGACTCAGACTATTATCCTATCATCTCATAGAGTCCCTGGCACATAATAATATGCTACAAAGTGGCAGTGGGGGTCGCAAAATGCCGATTTATTCTAATAAACCCCAATGATCCGATCGAAATCCCTAATTTCGATCGGATCATTGGGGGGGCACGTGCCACCCCCCCCCCCCCCCCCCCACTGGCTCCGCCAGTGGATAGGTTCAAAGAAAATAACAAAAAAAATGTTTTGTTATTTTCTTTGAACCTATCTACGTGACTTTACCGAAAGACCCAATAATATAGCCACGCCTTGATTAGTCGCCCGCTCCCTGCCACCCCAGTCGCCCGTGTTGCCCACGCCATGCCCCTCTCCACTGTCCAGATGGTGCAACCCTTCACGTACACACTTTACTTTGTTACGCTGTGCACCCAATCCTCGCCACGGCAAACACAACGCATAGCAGGCAACAACAACAACAACACGTCTTACACTCGGCTCCTTTATTTATTCCTCTGCCCTTGGACGGTGACTTGCGTTTACCCCTCACTCTCTCTCTCTGTGTGTCAGAAATATATCCACCGCTTCTGTGTAGAGTTGTAAGATTCGGTCTCATTTGGACGCTAAACAAATCCAAACACCACGCGACTCCTTTTTAATTATTATTACACGTTTTTATTTAACTCACTTTGTCTGTTGTTGTTGTATCCTCCAATCTTGTAACTCAATGTTTACCCACTTCCCAATGTGGTATCGACTGAAAACTTGGTATACTTATGTCATACTGGTGACAATACTATATTCTATTAATGAAATATTTTTAAACATTATTTTTTATATGTTAATTTTCCGCTTGGGTCTAAATGTCCACGCTCAACTCACGTTGGCTGTAAATCACCACGGTCCCTGACGTTATGGCAAGTTTCGGGGCCACTTCCTGGAGTTCTGCCATTACGAGTAGGGTACATTTCATTAAAGCGTGTTTAATTAAAAAAAAATATTACTTATTAAGCCTGGGGTCATTTTACTCGATGGGCGTTGGAGGCTGTGACGCTGCATCCTTCATCACAGAGGGCCCCCTGATGGTGTCGCCATCTCGGGCCGTAGTCTCTGTCGCCACCTGCTGGCCGCGCCTGGGAATGCCGCGTCCTCTCGACGTATTCTGTCGCAGTTCAAACCCGAATGTTGCTCGGTGAGCTGAATGGAGTTCTCAAGAGAACTCACAAACACACGCACACACACACACACGTTGTTGCGAATAGCCCAACGCAGGAGACCCCTGGTTGTGAACTTCCCACGAAGCTCACGGGTCACCCGAAACCGCATCCGCACAAACCAAGGCTGGCACGGCCCGGTTTTATTCATTCGGGTTTTAATCGTTTTTTATATATAAAGCCGGAGCACCTGGATCCTGCCCAAATCCGTTTTTATTAAAGTTAAGTCGGGATTTCAGTCGCTCGTCTTCATCGAGTCGAACCTCACCGCGTTCTACGACTACTCGATGCCCGACGACGACACCGAGTCCAGCGGGGAGAGCGACGACGAAGACGACGAAGACGACGCGGCGGCGGCGGACGACGACGAGGAGGAGGAGCAGGATTGAAGTGTGCACGAGATGCCGATAGTAAAAGCAGGTTTTAATCGGCAAAATCGGGTTTAATTCCATTAAAACCAATAACTCGATTTGTCGGGCAAAAAAAATCGGGGTTTTCCCACCCTTGGCACAAACCATGGCAGATGCGGTACAAATGGAATATAAAAAAACACCTCTCCAGTAGTGGTGCGACTGTGGTCATCCCTCCCCTTATTAATAATGTTCAACCCCGAAGTGAAGACGACATCATCGATCCTCAAGTCCCGGGTCGTCATCTGGGACCAGGCAGCCCGTTACCTGCCTGGGTCACGCTGTATAGTGTTCCAGAGTGCTAGTGAGTTGAGGAAGGTACAGTGTTATATTACTTACCGCTCTAATAAATAGTGTTGCCTCGAAGCTGTGTGTGTGCGCACCTGAGTTAGAACCCACTACATTTGGTGTCAGGAGTTGCGGAAAAATAAATATTGCTAGGTGTTATCCTAGGGTAGTAAAATGAGCGCACAAAAACAAACTCACCTGGACGCCTTCGTACGACGCGGACGGCATGACGGCGTGATGACCATCACTTGGGACAGCCCCGGGGATGGCAGCCCCGGTGACAGACAGAGAGAGAGAGATGGCGCTGCACGTCGAGGGGCGGGACTGGCATCGCAGGAATCAGATGAGCCGTGAAGCTCTTTGTCTCCCGGGATGTCGGGGTGGTGCGTCTCACCCCAGCGCGGCTCTGCGAGCGACCGTGGGGGGCTGGGTCCCGTCGTCACCGTGCCGCCACCCCCCCCGCCCCCCTGTGCGCTTCCTTTGCAGGAACTCTTTCAGCTGCAAAGTATTATCTGTATTTTGATTTAGCGTGCTGATCTTAAAGGTGCATTGAAAAATGTGATACTCAGACTGATGCTCCTGTTGTTGTGGAGTGACTCATGCAGCCAGCTGTGGCTCTAGGGTTTGGTGCTACATGTTGTTTATGTAGTTTATTGTAAAAATTCGGTCACAGTCCCTGTGGTCACTGTTACGTTGCATTTATGGCTTTATTTTGGTGATTTCGAAAAGTTTTTTGGTTTGGACATGTTTGTTTTGTTGTAGTACGGAGTTAGACTGATGGCCTTAATGTAAGTTGTCTTGTGGTTGTTGTTGTTTGACTTGCATCCCACCGGGATTTTTGCACACAGCGTTGGTGTACGGTGCTTTTTCAGGAATATTTTGCTGTTTTTTTCCTGGATTTTCTGTTTGCACAGTCACATAGTCACTTTAAGATGTTTTTCTTGTTCATGTGTATTGTTTTTTTTATTTGTTGCGGTTGCACCCGATTCAAGAGCCGAATGGCTCACAGGGCTATACCAAAATAAATGAAAACTGAAAATGAAAACTGAAATCCAGAACAGACCGTACAACGTATGACGTTGCAATGCCCGATCCACAAAACACGTTGGAGACATCACGGCGATGATACACTCCACGGCTCCTGATGTGGTTATCTGGACTTGACCACCTGTATGTGAATTTGCTGTCATTTCCTCTGCGTCTACGCTCAGTCGTACACAAGAAGAGACGGATGCCATTTCTACTGCGGACCCCAAAATGATGATTTTTTTTACTCTAACCACGTGTACACATTCAGCTGAGCCCCTCCCACCCGAACCGTCTCCTGCCTGCCAGGAGCATCTTGACGTGAAGGCGTCTCAGAGAGAACGCCTCGTGCTGCTCTGCAATGGAGAATAAGAGACCAGCTGTCACTTGCATGCTCCTCTCACAATCATCTCGAAGTCGGGAGTACTACAAAGTAAGCGGTTTCTTTTTTAACGTAATAATACAATCCGATATAATACGCATTGCGAGGTTTTTGTTTGTGTTATCTAGTAAATTGAAAGAATATCCTGGCGAAATAAGGGGCCTTTCATAAATGACGTCACGCACCTTGGGGGGGTGGGGGGGGTCAGACATTTGTGACGATGTGTGACGAGGGGGGGGGGGGAGTTGAGAAATGTGACGTCACAGCAAAATGCGCAACTTTAAATAAATATAGACAACACGTTCTACTTAAATAAATAGACTTTTTAATAAATGTTTTCTCCTACAACATCAGAGTTCAGCGCCACATTAAAGACGCACCACAATGACAATAGTTTAAAGCGATTTGAAGCATGTTTTATATTTTTTTTGGCGGGGGGGGGGGCGGGCAGAGCTTTGTGACGTCATATTTGAGGGGGGGTCTGACTTTTTGTGACGTCGTGTGACGAAGGGGGGGGGGGTCCAAAATCGTCCAAAATCGCGTGACGTCATTTATGGACGGCCCCTAATTGAAAAGTTTTGAGTTATTTTAAACGAACCGTGTCGATCTTCTATGCGGTATTTGTAACTCCCGCCTTTTGGGTGTCGCTGTCTATTTATTCAATGTCTTCCGAACGTCTTCCACCGTCATCGTTGGGGTGATGGAAAGGTGTCCAACAACAAGCAGCCAGCCAGGAAACTCGAGGCATGGATGTGTTTTTTTTTTAAAGTAGTATTATGGATGACGATGATGTACACTTCACACGGTCGCTGTTCACTGACGAGTTTGGCGACACAATCGTGCGTGTCGTGGTGTCGTGTTGTGGTCAATCCAAGGAGCTCAACACGCCCGGGAGGACTTCCGCCGTAAAGATGGAGCGATTAAAGTCAGCTCACGTGCAGGGACGAGGTGAACTATTGCAAGGCAGGATCGTAAGAAGTGGCGGCGACGGCGGCGGCTTTGGGGAGAACATTCAGCCAGCAGCGGATCGACCATGGCATATGGTGTTCATGGCATCGTCAGCCAGCGTTTGGCTGTGCGTGGATGAGCGGCGAACGGACACGTTGCGATTCCGAGCCACGATTCGGATCCGGCACTGCTGAATTTTTAGAATATAAGAATGCGCGTGGATGGAACGCGCATCGCATGAGAAAGTACACGTCGCCTCTTATGTAGTCACGAGAATAAACATCCAATGTCCTGGGCTGATTTATGAGGCCATTAAAAAAGCTTTCAGAGTGCCGCGCGGATCTTCAAAAAAAAAGCTGCACCTCCCTGTACACCACGGCGTGGCCCCGGGGTTGTGTTTTAAATCAGGGGCTGCGTCTCTGTGCCCCCTTGGGAGGGAGCAGCACCCCCCCCCCTTACCCCACTCCCGCACATCTCCCCACGCCACCCTCGGGGGAGCTGCGTGGAGTCTCCAGCGTGACCCACGTGGGAGACCGGCTCGCACCCACTGGGTGACGCCAGTGTGGTGGTGCTGTTCTCACGTCCGTGAGCCGCATCCTCCTCAGTGCCAATGCTGAAGCTGGTTTTTGAGGACGGATGATGGTTTCGCGTTGATGGTAAAAAAAACTATCTTCGTTATGCATAAGTATGTTTAGCTCTTCGGATAAGTTTCGGGTTTAACTACAGTTCATAATAAAAAGTTTGCTATTCAACACACCGGTGTGCTGTACGAGTAACGAATTGGCACGTTCTGTTTACGTGACAAACCTTACTAGTTGGCTGTGTCGGGTGGTGGTGGGTTTAACGACACATGCATATATTTCCGCGATCGATCCCCAAAAACCGGCTTATCGATGAAATTGTGTTAAATTAAACGACAGTGTTGTTCGGCATTGTTACCGACGTTCCGCTCCACTTGCTGGTAGTTGTTTTTATTTTTATTTTTGCTCAACAGCACGCTCTGCAATCCGAAGACACATCGGACGAGCTATACAGAGTGCCAACGCGAAATACCGCAAAGTATATCGGTAGGTTGTTTTCATGATCAAGTTCGCGTTTCCAAAACCACTTCGGCCCCCTTATGGTATACCTCTTTATTTGATCATTTTGATTCTGATCCGTTTGCAGGAGAGTAGCTGCCCCATGTGTATATGCGAATACCATACCTGGCATAGCCGTCCCTATGGGGTACGGCGAATCGGGGCGACCACCCCGGGCCCCGTGCTTTAGGGGGCCCCGCGCATCGACGCCACGGTGTTAGATTAAATAGTTACGGTTTAGTTTGAAGGCGTTGGGGGGCCCACACACAGCGGGATTTGCCCCGCACACCGCCGCCCTCCCCCCCCCCCCTGCTATGGACGGCCCTGATACCTGCTGTGACATTTGTCAGAGAAAAAAAAACACACACACATGGACACCTTTAAAGGATATGTCGCGAAAACTGAAAAAGAGCACTCGGAAGCATGGACGGATGAGACGCGCGGGGCATTGCATGGAGCGACATAAAGAGGAGCACGCGGGTCAGAGGACATTGTCGCACGCTATTGAAATTGTATTGACCGTGAAGAAGAGTGCGCTTGGGCCAGGGTGCGTCGCTAGAAGGGACGATGGCCAAACGGCAATGACGGAGCGGCAGCCAAGGAATGCAACGCGTACCGAGATGACGCCCGTCGTTGAGAGATGGAGCAATGAAATCGTGCTCGTGTGCAGGAGCTACATTACTCATTACATGACACGTGAATGCGAGCGGTGGCGACGTCTTGGGGAGGTCTTCATCCAGCAGTGAATAGATCATGGCTGATGACGTCGCGGCTCCGAGAGCCATGCGCGTGAGTCCGCTGACGTTGTTGTGCCCGGGTTGTTCCGTAAACAAAGACGGCGGTCACCGCATCGCGCGGCGCTTCCAGATGCTCTTCTGCGGCCGTCTGGAACGCTCTTCCGATATTGGGAAGCCGCTGGAACTGTTAACTTTTTAAAAAAAATCCATCAGCTTTCTTTTTTTATTTAACACGTAGGCTTTCGCGACCAATATTATTAATAAATGTTTTTTGGGTTAGATCGCGTTATTATTTATAAAAGTGTTGTAACCCTCCACCACCCGACATGGCCAATCAGTAAAAAAAGTGTCACGTTGACAAAAGACACATAGTTCACTACTTTAGCCCACCGGTGTGTTGAAGAGTGAATCAACATCATTTACAATTTTGAGTACGACGTTTCGCTGGTAATTACATCCAGCATCATCGGGCAATTTGCCAGAATGAAGCCCTCCACTTGCTCCCGGTCTTAAATAGAGCAGCACCGTGACGTCATCATTTAACCCAATCTGGTGCAGTGATTTGAGGCGGAGAGGGTATTGTAATTATATAATAGATTGGTAACCATTCACTTGTTATTCATTAGTATTTGTTTCCCCTATAAGGAATTGTAATATATATTTTATTTTGTTAACAGAAACGTGAGCCCGCGTGACAATGCACTGGGTGACGACAAAAACAGCCGGGCAAAGACAACAGCGAGGCATACAAACCCGAAGCCATCGATCCATTTGAGGGCAAGACAGTCCAACCCGGAGAGATGTAAGAGTCTATCGCCCCATTCGCCTAGCGGGTGTCGCGCCGCTGGTAGAAAACAAGTTTTTTTCAAGGGTGGGAAAAACACGATTTTTTTTTGCCCGACAAATCGGGTTATTGGTTTTAATGTAATTAAACCCGATTTTGCCGATTAAAACCTGCTTTTATTATCGGCGTCTCGTGCACACTTCAATCCTGCTCCTCCTCCTCGTCGTCGTCCGCCGCCGCCGCAGCGTCGTCTTCGTCATCGCTCTCGCCGCTGGACTCGGCGTTGTCGTCGTCGGCCGTCGGGTAGTCGTAGAACGCGTGGAGGTTCGACTCGATGAGGACGAGCTTCTCGACTGTGTTGGGCGCCAGGCTGTGCCTCAACTTGGGATGGACAAATCCCATCGTCGAGAAGTTTCGCTCAGACGCAGCAGCGGCGGTCGACGTGGCCATGCCGCCGTGCGCGTGACTCACGCTAATGGGTGCGTGCGACTGAAATCCCGACTTAACTCTAAATAAAAAACGGATTTGGGCAGGATCCAGGTGCTCCGGTTTTATATAAAACCGATTAAAACCCGAATGAATAAAACCGGGCCGTGCCAGCCTTGTTTTTTTCTTTTATCGAGGAGAGGGAGACGGGTGGGGGGAGCTACGCACTTTTAAACTAGATGAAAAACTAATTTCTTTAGCGCTGATTTTTTCCGTTCAGTTTGTTGTCCTTTCCCCCGCACCTCCTCCGATTAGCACGGGCCGACTACGTGCGGTGCGAAAGAAGTTCAACATACGTACGTAATGGCAAACGAGTTAACTTATTTCGGTTACAGCGCAGAGCTTATGCAACGTGCGGTGTTTTTCTTTATTAATACACAGCCTGCTCTGAACACACCGCAAAAGCGTTATATCTGGAAAACAACTTTATATATGTAGAAGAAAAAAACCCAACATAAACTGCATCTGCTCGAACAAATTGTTCCATTGGGGATGGTTCCAGCCTTGATTTTCATCTTGACCTTTGCGATGGCTCAGTTTTTGGTGAAACATAACGCTGATGTCAAAGTATAGAATCATTGCGCCTTAAATAAATATATATAAACGCTCGGGAATACTGTATTTGTTTCCACGCACTAGGAATGTTATGGCATGCCTCGGCCTGTTACGGTTTTGACATTCATGCTACGTGCGCGTTTTTAATTAAATTACGAACTTTTCACTGTTTACGTCAGAGTTCATTTCTGGCTGCGGTCACGTGCAGAGGAGCAGCAGTAGATATATGTGCAGTTGATCAGTGCTATGAGTCAATTTTTTTTATTTTATATCACGTCATGCATGATAATAGCATCCCACAACACAGTACGTTAATGTTATATAAAGGACCAACTCGCAAATACGGCCACTACCAAGCAAAAATCATAAATTCATCAACAAATTAAGAAATGGCACACAAACAAACAGGATATCACAACAAAGAATGTTGATCTCTAAAGTGACTCCTTGATTTCGACCATCACCCAGGGTCGACCACGATGTGTTGGACTGCATGCGAGACACCATGACCCCTGTCAAACCGTTGTCATGCCGTGTCACAGTCACATCGCGCCACGCTATGTTACTGCGCTTATCACGCTGTGTTATGCCGTGTCACGTCTCTCTGTGTCACGTCTCTCTGTGCTCCGTGTCACGTCTCTCTGTGTCACGTCTCTCTGTGTCCAATGTCACGTCTCTCTGTGCCCCATGTCACTTCTCTCTGTGCCCCGTGTCACGTCTCTCTGTGTCACGTCTCTCTGTGTCACGTCTCTCTGTGTCACGTCTCTCTGTGTCACGTGTCACATCTCTCTGTGCCACGTGTCACGTCTCTCTGTGTCCTGCGTCACGTCTCTCTGTGCCCCGTGTCACGTCTCTCTGTGTCACGTGTCACGTCTCTCTGTGTCCCGTGTCACGTCTCTCTGTGTCACGTGTCACATCTCTCTGTGTCACGTCTCTCTGTGTCACGTCTCTCTGTGTCACGTGTCACATCTCTCTGTGCCACGTGTCACGTCTATCTGTGTCCCGTGTCACGTCTCTCTGTGTCCTGCGTCACGTCTCTCTGTGTCACGTCTCTCTGTGTCACGTCTCTCTGTGTCACGTCTCTCTGTGTCACGTGTCACATCTCTCTGTGCCACGTGTCACGTCTCTCTGTGTCCTGCGTCACGTCTCTCTGTGCCCCGTGTCACGTCTCTCTGTGTCACGTCTCTCTGTGTCACGTCTCTCTGTGTCACGTGTCACATCTCTCTGTGTCCCGTGTCACGTCTCTCTGTGTCCCGTGTCACGTCTCTCTGTGTCACGTCTCTCTCTGTCACGTGTCACGTCTCTCTGTGTCACGTGTCACGTCTCTCTGTGTCCCGTGTCACGTCTCTCTGTGTCACGTCTCTCTGTGTCACGTGTCACGTCTCTCTGTGCCACGTGTCACGTCTCTTTGTGTCCTGTGTCACGTCTCTCTGTGTCACGTCTCGCTGTGTCCCGTGTCACGTCTCTCTGTGCCCCGTGTCACGTCTCTCTGTGCCCCGTGTCACGTCTCTCTGTGTCCCGTGTAACGTCTCTCTGTGTCACGTCTCTCTGTGTCACGTGTCACGTCTCTCTGTGCCACGTGTCACGTCTCTCTGTGTCCCGTGTCACGTCTCTCTGTGCCACGTGTCACGTCTCTCTGTGTCACGTGTCACGTCTCTCTGTGTCACGTGTCACGTCTCTCTGTGTCCCGTGTCACATCTCTCTGTGCCACGTGTCACGTCTCTCTGTGCCCCGTGTCACGTCTCTCTGTGTCACGTGTCACGTCTCTCTGTGTCACGTCTCTCTGTGTCCCGCGTCACGTCTCTCTGTGTCACGTCTCTCTGTGTCACGTGTCACATCTCTCTGTGTCACGTGTCACGTCTCTCTGTGTCACGTGTCACGTCTCTCTGTGTACCGCGTCACGTCTCTCTGTGTCCTGCGTCACGTCTCTCTGTGCCACGTGACTCACGGTGTCCCGCCTGCGCTTCCTGCCGCCCTGGCACTTCCCGTGCCACTCTGGCCATTGACGCACGCGCCGCGCATTGCCACGGTGACTCAGGAGCTCCGTGATGGTGATGGAGACAGGGAATTTGTCGCCTCTTGGTATACAGAGTTGAACGTGGGGGGGAGGGGGGGTGGAATCCGGTAGGGGAGGGGGGGGGGTTATGGGGGAGTAATTTTCGTGGAATCTTTTGTTTTAGATTGCAAATATCCAATTGTAGTTGGAGCTCAGGCGCCTTTTTACTGTATTTCCAAACGTATGACACGCATGTGTAGGTTCAGTGAAACGTACTGTGCATTGTTTACAAACGTTGATAACATTGCACGTGATGGTTGCATACTACAATCTAAAAATATAAATCACGTGGGAGTTATGACAAACAAGTCTTTATTTATACAAGGTGGCTGGTATAAGTTGTTGTTTTAGCAATCGAATAACATTCACACACACACACGTGTAAATTCATTAAGGGCCGTCCATAAATGACGTCACGCACCTCGGGGGGGGGGGGGGGTCAGACATTTGTGAAGATGTGTGACGAGGGGCGGGGGGTGAGAAATGTGACGTCACATTAAAATTCGCACCCTTAAATAAATATAGACAACACATTCTACTTAATTAAATAGACTTTTTAATAAATGTTTTCTCCTACAACATCAGAGTGCAGCGCCACATTAAATACGCACTAGAATAACTGGTTTGAAGCGATTTGAACCATGTTTTTTTGGGGGGGGGGGGGGGTAAGCTTTGTGACGTCATATTTGAGGGGGGGGGTCTGACTTTTTGTGACGCCGTGTCACGAGGAGGGGGGGGGGGTCAAAAATCGGCCAAAATCGCGTGACGTCATTTATGGACGGCCCCTTATAATTTAACATTTAGCCTTGCGTCCTTTAGAGGAGACGATGGACTGGCATCCTCGACTCGTAACGGGTGAAGAGCTCGCCAGCTCCCCTCTTTGAAGATAGAAGGGAGGATCAGCATTTACATTTCAAGTCAATAACATTTCGATCGCAACACAAGCATTCGTCTTCAGGCGAAGATCCCTCTTTTTTCACCTGAAGACGATTGCTTGTGTTGCGATCGAAACGTCGTGATACTGTTATTATCCTGATTATTTTTTTCTATCTACGTGGCTTCACCGAAAGAACCAAAGAATATGAATAATAACAATGTTGCCCGTTCCGCACACTAACTCTTCCCACGCTACACGCGCCCGATGATTGTTAAACACGCCCCACGTGACGCTGCACGCGATGAACGATGTCTGCGTCACGTTGACACGCGCAGGACACGTGCGCGTGCACACACGCGCGGTGATGACGATCTGAATTTGAATCGGCCCTTTTAACGTAGACACCGTTAATTGCTAGGCGCGTCACGTGGGACATGTTTAACGGGCATCGGGCGCGTGCAGCGCGGGAGTGAATTGGCGAACGCGGAGAGACGGGGGAGTGTGTCGGTGGGGTCGCGAGAACTGGAGGTTGTGCAACCCCGGCGCCAGCGCTTTACGTTCCCCCCTAACACAGCTGCCGCGGACTTCAAGCGAGACGCTGTCGGAGGAGGAGGCTGTTTCGCTGATTTGTGGCTCCCTCTGCCGACACCGGCGCGCGCTGCCATCGGACCAAAAGACAAATTCCCCGCAGCATTGACACTCGAGAAATGTCACGGAGTTGGCAGTGGAGGGCGCAGGTTTTTTTTTAATCTGTGCGCTGCTGCTGCTGCTGTTGTTGTTGTCGACAGGACCCCAGCGTTGATTGGTGCGACGGTGACCGCCGCTGTTTCGCTACCTGTCCCGCTGCAGGCCGGGCTGACGCATGGCCCGGAGTTCTGCTTCGTCTCGCGAGAGGCCAACGATTCTGTCAACATTAGCTGGTGCTCAAGCTCTCAAGTTGCGGACACACAACTTTTGGGCGTTCTGTTGTGGTAGCTGTGATTGGTACCCATCGTGGGTATTCGGAGATCGTTGGACGTCTCCGTGGCGTAATTGTTTTCATCACGTGAATGGACGCCGCCTCCTGTGAATCTTGAGTTGTGAATCGCACACGCAACGCACACACACACAAAAAAAACCCCACACGGTCATTGTTATGATCTCGTACTCTTTTATGTTCCTAGAATTTAAACAGCTCGGTTCTTTGTCCTCCGTGTCCACCACAGACCGATGTCATAGCTGAGCGCAATATACAGCCAGCTCAATGCTGGACAGTGTTTCGCGAGATCAAACGCTGCTCGCGTATAAATATTTGCAAATTCTCAAGACGCAGAGAGCGCCCCACGGATCGCTTGTCAGGATTTACTTCCTGTAATACGGCAGCGTTTCGTTTGTCGGGAGTAACGCGTGTTCTCTGATAAGGCACTCAATGTATGTTGCTGTCACCCTCGCCAGCCATTAGGTGCCAAATAACATTGCTCAGGGCGGCCAAGTGTTTACTCTGTGTCTGTCTGGCCGTGCGTTTATCCCCCGCGGCGTGGCCGGTGGTCTGTGTGATGGATGCGCGCCCTCACGGGGGGGGGGGGGGGGGGCACGCGCGCCCTCCTCCCTCTGGCTCGGTGTCTCCGGGATTTGGCGAACGACGACAAACAAAAGTGGAGCTCCGGGCCCACGTTGTGCCCTGGCGACAAAGCCAAGATTTGGGAGGGAGGGAGGGAGGGGGGGCTTTACTCGCGCCGTGCCCCTCGTCCTGGCCAACAGAGGGCGCCCTCTTATTGATGAGTGACCACGAAGCGATTGTGAACCCTGCATCGCTGGGTTATAACTGTGATTTGTTATTGTCATTATTATTATCTGGGCTTAACGGCTCTGCCAAGTCAGGTTTAAGCAATGTAGTCCAAAGCACTTACCCCCCCCCCGTCCCATTAAATAATGCAGTATAAAGGATTTCGCGAGCGATGCTTTGGTGTCGTCGGAAAAAAATCATCATCCATGATTGATTCACTGCTGGATGAAGGCCTTACCAAAGGTGTTGCCATTTATCCGTGACTCCCCCGTGACCTCGCTGTGCGTGATTTCATCGTGGAATAAATAAAACCTACTAATATTATTGCTTTCTCTCCGCCTTTTGGTCAAATTTGAGCCACGTTCAATCCACTGCACGAGGCACCCGACTTCTATCGCTGGGTCCGTAACACGAGCAGCCACTGCTGGTTAGCCTCGCGCGCTCTCCCCACGTGAACGTGCCCGGAATTCTCCTTGATTCCGTAGCCCGCTACCTGCGGCCACGCTGGGTCACTTTGGTTACCGTGTTTGATCGATTGCCCCCTGTGCGTACGCAGTACCGAATGAATCCCATCAGCCACTGTCTTGGGCGCAGAGGTTTCGATCACCCTCGCAATTCGTTTTTGGTTCGGTGCTCCGTGACCATTGAGGCCATCTGTCGAGCAGCCCCCCCCCCCAACCCCGCTGCCCCTACGATCACATTCATGTGCTGCACGAATGTTTAATTTCTTCCTGCCATTATGCTGTAAATTTAGCCATGACGTTGTTGTGAGATTCTATCATCGCGGCTGATTATTGCCGCTCTGGGGGGACCGCGAGTGAATGGAGCGCGCGGGTGCCGTGACCTCCCCCGGCCGAGTCCGGCCCAGCGGCGGCAGCGGCAAGTGGCGACATGAATAGCGCCGTGTTTTTGTCAAACAGGAAGAAAGGAATATCCTTGACGCACGACCCAGCGCTGCCGTGACGCTGGCGCGGCCTAGAGGATGCGCCTCCCGCTCTGCAACTCTTTCGTCATTCCTCCTCCTCCTCCCTCTCTGCAGCCGCTGGGCTCGCAGTGCGATGCATGCGTTGCGGCGCTTCCTGTTATTGTGCAGTGGCTGCTGTGACTGCTGCTGCTGAGCCTCCTGCTGCTGCTGCAAAAGCCGGTTCCACTACTCCAGCTACGCTTACTGATGATGTTGCTGCTACTCACGCGTGTTGGTTGTGAATGATCGTCTCCAACGGCTGCATGCAACAGACGAACTACAGTATAACATCAGAACTTCACATCGTTACGACGGTCCAACGGGACCTCACAGCATTAAGGCTATTCGGTAGGGCCTCGCAGACATCATGAGGACTCTTGTCAAATGCAAGCGAGACTGGATGTGTGTCCACCAGCTGCATGATTGCAACAGGTGATGACTTTGCAGCAGTTCTATGAACGAAAGAAAGCAAACAAGTCTGAATTAAAATCTTAAAATATACGTGAACATTTTTTTTGTAAATGGAATTCAAAGTAAACCCACCATTGATTTGTCTTTGTCAATCGGGTTCATAAAAAAAATCCATTGCCGCAGAAAGGAAAGAATGATGTTGACTTTCAGTAAATTTCCAAAATGCGCTCTTGGGCTTCCAATAACAATGAAAAACTCGAACCGAAACGCACCGGGGCGGCTGTGATGATAAACAACAGCTCCTTTTATAAGGTCGCACGTCCGCACCAAAAATAACTCTCATCAGATAAACCCGAGCTTTCAGTCACACTGGGGCAGAGGAAGAGCTCTTGTAAACGAGCTCCATTCTCACACGTGGCCACGTCCGCCTGCCAGGCGCTCAGAGCCCCCCCCCCCACACCGCCTTCAACAACGTCCCAACCCCGAGCCCTCTTCCATCGTTATTTTAGGGCCCTTAAAAAGACGTTCAGTAAACATGGCTGTTTACGGAGGGTTCCGAGGTCTATTATGCACTGCAACATTTACACGGAGCCAACCAAATGAATAAATAATGCGGCTCACATTCGCGACTGTTGGACATCAGATGTGTTAAGTTACTTGTTGCGTTTCAAGAGTTATTCACAGTGGAATATGAATGGTTTTTTTGTTAAAATATATGGTTTTAAATAGATATGTGCGAGATGTGATGATTATCAATACACGATCTCAAAATGTGTATAAATTTAATTACTAGGATATATCTAACAATCAACTGCAAAATATCTCGCAAAGTGTATGCATTTCTACAGGCGCCTACCCTCTGATTTTTATTTTTTTAAATGGCCTCTTCCCATTTGTTGAAATATTGAGACAGCGATAGCTCCAAGTCTCACTGCAGAAAGTGTGACAGGATTTCATCAGGATATTGAGATTCGTTGTGAGACGTGGAGAGGCCTTGAAATAAAATATACTATACTATAAGTGTACTATAAAATATACTTTAAGTTGTTTTGATTAAGTTTGTTGAGCCGGCTGGGTCAGGATTGAGCTAAATTTATCTCACTTTTCACCCAGGCAACTGAAGAGCATACACCTAAGTGTTACGAACCTACCATTACATCTAACAATACATATTTAACGAACACAGTTAAAAGACAAACAACGCATATGGTATTAAAAATAATAATAAAAATACGTACTCTTTGGCTCTTTCGGTAAAGTCACGTAGGTAGAAATAAAATCAATCACGACGTTTCGGGCGCAACACAGAAACAATTAAATTTTTATTTAAAGCTTTCGTGACTGCAGGGATTCATATTCTTGGTTCTTTCGGTAAAGTCACGTAGAAGGGAAACAATAAAATAATAAAAATATATTTAAAATATATTAAAAATATATATTAAAAATAAATATATACATATTTTAAAATATATTCTTTAAAAAAATACAGAATATATTTTTATTATTTTATTGTTTCCTTTCTACGTGACTTTACCGAAAAAATATATTTAAAATATATATATTTATATTATTTTATTGTTTCCCTTCTACGTGACTTCACCGAAAGAACCAAGAATACAGCAACAATTGTTTATTGCTGTGGTGGTCGCGACTGGATGACGGACGCTTCATGACGTCGTGAATTATTTTATTTTATATCTACCTACGTGACTTTACCGACATAACCAAAGAGTATGGATTCCTGCAGTCACGAAAGCTTCAAATCCACTTAAAATCTCGGCAATGGTCCTCAAACTATCCGGAACACTATTTCTGTGCCCCAGCAAGCTGCTGTTATTATGATTTAATTTTAAACACCATAAGTACCAACCAAACGCCGTGAAGAAAATGTTTTTGCATTTTTTAAATCAGTACTTTGACCGCCATTGATCTGGCTGAGAGTACGGAAGGGGAGTTTCCCTTCAGATGATACAAATATCGATCAATTAAAATATCGTGTATAAACCGACGGGAGTTCTTGTTCCTTCGATCTGCTAAGCAGATATATCGGTATTGTTTTAGTGGGGTACGTATACATGGATTATCGTGTACATCTGTCCCGCACCTCCGATTAACAACGAGTGGCTAAGTACGGTGCCCAAGAAGAAGTTCACCATACGTTATTCTCTCAAAAGTCACAATTACGTGTGGCTTAATGAGCTTCATAGAATGGATTTTATTTTTGCTGAATAATCTTAAAACATTATTATTATTATTATTCCTGCGTTGGCAACGGTGCATAACTAACGTATAACAAAAAAAACCTCAACATATTCGTCAATGACGTTTCTGGTAAAATAAACCTATATATAATCGGTGACGTTTCAGGCAAATATCCCCTTTTTCATGGATTTACAGCTAAATAATGATCCTAGTCTGATCATTAAAAAAAACAAGTAGTTTAATGCACTCTTGACCCGCTCACAACTCCAGTGCTGAGGACTCGAAACAATTTGCGGATGCAATCCCCGTGGAGAGGTGGAAGGCTGCTTGTACTTGGTGCTTCCGCCCCGCTCCTTAAATTACTGTGCGCATTGTCCCCCCTCCGCTATAAATAAAGGGTCATTTATTTAAACAAGTTCAAAAGCTAGCCAAAGGGTAAAGAGTCGCATTCCACTCACGGCTGGACAAAGTAACAATAGGGATAGGGACGTGTTTTCTCTACAGTCCAAAAAGTTGTCAAATCCCCACGCCCAGGCACAGAAGAGAGAGAGAGATCTCCGTTCTGTCTCGGACGAGATATCTGCGTGGCTCCATCGCGCTCGCCCTTGCCGACTCATCCCCCAGTGCCCTCTGTGGTTGATGAGTGCGCGCGCCGTGTGTGGCGACAGCGAATTGTCACACGGGTTCGGTTCCCGCTCATGACTGACATTAGTGACGAATATCTGAAATACGTCCCGGGCATCCCTCTCGGTTGACTCCAGCTTTAAATGAGAATCTGGTGCGGTGCGATGAACATCAGCACTGGGGAGACAAAGGCGGCCGTGCGTGGTGCTGGCCACCCAACCCTCAATCCTTTGCTGTTTCCGGCCTTAAAGGATGCTGGCTAACAGCACTTGGCCTAACAGTCTGGCAAAGGCTATACGGGGGGTTCCTTGTCTTCTCGTATGGCGTCTGTGTGTGCGTAAGCAGTAAATTAACTGTGAAATGCGAGGCCAAACACACGATCTCACAGAATATAAAATCACACAGGAATCTGTGTCCACGGCGCGAAGGAACAACTCCGTGCGTGCGCAGTGAGAGACACAGAGAGAGAGAGAGACTCCAGCAATGGTAACGATGACATGCACTGTATTTAAAAAAAAGAGATACAACGAGAGGAGAGCTTGCGACTTTAACAAGGCTGTTCAATCAAAGACGTAACAAAAAACAAATCAAAGAGGCTGCTGCGCACATCTGAGCGAGTGTGTTTTTGGCAGCGAGAGCGCATCTAATCAGCCGGCATTGTCGGCTGCTTTTGGCAGGACGGCTCCCTCCTGTCCGCACGCTCGCGCACAACCACACGCGACACTCCTTCTCCTGCTGCTGTCTGCTGCCCGTGTCTGGCTGTAATTACGCGAGCGCACTCGGCCTGCGCTCCCCCCTCCGAGTCGCCGCCTCATCGCTCACTCGCCGTGGTGCCTGGAATCGCGAGCCACTCCGTGACCACGAAGAGCTAACGCTCGTACCGAATGGAATTATCTGCGGAGAGAGGAGCTCGTGCGTTGTCATTTCGCAGCGTTGTGTACATTTCGTTTTGTTTTGTATCTCCTCCCCACCCACCACCACCACCACCACCCTTTGTCCGGTTCTTTTCACTGGCGAAGCACCAAATAAGCGCCCGGTACGAAGAGATGAAGAAGTAGTCCAGCGCTCGTCTCGTGGCACCTGAACGCACGTGGCACCTGAACACACGTGGCACCTGAACACACGTGACACCTACACACACGTGGCACCTGAACACACGTGACACCTACACACACGTGGCACCTGAACACACGTGGCCGTAACTCACCAAATCCGCGACCTTGAACTTCACCCCATCGCCTAACCGCCACTCCCAACCAGCTTTGACCAGTTTTTGCTTCCATTTATTCGAAGGATGTATCATGGTGCAGACATTATATTCGCAACATTATACAATTAATCACGATAATCAGTGATATTAATTGGCATTGGATAATGCTCAAGACTCTTTGAAGTTAGCCTCAGGTTGTGTGTGTGTGTGTGTTCATAGAGTTGTGCTACGTGTCCAACAGAGGTGGGCTACGTTCGCCTCACGTAACAATTGAACGTATAAGGTGAAGAGTTCTGGATGAGGGAGGGGGGGGGGGGAGTTCCGGGGGGACTGAGATGCTCCCCTCAAATGCGGTTGTGGTGGACGTAAGTGAGTGAATGAGTGATCGTGATTGCGGTTATGAAATAAGTAAAAACAGGGGTAGGGAACATTTTCCTTCGGGCCGAATAGGGCTTTCAGGGATTCCTTTGACAGGGATTACACATTCGTTGACACGAGACTTTGATCACCATAGGACCGTGTTCAATGCCTGTGGGCTCAGGAATACTTGAAAGACAACACGTGATTCTGAGCGCGATTAAAATTGCAAACACAATACTGTTGCCAAGTGGAAAGCATTCCCTCTAGTACCGAATTAGTGTGGCCAAGATGCTTATAGTGACTGATAAATATCGCTTTCGGGCTGCTTCTAAAGTATAGGCCTCATGTGCCCACGGGTCTATTTAAATGAAGTCACGGGCCATGGGTTCCCCATCCCTGGTTTAGAGGATTTAAAAATGCGCCAATGCATATAAATATTACCACACCAGCCTTGGCACAGCGCTGTGAATGCCAGTCATCTTCTAGCAGAAGCACTGCTTCTTCATTTAAAGGGGGGTACAGCAACAACAACAACAACAAAAATAACCCCCACCCCCCCCTCCAATTGTACACCGCTCACTCGAGCACGAGTGGCGATGTTCGCACCCGGCGTGAGCTCAGTAGGCCCGCGCCGTTACATTCTGTCATTCTCACCTTTCAGCCAAACAAGTGCGCATTGATTACCGTGGCACTTTATCACCCGGCACGGCAATTCCCCGGGCGGGCACCAGCAGGCAACGTCCTGTACGCCTGTCACTTCCTCGCACTCGTAACGACTGAGACGGGGGGTTGGAGAGAGGGAGAGGGGGGGGGGGGCAAACGGACGCGCCCCCGTGCTCCCCTCCTGTCAGCGCGTTCTCAAGGTTGCCTCATCACTTGCCTCTGACATGCAGAAAGGGACCCAGGCTTTAATTGCCCCCCCCACCTCCTTTCGCGCTCTCTCGCTCCCCCCCCCTCTCGCTCGTTCTCCTCGGGGTCGCGCGCACGGCTCGTAAATCACGCGCGCCGCGACTCAATACGCGCAGTGTCCTTGTGGCCACGGTGGCAGCGTTGCCCGTGGCCTCGCCGTGCCCTGAGGCCACGTGGGCCTCTCGCCCATCACCTTGCCGGGCGGTTGTGAACACAACGCGGTTGTGAACACAATTACTGTAAGATAAACACGGCCGCGCTCTGCTCCGTATATATTGGTGCGTTTAGCTCCGTCTGAGGTTTCTCTGTTTAGCTTTTTAAGTGGTTGTGTTTGAAAATACTGCAGTCGCAGTTCTAGAGTAGCGAAGTTCGGGTCCGTGCGTGTTTGCTTTTTAGGGAACGTTTATTTTTCCTATTAGCATAACATACACCGTTTGAAATGTGTTTATTCAGTAGTACATTACACAAGTCACTCGCAATGTGTGTTGGCTTGTGGCCGCTACAAAGTGGGCTAAGACCTGGTGAAATAAGCCGCATGTCCTTTCTGCACATTGCCAAAATTTCTCTAATTGTCGATTTCCCAGCTGAAAAAACCCAAAACGATCTGCAAGAATCCGCTGTCAAGTAAACAAATTGCAGCCGCCTAACCCTTAATTAATGCAAATTGGGGCTTCGTTTCCTAAAGCGGGGCTGCCTTAATCCAGAAAGCGGTAATTTGTCCGACGGAGCCCAGATGTGCAATTTGTCCGACTCAGGAACAGCCGTTGAGTATTTTTTTTTGCGAGGGCACGCCGAGTTTAGCTAAGCTACAGTCCGGGACAGGCGCGATGGAGGAGGTTTTTTTTGGGGGGGTGGGGGTGGGGGGTGCTCGGGAGTGGGTAAAGATTCAAAAGCAGGGATGGGTGGCTGCGTGGTAATGTTAACTCACAGCTGCGAGGGAAGTTTTAGCATGCGCTTCTAGTTAGCGAGGACATTCTTCCGAGTCATTTGTGAAATTGCTTCAATGTGGAGCGTGCCGGGGTGCGGCGGGGGGGGGCAGTGAGAGTCTGTCCCACTGCGGCGATCAGCTCCTCGTTATTACAGCGCACGCGGGCAAGGGTGGCGGTGCCATCTGAGTTCCATTATCCAAACCAGTGTGGCCGCATTTATGTAAAATTACCGAGAGGTTAGCGAAAGTCCACCAATACATTACAGTCGACGTCATACAAACGTGTTAAAGGCAATTACTCCCCCCCATCAAGTGGGCGGCGTGTTCGCCGGTTTCCATCGCCGTTGTGATACCATTTATATTGGGGGGTGGGCGAGGAGGAGGGGGGGGTTATATTGTCGTAGCCTTTAACCAATTGTGAGATTATTTGTTTCTCTTTACCAGGTGGACGCCATTAAACAGGGCCTGATGAGTTCATCAAGCCAAATAAAATGCCCTCCTCGTGACCCTGGCCCGCGCGGTGTAATTACGGTGCGCAATTGAAACCACGCGCACGGGGCCCGAAATGCGGCTGTAGCACCTGGACGTGCCTGGCTCACCGCTGCGGTGGCCAGTCGGGGACCCCGAGGGGGTCACATCTCCCTCCTCCGTGCGCGTCCACGGCCTGGGAAAACTTTTAATTTGTCTTTAGTGGATTCCGCGGAACTAACGAGGGTTTGTGCGCAATTGCAACAAACGTAAAAATATGGTGCGGATTGCTGCGCCTCGAACAAAGGCACGGAGCAGATGTGGTGGTGGTGGTGGGGTGTTTTTTTTTGTTTTGGTGAGAATCGAGGCCAAGAGTTTTTCTCAGGAGTCCAAATGGCGCTCGGCAGGAGGGTTCGAGCGCGGTGCTGCGCGGGGTTAAACTTTTCCAGCCGTCCCAGCCGGCCCCCAAGTGGCCCTGAGTGGCCTTGCTACGTTTAGCTTTTGGCATTCACTTAACCCGGGATGTGTCAGTTTGACATTAAAAAGTCAGAGCCAATTTGTTTAGCTGGCCCAGCGGAGTGCGAGCGCATCGCTTCTGCTCGGAGAGAGAGAGAGAGAGCGAGAGATCCATTAAGCGTATCTGAGTCCCTTTCCTCCCACAACGCCAAGAGACGCTTTAACAGGAACTATCTAATACTCGCTGTTGTTGTTGGCATTCGGCTAAAGTAAACCTACGCTGTTTGGCAGCAGCAGCAGCACTAAGAGTGGGATTTCCCCCTCCCCCCCCCCGGCATAAAAAAAAACAACAAATCTCCATACGGAGCACAGTGTAGGTGTTTGCAGGTGTAGTGGCGAATGGGACGAGCCACGCCACATCACTTGCACTGACGCGGGCGGGTGGCTGAGCGCCGATCGCGCGGCTGATAAGAGGGAAGGACGGGAAGGTTTGCCAAGTCGGGGTAATGGTAATGTCTTTCTTTTTTTCAAACCTGACGGAGTCTTCTGACGTGCGAGACTCCGGGGTGAGCGCGCGTTACCTTGTAAAAGCTGTCCAGGGCGCTGTCGGCAGGAACCGGAATGCATTTCCCACCGAGGTTGAAGTTGACACGTTTCCTACGCCGATGCAGATGTCCCGCGCACTCGTCTCAAACTCAAAAGCAATAACTCCACAATCTCCTCTTTCCAACATATCCTCCACTGTATATATTCGCAATGTGCGCGTGCGTGCGTGTGTGTGCATGCTTTTTTTTATGCGTGTCGGGTTTCCCCGTCAACTCTTGAGTCCTAACTACAGGGAGCGTTGCATTAAAATGTATGTCACTTTAAAAATTATTGTGCGCGCTCCGTCACAGATACGATACAGGATTGCGAGTGCCAAGTGTAAGCTCGCAAGCGTAATGTATACTAATGTATCAACCTCGTGGCATTACGTGAGACAGTCCACGGGCTAATTGATCGCAGGTCGGATGTGTAAATGATTTATGCGACCGCGGAAAATACACGACCACTTTGTCAACTTCTGCGCCGTGATCTGAGCGCTCTCTTGGAGGATGACGGAGGGAGACTTTACACGAACCTCGCTCTGTATACCAGCAGTGCACAACGGTGATTTGCTCGCACCCATGAAACTGCGCGTCAATGAGCAGCCGCTGGATAACATTGAAACGGCACGGTACTCCTCGCAAATCGTCACGAGTACTCGAATTGTAAATCGTCGTGGGATTTACTCTCCAACAACACCGGTGTGCTGAACTAGTGACGAATTTGAATGTTTTTTTTGTTGCGTGATAAACTTTACTAATTGGCTGTGCCGGGTGGTGGCGGGTTTCACGACACATGTATCTGTACGTTATATAACCCAAAGAAACATCAATTGTGGATAATATTGGTATGGAAAGTGAAAAGGCCGTTGGAGTGAAACAAACAAAACCATGCGCACTTCCGATTAGCACGGCTGGCTACGTATGGTGCGAAAGAAGTTCAACACACGTACACATATACTGGCGATAACCTAAGGTTACAAGAGTTGCGCGTTCATAAGACAAAGATCCCCCGTATAGCCTCAACAGACTGTTGGGGCAAGTGCTGTTAGCGAGCACCTATAAAGGCCGGCACGGCACACGAGGGGGTCGGTGGACAACACCACGCCCGGCCGCCTTTGTCTCCCCAGTGGCGATGTTTACACACCGCACCAGGTACTCGTTTGAGGCTGAGTCGACCCAGGGGAGGCCCAGGACCGGTTCAGATAATCGTCACCGGTGTTGGCCGTGAGCGGGAATCGAACCCGGGTGGCCAGGTTCGTGGTGCAGCGTAGCGCTAACCGCCACGGGTTCATCAATACACTCACTCACTCAGTGCGAGGAGACAACACGGAGTGCTGGTTTATACTATGGCTAAACGATTTGGGGAAAATACTCAATTGCGATTTTTCTGACAGATATTGCGATTGCGATTTGATTTGCGATTACATGTTTTAAGTCAAGCTTCAGTTACATTTTCACTGTGTAATAGATTTAAAACACGTGATGGAGCATTACCACGTAATACCATCAAAATACGAACTGCTCTGTATAGTCTATCATGAATTGCTTCCAACATGTAATAATAGGATTTTTCCCCTTTTTTCTGGCAACAAAACTGAAACCTTTTTTTTACAAGGATTCATGTCTGGCGTCATGTGGTCGAGCACCAATTGGGTCGAGGCTCAAAAGAAAGCCATCCCTTGGTGTGGACCAATCAGTTTCAAGGACAATGCATATATTATCAGAGTGTTTTTGTTTGCATTTTGACTGCAGGTATTGTGGTTAATGCAGACATGAATCCTTGTAAAAAGGTTTCAGTTTTGTTGCCAGAAAAAAGGGGAAAAACCCTATTATTACATTTTGGTACTGGCAAAGGAGGTCTAATCATGCTTCCAACATGCATTTATTAAATTGAAATAGAACAATCAAACAGAACAATTATTAAGTTAACTAAATAAAGTTATAATAATAAAAAAAAAGAAAACAATTCCAGTAACAAAGTAAGAGGACTTTTCAAATCGCAAAAAAAAAAATCGCAGCCTTCGCGCTTTGCTAATGGCATTGTTTCAAATTTCGATTTCGATTTGAAATCGCTTCATCGTTCGACCCTTAGTTTAAACTTGCTCGCGCCCACTCAGCTCGCCGCACGTGCTGCCTTGCCCGTACGTCACCGATGAGCCGCGCGTTTTTCGTGCAGTTCCGTCGGCAATTTCCCCGCGCTACGAACGTGACGGACCCCCAAACCCTCCCCAGCAAAAAAAAAATGTTGTTGTTTAATCGCTGGGAGTTTTCCCGCTGTGATATTTACGTATAACCGCAGCAACGATATCGTTCGACTCGTTTCAACGTCCGCGGTGCTTTTTGTTGTTCGCACCGGGCGTTTGGTAAAACAAAACAAAAACGTTCGACTGAACTCTTGGGATGGACCGCGTGACGTAGCGCAACGTGGAAGCTCCGAAACTTCCGTGGTGCTCGTCCCGAAGAGAGTCGTCGCGCAAGCGGGGAGATGGAGCTGGGCACGGCGACGTTTCACGACACCCCCCTCGCCCCCCCCCCCCCCCCCCCCCCACTGGCCGCATTGCGCGCTGGGGCTCAACGATTAATCGAATTCAAATCGAAATTTGAAACAATGCGATTAGCAAATCGCAAAGGCTGCGTTTTTTGTTGTTGTTGCGGCTTGATAAGTCTTATCTTGAATTTGAAGCTTTCGTGACTGCAGGAATCCATACTCTTTGGTTCTGTCGGTAAAGTCACGCAGGTAGAAAATAAAATAAAATAAATCACGACGTTTCGATCGCAACACAAGCGGTCGTTCTCAAGAGGATAAAAAATAAAATCCAGCAGTGGAACTGCTCAAACAACGAGAGAGCTGTTACAATTCCAGCTCAGACTCCACTTGCTTGCCCATCGCCACGTATATAACCTCTTGGTTCAGCAGTTCTACTGCTGGATTATATTTTTTTCCGCCTGAGGACGACCGCTTGTGTTGCGATCGAAAGGTGGTAATTCATTTTATTTTATACCTACGTGACTTTACCGAAAGAACCAAAGAGTATGGAAAGTCATATTACTTTCTCATTGGAATTATTTTTATTTATTATAATAACTTTTTTTTTTATTTAACTTAACAATTGTTCTATGTTTGATTGTCCTATTTCAATTACAACATTTTGATAAATACATGTTGGAAGCGATTAAAATATTTTAAGTTCTCATTCTTGCATTAGAACATATAGAGCTTGTGGTAATGCTCCATCACATGATTTAAATCTATTACACAGTGAATGTTGAACTGAAGCTTGACTTTCAAAATGTAATCGCAATTCAAATAGTGTATGTAGTAGATACTATTGACTGTATTGTATGTAGTAGATACTACTGACTGTATTGTATGTAGTAGATACTACTGACTGTATTGTATGTAGTAGATACTACTGACTGTATTGTATGTAGTAGATACTACTGACTGTATTGTATGTAGTAGATACTACTGACTGTATTGTATGTAGTAGATACTACTGACTGTATTGTATGTAGTAGATATAACTGACTGTATTGTATGTAGTAGATACTACTGACTGTATTGTATGTAGTAGATACTACTGACTCTATTGTATGTAGTAGATACTACTGACTCTATTGTATGTAGTATATACTACTGACTGTATTGTATGTAGTAGATACTACTGACTGTATTGTATGTAGTAGATACTACTGACTGTATTGTATGTAGTAGATACTACTGACTGTATTGGATGTAGTAGATACTACTGACTCTATTGTATGTAGTAGATACTACTGACTGTATTGTATGTAGTAGATACTACTGACTGTATTGTATGTAGTAGATACTACTGACTGTATTGTATGTAGTAGATACTACTGACTGTATTGTATGTAGTAGATACTACTGACTGTATTGTATGTAGTAGATACTACTGACTGTATTGTATGTAGTAGATACTACTGACTGTATTGTATGTAGTAGATACTACTGACTGTATTGTATGTAGTATATACTACTGACTTTATTGTATGTAGTAGATACTACTGACTGTATTGTATGTAGTAGATACTACTGACTGTATTGTATGTAGTAGATACTACTGACTGTATTGTATGTAGTAGATACTACTGACTGTATTGTATGTAGTAGATACTACTGACTGTATTGTATGTAGTAGATACTACTGACTATTGTATGTAGTAGATACTACTGACTGTATTGTATGTAGTAGATATAACTGACTGTATTGTATGTAGTAGATACTACTGACTGTATTGTATGTAGTATATACTACTGACTTTATTGTATGTAGTAGATACTACTGACTGTATTGTATGTAGTAGATACTACTGACTGTATTGTATGTAGTAGATACTACTGACTGTATTGTATGTAGTAGATACTACTGACTCTATTGTATGTAGTAGATAATCTGACTATATTGTATGTAGTAGATACTACTGACTGTATTGTATGTAGAAGATACTACTGACTGTATTGTATGTAGTAGATACTACTGACTGTATTGTATGTAGTAGATACTACTGACTGTATTGTATGTAGTAGATACTACTGACTGTATTGTATGTAGTAGATACTACTGACTCTATTGTATGTAGTAGATACTACTGACTGTATTGTATGTAGTATATACTACTGACTGTATTGTATGTAGTAGATACTACTGACTGTATTGTATGTAGTAGATACTACTGACTGTATTGTATGTAGTAGATACTACTGACTGTATTGTATGTAGTAGATACTACTGACTGTATTGTATGTAGTAGATACTACTGACTGTATTGTATGTAGTATATACTACTGACTGTATTGTATGTAGTAGACACTACTGACTGTATTGTATGTAGTAGATACTACTGACTGTATTGTATGTAGTAGATACTACTGACTGTATTGTATGTAGAAGATACTACTGACTCTATTGTATGTAGTAGATAATCTGACTATATTGTATGTAGTAGATACTACTGACTGTATTGTATGTAGTAGATACTACTGACTGTATTGTATGTAGTAGATACTACTGACTGTATTGTATGTAGTAGATACTACTGACTGTATTGTATGTAGTAGATACTACTGACTGTATTGTATGTAGTAGATACTACTGACTCTATTCTATATAGTAGATACTACTGACTGTATTGTATGTAGTATATACTACTGACTGTATTGTATGTAGTAGATACTACTGACTGTATTGTATGTAGTAGATACTACTGACTGTATTGTATGTAGTAGATACTACTGACTGTATTGTATGTAGTAGATACTACTGACTGTATTGTATGTAGTAGATACTACTGACTGTATTGTATGTAGTAGATACTACTGACTGTATTGTATGTAGTAGATACTACTGACTGTATTGTATGTAGTATATACTACTGACTGTATTGTATGTAGTAGATACTACTGACTGTATTGTATGTAGTAGATACTACTGACTGTATTGTATGTAGTAGATATAACTGACTGTATTGTATGTAGTAGATACTACTGACTGTATTGTATGTTGTAGATACTACTGACTGTATTGTATGTAGTAGATACTACTGACTGTATTGTATGTAGTAGATACTACTGACTATATTGTATGTAGAAGATACTACTGACTGTATTGTATGTAGTAGATACTACTGACTGTATTGTATGTAGTAGATACTACTGACTGTATTGTATGTAGTAGATACTACTGACTGTATTGTATGTAGTAGATACTACTGACTGTATTGTATGCAGTAGATACTACTGACTGTATTGTATGTAGTAGATACTACTGACTGTATTGTATGTAGTAGATACTACTGACTGTATTGTATGTAGTAGATACTACTGACTGTATTGTATGTAGTAGATAGTACTGACTGTATTGTATGTAGTAGATACTACTGACTGTATTGTATGTAGTAGATACTACTGACTGTATTGTATGTAGTAGATACTACTGACTGTATTGTATGTAGTAGATACTACTGACTCTATTGTATGTAGTAGATACTACTGACTCTATTGTATGTAGTAGCTACTACTGACTGTATTGTATGTAGTAGATACTACTGACTGTATTGTATGTAGTAGATACTACTGACTGTATTGTATGTAGTAGATACTACTGACTCTATTGTATGTAGTATATACTACTGACTGTATTGTACGTAGTAGATACTACTGACTGTATTGTATGTAGTAGATACTACTGACTGTATTGTATGTAGTAGATACTACTGACTGTATTGTATGTAGTAGATACTACTGACTGTATTGTATGTAGTAGATACTACTGACTGTATTGTATGTAGTAGATACTACTGACTCTATTGTATGTAGTAGATACTACTGACTCTATTGTATGTAGTAGGTACTACTGACTGTATTGTACGTAGTAGATACTACTGACTGTATTGTATGTAGTAGATACTACTGACTGTATTGTATGTAGTAGATACTACTGACTCTATTGTATGTAGTAGATACTACTGACTGTATTGTATGTAGTAGATACTACTGACTCTATTGTATGTAGTAGATACTACTGACTGTATTGTATGTAGTAGATACTACTGACTGTATTGTATGTAGTAGATACTACTCACTGTATTGTATGTAGTAGATACTACTGACTGTATTGTATGTAGTAGATACTACTGACTGTATTGTATTTAGTAGATACTACTGACTGTATTGTATGTAGTAGATACTACTGACTGTATTGTATGTAGTAGATACTACTGACTGTATTATATGTAGTAGATACTACTGACTGTATTATATGTAGTAGATACTACTGACTGTATTGTATGTAGTAGATACTACTGACTGTATTGTATGTAGTAGATACTACTGACTCTATTGTATGTAGTAGATACTACTGACTGTATTGTATGTAGTAGATACTACTGACTGTATTGTATGTAGTAGATACTACTGACTCTATTGTATGTAGTAGATACTACTGACTGTATTGTATGTAGTAGATACTACTGACTCTATTGTATGTAGTAGATACTACTGACTGTATTGTATGTAGTAGATACTACTGACTCTATTGTATGTAGTAGATACTACTGACTGTATTGTATGTAGTAGATACTAGTGACTGTATTGTATGTAGTAGATACTACTGACTGTATTGTATGTAGTAAATACTACTGACTGTATTGTATGTAGTAGATACTACTCACTGTATTGTATGTAGTAGATACTACTCACTGTATTGTATGTAGTAGATACTACTGACTGTATTGTATGTAGTAGATACTACTGACTCTATTGTATGTAGTAGATACTACTGACTGTATTGTATGTAGTATATACTACTGACTGTATTGTATGTAGTAGATACTACTGACTCTATTGTATGTAGTAGATACTACTGACTGTATTGTATGTAGTAGATACTACTGACTCTATTGTATGTAGTAGATACTACTGACTGTATTGTATGTAGTAGATACTACTGACTGTATTGTATCTAGTAGATACTACTGACTCTATTGTATGTAGTAGATGCTACTGACTGTATTGTATGTAGTAGATACTACTGACTGTATTGTATGTAGTAGATACTACTGACTGTATTGTATGTAGTAGATACTACTGACTGTATTGTATGTAGTAGATACTACTGACTGTATTGTATGTAGTAGATACTACTGACTGTATTGTATGTAGTAGATACTACTGACTGTATTGTATGTAGTAGATACTACTGACTGTATTGTATGTAGTAGATACTACTGACTGTATTGTATGTAGTAGATACTACTGACTGTATTGTATGTAGTAGATACTACTGACTGTATTGTATGTAGTAGATACTACTGACTCTATTGTATGTAGTAGATACTACTGACTGTATTGTATGTAGTAGATACTACTGACTGTATTGTATGTAGTAGATACTACTGACTGTATTGTATGTAGTAGATACTACTGACTGTATTGTATGTAGTAGATACTACTGACTCTATTGTATGTAGTAGATACTACTGACTGTATTGTATGTAGTAGATACTACTGACTGTATTGTATGTAGTAGATACTACTGACTCTATTGTATGTAGTAGATACTACTGACTGTATTGTATGTAGTAGATACTACTGACTGTATTGTATGTAGTAGATACTACTGACTCTATTGTATGTAGTAGATGCTACTGACTGTATTGTATGTAGTAGATGCTACTGACTGTATTGTATGTAGTAGGTACTACTGACTCTATTGTATGCAGTAGATACTACTGACTCTATTGTATGTAGTAGATGCTACTGACTATTGTATGTAGTAGATACTACTGACTATATTGTATATAGTAGATACTCCTTACTCTCTTGTATGCAGTAGTAGATAGCCAGTAGATACTACTGACTATTGTATGGATATACTACTGACTATACTATATTCTATGTAGGGTGTATTGATATATAGAGTCTGTAGATGCTACTGACTATTCTATGTAGAGTGTGTAGGTATGCATAGGTATATTTGCCTACAAAAGAAATGTCTATTTTTGGTGGTCGACAATTTTCGGAAACTTGTTGAATCAACTTTTTACCCCCCCACATCTGGTGGGGATGGGGGTGGGGTGCGGGATCCACTTCCTACAACTGTTTGATGCAGCCCTTCTGAAAGGCTCTCCTATAATTTAGTTGACGGACAGACGGAACGCCGGGCTTTTGATAATTGGAGGGCCGCATCAACTCGTTGAGCGGTATCGCAACTTGTCGCGCGAGAAGCGACGGTGGGGGGGCAAGAGGCTGCGGTCGAAGCCGGCTCTGGGACCTCGAGTCGAGTCGAGGTTCGCGCGCGGGCTGTTCCGAGTAGCGCGCGATGAGCTTTTTACATTGTTCACGCCGCGTGTCATTTCTCATTATCAATGAGCATTTGCGTTCATTAATCGCTCGCCTGCCCAAATGCCAAGGTCAATATTTGCACGTGCTTTTTTTTTTACTTGAGTTAACAGGCATTTTTATATCTGCCGCAGCTGCGTTCACACACACGCGCACACACACGCACGCACGCGCGCAAACATAAAAAGTGTTACGACTTGAGCGTCGTTGAATCGAGAGCCGCATGTGGTTTCGTGAGCAACTTTGTCTGGCATCTTCAATCCGGAGCACGGAACCCCCCTCCCCTCTATGACCCCCCCGCCCTCTCCCGATGTACACACAACGCGCACACTCCTCGCGCTGTTTACACGCAATTTAGCCACCTCCCGCAAAACGCCAAGTGCCCTAACCGTGGGCCCGCACCGGGCAGCCATGCACGTGTTTATAATTTGTCCAGTGCTGGAGTGGCAGAGTCCTGGCGGGTGAGCGAGCTAGCGTGCGTGCGCGCGCTTAGAGTTACAGGGCACGTGTTAGAGTTATGGGCACGTCAGCTCAGTTACAGGCATGTGTTAGAGTTGCAGGCACGTGTTTGAGTTATAGGCATTGTTATAGACATCACATTGAAGATATGGGCAATGTGCGAAACATTATGGGCTCCAATATATCTTCCTCCGAGTTCTCCACACTACGTCAATGTCCGTTGTGGTGTTGTGGGCGAAGCACCCCTCTGACCACACAGAGAGATCGCCTGGCCCCTCACTGCACTCAGCCTGCAGCCCACACGGATCTGACGCTGCTGCTGCTGCTGCGGAAAAAGGACCCCAGCCAAGACTCCCGGGCACATGGCAGTAGCGGCCTGCCTCTCTCCCCCGCAGGCACTCTCGATGACAGTTTAAACTTTTCACGTGCAGCTGGTAAAGAGTAATATTACCTCTTGAATTTTCAGCCTCGGCACAATGCACTGCCGCATGGGTGATGGGCCTTGCCAAGGCACACGTCGGTCGCGGCAGTTGCTTGGCCATACTTCCCCACGCCGGGCAGTGCGCGTTCGTGAAGGGGACGCCCGGCACGGTGCTCGGTTGCCGCTTCGCCGCTGATGTTAGCCGTGGCTGGAAATCTAACTCGGGCGACAGGATTCATATAGCGCAGTGCACGGATCGTGTAATTAGTACTGGCTAAGTAGTTTTATCCGAGCACCGGCTGGAAGGGAATTCATTCCAGCCCGTGCCGGTTGTTGCTGGAGCGTGCACCATCTATTCTGGCGCACAGGACACCAGAGTACACTGCACTGTTCATTTCAGCGCTTGTTTTGGGGGGGGGGGGGGGAGGATGTTGAAATCCGAAACTGTTATCTTCTTCTGCCGCAGATTTCCATTCTTTAGAAGGCATTAGCGAGTAATCATCTACCCCGAGATTTTATCGACGATTGTCATGGAAGTAAATGCTGACGACGACCGCCCCGTAAAATAAAACAATCCATTACGCCGTCTGCGACGGCTTGTTTAGAAATAATCCAGACGGACAATCAAGGGAGGCAGCGTGGCACAACACTGGGAGGGCGAGGCAAGTAGGGAGAGGAGGAGGAGGAGATGGGGCCGCGAGGTTTGGAGACACTGGGCCCGAGACCGGCACAGGGGAAGCGGCGAGGGCTACGCGCCGAGTCTAATTATGATGTAGTTGCCCCATGGGGTTGCTCGCTAAAGAGGAAACGGCAGTCAATTACCCGCGTTGCCTTTACGGGGGGGGAGTGGGTGGCGGGCACAGGAATTGCTGTCCGTGGATCCCTGTCATTCACGGCTTTTTTTTTGGACAAATTCTAGCTGTCAGCCCACAAATCTCGCCCCCCACTACACAGCTCCCCATCCCTCTCGCCACCAGCACGGGTCCCGCACTTAACCCGCGTGCCCGCGGCCAGCAGGGCTGACCTGAGATGGTGGTGGTAATCCAATGCCTTTATCACCCACGTGGATGGTCAATGCTCTCCTCCTGAGCGCTCATCGCCTCCAAATCAAGGTTTCCCATCGACAGCTGACGGCGCTGAGGTCAGGGCCCACTTCGTTCATAGCTCCTCACTGTGAGACATTTCGAGGCCTTAATGGGAGATATCATCAATGAATTGAATCGAGCGGGTTTTTATTTATTTAAACACAGCTCTGCAATTATTTTAATTCTGTAAAATTGTTTGACTAGATAGATACATATATATGTAAAACAATAAAATCCGAGTTCCACATGCGGAGCCGAGTTCACGCGCTCGATTCATCGCGCGTTTATAAACACAACGCCCGATGGCGAGTTTATTATTTTATTATAGATATATAAAAAAAAATGTGGATTTTCACGACGCAAGTTTGGTCCGACGCCGTGGGCGTGCGCCGCACGTGAAGGCAGTGACCGGTCCCGCGGCTCCTGCCAAGGAGGGAAGGGGGAGAGGTGAAGGAGAATCGGCCGAGGCTGCGTGCGTGCGTGCGGGCAGCCTCGTGGCGTTGGCCTCTTTTGCGAACATTCACGATAAATAACAACAACAGCAGCGGCGGCGGGAGATAGCGCTCTACCAAGACGGACAGCCAAAGCGACTTGCCCGAGCACCCGCAGGAGGGTGCTAGCATTCCTCCCTTATCCCGGTGCTTGATTAACAAGGCGTTAAAGCCTCGCGACAGCCGGCCTCCTGCATCCAGCCGGCCGGGTCGTTTTATGACGGGTGGGGGTCGCCTGACCTTTGACCCGTGCCAGGTGATCCCTGGGCAGGTCACCGCTCGTGTGGCACTCACTCCCCGGCGCGAACAGCGCGGATCGCGTTTCAGCCAGCAGCGATCCAACGGATGACAGAAAGGGGCTTTACGGATGGCAGCCGTGACGGATGTTGGCTTAAAGCGTAACCGTAATTGCCCTGCAATTAGCTCAAATATCATATGGCAGCGCGGTGTATGCAGATGGCAGGATGACATCAGAGGTCTTAAAAGTTTAACATTCTCCACCGATTTCTGTGCTGTTTCCTTGTCTGTCGATGTGGCAGACATAATCTGCGCCTGTATTCCTGTTCACCTTGGCGTTCGTCTGGTTCCTTGCCTCTAACTGAGTCTGTCCATGTGTCTCAACGTCGAGGTAATGCTCGGTCAAGCGTTCACGCCAACCACCTTGAAACGTTCAAACAATCCCCGACCATATATGCATTGGACGAATAGCCCGTATTAAAAATAGCCACAATCGAAGTTTTATTTTGTTTTATTTAAAAGCTTTGGGAAATCAGCGACAATCCTTGCATGGTTGAGCGGTGACCTCGGGTCTCATTGACAAAAAGGGATATGAAATCTCCACGTCCTACTGCAGGCAGTCCCGCGGTTAAACAAAGGACGCGCGAATGAAATAAACCCTGGACAGTGTTCACGACAAAAAAACAATAACTATGATTAAAGGCCATCTAATGGTGGCTGCTGATGGAAGCGTTTGGCCGAGGGCTGGCGTGCGAGCGAGCTCCCCGCTGCCGCGTTTCCGTGACGAAGTACACATGGCGGAAAGCCGGCAGAACGCGGAGCGTAACCTATCTCTCGCCCCCCCCCCCCACCACTATATTACCCCATTAATTGGTTTTTACTTATAAACACACATGCTGCTGATATTCAACTTCAAAGTGAGAAAAGACAAATATTAACACTGGGTTTGCTCCGGAGGCTGATGATCTGTGATTGTTGAGACTAGCGGGCCAAGCATTTATGCCTTAAGACGTTGGCGCAGCTTGGAAATAAATAACCAACAAGTTTGCACAATGGGTCGGCTCGCATGGAAGGGAAGATCCTTCAATTACCAAAGATAAACTCGCAGGGCTTTAACCGAGTGATTTGCGGGCGGGCGGGCGGGCTGCCCATCCACTCTGTTGTACTCGCGGACCCCGGGATTTATGGAGGATTGTGGGCGCCACGGTCGCTACAGCCGCCTTCCCGATAGCCGGACCACCCATCCGTGCGCTCGGGGTCTGTGCTGCCCACGCAGAACAACAGTCCTGGCAGCGCGGCCTCATTATCTCCCGCCAGTGACAGATCGCTGGAGTTAGTACTCGCGCTACGAGGCAATGTCTCTCACGCACTTTAACTCACAGCCTGCATCACGCACTTGTCTGACCATTGAGGGTCTCATCATTGCAAGAATGCGTTAGAATTGCAGTTGTAAGTCTTCTCTCCGGCTTGTTATTTTTTTGTTGTTGCTCGGAATAACATCAGACGTTTCGCTCGATGTGCTTATTCAGGAACCGAATATTTATGGAAATTATATGTGTATTCAGGAACTGAGCAAAACGTCGGACATCATGCCGAATAACTCGAAAACACGTCAGGGAGTAGCATTATAGTTGGTTCGCACACCCCCATTCCTCACGACGGACGAAAGGCCCTTTGGATAACAAATCGACATTGACGCTTCGTGGATTCTAATCATTGGATCAATCATTCTAATCATTGGATTCTAATCATTGGATCAATCATTCTAATAATTGGATTCTAATCACTGGATCAATCATTCTAATAATTGGATTCTAATCACTGGATCAACCATTCTAATCATTGGATTCTAATCACTGGATCAACCATTCTAATAATTGGATTCTAATCATTGGATCAATCATTCTAATCATTGGATTCTAATCACTGGATCAACCATTCTAATCATTGGATTCTAATCATTGGATCAATCATTATAATAATTGGATTCTAATCATTGGATCAAAACACAGTGGTGCAACGGGCGCCAACGTGGCGAGATGTTAACTGCCTCGCCTGGTATACAGGAGGATCGTGGGTTCGATCCCGACGCTGACGCCTGCTGCGTGTTTTGAGTTCGCGTGTTCTCCCCGTGGTCGCGTGTATTGTTCTCCGGCTGCTATACATTTCAACACGATATGTCGCTTTGTCGGGCTATCATTGGTGATAGCCAGGTCGCGTCTGAAAAAATAGCTATATAGCTCAATGGGCCCTAACTGATACAAAAAAAGAAAGTTTAGTTTAGTATACTTAAGGCACAATATTGCTTTCTCTTAGTAACATTGCGGTGCGTGCTTGTGCGTGAATACGACGTTTCGATTGCAGCACAAGCAACCGTCATCAGGTGTGAATGAATGAGAAAACAAAGTGAACATTCATACCTGATGACGATTGCTTGTGTTGCAATCGAAACGTCGTATTCTATTATTCATTTTAATTTCTTTCCACACGTGACTTTACCGAAAGAACCAAAAAGTAATTCCTGCAGTCACGAAAGCTTCTAATCAAGTTCATGGTTCTTTCGGTAAAGTCACGTAGATAGAAACACAAGCAAACTGAAGAAGGCCGCTTGTGAAGAAGGCCGCTCGTGTTGCGATCGAAACTTCGTGGGTTTTTTTTCCTTTTAATTTTGATTTTTGTTTTCTATCTACGTGACTTTACCGAATGAAACCAAGAATACGAATTCCTGCAGTCACGAAAGTTTTAAGTCTAAATTCGTGCTGATGCTTCTCGCGGTTGTCCAGAGACCTTCCTGGCTCACCGGGTGGCACGTTCGATTGAAGGGGTCGCTCTCTACGCTCGAAGCAATTAGCCGAAGGCCACTCCACTGTTCGGTGTCTCCCAGCGTACAAGAGCCGTGCCACGATAGCCGCGCGCGCCTGCCACAAGGCAGCAAGCGCCGTCATCACACTGTTTGTCACGTCACAGCCACGTGACTCTTCCTGTTCACGCCACGTGCTGCGACGCGGGTCCCACGACGGAGCTCACGCGCTTTGTTTTTACAGTCTTCTTCTTCGTGGGGGTGGTGGTGGTGGTGGGGGGCTCTCTGGGAAGCACAGAAGGGACAGGCAAAATGCCTCATACTCGACATTCGCCCACGCCGATTAAACGCTGCCATATTGTTCGTGCGAGCGCATGCACGCACGCACGCGCGCGCCCACACAACCACACTCCCATATAACCACACAACCTACACACACACGCACAGCAGACGAAGATCCCCCTCCCCCCCCCTATTGCATATACCAGAATGGTGGGGGAAGTTCTGTTACCGAGCAGCTGTGAAGGCCGGCACGGAACACTAGGGGGTGGGTGGTCAGCACCACGGCCCGGACGCCTTTGTCTCTCCAGTGCTGATGTTCACACACTGCACCAGGTACTGTAGTGCTCATGTTAAGGCTGAGTCTACCTAGGAGAGGCTCCCTACCGGTTCGGATAGCCGCACACTCCCAGACAACCACGCACACCCTACATACAAAGACACAAAAATCCACGGTATAGCTTTAACAGACTTTTGGGGCAAGTGCTGTTAACGGACACATATGAAGTCCGCTACGACACACGACGGGGTGGGTGGCTGGCACCATGCCCGGCCGCCTTTGTCTCCCTAGTGGCGATGTTCACTACGCACCGCACCAGGTGAGACTCAGGTTCGACTGAGATATTCGTCACCGATGTTGGGAGCCGTGAGCGGGAATTAAACCGGGGTCGCCGGGCTCGTAACGCGCTAACCGCGACACTACCGCTTCCCACGCACACACACACACGGGCGATGGACAGAGAGGCTGCGGTTGAATTAGAGCGTTGTTTAGAATGAGTGAGGCTCGCGCTGAGCCAAGCCACTGCAGGCATGCGATGCATCAGTCATCTTGTATAAGTTTGGTGACAAATGTGTTATTCTAAGTATTTTACATCAAAAGCTTGCGGCCCTCTCAGCTGCGCCCGTCCGCTGCATGGTGATATCACATCTGTCACTAAATATACTGCTTTTTCATGTGCGCGAGCATCTTGTTTATATAATTTAATCGTATATGTTTTATCATTGGTCATTACGCGAGCTGCGCTACCGACGTGTTTACACGAGATGGAAACTTCTTCTCGCGTGACAGCACGGCCCTGCAGAGTGTCCGCGCGTGCACGGAGAGAAGGCGTCGCGTGACCGATGTGAGCCCGTGACCGAACCCTCACGTGAGTGCGCACGAGGAGGCAGTCTCGAAGATCGCAGACGGGAGGTGAGGATCGCCACGCGCTCCTCCGGCACGCTGGCGACTCGCCGAGAGACGCTGGGATTTGTCGGACTCTCGGCGTGAGACAACCCCCCCCCCCCATACCCCCGGAGACTCACTGGGAGACACGGGGTGTCGCTGGCAAGCGGGTTGGCGTGCAAAGAGATTCGCTGGCACTCGCAAGGAGACACCGGATTCATTAGACACGGGGTGGGGGGGGGGGGGGTGACTCGTAGGTAGACGCGGGGAGTCACGGGCAAGACACTGGGACTCACGGAGAGAAATAAAAAAACAAGGGAATCGTTCACATGAGACGCGGGGACTCGGTAGGAGACGCGGAGGACTCACTGGGAGACAGGGGGACGCGGTGGAAGACACGGAGTGTCACTTGGGAATGGCTGGGCAGGATTCCCACGTGTGTCCCCTTCCAGTTCTTCCATCGCACTTGATTGGCTTCGCATCGAAGAAAAATACATTATAGAGAGAAAAAGAAGCATTAATTGAAGACCCTGCTCACAATTAGAGGCTATAAAGAACAAATTACTCCCAGGTTTTCATTGCCTGAGCATAGGCAGACGTACGGCAGGGAAAGTTTTGCTCATGGTAAAAAAATAAAGGCAAAAATGCTCGATTTCGTGCGCGTGGGTGGGGGGTGGCTGTTATTGCTCCGTAGGAAGCGGTGAGTTTCTGTAACTTTTTGCAGGCAACCTGCGGCCGTGTCCGGGGCACCGCTAATCACGCCGAGCACCACCACCACCACCACCCCCTCCACTGCCTCCTTCCCCTCCTCGGTATTTCTGGAGTTTGTTCTTTTTGCCTTTTTCCCCCTCCTTTCTCGTTCTCTCTTTCTCTGTACATATTCTACATCTCTCTCTCTCTCTCTGTGTGCCCTTCATCTACCTCTCTGCATCTCTCTCTTCTACCCTTCTATCGCTACACTTCTGCCTCTCTATCTATCTCCCTCCTTCTCTCCCCCCTCCCTCCCTTCTACTCTTTCTATCTCAACGCCTCTCTCCCTTCCCTCCGCTATCTCTTTGCACTTGCTTACCGCTCTGCCTCTGTCCCCTACTTATCTCGCTGTCTCTCTCTCTCTTATCTTGCTCCCATCTTGCTCCCATCTTCCTCCCATCTTCCTCCTATCTCCGACGTGCAGCGCCGCACGTGCTCCGTAGCACACGTGCGGCGCTCCCAGCTGTGGTCCCCGCTGTACGGGGACGCGGCTGCCGCACGCACGTGCGCCCGGGGGGGGGGGGGGGCTGGGGGAGTGACTTCGCTTCGGCTCGGCTGATTAAAGTACTCGGAGCGACCCCTCCTCCCCCCATCACCACCACCATCACCACCCCTCCACGCTCGCCTCCCTACCCCGTAGAGCGCTCGCATTGGGGGCTCGGGGATTTTGCATTTTTCGGGGACCGCAAACTTCCACAATCAATAAACCCCACACCTACCACATGCACGGTTCCGCATAGCGTGCAAGCAAAACATTTTTTTTCCTATCCCGCAAGAAAAAGGGAGAAGTGAGCCTTCAAAGGTCACCCCGTGTGCTGCCACAATAGCAAAACTTGAAGCGGATCCAATCGCACCGCAGAGGCTGCAGTTGATGAAGTTTATTCAAGCCACGTCTCTGAATTATTTCTCTCTCGCTCTCTCTCTCTCTGTGACGACCGACGACGCTGCTTGTCGCGAGGTAGTTCGCGGAGAGACGGCGAGGCGAGTGTGTACCACACACAAGCGCGGTGCTTGCAATCTGTCTCATCAGACCATTGGGCATTATTGTTGTTGTTACGATTCCTCCCGTACTCCACACTGCCTGCTGCGCGGGGTTTATACCTGACACACGGCTTGTATACAAACCCGTTGTGTGCACGGTTGTGTCTGCGCACATATAAACTGTATACACACTCAATCACTTTTATCCGTATGTTTATTAAACTCTTCCTTTTTTTTTACATCAGCAGACAACGCACGGATTTTTTTTATTTACTTACACCACCGCCCGTGTTACAAATGGTCTCGTAACTTCTCCTTTGCATCACAAAGCGGGTCGCGTCTCGTGATGACTGCGTGCGCGTACAACGTTGCGTGCGTGAGAAATCATTTTTTCTCCGGGGTTAGAATGTCTCGGTTTATTGCTGCTTCCTTAGACATTATCATTACACGTAGGCCCCAGCGCGCGTCCGTGAGTGCGCGCAGACCGCGATGAGAGAGAGAGAGGGGGGGTGGGTGGGGAAGTTGTGGAATCAAACAGCAGACACCTCATCCCGAGAGTGAGCCGAGTCTGGGTTCTTGGTCAGCCTTCTCACGCCACGGGGCCCTCTCGAAGCCTCATGTCTGAGCCAACTGTCGTCGCATCGCATTTATTTGCCTTCAATATTGATTTTCCGTTTGCGCAATGCAGCATTCTCGATTTGGCCCCGAAATGCGGTTCGTTTTTGTTGCGCTGATTTTTGTTTATTTCGTTTTTTTTACTTGTTTTCTTCTTCTATTGCTTTTGTCATATTGGTATTCCGAGGTCATTCTAGAAAATGTCATTCATCCCGATCTCTTGAGTTCTCACTCGATGAAACGAATAAACATCAACAACAACAAGAACCATCATTCACCACTACGTGGCGGTGACGTCTCCACGGTGCTTGTGCCACGCTAGGTGCACTTAGAGGCCACGAGAAGTGGCGAAAACTCGCTTGGCAGGAGGTCACGGAACAGACCCAGGTGCCATGTGTTGACTGACCGAGTCGACCGGCAGATTCTACCTCCTGTGCTCTCCGCTGTGTCAACTCCCTGGGTTTTAGCTCTGCTCGTTGTCGTGAGCGTCGCTCCTCTGCCCTCCGTTATTTCTGGCGGGGCGACTGGCTCCAATTGCCCTGTAGCGTCCTTCGCGAACCTCTTCTATACATCATCATCATCACCACCATCATTATCGTCATCATTTCCGTCACCTGTTCGTTCCGTCGGCTGATCAGCAACGATGGGACCGACAGAATTTCTTCCATGGGGTTTCTGTATGTAGCCGGTATTACTGCTTAGCTCATTCTCAATCTTTTCTCTTCCAAGCTAAATCGTGTCTTCGCTCGAGGGAGGGGAACTCAGATGTTTGGTTTATTGGAGAGAACCTCGGAGTGCTGTGCATATGTGCTCCAGGATGACTACGCTCTGGCCAATAAAGATAATTTACACTCTGCAGTTGAAACAAAGGGATAAATGTAATACGTATCATCGGCAATACATAAAATGCTTACTTTGGCTTAATATCCAGTGACTCATGTCAATGTTGATTAAACGATTCTTGCATTCACGCACATCTGTATAAATATGTTTTTGGGAATGCGCGAACGGCAATCTTGCTACGTAGGGAATATCGCGCCATTGAAAAGCATCGCGGCTGAACGTGTCTTGGGAATGCATCTGAGAGTCGAGCGTTCATTCTCTGGGCACCGCATCGACTCGGAGAGACTTCATTTCATTACCGCTGTAAATAACGCGCGCGTCCTCGTGGCTTTGACCTCGCCTCCAGATGTTCCACTGTGAAACACGTGCCGGAGCAAGGCTAGCGACGGGGCTATAGCTGTGCCGATTGGGGTAGGGAGGACGTTGCAGGTGAGAGGGTGTAGGGGCAGGTGTAAGCGACTCTTGTGTGCGGGGGGGGGGGGGGAGGAGGGTCGGCCTACTGGTGGTGTGAGCTCGCGTGCATTTCCTTGTGGCGCTGATGTAGCGCTCCATGTCCCGCGCATCGGGCCTCGCTTCTGACTCCCCGTTTGCTTTGCGTCGTTCCCCTCCAGCCCCTGTCCTCATGTCAGAACGTTAGTTTATTATTTCCTGCTCCCCGAGAAATCCTAGCCAGCCTCTTGCACCTGTTAACTCGTTTTACCGGCAGAGCGCAACAGGAAGAAAAAAAAAATCAAATTAAACAAATCGTAGGAATGGACTCTGGGGAGTTTTCTCTAATTTCGTGCCGATGGACTTTTGTTTCCGCAGTTCGTAGACATTCTGCAAGATGTCACTTATTGCGCTTTGATCTTCCGCTCCATTAATTATTTAAAGATGCAATCAGAGCGGCGGTGTTTGGATTGTGCATAGGGCGCCTCCAGATCAGAACCCCCATAATTATCGTAAAATTGGCCGATTAGCAGCTTTGATTAATGGCCTTAGCCTCTGAGCATCCACGGCAGCTGGTGTTTTAATAAAGCGCTAGAAAATATCTGTGCCCTGCAAACTGACACGCATTATTAAATCAAATGGGGAAGGGGGGGGCTCTCCGTTTGGTCAAGCTGGGCTCCCTATCCCAACTTCTTTTTTCTTGTTCCATTTCAGCGGTCATTACCGGGCCCCGGGACAAAGAGCTGAAGGATGGGGGGTGATGTCCGCAGAGAGCAATCAGGTGCACGTGACTTCCCACTAAGGATGCCATGAAAATAACTGCGCGATGATGCCGCGTGATATTAATATCATCTGCGTCGTGGTGCAGCCTCCTTCCCTGTGGAGGTGGGGGAGGGTTGGGGGGGTGGATCGTGGGGGGGGGGGTCACGAGTGGTGATCGCACGGCTGTGGAATGAGATGGGAGGCGAACAACGAAAACGCAGGCCCTTCTTCACTCCAGACACATCACCATGACTTGTAGTACTGTCTCTCTCTCTCTCACGCACACAGTCAGCGGTGTTCCCCATGCACTTTTGTATCTCTCTCTCGCTCTGCAACAGCTCTCACATTACCCTCGTGTGTAAATGTCTTCATCGACAGCCACGACAATAGGGTGTGGTTGGGTCTAAGGAGCGCGGCGATCAATTGTAACCCTCGTGAGCTGAACACGTATGCCGCTCCCCCACCCAACCCGCCCGCCACCCCGTGTTCTCACGTCGTGCTGATTTTTCGGGGGGCGGGGCGGTGGAGGTCTCTGCTTTTCTTGTATTTTTAGGGTCGTGTTGAGAAGGTGGGAAAGAGGAGGAGGGAGGGAGGGGGGGTGCAATAGGGTTATTGGGGTGCTGAGAGGACCCCGGGGTTCCACTTTGCGTTCCGTTCCATGCGGAGCCTCCGAGCGGCCCTCCACCCTCACCACTCTCAGCACGTCTCTCCTGCGCTAGGTTTGGGCAAGAGGAATGTGCGGGTTTCGTCTTCGCGGTAAACCATACTGCCGCTGTGCATCTCGCTGCAAGTGAAGTGCGGGATGTGTGTGGAAGTGTGGGCGAGAGTCGGGGCAGGTGTCACGCAAGATCGTCTGTCTGACACCCGCACTCAGAAGTTCCCATTTCAGGATTAATTTTTAATTCTTAATTCACTGACGTTCAGTCCTCACGTGGCATCGTTACGGCGCACGTGACATCTTCACTCAAACCGTGCGCTGTCATTTCGAATCATCCGCTGCTGCTGATTCATGTTGGTGGGTGCCCTGCGTTGTCGTTGTGTACGAACACTGCGAGAACGTTTTACACGCCCAGTGCCTCGTCTCACATTGAGAATACATCTCGAGGTGTCACATGCACATACCGTTTTGGGTTTGCTTAGTTAACCCACATATAACGCGACGTGGCGTCGTGTAATGCCTTAATCAATCACGAAGACAACAATTGGCCAAGGCTTGTTGAGCAGGCTCCTTTGCAGCATTTTTGCCCCGTCATTAAAATAAAACTGTCACAACAGGAAGAGTCTGATTACATTAGGCTCATAAGACGGCTTTTAATGTCTCCACGGAGCGAGCCAGGGGGAGGAACTGGGCCCGAGGCGAGCTCGATAGATTCTTGGCATCAACAGCGGGGGTGTCGGACGAACCGCGGAGAAGCACCGTGGGGCTCGGTGGAGCTTGGTGCTCCACGGCGCTCCACGGTGCTCCAAGTGGCGCTTTCCCAATCGTTATCCACCAACTGCGAGCTGATCGGTATTATGAATAATTAAAATTATGAGACCAAGTTCACGACTCATGGTTATTGCCACGAAATACGTTTACGCTCATGATCGCTTTTTATTGCGGGCTGCGCCTTGCCTTTAATAACACACGTGGCAGATGCTCGGGTACATTTCACCTCCCTGCACTTTAAAGACTCGCGCGTGATGTTTAGCAGAGACCTGCCCTCGTGCTGCCCGTCGATGCAGAGCTGCCAGGGACGTTGTTTTTGTGACGCGATTGTATTCGTCTTCGCGCGAAAAGCTGGCATATTTAATTTTCATTTTCCCTTCAGCAGAAATAGAACATGAAGTGAAACACGCACTTTAATTTCCCGTCCAACTTGATTTACCGGACGGCAATACGTAGCAATAAAACTAAATATCTCGTGCATATATGTCAGAGAATTCTCCGCGAACCTGACCCTCTCTCTAAGCGCAGCCTTGATAATGAACACGTTATACACCACGAGCTCTTCCCAGGGCGACCGCTCTCTCCGCCAGTGCACACTCGAGGCCGCACAAAATGCTTCCCCGAAGATCCAGGCTAAATTTTCCGCGATGGATGTTTGAACAGAGCGTGGCCCTTCCTGCTACATTCTAAAGGGCGCCAGCGGCAGGATGACGGATACATCCTCCCGCGGTGCGCAAGACGAATCGCTCACCCCGACCACCAGCACCATCACCACCACCACCCCCCCCCCCCTCGCGCCTCGTCACATAAGGAGGGCCTGTAATAAAAATGAGCGGCGGTTTCCAGGGAAGTGCAGTGATTATAGGAGACTAACGTGTTAAACTCTAAGCAAAGCGCGCTGCCTTTACATTATTGTAACTCAATGAACGAAGGTTTTTTTGAACTCTCAAAATATCCCGCTGGCTGAACCAGTGTGAACTTGAGCCAAAAAGGTTCCTCCAGAACAACAACAACAACAAAAGTATCTTATTTCTGAACGCTGCTGAGATGTGAAAGAAAGGGACTCGGCAGACAGTGTTTTGATTTGTAATGTAGAAAATGGACGGGTCACGGCTTTGCTTGTTTAAATGACATTTGGTTTGTTTGGAGACTAAATTAGACCACTGCTAGAAAAGTATTCCTGCAAGTCCTCAGCCAGCTCTCTGTAGGCCAAATGACTACAGTGCAATACAAATATTTCCAGCATCATCGACCATAAATTCCACCAGCGGTGCTCATTTTATGGGCTGCATAGCGTAATTGCCAAAACAAGGCCGTTGTATTCCCATGCTTGCACTTTTGGGTTTTCGGGTCGGCACTGCCGTCCCTGCCCTCCCCCCCCGTCGCAGCCTTTGCTTCTGGCCGTCAAGCAGCTGGGAAATGAATCTCATGCAGATATTTTTCCTGACCATCTGAGAATTTCACTTCCAGGTCATTAATCCCTTTTCCGTGTGTTTGCTCAGTTCTCTACTCGCTCCTTTCCGAGAACGTCCGCTGGCCCTGTCCACAAGTGCTCTCAAAAATGGGGCCTTAAACAGACGGGAGACACAGAGCGTTGCCTAGCTTATACAGCGAGGATTAATTTTCTTGTAGCGAATCTTAAATCTTGTACTTAGATTCACAAACACCGCCCGCACATCTCTTCCTCAAGCACGGGCACGGGGGTGGAACCTCGCGAATGGCGCATGCCTCGCGTGCCAGACAATGCAGCGCGCGTACGCCCATAACTTAGCGCAAATAATGTCAGCGCTTTAATGTTGGTGTAAATCTGCAGCGGCGGATAAATGTCCCCGGTGCAGTTGTTCTTTCCAACAGGTCGAGTTCCACTTTTCGTCTCGTAGAATGACAATGGACGTCTCACATCCTCCGCAGTGATGATGTGGCCGCCGGTTAGTTGTCTCGTATTCATCCGTCTACGTGGAACAGTGCTAGTCACTTCTCTACGAACACCGGGATAGTGAAGTGAATATAAATGTTTTCGGGGTATTTTTGCGTGCGTGTGCGTGTGCGCTGACACAGTCTGGAGCACAGGTGGTGCATCTGCCAGTCATCTCAGGCAGTCAGCTCATAACACCTGGGTCTGTCCCGTGATCTCCTGTCAACGATCCTTCGATACTTCACGTGGCCTCAAAGCGCACCTATCCTGGCACAGACGTTGTGGGGAATTCGCCGCCACCTAGTTGCGAATGTTGGCTGCTGTTCTGTGCCGCTGTGGGGAACGGTGGCGCAATAGTTAGCGCACTGTGTTATGAACCCAGCGACACGAGTTCGATTGCCGCTCACGACCAATAAACAGTGGCGAATATCTAACCTTTCCTGAGTCTCCCCTAGATCGACTCACACCTCAAATGAGTATCTACAGCACTGGGAATACAAAGGCAGCCGGGCGTGGTGTTGGCTACCCACCCCCTGGTGTGCCGTGAATTACTTCATAGGTGCTCATTAACAGCACTTGCCCCAACATTCTGTTAAGGCGAGGTTGTTGGAGGAAGGGATCTTTGTCTTTTGTGTCTGCGTATGCATGTGTGCATGTGCGTGTCTGGGTGCTGTTCATGCATGTGCGGAGCGGTAGTGTAGGGGTTAGCGCGCTACGCTACGAACCTGGCGATTTTCGCCAACACCAGTGACGATTATCTGAACCGGTCCTGGGCCTCCCCTAGGTCGGCTCAACCTCAAATGAGTACCTGGTGCGGCGTAAATATCGCCACGAGGGAGACAAAGGCGGCCGGACGTGGTGTTGGCCACCCACCCCCTCGTGTGCTGTGCCGGCCTTCATAGGTGCTCGCTAACAGCACTTGCCCCAACAGTCGGTTACAAGCTATACGGGGGATCTTTGTCTTGGTCTTGCTGTTCATGCATCTGTATGTGCGTGAGTGCGTGCATCTGTTTGTGTATGTGTGTGTGCATAGTATACATTTAGACAAAAAGGTCACCTGCAATTTCCTAAAACGCAATTCTACTATTTATTTTAATAAAAAATACGAAACATAAGTCGCGCAAATACATGCAGTCCATAACAATTTATTGCAAAGCGTTTCGACTATTTTTATATATTTTTAACCACCATTTATTTTCACTGAACAACACCCTTTTGCCGAGGTTATTAAAAAATAATACGAGCCCGGTAATAACGCGAGCTGGAGCGAGAGAGAGAGGGAGAAAAAAGAGACCGATCTGAAGGGTTCCACGTAGCTACGTGTGTTTGAGTCGTAATCGCCGTGTAGTCATATCAGGTTTTTTTCTTAATTAAAAATAAAATTACCGTGGGAGTCATTGCGAAAAGAGGCAGTGAGCGGTGCGGTAAATATTTATTAATAGGAGCCTTAATAACGCTCAAGGATAAGGGGCTAATTGTGGGTAACAAACACGAGGATTTGCAACGCCTGCCCTGGGTCCAAGACAGCCTGAAACATGCCCGCGCTATTTATGCGTTCAGTTCACATTAATTACGGTTTCCCGTTCTTCACGGCTATAATTAATCGGGGTGTATTTTTAAACCGCCATAAAAAAACCCATATCCTCCACTTCCTTTGAAAAGTTTAGGGGTCGGTCAGTGTGAACGTTGAGCACATTTTGCATCCTTCGGGACCCTGGTGGTTAGTCAACGCTTTGTTTCTCATTGCGTACTTTCCTTGGTTGATAGAAGTAGACCGATGGTATAGGCACGTGACTGAGTGAGAGATATACTGGATGTGGTGTTCCGGGTATGGCAGTACAGTATTCCCCGAGTTGGCGACCCGGACAGATCCAGCTGAAATTAAAACCCATTTTCAAACCAATTCGGTGTAATTCGCGCTGGCCTATCCCATTGTGACCATAACGAGAGCGATGTCCTCCTGCGAGAGCCAAGCAGCTCCTCTTTAGAAGTCACGAGAGGCAGCTCGGATTAACAGCCACGCCTCCACAAAGCCTCTAATCCCCTTCATTAGACCACGTGTTGCTTCGCGGCCTTACAGCGGCTGTCCTCCGAGCGCGAATGCCGCTGTGCCGCTGATGAATTCGCTATTAGTTCCCACCAGCTGTTTGTGAATGCGCACGCCGTTCCATTAGCGGTGGAGGGTAAGAGGTTGGGGGTCGTTGGGATGGAATGGGCGCGGCGGGTGGGGGGGGGTGCAACGTCAACCGAAAAAATGCGGCAGAGATCCCTGAGGGCTGAGGGGCATAGAGCGGGGAGTTACAGTCCGCCTGACCGAGTTTCATCCCAAGGTTATCGTTGCGGCAGGGACGCTTAATTATATTGTTATGTCACACCCTGTCACCCGCATGGCCGCGGCTTTAAGCCTCATAGAAGCCCTCAGTGGCGGCGAGCGCGGCTCCTCCGCGTGCTTTTCCGATATTCATTTCACAGCTCCCCAGTGCCGGAATGTTCATTTTCTGCTGTGGCCCCTCTCGGAGTTAATCTGTTCCTGGCGTGTGGCCACTTCTCTGGCCTCGCGTTTTTTTTTTGCGTGCACGAAATGTACAACGGAATTCGTCTCACAATGGATCTTTGCTGAGATGATTTTATTGGTCCCGTATGTAGAAGGTCTAAAAATAGTAGACGCTATAATAATGCCCGTGCCACGCAATTACCGCGTTTATTCTGCTCAGAGACAGAGTGTTTCAGCTGCTGCTGCTGCTGCAACCTTAAAGCACACGTCTCTCATTGGTGAGAAAAATGACACAGTTGTAAATGTGCATGAATAGCATCATTGAATTAAATGACATCAATCCCTCTGCCAATCGGAAAGCCACCGAGGTATTTGTGGCCCCCGCTGGAATTGACACCGCTATTTGTGTTGTCCTATTCATATTCTTTGATTCTTTCGGTAAAAGCCACGTTCGATAGAAGAAAAAAATAATAATTATAAAAATAAAAACCGCGACGTTTCGATCACAACACAAGCGATCGTATTGTCCTGTAGTTGTAACATGTACGAAATGAAATTGATTTATAAAGAGCAGGGATAACTGCATGCGCCGTGACATTGTTAATCGACGATCATTTCCCTTGCGTCCACACCGTAACCAGGGCGTGTGCCACCAAGCTCGCGTCAGATGGATCTGCTCGCCGCGTTCACGTGTGGACCTTGAAGGACAACCCGAACATTTAAAGCCGCAGTGTGTGTGGCTCGCAGCTTCTCGCCGGTCAATTCACGAGGCGTGAATAGGAGCGAGTTGCGGTGACTCTGCCAAATGTTTTGTTCGGCTGCAAATCTCCCAAGACCGTTGGCCTCCAATGACGCATCTGGGAACGCATAGTGCCTCGAATCCCGAGCGAACAATCCACGTGATCTGCAAAAATAACAACAAACAAAAGCAAAACCCCAAGACGCTTACTCGAGCGCAGGCTCCACTTGCCATCATCCACAATCATTTTAATTGACTCCCAGGAATTTACCCGTTGTGCAAAAAAAAAAGACACTCGATTGTGGCCGTCATCATAACCTGTGCACAACACACGCCCGAGACGGACACGCACCAAGGGAGAATAGAATACAGCAAAGAGTGCCGCCGAGATCATGAGGTGTCACATGTCCAAAATAAAAATGGTCACGATTGAACGTCTTTTTTGAGTTGTGGGTAGGTGAGGGGTGTACAAAACGAGGCTCTGCGCATGATACGCACTGGTATGCAGCCAACCGATTAGCACGGTTGGCTTCATATGATGCGAAATAGGTTCAGCATACATATACACACCATGTTACGTCACCATTTACACACTGTATGGCAATGTAACGTGATATGTAAGACATAAATGAATGTTTATTTAACCAGGTAAGGCCCACTGAGCTATTTAGCTTTTTTCAGAAGCGACCTGGCCACAAATGATTACTCATCCAAGTGGCTTATCACGTGTACATTTACTACTCTAAAGGCGTGATGTTGATTCTAAATTTCGGAGGTGGAAAATCCACAGAACCCGGAGACAAATCCTTGCGACCACGGGGAGAACACGCAATCCCCAAATATAGAGGCGTCAGGGTCAGGATCGAACCTCATCCAGGCGAGGTAGTTAACATCTCGCCACCGTGGCGCTGTAGCAGAACCAATCTCATTGCGTCAGTTTGCTGTCGAGATATCACTATTTGTGGGTATTATTTCTCCGATGTGTTTCCAGCCTATGCACGTCATCTTCTGCCCTGATAAACTCCTCAACGTTGTATTATTTGGGTCTTTCGGTAAAGTCACGTAGATATCTTTAAATAAAATAACACAAAAAAAACATCTACGACGTTTCGATCGCAATACAAGTGGTCGTCGTTTTTTTCCTGATGACGAACGCTTGTGTTGCGATCGAAACGTCCTAGATTTATTTTTGTTATTTTCTTTGAACCTATCGACGTGACTTTACTGAAAGGCCCAACGAATATTAATTCTTGCAGTCACGAAAGCTAAGCCAAGATTGAAGTTCCTGAACGTTTACAGAAAAAGAGTTAGAATCGGTTTACACGTGGAGGAGTTTGCCAGCTGTTGAGGTGGAGAGTGGCGACTCGGTCAGCGGCGCTTCCTTTTCAGAAGACGTTTTGTATGCGGCTGGACGCCGGTCCCATTGCGTCGAGAGCTGTGCAATTCATCGCAACAGGTTTCGTCAAAAAATACGAATCCCGCCGGGCTGTAGATGCAGACAGCCTGTCAATCCCAGATCGCCCTCACAGACGAGACAATGACGGAAGACAATCATTCTCGACTGCTAGGAATGAAGAGGCAGATGTGAAGAAGAAGATGATGATGATGATGCAGATGTGCGCTGAGGGCACGGTGTCTTGTGATGCCTTCGTGCATCGCAAGACGCGCCCAGGGGTCATGCGCTCGAAGCCTCCACGCTCTGGGGTCCGCTATCCCCTTCACGCACACAGAGCCAGGCCGAGCAGATACTCTCACACACACAAAGATCCCCCGTATAGACTTAACAGACTGGAGGGGCAAGTGCTGTTAGCGAGCACCTATGAAGGCCGGAACGGCACAGGAGGGGGTGGGTGGCCAGCACCACGCCCGACCGCCTTTGTCTCCCCAGTGGCGATGCTTAGACACCGCACCGGGTACTCATTTGAGGCTGAGTCGACCTAGGGGAGGCCCAGGACCGGTTCAGATAATCGTCGCTGGTGTTGGCCGTGAGCGGGAATCGAACCCGGGTCGCCGGGGTTCATAGTACAGCGCGCTAACTGCTACACTACCGCTCCCCACACACACACAGACACATACACACACATACAGACACATACACACACATGCAGACACATACACACACATACAGACACATACACACACATACAGACACATACACACACATACAGACACATACAGACACATACACACACATACAGACACATACACACACATACAGACACATACACACACATACAGACACATACACACACATACAGACACATACACACACATACAGACACATACACACACATACAGACACATACACACACATACAGACACATACACACACGTGCACCTCGCAGGTGTGGCACGGACCGGCATTGCTTAGCTACATCGTCATGTAGGACACATGCAGGTGATGTGGGAGTGAGACTAGGTGAGGTGGTGGGAGTGAGCCCAGGTGAGGTGTTGGAAGTGAGACCAGGTGAGGTGCTGGGAGTGAGACTAGGTGAGGTGTTGGAAGTGAGACCAGGTGAGGTGGTGGGAGTGAGCCCAGGTGAGGTGCTGGGAGTGAGCCTAGGTGAGGTGGTGGGAGTGAGCCCAGGTGAGGTGTTGGGAGTGAGGTCAGGTGAGGTGGTGGGAGTGAGCCCAGGTGAGGTGCTGGGAGTGAGCCTAGGTGAGGTGGTGGGAGTGAGCCCAGGTGAGGTGTTGGGAGTGAGGTCAGGTGAGGTGCTGGGAGTGAGACTAGGTGAGGTGGTGGGAGTGAGCCCAGGTGAGGTGCTGGGAGTGAGCCTAGGTGAGGTGGTGGGAGTGAGCCTAGGTGAGGTGGTGGGAGTGAGCCCAGGTGAGGTGTTGGGAGTGAGGTCAGGTGAGTTGGTGGGAGTGAGCCCAGGTGAGGTGCTGGGAGTGAGCCTAGGTGAGGTGGTGGGAGTGAGCCCAGGTGAGGTGTTGGGAGTGAGGTCAGGTGAGGTGCTGGGAGTGAGACTAGGTGAGGTGGTGGGAGTGAGCCCAGGTGAGGTGTTGGAAGTGAGACCAGGTGAGGTGGTGGGAGTGAGACTAGGTGAGGTGGTGGGAGTGAGGCCAGGTGAGGTGGTGGGAGTGAGGCCAGGTGAGGTGGTGGGAGTGAGACCAGGTGAGGTGGTGGGAGTGAGGCCAGGTGACGTGGTGGAAGTAAGGCCAGGTGAAGTGATGAGAGTGAGACCAGGTGAGGTGGTGGGAGTGAGGCCAGGTGAGGTGGTGGAAGGGAGACCAGGTGACGTGGTGGAAGTAAGGCCAGGTGAAGTGATGAGAGTGAGACCAGGTGACGTGGTGGGAGTGAGCCCAGGTGACGTGGTGGAAGTGAGACCAGGTGAGGTGGTGGAAGTGAGACCAGGTGAAGTGATGAGAGTGAGACCAGGTGAGGTGGTAGAAGTGAGCCCAGATGAAGTGTTGGGAGTGAGTCCAGGTGACGTGGTGGGAGTGAGACTCGGCTGAGCTATCCAAGTCGGATGGGATCTGCTGGGGGGCGAGGTTAGGGGGTGGGTGGGGTGGGGGTGGTGGTGCTGATGTAAGGCGAGAAGCCCCCCCGGGACGTGACAACCCTTTCCGCCAAACAGGAAGGCAGAGCCCACTCAGTGATGAAAGATCCAAATGCGATCGCGAGGGATAATTAGCGGCGCGGTGCGTGGCCGCGTCTCCGCCCCCCCCCCCCATCTCACCGGGTGCCCAGCAGCCGGGCGCGGTCTGAGCTGGGGGAAGAGGCGGTGGGCAGATGGGGGGGGGGGGGGGTGATGGAGGTGTGCGGGGTGTTAAAGAGTCCCCCGCGTCTAGACACCCAAGACCCCGAGCGGAAGGCGGAGCTCCCCCCACCCCGCGCCCCCCCTTGACATGGAGCCTGATGGAGCGCAGCGCGCTAATTAGCGATTCGCGCACACACCATAAATACACACAGAGAACGTTCACGGCGGGGTTGCGCGCACAGGGGGTTACGTGCACGTAGAAGTGTGCACCGTGAACGTGTACACAGGGGACGTTTATGCGGGGCACGTGCACGCGGGGCACGTGTACACAAGACAATCACGCTCAGAGAACAACAACAACAACAACAAAGACATAGACAAAGGTCCCCCGTCTTGTGATGTCGCACGCGCGGCGCACACTGGCACACAACAACAACAAAACCACGCACATGTGGCACGACTCGCCTCTGGCTTGCGGCTATTGCACGTGTGCTTGATGCAGTTTGTGTTGGTAATTAGCCCTGGGTTCCCATTGCGCGTGTATACTGTGTGTGTGTATATATAGACGACCCGTACGCTTCGCGTGTCGCTCAACACGTGACTGCGGGTATAACTTAATGATGGTCGCTTTTCAGTGGGTTTCATATTATTTGCCCAGCACGCCGCGTTAAACGGAATTACGCTCCCAAGTACGAGTTATCGGCGAACCTGGGAATTCTACTCAAGCAATTGCAATCGAGATAGGTTCAAGCGGTGTTTGCTGTAATTTCGCTGCCGCTGTAGTCATTCCCGTGAGTGATGATGATGATGATGATTATTGTTGTTGTTGTTGTTGTGGTCGTGATAATAGTGGTGGTGAGTGTGGTGGCGACTGACGGTGATCGTGGTGTTTAATGGCATTGGTGGTGGTGATCTTGGTGATTCATAATGACCATGGGTCGGCAACTAAAATATTTTAAGAGCCACAATGCAATGTGAATGAGACGGTGGTCCTTGATAAATGATGCCACGAAGCAGTCCTTAAAGAGCCGCAGGTTGCCTGCTCCAGATGATGATGATGGTGAACATGCTGGTGATGATTGATGGTGGTGGTGATGGCGGTGATGATGATGCTGATTGTGGTCGTGGTTGGTGAAATGTTGATGATGATGATGATGCTGGTGGTGGTATGCTCGTGGCAATTCATAATGATGATGATGATGACGATGAACACGTAGAAGGCTTTCGCGACCAATATCATCTATAATAGAGGTTGTTTGGGTAAGATCGCGTAAATATATCAATGTGTCGTTAAAACCTGTCACCACCCGACACAGCCAACTCCTAAGGGTTGTCACGTAAACAGAACGTGGCCAATTCGTCACTAGTACAGCGCACCGGTGTGTTGGAGAGCCAAGCCACAACATTTACAATCTGAGTACGACGTTTTGCCAGTAATTACAACTAGCTTCATCAGGCGACAGCCAGATTTGTGGAGAAGTCTGTTTCGTTCCTTATGTAGAGGCATAGATGTGGTGACCACGCAGCTGCGCTCTTGCACAATGTGTGTGGGGGGGGGGGGATTACTGAGGCAACGTGCATTATGCGAGCCCTTTGAACTTGTCCTTCCTGTCTATTGTGTGCATTAAAATAGCCCTACCAACGGTAATCCCGATTGAAGTACGCTGCCCTTTGTAGGCATGCATTTAAATAATGTATTATTTGATGGTTCGCTTCCACGCAGCACTAAGGCGGTAGCTATCCCAACGGTTAAAGTTAGTTTTATTTCTTTAAATTTCGATACATTCTCTAATTTGTCTTGGCCAGTAGTGGCTAGTTTTGCACAGAACTTCAACATTATCAAAATTAATTGAGTGTCCTTGTTTGCACGCGTGTTCTGCTACTGCTGACAGTTGCATTTGGGAGAATTTAATATTTCTCTGATGTTCTTTTAATCTCGTGCTGATCATTCGTCCTGTTTGCCCAACACAACATTTACCACACGTGCAGTTAATCCTGTACACACCTTCTGTTGATAGCTTCTATAATACATCTATTGTACCAGATATTCATTTTGTGTATTTTATGTACCATGCCAAATCTGACTCGGATGTTTTGTTTTTCCAAACATATGGCTAGTTTATTGGTTACTCCCGCAATGTACGGTATTTTGATCGTTTTAATTACTTGGGCAGCTTCAATGCTCGTGTTATTTGATTTGGTTTTGGCTTTCAATGCCCTGTTGATTTGTGCATCATTGTAACCGTTCATTTGCAACGCTTCTTTAACATGTTGAATTTCACTTCATAATAGATGTTTTTTTGAAATTCAACATGTTAAAGAAGCACTGCAAATGAACGGTTACAATGATGCACAAATCAACAGGGTATTGAAAGCCAAAACCAAATCAAATAACACGAGTAATCCCCCATCCGCCCCCCCCCCTACGTGACGCAAGAGTGCAGAAGCGTGGTCACCACATCTACGCCTCTATATAAGGAACGAAACAGACTTCTCCACACGTCTGTCTGTCGCCTGATGAAGATAGTTGTAGTTTATGGCGAAACGTCGTACTCAGTTTGTAAATGTTGTGGCTTAGCTCTCCAACACACCGGTGTGCTGTACTAGTGACGAATTGCCACGTTCTGTTTACGTGACAACCCTTACTAGTTGGCTGTGTCGGGTGGTGGCGGGTTTTAACGACACATTTAGATATTTATGCGACCTAACCCAAAAAACCTCGATCATGAATTATGATGATGCTGGATTTGAATCATGATGATCATGCTCATGATGTCGGTGATGATGCTGATCGTAGTGGTGGTGATTGTAGTGATGATGATAATGATTATGGTGGTTCATGGTTGATGCTGATGATCATAGTAGGAATGACGGTGGTTCTTGATTGATAATGTTTGTAGCGATGGTGGTTCGCTTTAATATTGATTGTGATGATGTTGATGGGAGTAATAACGGTAGTTCTTGATTGATGGTCGTTGCGATGACGATGGTGGTAGCGGTAGTGGTGACGATGGTAAATGGTGACGGGTCGGCCAAGCACCTCTCTGAATCCCGCAGAGTAAATGTCAAGGGCTGGGAGCTGCCTGTGGCTTTGCAGCAAAACATAAAATGCAACTCCGTGTGTGATCACCGCACCAAAGCGCAATTAAACCGCAGCATGGCGTCACAGCGACTCAAGTTTTCCATGCGAATTCCTACGCATTGATTACACGTGCAAACGAGGCAGAGACAAAGATCCCCAGTATAGCCTTAACAGACTGTTGGGGCAAGTGCTGTTAGCGAGCGTACCTATGAAGGCCGGCACGGTACACGAGGGGGTGGGGGGGACAGCACCACGCCTGGATGCCTTTGTCTTCCCAGTGGCAATGTTTACACATCGCACCAGGTGCTCATTTGAGGCCGAGTCGAACTAGGGGAGGCCCAGGGCCGATTCAGATAATCGTCACTGGCCGTGAGTGGGTAGCGCGGTGCGCTAACCGCTGCACCACCGCTCCCAGCAAACACACATACATATACATACATAGACACGCGCGCGCGTCCAAATACAGGCGCCAGAACATACGCGATCGAGACTAAGATCTTCCACATAGCCGGCAAGAGGTCTGGTAGCGAACACTTATTAAGGCCCCGCACGGCAGGCGAACGGATGAATAGCCAACCCCAAGCCCAACCGCCTTTGTCTCCCCGACAATGTTGACGTTTGCAACACCGCACCAAATACTAATTTAACACTGAGACCACCTAGGGGAGGAAAATAACCGCTCCAAATATTCGTCATTGATGTTTGCCGTGAGCCGGAATCGATCTCGGATTGACTCGGTTCGTAGCGCAGTGCGCTAACTGCCGCGCCACCGCTCCCCACACGACCACGTGCATATAATAACGTACAAGAATGTACTTACGTATCCATGAGAGTAACTGTTTTTTTAAGACGGTCCTGCCTTGGGTTTTTGTTTTAAGATGTTGCCATCCAATTGATGATGCGTTGTGATTACTTTCCACGCGGGAGGAAACCAAAGCACTCGGTTAGAAGGTCCACACTTTATTTATTATTTCTTTATCCAGAAGATGAAACACTGCCTGTTTTGAAAGTGCGATCTGGCTTAAAGGGACACTTAAATACACACATGCAAATATACCCCTAGAACCTAAACACACTAACACATTCAGATGTAAACTATCTTGTATACTTAAATGCCCACCCTAAAACCCGATACCTGTTGCACACATTCACTCTACATTCTGTAGGCAAACACTCACACACACACTGATATCCCCATTACCCCGTGAACCACCCCCCCCCCCCCCCCCAGTCTCTATCTCCCACGATCTTAACTAAGCCTCCCGCTTGGCATATCCTTTCACAACATTGACGACGTCATTCCACACTCTTGGCTGGGACACCCCTCTAACCACCGTAATCTACTCGGCTGCCACCCTACTGGTTCTCAGACGCAGTGGTCTCATTGAATCTTGTCCCTCCAGATGTCAAATCCCTCTGCTCTGAGCTCGGGATTTTCACATGTCAGCGCAGGGGCACGAAGGAGAAAGACACTCCACCCCCTGACCCACGATGCCATCCAAGCCCCACGTCTTCCAATACCCACACCCCCACCAACCTACCAGTCCAAATACAAAGATCGCACCCTATAGGGCCCAAACAGATTATTGGGTTAGGTGTTGTTAGCGAGCACCTATGAAGCCCAACACAGCGCACGATGGGGCGGGTGGCCAACATCACATCCGGACGCCTTTGTCTCCCCAAGTGCTAATGTTTGCACACCGCGTCAGGTAACCCATAGGGGAGACCCAAGAAATCATATTTGTTCGTCACCGACGTTGGCCGTGAAAGGTGAATCTAATGCGGGTCGCAGTGCGCTGACCACGAAACCACCGCTCCCCTCACCAGTACCGTCCATGTTGGGCGTGTTTGGGGCCTGGCGTAAACCCCACCGTACCCCCCCCCCCCCCCCCCCCACTGGCGCCTTCAAACTAAACCAAAAGTATTACATCTGACACCCCCTCCCCAAAGCGCGGAACCCGGGGCGGTCGTCCCGTTTTGCCGTGCCCAAGGGATGGGTCTTCCCCTAGCCCACCGATCCACATATTGCTCACACACAACCGCGCACTCACTGGCCACCTACCCAGCCCAGGTATCGATTCTACCGCCCGCTGCCTTCCCCACTACCCACATTGAGCACAACTTCGTGGCACCTCTTATCTGGCGCGCTGTAACGGTCGATCCATTTGCCCTCACCGCAAGTATATACAAGCGGCAGAAGCCCCACTGTGTCTCCACATATAAATAACACGTGTTTTATCCTAGGAGGCATTGCAGACCGCTTTTATGAAGCAGCGTTTGTTTAAGCGAGCCAAATCCTGGACCGATTTTGACCTTCTGGGTCTCATCAAACCCAATGACATTCCAAAGCAACCCAAATGAGGGCATCATCACTGTCATCGTCATCATCATCATCAAGGGCTTCTCCTCGAGCACCCCCAGCCATCGCATGTTCGTCGCGTTTCCTAAACGACCACTCAGGCGAGTCTAGGACGCTTCTCATCCACGACCTCCTGCAGGAGGGCACCATGGACATCCTCTGTCTCACTGCTGTTAGCGAGTCGCACCTTATGAAGGCCGGCACGGCACACGAGGGCGTGGGCGGCCAGCATCACGCCCGGCCTCCTTTGTCTCCCCAGTGGCGATGTTTACACACCGCACCAGGTACTCATTAGAGGCTGCGTCGATCGAGGGGAGGCCCAGGACCGGTTCAGATATTCGTCACTGGAATTGGCCGTGATCGGGAATCGAACTTGGGTTGCCGCTCTAACCGCGACACTACTGCTGCCCATAGACTTGGCACACACACACACATACCTCGACGCACTACTCACTCTTTTAACATTTTCCCACTGGCAACGCGCCTCTACGAGCGAGACAAGTTAATAAATCCGCCCTTGAAATTGTCAACCAGATCAGGAAGGCTCACAGTAAATCTTATCAGTCCGCACTGGCAAGGTCGAAATCAGACTTCCACTCTGCTCGGATCGACGACGGCGCTGTAAATCATCAACCTCTCTCAAAAGTGCCGTCAACTCCCTCCTGAATCCCCCCCCAGGCATGGCTCATCAAGTAACTCGTATTTGCTCTGCGCATGGACTGCACCCCCCCCTCCCCCCCGTCGAGCAAAGGATGAGCGTCGCGGCATTTGCACGTTTGAACAGAGCGACTCTTGAGACTTTGATCCGTCGACCAACCTGGGCTGCGAGTCTCTGCAACGGCTGCGTGACCGCGCGGCCCGTTCTGCTCGTGCGCAGCCGCGGTCCGTGAGCATCTCCCACGGCTTTTACTGCCAAAGTGCCTCCCCTCCCGAACCCAGCGTGGATGGCGCACGTCACTCTCAGCCGATCCTGGAAATGTCTACGTTTACAATGACGGCGGTCAGTCCATTCATTGCACTGGTCATTGATGACTGCCAAAAAATAAGTTGCCTTTAACTCCATGATGATGATCATGATGATGATGCTTTTGTTCGATAATTATGTGTCGATGTCAATGGAGCCACAGTCGAACTTTGTACAAAGAAGCACGGAGAGTGTGCATGCTCGGAACTGCAGACACAGGAACATGAAGGCGTGGGTTAGAGAACATGTGCAATTGAGAAACATCATGTTGACTTTGAAGGTTACCCAGCGAACATGTCGCTAGATGGTTGAGGAGACTAACGATGGACTAGAAGACAAAAAGGGTCAACTGACGACGGCCACCGCGGAGATGGAGGAATGATGTCAGCTCGGTGCGCAGATGATGGGCGACTTGCTACATCTTGGGATCGTGAGAGATGGCGACAGCTTGGGGAATGCCTTCATCCAGCAGTGGATCGATCGTGCTTGATGATGATGATGATCGTGACAACAATGATGGCGATAGCGTTGATGAGCTAAATCCGGGGCTTAAATTCTGACTGAATATTTTCCAGGTCGCTGGCAGACTGGACTAGGTGGCACGTGACTCATCGTCACCGCCACACAAGCGAGAGGTGTCGTGGATGTGGTGCGCCCGGTATGGATCTATATTTATTATTTACAGGTCGCTGTCCCGGAACAGATCTTTATATATATATAGCAATGAAGCCCTGGATGAGTAGACCCCGACTAACGTTCGGACTGGAGGTGGACTGGAGGTGGACGAGAAGGGCTGGGGAGTCTCCTCGGCGGAGGGACGGGGAGCGGCGCCTCAACCTCCTCCACCTCCTCCTCCTCCTCTCGCCGCTCCTCTTCGCGCCGTGAGTTATGTGCGGAGTGATTCGCCCGGCCGCGCTCTGTATACTCAGGCCGCGCCGATTTATCGTCTGTGTATATTTCGTGGCTCCAAGATACTGGGCCTCATAATGGACAGCGATATTTCAGCTATCTTCTTGTTTCACTCTGCTCTCTCCCTCGGGACGCGGCGGAGTGAGGGGGTGGGGTGGGGGGTTAGGGAGAGTTCTGCTTCCCTTGCGAGAATAAAGTACGAGGAGATGTTTCTGAGAGGAGGTTTTCATAATGATTATTTGAAACCTAGAGAGAGACTCCAAGCCGTATACGTGACGATGAGCAGGGCAGCATGGGATGGGGGTGGCGGGGGATGCACCCTCCTATCGCTCAGCCCTCCGTGGCTTTGCCGGTGACTTCTGAACAGCGCTGCTGCGATTGCGTTTTCGGGGTCGTGCCGCGGCGTTGTGGTTCCGCACGGTGGCCGCGACGCTTTCGCTCAGCGCGCCGACCGTTTTCTACCTCTTCTTCTTCTACTTCTTCTTCTTCGGCAGCTGGACGGAGCACACCGAGTTGTCGAAGAAGCTCCCCGGCGCGCCGGGTCCGAACGTCCGACATCCCACGCCGCAACCGCACGCGGCGAAAACCAGAGGACACATCAGAGAGCTCGTTGCAGCCGCAACCGCGCGCGCAAAACAAAATAAAACCTGCGTCGCAGATTTCAGATCCTTTCTCCGTCCGCCGCGAGGTCTCACCGCCCGCTGAGCGACCTGCGCACGTGTTTCTTACCCACCCAAAAAAAAAACACACAACGCAAACTCCCAGAAATATTTCCATAAGAATGTCCATTGTTCCAGAGCGGAACATATCCAATTGTGCGCTCACCCCGGGGTATTTAATTCGTCGCAACCGGGGATGGGACTGCAACCCGCGAATCTGAGAAGAGTGCAGCTGCACCTCGCTCAGGCTCCCGCGGGGCAAACTCAACTCGCGTCACACCGCCGACGTCCCCAGGGCTGTTACGCCATGGAGGGGTTGAAGGGGTTGACGGCGCACTGCGTGATGGGGGAGGGGGGGGGGAGGCGCGTCTGCACATAGGAGGTGTCCCGACCGTAGGTTATGTGTACGAGTGAGTTACGTTTACGTGCGTGGAGACTGGAGGCCGAGCAATGGCGATTCTATTAAACAAATCGAGTCTCTTTGTTCCATTGCGCTGAATGTAGCGGTCTCTTGCGTCTGCAGGAGTCACGTAATACACGTTCACGGTTAAAACAAAAATACTCGTCAGCTTTCTGTCAATACAACGTTAGACAAAGACCTCACCAACGCCCTGTCGATCATGGAAGGGTGGGGGGGATTGTTGTTTGACCATACTTCGCCACGCCGGTCACTGCGGGTTGTTGAAGGGGGTCAAATAATTATCGAATATCACAGGAATCAAACTCGGATCGCCGAGCCCATATCGTAGTGCACTCAGGACTGCTCTAAACCCAAAAAGCACACACGTGACGATTTTAAACACACCAGTTCTTACACGCCGCAATTATACGAGAGAACAGTTGAGCTTAAGAATGTATTTTAATAAATGGCTAGTTACTGGTCTAGTACGCAGTGATCATGACGTACTTAACGTGCAACCGACGCCACGCGGGACGCGTACGATGGGTAGGCTGGAGTGGGGGGGTTGGTGGGGGGGTTGGGGGGGTTGGTGGGGGGGTTGGGGGGATCGGTGGGGGGGGGGGGTCGGGGGGGTTGGTGGGGAGGGTTGTGGGGGGGGGGTTGGGAGGGGGTTAGGGGGGGGGGTTGGGGGGATTGGTGGGGGGGTTGGCAGGGGTTGGGGGGTTGGTGGGGGGGTTGGTGGGGGGATTGGTGGGGGGGTTTGGAGGGGGTTGGGGGGGTTGGTGGGGGGTTTGGGGGGGTTGGTGGGAGGGTTGGTGGGGGAGTTGGGAGGGGGTTGGGGGAGTTGGTGGGGGGGTTGGGGGGGGTTAGTGGGGGGTTGGGGGGATTGGTGGGGGGGTTGGCAGGGGTTGGGGGGTTGGTGGGGGGGTTGGTGGGGGGATTGGTGGGGGGGTTTGGAGGGGGTTGGGGGGGTTGGTGGGGGGGTTTGGGGGGGTTGGTGGGAGGGTTGGTGGGGGAGTTGGGAGGGGGTTGGGGGAGTTGGGGGGGTTGGGAGGGGTTGGTGGGGGGGTTGGTGGGGCGATTGGTGGGGGGGTCGGGGGGGTTGGTGGGGGTCGGGGGGGTTGGTGGGGGAGGGGTTGGTGGGGGGGTTGGGAGGGGGTTAGTGGGGGGGGGTTGGGGGATTGGTGGGGGGGTTGTCAGGGGTTGGGGGGGTTGGTGGGGGGGTTGGAGGGTTGGTGGGGGGATTGGTGGGGGGGTTTGGAGGGGGTTGGGGGGTTTGGGGGGGTTGGTGGGAGGGTTGGTGGGGGAGTTGGGAGGGGGTTGGGGGGGTTGGGCGGGTTTGTGTGGGGGGGGGTGTTGGGGGGGTTAGTGGGGGGTTGGGGTTGTTGGTGGGGGGGAGTTGGGGGTGGGCGAGGCTTCTGCTGGGGACTGCAGTCGTGGGATTTTTTTTTGTTCCTTGCAAAATTGTTTTGCCGCTTTTTTACCATCTGGAACATGGGGACGCCTCTACAAACTCTCACAAGACAATAACGCGTAGCTTCTGCCAAAACCCGGGCTTTAAACAATTGCATAATTCTAATTGACACTGGATATGTTAGACGCACGCATACGTTATTAAACAAAGCGTACAAATGCTGGCGAGGCTGATGCGAGTGCATTAAACTGTCACGCGTATCGCGTGCGCAACATGAAAGCCCCCTCCACATCCAGCGCCACTTGTCCCTTCGAGAGAGGGCCAGGCCTCACCTTGGGTTTTCTCCTGGCTTCTCAATGCCCCCTCCGCCGCCTCCAAGCTGTCCCCCCACCCACCTCCCCACCCCCGGCTCAGTGGAGCCACAGTGCGATGGAGCTCACAGCGCCCGCGTGCCAGCCCGTGTGCTTACACGATCTCGATAAGTCACGCCGTCTCCACGAGTCGCCGGTGCTCTAAGGCTCTTTGCTGCGTCTCCAGATGGTCGCCGTCACTCGTTCAGCGCTGCGCTTCGCTCGGACGCGGCGACCCCCTGCCCAGCTCAATAAGCACTTTAATGGCCTCATTAGGGCCCCGCCAGTCCCCTCCCACTGCCCCTACTCCCCCCCCCCACTCTCCCAGCTCCAACCCTTTACTCATTCCCAGCCCGACCCGAGCCGTTCGCGGTCGAGAGTAGCGGAGATGGCGAGGGGAGGTAGGGAGAGGGGCGGAGTTGGGTGGTGAGGCTCAGGGCTGCATCCCAAAGAGGCCCCTCTCTCTCTCTCTGTAGTTCTTCACGCACGCCAAGTGTTCCATAAAACTCTTTAAAACGTTTACACGAGTCAGCAGGGCAGTGCTTTACCGCGAGTTTACGTGTCCTAATAAACGACTCGTCGTAGAAACACAGAGGACAAAACGTCCCCCTGGTCGAATCCGTGCTTAAGCAGCCAGCACTGACCAAGAGCCAAACTCTTGTTTTTATTTTTTGTATCCAAGATAGGTCAGCCGTGATAACCTTAACCCTGCTGACCCTTAGACGCGCGCGGCCACATCCCAGTCTGCGCGGCACCCAGCGAGCACCACCGGAAAGCCGAGAGCAGGGCTCTTTGCGGCTGTGAATTGAAGCGTCCCTCTCCTGCCAGCCCGAACCTCATCCATTCATCCCCCCCGCTCGTCGCACGCATTCCTCCCGTGCAGGTGCTGTGACGCTGTTCCCCCCCCCCCCCCGCTCGCCCGCTCGCCCTACCCCCGATAATCGGGCCCGCCGGCACCAATTATAGCCCCGGCGATCAATTATAGCGAACCTGGTTAGAAGAGGAATGGAGCCTTGCCGCGTTTCCACGGCCACCTGAAGTTGCTGCCCAGCACCGCGCGTGCACGCGAGGACTCAGATCGATCTTGCCAGAGACCATTGCTCTGTCTATAACTTTTGCTCCTTTCCGGGAAGTTAAGAGCTCATGTTTCTTCTTCTTATTATTATTATCATCCTTTCTTATAATTTAGGTAATAGCCTGGCCTCTTTTTTTTCCCCAAGTGTATGAGATATATGGGAATGCGTGATGATGGGCATTTACCGCAATGGGCAGTTTACACGGGGTGATACAAAACAAGATGACAATATAACACCCCGCAGAAAGGATGATAACGAAACGAGGTGAAGTCGACTGGAAGTCAATAAATCATTAGACAGGAAGACACCAAATCAGTGTCACTTTATCGCTTAAACAAAAACCCATCTCATCTCCAGTGGCGCTCTTGAGCCATTGGTGAAAATTCCTGAATCCTCTGGCAGGGGCTACAATCTACCCATGTGACAACCGCAGTTGCCTCACGCCGTTTAATTGAATTCAATGTCTATGTAAACACCATAAATAACCCTCAACCCACGCAGGGCACGCGGCACTGAGACGCGAGCTCGTAAACTCACAGAGCGCGTGAATTACACCCCGAGATCTCGCTCTGCAATAAGAAACGTACGTGCACTCAATCATAACTCGCCAAGAGATTGCGAGATAGGTGACGGACGAGGATGAGAAACGCGTCGCGTGAGGTGAGACGAAGCGGCTCTCGATCAGCAGTGGAGTGGGAATGTCAGATTATATATATAATATATTATCCCGATTGAGTAACTGCATGGTATAAGCTCGCATTAATGGCTTATGCGGGATTGCAAGCTGAGAGTCGACACAATTGCAGTTGGGTCTGTGCTTACAACTCGAAAAATCCGAAAAAGCACATTTTAACATTTGGCCGCTGCAATTTCGTGGAGCGAAATAATTACAAAAAAAAATTCCTCAGAATGTTTGTATCTGGAGGTTTAAAATGGCGCAGGAACCCACGTTAAGAAGCGAGATATCCGATAACTCAACGTTGTGCTACTTTGTTGCATAAATAAAAAAAAGTCTGTCGCTAACGCCGACACCAAGTTGGCGAAGTCTGCCGGCGGTTACGAAGATCACACCGCCGCGATCTGCAGCCAGTGTGGGGGGCGGGGGGCTCTCTAGAACGCGAGACAATTCGCAGTAAAATATCAGAGGAGACCACACGCGTGCAAGAGACAACGCGCACTCACGGTGAGGGAGCTGTGCTTGATTATTATCATTATTAATAAACCTTTGGTCGTCACGCTTTGACAAAAAAAAAAAAGCCACCTGAGTTCGATTTCCCTCTCGGGTTAGCCGAGCCGCTGTAAATGAGGGTCAAGGGTTCGGGGGGACCAGGGCCTAGGGTTAGCTCGCGGGTCGGCTAAGACTCGACCGGGCTAGGGGGGGTAGGGGGGCGGTGAATTTGTCATCGTGATCCCGGCGAGGTGACGGCTGTTTACGCGAGGCGGCGGCTCGCGGTGGCGAGATTAGGGCCGAGTTTTTCGGGAGACGCGCGGCATCTGAGCGGGATTAGAGGCGGCTTTGGGCAGATGATGTCCAGGTACAGCGCGTCTCGCTCCGTGTCTCGTCGCGTCCCGCACAGCCCACGTCTCTTACCGTCACCCACAGCCCACGTCTCTTACCGTCACCCACAACCCGTGTCTCTTACCGTCACCCACAACCCGTGTTTCTTACCGTCACCCACAACCCGTGTCTCTTCCCGTCACCCACAACCCGTGTCTCTTCGCGTCTCGCACAGCCCGTGTCTCTTCCCGTCACCCACAGCCCGTGTCTCTTCCCGTCACCCACAACCCGTGTCTCTTCCCGTCACCCACAACCCGTGTCTCTTCCCGTCACCCACAGCCCGTGTCTCCTCCCGTCACCCACAGCCCGTGTCTCCTCCCGTCACCCACAACCCGTGTCTCTTCGCGTCTCGCACAGCCCGTGTCTCTTACCGTCACCCACAACCCGTGTCTCTTCCCGTCACCCACAGCCCGTGTCTCCTCCCGTCACCCACAGCCCGTGTCTCTTCCCGTCACCCACAGCCCGTGTCTCCTCCCGTCACCCACAGCCCGTGTCTCTTCCCGTCACCCACAGCCCGTGTTTTTTCGCGGCACGCACTCCAAGTGGTGGTGGTGTTTTTTTTTTAGTCTTGCAGGGACACTGCGTTGACGCGCCATTTACGTTGTAAAAATGAGTTAATCCCAGCGCGGACCACCGTAAATGCCAAAACTGTTTTGATAGCGGCCACAAGCGCGGCCGCGTGAGTGACTAGCTGTGCGCGTACCATCGTCATCTGCGCATACGCGTGCAAACAATTAATCCGCCGCCGCCGCGTCAGTGAGCTCATACAATAACAGGTGATTTAAATTAATCACGAGGTTTTTAACGTCTGGAACAAAAAACCAAACGATAGGAGTTACTTTGGAACCATATTTAAGACTCTTTCGCCGTGCGCGTTCATATTTTCCGAAGATGAAGAAGAAAGCCGGTCGTTGAATTCTCGATGTCACTCGTGTAAATAATGCACGCATTGGCGCTGTGCATCATAAACCACGCAGCACCCCCATATCTCTCGCGCGCTCTCTCTCTCTCCTGCGCCGCGGTGGAGGGTAGAGGAATTCCGCGTGCCGCTCCAGGTGATAAGGCGATGCGCGAGGATGTGAAACATGGGTCGTGTCAACTCCGACCAAAATGTTTATAAAGACAGCGAGTCGGGGGGTGGATCGCCTGACCCGGACTTAATTGATGGGCAGCATTAATATAGCAGTGCTCTTTATTTAGGAAACTTGTGGAGGAGGGAGGGAAGGGGGCGAGCGTGGGGGGCCCGGGGGTTAAAAGCGGCGTGAGTCGGGCGAATGTCGCCCCCCCCCTCCCCCCCCACAATCCGTTCCGACACGGAGCTGCTGATTGACGAAGCGATCTGTTCTTATCCGGGTCTGAGCATCGCTCCGATTTGGTGCAGGATTTAGCAAAAGTGAACTCACTTTAAAACTTTCGTGACCGCAGGAATTCATGTTCTTTGGTTCTTTCCGTAAAGTCACGTAGATAGAAAATAAAAATAAAAGTAAAAATAAAAGCAACAAACCCACGACGTTTCGATCGCAACACAAGCGGTCTTTATCAAGCAACACAAGCGGTCTTCATCTTTTCTCTCCGCCTGATGAAGACCGCTGGTGTCGCGATCGAAACGTCGTGGGTTTTTTTACTTTTATTTTTAAATTTATTTTAAAAATTTATTTTAATTTTATTTTCTATCCACGTGACTTTACCCAAAGAACTAAAAGAATAAGTGAACTAACGTCGAACAGCGGTTATTCGGTTGTCCACAGAAGCCTTATTGAGCCTCAAGGCTCAGTGTAGGGACGGCCCCATGTTAGAATGTTTCGCCAGTGCAGTTGTTGCATTCGAAGCACTGCTTTGCATGAGAAATCCAGAGGACCCCCTCCGACGTAATCCAAGACGCATACAAAAGGGGCGATAGAGTACGCGTGGCTTCTTAATTGGCCACGACAAATTGAGTAGAGTCACGTGAGAAGGTTGCTTCATCACTCCGTGCGTCTCACCGCCCTCGCTTCTTACTCTCATCCGGAACCTCGCAGTAAAAAATAATAATAATAATACAGTAATAAGAATGATTGCTTACATTACATTTGCTTCTGGATCAAGCCCTCCCTACGCCGTGTTGGTAAAGAGGGCTTGTTTATCCATACTTCATCGCGATGGGGGGGGGGGGAGTTATTTTACCATACTTCACAACGCTTGCCAGTGGGGATTTATGAAAGAAGGAGGAAGATGCCACAGGACGGGTTCATAGAGATATCACTCGCCACTGATGTTAACCGTAGACGGAAATCGAATTCAGGTCGCCGCCGGGATCATAGCGCAGTGCTCGTACCGCTGTGCAACTCGCCCACCCCTCGCCGTCGTGAGATTTCTAGCGTTCCCAGTCAGTCCACGAGGTTCATTACCGGTGGTCGCTTGTACGGGGGGGGGGGGGGGGTCGACGCGTACGGCGTCTCCAGCAACAGCAGCAGCGTCCTATTGTCCATCGAGGTGCTCAGCACGCGCGCTGATTGGCGATGCACACTGGCGCCTGTACACGCGCGGTGGGGGGGGGGGAGGGTTCGAGCGGCGGCGCAGAAATTTTGCGCACTGCCGCTACAAAAAAAACCCAGCCACGGCTGCTAAAAAAGAAAATCATCAGTGGCGAATTTTATCTGAAAAGATTCCTCGCTCAATCCACACCTCCATTCTCCAACAGCGCGCCCGAAGAGCGTGGTGGAGTATGGCGAGGCAACAAACCGTAACCACGACCGACACGTCGTGGGAGCGGCGTTCATCAGGCAATGAGTTTACAAAGGGCTGTAAACTACGAACTTCACCTGGATTACACTCGCGTAGCACCTGTGCTAAGCTCGTAGCGGGGCAAGTGAAGGGCTTGGCAGCGGCTGCTCTTCCCACGCGTTGAATGCAGTCGTGAGGGCGCACGCACCGATCTCTGTCCGTTGTAAACACAGCACGGAGCGGGGAGTCTATTACGCACCATGTTAAGTTGCATCGCGCTCACTCATTCCACGGTGTCATCGTGGGTCTTTTGTGGAGCTCTACACCGCTATGGTGATGAATTGTGGACCGTGTACAATTTACGGTATTGTGATAGATTATGAAGTGGAATGACGACAAACGGGGCTTTGTTATTCTGGCTTCTTATGAACTGAAGAGTCAGGGATCATTTATCCCACTGAATTTTTCTTTTTTAGAGTCGCCGGAGAGGCCGCGGTAGAAGGTACGTGACCAGTAACCACATCCGTTGAGATGGGTATCGTGGATGTGGTGTGCCGGGTCCAGGCACAAGTTGACGGTCCTCGACAATGGTGGAATGAAGCCCTGACTATATTACTCTCATGTCGTTGTATTTAGTGAACTATAGAGTGCAATAATTATAAGATAAGATTGTGAACTGTGGTGTATTAACTGTGAGGTCAACCATTGTTCTGTTATAAACTACCGTGTCCTGACTGCAATGTACTATGGACTCTATAAAACACAATGACATTCGTATTTCTAGAATATACTCTCTGTTACGTTTCCGTGAATGTGAACTAAATCGTACTAAACCAACCTACAATAAACCACAGTGTTATGACTGTAATATACTCTGAACTAACAATCCGATGCTAAATTTGATTTATATGACGTATGGACTGCCACGGACTATGAATGTGAACTTTAGCGCACTGACTAATGTGTTATGAACTCTCGCGAAACTAACCGCATCACGGTGAATCATAGCTCGCGCGTTGAGCAATCCGCTGCTCCTGTCAATAGCATGCGGCTGTCGTCAGGGAGGCTTCAGCTGTTCCCATCTGGCGCCTGATGCGACGAAGGGCCCCAAGCCGGTGCGTGACCGTCAACACAAACACGGTCGATTGACTCGAACGCCACCGATCTGGGTCAACAGGTCACCCGAGTAACCGGGTCACACACACACACACACTGGCCACGTCGATCGCTGCCTGTCGGCCAACTTGGCGACATTCTGGTCAAACTGCCAGCGGTAAATACGCGATACACAGTACACTGTGACCAAATCACCAGGAATGCGCCACGTCTCGATATCTGAAACTAAATCAGAGCATCGCAGTATGTAGTTGTGTACAGTCCGTACAACAGCCGCCGCCGGATGAAGGCTTCCCCGCGCCGTGCCAGTCCTGGGGGTTATTTGACCAAACTTCATCACGCTGTCCAGTCGGGGTGGGTGAAGGCCAAAGCTCCGAGTTGGGGCCCCCTTTGATAATCACCATGATATATGTTTTCAACAACGGTGTAAAAGAACAACACGTATTTAAAACGAGGTTTACATTTATTTTCATGAACATGCTTTCAATTACGTAACACGGTTCATTTTTATATTTCACGAGAGCGGTAACGTAACGCTGCAAAAGCGGTGCTACTACGGAGCTACAGTGGGAGCGATTTGGCACGACGATCCGCACGGTGTGACCGTGCGAAACAAATCAAATATTGGGGCCCCCATCTGACCGTTTGCCGCACCCCCTGAGCTGATAATGCCGTTACTAGGCCACTGGCGTGAAGCACAGAAGGGGCGAGGGAGCATAAGAATACAGTCCAACAACGGATGATGCTATATGCTCGCAGCAACCTACAACAAACAGCCCATTGAAGCGCCATCGAGCAGGCTCGCACTGCCGAGTTTTCGAGATCTGCGAAAGGGGGGCATTCCGCGTGATTTGGGCATGGGTTTTAAAGCGATATCAGTCATATTAATTTACAGCGTGATGCGTTTTATACACTGCATATACACGCGACCCACGGTAAACCTCTCCCCTTACCATAAACACGCGTGAGCGCAGCCCTACACACCAACACTATCCATGCCTTGCGCTGATAAATGCGAGGCATTGCTACAGGGAAGTGAGTGATGGCCACTCCATGGCCATGCGTGGAGTGGTACTGCCCACACGAAGACAAAGATCCCCCCATATAGCCTTGAGCAGACTGTTGAGTCAAGTGCTGTTAGCGAGCACCTATTAAGGCTGGCACGGCACACAAGTGGGGTGGCCAAAACAACGCCCGGCCGCCTTTGTCTCCCCAGTGGTGATGTTTACACACCACAGTAGTTACTCATTTGAGGCTGAGTCGACCGAGGGGAAGCCCATGACCGGTTCAGATAATCGTCACTGGTGTTTGACCGTGAGCGGGAATCTAACTCGGGATGCCTGGTTCGTAGCGCAGCGCACTAACCGCTACACCATCGCTCCCCACTTACACTTATCAGTGCCCTACCTTATTACAGACCAATTAAAACCTTATTGGTCACCCCCGTGGCCTTATAACTCTCAACGTTCATCCTACAAAGTCCTATCACAAGGGAGAAACACAAACAAATAGACAACATCCATAATAGAGGGGTTTTTTTGGGGGTTAGATCGCGTAAATATATAAATGTGTCATTAAAACCCACCACCACCCGACACAGCCAGCTAGTAAGGGTTGTGACGTAAACAGAACGTGGCCAATTCATCACTAGTACAGCACGTCGGTGTGTTAGAGAGCCAAGCCACAACATTTAGAATCTGAGTACTCAGGTTGTAAATTATTATCGGAGTACCGTACTCAGATTGTAATCAGATAATAATTTTAGATTGTAAATGTTGTCGCCTGGCTCTAGTGACGAATTGGCCACGTTCTGTTTACGTGACAACCCTTACTAGTTGGCTGTGTCGGGTGGTGGCGGGTTTTAACGACACATTTATATATTTACGCGATCTGACCAAACCCCCCCCCCCTCTATTATGATTGATATTGGTCGCGAAAGCCTACGTGTTAAACCAAATGGACAACATTTTGTGTGCCCGTATTGAAACGCCTGTACACCGTATGGACCTGAAAAGTAAATTTCCCCCGTACAAGAATACGGAGTGAATAGTATGGGTTGACAAGTATGCACTTACAGTACACGCCAGTCTCGATCCGCTGCTACCTGAATGGGGTCCTCTTGAGACATCGCCCCCATCCTGCGCGTGCCCAACCCTTGCCACTCGGCCACGAGTGTTTATTTTTTTCTATCGATGCACGCTCCATCTTTTGATTCCATCTTTCTCGCACGTTGACAATCAGATTTACGCTGCAAGGCTTGCTGTCGAAAGTCGTGAACGCGGAAATGCACAAGCTTTGTCAAATCGCTCGTCGCTATGTAACGTGGCGTGATGGTTTGTGCATTGCATGTATCTTGAACTTGTTCGTGCAGTGTGATTCGAGAGATGGTGTGTGTGTGCGTGTGATGTGTGGTGCTACGCGTGCGCGGCACGGACTCGAGAAGAGATGGACTGATGCGGTACAGAAGGATGTGGAGCTGATTTGATTTGCAGTTGACCGGTACCAGCGGTGTCAAGATCGGCCTCTGTGGAGGAGAAGGCTCGTGAAGGACGCCGCTACTGGACAGTTGGAGGCAGTCGTCCTCCAAAAACAACGGAGGGCAGAGGAGGGACCCTCACAACAACGAAACGGAGCGCAGTGGCGGGTAAACGAATCAAGTTGGCACAGTGGGGAGCACACATGATGCACCTTCCAGCCTTCTCACTCGGAATCAGAATCTTTATTAAAACTGGAGGAATCCGATGCGCTATGAAGCTCTTTTTCACAGATGTCCAGTCGGTGAAGCCGAAATACCTCGGTCTGTGCCGTGGCCTCCTTCCTGTCGGCGAGCCTTCGACACCTCGCGCGATGGCTTACAAAGTGCACCTAGCCTGGCACCAACGCCGTGGTAACGTCACCGCCACTTTGGTGGCGACCGACGACGATGACGGCGGTTGTTTGTTGTTGTTGTGTGCGAGTGAGTTTGCGTGAAGTTGTGTCCCCTTTGTCTCTGCGTGTGCATGCACGTGCAATGAGCAACTGAGCACGTGGCGCTGCACGCCAACCTGGGGGGCAGTCGGCTCTCAGTCCCGGGGGGCACCTTGAACGAGGAGCCACCAGCTGACCGGGAAATGTCTCTAAACATCGATTGAGATAAACAGCGTATAGATTGTCACGGGGATCTCACTTTGGGTGGTGGTAGGGGGGGGGGCAGCCACTGAGTGTGCGTGCAGTGTATGTTTGTATGTATGGGCAAACTGGGTACAGCACTTGCCCCAACATTCTGTGAAGGCTATATAGGGGAGGGGATCTGTGTGTTTGTGTTGTATGGGGGAGCGGTAGTACAGCGGTCAGCGCACTGCGCTACGAACAATGTTGACCCGAGGTCGATTTCTCTCTCGCAACCGATAAGAGTGAAGAATGTTTGAACCGGTCCCAGACCTCCTCCAGGTCGACTGAGCCTCACAGCCCTTTGCACCAACAGTATGCTGAGGCTACACGGGGGATCTTTGTCTTTGTGTGTCTCTGTGTGTGTGTGTGGAGATCCACATGCATATTCTGTATGTGTACTGTTTGTAAATGCATGTACCGTACTGTGTGTATATATGTATGGGTGTATTGTGTACATGTGTGTACTGTTTGTATGTTGTTACCCGTGCAGACGAGGGTAGTGTTTATATGGTTGTACATTTGTGTGTGTACTCTTTGCAGATGTGCTGTTTGCAAATGCACATAGTATATGTACTGTCTGAATGTGCACTGTTTATATGTGTACTGTTTATATGTGTACTGTTTGTATGTGTACTGTTTGTATATGCACTGTTTATATGTGTACTGTTTATATGTGTACTATTTGTTGTGTACTGTTTATATGTGTACTGTTTGTATGTGTACTGTTTATTTGTGTACTGTTTGTTGTGTATTGTTTATATGTGTACTGTTTGTATGTGTACTATTTGTATATGTACTGTTTGTTTGTGTACTGTTTATATGTGTACTGTTTGTATGTGTACTGTTTATATATGTACTGTTTGTATGTGTACTGTTTATATGTGTACTATTTGTATATGTACTGTTTGTTTGTGTACTGTTTATATGTGTACTATTTGTATATGTACTGTTTGTATGTGTACTGTTTATATGTGTACTATTTGTATATGTACTGTTTGTTTGTGTACTGTTTATATGTGTACTGTTTGTATGTGTACTGTTTGTATGTGTACTTTTGCATGTGTACTATTTGTATATGTACTGTTTGTATGTGTACTGTTTATATGTGTACTGTTTGTATGTGTACTGTTTGTATGTGTACTGTTTATATGTGCACTGTTTGTATATGTACTGTTTGTTTGTGTACTGTTTGTATGTGTACTGTTTGTATGTGTACTGTTTGTATGTGTACTGTTTATATGTGTACTGTTTATATGTGTACTATTTGTATATGCACTGTTTGTTTGTGCACTGTTTATGTGTAATGTTTGTATGTGTACTGTGTATATGTGTACTGGTTTTATGTGTACTGTTTGTGTACTGTGTGTATGTGTACTGTTTGTGTACTGTTTGTATGTGTACTGTTTATATGTGTACTGTTTGTATGTGTACTGTTTATAAGTGTACTGTTTGTATATGTACTGTTTGTATGCGTGCTGTTTATATGTGTACTGTTTATAGGCGTACTTTATGTATTTTAACACGATGTGCTGCGCACGGTATACGAAAGAAGTGCAGCATATATGTTGTGCATTGTTTACAGGTGCACTGTTTTGTGTGCAATGTGTGTATGGTATCCACATTGTGCGTGTACTGTGCACAACTTATCCCGTGTACTCTTATGTCTACAGTACTGTGTGCAGATGCACACCTGGTTTGTGTGTAAATGTGTACTGCGCATGGATAGTGTACTTGGGTTGCTAAGTCGGTTTCTTTTTTTGCATCAACGGTAACCGAATGAAACGAACCCCCCCGCCCCGGTTAGGTAACCGGTTATCGGTTCGAATCCGTGGTTCGGCAACACACAAATATCCCCCATATAGCCTTAACAGACTGTAGGGGCAAGTGCTGTTAGCGAGCACCTATGAAGGCCGGAACGGCACACGAGGGGGTGGGTGGACAGCACCACGCCCGACCGCCTTTGTCTCTCTAGTGGCGATGTTTACACACCGCACCAGGTACTATTGTCATTGTAGTGCGTATTTAATGTGGCGCTGCACTCTGATGTTGTAGGAGAAAACATTTATTTAAAAAAAGTCTATTTAATTAAGTAGAACGTGTTGTCGATATTTATTTAAAGTTGCGCATTTTGATGTGACGTCACATTTCTCAAACCCCCCGCCCCCCCGCGTCACACATCGTCACAAATGTCTGACCCCCGCCCCCAATAGGTGCGTGACGTCATTTATGGACGGCCCCTTTGTACGATCGCGCGTGCCAATCGAAAGCCTTCATTGAACAGAAACTCAACTGGAAACGATTGTCGGGGTTTCTGACTTTCGGAACCGCTCATCGAATCTGAAAAGGGTTACCGGTTTAGCAGTTGTCGTCTAAAAACGTGTTTATTACTCACGATCATCCATCATTCCTTCTAGCGACACGTCCTGCCCGTGCCAACTTGTCTTTTCGCCGTTGTTAACAGTTAGAATGATGCCTTTAATTGGCTTATGTCCCATAATCCACGTGTTCCTCTTCCTGTCTGTCAATGTAATTCATTACAATCGTGCATCTCTCTCTCTCTGTGCGCTAAATAGTGCTTTAGTTCCGATGAGTACAATACTGCATGTAATTGTGCGTATTGTATGCGTGTTGTGTGCGAGAAACGCGTGCGTGCATCATGTCCATAGTGCTCTATGATTGTGCAACACACACACGATGTATATATGCATGTGTAATGTGTGTGTGTATAGTGACATGACCACCCGACTTTGACTCCCACTAACGGGCAACATCGATGCTTTGAAATATCTGAACCGGTCGCAGGCCTCCTCTAGGTAGACTCAGACTCAAATGAGTATCAGGCGCGGTGCGTAAACATCGCCACTCGGGAGACAAAGGCGGCCGGGCGTGGTGTCGGCCATCCACCCCCTCCATAGGTGCGCGCTAACAGTTGCCCAAAACGTCTCCTCCGTTTGGCATGGTTGGCTACGTACGGTGCAAAAGCAGTTTGACATACGCACAATACGTGACATACCTGTGCACAATATTTATATTCGACAACGGTTGTGATATTGTGCTATAGAGATGAATACCATGTATGTGTAGACGATATGTGTGTATATGTGTATATCGTACATGTGCTAACCTGTGAATTTTATGTATATATAAGTGTGTAACGTATGTGCAATATAACATGTGTGTACACATAAAAACTCTACTTATGTGTATACGTAATTAACGCGTGTATCCTATCTATGTGTTAATATACGTATATTGAACGCGTGCATGGTGTGCACACATATATATAAACATACGGTATGATTTGTATCGATATGTATTTGAACACAGATGCACATGTATAAGTGTTACGTGTGTATTGTATGCACTGTATATATGTGTACTATGTGTGTATGCGATCCTCGATCTCATCTGACCTTGGCTAATGCCGCATATAGCCACGTAGCACGGATACGTACGATACATTAGCGACCGCCGCGTTAAAATCTTAACATATAGCCCAATAGGTGTTGTTAATAACTACCAGTGTAGCCTTTCCATGCCACCCTCTCCGCAGGCCACTCACTGCCCCATTATGTGCGCGCGTGTATAATGCCTCTGTAAATGGTTTAGGAAGTTAACGCACGCACGCGTATAAAGTCACTAATTATCATCACATGCTCAATTGAGCTGTCAACAAGGGCCCTTTCACTGCTCGCTGGGCCCCCCGTAGAGGCAACAGTGCACGGGACGCGTACTCCACAAGTGAAGTTTAGGGGTGGTGGTGGAGGTAACAAGACCAGTTCCTCGGTGCAGTGGGAACGAGGTAGTCACAATCCCATGAGTTGTTTTGGGATAGTGATGCTGTGTTGTTGTTGTTGCATTAAAGATAACGCTACACGATACTGTAGCCTAATTTATTCGCAATGACCCCCAAGATATTCGTGAATAGTGCACTACAGCAGAACGATTGCCTCGAAAAGTTGAGTGTTTATTATTGTGTAACCTTGCTCAACGCATTTGCACGCATTCGCGCCCATGGACAAGTTAACATCTTAACACAACACTCTGCGTGTGTGTTTACATGGTTTAACCAAACATCCCATTTTGACATTTATAAATACGACGAGGTAGACACGTGGTTCGCTGTGTTTTTATGCTATGTTTTACGTATTCCTACACATATGTATACTGCTGTATGGTGGGGAATGTTTATCGTTACATTCGCGAATAGTTGATGTAAAAAAACAGATGACATTTTGCGATACCATGTAGACTACACACGCTCACATACACACGATTGTTATATTATTTTTCAAATAATGAATCTTCAATTTTGATTTAAAGCTTTCGTGACTGCAGGGATTCATATTCTTGGTTCTTTCGGTAAAGTCACGTAGAAGGGAAACAATAAAATAATAAAAATATAAAACAATGCAATTTTATTGTTTTATAATAAAATAATAAAAATATAAAACAATGACATTTTATTGTTTTATATATTTTTATTATTTTATTGTTTCCCTTCTACGTGACTTTACTGAAAGAACCAAGAATATATCATTAATCTTCGTTGAAGTACTACTGCTAGGGGCCTCACATACCACACATACATTTAGCACACATCCTCTTTTCAAAAGCCCTACAATTAGCCCTATTCATTACACATCACCATATACCACTGCGGTCACATTTTTACTATTTACCACATTCTATTTCCATAAGTTTATCATAAGCCCATGTCATACACTGTACATGACCATCCTAGTATGCCTCTTATCCACATTGCATCAAACAACTTCACTGCAATAGGAAGTGGATTATTCAACCTTTGTTTTTTTACCACGATGTCCCCTTCTTCTTATAAGCGTTACAATAAGATTATGTACACTGTACGTAAAACCCCGGTGTCATTATTCGTCGATCAAATGTTAATCTTGCAGCATGCAGCGGACTCGTTACGCGAAGACGGTAACGTGTGTGTGTGTACGCGTGTATCACAGCCAGAGTCGTCCCTGTGGTACGGCGAATCGGGGCGACTGCCCCGAGCCCCGCGATTTGGGGGGGGGGGCGCGCTTCGACGCCACGGTGTCAGATGTAATACTTCAGATTTAGTTTGAAGGCGTCCAGTGGGGGGGGGGGGGGGGGGGGGAGCGGGGGGGGAGGTCCACACAGTGGACGGCCCTGATTACAGGAGACGCCTGTGCTGTAAGAGTGTAAGGCCAATCTTTGAAACTTTAACTAATCGAGGTGGTAGCGCCATACGTTACGTGTGTGCGCGCGCGTGTGTGTATACGCACACTGCGCGCGTCTGATTATATTGACGACGACAGAGCCAAACAAACACGTCCGCTGCGTGGGAGCTGAGCATCCCGCTGCTTCTGACGAGACGCCAAGCGCCGCGTTGCTGTGCAGGGCGCCTCGTGTGTGATGCCGACATCAACAAACAACACCGGTGGTGATTGATAGTGATCGATGGATGAATACCGCTGCGCGCGCGCGATGACGTCAGCGAGGTAAGTGTGGGTTGTGTGCATGTTAAACTACGTAGCCACAACAACACTAAAGACAACAACGCTGAACACAACAACAACACTAAACACAACAACACTAAACACAATAACACTAAACACTACAACACTAAACAAAACAACACTAAAACAACAATACTAAAGACAACAACACTAAACACAACAACACTAAACACAACAAAACTAAACACAGCAACACTAAAGACAACAACGCTAAACACAACAACACTAAAGACAACAACACTAAAGACAACAACACTAAACACAACAACAACAATAAACACAACAACAACACCAAACACAACAACACTAAACACAACAACACTAAACAAAACAACACTAAAGACAACAACACTAAACACAACAACAACACTAAACACAACAACAACACTAAACACAACAACACTAAACACAACAACACTAAACACAACAACACTAAAGACAACAACACTAAACACAACAACACTAAACACAACAACACTAAACACAACAACACTAAACACAACAACAACAATAAACACAACAACAACACTAAACACAACAACACTAAACACAACAACACTAAACACAACAACAACAATAAACACAACAACAACACTAAACACAACAACACTAAACACAACAACACTAAACACAACAACACTAAAACAACAACACTAAACACAACAACAACACTAAACATAACAACACTAAACACAACAACACTAAAACAACAACACTAAACACAACACTAAACACAACAACACTAAACACAACAACACTAAACACAACAACAACACTAAACACAACAACACTAAAACAACAACACTAAACACAACAACACTAAACACAACAACACTAAACACAACAACACTAACACAACAACAACACTAACACAACAACACTAAACACAACAACACTAAACACAACACACTAAACACAACAACACTAAACACAACAACACTAAACACAACAACACTAAACACAACAACAACACTAGCACAACAACAACACTAAACACAACACTAAACACAACAACACTAAACACAACAACAACACTAAAGACAACAACACTAAACACAACAACACTAAACACAACAACAACACTAAACACAACACAACTAAAACAACAACACTAAACACAACAACACTAAACACAATAACACTAAACACAACAACACTAAACACAACAACACTAAACACAACAACAACAATAAACACAACAACAACACTAAACACAACAACACTAAACACAACAACACTAAACACAACAACACTAAACACAACAACAACACTAAACACAACAACACTAAACACAACAACAACACTAAACACAACAACACTAAACACAACACTAAAACACAACAACACTAAACACAACAACACTAAACACAACAGCACTAACACAACAACACTAAACACAACAACACTAAACACAACACACTAAACACAACAACACTAAACACAACAACACTAAACACAACAACACTAAACACAACAACAACACTAACACAACAACAACACTAAACACAACACTAAACACAACAACACTAAACACAACAACAACACTAAAGACAACAACACTAAACACAACAACACTAAACACAACAACAACACTAAACACAACACAACTAAAACAACAACACTAAACACAACAACAACACTAAACACAATAACACTAAACACAACAACAACAATAAACACAACAACAACACTAAACACAACAACACTAAACACAACAACACTAAACACAACAACACTAAACACAACAACAACACTAAACACAACAACACTAAACACAACAACAACACTAAACACAACAACACTAAACACAACACTAAAACACAACAACACTAAACACAACAACACTAAACACAACAACACTAACACAACAACACTAAACACAACAACACTAAACACAACACACTAAACACAACAACACTAAACACAACAACACTAAACACAACAACACTAAACACAACAACAACACTAACACAACAACACTAAACACAACAACAACACTAAACACAACAACACTAAACACAACACTAAACACAACAACACTAAACACAACAACAACACTAAAGACAACAACACTAAACACAACAACACTAAACACAACAACAACACTAAACACAACACAACTAAAACAACAACACTAAACACAACAACACTAAACACAACAACACTAAACACAACAACACTAAACACAACAACAACAATAAACACAACAACAACACTAAACACAACAACACTAAACACAACAACACTAAACACAACAACACTAAACACAACAACAACACTAAACACAACAACACTAAACACAACAACAACACTAAACACAACAACACTAAACACAACAACACTAAACACAACACTAAACACAACACTAAACACAACAACACTAAACACAACACTAAACACAACAACACTAAACACAACAACACTAAACACAACACTAAACACAACAACAACACTAAACACAACAACACTAAACACAACAACAACACTAAACACAACACAACTAAAACAACACTAAACACAACAACAACAACACTAAACACAACAGCACTAAACACAACAACAACACTAAACACAACAACACTAAACACAACAACACTAAACACAACAACACTAAACACAACAACAACAACAACACTAAACACAACAACAACAACACTAAACACAACAACACTAAACACAACACAACTAAAACAACAACACTAAACACAACAACACTAAACACAACAACGCTAAACACAACAACACTAAACACAACAACACTAAACACAACAACACTAAACACAACACTAAACACAACAACACTAAACACAACAACACTAAACACAACAACACTAAAACAACAACACTAAAACAACAACACTAAACACAACAACACTAAACACAACAACAACACTAAACACAACAACAACAACACTAAACACAACAACACTAACACAACAACAACACTAACACAACAACACTAAACACAACAACACTAAACACAACAACACTAAACACAACAACACTAAACACAACAACACTAAACACAACAACACAACAACAACACTAAACACAACAACACTAAACACAACACTAAACACAACAACACTAAACACAACAACAACACTAAACACAACAACACAACAACAACACTAAACACAACAACACTAACACAACACAACTAAAACAACAACACTAAACACAACAACAACACTAAACACAACAACAACAACACTAAACACAACAACACTAAACACAACAACACTAAACACAACAACACTAAACACAACAACAACACTAAACACAACAACACTAAACACAACAACACTAAACACAACAACACTAAACACAACACAACTAAAACAACAACACTAAACACAACAACAACACTAAACACAATAACACTAAACACAACAACACTAAACACAACAACAACACTAAACACAACAACACTAAACACAACAACATCACTAAACACAACACAACTAAAACAACAACACTAAACACAACAACACTAAAACAACAACACTAAACACAACAACAACAATAACACGTGGATGGGGGCTGGGAGATGATGGTGATGGTGGTGGTGCTTGGGTACCGATGTAGTTACAGTTTGAAGAGAAACAATTTCGGGATGATGATGTTGATGGATGCTGGCGTTGGTGGTGACGTTAATGGTTTTATGTTCGTGTTGGTGATGTTAGAAGTGGTGTGGTAAAATGGTGATAATGGATATGGTGGTGGTTATGATTATGATGAAAGTGGTGGTGATAATCGTGACGAAGACGATGGCGGCGATGATAACTGCAATGGAAGTGGTGGCGGTGATCGGGATGAAGATGTCACGGTGGTGATGATAACGGTGGTGGTGGTGATGGTTGGTGGACGAGGAGCCAGCGATGACATGCAATGTGGCAGAGGGCCCTGTGTCTGTGATTCTGGCCTGGGAGAAGGGTGAGAGGGCTCATTAACCCCGACACTGACCCTCGACACAGCCCGGTTCATCTCACCCTAACCTCTTATCACACAGAGGGGGTGGTCAGGGGTGAGGATACCAAGATAAGCAGGCATGCTTTATTCGCGGCTGCCCTCCCATCACGCCACTTGCTGCAACGGGTCTCTGCTTCGTGGCAGGCTGAGAGAGAGGCTCCTGCGTTTGCCATTCTCTGTGGAGTGTTATTTGTATTGCGCGCGTGTGTGTGTGTTTGTCGGGAGCGGTGGTGCAGCAGTTCGCGTGCTGTGCAACCAACCCGGCGTCCCGAGTTCCATTCGCGCTCACGGCCAACACCGGGTGGACGATTATCTGGGCCTCCCCTGGATCGACGATTATCTGGGTCGACTCAAAACGAGTAACCTGGAGAAGCGGTGCGTAGTAAACATCGCCACGAGGGAGACAAAGGCGGCCGCGCGTGGTGCTGGCCACCCACCCGACTGGTCGTGTCCCGACCTTCATAGGGTGCTCACTGACAGCACTTGCCCCAACAGTTTGGCAAGGCTATACGGGTGATATTTCTATGCTTTGTGTATGTTTATGCGGTGTTTACTTATTTGAGGAGCCAATACGTGCGTGTGTGTGTGTAAACGTAAATAATGAATCACAGGATCATTAAAATTATTTGACAATTATAATCGCAGGACTTCTTCAGGAAGTATGTCTATGTACTACTCCGCGCGTATGTATTTGGTTCTCTGTGTGTGTATGATATTTCATGGGACCTCCTTTGCCAGTACCAAAATATGAGAATAGGTTTTCCCCTTTTGTCTGGCAACAGAACAGGTGTTAAGATGTTAAAACACCAAACTGAAACCTTTCACAAGCAATCATGTCTGCGTTAACCACAATACTTGTGGTCAGAATGCAAACAAAAATCGTACTCTGATAATATATGCATTGTCTTTGAAACTGATTAGGGGGCTATCTCTGGTGTGGACCAATCAGTTTCAAAGACAATGCATATATTATCAGAGTATGTTTTTTGTTTGCATTCTGACCACAAGTACTGTGGTTAACGCAAACATGATTCCTTGTAAAAAGGTTTCAATTTGGTGTTTCAACTTCTCAACACAGCTGTTTTGTTGCCAGAAAAAAAGGGGAAAACCTATTCTCGTGTGTGTGATATTGCTTATACTATTAGAATGAGTAACCATCCAATAGCAATTTTTTTATTTTATTTTAAATATATAAATATTCGTTTCGTCGGCAGTCATTTTAAAATAGTTACGTGCCGCGTTGTGGACCGTGTGTGTTGTGGACCGTGTGTGTTGTGGGCCGTGTGTGTTGTGGACCGTGTGTGTTGTGGACCGTGTGTGTTGTGGGCAGTGTTTGTGTTGTGGACCGTGTGTGTTGTGGACCGTGTGTGTTGTGGACCGTGTGTGTTGTGGACCGTGTGTGTTGTGTGCAGTGTTTGTGTTGTGGACCGTGTGTGTTGTGGACCGTGTGTGTTGTGGGCCGTGTGTGTTGTGGACCGTGTGTGTTGTGGACCGTGTGTGTTGTGGACCGTGTGTGTTGTGGACCGTGTGTGTTGTGGGCCGTGTGTGTTGTGGACCGTGTATGAAGTGTGTGTTGTGTGCTGTGTGTGTTGTGTGCTGTGTGTGTGTTTGCAGTGCGTGTGTGCGGAGTGTGTGTTGTGTACCGTATGTATGGTGTGTACCGTGTGTGCTATGTACTGTGTGCGGTGTGTACCTTGTGTGTTGTGTACCGTGTGTGTTGTGCACCGTGTGTGTATGTGTGTGTGCGCGGTGTGTTGTGTGCGTTGTGCTGTAGCAGATCTCTCCGTAGGACACCGAGGGACGCACACCGACACGCATCCTGCACTTCCATTTGCTTTAATCGGATTCGAATGATGACACAGGGCGTGCTGAGCCGCCGACAGCGATCATCGCGAATGGCAACGACTCCGTCTTATCAGTGAACATGCAACGTTGGGCCAACGTGGGACCAAATTGGGTCAACGTTGGGCCAACGTTGGACCCAACGTTGGACCAACTTGGGTCAACGTTGGGTCAACGTTGGGTCCAACGTTGGGCCAACGTTGGACCCAACGTTCAACGTTTCACTGGCTTAGTGCAACCGGACCGACTAAACCGTTCTTGTGTAAAACCAGGATAGAAATCGATTTTTTTGGGGTTTCTGAAAAAAGCATATCCCCACCTGAAAGAGGTAGTTCAGTATCCTTCTTTAAACTGCTTCGGTCAAAACTCAATGCGCGAAACCCCGACTCGTAGAATCCGTCTCTCGCGCATCCAGCGGCCTCGTCGGCACCTTGCGAGACGGACGTCACTGCCGCTTAAAGGCCGCGTGTACGATCGATACTCGTCGAGGCCCGGCCGATGTGCCGTGGTTAGTCAAAGGATACTGTTTGCTTAAGGCCTCCAAGAATGCTTAACTTATACGTTTAGAAAAAAAAAGAAATATACATAACGGTATATGGTACAAACGCGTAACTACACCGCGTAGACATTGGATATACACACACACCGCAGTCCGTGTTTACCTGTCGTGGTGCTGCTATACATGGCCGGAGGCAAAAACCCACACTCTCCACTCCACGCCACTCCGGGATGCAGCAATCCGTCCCTCCCTGTCGTGCAGCCGTGGTCACTCCTAAACAACGGGAACCCCCGGGGGGCCTCCCTCCTCGCTGTGCATCTGCGGCGGTCACTTCGGCCGCGCCAGCCGTCGTCACTTGCCGGGCCACGCACGAGTGGTCACTTTCAACTTTGCGGGCCACGGTCTCATCCCAATGAGTGCAGCCCTTCCGCAGTCACTCCGCGTCAGCGCAACAACAATTGGTCACTCGCGGCTCCGCGGCCATCATCGTCACTCCTCCCCGTGGAGTCGGGCGCGGCTCCCTGTGGCCACGTCGTGCGGCTCCGCGACGAGGGGCGGCCCGGCCGGGCTCTCGTCCCGCGCTTTCCAGGCGTCTTCACGGCCCGACAGGTCCACGGCACCCCCCGTTTCCCGCGGCGCGCCCTCGTCCTCCTCGTCCGCATCGTCCACCTCGTCCTCCTCTTCCTCCTCGTCCACGGGCCCCTCCGAGTCGCTACCGCCGTCGGCCGCGTCGCTCTTGGACGCTGCGTCGCTGTCGCCGGCAGAGGCAGAGAGGTCCGGGAGGCGCTCCTTGCCCTGCGCGCTCGACTGCTGCTGCTGCTGCTGCTGCTGCTCCTTCTCCTTCTGCGCCTCCTTTGAGTGCCGCCACTTCATCCTCCGATTTTGGAACCACACCTTTACCTGCACGCGTCAGAGGACGCGCACCACCGCACACGGGGCAACGCGCTCGGCAACAAGCATCGGCAACATCGACAGACGACAGCGCATTCCCACGGTCGCATGCCAACAGCGTCTCGGTGTGTAACGCTGCGCACGTCACCGAAAATACTGCTGCTGCTGATATTGGTGTGCACGCTGTTGCCGATGTGGTTGTTGATGTTGTTGCCGGTGTGGTTGTTGATGTTGTTGCTGGTGTGGTTGTTGTTGGATCGGTTATTGATGCAGTTGATGGGGTGGTTGTTTATTTTGTTTGATGGGTGCAGTTGTTGGTGGTGTAGTTATTGATGCCGTTGATGGTGTGCTTGTTGATGGGGTGGTTATTGATGCTGTTGATGGGGTGGTTATTGATATTATTGATGGCGTGGTTGTTGTTGGGGTAGTTGTTGATGCCGTTGACGGTGTGCTTGTTGTTGGATCGGCTATTGATGCCGTTGATGGGGTAGTTGTTTATTTTGTTTGATGGTGCAGTTGTTGTTGGTGCAGTTATTGATGCCGTTGATGGTGTGCTTGTTGATGGGGTGGTTATTGATGCTGTTGATGGGGTGGTTATTGATATTATTGATGGCGTGGTTGTTGTTGGGGTAGTTGTTGATGCCGTTGACGGTGTGCTTGTTGTTGGATCGGCTATTGATGCCGTTGATGGGGTGGTTGTCGATGTTGTTGATGATGTGGTTGCCGCACCTGCGCGTCCGTGAGGCCCAGCATGGCTGCGAGCTGCTTGCGGTCCGGCTTGGTCACGTACTTCTGGATCTCGAAGCGCTTCTCGAGCCCCTTGCGCTGCAGGTTCGAGAAGACGGCCCGCGACCACGAGCGCTTCCGCTTGAAGTTGGGCGGCATCGTCTCCTTGGTCAGCACCGCGTACGGACCTGCTGGGAGGCACGGGGCCACGCACGGGGGCACGGGCACGGAGTGTAGGCACGAGGGGTACGAATGGTACGAGAGCACACGGAGGGCACGTTTGGCCACACATGGACACACGTGGGTACACAGGTCCATGGGTACACGCACACGGGAGAGAGAGGGAAATGGCACAACGTTGGCACACAAAGATGCAGGGGTGGACACAGTCATAGATGCGCTCGTGAGCACACGCGGGGGGCATCATGGAATGGGTACCAGCGGGTACAAGTGGGTGCTAAATGATCCCGTAGCTCGGTAGGCAGACAAGCTGCATCGTCACGACCCGCGCTTTAAATGTTCGACCAGGCTATACGTGGATACGGCAAGAGTAGACATTAACTCCTGACACTCGCAATTATAACACTGATTAAGAAAAAGGGAAAAAAAAGAAAACACCTATCCTAGTCCATCCTCCAACAGATAAATTCCTCCTGTGATGGATATTATTAAAGTGGAATGGTGGCGCAGTGTTTACTGCGCTGTGCTACGAACCCTACTGACTGCCTGAGTTCCATTCCCGACAACGGCTAGCGTCTGTGGCGATGCGATACCTGAACCGATGCTGCTGGCGCTGACTCCCCCATCACTTAAATCGTCAAGCCACACAGAGCAGAGCGGTGCAGTATGTAACACAAACAATGACCCACGCGCCGTGGGTTCTGGCGAGGGCCTCTGTCCAGCAGTGGATTGACAAAGGGTTGATTTAAAAAAAAAATTGATAGAAACTAAACTGCAGTTGTGTTCTTGACAACTTTTCCCCATGTTAAATTCGCCGTCTGCATCATCACGAGCATTACTTTATAAACTACGTATAACACCACAACAGTAACATTGGCAACACAATCGTAACAATGAGTAAAGTCGCACTCTCAACAGACCTCTTGCATCTTGGTTTAAAGCTTTCGTGACTGCAGGTTTTTCGGTAAAGTTACGTAGTTAGGTACAAATAAAAAATATATATAAAATATTATTTTGTATTTTTATTCATGTGTTACCCATCTACGTGACTTTACCGAAAGACCCAAAGAATACGACCTCATACATGCTACCCTATTCCTGCGTAATGCAATGTTCACGAGCTAAAACCCATCACATTCATACTGCTCTGCACCAAATGGGATTGTTTTTCGCGAATAAATGATATTTATTACGCAACACTGCTTCGTCCACGAATACAAATACGCTTAACATCACAGACATGGAGCATGGTGGGCTGGTGGAGGTTCAACATTGCTTCAGATATCGCTCGTGGTGCACGCTTTGTCCATGACCTGGAATTAAACTCAGTTGGCCCCGGGTCCATTGCGTGGTTACGTGAACCACCCACTACGGCCACTGCTGCCAACCCCCTTCACCTCCGTCCAGAGTCGTATTTATTTACGCGATGGTGAAACACGACTAGTTGACTTCGTTAAATTAAACAAATTATTTGGTGATGCTACTGCTGCTTCGTCGGCAGTGGTGCTCAAATACAAGCAGCAGCAGCAGCAACAAAAATAATGCAACGCATTGCTCAATAACGGCATGGCCTTATAAGGAAAACTATTTAATAGGAGACGTTTCGGGCAATGGCCCTTCACAGCACACAGAGAAGCCAGAGAGGGAGAGTCTCTACCGCTGTTTTTATTTTTGTGAAATAAAAAAACATCACATTTGAAGTGCACGTCGTTTATATATATATGAGAAACTAAAAACGCGATTGAACAGATGGCCGAAACGACGTTTGTATTATCGCGATGAAGCAAAGCACGCGAGCGACGTGGAGAGAGGGAGATGAATGTGCACCGCGCATTGGAGCAGAGGGCTCAACACGCACCACAGAATAATGCCTTGGGGTGCCCCTGGTACATTGTACATGTATACACGTGTGTGTGTGGGTGTGTATATATACACACAAAGACAAAGACCACCCCCCGTATAGCCTTTACAGACTGTTGGGGGCAAGTGATGTTAGCGAGCACCTATGAAGGCCGGCACGGCACACGAGGGGGTGGGTGGCCAGTACCACGCCCGGCCGCCTTTGTCTCCCTAGTGCCGATGTTTACTAAATACCGCACTAACTACTCATTGGAGGCCCATGACCGGTTCAGATAATCGTCACTGGCGTCCGCATGGAACGGGAATCGAACTCGGGACGCCGGGTTCATAGCGCACCACTACACTACCGCTCCCCGTGTGTATATATATACACACACAAACACTTATACAAACACACAGGTACACGTGTATGTGTGCGTGTGTGTGTATACACACGGCCAACACTAGTGACGATTGTCTGAATCGGTTCTGGGCCTCCCCTAGGTCAAACTCAGCCTCAAATGAGAACCTGGTGCGATGTGTACACATCGCCAGCACTGGGGAGACAAAGGTGGCCGGGCGTGGTGCTGGTCACCCCCCCCCCCCTCCCTCGCTAAAAGCACTTGACCCCAACAGTCTGTGAAGGCTGCACGGGGAACATTTATCTCTGTGTACACACGCGTGCGCGGCTTTCCCGTTTGCGACTAAAATAAACAGCGGCGGATACTTCCAGCCGGTCGTGGACCTTCCCCTAGGTCGACTCAGCCATAAACGAGTACCAGCACCGGGGAGAAAAAAGGGGCGAAGTGGCGTAGTTTTCCGGCCACCCCGATAGTATGTCAATGACTACTACAGTAGATGTATGGGATATTTTTTTATTTTTTTGTACACATACGATACGTAGACAAAGATCCCCCGTATAGCCTGTAACAGACTGTAGGGGCAAGTGCTGTTAGCGAGCACCTATGAAGGCCGGAACGGTACACGAGGGGGTGGGTGGCCAGCACCACGCCCGACCGCCTTTGTCTCCCTAGTGGCAATGTTTACACACCGCACCAGGTACTCAATTGAGGCTGAGTCGACCTAGGGGAGGCCCGGGACCGGTTCAGATAATCGTCACTGGTGTTGGCCGTGAGCGTGAATCGCACCCGGGTCGCCAGGTTCATAGCGCAGCGCGATAACCGCTACACTATCGCTCCCCACAACTGCGTAGACACACACATACACACAGACACCTGTGTGTAAGTGCGCACGTGTTTTGGGTTCGCTGTGCGCACGTGTTTGCGAGCACGTGCCCAACGGAGGCGCTGGTAGAGGGGGGTTGGGGTGCAGCTCGACACCAGAGGCACTTCAGGAAATTGGGATTTGAAAACTGGCGCAGAGATTACATTACTTCCTATTTCCTCTGATTAGCATTAACATCGCCCGTGCGGCGCCGCGGGCGATCAGCTCGCTCGCTCGCCCCAAGCCGTCACGGCTCGAACATCCACGAGCAGCGTGCGGTGTTAGTGCGACATCACCAACACGTGCGGTGTTAGTGCGACATCACCAACACGTGCGGTGTTAGTGCGACTTCACCAACACGTGCGGTGTTAGTGCGACATCACCAACACGTGCGGTGTTAGTGCGGCATCACCAACACGTGCGGTGTTAGTGCGACATCACCGACACGTGTGTATACGTGATGTTAGTAACGTGCGGTGTTAGTGCGATATCACCGACACGTGTATACGTGATGTTATTAACACGTTAGTAACGTGCGGTGTTAGTGCGACATCACCAACACGTGTATACGTGATGTTAGTAGCACGTTAGTGACGTGCGGTGTTAGTGCGACATCACCAACACGTGTATATGTGATGTTAGTAACGTGCGGTGTTAGTGCGACATCACCAACACGTGTATACGTGATGTTAGTAACACGTTAGTAACGTGCGGTGTTAGTGCGACATCACCAACACGTGTATACGTGATGTTATTAACACGTTAGTAACGTGCGGTGTTAGTGCGACATCACCAACACGTGTATACGTGATGTTAGTAACGTGCGGTGTTAGTGCGACATCACCAACACGTGTATACGTGATGTTAGTAACGTGCGGTGTTAGTGCGACACCACTAACACGTGTATACGTGACGTTAGTAACGTGTGGTGTTAGTGCGACATCACCGACATGTGTATATGTGATGTTATTAACACGTTAGTAACGTGCGATGTTAGTGCGACATCACCAACACGTGTATACGTGACGTTAGTAACGTGCGGTGTTAGTGCGACACCACCAACACGTGTATACGTGATGATAGTAACGTGCGGTGTTAGTGCGACATCACCAATACGTGTATACGTGATGCTAGTAACGTGCGGTGTTAGTGCGACATCACCGACACGTGTATACGTGATGTTATTAACACGTTAGTAACGTGCGGTGTTAGTGCGACACCACCAACACGTGTATACGTGATGATAGTAACGTGCGATGTTAGTGCGACACCACCAACACGTGTATACGTGACGTTAGTAACGTGCGGTGTTAGTGCGACATCACCGACACGTGTATACGTGATGTTAGTAGCACGTTAGTGACGTGCGGTGTTAGTGCGACATCACCGACACGTGTACACGTGATGTTAGCAACGTGCGGTGTTAGCGCGACATCACCAACACGTGTACACGTGATGTTAGTAGCGTGCAGTGTGAGCGGGATACAACTCAGAACATGAGACGCGACGTCACGGACACGCGTTTCCTTGCTCGAAGCGCTGATCGTTATTTAGCGGCCGCCGCCTCAGCCCGAGTACCACCTCGACTGATTGCGTTAACCGCACGAATTGTGTCGAGTGCGCTGTGTCAACTGCGCCAGTTACACCACCCACACTCACGTAGACAGTTGTGCCGTGTTAATGCCGGCCTCCTAACCGTGTTAACTGTGCTAATGGTCGCCGTTTAATAGCTGTGTAATTGTGCCAGCTGCCCGCTATTAAATCATCTTAACAGTGCAAACCGCATTAACCGTGCTGCGTTAAGTGCGTTTTGACGCTGCGTGGAGCGCACTCGCGCTACGCTGTGTTCACCGCGTCGACCTTTTGTTCGCCGACGCTGAACAAGGGGCGAGCGATCGAGCGATCGAGCGAGCGAGCGATCGAGCGAGCGAGCGAGCGGCGTTGCGTTGCGTGGCACTCGACGGCTTGCCGAGCCGCTGCCGAAGGTCGTCGCCCCCGCCAGCCGCGCCTCACCTGGGAAGGCGTCTCGGAAGTGCGGCATCGCGTGGCGGCCGTGCTGCAGGTGCGGCCCCGCCGCCGCGTGGGCGTGCATCTCGCCGGGGACCCCGTGCATCCCCGGAGGGAAGGCTCCCGCGAACGGGTGCTGCTGCTGCTGCTGTTGCTGCTGCTGATGATGATGATGCTGGTGGCCCGGGCCACCGTGTCCGACCAGCAGCTGCCCCGGGTAGCGGGGTGAAAGAGCGCCGGGCAGATCTGTTGGGGCAGGGGGGAGGGCGCGTTAGATGATATCAGCCGCATGGCGCGGGTCTTGGATTTGCTGCGTCTTGCCCAATGCCCTTCCAGTCCCCGCTGTCCGCGCGAGACGGACGTGGAGGTCTTATCTCACGATGGGGGTCGTTGTACATTCGTGTTGACAGGCCGTGGGATTGAACTAATGGTAAACATCCCTAAAGTAAAACTAAACTATTTTTTTATTTAACCAAGTAAGGCCCAGTGAGCGAAATGGCTTTTTTTTCAGATGCGACCTGGCCACAAGTGATAGCTCAACTAAGTGGTTTAACATGTGGAAATTTATAGCGGCCAAATACGCTTAACGCATGTTTCTAAATGTGGAGGGAAAAACCGAAGGACCCTGACAAAAATCCACGCGACCACGGTGAGAGAGAACACGCAAACTCCAAACATGCAGGCGTCAGGATATCGAACCCACAACCTCATGTATAGCAGGCCGGGCAAGTTAAGACCTCGCCACCGCGCCACTAATGCAGTTACAAATCCCATTTGTATGACCCTTCTGAAAACGAGTCCTTAGACTCAGTGGGGCTTATAGCCTCCGAGATAAAGGGTAACACAGTCCGTGGCCCTGCGTATGAACTCAACGCTTTGTCTCTCTCTCTTCCTCTGCCTCTCTCAGGACATGTGTACACATCGCCTTCATCCACGTGTCCCGTTCGTAATGCGGCGTGAGATGTTGGTGCACGTAGATGAATACACGGATCCGCATTGCATCGTGTTCGAACGCACATTGAAATCCACACGATGTGTGATGGACGCCATCCGAATATGCGTGCGTTCATGTTTATATTTTTTTAAAGTAGAATTTATCGGCCTTATGCGATTCCCATTCTGCGTCCCACATAAACAATACAGAAAAACCCCGATAATTTCATGTCGAAGACAGATAAACAGCAAAAACTGAACTTCTCAGCTTGGGAGCGTGAATTACGGACGGCTTAAAAACTACGTGTTTGTGTTAATAAAACAAAGTATTCATTACTACCGCTATATTTCCAGTAGTGCGTGAGCACAAGGAGCAAAAACAGCTCACAACATTCGACAACAACACTGTCGCCTTAACATATATATAACACGCGACGTTTTAAGCGATGACCCTTCTTCATTGCACATACAGAGAGGCCAGATATAATTAATAAGGGTTGGAGGCTGAGCTTAACAGCACGGGGCCCGATGAGAATTTAATTTTAAAAAATGTTTTCTGGTGGTCCGGCATTTGAATAGTTGCACAAATAGTAGCGATTGAGTAACAGACGAACCCCGATCAATTAAAACTACCTTTGAAATTGTTACCACGTTAAACTGAATTTATATTCAAAGTTAAATGTACGTTAAAAGTGTTGACGCTAGGACACGCGAAAAACGAAACTCTAATCACACGCATGCATTTGTGATGATGAAGGAACTGATTCTGTAAATTAGGACTACATTTTATACTTTCGCCTTGACTTTAGACCGGACTAGAACGACCCGTTTTAATGTACGAGCAAACAACAGAGTGCAAATGTTTAAATAAGTAGGCGTCGTATTAAGGAAACACTTACATCGATATAGCCTCTCAGTGCAATTGTTAGGCGCGTGATAGACATAGCCATCCTGCAGTATAGCCCCGCTATCGCCCCCGAGTCGGCGGGGTCATGGACCACCGCGACGACACTCCAAGTGACGGCGCTGACGGGGCCCTCTTGCAGCCCGCGTCGCTAACGCTGTCTCCGGCTGCTCGATCTCTCGATGACTCGCCACGCACGAATGCCCAACCCGACCCCCGGTTCGTGCCGCGGGCAGGCGACGTACCGGCGAAGAAGAAGCCATCGCTGGCCTTGGCGGTGAAGTCGCTCGCTAGAATCCGCTCGATGCCAAACTTGAGCTCCCTGCTGGTTACCGGCGAGCAGTGCTGCTGGGCGTGCAGGGTGGCGAGCAGGAGACGCGGCGAGGGCGACGCGGCAGCGGGGCCCGCGCCCGCTGCGGGGCTGGGACCCCTTTCGGCGCAGTCCCCTCCGGGCGAGCGCGGGGTCGGCCGGAGTGGCTGCCCCGCCGGTGGCGGGGGCCGGCTGGCCGTTGGGCCCTGCTTGTGCCCCGCAGGAGGCCCCTGCAGGGTCGCGCTGTCCACGGCGCTCAGGTGCAGAATATCGGCCACGCAAAACGAGCCCTTCTTGGAGGGGTCGGCGAGACCAGGTGCGCAATAGGCGGCCGCGGCAGCGGGCCACAGCGCAAGGCCGTTCAGGTAGTAGGGTGCGAATCCTGCGGAATACATCCCGACCCACGGGCCTCGCCCACGCCGCGCTCCGGACAGCGGAGGCCGTGGGAGACGGAGCCGCGGAGCCCGTGGCTGGGGCGGGGAGGGGAGGAAACGTGCGCAGGAGGAGCCGCCGTTGCCTTTTGAGCCTCGGACTCCGCCCCGCGGCGCGGCCAATGGGAGCCGCAAGCCCCCGGGGCTCTGCGAGACGCAGAGTCGCGTCGAGGCTCCGCGTGGAGGAGGCTCAGTCAACGGTAAAGAGTGGGGGACGTGAAGAGGAACTCGCAAACTCACGAGGAGGGCGTGCGCGCACGGCGCTCGCGTCGACACGGAGACAGAGAGAGAGGGAGAGAGAGGGAGAGAGATCCTCACACATACGAAGACTCACATATACGACGTACACAGCCACATACACAGATTAGATGCTGGCGCACACACGTGTACACGCGCGCATGCACGTATACACATACATCCACGGACAATGTTCACACACAACAAATAGCCGGGACAGTCTGCTGCGTTAAGTGTTTTTTATCGAACGCATTTGAAGACCGACACGGCACACAACGGGATGGGTGACCAGCACCACGCCCGTCCGCCTTTGTCTCCCCAGTTCTGAGGTTTATGCACCACACCAGGTACTCATTTGAGGCTGAGTCGAAGGGAGGCCCTGGACTAGTTCACAGTGTGCTAACCATTACACATTAACCACTATGCACAGATTGCCTTTTGAGTCATTGACATACACGTGCATATTTAGCCACATTTATAAACAGATCCATATAAACCCACGAACGCAACGTATTTACACGCACATAATAACAAAGACAAAGATCCCCCGTATAGCCTTAACAGACTGTTGGGGCAAGTGCTGTTAGCGAACACCTATGAGGGCCGAAACGGAACACGAGGGGGTGGGTGGCCAGCACCACGCCCGGTCGCCTTTGTCTCCCCAGTGGCGATTTTTACTGCACACCGTACCAGGTTACTCATTTGAGGCTGAGTCGACCTAGGCGAGGCTCAGGGCCGGCTCAGATAATCGTCACTGACGTTGGCCGTGAACGGGAATCGAACCCGGGAAAATTCAGGTTGGAAGCGCAGCGCGCTAACCGGTACACCACCGCTCCCCCATTTACACACACACACAACAAGACAAAGATCCCCCGTATAGCCTTAACAGACCGTTGGAGCAAGCGCTGTTAGCTAGCACCAAATGCACGCACACATGAACACACACGCGCACGCGCACACACACACGCGCGCTTGGGTTACCAAGTCACTCGTCCTCCGTACGCGCGTCCTGTTTGCGTCCAATCAAGCTTGGGGATGCGTACGGCGGATATTTTGGCAGGAATCGGCCCAAAATAGCGCGAGGACGCGTGCGAATCGACACTAAAATAAACGCCGAGCCGAGGCGTTTGGCGGCCACAGTCAAGGTTCTATCGACTCTTTGCCTCCGGCACGATCCGTGCGGCAGACTTGAGCCAACACAGGGCAGTCGTCGGCCTAACGAGGTGCGGGGCACAGCAGGGGGGAGGGGGGGGGCATGGGGGTCTGGTGGTGGAGTCCGACTCTTCGTTGCCACAAGACGGAATTCGACTCGTTTGTTGAAACCAGGTGAAATGTCACGGTTCTTGCAAGGAGCGCCACGCCAAGAGGCAATAATTATGCAACACGATTTTTGCTCCTGGGTAGTAAGTGTTATTTTCAAAAGTACAGAAAATGGCTATCATCCACCACAAACTTTGCTTTTGTGACCAGGACTTTATGTGAAGGAATGACACAAATGCTCACCACGTTTTCTCATTGAAAATAGGAACATTTCAAAATACCACTGTCCTGGTCACAAAAGCAAAGTTTGTGGGGAATGATAGCCATTTTCTGTACTTTTGAGGCATAATCAATTAGAAAATAACACTTACTACCCAGGAACACATTTTTTTTAGTTTTGTTACACAGTTATAATCACCGATCAATGCCACGGACCGTTTCCCTCTTCGCCCACGAGCCAAGACCAGGAATTGAACTGGGCGCTTACACCCAAGAAGGCGACATTGAACTTGATCGTGCCGTGATTTTTGTTAACAACTATTTTCAGATGTTTGGCTTAACAAAAAAAAACTTAAAATTAGATCGGTGACTTATGACAAAGGAGAATCACGAGCAACGGAGCAGAGGTCAGAGCAGACTCACGCTGTGAACCCGACGAATCGAGTTTGATTCTCAGCCACGGCTAACGCCAGTGGTCTGTGATTTCTGGATCGCTCCTGGTACCCCCCTCCCCTCCCCACCCGCCTTTCACCAACCCGCACTTGTCACCGTGGTGAAGTATGGTCAAAGGAGCGACAGTGCGTGGGGAGGCCTTCATCCAGCAGCCCATTGACAAAGGGGCTGTACATTGTTTTAACGATATACGGCATTAGAATAGCCGATTGAGATCGCGAGTCTCTGTATTCATACGAGGCATGGGTTTAAACATACGTACAGCAAAATCAGCAAACAAATAATAAGCGCGTAAACACAAGCACACATGAGTGATTAGCTTGTAACTGGTCACAGAAATAGCTATGTTCTGTGACCAGTTACAAGCTAATCACTCAGCTATTTCAATGCTAAATTCTATGCTAATTCCTTTGTCAAGGGGTACCTCTGCGGATGTGTATACTTTAACTTAGCTATTTCAATGAGCCATTTCAATGCTAAATTATATGCTAATTCCTTTGTCAAGGCGCTTTGTTTTCTTCTCACACAGCTTAAAGGTCGTGATCTAAGCGTGGCTTCTCTCACTCCAGCGCTGTCCTCCAGACAGTCTCGTCCCTTCACCTGATGAAGGCCGATTGTGTTGTGGCCGAAACGTCGTGATTTTTTGTTATTTTATTTTCACCTACGTGACTTTACCCAATAGAACCAAAGAGTATGGATCCTAGCAGTCACGAAAGCTTTAAATCTAGAATACACATACCGCCGTTTGTATAATTAACAACAAAGGTAAACATTAACTTATCAGTAGTATTTATTTGGATTAAACTGGTCAACAATTTTAAGACGTCGTCTGCTTCAGAGATGAAATGTGCTGTTTATTATGACAATTAAAACAACTGATTGGCTACTGTCTCCACGATATTTAAGTTTTTACGTTTTACGTCTATATATATTTTGTAGATAGTAGAGTTTTACTCATAAATTGTAAATCTAGGTCTTTTCATGTGTTTATTGTTGCTTTACATGATAACATGTCACGTGTCCTGTTCATGTAACACTTTAAAATCAGCAAAAGGGTTGTATACGTAAAATGTATAATGAAACAAAAGGCTAAAAACTATTATATGTAAGTACATCGTTCAGTCCTCATTCAGTGTCTACTCAGCGCTTCTTGGCTTGTCTCTTGTATTCATTAAATGGAGCGTCTCTTGTCACTGTCCAGCATGAGTCTGCAAGCATTGATGGGCTCCATTTGCCCTGGTAGCGTTTCTCCATTGTTGTAATGAGAGAGTACACCGACGGACGTCGACCGGCTGGGTAGGCTCCGCCGCATCAGTCATAAGCCAATCAGGATGAGTGGGTTCACCGGGGCCAAAGTTCATGGGCGGAGCTCAAGGGTGCTCGTGGGAACTATCGCGAAGGTTCTAGAGGGGGCGTGGCTAGAGGCGGGGCCTGGCTCCGCGTGAGAGGGCTATAAGGGGAAGCAGGAAGAGGCTCGTGGTCAGTGTGGGAAGCCTGGAAGCGGGGACTGCGCCTCGTCCTCTCGGCACGCCAGCGGCCACGTGGTGGCTCGAGGGTCGACTCCTTGCCCGCCGCCAGCCAGCGGTGCACAGGAACGGGGAGAGCGAGAGAGCCGTGCGCGGGCGGGAGTCAACACGCGCCCGCGCATAAGGAGCGCGGAGCTGTACAGCCAACATAGAAATAAATGAATAAAGACGCCAGTTCAACGTTCGTCGTCGAAGTGTTTTATTACACACTGTTGCAATGTTCCTGGTGAAATCGTTTGCCATGCTCGCCGCTCACTGCTCCGCAGTTCGGTGGGAAAAAAATCTAGATGAGAGTGCAAAAAAAGTATCTTTAGTGACATGCTGCAACCAAGGCTTTTTGTATGCATTGCGGAGGTTTTCCAGCAACTCCCTCTAGTTGTCTGCCTTGTTGTTTCCGAGAAAATTTGTTGCCACTAACTGGAAAGCGTTCCATGCCGTCTTTTCCTTGCCACGCAGTGCACTGTCAAATGCATCATCTCGAAGAAGTTCACGAATCTGAGGACCAACAAAGACACCTTCGTTTATCTTAGCTTCCCTTAAACTTGGAAATTTTCCACGGAGGTACTTGAAAGCTGCTTGTGTTTTGTCCATGGCTTTGACAAGTTCTTCATCAGACCCAGCTTGATGTGTGCGGGTGGTAACACAATCTTCCTTGATTCAACAAGTGGTGGATGCCGAACACGTTACCTCCCAGGCTCCAATGACTGTCAGAGTGGCCAATATATCTTGATGTAGTCGGAATCTCTCGCACGATTATCCCATTCGCAGAGAAAACAATAGTACTTTGTGTATCCAGTCTGCAGACCAAGCAAGAGAGCAACAACCTTCAAATCGCCACAAAGCTGCCACTGATGTTGGTCATAGTTTATGCACCTCAAAAGTTGTTTCATGTCATAGGTTTCCTTCATCTAGACTGGAATTGATGGCAAAACATTGGCATCATGCAGGAAAAAGCTTTAAAACTCATCTTCGATGAATCAATGAACACTCCACTCATCTGGATCATGAACGATATTGAGGGCTGCCATCACACCATCGATGTTGCAGGCTACAAGATCACCTTCCATGAAGAAGAATGGGACAAGATCCTTTTGACCGTCACGGAACATGGAAACCCTAACATCACCTGCCAGGAGATTCCATTGCTGCAGTCTGGAGCCCAACAGCTCTGCCTTATTCTTGGGTAGTTCCAAATCCCTGACAAGGTTTTTCAGTTCACCTTGTGTTATGAGGTGTGGTTCAGAGGAGGAGGATGGGAGAAAATATGGGTCATGTGACCTTGATGGTTCAACCAGAAGTTTCATCCTCTTCCTCGTCTGACTCAAGTGAGAATGATTCTGGTGCATCAGGAACTGGCAGTCCTTCTCCGTGGGGTACTGAACGTATAGCTGATGGAATGTTTGGATAATGCACAGTCCACTTTTTCTTCATTAACACACCTCTCCAAATCATTGGCACTTGCAAAAGGCATCGATTTCCTTTTCCTATTCAACCACTGGTGAAAATTTGTTGCACAAGTGTTGCAGCATGTGTATGGGGCCCATATCTTGTCCTGATCTCCAAATTTGCAGGCAAAATAAAGGTGATAGGATGTATTCCCTTGTAGTTGTACCCATAGTGGTTATACATCACTTTTGTGATGCAAAAGTCACTTCACCACAAACATAGCAGAAGTTATTTGCTTTATTCACACAAGTACGAGGCATTTATGCTCACTTTGGCTAAACAGAAATGTGTCCCTTTGCAAAATCAATCACTGACAAATAAGAGAGCACGACACTGTATGATTTCTAGAGCTGATATAGGGAAATTTATTCAGCAGAGGGATGTAAGCCTAGTTATGATTGCATCATCCATGACTTCTAGGAATAACATGATGTAATTCATATCATGTATTATGCAATACCAGGTTCAGATTGCTTCATTCATCGTTTTGCTCAAAAAGAAAGTACTGTTCAAACCCAGTCATAGATTTATTCATACATCCAGTCAAATATGTATTTGAGTAATTTCTGGTTTCAATTGAGATCCCTTCCCTTTATAATTCCCTTATCCTCCGCCATTCCCACGTCAAGGGTCGTATATACTAACCCAGTAGCATATCTCGAAAACTAGAGCCAATCAACTATTTTAAGCATCATTTTCATTCTCAGTGACCCAGAATTAGTCAAGTTGGATTACATTGATTTCGGAAGCATTTTGGCTGTAGACCAGTATTATTAAACTATTTATTGTTATCAATGTTAACGTCCATGTACCGTGTAGCCTATATATTTCAAAGAACCCCGGTGGAGGATATTAATTGTCAAATATGATTACACACTGCGGACCACGTGAACCACTCGGTACAGCGAACGTTTTGCTGCCTTGAGTGGATCCTTCTTTGCTCGTACGTGTGGACTGGATACACCTACACGGGACACATCTACACGGGATACACCTACATGAGGTACATGGATGTGGGATACACCTATATGGGGTACATCTACATGGGATACACCTACATGGGATGCATCTACACGGGGTGCATCTACATGGGGAATATCTACACGGGATACATCTACACGGGATACATCTACAGGGAATACACCTACAAGGGATACATCTACATGGGATACACCTACATGGGGCAAATCTATACGGGATACATCTACACGGGGTACACCTACACGGGATACATCGACACGGGATACATCTACATAGGATACACCTACACGGGGTACACCTAAACGGGATACACCTACACGGGGTACACCTACACGGGATACATCGACACGGGATACACCTACACAGGATACATCTACACGAAATACATCTGTAAGGACAGTACGGGGGGATGTAGGGACAGTCCGGCTCCCCGTGGCCATGGTTGTTAATTAACGTGACAGAAACAGACAGGGTCACGTTAGGGTAATGTGGGACCTAAGTGGTCGCTAATAATGATTGATGCAACGGGCACTGACAGGGTCCCGAGGAGAAGCACGGGACCTAAAGGGTCGTAAATTGTAGTTAAGACAGAGAAAGACAGGGCCAGGTGTGGGGAGAGAGAGTTCGGGGAACAGGGGCGTGGTCGTGTCGTGTTAGGGATAGAATCCGGCGTGGAGCAGGGCTCTGGGCTGCTGTTGTGGGGGAACCAAGGAGCTGTCGTCGCCGTCGTCATCTTGGAGCGGGTCGTCTTCATCGTCCTGGAACGGACACCTCGTAGTCTTGGAAGGCTAGGGTTATATTGTCTCCGTGACTGCTACGTGTACGCTCCTGTTTAGCTAGCCAACTACACAGGGAGCATGGCGTAGAGTAACATACGTTGATTCTAGATTTAAAGCTTTCGTGACTGCAAGGATCCATACTCTTTGGTTCTATTCGGTAAAGTCACTTAGCCTGATCCCTTCACCTGATGAAGGCCGCTTGTATTGTGGCCGAAACGTCGTGCTTTTTGTTGTTTTATTTTTTAACATATGTTGCCCAAGTGTAAAGTCGGTGGACTTTATTCATAATAAATATACATATAACTGAACAAGAAGGTGTCTCTGAAAGCTACATTACACATCTACTTGGGGCACATCTACACGGGGTACATCTACACGGGATACACCCACACACGATACATCTACAAGGGATACATTTACACGGGATATACCTACACGGGGTACATCTGTAAAGACAGTATGGAGCGATAGTGGGACAGTATGGTTCCCCGGGATCATGGTTACTAATGAACGTGCTAATGATGATTGACGAGACAAACGTTGACAGGGTCACGTGAGGGGGAGCACGGGATCCAATGGCGGGAAGTGTAATAAGGGCGGAGATTGACAGGAGGTGCGGCGAGGAGAATTCGAGAATAGAGGCGTGGCCGGACCGGGCGAAGCATAAGAGCCAGCGCGAACTGAACCTGGGGGGCTGTTGGTGTGGGGAATTGCCGTCATTGTCGTCGCCTTGGAACAGGTCGTCTCCATCGTCTTCGAGATGCCTTGAGACTAGAAGCTACGTTGTCTCATAATAAAGTTGTCTTTATTATGAGTGTATATAGTTACTCGTGGTTACTCGTTGAGTTGTCAGCTGACTTTATTCCGAAATATATGGAAATACAACACGGTGTCTCCGAGAGCTACGTTATAGTGGTGTCAAAGGTGGCTATTGTAAAATGCCGAAGAAAGGAAATAGTAAGAGCCCACCTATAGCATCTTCAGAGACGGGAGATGGCCAAGGAGTTCCCCCAGCAGCATCAGGAGCCGGGAGCCCGGTGACGAAGCCCGAGGGTGCAGAGAATGCAGCACCGGCGTCGGACGAGTGGCAAGCCCTGATGGCGGAGGCAGATCGGCTCCGGTTGACCGTCGCTGACTTGAAGTCGAAGAGGAGAGTGGCGACTTCGGGAGCCACCGTAGCCGGGGACGAGCCACGAAGTCGGGGGGGGGATGGTGGAGTGGCCGCCTGCGTCGGGGTTCCCGCGTTGGAGACCGCGCGGACGGGGGCCGCCATTTCGCAGGAGGCGGAGACGGTGTCTTCTTGGGCGGCGGTGCGAGGAGCCGTCGAGCAACCACGAAGGTTGCCATTGATCAAATAATTTACGGCGGCGGGGGGGGGGGACTAGAGTGCCTTCACCTGCCAGTTTGGAGCAGCATGTTGGCTGGACGGAGGAAGAGGCACTGGCTGCTTTGCCTACGGCTCTTGACCATGATGGCCTCGAAGTGTTCTGGGCCATTCCGGAGTAGAGGAGGGCCATTCTTCAGACAGCCTACAAGGAAATGTCGGCAGTATTTGACCCACCATCGGGCCCGAGTGGTACCTGCAAGTGGGCAAAACCTGGTGAAGATGGTCTGGGGTGGAAGCAGGGATCGGAAAACCTCGGCTTGGAGACGAATGGGCCAGCCGACCATCCAAGATTGTCGTGGAGTCGTCGCAGGAAGAAACGGATGGCAGCGGATTGTGGAGGAGTCCGGCGGCGAGGGGGAACGCCGGGATGGCAACGGGAGTGGCAATCCCGGTCCGATTCGGCGCCTTCGTCGTGGGCGCCCTGGCTCGCCTGCTCCGCTGCAGCCGGCTTCGACACTTTGTGCGGGGATGCCAAGCATCTTAGGGACATCACGGAGTCCCTTGCGTCCACCGTCTCGTCGACAGCTACGGCCCGGCCCAGGTGAGTCGCGATGCACCAGACACCCGACCGCTAAAACTCACCTCACGCATTGGGGATTCGTAGAGGCCAAACTCGGGCATGCAGTGGCGAAAGCTTGCGGGCCGAGTAGTAGTTTGGGTGGCTGGTTCATTGGGAATTTTAGATTGTGTGTATGGTGGGAATTTATGTGTACATGGGTGAGTGCCTTGGATTTGTGATTCTGGAGTCGTTTTGTCACGAAGCCCTTTAGATTAAGGGATCATTGCGGTTCGCTTGGGGGATCGCGTGTGTAGTGGCAAATGTAGGTAATTAGGACGTTTTGGATGAGATGGGGTGCCAGTATTGGATTGAGACGCTGGATGTGGCCTATCTCTGGGTCACGGATCCTGACCAGGATGGCTCGAAGTGTTGACTGACCAGGGTTTGTTCAGATGCCATGGGGCCAGGAATGTTACGGGGATTCCCCCCATTGGCGAGCATTGGTTGATTCAGGTAATATTCAAGGAATCTCTAGAGATCCGCCTGACACGAGTGTAATGGTCCCGTCGTGTTACGGCAGATGGCTTGACCTGATGGCCCAGAGGTCGAGACCCTCCGTGGCACGTCTAGAGCGCTGGGCTGTGGGCTCGCATTGCTGGGGAGTAGTGGTCCCGTCGTGTTGTGGCAGACGGTTTGACCTGATGGCCCGGAGGTCGAGACCCTCTGTGGCATGTCCGAAACGGTGGGCTGGGGGCTCGCATTAATTGATCAAAGTGGTCCTGTGCATTGTTGCAACGGTTTGACCTGGTGGGCAGGAGACGGAGGTCCTCCTTGGCTCGTCTAGAGCGTAAGGGCCACGGAGTCACACCGCTTTGGATGCTAACGCTGTTAAGTGGAAATTGGGAACCGTTCCTGCAGATCCTATTTGAGGATATGGAAATTGCGTGGGTTCAGGTGAAGGAGGTATTGTTTTTGCGAGGTTAGCAAGGAGCGACGGGTTAAACCAACTACTGAGACAGGAGGGTGTTAGGACACATGCTGTGAAGCATGGAAGGGAGAGTTGTGGCAGTAACCCTAAGTTGTTCGGGGCGCAGGAGGTTGAGTGCGACTCCTTTTGAATGCGATTCCTGTCGAGTGAATGTTAGCCATAGAAATTCGCCCCTATGGATGTTGGATGGGGTCCGGCCTCAGGAAGGGACAAACCTTTCTTGTCAGTAAATCGTCAGGCTGTATGATGTGTCCAAATATATGAGTCAGAGGAGGTGTAGTACGGGATAGAGCATGGTTGAGTCGGTTACGAAGTGCCCTTGATTTGCACTGGCCAGGTAAATGGCCGGTGGAGGTTGTTAAGAATTGACGGCCGCGGAGTGGGCAAGAGCGGGTGATATGTCGCCGCTGGGCTGCCCATAAGTGGCGTTCTAACCGTATGTTCGTCTTAGACTTGAATCGTTCATCCCCAGTACAATACTTTGACTACAATACATTGACTACAATACTTTGACTACGATACGTTGACTACAATACGTTGACTACAATACATTGACGACAATACGTTGACTACAATACGTTGACTACAATACGTTGATGACAATACGCTGACTACAATACGTTGAGAACAATACGCTGACTACAATACGTTGACTACAATACGCTGACTACAATACATTGACTACAATACGTTGACTACAATACGTTGACTACAATACGTTGACGACAATTCGCTGACGAAAATACGTTGACTACAATACTTTGACTGCAATACATTGACTAAAATACGTTGACTACAATACGTTGGCTGCAATACGTTGAGAACAATAATTTTACGATGATACTTTAACTGCAATACGTTGACTACAATACTTTGATTCCAATACTTTGACTATGATACTTTGACTACAATACTTTGACTACAATACGTTGACGACAATATGTTGATTACAATACATTGACTAAAATACGCTGACTTCAATACGTTGACTACAATACGTTGACTACAATTCGTTGACGGCAATACGTTGACTACAATACGTTGACTACAATACGTTGATGACAATACGCTGACGACAATACGTTGACGACAATACGCTGACTACAATACGTTGACTACAATACGCTGACTACAATACATTGACTACAATACGTTGACTACAATATGCTGACTACAATACATTGACTACAATACGTTGACTACAATACGTTGACGACAATTCGCTGACGAAAATACGTTGACTACAATACTTTGACTACAATACGTTGACTACAATAATTTTACTACGATACTTTGCCTACAATACGTTGACTACAATACGTTGTCGACAATACTTTGACTACAATACTTTGACTACAATACGTTGACTATAATTTGTTGACTACAATACGTTAACTACAATATGCTGACTACAATACATTGACTACAATACTTTGACTGCAATAAGTTCACTACAATACATTGACTATAATACGTTGACTACAATACGCTGACTACAATACGTTGAAGACAATACGTTGACGACAATATGTTGACGACAATACATTGACTACAATACGTTGACTACAATACATTGACTACAATACGTTGATTACAATACTTTGACTACAATACATTGACTACAATACTTTGACTACAATACGTTGACTACAATACGCTGACTACAATACGTTGACGACAATACGCTGACGACAATACGTTGACGACAATACGCTGACTACAATACGTTGACTACAATACTCTGACTACAATACATTGACTACAATACGTTGACTGCAATACGTTGACTACAATACGTTGACTACAATACGCTGACAACAATACGTTGACTACAATACGTTGACTACAATACGTTGACTACAATACGTTGACAACAATAATTTTACTATGATACTTTAACTGCAATACGTTGACTACAATGCTTTGACTACAATACGTTGACTATAATATGTTGACTACAATACGTTAACTACAATACGCTGACTACAATACATTGACTACAATTCTTTGACTGCAATAAGTTGACTACAATACGTTGACTATAATACGTTGACTATAATACGCTGACTACAATACGTTGAAGACAATATGTTGACTACAATACACGTGGCTTGTTCAGGCAAAATCATCACGGCGTCTCGCTGCCCTATAGCCACGTTCCCGATCCTCTCCGCCATGTGCCATCAACTCCCGTGCCTTCTGCTCAGTCACCACTGCAGTGACACCGCTAGAGCACTCCTGTCCGTATGTAATTAATTAAAGTGTTTTTTTGTTTCGTTAATTAACGACGCTTCAGCCCAGCGTTTAAGCAACTGGTGATACACAGCCTAGGTGTGTAGCTCCAAGACTGGTATACATTTGTTTTGTTTTGCCGAGTCTTAATTTAATTAGCTCCAATGTAATTTGCCCCCATTGAAAGAGCTCATGTAATTAACACTGCACACGGAGACGCAAGCGGTGCAAACCGCGGGAACCGAGGCCGCCTGGGGGGTGTTTTGTTCCTGGGTAGCAAGTGTTTTTTCCTAATTGCTTATGCCTCATAAGTACATAAAATGGCTATTATTCCCCACAAACTTTGCTTTTGTGACCAGGACAGTGATTTTTGGAAATTTACCTATTTTCCAGAATATTCCCGATAGATTCAGTGCTGAGTAAACTTGGAGTAACTTCTAGAACATTCTATAACGTTCAAGTAATATAAATAGTAGTATAAATACAGGGACCTTAAGCCCACCAGTTCAGTTTAGTTCCAGCTGCCTAAGTGGATACAGATCTGCATTTTTCTGGGATGGCATCAAGAGGCTGCAAGCATCCGGCAGGCACATTTTGCTTTGTCTGCAAAAAATGTATGAAGACAAGAGCGAGAAAGTACTCTGTGGAAGCATCTGCTAAGATGTGTGAGGCCTACAAGGCATATTCCGGCATGCCTGTTGGGGATCAAGACAAACCCTGGGCACCTCATTTTACCTGCTAGCAATGCAAAAAAACTCTGGAAGGTAAGATGGACAATTGTTGCTCGGAATTTTGCGTAATAAAATTTGTTACAATTTTAAAAATTGTAAAAGTTTTTCATTTTTAAATGTTTTACAATTTCCAATGTTATTGCAAAACTATATATACATGACAAATATTGTGAGAATCTCTTACACATTAGTCATGGGTGAAATAAATTTATTTTTGTAGGATGGTACAGAGGGTGAAAGAGAGCCATGAAGTTCGCTATCCCGAGAATTTGGCGGGAACCCACTGAACACTCAAGCAACTGTTACTTCTGTATTGTGGACCCTTCCAAACGTCGGCCTGACAAGATTGCACCTGCTATCACGTATCCGGTCCTTCCTTCATCCATTGCCCCGGTGCCACACTGCCATGAGCTCCCCGTATCCACTCTTCCGGAGAGAGAGCAGCCATCATTAGAAGAGAGCAGCAAGTCAGAGACCAAGGAAGACATTGTAGATCCAGATGACAATTTCAGAGGTGGAGCTGAGGAGAAAAACCCATACTACCCCAACCAAAAAGACCTCAACGACTTGATCAGAGATCTTGGTCTCACCAAGTCCAATGCCAAGCTTTTGACATCTAGGCTCAAGCAGTGAAACTTGTTGGATGAAAGTGTGCAAGTTGCAGATCAGAGGAAGTGTCACCAACCTTTTGCAACTTATTCACCCGTCAAGATGGGCTCTGCTTCTGCCACAATGTGACCAGTCTGTTCGAGGCAATCGGAATCGCCTGTAACCAGAATGAGTGGCGCCTCTTCATTGACAGCTCATCCAGGAGCCTCAAAGCTGTGCTGCTCCATAATGGTAACTAGTACCCGTCTCTTCCCCTGGCTCACTCGGTGCACCTCAAAGAGGATTACAACAGCATCAAGACCTTGCTGGACGCCTTGAAGTATGATGAGTATGGCTGGAAGGTCACCGGAGACTTCAAAATGGTGGCATTCCTGATAGATCTCCAAGACGGTTTTACCAAGTTTCCCTGCTATCTTTGCCTTTGGGACAGCAGGGACACCAAGGCGCACTACCATAGGCGGGCCTGGCCACAGCGGACCGAGTTCTCTGTGGGGAGGAACAACGTCAAGTGGTAGCCACTGGTGGACCCCCGGAAGGTGCTGATGCCACCACTGTACATCAAATTGGGCCTTATGGAACAATTTGTCAGAGCTGTAGATAAGGAGTCGGCAGCGTTCAAGTACCTTCAAGACTTCTTCCCTAAGCTGTCTCAGGCAAAGGTCAAAGCCGGGTTCTTCATCGGACCACAGATAATGAAGATCCTGGAGTGCAATGAATTTCCTAAGAAGCTCACTAGTAAGGAGAAAGCAGCTTGGAACAGCATTGTCGCAGTGGTTTGTGGCTTTCTGGGCAATGTCGAAAACTTATGTGGAGCCGGTTGAGACTGTGGTGAAGAACTATGGCACAATGGGCTGTAGGATGTCCCTCAAAGTCCATATCCTTGATGCTCATCTTGATAAATTCAAGGATAACATTGGAGCGTACTCGGAAGAGCAAGGCGAGTGCCTCCACCAGGACTTTGAACGCCACTACCAAGGACAGTATAATGAGAACATGATGGGTGATTTACAGTTTAATCGTAAATCTCGAAAAACTACTAACTTCTAAATCTTTTGTAGTCATTTTTGCATTACTTTAGGTAATTTTGAATCATGTTCTTTTTTTCGGACTTTATGTGAACTAAAAGACACAAATTTGCCTGTTTTCTCATTTAAAATAGGTAAATTTCGAAATATCACTGTCCTGGTCACAAAAGCAAAGTTTGTGGGGAATAATAGCCATTTTCTATACTTTTTAGGCATAAGCAACTACGAAATAACACTAACTACCCGGGAACAAATATTGTGTTACATAGTGTTTTTTTTAATTCTCCGTCAGGATTACATTCATGGTTGCATCGCTTGAGAGATGGCGACGGCTTGTGTGGGGGGGGGGGCTCCTTCATCCAGCAGTGGATTAATCATGGCAGATGGTGGTGTCCATTACTGTTTAGCACGAAGACAAAGATCACCCCGCCTCCCGTAAAGCCTTAAACTGTTGGGGCAAGTGTTGTTAGCGAAACGGCACACGAGGGGTGAGGGGGGGGGGGGTGGCCAGCACCACGCCCGGTCGCCTTTGTCTCCCCAGTGGCGATATTTACTGCACACCACACCAGGTACTCATTTGAGGCTGAGCCGACCTAGGAGAGGCCCAAGACCGGTTCAAATGATCGTCACCGGTGTTGGCCGTGAGCGGGAATCGAACTCGGGTGGCCAGCTTCGAAGCGCAGCGTGCTAACCGCTACACCACCGCTCCCAACGCTGTTTAACACAGAGATCGTGAAGGGCACCACGCAAAGTGATGATTCCGGGTGAGAGTTTGGGCCACTACCTGCGCCGCAAGTGAGATGCGTTGTTTGGTGAGTTGCGTTGTTTTGGTGAGTTGTGGTGTTTTGGAGAGTTGCGTTGTTTTGGTGAGTTGAGGTGTTTTGGTGAGTTGTGGTGTTTTGGAGAGTTGCGTTGTTTTGGTGAGTTGAGGTGTTTTGGTGAGTTGCGTTGTTTTGGTGAGGTGTGGTGTTTTGGAGAGTTGCGTTGTTTTGGTGAGTTGCGTTGTTTGGTGAGTTGCGTTGTTTTGGTGAGTTGTGGTGTTTTGGTGAGTTGCGTTGTTTTGGTGAATTGCGCTGTCTTGGTGAGTTGTGTTGTTTTGGAGAGTTGCGTTGTCTTGGTGAGTTGCGGTGTTTTGGTGAGTTGTGGTGTTTTGGTGAGTTGTGGTGTTTTGGTGAGTTGCGTTGTTTTGGTGAGTTGTGGTGTTTTGGTGAGTTGTGGTGTTTTGGTGAGTTGTGGTGTTTTGGTGAGTTGCGTTGTTTTGGCGAGTTGCGGTGTTTGGTGAGTTGCGTTGTTTTGGTGAGTTGTGGTGTTTTGGTGAGTTGCGTTGTTTTGGTGAGTTATGGTGTTTTGGTGAGTTGCGGTGTTTTGGTGAGTTATGGTGTTTTGGTGAGTTGTGGTGTATTGGTGAGTTACGGTGTTTTGGTGAGTTGTGGTGTTTCGGTGAGTTGCGTTGTTTTGGTGAGTTGCGTTGTTTGGTGAGTTGCGTTGCTTTGGTGAGTTGTGATGTTTGGTGAGTTGCGTTGTTTTGGTGAGTTGCGCTGTCTTAGTGAGTTGTGTTGTTTTGGTGAGTTGCGTTGTCTTGGTGAGTTGCGGTGTTTTGGTGAGTTGTGGTGTTTTGGTGAGTTGTGGTGTTTCGGTGAGTTGTGGTGTTTTGGTGAGTTGCATTGTTTTGGTGAGTTGTGGTGTTTGGTGAGTTGTGGTGTTTGGTGAGTTGTGGTGTTTGGTGAGTTGCGTTGTTTTGGTGAGTTGCATTGTTTTGGTGAGTTGTGGTGTTTTGGTGAGTTGCGTTGTTTTGGTGAGTTGCGCTGTCTTGGTGAGTTGTGGTGTTTTGGTGAGTTGCATTGTTTTGGTGAGTTGTGGTGTTTGGTGAGTTGCGTTGTTTTGGTGAGTTGCGTTGTTTTGGTGAGTTGTGGTGTTTTGGTGAGTTGTGGTGTTTTGGTGAGTTGCGTTGTTTTGGTGAGTTGCGCTGTCTTGGTGAGTTGCGTTGTTTTGGTGAGTTGTGGTGTTTTGGTGAGTTGCAGTGTTTTGGTGATTTACGGTGTTTTGGTGAGTTGTGGTGTTTCGGTAAGTTGCGTTGTCTTGGTGAGTTGCATTGTTTTGGTGAGTTGTGGTGTTTGGTGAGTTGCGTTGCTTTGGTGAGTTGCGTTGTTTTGGTGAGTTGTGGTGTTTTGGTGAGTTGTGGTGTTTGGTGAGTTGCGTTGTTTTGGTGAGTTGCGTTGTTTTGGTGAGTTGTGGTGTTTGGTGAGTTGCGTTGTTTTTGTGAGTTGCATTGTTTTGGTGAGTTGTGGTGTTTTGGTGAGTTGTGGTGTTTGGTGAGTTGCGTTGTTTTGGTGAGTTGCGTTGTTTTGGTGAGTTGTGGTGTTTTGGTGAGTTGTGGTGTTTTGGTGAGTTGTGGTGTTTTGGTGAGTTGTGGTGTTTTGGTGAGTTGCGGTGTTTTGGTGAGTTGCGTTGTTTTGGTGAGTTGTGGTGTTTTGGTGAGTTGCGTTGTTTTGGTGAGGTGTGGTGTTTGGTGAGTTGTGGTGTTTGGTGAGTTGTGGTGTTTGGTGAGTTGCGGTGTTTTGGTGAGTTCTGGTGTTTTGGTGAGTTGTGGTGTTTTGGTGAGTTGTGGTGTTTTGGTGAGTTGCGCTGTCTTGGTGAGTTGCATTGTTTTGGTGAGTTGTGGTGTTTTGGTAAGTTGCGGTGTTTTGGTGAGTTGCGGTGTTTTGGTGAGTTGTGGTGTTCCGGTGAGTTGCGTTGTTTTGGTGAGTTGCGTTGTTTTGGTGAGTTGTGGTGTTTGGTGAGTTGCGTTGTTTTGGTGAGTTGTGGTGTTTTGGTGAGTTGTGGTGTTTTGGTGAGTTGCATTGTTTTGGTGAGTTGTGGTGTTTTGGTGAGTTGTGGTGTTTTGGTGAGTTGCGTTGTTTTGGTGAGTTGCGTTGTTTTGGTGAGTTGCGTTGTTTTGGTGAGTTGTGGTGTTTTGGTGAGTTGCGTTGTTTTGGTGAGTTGTGGTGTGTTGGTGAGTTGTGGTGTTTTGGTGAGTTGTGGTGTTTGGTGAGTTGTGGTGTTTGGTGAGTTGTGGTGTTTGGTGAGTTGTGGTGTTTTGGTGAGTTGCGTTGTTTTGGTGAGTTGTGGTGTTTGGTGAGTTGTGGTGTTTGGTGAGTTGCGTTGTTTTGGTGAGTTGCTTTGTTTTGGTGAGTTGTGGTGTTTTGGTGAGTTGTGGTGTTTTGGTGAGTTGCGTTGTTTTGGTGAGTTGTGGTGTTTGGTGAGTTGTGGTGTTTGGTGAGTTGCGTTGTTTTGGTGAGTTGCTTTGTTTTGGTGAGTTGTGGTGTTTTGGTGAGTTGTGGTGTTTTGGTGAGTTGCATTGTTTTGGTGAGTTGTGGTGTTTGGTGAGTTGCGTTGTTTTTGTGAGTTGCATTGTTTTGGTGAGTTGTGGTGTTTTGGTGAGTTGTGGTGTTTGGTGAGTTGCGTTGTTTTGGTGAGTTGTGTTGTTTTGGTGAGTTGTGGTGTTTTGGTGAGTTGTGGTGTTTTGGTGAGTTGTGGTGTTTTGGTGAGTTGTGGTGTTTTGGTGAGTTGCGGTGTTTTGGTGAGTTGCGTTGTTTTGGTGAGTTGTGGTGTTTTGGTGAGTTGCGTTGTTTTGGTGAGGTGTGGTGTTTGGTGAGTTGTGGTGTTTGGTGAGTTGTGGTGTTTGGTGAGTTGCGGTGTTTTGGTGAGTTCTGGTGTTTTGGTGAGTTGTGGTGTTTTGGTGAGTTGTGGTGTTTTGGTGAGTTGCGCTGTCTTGGTGAGTTGCATTGTTTTGGTGAGTTGTGGTGTTTTGGTAAGTTGCGGTGTTTTGGTGAGTTGCGGTGTTTGGTGAGTTGCGTTGTTTTGGTGAGTTGTGGTGTTTTGGTGAGTTGTGGTGTTCCGGTGAGTTGCGTTGTTTTGGTGAGTTGCGTTGTTTTGGTGAGTTGTGGTGTTTGGTGAGTTGCGTTGTTTTGGTGAGTTGTGGTGTTTTGGTGAGTTGTGGTGTTTTGGTGAGTTGTGGTGTTTTGGTGAGTTGCATTGTTTTGGTGAGTTGTGGTGTTTTGGTGAGTTGTGGTGTTTTGGTGTGTTGCGTTGTTTTGGTGAGTTGCGTTGTTTTGGTGAGTTGCGTTGTTTTGGTGAGTTGTGGTGTTTTGGTGAGTTGCGTTGTTTTGGTGAGTTGTGGTGTTTTGGTGAGTTGTGGTGTTTTGGTGAGTTGTGGTGTTTGGTGAGTTGTGGTGTTTGGTGAGTTGTGGTGTTTGGTGAGTTGTGGTGTTTTGGTGAGTTGCGTTGTTTTGGTGAGTTGTGGTGTTTGGTGAGTTGTGGTGTTTGGTGAGTTGCGTTGTTTTGGTGAGTTGCTTTGTTTTGGTGAGTTGTGGTGTTTTGGTGAGTTGTGGTGTTTTGGTGAGTTGCGTTGTTTTGGTGAGTTGTGGTGTTTGGTGAGTTGTGGTGTTTGGTGAGTTGCGTTGTTTTGGTGAGTTGCTTTGTTTTGGTGAGTTGTGGTGTTTTGGTGAGTTGTGGTGTTTTGGTGAGTTGCGTTGTTTCGGTGAGTTGTGGTGTTTGGTGAGTTGCATTGTTTTGGTGAGTTGCATTGTTTTGGTGAGTTGCGTTTTCTTGGTGAGTTGCGGTGTTTTGGTGAGTTGTGGTGTTTTGGTGAGTTGTGGTGTTTTGTTGAGTTGTGGTGTTTTGGTGAGTTGCGTTGTTTTGGTGAGTTGCGCTGTCTTGGTGAGTTGCATTGTTTTGGTGAGTTGTGGTGTTTTGGTGAGTTGCGGTGTTTTGGTGAGTTGCGGTGTTTGGTGAGTTGCGTTGTTTTGGTGAGTTGTGGTGTTTTGCTGAGTTGCGTTGTTTTGGTGAGTTGTGGTGTTTGGTGAGTTGTGGTGTTTGGTGAATTGCATTGTTTTGGTGAGTTGCGTTGTTTTGGTGAGTTGTGGTGTTTTGGTTAGTTGTGGTGTTTTGGTGAGTTGTGGTGTTTGGTGAGTTGTGGTGTTTGGTGAGTTGCATTGTTTTGGTGAGTTGCGTTGTTTTGGTGAGTTGCGTTGTCTTGGTGAGTTGCGCTGTTTTGGTGAGTTGTGGTGTTTTGGTGAGTTGCGTTGTTTTGGTGAGTTGTGGTGTTTGGTGAGTTGCGTTGTCTTGGTGAGTTGCGTTGTTTTGGTGAGTTGCGTTGTTTTGGTGAGTTGCGTTGTTTTGGTGAGTTCCGTTCTTTTGGTGAGTTCCGTTGTCTTGGTGAGTTGCGTTGTCTTGGTGAGTTGTGGCGTTTGCTGAGTGCGGCGCGGATGAGAAGCACAGGGTGGCCATCGAGTGTGCAAGTGATGCAAGAGCACCGGGCCCCGCTGGATCGGAGGGATGGAGGGGGTTGGCGCTGGGCTACGAGGAGAGGGAGCGAATTGGATAGGGAGGGCCCATTTCATTCCCTGCACCATCGCTCGTGCCAACCCCGTCACGCCACTGATGACAGGCGCGACACCGCCATATGAACTCCTGGAGACCTTCACGGCGGACACATTGCCATGTGGTTGTGTCGCATGTAATCTTGTTCATCGGCAAAATCAGTCTTGCGGCGTTGCATCGTTGCATTTAGGATGCGTTCATGACTGAGAGTCATACCAGAGGTGTGAGCCTCATTTGTTTTACCCTGTAGGAAATTAATGAGAAATTATAGTACTGACGGGTACATGGCAGCCCATCCGAAACCTAATTCGTGAATTGCAAATTAAAACTCGTGAAATATTTCGGATTTAAGCTTTAACGAACTTCCACAAACTCCGCAATCAGTCTGGGATTCTGAGTCAAATGTGTTTGTTAGTCTCTCGAACGCACACTGGATTGGCTGTTCCAACAGCAGCGGTGCTAGCCAAGACAAACTATCGGTAAACACGGGGCTATGGGGATTAAGTAAAGGTCGGCTTTCTTACATTGCCGTATCATCATCAACATCATTTTTTTTATTTAACGTTATTTCCGCACCCAGGGGACAAGCAACCCAGCCTCCAGCCGAGCGGCGCGTACATCGGAACCAACCCGCACACGCAACGCGTTCATCCCCGCACCCCGCGCGGTTACCCGGCTGGTTTCAGAGGTCAGAGCGCCGAGACGAAGACCGATCCTGGGATCCTGGGATCCTGGGATCGAATCCCAGACGCCGCCTGTGTAGTGAGCGAGTTAAGGGTCTCAGCCAGGTTAACTGTGACTGCAAAAAAAACCCCACAAAAACCCCACTGTTATATCTGACATCTGGTTATGCGCTCCGATAGCACGTGACCCGCCGCGAGTATCTGCAGCGCGGCACAGGGGCCGTCCATAAATGACGTCACGCACCTGGGGGGGGGGGGGGGGTCAGACATTTTGACGATGTGTGACGAGGGGGAGGGGGGTTGAGAAATGTGACGTCACATCAAAATGCGCAACTTTAAATAAATATAGACAACACGTTTTGCTTAATTAAATAGACTTTTTAAAGAAATGTTTTCTCCTACAACATCAGAGTGCAGCGCCACATTAAATACGCACTACAACGACAATATTTAAAGCGATTTGAAGCATGTTTTATTTTTCGGGGGTGGGGGCAGAGCTTTGTGACGTCATATTTGGGGGGGGGTCTGACTTTGTGTGACGGGGGGGGAGGGAAGTCAAAAATCGTTCAAAATCGCGTGACGTCATTTATGGACGGCCCCACATTCCATGGGCTCAGAGCGGATATCTTGGCCGTCAATGACACCCCGAGGTGGAAACGCGGAGATTCGCTGGTTACAAAAAGTAAGCTACCTATTCGTTGACGTCCCTTTGCGTTCGAGAAGGACGCCGCGCGCATCGTCAACTTTCCCTTTGTCTTGTAAAGCGTCCGCAGACGCGACTGCATTCCAGATGCTCGACAACCCCCAGTTGTTGCTGACTATGTGAATGAATGAGTTTCGACTCAAGATGTGGCAAGCTCAGGTGGCACCAGTTTGGTGCTCCGGCTGGCCAGTGGCCTCTGGGCTGCGTGGCGGTGTGTGGGGTTGACCCCCTGACCTCCCCCCCCCTCTCGCTCTGCTGTAGGCGGTGGTGGTGGTGACGCAACGGCTCTGGGGGGGCAGCGAGCGGGAGAGGCGGGGGGGGGGGGTCGCGTTATGTAACCGCGCGCGTGCACGTGGAACGCGCGCGTCTCACGAGCCGCGGACTGCAATGCGGGCAAGCGCGTCCAACCTCGACCCCCCTCACCCCCTCGTCGTGATGATGGGCACTGTTGTGTTTGCCGAAGAGGTAGCGACCGAGTCACTTGCGATCATCGTCACGATCCCCGTGGGGCAGTATTGCCCCGGTAGGTGTCCACTGCACGTGTCGTCATTTGTTCCCACGTTCTGCCCCCTTTTATTTTGCCAACATGCTCATGTAGTGAGGACTGACTCTCTTTCCGGTTCCTTACATTTTTCCCCCGAACAACGCTTACACTTTTAATTCTCCCGTTGTTGTCCATCCCCCCCCCCCACCCACGTGTGTCTCCAAATAGTGCCCAGATGCCTTCTCGTTGCTCTACGTTACCAGCGCACGAAAATAAAAGCAGGACGCGGCAACTCTCTCGCCTCGTTCCGTCTCCTCCTCCTCCTCCCGAGGCGGCTCGAGCCAAATGCGTTGAGCCTGTTTGTCGGCCAAAAAAGTTGTACAGCGGCATCTTTTTTTTTTTTTAAACCTCCGCAAATGAGTCTCAAACTATATATAGAAGGCCTATTACACGCGCGCGCACACAGAGGCGCCCGTTACATCGACACACAGGCGCCCATTGCGTGCAGACGCACGCACACACACGCACCCACACACACGCACGCACATACTCACGGGCACTTAGCGCCCTGCACAAGCTCACGTGTAACGATGCCTAGCGCATTGCTTCCTGGAGGAGGTGGTGGTGGTGGAGAGCGCGCGGCATGTGCACCTCCACGCATCGATCAACGGGTGCAAGCCTCTACGCGCACATGGGGTTGGGTTGGCGCTGAAATGGCACGACCAAATATTGGATTGCTGATGCATTATCAGAGCCGAGCGAGCTTCAAGAACACAACGCGGGTCTTTAACGTCGCCAAAGCGGCAGAGCGTGCGGGGAACCGCGGCGTCGCACAAAGCGCGCGCACGGCAAAAGTAGAGCTCATACCCTACTACGGGGGCCCTTTCGCCGTTATCAAGATAATTAACAATAATCCCATTTATATAGAGCTTTTCACCAAGGATCTTAAGGCTCCGCACAGGACACGGCAGCAGCAGACACTCAGCATAAAAATAATTGTATTATAATCCGCTTACTAAATGAACTAAAAGTTTAATAAGCGAAGGCGTATACATGTTTTAAGACGCATTTTAAAAACGTCCGCAGACTCAGACAAGCTGTACTCTTTCAGGGATGAATACAGGAGGCGTTAAGACGTTCAAACACCAAACAGACACCCATTACAAGGCATCAAGTCTGCATGAACCACACATACTTTGTCGTAAAACGTGCAAACAAACATGCTTTGATAATATATGCGCTGTCCTCGAAACGTGCTGCTAGACCAAAAGACGAACAGCACTGCGCTCTGAAATCAGCGACACGAGTTCGAATCTCTGCTACGGCTAGCATCAGTGGCAAGTGACATCTGGAACCGGTCCCGGGTACCAACGTGGTGAAGTATGGTCAAACAACCCCAAAGACCGACAGCCCTTCATTGATCAGTGGATCGACACGGGCTGTGAAAAAAAAAAACAGAGGACTGGCGTTTGCTGTTAGGTTCTTGTTGATTTTGGTCAGTGGGAAATCTAGTACTCGTGTGGTTAGGATGATGATGATGTGAATTAGCACTAGTACGAGTGGCTGGTTTCTGGTTTAGTTAAGGTTCGCTCATTTATTCAATGTATTTTTGGAGCAAAAACTCGCCTCTACTAAAGAGGGTATCGCAATACTTTACAGTATCAATAAAACGAAGGCAGTCCTACCCATGAAATTAAGACACTTTTTTTAAATATAAAAATGAGAGGCTCGGCTCAATGGGAGGGCTGCCACTAACGGCAAGTGAAAATATTAGTAATGCCACTTATTTACCAAGAAAAGGGTCGCGGAGTCTCAACACGTGGTTTCATTTTTATTTTCAGGAGGGTCCTGCATTGGGATGTTTGTCCAGCCCCATTAATGAGCGCCTGGCGTGTGGGAGGAAACCGGAGAAGCACGAGAAAGCGCACGCACACGTGACGTGGTTAGGGGGCGGGATAGTGTCAGGGTGAGTGTCAGGGTGAGTGTTAGGGTGAGTGTCAGGGTGAGGGATAGTGTCAGGGTGAGAGATAGTGTCAGGGTTAGGGATAGTGTCAGGGTGAGTGTCAAGGTGAGGGACAGTGTTAGGGTGAGTGTCAGGGTGAGGGTGAGGGATAGTGTTGGGGTGAGTGTCAGGGTGAGTGTCAGGGTGAGTGTCAGGGTGAGGGATAGTGTTAGGGTGAGGGATAGTGTCAGGGTGAGGAATAGTGTTAGGGTGAGGGATAGTGTCATGGTGAGGGATAGTGTTAGGGTGAGTGTCAGGGTGAGGGACAGTGTTAGGGTGAGTGTCAGGGTGAGGGACAGTGTTAGGGTGAGTGTTAGGGTGAGTGTCAGGGTGAGGGACAGTGTTAGGGTGAGGGATAATGTTAGGGTGAGGGATAGTGTCATGGTGAGGAATAGTGTTAGGGTGAGGGATAGTGTTAGGGTGAGGGATAGTGTTAGGGTGAGTGTTAGGGTGAGTGTCAGGGTGAGGGATAGTGTTAGGGTGAGTGTTAGGGATAATGTTAGGGTGAGGGATAGTGTTAGGGTGAGTGTTAGGGATAATGTTAGGGTAAGGGATAGTGTTAGGGTGAGGGATAGTGTTAGGGTGAGGGATAGTGTTAGGGTGAGGGATTGTGTTAGGGTGAGTGTTAGGGTGAGTGTTAGGGTGAGTGTTAGGGTGAGGGATAGTGTTAGGGTGAGTGTTAGGGTGAGAGTCAGGGTGAGGGACAGTGTTAGGGTGAGGGATAGTGTTAGGGTGAGGGATAGTGTCATGGCGAGGGATAGTGTTAGGGTGAGGGATAGTGTTAGGGTGAGGGATAGTGTTAGGGTGAGTGTTAGGGTGAGTGTTAGGGTGAGGGATAGTGTTAGGGTGAGTGTTAGGGTGAGTGTTAGGGTGAGGGATTGTGTTAGGGTGAGTGTTAGGGTGAGTGTTAGGGTGAGGGATTGTGTTAGGGTGAGTGTTAGGGTGAGTGTTAGGGTGAGTGTTAGGGTGAGGGATAGTGTTAGGGTGAGTGTTAGGGTGAGTGTTAGGGTGAGGGATTGTGTTAGGGTGAGGGACAGTGTCAGGGTGAGGGATTGTGTTAGGGTGAGGGATAGTGTAAGGGTGAGTGTTAGGGTGAGTGTCAGGGTGAGTGTTAGGGTGAGTGTTAGGGATAGTGTCAGGGTGAGGGGTTGTGTTTTGGTTCTCCAAACACTGTCCCCTGCTTGCCTGTGAGCGCCACTGCAGCCATTTACATTATCAGTTGTTAGGTCGCATTTTTGTTGATGAATTTCAGAAATCCGAATAAAATCAGATTATCTATGTATACGAGAGCAGTGGTTCTTCACCTTGACTGCAGCCTTGCACCCATCTGTTTCTCAATCGTTAAAGCAATTATCATGTTAATAAATACATAGGGCTTGATTAAACAAAGTAGTTGTACTCACGTTCGCGTGCTTTTTTCGTATTTCGATTATTTACCTTCTAAAAACAGTCTGCCCATGCCTCGCACTCCCAGAAAGGGCATCTTACACCGAGGAGGTGCGTGCATCCCAGGCTAAGAACCACTGTACTCGAGGAATCCGATGAGCTATGAAGCGCTTTGTCACATACGTCTAGTGTTCACAAATGTTCAGTTAAAGTCCACGGCGTAACTCTGCCCTGGGCCTTCAGCTGATCTCTAAAGGAGCTTTGGCTTTAGCAAGCAGTGCATTTTTTTTAAACGTTTATTTTATGTTGTTCTATGTATCAAACCATAGTAGGGTGCCACTTTAATTGCACAACTTCAGTGGTACCGATTCATTTACATGATCGTGAAAACCTTTTCAAGTTCACGCGCTACGATCGTTTCTTCAGTAATTTCATGGTTTCATGTAACATGTTATCAAGTGACATGTTATAATGTAATGCAACCATAAACACATGAAGAGGCGTAGGTTTACAATTCATAAGCAAAACTCGACTATCTACACAATATACATAGACGTAAAATGTAAAAAAAACTTTAATATCTTGGGAACAGTAGCCAATCAGTTGTTTTCATTGCCATCTTTGAATTCAGCACATCAAAATCCATAATGAATAAAAAAAAAATCCATCTCTGAAGCAGACGACGTCTAAAAAAGTTGTGGACCAGTGTCATTTCGGCTTATATGAACGAAACGACAAACTTGTTTTTATTGTTTTAACAGGTAGAAGCCCACTGAGCTATAAGATATTTTTTTAGAGGCAACCTGGCCACACATGGTGACTCATCCACGTGGCTTATAACCACGTGGACATTTGTAGCAGCCAAATACCTGAGACTCGTGATGTTCTGGGTTCGTTCGGTAAAGTCACGTAGAATGGGAATAAAATAATAAAAATAATAATAACAGAATAAAAATTCTCACGACGTTTCGGCCACAACACAAGAAACAGGACTGTCCGGAAGACAGCGCTGACTTCTGGACAGTCCTGTTTCTTCACCTGAGGAAGGCTACTTGTATTGTGGCCGAAACGTCGTGAGAATTTTATTCTGTTATTATTGTTTTTATTATTTTATTCCCATTCTACGTGACTTTACAGAAAGAACCCAGAAGATTAATCCCTGCAGTCACGAAAGCTTCAAATCGAAATTTAACTCGTGATGTTCATTCTAAATGTGGAGGGAAAACTGCATTCACGGGGAGAGCATGCAAACTCCAAATATACAGCGTCAGGAGTTGGGATCGACTCCACCACTTGCTGTCTTACCAGGCGAGGTAGTTAACATCTTGCCACCACCGTATCGGTATATACGTATTGTATTTGTCTTGTCTTGCGCCATCCTCGATCTGAAGGTTGGCCGCACCATGGACAATCCGTCGACACTGACTTGTCTTCTGCTATCCTCATTGTCTGTTCCAGCGTGAGTCTCGTCCATGCTTTGATGTTATCTGTCCGTGTGAACCTTGGTCTTCATCGCGCACGTGAACCGGGTATTGTCCCTTGATTTTATCGCCTCCAACAGTTTTATTTCAACACCAGCATTCTCCAGAAGCCATTCATTTTGTTTTCTTTTTAGTCCACGATTCACTTGACATCCGCCTGTTACACTCATACTCATGGTGCGGATGAAAATGGACACATGAGACGGATATTGCAAAGAAAATAGTGTACATACACTAAAACAAATTTGACTTTTATATTTGTATTCATATTCTTGGTTCTTTCGGTAAAGTCACGTTAAAGGGAAACAATAAAATAATAAAATATATATTGTTTTAGTACCGCAGAGAAAACAGGAATTGGAGGATGGTCAGACGAGATTATGTATTCGATGCCTGTGGGTATCAGGTAGGCATGCCTTCTGACGCCATTTAGCACCGGATCAATGAATGAATCGTCACGTGCATGTAAGCATGTATTACATTAGTCCCTGTACTGAAGATGCGTGCCGCAAATCGTGCACGTGAAATAAATCGGTGCATGTATCGTGTACGCAAACTACACGCTGTGACATTTGGAATGCTGGACCGGAAAAAATATGGGAAAAAGTAAAAATAGACTTAAACCGCGACCACAATCGCTACAAAGACAAAGATCCCAGAAGAGCTTACATAGACTGTTGGGGTAAGTGTTGTTATGGAGTACATTGTGAAGGTCGGGACAGTGCCACCACCACGCCGGACCGTATTGGTTGTCCCAGCGCCGATGTTTTCACACGGCAATCTGTATTCATACTCTTTGGTTCTTTCGGTAAAGTCACGTAGGCATAAAATAAAATGAATTAAATCACGACGTTTCGGGCACAACACAAGCGTCCGTCATCAGGTGGGACAACCACAGCAAGAAACAATTGCTGAAGTGGGCAGATAAGAGGGCTGCTGTGACAAGAGGCTCTATAGGTAAGAGAGGGGGGGGGGAGCCATATGTACTCAATATGTACTCATTTGAGAGGCCCAGAAACGGGTCAAATAATCACCACTGAAATCACGACGTTCGACCTGACACTATACCTCACCCTAAACGTATATAGACTGTCTATATACGTATATAGACTGTCTATATACGTATATAGACTGTCTATATACGTATATAGACTGTCTATATACGTATTGTGTTGTGGCCGAAACGTCGCGATTTTTGTTGTTTTATTTTTTTACCTACGTGACTTTACCGAATAGAACCAAAGAGTATGGATCCTTGCAGTCACAAAAAGCTTCAAATCTAGAATCACCACTGACATTGGTTGCGACGGGGAATCGAACTCGGGTCGCCCGCAGTGAGCTCGACGCGAATGGGAGAAGCCACGCGCATCGCAGCTGTGTTGAGAGGAACCCGCTCCTCCCGAGCGGCGCTCCCTCCAGCAACCAAAACAAATTTGACTTTCGGTGGACCAAAGCGCAGTGCCGGATTAAGTAAGTAGCATTATCTTATAAAGGGGCCCTAAATAAAAAAAAAACGTAAATATTAAAAGAATTTTTTTTTTACTTGCATAGTAAAGTAATTGTATTCTTTCATTTGCTATATACAGCCAGATGATACGACAAATCGCTAAACTTAAACACCCAGTCGTTCATAAAAGTTGAAGGCGGTATAGTACTATAGTAATAGAGCAAGTGCAGAATCACTGAACCGGAATTGATTTGTTTGCATTCTGACCACAAGCATTGTGGTTAATGCAGACATGATTCCTTATAAAAGGTTTCAGTTTGGTGTTTTAACATCTTAACACCTGTTCTGTTGCCAGAAAAAATTGGTAAAACATATTCTCGGAATTGATAGCTTGAAAGCATTTTGCGCGGGGCTCTTGAAAGTGCGGGGCCCCATAGCATGATGAAGCTAGTTGTTATTACTGGCGAAACGTCGTAATCAGATTGTAAATGTTGTGGCTTGGCTCTCCAACACACCGGTGTGCTGTACTAGTGACGAATTGGCATTTTCTGTTTCGGTGACAACCCTTACTAGTTGGCTGTTACGGATGGTGGCGGGTTTTAACGACACATTTATATATTTACGCGATCTAACCCAAATAACCCCCCCCCCCGAAATGATGGCCCATAGCATATGTAGCTACTTTTGCTACAAGGATAATCCGGCACTGCCAAAGCGTGCTCGCACTCAGTCACTCGTCAACTCTGAGGCCCCAGTGCTGTCTCAGGAGCACGACGATGATGATTGGCGCCCCCTTGCGGGCACAGCGCGGTTCGCAGCACCGAGGTGCAGCGCCCGTATGATGCTGATGATGATGATGCACGTGGCTTTATAAGCGGCTCGCGTGAGGTCCACTCACCTGCATTCTCTACCACGAGCAGTGCCGGATTATCCAAGTAGCAAAAGTAACATATGCTATACAGGCCCAGCACTTTCAAGGGCCCCGCGCTAAATGCTTTCAAGCTACCAATTCCGGTTCAGTGATTCTGCACTTGCTCTATTACTATAGTACTATACTGCCTTCAACTTTTATGAACGACTGGGCGTTTAAGGTTAGCGATTTGTCGTATTATCTGGCTGTATAGCAAATACAATTATACAATTACTTTACTATGCAAGTTAAAATGTTGTGTTTAAATATTGATGTTTTTAAAAAAAATGTAGGGCCCCTTTATAACATATGCTACAGACCCCGCACTAGCGTAATCCGGCGATGCACACGTGGTGATACTTTATTACACGTGGTCATGTCCCCTTTGTGTCACGAAACGAAATACCCGTTGGGAATTATCTCAGAGCAGCGCATCACACCGTCTTCGAGAACGGGTATGTAGAAGCAGATGTCAGAGAACTATGCAGAGATGTTCCCTTCAAGTGACATTTTATTCCAGGTAAGGGCACTGCATTTTCCCGCGCGTCGTGATGTTTTTACTTTGCCAGTCAAAGTGATCGAAATAAAATATTAGATTTTTATTGGCATTAACTAAATCTGTGATTATTTGGGACTCTACAGGGGTACGGTATATTATTTCCAGAGGCATCCTTTTCAGGCAAAAAAGCATTTATGACTGTTTTGTTGATGAATCCTAATAAGAACAAAACCCATCCATAGTTGTCTCTCACTGTCTCACTGCTGATGTTCGTCGGTCACATGTTCTCAGATTTATATTGATTGTGACCTAAGACAAGAAGACTACAATGCACTTCTTCAGAAAAGCTGATGTGTATTGCTCATGCACAGAAGGCTAAAACAAAATATCCCTCCTTCCCATATTTGTCTCCACACATACACAAAGAAAATCAAAGTATTTTTTTTACAAATCTCATCAGCCACACGATGGAAGTTGACGGCAATGAAACTTGAGGTCACGTGTAGCCAATGATGGGCGGTAAATATGTGTTTGAAATATTATCGCGTTCGAGTAGTTTCATGCGCACACGTTTCCTCGCTCGTTCGTGTGGTTTTGTTTATTTTGTGCCACGTGTGTACGCCAGAAGGTGCTCGATCCATGTCACGGTTGGCAGGGCCTCTGCTCGCAGGCGTCCACACACGTGACGTGGTGCTTGCATGGAGGCAGAAAGACGTGGCCGGAGCTTAATTTCTCACTCGACATTATCCGGAATGCCGCTAGGCTGGCTAACCATACCGATTCTACATCATTGAAAGATGTATTCCCGTAATCGTATGCTCCGGTTTATATGGTTTATGTGCACGGACTCGCGTTTTGTTGTCAGTGAGGTGGATCTGGCTGGGTGCTAACATGTTTCCCCGGAACGGCGTTGCGGACTGCTCCGGCTGAAATTAAGCACCGGACGGGACATCAGAATTTCAACAATGCGCCGACTCCTATACCATAAATAATTATCAAATCTCCGAAGAGAGTCGCACCCAAATGCAGGCCCATGAAACGTGACTATGGCACTTAGATTAACTACGTAATGTTAGGTTCGCTATAACAAAAAAATGTGTTCGGGGCATACAGTGAGGGAAAAAAGTATTTGATCCCCTGCTGATTTTGTACGTTTGCCCACTGACAAAGAAATGATCAGTCTATAATGTTAATGGTAGGTTTATTTGAACAGTGAGAGACAGAATAACAACAACAACATCCAGAAAAACGCATGTCAAAAATGTTATAAATTGATTTGCATTTTAATGAGGGAAATAAGTATTTGACCCCTCTGCAAAACATGACTTAGTACTTGGTGGCAAAACCCTTGCTGGAAATCACAGAGGTCAGACGTTTCTTGTAGTTGGCCACCAGGTTTGCACACATCTCAGGAGGGATTTTGTCCCACTCCTCTTTGCAGATCTTCTCCAAGTCATTAAGGTTTCGAGGCTGACGTTGGGCAACTCGAACCTTCAGCTCCCTCCACAGATTTTCTATGGGATTAAGGTCTGGAGACTGGCTAGGCCACTCCAGGACCTTTATGTGCTTCTTCTTGAGCCACTCCTTTGTTGCCTTGGCCGTGTGTTTTGGGTCATTGTCATGCTGGAATACCCATCCACGACCCATTTCCAATGCCCTGGCTGAGGGAAGGAGGTTCTCACCCAAGATTTGACGGTACATGGCCCCGTCCATCGTCCCTTTGATGCGGTGAAGTTGTCCTGTCCCCTTAGCAGAAAAACACCCCCAAAGCATAATGTTTCCACCTCCATGTTTGACGGTGGGGATGGTGTTCTTGGGGTCATAGGCAGCATTCCTCCTCCTCCAAACACGGCGAGTTGAGTTGATGCCAAAGAGCTCCATTTTGGTCGCATCTGACCACAGCACTTTCACCCAGTTGTCCTCTGAATCATTCAGATGTTCATTGGCAAACTTCAGACGGGCATGTATATGTGCTTTCTTGAGCAGGGGGACCTTGCGGGCGCTGCAGGATTTCAGTCCTTCACGGCGTAGTGTTACCAATGTTTTCTTGGTGACTATGGTCCCAGCTGCCTTGAGATCGTTGACAAGATCCTCCCGTGTAGTTCTGGGCTGATTCCTCACCGTTCTCATGATCATTGCAACTCCACGAGGTGAGATCTTGCATGGTGCCCCATGCCGAGGGAGATTGACAGTTCTTTTGTGTTTCTTCCATTTGCGAATAATCACACCAACTGTTGTCACCTTCTCACCAAGCTGCTTGGAAATGGTCTTGTAGTGTATTCCAGCCTTGTGTAGGTCTACAATCTTGTCCCTGACATCCTTGGAGAGCCCTTTGGTCTTGGCCATGGTGGAGAGTTTGGAATGTGATTGATTGCTTCTGTGGCCAGGTGTCTTTTATACAGGTAACAAGCTGAGATTAGGAGCACACTCTTAAAGGGAGTGCTTCTAATCTCAGCTTGCTACCTGTATAAAAGACACCTGGGAGCCAGAAATCTTCTGATTGAGAGGGGATCAAATACTTATTTTCCTCATTAAAATGCAAATCAATTCATAACATTTTTGACATGCGTTTTTCTGGATGTTGTTGTTGTTATTCTGTCTCTCACTGTTCAAATAAACCTACCATTAAAATATAGACTGATTATTTCTTTATCAGTGGGCAAACGTACAAAATCAACAAGGGATCAAATACGTTTTTCCCTCACTGTACAGGGGTGCTTCAAAATAATGTTAACACTCCGGAGGATTTGCGTCAATACCACGAAAAATGTGCTGCTGCCTCCGGGCTCTGGAGACCACCTAGAGAAGATTCTAGGCCACGTGTTGACAACGATCAAGCGGAGACTCTTTGACTTTTTGAAGCTATTAACATTACATTTATAATACAGGTTTTTTTGTAAATGTTGTGGCTTGGCTCTCCAACACACCGGTGTGCTGTACTAGTGACGAATTGGCCACGTTCTGTTTACGTGACAACCCTTACTAGTTAGCTGTGTCGGGTGGTGGCGGGTTTAATGACACATTTAGATATTTACGGTATCTCTCCCAAAAAACCTGCATTATGGATGATATTGGTCACGAAAGCCTACGTGTTAAACTGACATTCATTTTTAATCATGTTACAGTGCACTATCCGTTCTTTTACATTTGCACGTAATCCGAATGGCTGGCTGCTGTCTGACTTTTCAGGCAGTGTGCAATGCAATTTCCAGACGCTTTGCTTGACTTGAGCTCTCCCTCAACTCTCCAGCGAATGTAAAACTCAACACATTCGTGAATAAACACTGACTTAAAAAGGAAAACAAATATATACTTGGTGACGTTTCTGGCAACTGCCCTTCTTCATAGCACATTATATATAATTTTAAGGCAGCGTTATTCCCGAATTTGTTGAGTGTTTTAAAATTAGTATTCATGTGTGTGTGTGTGCACCGCTGCCAACGCATCAGCATCACCAAATAATTTGTTTAATTCTGTAAATTCTAAGGAAATTTGTCTGCATCTATTGATCGTTCAGTCCAAAGAGCGGGCTGGGACAGGCATTCTCCTGCCGTTTTGTAAATCCACTGCTGGACGAGGGCCCTCTCCCCAGGTCCTCGTCGTATCGCGAGGGGTTCACGATTTTGCCCAGATATCTCAGAGCCCTGAGCAGCGCGCGGTTGGCAACGACGGGCGGCATAGATGTGCGAGCTTTGGGAGCGCAGTATGACGATGACATTTGTTTTAATTATTACACGCTTTTATTTAACTCACTCTGTCCTCAAATCTTGTAACTCAATTTTAACCCACTTCCCAATGTGGTATCGACTGCAAACTTGGTATACTTATGTCACACTGATGACAATACTATATTCTAATATAAAAAAATATATATCTATTTTTAAACAATTTTTTTTGTATGTTATGTTTCGGCTTGGGTCGGACGGTAAACTGACGTTGGCTGTAATTGTCCACGGTCCCTTTCGTTATGGCAAGCTTCGCGGCCACTTCCTGGAGTCGTGGAGTTCTTCCATTACTAGTACAATACATTTCATTAAAGCGTGTTTTTAATTTTTTTTTTAAAATATAACTTTTTTGGCTTAACTCGCAGCCCTCTCTCGAGTGGGGGTACCAGCCGCGCGGCCGAGGGAAGTGTAGCGAACAAAACCAAACAGACCCAAAAGACAACCTGTTTGTGCTTGCGGTTCGGGCATTGAAGCACACTATCCAGGCTCAAGCCATACTTCGCTTCCGAGATGTGACGAGATTGGGGCGCATTCCCGGGTGAAATGGTCAGAGGCCAACGTGAGGAATGGCTTCCTGTAATTGCTCCTGCGTTTCAAGGTTAGCCACGTATTTAGATAAGCGGTTAACTGATTCAAGGAAATGTGCTTTAAATATTTAACAATGACCGCCGTTTTTATTTTTCCTGAAGTGCTGTATAGATGTTAACACGAATTCCCAATCCTTCCATTAACACCGTCACCCGATACCTGCTCGCCACGACCGGCAATTCATCACGCTAACTGCGTAGAGGAGCTATTTCAAAAAGTTGTGCTCAAATGATTTAAAGAAGAAAAAACCCGCAGTGGTTTGTTTTTTAAAGTTCTCAAACTCTTTGCACACTCGCAAACGGCAATAGTGCGCGCCACGTTCTAGACACCCGTGTTCATTTAAAACATTAAACGATTCTCAGTTGAAATAAGAAAAAACCCAACGTTATTGCACATCGTTGAAACGGAGGTTTGCAATTAGTAATGCCGATCGCTATTGGTGATGATGAATTGCCATCTGTTTCTGCTTGAGACCTGAACGTGATAACAGAATGAGATTATTGCAGTCACCATCGAGTGAACGCACGTGGTGCCGTTAGGCTGCTGCTGCTGCTGTGAACGAAATAATTTCTGGAAGGGGGAAAAAAAACCGAGTTCGGCCTGTGACGTCCAGAGGCAGAGGTTCCGCGGTCTTTTGGGGTCCACAAATTAATCAAGCGCCCACTCACTCCCGTCTCTCACAATTACGCGTGACTCACCCCAGGCCAAGAGGATCAGTGGTACAATCGCTCGCCGCAAAAAAAAAACATTGGGGCAAGATCGTCTTATGGTGGAGGTTAAAAGTGTACAACTGTTTTGCCATCACTCGCGCCTCCTTTGTGTTGTACGCAACTCTCGTGATGCTTCTGTCCATTTGACTCCTCATCGTGAGGTTGAGTTAGGCTTTGTTGAACAGCTTCGCTTGCATCACTTTCCGTTAGACTTGTTGGCGTGTAATTAGTTTGTAGGCTGACGAAGATATTTGCTGACTTTTAATCCTGGCTGGCGCAGAGCCACTGAACACCCTCAACACATATTGCGGAATAGGAAATACTTTACATGGCAAACATTTTTTTAAACACTTAAAGTTTTCTTTGGTTAATTATCAACGTAAATTGTGCACGCATTTTGTTTTTCTTCTTCTACTAGGCGGCATGCATTAACAGCACGAACATTAATTATGATGTATGTCGTGTTTGAGTAACTGACCTTGGTCGAGGGGAGTGCATAAAGCCGTGCATCAAGAAATCCGCTTTTCAGCTCCGCGGCCAATTCCAAACACCTCGGAGTGGTGGGTTCACTTCGGCCACTGAGATAAATAGCCAATGTTATTGCATTGCACCTGTTGGAATGCCTCGCTTTATTCTGGAAGCAGTGTGTGCTTTTTTACCGAGTGGAAAAGAAATACCGATAACTTACGTGCTGTAGACAAGTTAGTCGTAATTGATGTTTTCACATTTCACATTAATTTCCAAGACGCCTTCTTACCGTGGTGTCATGAGGCTTTATTTGTGTCATTACCGAGAATTCGAATGAGAGAGAGAGAGAGAAATACCCCGCTCACGGGGTTCTGAGTGCATCGCGAGCCGCGCGGAGAGAATATGAGACCCCTCGCGCACAAGGAAAACAATTCTCAATAACCCTCCATTTAAATTCCTGCAGAAAGCGGCGCTGTGAAAACTTCCCACTAACACAAGATTTCAGCCAGGCCTCTGGGGGGGGACACTTTTCTGACTATTAAGTCATTGAGAAATATAAAGTTTCCTTCGAGCAATGTCTTAATGACTGCGGTTATGAGAAACGTACTATTTTTTTTCCACGTTTTTAAAAGAAAGTTTGCCCCGGTCCCAGTGGGCAGCTCATAGCTGCGCACACAAAAGGTGCATTGAGCGTGACTCGGGGGGCACTGCCAGCGGTTGAGAAGGCGCACCTGCTCCCACTCGGCCCCGCGCATGCACCCCCAGCGCGTGTGTGTGTGCGCGCGCGCGTGTGTGCATTTTTTTTTAAACCCCAGGAAATCGGTACAAGTCGTAACCCGATCAGGCCAGCTCCAGCACTTGGCCCGGTACAAGGCTACCACTCGTGCAGGCTCGTTTCCTGCCGCCCAAATTACCTCTCATAACAGCAGAAGCTATTTCGACGACAGGCCCAATTCATCTCAAGACTAATGCCGGGTGCCGCGGGGCTGTGTGGCGTAATGGTGGTGATCCATCAAATGTGTGGATGTGAAACCGCGGCGTTCAGGGGCCCCAATGCGCCCGTGATTAATGCTGGACATTCCCAGATTAAGACACGATGGCGTGCTCGCCGTCTCGACCAGAGAGGTCTTTAAGGCTTTATCGATATCGCTGCATCAAAATAACCAGAAATGTCGAATAACGGTTCCTATAGATTTCTCACGTTTCTGCTTAATGTGTTGGCTCCTCGATGGGATTACTGGATTGCAGCTCTTAATATTCCCCATGTGCTGAAGCAAATTTTGCAAAAATGTTATTTCAATAATGTAGCACACAATCCAAACGCTCTCAGAAACAATTTTACCATTTTATTTCGCATGGAAATGGACTTCTGTAATGCACACACGAAGGCTCTAAGAAATTTAAGAAGCACATTTACAAAATAATTGCCTCTATTTGACAGAAATGTGAGGCAATTAATGTAATACAACTAGGCCAACGGCATAACATAATCTGTTGACAAATGGCTTAACTCTGAGACTTTACAAATGTACACAAACCTGGAATCAATTAACATTAAGATAATTAAAGGACTAATCTTTTACAGTTTGTTGTAATATCCAACAATTTATATAACAATCCTATCAGGTACAACAGTTTAAAATTATTGTAGGAACTTAGTTTTACCTTTAATTGAACGCTAATCTTTTATTGACAAATAATGAAATGTATTAATTGCGGCATATTACCGTTAGGCTTATAACCAAATAACCTGGAATAAGCCAGATCTCGGAAGCCTAACAGGGCTGATGCTGGATAGCACTCAGATGGATGACCATCGTGCATGAATAATGCGTTATAGGCTGCCACGGGACTAACTAAAATAACTAACTAAACTATAAACTGTATCATGTACCAGGTAGAAGCCCACTGAGCTATAATATATTTTTTCAGAGGCAACCTGGCCACACATGGTGGCTCATCGAAGTGGCTTATAATCATGTGTGAATTTATAGTAGCAGCCAAAAAAATCTAAACTCACGTTTCCAAATATGGAAGGCAAAAGCGGAGGTCCCGGAGTAAAATCCACGCGCCCATGGGTGGAGATCGCACAAACAGGTGTCAGGGTTGGCATGGAACCCACGGCCTACTGCATACTAGGTGAGGGCGATAACATCTCGCCACCACGGCACCTACCGCTACTTTGTGGACAGCAGAGGGCCGTGCAACAAAATCCATTGTTGCGCTCTACCCAAGTCCATGATCCTCATTTTCATCACTCTACTGCACAACAGCTCTTAATTATTTACCACGTGCTTCAAAGAAATTTGCGAAAAAAAGTTTATGTCAATCATGTCACGTGCCTTTCATTTTTTTTCGACCAGCGTGGTGAAATATGATGAAATAACCCTCACAACCCACTTGGAGTGCGGGAAGGCCGGCATCCAGTAGTGAATTGACACAAGAGCAGTTCATGTACATAACCTTATATGGTTCAGTTTATGTTGGTGTTATGGACCCAATTTTATTTTCCGCAGCACTTAATACATTTTCATAAAGTGGCTGACAAATGAACTTTATCTGACATTTAATGCGACTCACTCACCCTGAGGATCACTGATATATTTGCTGTAGGGCAATGATTCCCACATGTGGTCTGCAAAACTTTGGCTGATATTATGCATTTTTTTCACGAAACATTTTTTTTATATTATTCGTGGCTTTTGACTGATAATGCTAATTTCTAACTTGATTTAAAGCTTTCGTGACTGCACTAATTACTCTTTGGTTCTTTCGCTAAAGTCACGTAGAAAGAAAACCAAATAAATAATAGCATACGGCGTTTCGATTGCAACACAAGCAACCGTCATCAGGTGTGAATGAATGCAAGCTCGGAGAGGCACACATATACAGAGAGACAACACAGACACGGAGAGAGATGCATACACAGAGAGAGAGACAAACAAAAAGAGAGACACACATGGGGGAGAGACACACAGGGAGACACGCACACATGCTGATTTCTGTAATTGGTTTCCGACGTCATACTATGTAACATTGGTGCATGGTGGTGCGCAAAACTTTGATGAAATGGTTGACAGTGGTGCGTGGGTTTATACAATTATGGGAACCACTGCTGTAGAGGACGTCTAACGTTTTACAATGCAGGAAAAGCTGATTAATAACAAAATAAACGTGTAACGCGTACAGTAGTTGCTCACTCTCGAACAGCGATAACTATGCAGAGACGCGAGTAAGAACTACAGACACGCGGGAAGACAGCGGTCACGTGGTGAGCCGGCGCCACCAGTTGCCCAAGTTCTGCAGTCGTCAATATATGAAGGTGTTATCGGCAAATTAATGAGCGTTTACACGTGGGAGGAAAGCATAGCACCCATAAAAATCCATCGCGTGCCGGGGGGGGGGAACATTCTATCCTAAAAAAACAACGGAACAGGTGGAGTCGATAATTTTGCTGCACTGCATTCTCGTGGCGAGCCAGGGTTATGCCACGACATTTGATTGATCCACAAATCCTCGCCTCCACATCGCTGGATTATGTATGTTGAACTTCTTTCGCACCGTGCGTGCTCAACGCTGATAATCGGAGGTGCGGGGGATGGACAACAAAACTAAACACCAAAACGTGCATAGCCACCACCGCCGCCTGGCTGAGATGAAAACAAGCGTTGCTCGTGCAGCAGGGATTCCCCCAAAGTCACGACGAGCCTTGGCTGAGAGGTACAGGAGCCCAGGGAGCCCACTGGGTTAGCCGGGTCCTCGGCACTCACTCCCTTGCGCGCACAAGATGTGTTGTGTCACTTATAGGGAGACTCCGACACCACCTCTTCCTCTTGTGGAAATGATCGCGATTTGAAGTCAACTCTCGTGGGCTGTCTGTCATTCCAAAGGGCCCTTGAGGTGAACAATATCAAACAATGTTTGAAAAGCATCTGCATACTCTGCTTCATGTTTTCGGCCAGTGACAATCCGTCACAGCATTTACTTTGACTGACGTTGGTCGAACAAGGTCAAGTCAGGATTCATTTTAAGTACAAGAATGCATCGACATATGGGATTAAATTTGGCCTATGTTCGACCGAGGACATTTTACCTGTGCCAAAAACAACTGTGACAACGCTATTCAGGCGCAATGAATGGTGTGCCCCCTGCTGGACTCGCCATTCCGGTCACCGCCTCGCAGGTACTCTGAAGCCTCAGGGATCGGCAACCAAAGCAACAAGAAGTGCAATTTTATTCATATTCGATGAAAAAATATATATATCAATATTTGAAGAGGCGTACTACATGGGAATACGAGACGGTCCTTCATAAGTAAAGTCACGAAACAGCCCGAAAAGAGCCACGTGTGGCACCGGAGCTGGAGGTTGGTCAACTTGACTTCCATGGTAAACTGGGCTCCCATGGTAAACTGGACTTCCATGGTAAACTGGACTCCCATTGTAAACTGGACTTCCAAGGTAAACTAAACTTCCATGGTGATCTGGGCTCCCGTGGTAAACTGGACTCCCATGGCAAACTGGACTCCCATGGCAAACTGGACTTCCATGGTAAACTGGACTTCCATGGTAAACTGGGCTTCCAATGTAAACTAGACTTCCATGGTGACCTGGACTCCCATGGTAAACTGGACTTCCATAGTAAACTGGACTTCCATAGTAAACTGGACTTCCAATGTAAACTAGACTTCCATGGTGACCTGGACTCCCATGGTAAACTGGACTCCCATGGTAAACTGGACTTCCATAGTAAACTGGACTTCCATAGTAAACTAGACTTCCAATGTAAACTAGACTTCCATGGTGACCTGGACTTCCATGGTGACCTGGACTCCCATGGTAAACTGGACTTCCATGGTAAACTGGACTTCCATAGTAAACTGGACTTCCATAGTAAACTGGACTTCCAGTGTAAACTAGACTTCCATGGTGACCTGGACTCCCATGGTAAACTGGACTCCCATGGTAAACTGGACTTCCATAGTAAACTGGACTTCCATAGTAAACTGGACTTCCAGTGTAAACTAGACTTCCATGGTGACCTGGACTCCCATGGTAAACTGGACTCCCATGGTAAACTGGACTTCCATAGTAAACTGGACTTCCATAGTAAACTGGACTTCCAGTGTAAACTAGACTTCCATGGTGACCTGGACTCGGCAACCAAAATAACAAAAAAAGAGCAATTTTTCTTCGAATTTGGTACCAAAAACAAAAACCGATTCTGGAAACAAAATGCACGTGAATACGAGACGGAGGCCTCGTTAATAAAAAAAAAACGGCCACGAAGCGACCCCACCGCTCTCGAGGCAGGTCAGGGCCACGTCGCTTGCGCTTTTGTTGCAAAAATATTTCATGTTGGCCCATGTCGGTTTCGGTACAAAACCGAACAGGAATCTCACCCCGGAGTTTCTACGACTTTTAACCCCCACGTATCGCTAAAACAGGAATCTCACCCCGGAGTTTCTACGACTTTTAACCCCCACGTATCGCTAAAACAGGAATCTTACCCCGGAGTTTTCACGACTTTTAACCCCCACGTATCGCTAAAACAGGAATCTCACCCCGGAGTTTTCACGACTTTTAACCCCCACGTATCGCTAAAACAGGAATCTCACCCCGGAGTTTTCACGACTTTTAACCCCCACGTATCGCTAAAACAGGAATCTTACCCCGGAGTTTTCACGACTTTTAACCCCCACGTATCGCTAAAACAGGAATCTCACCCCGGAGTTTTCACGACTTTTAACCCCCACGTATCGCTAAAACAGGAATCTCACCCCGGAGTTTTCACGACTTTTAACCCCCACGTATCGCTAAAACAGGAATCTCACCCCGGAGTTTTCACGACTTTTAACCCCCACGTATCGCTAAAACAGGAATCTTACCCCGGAGTTTTCACGACTTTTAACCCCCACGTATCGCTAAAACAGGAATCTTACCCCGGAGTTTTCACGACTTTTAACCCCCACGTATCACTAAAACAGGAATCTTACCCCGGAGTTTTCACGACTTTTAACCCCCACGTATCGCTAAAACAGGAATCTTACCCCGGAGTTTTCACGACTTTTAACCCCCACGTATCGCTAAAACAGGAATCTCACCCCGGAGTTTTCACGACTTTTAACCCCCACGTATCGCTAAAACAGGAATCTTACCCCGGAGTTTTCACGACTTTTAACCCCCACGTATCGCTAAAACAGGAATCTCACCCCGGAGTTTTCACGACTTTTAACCCCCACGTATCGCTAAAACAGGAATCTCACCCCGGAGTTTTCACGACTTTTAACCCCCACGTATCGCTAAAACAGGAATCTTACCCCGGAGTTTTCACGACTTTTAACCCCCACGTATCGCTAAAACAGGAATCTTACCCCGGAGTTTTCACGACTTTTAACCCCCACGTATCGCTAAAACAGGAATCTCACCCCGGAGTTTTCACGACTTTTAACCCCCACGTATCGCTAAAACAGGAATCTTACCCCAGAGTTTTCACGACTTTTAACCCCCACGTATCGCTAAAACAGGAATCTCACCCCGGAGTTTTCACGACTTTTAACCCCCACGTATCGCTAAAACAGGAATCTTACCCCGGAGTTTTCACGACTTTTAACCCCCACGTATCGCTAAAACAGGAATCTCACCCCGGAGTTTTCACGACTTTTAACCCCCACGTATCGCTAAAACAGGAATCTCACCCCGGAGTTTTCACGACTTTTAACCCCCACGTATCGCTAAAACAGGAATCTTACCCCGGAGTTTTCACGACTTTTAACCCCCACGTATCGCTAAAACAGGAATCTTACCCCGGAGTTTTCACGACTTTTAACCCCCACGTATCGCTAAAACAGGAATCTCACCCCGGAGTTTTCACGACTTTTAACCCCCACGTATCGCTAAAACAGGAATCTTACCCCGGAGTTTTCACGACTTTTAACCCCCACGTATCGCTAAAACAGGAATCTCACCCCGGAGTTTTCACGACTTTTAACCCCCACGTATCGCTAAAACAGGAATCTCACCCCGGAGTTTTCACGACTTTTAACCCCCACGTATCGCTAAAACAGGAATCTTACCCCGGAGTTTTCACGACTTTTAACCCCCACGTATCGCTAAAACAGGAATCTCACCCCGGAGTTTTCACGACTTTTAACCCCCACGTATCGCTAAAACAGGAATCTCACCCCAGAGTTTTCACGACTTTTAACCCCCACGTATCGCTAAAACAGGAATCTTACCCCGGAGTTTTCACGACTTTTAACCCCCACGTATCGCTAAAACAGGAATCTCACCCCGGAGTTTTCACGACTTTTAACCCCCACGTATCGCTAAAACAGGAATCTTACCCCGGAGTTTTCACGACTTTTAACCCCCACGTATCGCTAAAACAGGAATCTCACCCCGGAGTTTTCACGACTTTTAACCCCCACGTATCGCTAAAACAGGAATCTCACCCCGGAGTTTTCACGACTTTTAACCCCCACGTATCGCTAAAACAGGAATCTCACCCCAGAGTTTTCACGACTTTTAACCCCCACGTATCGCTGAAACGTTAGTTTCACCAGTGCTGGATTATCCGAGTAGCACAAGTAGCTACATATGTAATAGCTACGGGCTTTCAAGGGCCCCGCGTCAAATGATTTCAAGCGATCAATCCCGGTTCAGTGATTCTGCACTCGCTCTATTACTATAGTACTATACTGAACGACTGGGTGTTTAAGGTTAGCGATTTGTCGTATTATCTGGCTGCATAGCAAATGAAAAAATACAATCATTTAACTTTGCAAGTTAAAAATGTATACGTTTAATATTTAAGTGTGTTTTATTTTTTATTTAGGGCTCCTTTACAACATATGCTACAGGCCCGCAATAGCTTAATCCGGCACTGAGTTTAACACGTAAGCTTTTGCGATCAATATTATCCAAAATAGAGGTTTTTTGTTGTTGTATCGCTTAAATATAAATGTGTCGTTAAACCCGCCACCACCCGACACAGCCCCCCTCCCTCGCTCCCCTCCTCCCTCGCTCCTCCTCCCTCGCGCCCCCACTCCTCCGCACCCCTCCCGCATCCCCCCCCTCCCTTCCCCCACGAGTCACGTGCGCATGCTTCGTCACGTGACGAGACCGCGCCTCCCCGCGGAAATGGCGGACGGGGACGTGAATGTGGACGGAATCATCGCGCGGCTCCTCGAGGGTGCGGGCCGCGACCGTCGGGCCGATACTCGCACCGCGGCGGGACCACCCCCCCCCCCGTCCCACTACCGCCCCCTCCACTCCGCGTCGCTCCGCCGTCCCTGAGCGACATCCTCGAAAACCTTCCTGCTCGCAACCCCCGTTGCTCACGTCGGCTTCGGCCTTGCACTTCTTCCTCGACTCGCGACTCCTCGGCCTCGCCCGAATCGCCCTGCCCGCGCGGCCTCCCTCTCCGCCGCGCGCTTCCCTTCGCTGCCCCGCCTGCCCCTCTCCCTTCTTTGCCCTTCTCCATCCACCCCCCCTCCCCGCCGAGTCTTGCTCACTTCCCTCCAAAGTTGACTGCAGTGAAGAGTGGTGGTGAATGTGGTGTGTGTGGGGATTGTGCAGGCAATGCGAGTGAATGGTAGCGCTGTTGGTGGGGGGTTCCTTTTTGTGTTCAGCGATTATTGTGCGCGTGTCGGTTAGTGCATCGTGTGGGGCTTGTGTCTGGGCTACTGTGGTTCATGCGTTGGGGATGGTATGTTGTAGCACACTAAATGTGTGGTGTGTAGGTCGTTGGTATTGTGTATCGCGCGTGTTATTGTGCCGTGAAGTGGCTTGTGCAGTGTGTGGAATGGTGGAGGTGGTTCGTGGTTAATGTAAAGGTGGTGTGTGGTTATTGTGTGGGGTGTAATGTGGTTATTGTGCAATGTATGGACGGTGGAGGTTGTGTAGTGTGGTTAATGTAAAGGTGGTGGTGTAGTGTGGTCATCGTGCATTGTGCCGTGGTGTAGCGTGGTTATTGTGTGGGATGCAGTGTGGTTATTGCGCAATGTATGGGCGGTGGAGGGGTTGCGTTAGTGTGGTTGACGTAAAGGTGTGGCGGTGATGATGTGTTGCAGTGAGAGGATGCCGCCCTGGGAAGACCGTGCAGATGACGGAGGCTGAGGTGCGGGGCTTGTGCGTCAAGTCGCGCGAGATCTTTCTGAGCCAGCCCATCCTGCTCGAGCTCGAGGCGCCGCTCAAGATCTGCGGTGTGTGTCCCGAGAGAACATACACCACTCCACGTTCACGTGCCGGGAATCGGCATGTTCTTGTGAACGACTTAATTCAGTGCTATGCTCAGCCCAGGAGTGGTGTTTGCAAGTCGGTGGTCATTGATGTATGGCGAGTAAAAAAAAAAATAACTTTCGACCAATATTAAAAGATAAATGTGAAAATACAATTGAGTAATGCGTAGAGATGGAACAACTATCCAAAACGATACATTGCATATGCATGTTATCATGTGACATTTCCAAGTGTCAAATATGATGTGTACCCACATCTTGGTGACATTGATCGTAAAATATCTTGAGAGACTAGGATTTGCACTACCTCTTGGTACACAGCAATGTAATTAAACAAACCTAAGTTTTCATAAAATAGTATTAAAGTAAGCTTAAATGGGTCAACCCATTTAAGCTGTTACATTCCATTGCTTTTCTGTAATGCCCTACTTAGGTCAGAAGTAAGTCTACAGGAAAACCATTCACTTAGACATTGTTTAAAACTTTACACAGACTTCTGAACTCGGAAGATTAATCATGACAAAGTTGTTGTGGCAATGAATACCACAAGGATGCGTCAGAGATGACATTGAGAAAGCGTGAATCGGACCAGTGTATTAAGAGCGTTAAGACCATACATGGTCATAGCTTACAGTTGCATCTGTGCAGTGCAGTTAAAAAATAAATTATAGCCCGTTGATTGACAGTATATTAAAATTTAAAGTACCATGCTGTTTTGCCAGAGGCTATAACCAGGGCTTAATTTCTTACTGAACATTTTCCAGGTTGTTGGTTTACCGCAGCAGACATGATTTCTAGCCAAACCAGAGTGAAAGTCTTGGTGGATGAATTATTTTCTAGGTCACTGTCCTTGACAGTCCTGGTTGAAACTGAGCCCTTGCTATATAACACTGCATGCTTGACTTGGAATTTGGTTACTATATCAATAAATTACACTTTTGACTTAATCATAACTTGTCACGCTACAACCGGGGGAAAAAAGGGAGTAATGTTATATGCACCTGTTGCATAGGTGATATCCACGGGCAGTACACGGACCTGCTGCGGCTCTTTGAGTATGGAGGGTTCCCCCCCGAAGCCAACTACCTATTCCTGGGCGACTACGTCGACCGTGGGAAGCAGTCCCTGGAGACAATCTGCCTGCTGCTCGCCTACAAGATCAAGTACCCAGAAAACTTCTTCTTGCTGCGTGGCAACCACGAGTGCGCCAGCATCAACCGCATCTACGGCTTCTACGATGAGTGTGAGTCCAGCTACTCGTCTTATCTTGTGAAGATGCCTGCAGTGTTATGTGCGAGGAGAAATGCCCAACCCTGAAGACCACACTTGCAGAGCGAGTGCCCAGCAGTTGGTATTCATGATAGTTCATCGCGGGAACGTTAACGTACGTTTCATGTTGCTCAAATTGGGAGATGCAAAGGGAATGTAAGAAATTCGGCACGCACTGAGATAATGTGTAGGGGGTTTTTTTTGAAAGTTTAAAAGTTGTTTAATCTCATGGCTACTTTATTTAACAGCGGAGAACTTAAAGCACGATATTTGACACTTATTGAGGAAGCATATTCCTTGATGGCCAATTTCACACGACCAAAACTGTTTTATTTTTCTAGGTAAGCGGCGCTTCAATATTAAATTGTGGAAGACCTTTACAGACTGCTTCAACTGCCTGCCGATTGCAGCAATTGTTGATGAAAAAATATTTTGCTGTCATGGAGGTGAGTTCCTTTGTTCTTAACCACTTCCTCTAAATATGAAATGCACAACATAATTGTAAAATTTTGATTTAAAGCCTTCGTGACTGCAGGGATTCATATTCTTTGGTTATTTCGGTAAAGTCACGAAGGGAAACAATAAAATAATAAAAATATAAAACAATAAAATTCTCACGACGTTTTGACTGCAACACAAGCAATCATCATCAGGTGTGAAAACCACAGCAATATATTTTTTAATTATTTTATTGTTTCCCTTCTACGTGACTTACCGAAAGAACCAAGAATATAATTGTTAACGTTTAGGTTAATAAGTGTGAAAACCATATGTATTTTGTTATGTTGTTGCAATGCTGTGAAATGCTGTAATTCTGTGCATTGTGTTTGATGGCAGGGTTGTCTCCTGACCTACAGTCCATGGAACAGATTCGCCGGATCATGAGACCCACAGACGTCCCAGACACTGGTGAGAGAATCTTCATCGAGACTGAATGCTTTCTCTGTGTGGTTTCCAGTGTTTTGGCTAATTACATTGTAGCATTACAGGCTATATTATGGGTGAGGCATGTGGGCTCAGCGCCTTATAATCTCTCTTTGGCGACGCAGGCCTGCTGTGCGATTTGCTGTGGTCGGATCCCGACAAGGACGTGCAGGGCTGGGGGGAAAATGATCGCGGTGTCTCCTTTACGTTTGGGGGCGATGTGGTCAGCAAGTTCCTGAACCGTCACGACCTGGATCTCATCTGCCGTGCCCATCAGGTGAGTGCGACCAGTGGGACAGGTTGCGCATTCTGTAGCTCCCTAAGCTAAACCACCTTAGTTCATGTAGCCTCACGTCACACAATTTTATAAACATCTGCTTGTATGCATTCACTCTTTTTTGCAGGTTGTAGAGGATGGATATGAATTTTTTGCCAAACGACAGCTTGTCACCTTGTTCTCCGCTCCCAACTACTGTGGGGAATTTGATAACGCTGGTGGCATGATGAGCGTGGACGAAACACTCATGTGCTCCTTCCAGGTCTGTAACTGTTAATGCCACGCTGTGCACTGGCACTTTTCTATTATTTCAATTTGTGCGATAAATGAAGGCTCGCTAAATCGCAATTTCAATGTTTTCTTTCAGATCCTTAAACCTTCTGAGAAAAAAGCAAAGTACCAGTATGGGGGTATGAACTCGGGACGTCCCGTCACCCCACCCAAGGCTGCCGTTCCCTTACCAAAGAAGCGATAAGGCAGAGGCCGCTGGGCTGAGTACACCCTGCGTCATTGAGCAAAAGTGTCGAGCAGGATGGGCTGCACGCTGGGGCGAATGCTTGTCGCTTAAAGTAGCATAGAAGCTAAAGCATGTTTGCTAAAAACACTGACCCTGAGAGAAGCCTGCATGCAGTGTCATTAATTCCACATTCCAAATCGCTTTTGCTCGATGATGCTTACAATTGTTTAATTTTTCCTTTTGTTATCTATGTTATATGCTTTAGTACTTTTATGATTGCTTTCATTTGGCAAGTCAGTCTTATTTTCAATCTTGCTCACGTGTGGTTGAAAAGAGGTTGTACTCCCCTTTTTAAGTATCAATTTTCATGTTTGGTTTTCACTCTGAACATGTTAAGCTCCATTACATTTTAAAGCTACTCTGCAGGTAATGATTGTTGAATACCTTTTATTCAACAATACATTTTCAGAGGCTTCTCTGTTTTTCCTTAAGACTATGCAGTTTTGTGCAATGTTAAATTTTCAGCGCTAAATTTTCTATCTTTGAGTCCATGAAGTTAAAATTGAAGGATATTAAAAAGGTTAACTGGACAAACAACCAACGTGGGTCTTGGTGCTGCACTACTGCAATGTCGGATATGCTTGGTGCATTTCTTTCCCTTCGGTGTTGAAGTTGAGCAGAGGAGTTGCATTCTAATCATATAGTGGCTCACTTGTACCACCTGCATTACGGTGGGCATCGCTGCTTGTGGAGAAGGAGAAACGCGAAGGCTTCATTGAGTAGTGTCAACACGGCTCCAACAGAATAGGCCAGTTTATACGAGTAGTGGATTTCTCGGGTCTGTCAACAAATATAAGATTTTATTTTAAAATCTTACCACAAGAAATTGAAAGATATGCATGAAAGAAGCAAGGGGGGTTGTACATTAGTAAAAAAAAAAATAGACTTTTTCAATTTGTCGTATTTCTTCTTGCACAAAGTATATTATTCAGTTGTATGCTTTTCCATATGTATTACACAGCTCTAGACATTCCATTATCCATTAGTGATCCTTAAACCAGTAAACTGTGGTATGGTGTAATAAAATATTAATAACGCACCCTCAACTAAGTCACATTCCACGTAAATGTCACGATTCCATTTGAATTTGTGTTTGATGGGTATAATAATTTGCTGTGCTTAATAATAATAATGTGTATCCTGTACACGGTATTCTGCCTATCGCATTGTGCACTTAGTTTATACACTCCCATTGTTTTCATGTTGCAGTTGTAAATACTGTAGTGACTTGTTTTCCTGTGTTGTAATGGTAAATAAAATATTTAAGGTAAAATCTCTTGAATATCTTTTTTGCAACATGACATTTTTCTAGTATGAATTTCCTTTCTGAATCAGCCAAAGGCTATCGCTGTGTTTTCTCAATTTTATGCGCATTATGATGGAATGTTACATCAAAAACTGAAATATAAAAAACAGCACGGTCAGGAGACACATGGCAGTACTAATCCGGTACACTAAACCAAGAATGAAAATCGCAGAAGTGGAGCAGGATGAAAACTTCACCGACGAATGTACCTTGTTCCACCATTGCAGCAGAAAACGGATTCACCAATGATGTCACCGTGGCCTTTATAACAAACAAGTTTGGCACGACGAATAAGAGCTTCACAGATGTAATACCACAAGCAGTAACATTTTTTACAATTACGTCTAGGCCTACAAGGATGTCTTTGAAGTTTAATGAACATACTTATAATGCAGCACAGCTGACCTAACTGATCTAAAGAACTGCCAATGGAGGGTGTATGGTTACAGACTTTTCCCATTGGGCCACACAATAACAAAACACCATCGGCAAATTTGTGTGTGCACTGCAGCTGCCAGCACCTGCCTGGGACACATGCAAACAGCTTGTTAAACCAGACCTAGCTTGTGTACCCAGTGGCAAGTCGTATGGTTGGCAGGAGCACTGTGCCAGGAAAGAGTATGGATCCTTGCAGTCACGGAAACTTCAAATCTAGAAACTTCAAATCTAGAAACTTCAAATCTGGAAGAAATAGGCCCTCCTGTCCAATTACCTCCTAATTCGTAACCTCGTCACTGGTACACTTGCAGCATCTGCACCCTCGATAGCTACGCCACTGTCTTCACCCACTGAGTTCTAAAGTTAGACATGCCACCATCCACTGCGTTGTCTCTCCATGACAATTCAAGCGCAGTAATCTAGCCGGCACTGTTCGGCCTGAAAAAAATGTACAACTGTGGTTGCACAGACCTTCCATGTGACATTAATTTCGTCAGGCCTATTGCCACCCAGATGTTTACAAATTCAAACATTGCGCAAGAGCACGGCTTATTGCTGTTAATGAAAGCGGCCTGCCTTGCCCTGCAGTTCTAGATTTGAAGCTAGATTTTTTTGCCCTGCAGTGTTCGTTTGTTGCCGCTGGGTGGCGCTGATTGGGAAACAGCGCCGCTTGCTGGTGACCCATCGGAGCAAGTCAGCAAGTGGTGCACACGAGACGGGTCTCACTCCACACAAAGGACTGAATAGTCCCTGGATTTCCTCACAATAACCAGCACCGCTACGACGACAAACAACAACGATTACCAGTGTGCTAACCTAAAGAAATACTGCACTGAGAAAACAATACATTTACAAGTGTTTACATTTCGATACGTGTTCAGTAAACTTTCACGACGGTATTTTATCACGGCCACCACGCACAATGCTATGAAATACAAAGTCATTTTCCATACTTTTTTTTGCTGCGGTAAAAAAAAATCACACCCTGTTTCAATTTGTAGAAAAAGGCATCGACGCTTCGGCAACACGAGTGGATAATAAATCAGGAAGCAACCTCCTCCCTGCATCGATAAGCAAAAAAAAAACCCATTCAGAAAGCATTCCGGATTTTTACCGCTGCCCATTCCATTACACGTTAGGTATCCCATTACAGAAATATAAACCACTTCTCGCCTTAGTTGAGCAATACACCTTAAGAACCCTGCACTTGTTCTCTGCAATATTGATGTTTTGTTGTCTTTGTTCTGTCATTGCTGCTCTGCTCACGCACCACGAATCTCCCTTGTAAAATAGCCAGAAAACTGGCTAAACGGGACCATCCGTATAACAAATCAAATAACTTTCGATTTAAAGCTCTTCGTGACTGCAGGGATTCATATTCTTGATTCGTTCGGTAAAGTCACGTAGAAGGGAAATAATAAAATAATAAAAATAAAACAATAAAATTCTCACGACGTTTCGATTGCAACACAAGCAAATCATCAGGTGTGAAAACTACAATACATTTTTTGAAAAAAGCGTTTTTTTTGCTGTAGTTTTCACACCTAATGATGATTTGCTTGTGTTGCAATCGAAACGTGAGAATTTTAATTGTTTTATTTGTATTATTTAATTATTTCCCTTCTACGTGACTTTACCGAAAGAAATCAAATAACCTTACACAACCTACTTAAGCTATTAACGCATCTCCGCCGACTTGTGGGTGCTCAATCACTGCTGCACACAAAACATCGCAACGTGCAGCAGCATCACATATATTTCCCTGTCCATGTTAACTCGTTGACAAACACGCGTTCTCATGAGCACGCCCACTGGCTGTGTGCTTATTGTGTCTACAAGTTGGCAATTTTATCTTTAAAAGTTAAAAACTTTCTTCTTGGCATTTTGACACTGGTAAAACTTTGGCAGAGTTGACATAATTAACCGTGGTTTCTGAAATTGACTACAAGGACTCCACAGTAAATCTTGCTTTCCATTATTTTAAAATACCAAGGGGTAGTGAGATAATCGAAACGTATTAACCTTTCCCTGTGTTGCTGGAATTGAAATGCGTATTGATGAAATGCCACGACAATGCGTGAACACAAAGGCCAGCAGCGCATGAATGAGCGAACACTCACGGACCGCTCTGTCACGTTGGCGTTAACACAGCGGCTGCAGTGAAACTCCTTGCGTCGCGGATACACGTGAGTGTCTTGGGTTACAGGTGAGTGTCGGTGAAGACCGTGTGCTCCTTGCAGATGGTGAACGCCTTCATGGACTCCAGGAGTTCCTCGTCATCCCCAAACTGTGGCGGCACAGACACATCGAACAGTCGGCTACCGACTTTGTACCGGCACACGACCTCAGAGCCAACATGGAGTAGCGGCGGATGCTTACGGCGCTCATCATCCCGCTGTCCCGGACTCGGGGCCGCAGCAGCGCGTCCCAGAGCGGCTCCTCCGGCAGGGACGTCGCCTCGGCCGTCTCGATGAGCCGGCTGGCGCCGTGGTGCAGCGAGTCGTGGGAGCACGCGCGACACAGCGGTGGTGCAGCCGGTGGCGGTGGCGGAGTGGGTGGGTTCAGCAGCATCCCGCGCGGGGGCACGTGGATCACCGAGACGCTGTGCCGTCGCGCAGCCCTGCCGCGCTTGTGCGAGCTAGGGCTTGAGATGCGCGTGTCGGGCAGGCCCTGCCGGGAACCCCCACGAGATCCGACTCAGCACCAGGGTGTGCGATTTGGCACATTTTCAATGTGGGGAGTGGGGATCAAAGTGGCAGGATTCAATTGAACAACCCTCACTGACCAGCGTGGTGAAGTATGGTCAAATAATCCCAATGACATACAGGTTGAGGAGCAGGGGCAGAGCCACAGAGGGGGCTGGGGGGGGCTTAGCTCCCCCTGAAATTTTGGGAAAGTCGGTAATTGGGATAACCGGATATCCAGCTGCTGCAAAATGCTGCAGGCTGCCACCTTGTGCTGCCCTGCAGGCTGCTTGAGCGGCAGCCTTTCGAACTTATCGAACTTATTAGCCACATCAGCGGCTCCGACCTATTAATAAACTCCGCGTTCCAGTCCAATAAAATGTGTTTTATTCATTTGTGTCGTCCATTGGAAAACATACAATGGATATCTCAGAATATTGAAGTCAGCCCCCCCAAAATCAAAATCCTAGCTCCGCCCCTGTTGAGGAGGCCTGTAATTCTAGATTTAAAGCCTGTAATTGTTTACTAATGCCACTGCTAGCAGAAGTGGCTGTACGAGTCTATGGAGCCCCTCTCGAGGGTATATTTGGCCTCCAACCATGCTGGCCAGATAACCGATTAATTGTAGTGTTTGGGAGTTTGACGATCTTCTATGTTCTCTGCCAACCCTTGCATCCCAAAGCGCTGAATGAAAGGCATGCACCACCACATGTCCGGCATCCCTCCATCTCAAGTGTGAGGGACACTGTTTTCTGTGCAAGATCAATTGCCCAAGGATGTCCACGTGTTGCTCAGGGCCACGAGATAACGTCCTGGTCTGGCTGGTCATGTTATCTCCAGTAACCATAACATGAAAAACTCAGCCCTGGCTCAGCTCCCAGTCTTCAGTTTTAACAATGAAAAATTGAGCATGGTGCAATCCCCTTACCGTAGCCGAGTGGAGATCGCATGAGGCTGTAAGTCACTGAGTTCAAATCCAGCTCTCTCATTTTTTGGCAAATATAATCATACAAATACATTTAAATCCACACATTTTTGTCAGATTTCATAATAACATCAGTAATAATACCACTAAAATAACAATAATAAAGGTCGTGATTTAATAACCAGAACATGCCATGAATTCGCCAAACTCAATGCAGTTCAATGGCGCGCACAGTCGCCTCTTCAGCCGTCAACCGTGGTTCAAATCGCCGTGCGCCTGTGCGCACATTCAGTGGGTTACGTTTAGGGGAGTGGAACAATGCCGTTCACAAGAGCTTGGACCTCGAGCTCCTGTCAACAACCTGACGATGCTGGATGTAATCTACAGCGGAACGTTGCACCCATTTAAACGTTGTGAGATTACTCACCAACATCAACAATCGGTGGTGGTGCTGCTGCTGAAGCAGTTATACATTTGGCCACGTTCGATTCACGTGACACTTTTATTAATTGGCTGTGTCGGGTGGAGGAGAGTTTATGACACGCATTTTTACGGGAACTGTTGCAATATTTCAGTCTTAATAATCGCAGGTGAAGCAAGTGAAAATGTGGTTGTTAAGTCGCGAGAAACGAGCACGACAAAACTCAACATTTCCACTCAGCTCGGCTTGCATCGTCGCGACTTGAGGTGGAGCGGCCTCGCTTGGTTTTAATCTGAGCAGCCCATGCAGAAGCGCAAAGCACACCAGACCCCATGCACACACGACCCAGGCTCCCATAAAACTCATTCAGAGAGACTTCTAATTGTTCTCTCGACTGCGGACAATGCGCTCAGTGAGCACGAGACGTCACTGGGATAAACAGTGGGCACAGCTGTGCTTTGTTTTTCTTGCAAAAGGAATACTTTTAGATTTTCAATAAAATAAATGTTCCTACTCGGTAATTATCTTAATGGACGGGTCAACCCCCATTTGTAGAATCACACGAAAGAAAACAATGGAGGAAGAAACCCTTGTTGTTCTGGTCAAGAATGTGGATTCAAATTCGTATAATTACATATTTCCTCCCCCCCCTTTTATTTTACGTTTTGCCTCTCAACGACAAAGCCCCGTGAAGGTAGACATGCGAGTGAAATCGCCTTATGGAAACCAGGCTGCTTGCGACCGTGGTGCCGCGTGGGTACCTCGTTATGGAACGTGAAACTCCGCAAAGTGATACTACTTGCCGAGCCGATGGAGTCCGCCAGGTGGTCAAACTGAGAAGCCAAACACGACGCGCACGGCATAATGCAGCAACGGTAAAGGGTGGCAAAAGCCAGTAGCACTGCATGAATGACATGGTAGCAAAAAAAAAACCGACAGCATGTTATGCAGCACATCGCGATGTTACGCAGCACAGTAGAGAATGGTAGAATTGCACTACCACACATTACAGGACATCATAGTGTAGTAAAGTATGGCACAGCACAGTAGAGTGATAAGAGGCAGTGGCAAGGTACACCCTGAAAGTGTTGTAAATCAAGTTACAAGCAGGGACAGGACAGTAAATATGCGGGAATGTGGTGACAAGTACAGGTAGTCTTCGACTTACGACGGTCGGACTTACGATATTTCGATCTTACGATGGCGATACGACAAAATTGCCATCAACAACCCAACATCGTTCAAGTATGCAGACGACGGACAGGATCTTGGTGAGTACAGTACAATATGATACGTTACGATACGTTCAATGCATGTATGATACGTAGCTTTAGCGATTTCATTTTAGGGTCACCACGATACAATACGCATGTTAAAAGCTTTTAGAGCAGATAGGATTGTTTCCTGAAAATGTTTTCGATTAAATTGCAGTTCATATAGGTAGGCTAAGAATTTACCTTGGTTTTTTTTACTTTACATTTTACTGTGCAATACAGTATTGTAATTAATACATACAGTATATAGTTTATACAGTACGGTACTGTAAATTTCTCTGTTTTGCTAAATTATCACCATTCTTTAAGACTCCTGGATAGGCTAGGCCATCTTCGACTTACGATATTTTCGACTTACGATGGGATCATCGTAACGCACCTCCATCGTAAGTAGAGGACTACCTGTATGAGGATGGAAGGGACGAGACATGGCCAGATCTTACCAAGTGTACAAGGCGATGGTCGGACACACAGAGAGTTTGTGGAACTTGCAAAGTGGCAGAAGCGGAGAGACACTGAGCATGGAGGCTGGAGCCAGGACAGGCGTCTTTCATCTTAGCACGACAATGGAGGCAGAAGCGCATGGGTGGCAGTGGGAAATAAAAAAAATAGATATCACAGGACAGACATTACCGGTGCAGTCACAACAATAGGAAACATCAAAGTGCACAGTGAGCACAGTGCGTATTCTGACTCTTTTACATTTTAACGCCAGAGACGCTGATGGCGCCTGCGATTGTGTTAAACGTTTGCCGGAGGGCACAAACTTGTATCCTGGCTGACGACGACCCCGATATAAGTTGCTCAACTAACGCTCGAGGCAGCACCCGGGGCTACCGAGCTCGCCGTCGGCCGTGGCGCCCACGTAATGCCGCGTCGCCTGGGGCCCATCGTTCCCACCCGGGTGACGCGGCGCAGGCGAAGGGACCGGAGAGCCCGAGAAAGCGCAGCGGGGTGAGGGACGCACCAGGAGGTTGTCGGAGGACGGGTAGACGCAGAGCGGCATCATGGTGGCCTGCGCGTGGCGGGAGCCCAGCAGCGGCGGCCGCTGGCGCGTGTAGGGCGGCTTGCGCATGGCGCGGCGCAGCAGCAGCGCCAGCACGACGGCCATGAGCAGCATCCCCACGGCCGAGAGCAGAGACACGAACCACAGCTCGCTGTAGAAGTGAGGGTCTCCATCCGGGACCCGCCCCCCAGAGTCCTGCGTTGTCTCCCCTTGGTAGGGAATAAAACACAGTCCAGTGGCATCTCAGCTAGAGCGCTGCTGTGGCCTGACATGACCAACCGCGTGAAGTATAATGAGGCCGTTGGGAGTTAAGTAAATGCGCCGCACCTATTCCAGTGGCAGTGTTGTACGAGATGATGGGAGAACTGACAGATCCCATTTCTGTTGTGCAGGTGACGCGAAACTGGAATGCTGAGAAAACAAGAAACACACAAAGACAGGGATGTCCCATTCAGCACATAAGCTGATTTCACAACTCATCTTTTATAGTGACTAAATGCAACTGCAACTCATGGTCCATTTGAAGAAGGGAGGATCAACATCATTTACAGATATCACTTGCCAATAAAATTACCACACACTTGTGCGCGCACACAATAAAACGCGGCTTATAAAAAATGAAAAGTTCAAACCTGCACTTGCCAAACACACACACACACACGTGACAGGGGATGGACAGGAACAGTGTCTGGCAAACACGGCTTATGTCCTGTGCCCAGGGCTTGTGTCCCATGGACAGGATTGGTGTCTCGCTCCACGCTTACTTTTGTCTGATGTGCGGGGCAGGCTGGCGGAGAGGCTGAGTCCTGCAAACACGCGCGTGCCGCCCTCGCTAAGAGCGAACTCGCGCAGCGGCCCGTTCAGGTGGAAGCTGGCGCTCCAGTCGACCGAAAGCGCCGTTAGGTTGCTGCTCACGTCGAATGGCGCCACAAACTCTGGGGCTGTCAGGACAGTGCGCGTGGTCAAACATCACCCGTGCAGCGCCAGAGTTGTTGTTACAGGACACCACTCCTCAGAGGAACGGCACGTGGACACACGTAGTGCTGTTGTTTGGTAAAGTTGGGATTTGCAGTCCACCACATCGCTACACGATCATTCATATAGGTGGTACTGCTTGACAGCAGTGTCAGAAAATTGCCCACGGTCCCCGTTTGCTACGTATATGGACAACTGAAAAAATGGTTGGGTTGCTTGTATAGAGGGCAGTGCAATACACCAAATTTTCAGCTCGAAAGGTAAAAAAAAATGCACCCAAATTATTCGGTATTGCCTGCTCTCACGTGACTAAAGAGGTAAGGTATGTTGAACTTCTTTCACACTGCACGTAGCCAACTGTGCTAAACGAAGGCGCGGGGGACGGAAAACAAACTCCACACAAAAAAGCAGTTGGAAAGAAATTCGTCTTCAACCTAGATTTAAAAGCGCCTAGCTCCCAGTGGCTTCCTATTATCAGAAGGAAGAGCGTTCCAGACGGGCGCAGAAGCGCATCTGGAAGGCGATGGCATCACCGGGACGTGTGAGGCGGCTCACCTTCCTTGTGCGTGGTGAGGGTGCTCCATGCTGACGCGGTGCTGCCGGCCTGGTTGTGCGAGATGATGCGGAAGTCGTAGCTGCAGTAGGGCAGGAGGCCGCTGACGTTGTGCGACCTCTGAGAGCCCGTGTACACCACGTCCAGCGAGCCCTGCCGGCACTCCACCGGCAGAGGCTGGGGCGGCTGAGGACACGACATGCGTTTCTGTAGCTCGAAGCTGCGCCGAGACCAGAGAGGGAACAGAAAGACAAAGTTCCCCCGTATTGCCTTAACAGAATCTTTGGGGCAAGTGGTAATAGGGAGCGTCTTTGAAGGCCGACAAGGCAGACGAGGGGGTGGGTGGCCAGCACCACCCCCGGTACTCGCACACACGTGTGTAAGGACAGTACGGGGGTGATGTAGGGACAGTACCGCTCCCCGTGGCCATGGTTACTAATTAAGGTACCGGGAACAGACAGGGTCACGTACGGGTAATGTGGGACCTAAGTGGTCGCTAATAATGATTGATGCGACAAGCTTTGACAGGGTCGCGTGGGAACTAATGGTCGTAAATTGTAATAAGGGCAGAGACAGACAGGGACAGGTGCGGTGAGCGAGAGGGTTCGGGATTAGGGGCGTGGCTGGGTCGTGAGGGGGATAAGAGCCGGCACGAACCGGGGCTCTGGGCTGCTGTTGTGGGGGAACTGCTGTTGCCGTCGTCACCTTGGAGTGAGTCGTCTTCATCATCCTGGAGTAGGCCACCTTGTAGTCTTGAAAGGCTAGAGTTATGTTGTCTCAGAATAGAGCTATCTAAGTTACCCAAGTGTATATCGTTACTCGCATGTTACTCACACATACACAATGCAACATTGTACATTTGTAAATCCACTATCCACTGAAACCTGCTTTTACTATTCATAAAAACGAAAGAAATAAGTGGTTCAAGATTACTACATCGAGTAAAACCTCGTTATTTCGGTATTTGATCATTCGTAATTGGGGATAATTCGACACGGCTACGCTTTCGGCATATATACGGTGTATTAGAAATTGGCCATGAGCCGAATTGTCGTACCGAACGGTCCAACTTCGGCATGGCACGTGGAGCGACGCCGCGTGCCACAACCAAAACAACGACTCAGTCTGGTGGCGAGCATCGGCGAGAGTGGCGAGCGCGTGGTGAGTGTGGCGAGCATCGGCGAGTGTGGTGAGCGTTAGTGCAAACCCGTCGCTGTGGACTTAACCTTGTTTGTGCACTCTGTGCAAGCCAACCCTCTCAGAAATACCGTCTACACACACGCGTCAAGATGTAATAGAAAGGGACTGAAGTATAAATCCCTTAGTCTGCGAGACGAATTCAAAGTTTCGTATAGAATTGATCCAGAGTGTGTGTCGATGCGTACGGTGAGTGAAGACACCCATGTCAGTGGTGAAGTGCCACATCAGCTGATGTCGTCCGATGGCGAGTAATGTGGTGTAAAAGTGTGAAATAATGTAGTCTTTAAGTAAACATTAATTGTTCAGCGAAAAATGTGAAGTTTAAGATCGTGTAATTTGGTGTTTAAGTTATGATTTGGTGATAAAGTGAATATACAGTACAGTAAGTGCATGCTCAGTGCATTAAGCCCCCCTCCACAAGCTCTGTCAGCTACCACATGGAACCTGCCACATCCTCCTCCTTCGCCTGCAGTGCTGGTTATTGATAGTAAGTGTTACTTTTTTTTGGAAAAAAATTGTTGGAAAACAAATTTGGATATTTTTTTATCGGGGCAGGAGGCACTTGGGAGTACCATTGTACATAATTCGGACTATTAGACAATTCAGCAAGGCCAGAGCCCCATACGTGTCAAATTAACAAGGGTTTACCGTATGCATAATGAATATTGAGTGTACAGTTGTGGTCACATCTGCAGGCAGATCCGGTGCACATACAGACACACGCGCAAAGACACACACACGCACAAACACACGCAAACGATGATGGAGAGCAGGGGCACCTGTGCATGATCCCGTTGGGCCGTGTGGGGTCGCTCCAGGCCAGGCTGGCAGCGCGGGACCCCACAGCTGAGGGGGCAGGAGCGGGCTGCCCGGTCGGGGTCGCTGGCAGAGTTTGCAGGCGCGCGGGGGGTCCATCAGCGCAGCAGCGGAGGCACGTGCACACCTGCACGTACACCGAGTACGTGCTGAACGGCTCCAGCCCGTGGATCTCCTGCTCCACGGAGACCCCCTCGGATAGCTGTGGCACAAAGGGCGGACGCAATACACAACAATAACTGCACCAGCCAGTTAGGTGGTGTCTTCCGAAATTCTACAGGACTCCACCGGCCTCTATAAAGGCTGGCTATGCAGTTCAGCATTGACCAAAGATCGTTGAGGACAGTGAGTGGCGTAGAATGACCAATGTGAGCCTTGGTGGGATGAATTATTGGGGCCCCCTGTCACCTTTGTAGCCCGGTCCTTAGGCTCGCCCGGACCAGGGCACGTCAGTGCAGTTGGACCGCCAATGGCCGCTGATTATCATTGTTTAAATTGCATATATAGACTACTACAAAATACAGGATAAAACAATTAGTTTTCTGAAAATGTGTCATTCTGAAAACACCTTAACGTATGCACTGAGGTTATTAGAATTTTTTTTTTTACAAAAGTGCTCCGCTTGCAGGTCGTTGTGGTCGGGCCGCCAATTATCGATGTACCATCATGTGGAGGCCGCTGGAGCTGTTGGCGAAGACGCGGTAAACGGTGACGATGCCGTTGGGCTGGGTGGGCGGTGAGACGAGCACCACGGCCGAGGTGGCCGCCACCGAGGAAAAGGAGGGTGGCTGCAGCCCGAGGGGAGGAGCGGGTCCCGTGCGCCCCCGCACCCAGACGCCGTCGACGTGCCCGGCCGCGTTCACCGCCCGCACCTGTCGCACCACCACCACCGCCGCACCACCACCGCCGCACCACCGCCGGCATCAGCCTCCTCACCGCCGGCATCAGCCTCCTCGCGGACAGCAGCATCCTTCTGTCCGCGGCAAACTCTGGTCAATCCCGCGTCGCCTTCGCTTCAGCTCAACCCTTTCCCGTTCCGAGACGTCTGCAAGTTGCCGGGTGGGTCCCGTTCACCTCCGAATCTCGGAACGTGCAAACGCTTAGCGTGAAATTTTGTCGAGAGAGGCGTAGCGCCGTTGTTTATAAAGGCATTGTACTCACCGCAGAGAACCGTAGCGACGCGACCGCACTCTGTGATAGCTGGCGCCCTCGCGCATGTCCTCGTGAGAGCCTCGGTACCGATAAAGTTATTTTATATATATAAAAAAATTACGGTTTCGTTTTGATGATGTACACGTACGTCATCGGAACGGAATCAGAAGTGTATATCAATGTATGTCATTAGAACAGGAAAGGGTTAAGAGACATCTCCTCCACTGGTAGCTGTGAACCAGTAGTGAACAATTCTAAATTTCCATGTTGGGAGGCTAGTCTATCCATATAATGCTCACTCTTGATTTTCTCAAAAAGATGCACATTTTATTGGCCTTCAAGAGTTAAACAAAATTGTGATCAGAGCACTACTGCACATTTCTTAACATAGTGACACACACATACAGCAGCACAGACGCAAGAGAGAAACTGAATTGAGGCAGGGGTTGTGGGATGTGTTCACAAACCTCATATCAGGCTTCTCTGCCTTGAATGCACCTCTCAGTGGGGCTACACTGTAGTGTAATGACAAACTCCAGCGACTCACGCTAGCGAAGAATTCCCCCACTATCCTTACATTTGTGCTCTTTAGGTTTTGTTCAGAGCCACCGTGGATGTTTAAGCGTGGGCTACGACACCGCCGGTGCGCCTTGCCTTGTACTCGTACTCCGCGTTCGTCTCCGCGCTCCCGTCCCGGAAGGACCGAGCGGTCCCGTTGTAGACGAGGGCAACGCGTGTCCCGGCGGCCCGGCGAGGACCAGCAGGGCCTACCATGGGGCCCCGGCGGTATAGCTCGTAGCGCAGGACGGGGCCGTTGGGCCGCAGCGGGGAGGCCCAGGACACGCGCGGGCCCGCTTGGTCGCCCGCGCCGTCGGCCTGCGGCTCCACGCTGGGGCCGGGCTGCAGGGCGGGCGGCGCCTCCAGGGTGCTGCCCCGTGCCCACTCGCTCGACGCGCAGCCCCCAGCCGTGCACGCTTCCACGCACGCCTCGTACCTGAGGCCGGTCCGCGCAGAGTGCAGGTGCATGTCACCGGCAGCTCGAGGGCTTGCATACTGAGCGGCGCGAGCGGTCAAAATCTCATTCTCCAGACAGTGGGTGAAACAAGTGCATTATTACGTCCATTGCATGACCAAAAATAAAGTGGATCATAAAGTGGTCCAAATAAGCGGGTATGGACTATCTTAAATATAATAATGATGTGGGTGACTATGTCTTTTAGAACACCCCTCAATGAGCTAGTGGGCCGAAGGGCCTAACAACGCACAGATACAACCGTTGCTGTTCTGCCATCTCCTGGCCCCCCTCGCAGAGCTAACATACAACAGCCGGAAATCCCAGGCAGTCCCCCATCCAGTTTCCAACCAGTCTCAACCCCGCTGAGCCGACGACATCCGACAGTACCGGGGGTACACTCAGGGTGATGCGGCATTGCTTCACGCATTGTTCCATTCACCTTTGACGAGGAGCGAGTTCCCCCACCACCAGCGTGAGCTCTGCGAGAGCCTCGCGCCCCGGCACCACGCCGAGCGTGCTCGTGTTGCCGGACTCCAGGTCCCGCATGCGCACCGTGTAGTTGACGACGTCCCCGTTGGGGCGCAACGGCGGGTCCCACGCCACGCGCATCTCCGTCGACGACAGCGCCTCCAGCCGCGGCGGCGCCAGGCCGCCCGGCGCGGAGGCCAGGGTGCGGGCGACGGAGGTTGCGCTGCTCACCGTCCCGCGGGAGTTGCGCGCCATCAGGGAGTACGAGTACCGGGCGCCGGGGGACAGCCGCGCGTCTCGGTAGTGCAGCTTGAGGCCCGAGTAAACCAGAGTGCCGTCGCGCCACAACTCGTAGCTCAGTATTTGTCCGTTGGGAGCGTCCGGCTTCTGCCACCGTACGTCGACCGTACGGTAATTGGTCACGTCCAGGCGCGGGGCGCGCAAGCCCTCGGGAGGGGCCTCCAGCGTCCGCGCTCTCACGCCGCTGCTGTTGGCGCAACCACCGCCCGTGCACGCGGACACGAAGAAGCCGTGCTCCGAGTATGGGCGCAAGCCGGACACCGTCACGCTCTCGCTCAGCCCCTCGGGGCGCTCCTCGTCGTCCACGAAAAGCTTCGCCTGCGTGGTCTGACCGCGATCGGGAGCGAGGGGCGCCCAGCTGACGCGGATGGCGGTGGCATTGATGGGGGCGGCCATGGGGGGAGGCACGAAGCTGGGCGCGGTCTCCGGCGTGCGCTGGCTCGTCGCCGGGCTGGTGACGCACCCTCCCGCGGTGCAGGCCTCCACCGCGTAGCTGTAGTCGGTGTGTGCCAGAAGGTCGACGTCTGTGAAGTTCAGCGTGGCCTGGTCGAAGATGAACGGGAGAAGGGAACCGTTTCTCAGCAGCCTGTAGTGGTGCAGTTCTCCATTCGGCTCCAACGGAGGGGTCCAGCTCACGCACAGCTTGCGGGGGCTGCGAGGGACGGTGCGGACGGAGGGGGGCGCCAGCTGCGCCGGAGCAGCCTGCGGCGTGCGCACGGTGACCCACCCGCTCTCGGCGAACCCCGCCGAGTTCCACGAGCGCACCTTGTAGCGGTAAGCGGTTCCCGGCTTCAAGCCACGGTGCACGTAGGAGCGTTTTTCCCGTGAGCTCATCGAGGCATTGACAATCGCCTCCTCAGCCACCTCCTCTAGCACGGCGTCCCTCCGCCCACTTGCCGGGTCGGTGGCGGTGCCGCCGCCGATGATGAGGTAGCGGAGGATGCGGCCGTGGGGCCGGCGGGGCGGTGTCCAGCGTAGCTCCACGCTCGTGGGGCCGAGCGGCCGGGCGTCGGGCCCGGGCTGGGAGGCCGGAGCGGCCTCGCCCGTGCGGGCTGTCACGGGGCCGGAGCGAGCGCAGCCCACGGACGTGCACGCCTCCAGCGCCAGCGAGTAGTCTTTGTACGGCACAAGCCGCCGCAGCACGAAGCGACGAGCCAGCCCGCTGAACTCGACGCCACTGTCGCTGAGAATGCTGTAGTTCTGGAAAATAATCATCAAAGTATCTCCCTCGTCATATCGGCATCTGAGGGTACTCAACTCTGTTTCAAGAAAATTACAAGATCATTTGCATTTATACTCGTTTTATGTCCCCTCCCGCCCGCTTCTCTCTCAATCTCTCCTACTCCTAACCGTTCCCCCCTCTCCTTGTGCCCAATCCCGTTTCCGCTCCTTTCCCCTACTTGCGCCCTTGCACTGGAACAAACATTCCCCTCCACATTAAGTAGCAAGCATCCTCCCTGTCTAGTTTTCCGCTCCTCCCTCAAGACCCACTTCTTCTCCCTGGCCCATCCTTCCCTCCATCCCTAGGCACCCCCGTAATTCCGGTACCCACAAACCGCCCTCCCTATATCCCATCCCTATTTACCATATCATCATTTGTTACCCTCAATGTACCACTCATAGCCCTTGTAAAGCACCATGGATAAAAGCACTACATCAATATAAGATACGGCATCCGAATGCAACTGAATCTCAGCTTGGTGTACAAGAAAAATGACGGGCATTATTACGAGATTTTGGGGCAGATGAGGAAGCCCTGCGATGGTGGTGGTGATTCCACTTTCCCTTGGTGGGCGAATGCTGATTTTCCCCAAAAGCAGTAGAGGAATTATGGGCCAATTTCACCATTCGCTGACCCGAAATCAGTACAATTAAAAAAAAGATAAATCAATAGACAACTCCCTCTCAACAAATAAACAAACAGTTCATACTTCCACTCGAAACTGCCTGACAGTTTGACAGGTCAGCCAGCTGGCGCTTTAAATGCCTCGTTAATACCCGTAGATAACATCCCAGCGCGGACGGCTGTCACAAAACGGAGCTGCAGGCTGGTGCGTCCCAGTGCATCGTTCACCTGGACGATGCCGTTGGGTCGTGCCGGTGCATCCCAGTGCAGCAGGATGCTGCGCCCCCCGGCCAGGGAGTGTGCCACCGGTGGGGCGAGCCCCCTCGGAGCAGCCTCCAGGGTGCGTGCGGAGGCCCAGGGACTTGGCTTCTCCCCCGCACCGCTCACCACCACCATCACCACCCGCAGCTGGTAGAGCGTGTGGGGCTCCAGCCCAAACACCAGCGCCTCTCGCCGCTCCCCCTGCAGCACAAAGACAAAGCCACCCCGCCCAACGGGATAGCCTTTAACAGATTGTTTGGGCAAGTGCTGTTTGCGAGCACCGATGAAGGCCGGTACGGTACACGAGGGGGTGGGTAACCACCACCCCATGCCCAGCCGTCTTTGTTTCCGTAGTAGCGATGTTTACACACTGCACCAAGTATTCATTTGAGGCTGAGTCGACCTAGGGGAGGACGAGGACCGTTTCAGATAATCGTCACTTGTGTTGGCCATGAACGGGAATCAACCTCGGGTTGCCGGGTTGCTAGCCCTGCGTGCTAATCGCTACACTACCGTTCACTATGCAAAGACGCACCTCGAATTAGCACGGTCGGCTATGTACGGTGCGAAAGAAGTTCAAAATACATACACACCTCTCTCTGGAGGCACGCATACGTGCACACATGCACATAAATGCATACATACATACAGGTACACATACAGACAGTTATATAAACAAGCACATCAATGCATATTCATATGTACGCGAAGTGAAACACTCATACACACAGGCGGACATACTTGCCTCGATTCCTCGCGGGTAATCGTGAATATTTAAGTTTGATTATTTTCTGGACGGAGCAGGATGATGAAAAGGCTGCGACCTCCTCACTGATGCAGATGCAGCCCCAGAATCTGGCTGGGTGGGGGCGCTCACATCTCACAAGAAGCCGGAGAGGGGGGCGGGCGGCTGCTGCGACGCACGGTGCAGTTCAACTGCTACACAGAGGGTGGCAGCGCTGGTTCAGCCACCACCACAAACCGCGTGCGCCCTCCGCGTACACCACAGCAGCTGACGATATAATTACGATCATTTTTTTGGGTTTTAGCCATCGGCAGTCGCAGAAAAATCACGCTTTCTATTTTTTTTTTCCTGAGGTGGTTGAATTGGGCTGGATAAAATACGTAACACTTCGGGAAGATAACGGTGAACTTACCCAAGGATATACTGGGCCCCACTGTAGAAATTGTGGAATGTCCACAAATTGATTCAGACTACCAACCCAGAAGAGCACCACCTTAAGCGAATTAAACTATGGTTTATCAAATTTCGATTTAAAGCTTTCGTGACTGCAGGGATTCATATTCTTGGTTCTTTCGATAAAGTCACGTAGAAGGGAAATAATAAAATAATAAAAATACAATTCTCACGACGTTTCGATTGCAACACAAGCAATCATCATCAGGTGTGATGATAATTTTATTGTTTAATTTTTATTATTTTATTATTTCCCTTCTACGTGACTTTACCGAAAGAACCACTAATATGGTTTACCAATTATAGGGACCACTTGCACCGTTTTAGTTTTACATGCAGTGCCAGATTATCCGAGTAGCAAAAGTAGCTACATACGCTACGGGCCCCGCACTTTTAAGGGCCCCGCAATAAATGGTTTCAAGCTATCAATTCCGGTTCAGTGATTCTGCACTTGCTCTATTACTATAGTACTATAGTAATAGTGTTTTCAAGGTTAGCGATTTGTCGTATTATCTGGCTGTGTAGCAAATGAAAAAATACAATTACTTTACTATGCAAGTGAAACATGTGTTTAATTTTTTTTATTTAGGGCCCCTTTATAACATATGCTACAGGCCCCGCACTAGCTTAATCCGGCACTGTTTACATGTACTAAGTATATGAACAAAAATCTTGTCATTACAAACAACTGTGATTGGCTATGGATACCTAAGATTCACTCATGATGGAAGAGGTGGTTCAGTGGATATAAGGTCAGAGCACCGAGCTGCCATTGCTGGTATCCTGGTTTTAAACCTGGGTTTCAGATGCCGATCGCTTTAAATTTCGTTCTGAAATACATTTTACTCAATTCCGGGTCTCCCAAAATTTTAAACATCAGTTTGACCATCTCCTTCCAACAGATATGTGTTGATGACATGAAACCAATCACACAATATGGATACAAAAAACATATACAGTATATATATTAAAAAAACTTTTCATACAAAGTAAACCACACATTTTCAATAGATGCCTGTGATTCACTATGAATGCCTCACTTTGGCCTGAGCATGGGTCACGTGGTATAGCAGTGCAAGCCACTACTCGCCTCACAAACAGCACAGATTCATTCACACCCACGGACACCTCCTTATTTGAGACCGCTGCTCAGCACTGTGCCACTTGGGGTTCGGTAATATCTGAGGTTCATTTAGACTGGAAATTTTAACTAGGACTTGATATGTTTCGCTTTCAAAGGTCATGGAAACCAACGCTAATCTCTCGTAGCGGCACTGAGCTAATGTTGGGAACTCTACAAGCCTATGGCAAGGGCCAGCCGGTTAATGTGTCTGGTTTTACGTGCGGACAAATGGTGTAATCACCTAATAAGGTTCAGGTTAAGAGAAAGGCGTATTGTTCAGGGAAACACAGCAATAAACAAGCGTCCACCTGCTCTTTCCAATTTGCACAGCATTTGTCTTGCAGCGAGTCACGTATTAATCACAGCGGCTGACACCCAACACCTTAATTCTGCTGGGATCAATAGGATTTGAGATTAACACAACCTATAGGCACCATCAGTAAAATGATCAGCCATTACGCAAGTCATAATTTGGGTGTGAGACATCGCCCTTCTGCAATTACTCACCCAACATGAAATATTTATTATGTTCCAGAGGTCAACCCCGACTTCAATTACCGCACGGTCGCGTTCACTAGGAAGTTTCTACTGTTACAACTATTTACGGAATCTTCGTTAAGAGCCATTTCTATTTTAAAAGGAAACCAATACTGAGACGGGTTAATATTTTATTCATGCCCTGAAATTCATCAATTCTGCTCTGCATAATACATTGGGAGAAAACATTAATAGGGTTAACAAAAAAGGCAGCATTCAACAGTGCAATTTTCACATTTATTTCACCACATTGCTAACTTTTTATATGACATTTAACAAGGCAATAGCGAATAAAATCAATTTTGAAACTTATTGTTGTTTTACGAATGCCTGATCCATCCTAAATATTCTCAGCAATATTCTTGGTTCTTTCGGTCAAGTCACGTAGAAAGGAAACAATAAAATAATAATAAAAAATATAGAACAATACAATTCTCACGACGTTTCGACTGCAACACAAGCAATCATCATCAGGTGTGAAAACCACAGCAAGAAAATTTTGAAAAAAGTGGCGTTTTTTTTAACGTTAGCACTACGGAGAGCGATTTGGCAGTTATTCAGATGGACGAGTCCATCTATGTTCGGAAAAGAGGAGGGGGAGACGAAAGTAATGGATGCGGTCTGAAAGCCACCGTAAGCGTGAACAATCAATTAAGACCTGACATGGTTTATCAATTCCTTCCAATGATTGCTAAGCCAGAATCCATCTTCTCGGTTGAAATTTTCTCTGTGTTTGTATATGTGGATAGCCTCATGAATGAATCTCTCATGGTAGCCAGATGGCTTGCAAAGAACCTCTGTCTTGGAGAAGTCAATGTCATGTGAGCCTACTGAATTATAACAGTGATCTGCCACGGCTGAGGTGTTGGTCCTACCGTGTTTTAGGTCTGCTTTGTGTTCACGAATGCGGTCAGAGACATGTCGTTTGGTTTCTCCAATGTAACTACTACCAGAGGCAACTTAGTTTGTAGACGCCAGGGTACTGAATGTTCGGTATCACATCTTTTACAGACGGAACCAGATCACGGATTTTATGTAATGTGTTGAATCAGACCTGGATCTTGTGTTTATTTAAGTTTTTGGAGATCTTTTTTCGTGATCCACGCAATGTAGGGTAAAGTGATGGTCTTGAAAGGCTCCTCAAGAGGGTCCTTCTTCATGGTTGGAGTGATAGCTTTGCGGATTGTGTAGTCGGAGTAACCATTAGCCTTAAACCATTTCCGGTCTTAATTGATTGTTCACGCTTACGGTGGCTTTCAGACCGCATCCATTATTTTCGTCTCCCCCCTCCTCTTTTCCGAACATGGATGGACTAATCCATCTGAACAAACTGCCAAATCGCTCTCCGTGGTGCTAACGTTAAAAAAACGCCACTTTTTTCAAATTTTCTTGCTGTGGTTTTCACACCTGATGATGATTGCTTGTGTTGCAGTCGAAACGTCGTGATAATTTTATTGTTTTATATTTTTATTATTTTATTGTTTCCCTTCTACGCGACTTTACTGAAAGAACCAAGAATATGAATCCCTGCAGTCACGAAAGCTTTAAATCAAAATTCTCAGCAATGTTAAACAACTTGGAGATTTTTTGCGACAGTAAAAATAATATGAATGCCAGACGTTTAAATCGGTTGCTGCTCCCACGTTGTGTTGAGACCAATCATCTGCCTCCATCTTCCTACATTGTACCATGGGTATTTGCCGTGGTTTTGAGCATGGCTCGGCCGTTCAAGGCGACTTACCGGCACGGTGAGGGCCTTGATTTCGGGGGAAGGCACCAACTTCTCTGAGCCCCGCGGGCCATACTCGAGCCGGTACTGGCGAATGGCTCCGTGCGGTGCGTGCGGCGGCCGCCACTTGGTGTGCAGGGAGTAGGGACCATGTGGCGTTACGCCGGGTAGCTCGAGGTCACCCAGCAGGGCCTCCCTGGTCCAGCCCCGTGCCCACGGCCCGTCAGTTTCACCCTGCCGGTTGCGCGCCCGCACACGGTACTCGTACGCGGAGCCTGGCCGCAGCTCTGGCGAGGCGTCGGTGAACACCAGCGGGCCCTCTGACCAGACGAAAACCACTAGCTCGTTCCGCGCACCGGCATCGCGTCTGCCACACGCCCAGGAACAAGCCACGTACGACCTCAGCCCTACGGCATCTGGGAGACACTTTACGTATGCATGTATATTGAAGTTCTTTCGCACCGTAAGTAGTCAACTGTGCTAATCGGAGGTGCAGGGGAAGGACAACAAACAACACAAAAAGTTGGAAAGAAATAAGTTTTCAATTGACACATCACTACCACGCAGTCCTCACCACACATTCATCTCTATGATATGCATTTTATTAAATTCCACTCCTCAGAACGAACTCGATCAGTAGTGTGGCTGAAAATGGTATTCTGTGGGTATAAGATTTGCATAAGAGGCTATTTCTCAATCCACTTCTGTATGCGAGCCTCCCCATGCCATGCAGGTTGCGTCCGTTATTTGACCATACTTCTCCACACTGGTCAATACGGGTTGGTGAAACTGGGAAGCATACATATGGGAGCATATAAGTACAGTACAACAATATGCTTTTAAGCACTGCTGCCTGCTGGCCACCTCGTGGCACAACTCCGCAGCTACTTAATGACGACCTTGCATACATGGTGAATGCTTAGACAAGCGTTATCCAGGCTCAAACCTGCTTAGCTTCCGAGACCTGATGAGATCGGGCATTTGATTACAGGCAGGTACAACACAGGGCGCTCATGATGAACCGAATACTCTCTTGCTACTATTGTGCCATGCATTCGCTGTCTCCGTCGCGGCAGTGAGATGGCACGTAACGGGGCAGGGGTGCGGAGATCGCGCAGCCGCACTGTGTGTGAGAGATGTGGCCTCCATGCGATGCCACGTCACCTGTACAGGACGTATGTTGTGATGTCGCCGTTGGGATGCTCGGGTGGAGACCATGTGACCTCGAGCACGGCAGTCCCCAGGGCTGCGACGCCGGGCGGGCCCTGCCCTTCCGGGGCGGCCTCTTCCGTGACGGCGTACGCCGGCGCGCTCAGGCCACAGCCGCCTGTTCACACAGCGCCAGCAGCACACCGCCGCTGTTCTACAAGTCGCGCTTAGCAACGGGAGCACTCACGGCTCAGACATTCGTGTGAATGTACAGCCCTCTTGTCCATCCACTGCCGGATGAGGGCTACGCCATGCCTGGCGGGTCATGGGCTAATTTGATATTTTACGTCATCATGCTCATCAATGTGGGTTGGTGAAGGCAGACTGCATAGATGGTGGGACACAGTACAGTACCATGGATTCGTATCCGTCGGGTGGCAATCCAGCACTGTGGAGGCGAGGGTTGGTGGGTGGGACAAATGTTGTGAAACTCCCTTCCCATGGGCATCGAGGTGCCATACCCTGGCTCGCCAGGAGAAAGCGGTACAGCGAATGTGGACTCCATCCGTTCCATCTCTATGGGATAGGAGTGCTGCCCCCTTGCACGGGTGCGTTTTCTCCGAGTTTTCCAGTTTCCTCCAACGTGTAAACACTCATTAATTGTCCGATAACACCTTAATCAATGTAGAACCGCAGAGCTTGGGGGGAATTTGGCGCCGGCTCACCGCGTGGCTACCTTTCCCGCTCGCGTGTGGTTCCTCGCGCCTCTGAGTCGTTCTCTTCGAGAGCGAGCGAAGACTGTTCGGTGACGCATTACAAGTTGAAATGAAAAATGTTTAGCAACGCTCCTCTGTTCTCCACGACATAGCCCTGAAGCAGCCTTAAACACCAGTGTTATGCATGGTGGTTGCACATTCAAGCATTGTCCAGGCTCACACCTGCTTAGCTTATGAGATCGGATGAGACTAGGCACATTCCAGGTGATTTGGTCGTATGGCCTACATACATGATGGTGGTTAAAGCCTCCTGTCTACTATACAGCCCATTATCACACATTTGTGAGAATTTACCAAAAATAATCTTGTTACCATTATTTAATTTACCCCTAATCCCTCTGAGAGATCCACCACCCATACGAATGCAGGTGGTTGGCACTTATTGAGAGGCACACAAAGAACCCATGATTACTGAGCGTAATTGCTTCGAAGTTATCTGGCGTGGCCAGGAATAGCCCATTTAATCTGTAAATAAAAGGTTTTGTGGTGCTGATATCAAGAAAACAAATCTCTTTGTTTCAAAGATTGCAACGGACCGGCCTGGCGAAGCTCATTTACGACATGAAAGCGGAAGCGTATCGATCCGCGAGTTTGGGGGCCGCGCGGTGCTGGGGGGGGGGGGGCGGTGCGTGGGTCCGTGGCCCCGGGAGCCTCACCTGACTGGCAGGCCAGAACACGCAGCTCATGCCGTCGGTGCGGCTCCAGGCCCTCCAGCAGCAGGCTCCGGGACTGCGCCGCCGAGAAAGCCATTTCCCTCGCCGAGCCCAGATTCACAGTGACATTGTATTCCACGGGGACGGCGAGGTTAAACACCGCTAATGAGACAAAGGCAGCGAAATGTCAATGCACGTTACCATTGATCTCCCGAGAAGCCTTGACGTTTATTCAATGAAGTTGTAGAGCAGAGCACGGGGCCAATGAAGGATTGCCGCAGCTAAAAGTCACGACCGCGTGCCGTGGGTATGCGGTGTGACTAATCGCCGCGATGTTCTCATATGGATTGTGTAGAAAGAGGGGTTACGTGCATGCGCTTGCCTTCAAACTTGCCCGAGGAGGAAACTAAATTCAAAGCGCGCAAATGTGAAGAGGCTGGCGTGAGCATTGGCGGCGGGGGGAGGGGGAGGAAGGGGACTCCCACCGGGCGCGCGCCACGACGCGAGGATGGAGCGGGGGCCCAGCACGCGCACGTCGTGGGGGGCGGGGACCCCCTCGGGGGTCCAGGGGGGCGTCCGCACCCAGTGACCCCCGCTGGAGCCCACGCCGGCCGAGGTGGCCGCCTCCAGCGTGTACACGTAGCTGAGCGAAACGAGCAGAACACGTGGACCGGCGGTACAGGAACACGCAGCGCGTATACCGCATGAACAAACACGCACGCTACATCGCACACACAGCATTGCACATGCACACTGCATAGCGCATGCACACTACGTATTATGGATATTATGGACACGCTACGCAGCTCACATACTATATAGCATACAGAGTGCATTGCACACACACACTACATAGTGTACACACTGCATGATATACACACACTATACAGCACACGCACTACATAGCACACGCATTACATAGCATACACACTACGTAGCGTACGCACGCACTACATAGCATGCACACCACAGAGTAAGTACACACTACACAACACACACATTACATGGCAAACACACACACACACGCTTCACACACACACATACACACACCTCATACACCCCAATAAATAAAACAATAGCTTTAGTTTAAACCACTTGGGAGCTCATTGAGACAACTGCTACTTTCAAAATAGAAGTAGATGCTGAAAGGGACATATAATTAAAAACATTTGTGGAAAAATTAACAACTCATTAAAACTAGGTAGCTTATAAATGAAGGGCAAGTGCAAGACAATTATTATGTTTTCTGAGAAACGTATTGAGGAAGTCGATTAAGAATGCATCAGGCGTGGTTCGGAGATACCAACAAGAAGTGATACTGTTCCACGTGTCAGGAAGATTGCGGCTGAACGAATAGCCGCCACATTTATTTTCGCATTTCTGGCACGGCATATCGAGGCGTATTTGGAGCTGTGGGGGTTTGCTTGCGAGGTGAACTTTTGTTCGGTCAAAGGTATCAGGGTCTACTGAAACGTGCTTGTATGGGTGACCACCGTGCAAACAAAAAACAGGTGTTGTAGGCAGCCTCGTGAGGGGCAGTCGATCCAAATCCATTGTTGTGCCCCGCTACGCTCCGACATCTATGGTGCTCACATTCACCGAGCCACACTCACCATCGTCCTAAATCATGCTCAAACAACCCCCGTGACCCGCACGGCGTGAAGCAGCCCTCATCCAGCAGTCGAGATTGACAAAAGGGCCTGTGCACGTGCACGTGTTCACGGCGCTAACGCACACCCTGCGTGTTGGGCGTCGCTCGTTCACCTGCTGTTGGGGCGGAGACCGCGGTCCGTGTAGGAGAGAAGCTCGGGGCCCCCCGTGTAGACGTGGCGGCCGCTGCGGTGCAGCCGGTAGTGCACGATGCGTCCGTTGGGCTGCGCCGGCTGAGCCCAGCGCAGCTCCACGACGCTGCTGCTCACAACAAAGTTCCGCGGGTGCAGCCACACGCCTAAAGCGCACGCGCACACACACACGAGGCCAGGGGCACAGCTCTAGTAACGTACGCACACACGCGCACGCACGCACGCACGCACGCACGCACGCACGCACGCAGGCTTGTACAAAATGTGACAAGTCCATTTTGATGGCTGGTCTATTCAAGCAAGATGTGTTTGTGTGTCGCACGGAGGACGAAAGAGAGGTCAAGTGAAGGCCGTGTGTGGAGAGGCACGGTGCAGTGATAGGCTGAGCACAGCCCCTGGTGCACACACATGTGGACAGGGGCCAAGCAGGTGCACGTGCAGGGGTGTGGGATCCCACCTTGGGGGGCTGATTCCAGGGTCGTGGCATCCGCTAGAGGGCTGGAGCTACAGCCACCGGCCGTACAAGCTTCCAGCGCAAATCTGTAGCTGCTGAATGGCTCCAGCCCTGAGATTATTTTGGGTAAAAGAACAAAGTACACACGTGCATTCAGTACAATGGAACCCATACATGAGGGTCAGGCATAGAATAGTTTCAATATCCTCAGGCATTGATGCTCATGAGCAGCCGTCATTTCCACATCTCGGGTTCATAATACAGCCAGTTGCTGCACCACCACCACCACCAAGGACTCCTCTTCCCCGTGGAATACATTGTCAGCTCCGTGCTAGAAAGGCGCTGCGATGGGAGATTTAAGGAGCTATGTCAGGTGCTCTGCCGGAGCCATCCCTGGGAGAGGATGTGTCTGGACTGGACGTGACAGGCTGCCACGACCCATAAGCCTGCAGGTGCCTCGTCGTGTGGCGGGCTGGCTGGCAGCAGAGGGCGTCCCGCGCTGCCACTGCCAAGCTTTAACAGCGGGAAGCGTGCTGTCGGCGTGGAGGGCCGTGTCACGCGGACAAAACGGCGCCCTGCACCGAGGGGCGTGGCACGCCAGAGCCACGCACCGGGACCGCGGCGCGGCGCGGGGAGCTGCCGGCTCAGCAACTCGCGGTGGTCTCTGACCTCGACCACACCCGACAGCCCAACGAATGTGTTATAAATCGTACGATATTGAAAATTTTATACAAAACCCTGGGGCATTTAAATGTTCTGCTTTCTTTCCTCACACATAATTTAATGCTAGTTGTCAGAAGGCATTATGCTCATGGCAAAATCATTATGCTGTAGGACACCCTCCCCAGTCCATCACACTAAAGGTCACACAACTGATTTAACGAATGGTCAGATTACACCCAGAAATGATGATGAAGCTGGTAATGTTGCTATTTTACCTAATCATGTTTCTGTGACTGATGACTGGGATAATTATCCTTCAGACTAAATCCATACAGTATTGAGCTATGTGGCAGGCGGCTGCCAGCACCATTTTATGCATGATTTCTGTGGTTTCATGGGCGCACTTAAAAGGTATCAATACTCATTATGGATTTCTCTATGCGGTGTGCCCTCAATTTCCCTTCCCATTAAAGAGCGATAAATACCGCTTTGCAGAGATTGGAAGGTCTTTCTGGAGGAGACTGTGGCTCGCGCCTGGTGCTCTGAAGGTGGAAGGCAAGTGAGCGTGCCGAGCTCATAGCGGCACCCTCCGCGCAAGGGCTTCACCAATAGGCGGCGGCGATGACGACTTAATTTGGGGAAATGTGCAATATAAGATTCTATTAGCTGCGAGCGGCTTAAGGGCGCGTTTGATTGAAAGTTATTACTGTCTGCGCCGGGTCGGCGAGAGCTGCTTCTTACGTGCGGGCGCTGTCCACAGTCAACGCGAGCCCCATCCTTCCCGCCGCTGAACGTTTCATTTCAAAAGCAAGAATTCTCTGCGCCGCACGCAGCACCCGCGGCCTGCGATTTAGATGTAGCCGCAGCCGTGCCAACGCGGAGTCGTGCAAATAGCGAGCCTGTAAGCGGGTCTCGTTACAGATCCCGGAATGAACGGGGACTTCACATTGATTTTGCTGAACGCACGATCCGGGTACTTCCACACAGTGTGTCAGGTGGCACGAGCGCAGATAATTGAATGATTGATGGATTTCCATGCAATTAAATTTAAATCTGTCGGCTACGGCTGATGCGGACACTCTGAAAAGCCTGAGCCGACTCATTTGGGTGACTGGGGTGCAGTCCAGTTCATAGCTGCCGGAACTGATGGATTACCTGAAACGTTGAGGAGGAGGGGCCCCTGCATGTGGGTGTGGATGACCCCCGCGCCAGCCTGCACCATGCGGTAGAGGTGGATGGCTCCGTTTGGCCGGCCAGGGGCCGCCCAGCTGAGCGAGAGCGACCGGGGGCCCCGAGCCGTGACCACGGGAGCGGCGATGTCCTCCGGGGGACCTTGAGCGGTGGCTGCGGTCACCTGCGCAGCTCACACGAGCAGATCTTCCAGCTCAGGTCGCCTCTTCCAGGTCCCTGCCTGGGTGCCCGTAGTGGCAGTAGCGTTGCATGGTTGGCACGGGCCATGGTGCAAGAAATTAATTGGAGCACCCTATCAAATATCCCTGCTCTTTTTGTGGACCGGTGCTCGGGCTTCTCCGGCCGGTGGGCCCCAGTGCAGTTACACTGCCTGTACAGAGAGCCTCATCCAGGTACATCACGTATGCTGCTGTGGGATATGCTACATGCACGCTTGCGATTTTTGTTTGTGCCTGGTGCACAGTCAAAAAGGTGGTAAAATCGCTCCAGTGGGATCAAGGTAACGCACGACAATGAAGGCGTACGCGTGAACACTCGCTCTGTTTGATGCATTTATGATTGAAGCACAGCATGGTGCAGCGATGAAGACACCAGAGTCAGAATTCACACTGATAGATTATTTATGATAGAGTCCCTCCCCCCCACGGTGCTGGCCATACCGGCCTGCTGAAGGTGCAGCCGGCAACGGTGCAGGCGGCCAAGCGGTAGTGGTACACGCGGAAGGGCATCACGCCGTGCTCGTCCAGAAAGTGGAGCTCCGATCCACGGTGCCGCTCCAGCCCATCCCGCTCCACCATATAGTGCGTGACAGGGCCTGGCATAGCCGGGGACACACGGAGAAAGATTCCCAGCCAAACAAAAACCCTGACCCATTACCCAAACCCATGACCCACATCCCTAACTCTAACCTCTGACCTTAATCCCCAACTTTAATCCCTTATCATTAAATCCAAATCCTCACAAGACCAGTCAGCGCATTAAGCAGCATTCCTGGCTTATCAGTGACCGAATCCCGTAACCCCTGACCCATAACCCTAACTGCTCTGTCCTTGACCCTAACCCCTAATCCCTAACATAGTCCTCTCACGCACGCTTGTACCTGCACATCACACGCTGTGCAAATTTACAAGGTACAGCATTCATAACAAAGACCCATCAATGTGTTTAATTGCTTAGGAAGGGCCCTTTTTAATTGGTATATATTTGATTTGCGAGGGAATGGTCATAGTCTCGTCGTGTTTGTCTAGATGTGGGAGGAGTGCAGACTCGCACCTGGGCGAGTGGTTGTGTGTGCGTGTTTACATTAAAGTTCACCAACACATTATTCACAGGAACAATCATTTAACGATGTAACAGAAAAACCAAGACTCTTTCGTAAAAAAATATAAAAAAACCCACACTGGCACGGCATACGCTGTTCGGTTTTTCAGTGTTTGATGGCGCTACATGCCAATCGTATGGAATTGTTAATATCTTCAAATTTACAAAACTCCGATGGAAGTTGACATTTAATTTGAGGGATTACAGTGGAGCGGCGGCAGCGGCGGCGGCGGCGGCGGCGTGCGACGCTCGTGTGAGCCGTCACGCGAAGGGCTTCCCAGCGCAGCCTCCGTCACAGCGCACTTTCATCACGGAAACTAATTATCCTCCATCACGGGGCTAATTTGGAATGATTTTTTCGGCATCATTAACATTAATTATCATTAATCTCAAACCTTTACAGCATGTCCATTGTCACATTACGTGTGCTGCTGAGTGTAAACTCTATCTATCACCCAATTTGTCACAGGCTTTTAAGCCAAATCACCGAGGCCCCACACACTTATTTACCCTCAGCCACTGCACTCCAAAGCGAAGCAGCAGCACTTTTTTAAAACGAGAAATTGCTTCGCCGTCTGCAATTCAAAATCGGATACGTCCTCTTCATTTTTATTACTCTGGAGGATGAGCCAATTTAAAGTGGAATTAATATCTTTTTCATTTGCAAAAAAAAGGCACAGTGGAATATTAAATAATTCAATGACCCCCCCCACCCCCACCCATTGCTCGCTGTGTCAGGATTTGCCACTCCTTATTTTGTGGGGAGAGAGTGGGCCCTCTCTCAACGCTAAGTCAGGAAATATTTAATCTCTTGTTAAGCTCAGGGGTGCAACTAAAACAGGCTCTCAACTTATTATGACGAAGACAAAGGTCCCCCAAATAGCCTAAGCAGCATAGTGTTGGTGTAAGTGCTGTTAGCGAGCACCTATGAAGGCCAGCACGACACACGAGCAGGTGGGTGGGCAGCACCACACCCGGACGCCTTTGTCTCCCCAGTGCTGATTTTTACACACAGCACCAGATACTCATTTGAGACTGAGTCGACATAAGGAAAGCCCATAACTGCTTCAGATAATCATCACTGTCGTTGACCATGAGTGGGAATCGAACCCGGGTTGCCAGGTTTGTAACGCAGCGCTCTAACCACTGCACTGCCTCTCCCCGCAAAAGCACACGCAAGTGACTCAGATTAACGTTTCAAATCTTCCCTAACGTCCCCGTGCCAGGCCCAACATAGCCAGTGCCCAGAGGCTGCTGGGAGTTCACCCTGGTCACTGCTGCCCTGGCTACAGATGGTGATGGGCGCCCTGAGCATTGGTGACAGGCGATTGGCTCACGCCACGCGCACTTCGTGCCAGAGCCGTGTCAGTGGCACGTTCTCCCGTCAGCGCGTGGCCTCCACACACAGTGGCTGGCAGCCAGCATGCCCCGAGCCATCGGAGAACGTGAGAACAACCATCACGGGTGTGTGGGAAGACTGCGTTCCCGTCACAGTCCGTGCCAAATGTGTGACAGTGAGATTAAAGAAGAGGACGGGACTTCAAGTTTACTGCTCCAGTCAACAAAATTCGCTGGTGGTTTTGGTTGAAACATGTGAGTGGTACACTGTTGGCTATGGCTGATACAGGAGAGTGGTACACTGCTGGCTATGGTTGATACAGGAGAGTGATTCACTGTTGGCTATGGTTGATACAGGAGAGTGGTTCACTCGTGGCTATGGCTGATACAGGAGAGTGATTCACTCGTGGCTATGGCTGATACAGGAGAGTGATTCACTGTTGGCTATGGCTGATACAGGAGAGTGGTTCACTCGTGGCTATGGCTGATACAGGAGAGTGATTCACTGTTGGCTATGGTTGATACAGGAGAGTGGTTCACTCGTGGCTATGGTTGATACAGGAGAGTGGTTCACTCGTGGCTATGGTTGATACAGGAGAGTGGTTCACTCGTGGCTATGGCTGATACAGGAGAGTGGTTCACTGTTGGCTATGGTTGATACAGGAGAGTGATTCACTGCTGGCTATGGTTGATACAGGAGAGTGGTACACTGTTGGCTATGGCTGATACAGGAGAGTGGTTCACTGTTGGCTATGGCTGATACAGGAGAGTGGTTCACTGTTGGCTATGGTTGATACAGGAGAGTGGTTCACTCGTGGCTATGGCTGATACAGGAGAGTGGTTCACTCGTGGCTATGGCTGATACAGGAGAGTGGTTCACTGCTGACTATGGTTGATACAGGAGAGTGGTTCACTCGTGGCTATGGTTGATACAGGAGAGTGGTTCACTGTTGGCTATGGCTGATACATGAGAGTGGTTCACTGCTGGCTATGGTTGATACAGGAGAGTGGTTCACTCGTGGCTATGGTTGATACAGGAGAGTGGTTCACTGTTGGCTATGGCTGATACAGGAGAGTGGTTCACTCCTGGCTATGGCTGATACAGGAGAGTGGTTCACTGTTGGCTATGGTTGATACAGGAGAGTGGTTCACTCCTGGCTATGGTTGATACAGGAGAGTGGTTCACTGTTGGCTATGGTTGATACAGGAGAGTGGTTCACTCCTGGCGATGGCTGATACAGGAGAGTGGTTCACTACTGGCTATGGCTGATACAGGAGAGTGGTTCACTGCTGGCTATGGTTGATACAGGAGAGTGATTCACTCGTGGCTATGGCTGATACAGGACAGTGGTACACTGTTGGCTATGGTTGATACAGGAGAGTGGTTCACTGTTGGCTATGGTTGATACAGGAGAGTGGTTCACTCCTGGCTATGGTGATACAGGAGAGTGGTTCACTCGTGGCTATGGTTGATACAGGAGAGTGGTTCACTCGTGGCTATGGTTGATACAGGAGAGTGGTTCACTGTTGGCTATGGTTGATACAGGAGAGTGGTTCACTCGTGGCTATGGTTGATACAGGAGAGTGGTTCACTCGTGGCTATGGTTGATACAGGAGAGTGGTTCACTGTTGGCTATGGCTGATACAGGAGAGTGGCTCACTGATACACACCACGTGGGATATGCCTGTCACACCATGCAAGGTTCTCACCGTTGGGCTGGAGAGGAGGCTGCCAGGAGAGCCTTAGGGCGTCCTGGCGACCAGGCACGAGGCTCCAGCGAGGGGGGCTCACGCTGCGGGGGGCTGCGGGCTCAGTGGTGACGAGGCGAGGGACGCTGCTGCCATAGCCGTGCCGGTTCGACGCCACCACACGGTAGCGGTATGTTGTGTGCGGCGCCAAGGCTGCGTCTGTTCCACGTGGAAGGGAATGACAGCCTCACTCACGCGGCACAGGCTCAAGTTTAGTAGCGGTTCAACGCCCACTAAAGTCAGGACCGGTTTCTGTCGCCAGAGCGAGAGTGCGGCGATGGCGGCTTCGCCTGCCCCAAAATCTCTCGGGGTGGAATTCCTCTCCGCGTCGCTCCGTGGCGGAGACGCACGCGTCGCCCCACGTGGGCCAGGGATCCACAGACACGGAGACGCATTCACTCTGCCCGCCTCTTCATCGGCAACCACCGTCGTCGATCGCACGAGACAAGACCAGCTGTTAAGCGACAATCTCATCTGCTTGTTTGGTCCAGGGATGGTAGTTGTATGTCGTGAGCGGCGCCAAGGCTGCGTCTGTTCCACGAGGAATGGGAATCAGAGCCTCACTCGCGCAGCACGGGCTTTGTGTAAACGAATTGCTACTCCGTCCTTTCTGCTCCCCCCCCCCTCCGCCTTTCCCGAGCCATCTTGCCAAGTTACAAAAGAAAACAATACCCACCGTTTCGGTATTTGTTGAGATGCAGTTTCATTTGGATGAACGTGGCTTATCACTAACCCACAAACCTGAAATGAAGAGCTCATATTAAAATAATAGGGTTTTTCCCATTGTTTCTGGAAACAAAACTGAAACCTTTTAACAAGGATTCATGTCTGCATTAACCACAATACCTGCACTCAAAAATGGGAAAAACCCTATTATTATATTTTGGTACTGGCAAAGGAGGTCTAATGATGAACAGCTCACTCAATAAAAAAAAATTACTCCGCAAAAATGTCGTCTTGATGTTTTACTTGATGCACGATGAGGGTACACTCCATGTACCTTCATTTTAGTGGTTCGGAATTAAAACACTGAGTCTAGGCCATTACGTGCCATGAGGAGGAGATTTAAGAGAGGCATCAGTCGCGAGGAAGCGTCCTGTAACAAGCAGCGCGGTGACGCTCAAGAGACCCCGTCACCGCGTGGCGCGCTCGCTCCACGCGAGCGTCGCACGCCACTGATGACACAGAGACAAGCGACGGCGCGGGCGACTCCAGCGCAATGGCGACAACGCAACTACGATATAACCGACCGTACCCACGCTGCTGCGCTCACGGCTCTGCGTGTTACCGGTGAAGGAGGTGACGTCGACGGGGCCGGAAAACACCACGAACTCAGGAGAGAAGCATTCATCAGCGTCCGTGCGGTTGCTACGGAGCCCAGCCAGAGTCGTCTCCTCGCCAGGCCCGCCGCCCTGATGACGGAAGAAGCACGGGGATTGTTGTGCGGGCCGAGTGGCCACGGGGGGGGTCTCGCTCTGACCCCAAAGCGATTTGCCGGCAAAACCACGTGGCAGCCAGTGGTCACATCACGCTCAGGCATGGGGCATAGCGGTGACCGAGCTTGTGGCGCGGAAATGCTCTCACAGCACCCAGCAAGCTTCTCCACCTCGTCAAAGAACAAGCTGACACGTCTCGCCTCGACTTAAATAACGATCACGTCAATGGTTGGAGATGTTTCTGTTCACTATTCGCACGTGTTTTTAACATCGTGTAATCTCGAGTCCATTGGAGACTTGACGCATTCACGTCGATGGTCTGTCAAGGGAGATTATTTGGACGTGATGCGTGCACGTTACTCATAGCAACGTTGCACGTATACACCACGTGAAGTTTACATTACGCGGTGTTATTCACGGTTCGTGCATAAAAGGAAGTGTCTGGAAGAAAACAAAAGTTGCACGGCCAGGTGATAAAATCAGGCCACAAACACAAAATTAGCCGTGTGCTGTATACAAATGTAAAAATAAATCATTCAATAAATCTCCCCATATTGCCATTCAAGGGGTGTCGTGACCAACAACGCGGGATCGAACGGAGTTTGTCAGGTGCATAGGCTAAGCGTGGTAACCACTTGCAGCATCGTTCCCCATAGCAGTAACAGTGTTGTTATCCAGCACATATGGGTGGTCAGCACCACGCCCGGCCTCCTTTGTCGAGTGGCGATGTTTAGACACCGCACCAGGTGTTCAATAGAGGCTGAGCCGACCCAGCTGGAGGCCCAGGACCGGTTCAGATAATCGCCACTGGCGTTGGCCGTGAGCGGCAATCGAACCCGGGTCACCGCCGGTTTTGCAGCGCAGCGTGCTAACCACTACGCCACCGCTCCCCATACACACAGTACAAAGACAAATATCCCCTGCATAGCCTGGAACAGACAGTTGGGGCAAGTGCTGTTAGCGAGCACCTATGAAGGCTGGGAACGTCGCACGAGGGGGTGGGTGGCCAACACCACGCCCGGCCGCCTTTGTCTCCCCAGTGGCGATGTTTGCACACCGCACCAGGTACTCATGTTGAGGCTGAGTCGACCTAGGGGAGGCCCGGGACCGGTTTAGATAATCGTCACTGGCGTTGATCGTGCGCGGGAACTCGGGTCGCCAGGTTCGTAGCGCAGCGCGCTAACCGCTACACCACCGCTCCACATACACACAGTACACACACACACACACCCCTCTCCCCTACTCCCACAACAACACACGCAGTATCCCCACCCCCCCTCCTCCTCCTACACCAGGGGTGGGGAACGTCCGGCCAGCGGGCCGTATGAGGCCCGCGAAATCATTTGGGTCTGGCCCTGCCAAGGCAACCGCAGGCGGGACTCGAATTTCAATAAATCTAGGGAGCGAACCTGGAAAAGCAGTTGCGAGTAGTAGCAACATCGTCATCAACACCAGCTAACATCACCACACGCCTCACCAAAGAGAAGCAGTTCCACCCATCGCATTAGGGGCGAGTTAATTAAACGTTTGACCAAATATAACAGGCTAACTTTAAAGTTGATAATTTTGTATGGCCCGCGAATGATGTTGTAAATATCCAAATGGCCCTTGGCAGAAAAAAAAAGGTTCCCCCACCCCTGTCCTACACCGCTCGGCACCACCACCACCACCACCACCGTGATGACCTGCAGGCGCTCTGGCTCAGCAGCAGCTGCCAGCCCCTGCCCGCCACGGGGGCAGCGCCGCTCCCCGGCCTCGTCGAGCAGCTCCGAGCCGCAGCAGCGGGCGCCGGCGTCGAGGGCGGACGCCCGCTCGTCCGGGGAGGAGAATGCGTGCGCCGTGCCGGTGCCGCCCTCATCCTCCTCCTCCTCCTCATCTTCCTCGGCGGCGTCGTCGGCGTCGTCGCCCGGGCAGCACACGGTGAGAGAGGACGCCACGTACTCGCCACCGCAGCACACCATGCCTGCTGCCACCACCGGACCAGGCAGGCAGACGACACCCCAGAGACAAAGATCCCACCACCACCACCATCACCACCACCACCGTGTCGCCTGAACAGACTGTTGGGCGCAAGTGCTGTTGGCGAGCAACGCCTACGGCGCACGAAGCGGTGGGTGGCCAGCACCACGCCCGGCCGCCTTTGTCTCCCCTCACCACCTCCCCCAATCCCGGCCACAGCAACGCCCAAGCAAGCGAGTAAAGTGGCGTTGCTGTAGTCGCACCCGTGTAGAAGAGGCCACGCGGTGAAGAACTCCACACGCAGCACGCAGTCACGTAAACAACACCGCACGTACCACACAGGTAACGTAAACAACACCGCACGTACCACACAGGTAATGTAAACACCACCACACGTAAACACCACCGCACGTACCACACAGGTAATGTAAACACCACCGCACGCACTACACATGTAATGTAAACACCACCGCACGCACCACACAGGTAATGTAAACACCACCGCACGCACCACACAGGTAATGTAAACACCACCGCACGTACCACACAGGTAATGTAAACACCACCGCACGTACCACACAGGTAATGTAAACACCACCGCACGTACCACACAGGTAATGTAAACACCACCGCACGCACCACACAGGTAATGTAAACACCACCGCACGTACCACACAGGTAATGTAAACACCACCGCACGTACCACGCAGGTAATGTAAACACCACCGCACATACCACACAGGTAATGTAAACACCACCGCACGCACCACACATTACGCCCTTTAAACTCAGCAGGTACCACGCGGTAAACACCACCACACAGTAAATGCAGCATATGGACCGCAGAGCAAGCACTCCACACAGAACACAGAAGAGGACAAATACAACGTGGAATTACGTAGCGTCTGAAAGTGACCAACATCTCAAGATACGGTGGAGATATCTTTAATAGAGAGGCAGTCAGTCGTAGGAAGAGTAAAAAACAAAGGCACGTCTTGAGGCTGGACTTGAAAAGCGGAATGGAGTTGATGGCACAAATGGGTAAGGGAAGGACGTTCTCGTGTTGGCAGGCAGCAGAGGAGTGAACACCCAGTGAACAAAATATGACTCGAGGGGGGGGAGGAATGGCTTCGACAGAAAGCCTTGGTTGTTCCAGCAGATAGTGCACGAAGGGGGATGGCAGTGAGATGAGAGGGGAGAGAGAAGTGGCAGAGGCGAGTCCGTGGAAGGTCTTGAAAGCAGTGAGTGGGATCTCAGAATGAATCCAGGATTGAATGAGGAGCCAGCGGGGATGGTGGCGGGGTGATGTGGGGGGGTCTCTTTGTTCGGTCCATAATCTGCATTTCGGATCAATTGGAGTTTGGAGACAAGGGGATTTGGGGGTGCCATAGAGAAGATAAAGGCATGGATGAGGGTCTCACACAGCAGCTGGAAGAGGGAAATTGCAGATGCGGGAGATGTGCAGATGGAGGCATGAGTTCCTGCAGAGGCGAGAAATGTGGGAAGGGAATGCGAGCCGAGGATTGATGACAAATTGAAGGTTACACACAAAGTAAGCACACCACAAAGTACGCACACGGTGAACACACCACAAAAGTACGCACACGGTGAAAACACCACGTACGCCCCACAGCACACACACCACACAGCATAAATCCACACGCATACTCAACATGACGGCAGAGCAAGTGATCTTGGAACGCATATATTTCCATTGCAACCGCTTAGACGTCCGTTTGTTGTTCTCGATGGTGAATGCCATTGGCGGGATCGTGGCACAGAAAACAAAACCCAATGTACAGCGTTGACATTTTTTAAGGCGGCGGTGATATAACATTCTAATTTAGAGCAGCCAAACATGGGCAAAAGGGCCCCGGTATTGCAGGTAGGGGCCTTTCAAACACTTATCTGACCTTCTGTTGTGATACCCACGTGCGAACGCGCTGACACACGGAGATCACCTTTCCGCGCGAGCACCTGCTGTGTTTGTCCTTTCGCATGAAAGGGCGTCCCGGGAGCGAGGCGCCAACCTCAAGGAGGTGTAAGGAGCTCGCCAATATTGGCGCCGGCGTGCGGACAGAGGCGGGATCATCGTCCGCGCGGGAACTCGGGCGACTCACAAAGTTGTCGAGGGCTTCTCGCAGAGAGCGGTGCAAGTCAAGGTCCTTGAAGACAATGAAACTATACACTTTGCAAAATAAAGATAATCAGCCCGTATTACCTCTCATGCACGTTATTGACCATGCTTCCTCTTTAGCAAAGCTACATTAACTTGCCTAATTTTCCACTTGAGAGACACCCGCTGTGTAAAACAGATGTTTTGTACATTACACACCTCGCAAATGCACACAGGCCATTAGACCGTACCCGCTGACGATCGGATGCCATAATTATGCAAAGCTCAAACACAGCATTATTTTTAAAACACTCAGAGGAGCGCTTGGGCTTTAGGAGGCAAATTAATTCACTGTCACTTTACGCTAAGTGATTTAATATCTCAGGCACACATCAACAATCCTCTGCCGGCAGCCTCTTTCCGTCCAGTGCCTAAACCGTGCATCTCCTCTCACCGTAACCCCTCCATTACGCGGAAAATTCCACTCCGGCTATTCCGCTCGGTGACGCAACTACACCTTGGCAAGGTCGAAGAGGTGCAATTAAGGGCACGTGAATCGGAGCGGGAGCTCCGCAATTTGTTTTGCGTGCTATAATCCAGGGCGCCCGCCACTTGTGGTTCGTATTTTAAATGTGACCTGAAGGAAAGGAAACAGCTCTCGGTCTAACGAAACCCCCGCGTTTAAGGCCCCAAGTGTAAATCCATTTCCAAAGTGCTCCGAAACCCACGCCCTCAAACCGCCCTTGCTCGTTCATGAGACGCATGAACGTTCTGCAAATGGATTAATCCTGGTCTTGCTGATGCGTCAAAATCGCTGGCCGGACAGTTAAGGCTAATGGGCGCATGGCAGGTAACCCTCATGCAACGCTCATGGAAATATCCTAGTTAGAGCCGTTAGGAGCAGCAGACCATCACTTTACAGCTCCTTGAAAGAACATGAAGGTTTGTATGCCCTAATTGTTTTATATTTAGATCTCAGAACGACCCACAGAGACTTGGCAGGAAAATCATGACCGACAAAGTGCAGCTCCCTCACCTGCGCCCACCAACTAATGTTTATATTGGAACAATTAACACGATGATGTTATTTGTAAAAAAAAAAAAGTTGCAAAGTTACATTTTAATAAAGAGCATGTTTACTTTTTCGATTTAAAGCTTTCGTGACTGCAAGGATTCATCTTCTTTGGTTCTTTCGGTAAAGTCACGTAGAATGAGAATAATCAATTTATTATTTTATTCTCATTCTACGTGACTTTACCGAAAGAACCAAAGAAGCATGTTTACTATTTGCATTGTGGTCACTCATGTTACGACCATTTCAACACTCGTTTTGAACCCCAAGCAAGCTCAACGCAACGTAGAGGCGAGAGGGGGGCGTGGTGGCGCATCGCACCGTGAAAGCAAAGAACCGAGTTCAATGCCTGGCCACGGCGATCATCGGTAGCGAGTGACATCTGTCCTCGGTGCCCTCCTTCACCAAACCCCCGACCAACCCGACGGATTGCAAGATGTCTGTAGCTATAAACATCTAATTATTATTATTCTTCTACAGGCGAGGCTCAACTATCCCGCGCGACGATCCTCTTGGCGTGAAAGGGGTGGAGGAGCAGGGCGTTGCTGCCCGAGTGCCTGCGCGACCTGGCACGGCGAGGTGGGCGCTGGCTGCTTCGCCCTCGCCGCAGCACGTCTCGCCCTCGCCCAGCGCACGGCGCCCGCAGCACGAGGCACGCGACGCGTCGAGCAGCGTGTCCCCGCAGCACCGCTGCTGCCCGCGGAGCGCGTACGGCCTAGCTCCGCAGCACGCGTCCCCCGGCCCCACCGCCACCTCGCGCCACCCGGGGTCCCAGCAGCACGCCTCTCCTGCGCAGCGCACGCACGGGGCACGCACGGGGCACGCACGGGGCACGCACGGGGCACGCACGGGGCACGCACGGGGCACGCACGGGGCACGCACGCGTCCGGCTGCCACCGCTGCCGTGGAGTCAGCTCGGCCCGTGATTCTTCAATCGCGAAGCGACTGTACACCGTGGGTGCTGGCGGAATGGCACTCGCCTATACGCACCGCAGAAGCTTAGCACGGTTAGGCCTGGTCAGTGCTTGGATGGCTGATATCCATGGATATGAGGTTATTATTGGATGAGCGATTCGCATGGAGGATATCAGAGGGCGGTCCATCCGAATCCATTGGACCGCACTGTGCATGCTACTTACACATCTATGCTCCCCCCATATTTAAAACGAAGTTTAGTAAAATAACACCCTCAACCCGCCCGGTGTTGTGGAGGCCCTCACCCAGCAGTGGATTGTACTTGCACACCCCGGCACGTGCCCCCCTGTGTCTGGCAGCAGCCACAGGGCTTGGCTGGGTGGTGTAAGTGTTGCCGGTGCTGCCGCCGCCGCCGCCACCGGGCTTTGCTTACCTGGGCTTGGCTGGGTGGTGTAAGTGTTGCCGGTGCTGCCGCCGCCGCCGCCACCGGGCTTTGCTTACCTGGCTTGACGTGGACGTAGTGCCCCTCGCAGCACGTGTGCTCCACCAGGGGCCGGTGAAACCGCCCGCCGCAGCACACGGCCGAGGGTCCACCCTCCGGCAGCGCAAGGCGGTCGTCGCAACATGCGTAGTCGGGCCTGGCCTCGTGTACTACTCCCCCACAGCAAACCTGGCAACGCGCAGCGCACCCAACAATGTGCAGCGAATATTGAAGAGTGGCTGTGTGAGTGGGTAGTGGTTGTGTAAAGAGAGTGGCTGTGGTGGCTGAGCGGGCAGCGGTAATGGAGGCTGTTACCTGTGTGAGTGGAGTGATAAAGGAGAATGTGTTACCTGTATGAGAATCAGAATAGTTATTTATAGTGGAGGAATCCGATGAGCTATAAAGTTATGTTTCAAAGATGTCCAAGTTGGGGCGGGTAATAACGTTACAACAAACAGTACGAAAACATGATAGTAGTGCAAAGTACAAGAGAGGTAAGCAAATCACACAAACATAAATAAAACTAAACCATCTCCATTCTACCAGGCAAAGCCCACTGAGGTGTTAACTTATTTTTCAGAAGCGACCTGGTCACAAATGATAGCTCAACAAAGTGACCCAACATTTGGACATTTATAGCAGCAACATTGTCTAAATATTCTCAATGCATGTTTCTAAATGTGGAGGGGAAAACCAGAGGACCCGGAGGACATTCAAACTCCAAATAAACAGCAGGCGTTAGGGTCGGGATCAAACCTCCGACCTGCATACCAGGCGAGGAGGATAACATCTCGCCACCGTGGTGCTCCTTTTAAAGATAAAATAAATCATATTAGTTGAATTTGCATAATCAACTCCCAAGCTTCGGAAAGGCAGTAACACAACAGCAAAACCAGTCCCAGACCACGCAAAAACAACACAGTCCCTCAATAAAAATTGTACATTAAAATTGAACTCAATCGATTGTTAAATATTACATTTACAAATCACATTCGCAAATGTGGCTGTATCCAGCACAAATCTTCCGCTTGAAATATTTTTTAAGATGGTACGATGGTAAGAGAGGAAACAAGGTTGTTCCAAAACGTTGGTGCTGCAATGGAAAAGTCTTTGTCACCTATTCCACGTCTTGTTATTGGGAAAGTTAAAAGGTCATATTATGGACGCCTAAGGTTTGTTGGATTTGACATCGGGGTTCATTAATTCGCAAAGTAGAGCATAGATTTGCCAGTGAGCATTTATTGTATGAACATGGCCCAATGTAGATTTCTCATTTCCATCAAGTGATCAGAGATTAGATTTTAAGTAGAGGTCACTATGGTGGGTCCTGTCTGGTACATACAGTGCACATCGAAGAGGAGAATGACGCAGTGGTAATGCAGACTGTGTGACCTGTGTGACAGGTGAGTGGTAATGCAGACTGTGTAACCTGTGTGAGAGGGGAGTGGTAATGCAGACTGTGTTACCTGTGTGAAAGGGGAGTGGAAATACAGACTGTGTTACCTGTGTGAAAGGGGAGTGGTAATGCAGACTGTGTTACCTGTGTGAGAGGGGAGTGGAAATACAGACTGTGTTACCTGTGTGAAAGGGGAGTGGTAATCCAGACTATGTTACCTGTGTGACAGGTGAGTGGTAATGCAGACTGTGTTACCTGTGTGACAGGGGAGTGGTAATGCAGACTGTGTTACCTGCGTGAGAGGGGAGTGGTAATCCAGAGTGTGTTACCTGTGTTAGAGGGGAGTGGTAATGCAGACTGTGTAACCTGTGTGACAGGTGAGTGATAATGCAGACTATGTTACCTTTGTGACAGGGGAGTGGTAATGCAGACTGTGTTACCTTTGTGACAGGGGAGTGGTAATGCAGACTGTGTTACCTGTGTGACAGGGGAGTGGTAATACAGACTGTGTAACCTGTGTGACAGGTGAGTGATAATGAAGACTGTGTTACCTGTGTGACAGGGGAGTGGTAATGCAGACTGTGTTACCTGTGTTAGAGGGGAGTAGTAATGCAGACTGTGTTACCTGTGTGAGAGGTGAGTGATAATGCAGACTGTGTTACCTGTGTGACAGGGGAGTGGTAATGCAGACTGTGTAACCTGTGTTAGAGGGGAGTGGTAATGCAGACTGTGTAACCTGTGTGACAAGGGAGTGGTAATGTAGACTGTCTTACCTGTGTGACAGGTGAGTGATAATGCAGACTGTGTTACCTGTGTGAGTGGGGAGTGGTAATGCAGACTGTGTTACCTGTGTGAGAGGGGGGAGGTAATGCAGACTGTGTTACCTGTGTGACAGGTGAGTGATAATGCAAACTGTGTTACCTGTGTGAGAGGGGAGTGGTAATGCAGACTGTGTTAGCTTTGTGACAGGTGAGTGGTAATGCAGACTGTGTTACTTGTGTGACAGGTGAGTGATTATGCAGACCGTGTAACTTTTGTGAGTGGGGAGTGTAATGCAGACTGTGTTACCTGTGTGGCAGGTGAGTGATAGTGCAAACTGTGTAACTTGTGTGAGTGGGGAGTGGTAATGCAGACTGTGTTACCTGTGTGACAGGTGAGTGGTAATACAGACTGTGTAACCTGTGTAAGTGGGGAGTGGTAATTCAGACTGTGTATCCTGTGTGACAGGTGAGTGATATTGCAAACTGTGTTTCCAGTGTGACAGGTGAGTGATAATGCAGACTGTGTTACCTGTGTGAGAGGGGAGTGGTAATACAGACTGTGTTACCTGTGTGAGAGGGGAGTGGTAATGCAGACTGTGTAACCTGTGTGAGAGGGGAGTGACAATGTAGACTGTGTTACCTGTGTGAGAGGGGAGTGGTAATGTAGACTGTGCTACCTGTGTGACAGGTGAGTGATACTACAGACTGTGTAACCTGTATGAGAGGGGGGTGGTAATGCAGACTGTGTAACCTGTGCGAGAGGGGAGTGGTAATGCAGACTGTGTTACCTGTGTGAGAGGGGAGTGGTAATGTAGACTGTTTTACCTGTGTGAGGGAAGTGGTAATGCAGACTGTGTAACGTGTGTAACAGGTGAGTGATAATGCAGACTGTGTGACCTGTGTGACAGGGGAGTGGTAATGTAGACTGTGTTACCTGTGTGACAGGGGAGTGGCAATGCAGACTCTTACCTGTGTGACATGGGAGTGGTAATGCAGACTGTGTTACCTGTGTGACAGGGGAGTGGTAGTACAGACTGTGTAACCTGTGTGACAGGTGAGTGATAATGCAGACTGTGTTACCCGTGTGAGAGGGGAATGGTAATGTAGACTGTGTTACCTGTGTGGCAGGTGAGTGATAATGCAGGCTGTGTTACCTGTGTGACAGGGGAGTGGTAATGCAGACTGTGTTACCTGTGTGAGAAGGGAGTGTTAATGTAGACTGTGTTACCTGTGTGAGAGTGGAGTGGCAATGCAGACTGTGTTACCTGTGTGACAGGGGAGTGGTAATACAGACTGTATTACCTGTGTGACAGGTGAGTGGTAATGCAGACTGTGTTACCTGTGTGAGAAGGGAGTGTTAATGTAGACTGTGTTACCTGTGTGAGAGGGGGGTGGTAATGCAGACTGTGTTACCTGTGTGAGAGGGGAGAAGTAATGTAGACTGTGTTACCTGTGTGAGAGGGGGGTGGTAATGCAGACTGTGTTATCTGTGTTAGAGGGGAGTATTAATGTAGACTGTGTAACCTGTGTGACAGGTGAGTGATAATGCAGACTGTGTTCCCTGTGTGAGTGGGGAGTGGTAATGCAGACTGTGTTACCTTTGTGACAGGGGAGTGGTAATGCAGACTGTGTAACCTGTGTGAGAAGGGAGTGGTAATGCAGACTGGGTTATCTGTGTTAGAAGGGAGTAGTAATGCACACTGTGTAACCTGTGTGACAGGTGAGTGATAATGCAGACTGTGTTACCTGTGTGAGAGGGGAGTGGCAATGCAGACTGTGTTACCTGTGTGACAGGGGAGTGGTAATACAGACTGTGTTACCTGTGTGACAGGAGAGTGATAATGCAGACTGTGTTACCTGTGTGAGTGGGGAGTGGTAATGCAGACTGGGTTACCTGTGTGAGAGGGGGGTGGTAATGCAGACTGTGTAACGTGTGTAACAGGTGAGTGATAATGCAGACTGTGTGACCTGTGTGACAGGGGAGTGGTAATGTAGACTGTGTAACCTGTGTGACAGGGAAGTGGTAATGCAGACTGTGTTACCTGTGTGAGAGAGGAGTGGTAATGGAGACTGTGTTCCCTGTGTGAGTGGGGAGTGGTAATGCAGACTGTGTTACCTTTGTGACAGGGGAGTGGTAATGCAGACTGTGTAACCTGTGTGAGAGGGGAGTGGTAATGCAGACTGGGTTATCTGTGTTAGAGTGGAGTAGTAATGTAGACTGCGTTACCTGTGTGACAGGTGAGTGGCAATTCAGACTGTGTAACCTGTGTGAGAGGGGAGTGGTAATGCAGACTGTGTTACCTGTGTGACAGGGGAGTGGTAATAAAGACTGTGTAACCTGTGTTACAGGGGAGTGGTAATAAAGACTGTGTTACCTGTGTGAGTGGGGAGTGGTAATGTAGACTGTGTTACCTGTTTGCGTGGGGATTGGTAATGCAGACTGTGTTACCTGTGTGAATGGGGAGTGGTAATGCAGACTGTGTTACCTGTGTGAGTGGAGAGTGGTAATGCACACTGTGTTACCTGTGTGACAGGGGAGTGGTAATACAGACTGTGTTACCTGTGTGACAGGTGAGTGATAATGCAGACTGTGTTACCTGTGTGAGAGGGGAGTGGTAACGTGGACTGTGTTACCTGTGTTAGAGGGGAGTGGTAATGCAGACTGTGTTACCTGTGTGAGAGGTGAGTGATAATGCAGACTGTGTTACCTGTGTGACAGGGGAGTGGTAATGCAGACTGTGTAACCTGTGTTAGAGGGGAGTGGTAATGTAGACTGTGTTACCTGTGTGGCAGGTGAGTGATAATGCAGACTGTGTTACCTGTGTGAGAGTGGAGTGGCAATGCAGACTGTGTTACTTGTGTGACAGGGGAGTGGTAATACAGACTGTGTTACCTGTGTGACAGGGGAGTGGTAATGCAGACTGTGTAACCTGGGTGAGAGGGGAGTGGTAATGGAGACTTTGTTACCTGTGTGAGTGGGGAGTGGTAATGCAGACTGTGTTACCTGTGTGAGAGGGGAGTGTTAATGTAGACTGTGTTACCTGTGTGAGAGGGGGGTGGTAATGCAGACTGTGTTACCTGTGTGAGAGGGGAGAAGTAATGCAGACTGTGTTATCTGTGTTAGAGGGGAGTGGTAATGTAGACTGTGTAACCTGTGTGACAGGTGAGTGATAATGCAGACTGTGTTACCCGTGTGAGAGGGGAATGGTAATGTAGACTGTGTTACCTGTGTGGCAGGTGAGTGAAAATGCAGACTGCGTTACCTGTGTGAGAGGGGAGTGGCAATGCAGACTGTGTTACCTGTGTGACAGGGGAGTGGTAATGCAGACTGTGTTACCTGTGTGAGTGGGGAGTGGTAATGCAGACTGTGTAACCTGTGTAAGCGGGGAGTGGTAATGCAGACTGTGTTACCTGTGTGAGAGAGGAGTGGTAATGGAGACTGTTCCCTGTGTGAGTGGGGAGTGGTAATGCAGACTGTGTTACCTTTGTGACAGGGGAGTGGTAATGCAGACTGTGTTACCTGTGTGAGAGGGGAGTGGTAATGGAGACTGTGTTACCTGTGTAAGAGGGGGGTGGTAATGCAGACTGTGTTACCTGTGTGAGTGGGGAGTGGTAATGTAGACTGTGTTACCTGTTTGCGTGGGGATTGGTAATGCAGACTGTGTTACCTGTGTGAGTGGGGAGTGGTAATGCAGACTGTGTTACCTGTGTGAGTGGAGAGTGGTAATGCACACTGTGTTACCTGTGTGACAGGGGAGTGGTAATACAGACTGTGTTACCTGTGTGAGAGGGGAGTGGTAACGTAGACTGTGTTACCTGTGTTAGAGGGGAGTGGTAATGCAGACTGTGTTACCTGTGTGAGAGGTGAGTGATAATGCAGACTGTGTTACCTGTGTGACAGGGGAGTGGTAATGCAGACTGTGTAACCTGTGTTAGAGGGGAGTGGTAATGTAGACTGTGTTACCTGTGTGGCAGGTGAGTGATAATACAGACTGTGTTACCTGTGTGAGAGTGGAGTGGCAATGCAGACTGTGTTACCTGTGTGACAGGGGAGTGGTAATACAGACTGTGTTACCTGTGTGACAGGGGAGTTGTAATGCAGACTGTGTAACCTGGGTGAGAGGGGAGTGGTAATGGAGACTTTGTTACCTGTGTGAGTGGGGAGTGGTAATGCAGACTGTGTTACCTGTGTGAGAGGGGAGTGTTAATGTAGACTGTGTTACCTGTGTGAGAGGGGGCTGGTAATGCAGACTGTGTTACCTGTGTGAGAGGGGAGAAGTAATGCTGACTGTGTTATCTGTGTTAGAGGGGAGTATTAATGTAGACTGTGTAACCTGTGTGACAGGTGAGTGATAATGCAGACTGTGTTACCTGTGTGAGTGGGGAGTGGTAATGTAGACTGTGTTACCTGTGTGCGTGGGGATTGGTAATGCAGACTGTGTTACCTGTGTGAGTGGAGAGTGGTAATGCAGACTGTGTTACCTGTGTGACAGGGGAGTGGTAATACAGACTGTGTTACCTGTGTGACAGGTGAGTGATAATGCAGACTGTGTTACCTGTGTGAGAGGGGAGTGGTAACGTAGACTGTGTTAACTGTGTTAGAGGGGAGTGATAATGCAGACTGTGTTACCTGTGTGACAGGGGAGTGGTAATGCAGACAGTGTAACCTGTGTGAGAGGGGAGTGGCAATGCAGACTGTGTAACCTGTGTGAGAGGGGAGTGGCAATGCAGACTGTGTTACCTGTGTGACAGGGGGGTGGTAATGCAGAAAGTGTTATCTGTATGAGAGGGGAGTGATAATGAAGACTGTGTTATCTGTGTGAGAGGGAGGTGGTAATGCAGACTGTGTTACCTGTGTGACAGGGGAGTGGTAATGCAGACTGTGTTACCTGTGTGACAGGAGAGTGGTAATGCAGACTGTGTTACCTGTGTGACAGGTGAATGATAACGCAGACTGTGTTACCTGTGTGATAGGTGAGTGGTAATGCAGACTGTGTTACCTTTGTGACAGTGGAGTGGTAATGCAGACTATGTTACCTGTGTGACAGGGGAGTGGTAATACAGACTGTGTTACCTGTGTGATAGGTGAGTGGTAATGCAGACTGTGTTACCTGTGTGACAGGTGAGTGATAATGCAGACTGTGTTACCTTTGTGACAGGGGAGTGGTAATGCAGACTATGTTACCTGTGTGACAGGGGAGTGGTAATACAGACTGTGTTACCTGTGTGATAGGTGAGTGGTAATACAGACTGTGTTACCTGTGTGAGAGGGGAGTGGAATTGCAGACTGTGTAACCTATGTGAGAGGGGAGTGGTAATGCAGACTGTGTAACCTGTGTGAGAGGGGAGTGGTAATGCAGACTGTGTTACCTGTGTGAGTGGAGAGTGGTAATGCAGACTGTGTTACCTGTGTGAGAGGGGGGTGGTAATGTAGACTGTGTTACCTGTGTGAGAGGGGAGTGGTAATGCAGAATTTGTTACCTGTGTGAGAGGGGAGTGGTAATGCAGACTGTGTTACCTGTGTTAGAGGGGAGTAGTAATGCAGACTGTGTTACCTGTGTGACAGGGGAGTGGTAATGCAGACTGTGTAACCTGTGTTAGAGGGGAGTGGTAATACAGACTGTGTTACCTGTGTGAGTGGGGAGTGGTAATGTAGACTGTGTTACCTGTGTGACAGGGGGGTGGTAATGCAGAAAGTGTTATCTGTATGAGAGGGGAGTGATAATGAAGACTGTGTTATCTGTGTGAGAGGGAGGTAGTAATGCAGACTGTGTAACCTGTGTGAGAGGGGGGTGGTAATGCAAGTGTAACCTGTTTGACAGGTGAGTGGCAATGCAGAATGTGTAACCTGTGTGAGAGGGGGGTGGTAATGCAGACTGTGTAACCTTTGTGACAGGGGAGTGGTAATGCAGACTATGTTACCTGTGTGACAGGGGAGTGGTAATACAGACTGTGTTACCTGTGTGAGAGGGGAGTGGAATTGCAGACTGTGTAACCTGTGTGAGAGGGGGGTGGTAATGCAGACTGTGTAACCTGTGTTAGAGGGGAGTGGTAATGCAGACTGTGTAACCTGTGTGACAAGGGAGTGGTAATGTAGACTGTCTTACCTGTGTGACAGGTGAGTGATAATGCAGACTGTGTTACCTGTGTGACAGGTGAGTGATAATGCAGACTGTGTTACTTGTGTGACAGGTGAGTGATTATGCAGACCGTGTAACTTTTGTGAGTGGGGAGTGTAATGCAGACTGTGTTACCTGTGTGGCAGGTGAGTGGTAATACAGACTGTGTAACCTGTGTAAGTGGGGAGTGGTAATTCAGACTGTGTATCCTGTGTGACAGGTGAGTGATATTGCAAACTGTGTTTCCAGTGTGACAGGTGAGTGATAAAGCAGACTGTGTTACCTGTGTGAGAGGGGAGTGGTAATACAGACTGTGTTACCTGTGTGAGAAGTGAGTGGTAATGCAGACTGTGTTAGCTTTGTGACAGGTGAGTGGTAATGCAGACTGTGTTACTTGTGTGACAGGTGAGTGATTATGCAGACCGTGTAACTTTTGTGAGTGGGGAGTGTAATGCAGACTGTGTTACCTGTGTGGCAGGTGAGTGATAGTGCAGACTGTGTAACTTGTGTGAGTGGGGAGTGGTAATGCAGACTGTGTTACCTGTGTGACAGGTGAGTGATAATGCAGACTGTGTTACCTGTGTGACAGGGGAGTGGTAATGCAGACTGTGTTACCTGTGTGACAGGTGAGTGATAATGCAGACTGTGTTACCTGTGTGACAGGGGAGTGGTAATGCAGACTGTGTTACCTGTGTCACAAGGGAGTGGTAATGCAGACTGTGTTACCTGTGTGAGAGGGGAGTGGTAATGCAGACTGTGTTACCTGTGTGAGTGGGGAGTGGTAATGCAGACAGTGTTACCTGTGTGAGAGGGGAGTGGTAATGCAGACTGTGTTACCTGTGTGACAGGGGAGTGGTAATGCAGACTGTGTAACCTGGGTGAGAGGGGAGTGGGAATGGAGACTGTGTTACCTGTGTGAGTGGGGAGTCGTAATGCAGACTGTGTTACCTGTATGAGAGGGGAGTGTTAATGTAGACTGTGTTACCTGTGTGACAGGTGAGTGCTAATGCAGACTGTGTAACCTGTGTGACTGGGGAGTGGTAATGCAGACTGTGTTACCTGTGTAAGTGGGGAGTGGTAATGCAGAGTGTGTTACCTGTGTGAGTGGGGAGTGGTAATGGAGACTGTGTTACCTGTGTGAGTGGGGAGTGGTAATGCAGACAGTGTTACCTGTGTGAGAGGGGAGTGGTAATGCAGACTGTGTTACATGTGTGACAGGGGAGTGGTAATGCAGACTGTGTAACCTGGGTGAGAGGGGAGTGGTAATGGAGACTGTGTTACCTGTGTGAGTGGGGAGTGGTAATGCAGACTGTGTTACCTGTGTGAGAGGGGAGTGTTAATGTAGACTGTGTTACCCGTGTGAGAGGGGGGTGGTAATACAGACTGTGTTCCCTGTGTGAGTGGGGAGTGGTAATGCAGACTGTGTTACCTTTGTGACAGGGGAGTGGTAATGCAGACTGTGTAACCTGTGTGAGAAGGGAGTGGTAATGCAGACTGGGTTACCTGTGTGGCAGGTGAGTGATAATGCAGACTGTGTTACCTGTGTGAGAGGGGAGTGGCAATGCAGACTGTGTTACCTGTGTGACAGGGGAGTGGTAATACAGACGGTGTTACCTGTGTGACAGGTGAGTGATAATGCAGACTGTGTTACCTGTGTGACAGGGGAGTGGTAATGCAGACTGTGTAACCTGGGTGAGAGGGGAGTGGTAATGGAGACTGTGTTACCTGTGTGACAGGGGAGTGGTAATGCAGACTGTGTTACCTTGTGTGAGTGGGGAGTGGTAATGCAGACTGTGTTACCTGTGTTAGAGGGGAGTAGTAATGTAGACTGTGTAACCTGTGTGACAGGTGAGTGATAATGCAGACTGTGGTACCTGTGTGAGAGGGGAGTGGCAATGGAGACTGTGTTACCTGTGAGAGGGGAGTGGTAATTTAGACTGTGTTACCTGTGTGTGGGGAGTGGTAATGTAGACTGTGTTACCTGTGTGACAGGGGAGTGGTAATACAGACTGTGTTACATGTGTGACAGGTGAGTGATAATGCAGACTGTGTTACCTGTGTGACAGGGGAGTGGTAATGCAGACTGTGTTACCTGTGTGACAGGTGAGTGATAATGCAGACTGTGTTACCTGTGTGACAGGGGAGTGGTAATGCAGACTGTGTTACCTGTGTCACAAGGGAGTGGTAATGCAGACTGTGTTACCTGTGTGAGAGGGGAGTGGTAATGCAGACTGTGTTACCTGTGTGAGTGGGGAGTGGTAATGCAGACAGTGTTACCTGTGTGAGAGGGGAGTGGTAATGCAGACTGTGTTACCTGTGTGACAGGGGAGTGGTAATGCAGACTGTGTAACCTGGGTGAGAGGGGAGTGGTAATGGAGACTGTGTTACCTGTGTGAGTGGGGAGTCGTAATGCAGACTGTGTTACCTGTATGAGAGGGGAGTGTTAATGTAGACTGTGTTACCTGTGTGACAGGTGAGTGCTAATGCAGACTGTGTAACCTGTGTGACTGGGGAGTGGTAATGCAGACTGTGTTACCTGTGTAAGTGGGGAGTGGTAATGCAGAGTGTGTTACCTGTGTGAGTGGGGAGTGGTAATGGAGACTGTGTTACCTGTGTAAGTGGGGAGTGGTAATGCAGAGTGTGTTACCTGTGTGAGTGGGGAGTGGTAATGCAGACTGTTTTACCTGTGTAAGTGGGGAGTGGTAATGCAGAGTGTGTTACCTGTGTGAGTGGGGAGTGGTAATGGAGACTGTGTTACCTGTGTAAGTGGGGAGTGGTAATGCAGAGTGTGTTACCTGTGTGAGTGGGGAGTGGTAATGGAGACTGTGTTACCTGTGTGACTGGGGAGTGGTAATGCAGACTGTGTTACCTGTGTAAGTGGGGAATGGTAATGCAGAGTGTGTTACCTGTGTGAGTGGGGAGTGGTAATGGAGACTGTGTTACCTGTGAGAGGGGAGTGGTAATGCAGACTGTGTCACCTGTGTGAGAGTGGAGTGGTAATGCAGACTGTGTCAACTGTGTGAGAGGGGGGTGGTAATGCAGACTGTGTTACCTGTGTGACAGGTGAGTGGTAATGAAGACTGTGTTACCTGTGTGACAGGTGAGTGGTAATGCAGACTGTGTTACCTGTGTGACAGGGGAGTGGTAATACAGACTGTGTTACCTGTGTGACAGGTGAGTGAAAATGCAAACTCTGTTACCTGTGTGAGAGGGGAGTGGTAATGTAGACTGTGTTACCTGTGTGACAGGTGAGTGATAATGCAGACTGTGTTACCTGTGTGACAGGGGAGTGGTAATGCAGACTGTGTTACCTGTGTGACAAGGGAGTGGTAATGCAGACTGTGTTACCTGTGTGAGAGGGGAGTGGTAATGCAGACTGTGTTACCTGTGTGAGTGGGGAGTGGTAATGCAGACAGTGTTACCTGTGTGAGAGGGGAGTGGTAATGCAGACTGTGTTACCTGTGTGACAGGGGAGTGGTAATGCAGACTGTGTAACCTGGGTGAGAGGGGAGTGGTAATGGAGACTGTGTTACCTGTGTGAGTGGGGAGTCGTAATGCAGACTGTGTTACCTGTATGAGAGGGGAGTGTTAATGTAGACTGTGTTACCTGTGTGAGAGGGGGGTGGTAATGGAGACTGTGTTACCTGTGTGAGTGGGGAGTCGTAATGCAGACTGTGTTACCTGTATGAGAGGGGAGTGTTAATGTAGACTGTGTTACCTGTATGAGAGGGGAGTGGTAATGGAGACTGTGTTACCTATGTGAGTGGGGAGTGGTAATGTAGACTGTGTTACCTGTGTGAGAGGGGGGTGGCAATGCAAACTGTGTTACCTGTGTGACAGGTGAGTGGTAATGCAGACTGTGTTACCTGTGAGTGGGAAGTGGTAATGTAGACTGTGTTACCTGTGTGAGAGGGGGGTGGCAATGCAAACTGTGTTACCTGTGTGACAGGTGAGTGGTAATGCAGACTGTGTAACTTGTGTGACTGGGGAGTGGTAATGGAGACTGTGTTACCTGTGTAAGTGGGGAGTGGTAATGCAGACTGTGTTACCTGTGTGAGTCGGGAGTGGTAATGGAGACTGTGTTACCTGTGAGAGGGGAGTGGTAATGCAGACTGTGTTACCTGTGTGAGAGTGGAGTGGTAATGCAGACTGTGTCAACTGTGTGAGAGGGGGGTGGTAATGCAGACTGTGTTACCTGTGTGACAGGTGAGTGGTAATGAAGACTGTGTTACCTGTGTGACAGGTGAGTGGTAATGCAGACTGTGTTACCTGTGTGACAGGTGAATGGTAATGCAGACTGTGTTACCTGTGTGAGAGGGGAGTGGTAATGCAGGCTGTGTAACCTGTGTGAGAGGGGAGTGGTAATGCATACTGTGTTACCTGTGTGAGTGGGGAGTGGTAATGCAGACTGTGTTACCTGTGTGACAGGTGAGTGGTAACGGAGACTGTGTTACCTGTGTGACAGGTGAGTGGTAACGGAGACTGTGTTACCTGTGTGAGAGGGGAGCGGTAATGCAGACTGTGTTACCTGTGTGAGTGGGGAGTGGTAATGCAGACTGTGTTACCTGTGTGAGAGGGGATGGTAATGAAGACTGTGTTACCTGTGTGACGGGTGAGTGGTAATGCAGACTGTGTTACCTGTATGAGAGGGGAGTGTTAATGTAGACTGTGTTACCTGTGTGAGAGGGGAGTGGTAATGGAGACTGTGTTACTTGTGTGAGTGGGGAGTGGTAATGTAGACTGTGTTACCTGTGTGAGAGGGGGGTGGTAATGAAGACTGTGTTACCTGTGTGAGTGGGGAGTCGTAATGCAGACTGTGTTACCTGTATGAGAGGGGAGTGTTAATGTAGACTGTGTTACCTGTGTGAGAGGGGGGTGGTAATGGAGACTGTGTTACCTGTGTGAGTGGGGAGTCGTAATGCAGACTGTGTTACCTGTATGAGAGGGGAGTGTTAATGTAGACTGTGTTACCTGTGTGAGAGGGGGGTGGTAATGAAGACTGTGTTACCTGTGTGAGTGGGGAGTCGTAATGCAGACTGTGTTACCTGTATGAGAGGGGAGTGTTAATGTAGACTGTGTTACCTGTGTGAGAGGGGGGTGGTAATGGAGACGGTGTTACCTGTGTGAGTGGGGAGTCGTAATGCAGACTGTGTTACCTGTATGAGAGGGGAGTGTTAATGTAGACTGTGTTACCTTTGTGAGTGGGGAGTGGTAATGTAGACTGTGTTACCTGTGTGAGAGGGGGGTGGCAATGCAAACTGTGTTACCTGAGTGACAGGTGAGTGGTAATGCAGACTGTGTAACCTGTGTGACTGGGGAGTGGTAATGCAGACTGTGTTACCTGTGTAAGTGGGGAGTGGTAATGCAGAGTGTGTTACCTGTGTGAGTGGGGAGTGGTAATGGAGACTGTGTTACCTGTGAGAGGGGAGTGGTAATGCAGACTGTGTTACCTGTGTGAGAGTGGAGTGGTAATGCAGACTGTGTCAACTGTGTGAGAGGGGGGTGGTAATGCAGACTGTGTTACCTGTGTGACAGGTGAGTGGTAATGAAGACTGTGTTACCTGTGTGACAGGTGAGTGGTAATGCAGACTGTGTTACCTGTGTGACAGGTGAATGGTAATGCAGACTGTGTTACCTGTGTGAGAGGGGAGTGGTAATGCAGGCTGTGTAACCTGTGTGAGAGGGGAGTGGTAATGCATACTGTGTTACCTGTGTGAGTGGGGAGTGGTAATGCAGACTGTGTTACCTGTGTGACAGGTGAGTGGTAACGGAGACTGTGTTACCTGTGTGACAGGTGAGTGGTAACGGAGACTGTGTTACCTGTGTGAGAGGGGAGCGGTAATGCAGACTGTGTTACCTGTGTGAGTGGGGAGTGGTAATGCAGACTGTGTTACCTGTGTGAGAGGGGATGGTAATGAAGACTGTGTTACCTGTGTGACGGGTGAGTGGTAATGCAGACTGTGTTACCTGTATGAGAGGGGAGTGTTAATGTAGACTGTGTTACCTGTGTGAGAGGGGAGTGGTAATGGAGACTGTGTTACTTGTGTGAGTGGGGAGTGGTAATGTAGACTGTGTTACCTGTGTGAGAGGGGGGTGGTAATGAAGACTGTGTTACCTGTGTGAGTGGGGAGTCGTAATGCAGACTGTGTTACCTGTATGAGAGGGGAGTGTTAATGTAGACTGTGTTACCTGTGTGAGAGGGGGGTGGTAATGGAGACTGTGTTACCTGTGTGAGTGGGGAGTCGTAATGCAGACTGTGTTACCTGTATGAGAGGGGAGTGTTAATGTAGACTGTGTTACCTGTGTGAGAGGGGGGTGGTAATGAAGACTGTGTTACCTGTGTGAGTGGGGAGTCGTAATCCAGACTGTGTTACCTGTATGAGAGGGGAGTGTTAATGTAGACTGTGTTACCTGTGTGAGAGGGGGGTGGTAATGGAGACGGTGTTACCTGTGTGAGTGGGGAGTCGTAATGCAGACTGTGTTACCTGTATGAGAGGGGAGTGTTAATGTAGACTGTGTTACCTGTGTGAGTGGGGAGTGGTAATGTAGACTGTGTTACCTGTGTGAGAGGGGGGTGGCAATGCAAACTGTGTTACCTGAGTGACAGGTGAGTGGTAATGCAGACTGTGTAACCTGTGTGACTGGGGAGTGGTAATGCAGACTGTGTTACCTGTGTAAGTGGGGAGTGGTAATGCAGAGTGTGTTACCTGTGTGAGTGGGGAGTGGTAATGGAGACTGTGTTACCTGTGAGAGGGGAGTGGTAATGCAGACTGTGTTACCTGTGTGAGAGTGGAGTGGTAATGCAGACTGTCAACTGTGTGAGAGGGGGGTGGTAATGCAGACTGTGTTACCTGTGTGACAGGTGAGTGGTAATGAAGACTGTGTTACCTGTGTGACAGGTGAGTGGTAATGCAGACTGTGTTACCTGTGTGACAGGTGAATGGTAATGCAGACTGTGTTACCTGTGTGAGAGGGGAGTGGTAATGCAGGCTGTGTAACCTGTGTGAGAGGGGAGTGGTAATGCATACTGTGTTACCTGTGTGAGTGGGGAGTGGTAATGCAGACTGTGTTACCTGTGTGACAGGTGAGTGGTAACGGAGACTGTGTTACCTGTGTGACAGGTGAGTGGTAACGGAGACTGTGTTACCTGTGTGAGAAGGGAGCGGTAATGCAGACTGTGTTACCTGTGTGAGTGGGGAGTGGTAATGCAGACTGTGTTACCTGTGTGAGAGGGGATGGTAATGAAGACTGTGTTACCTGTGTGACGGGTGAGTGGTAATGCAGACTGTGTTACCTGTGTGAGAGGGGAGTGGTATCGGAGACTGTGTTACCTGTGTGACAGGTGAGTCGTAACGGAGACTGTGTTACCTGTGTGAGAGTGGAGTGGTAACGGAGACTGTGTTACCTGTGTGAGAGGGGAGTGTTAACGGAGACTGTGTTACCTGTGTGAGAGGGGAGTAACAGGCAGAGCCGCACGTTTGATCCCTGTCCGTGCGCTCTCCCTGCGGACACGAGGCCTCCGCGCGGTGAGCGCACGGTACTTGGGCGCTGCGCCGCACGGAGAACGCCCGCAGGAGGCCACGTGGGCGCCCGGGCAGGTCCCACTCCACCCGCACGGCGCTTCACGTGCGCACACGCACGCACGCACGCACACACGCGCGTACACACACACGCGCACACACGCACACACACGCACGCACACACATGCACACACACGCACGCACACACACGCACACACACACGCACACACACGCACACACACGCACACACACACGCACACACACACACGCACGCACACACACGCCTCGTCGTACTTCCTCTCATTTAAGCACACACATCAGTTGGTAATTTAGTTTAAAAAAAACAATGTTCGAGTGTAAACATGGCTCACGTTATCATGACGATTCCCTTTCAATACCGCGAAACATAGCGAGGCCCTTTCATTATTCTCTCCAAGATATTTTTCCTTCTCGAAGCTCAGCAACACAGAAGGCAATGTTACGTACTGTCACGTCGTCGGGTTCAATTAAAGAGCCACGGCTCCGGCCCTGGCATCGCTCCCCGAGGCTTTTCCGTGTAAACGATTGCTACATCGTTGGAATTAAATCAGAGCCGTCAATGTAATTTTAATTGACTCTTGCACCTTCACACCTCTGGCAGTGCAAGTGGGCCTTATTCAAAGCGACGCACCGCCGTTACCCTGTCTTGGGGGATAATTATTTGTGGGTGATGGCTGGGACAGAGTTTGAATCCGCATTGCGGTGAAGCTCAGTGGAGGGGGGTGGGGGCTTGTGGTTGGAGGGGGGGGGTGACAGTGGGGGGGGGGGGGTGGGGGGAAAGCGGGGACGGCATGGACACTGACCTTGAGCCGAGGACCCCGAGATGTGGTGGAAACACGTCCTGCGGCTCCTCCTCCACTGTCACCACCGCCACGGCGTCACTGAGCGAGCATCCGTTGCGCGTGCACACCTCCAGCTGCAGCCGACGCGCACGCACGCACACGTACACACAAACAGCAGCAGTAGGCACCCCTCACGCGCTGGAGGAGCGAAGCGGTAGTGTCCGTTTCAGCATCCGCACATCCGTGCCCTCAACCGCCCCACCCCGCCACCCACTGAGGCCACGACACCCAGCTCTCCTTGACGCGCGACGCAGCTTGAGCGATGCGTTAATGAGAATGGTGAGCGCTAATAAGTCCGGTGGCCAATTACACACATCACATCAGTAGCGGGGCATCCGCACCGGACAGCCCCCCCCCCCCCCCCCCCCCCCCGTAAACGGCACTAAAATAGAATGTATGCACTATTTCTAATTAGTGCTTTACAAGGTGGCTGAGACTACTGGAGATGAACTCACGCCGCCAGCTCAACACTAGGAACATTGTGAAGCCCACCCCCATCCTCAACCCTCGTGGTTCCGCTTGGCAGCGTCACGCAAGATAATCTGCAGCACAGGTGACCACACGACCGTACTGAAACATGAGGCTCGTATCTCCATTATACTATTACAATAATATTTTGACTGCTCCCCAAATGCGACATATATCCTGCATGCAAGGCATCGCTTGCCCTGCCAGGGTTTTATAATCGCCGTCCAATTGTCAGCGGTTCTTGTGAGTCCGGTTAGATTCTGCTGATAATTAATTCAGATTAGAGGGCCTCTGCTGTTCTGTGGATTCAATCTTTTTAAGATGCTTCCAAAGCTATATTTATCCAAAGCACTCGAGTGATTTAATTACCAGTTGCTTATAAAGTTCCATGAGCATGTTTCAATCATTGACTTTGCGAATCATTACTCATTAGCAGCAGGACATGTAAAAGCAATACTTTTTGACAAGCTGTTTAAAATAATTATGCTAAGTGCATGTGACAATAAAATTACACTCAATGCAAACCCCCCTTTATTTAGAAGGGATATTTTTACAACCTGGCTGGATTTCGCTTTGGCAAATGTATGCAGTTCACATCTGCAAGGTCATCAGTTCGGATCGCGGTCAAGAGTCAACTCAGGCCATCAATATCCCTCCAGGGTGATAAAATCAGCACCACTTTGTGGGAAGTCATTAGTTATTGTACTTTGGTTACCACTGGCCCTGGCACATTAATGTGGAATTTACATAACTGGCTGAGCCCCAACAAGGGACATGACCACTACCCAATGCAGGTAGACCTTTAAAATCCATGACACGCAGGGTCGCAACCTGTATGCTGTAAGCGGTGAAGGGTTGGAGGTCGCCAACGATGGTGGAGCCGGGCTCCTGGAAGCCGGTGTTGCGCCGATGCCCATCCACCACCACCGCGTACGACGTCACGCGGCCCTGGGGGCGCGGCGGGGCCGCCCACGCCACCCGCACCGCCGTCCCGTTCAGCACCTCCACCTGCGGTGGCGCCAACCCCTCCGGCACTGACGGAGAAGCGTGCACCACGCGGACAAGGAGCTTACATCGTGCGAGCCACGGAGCACACGAATGTAAATATTTGCGAAGACGCGGTCCGTGTTTGTGTGCCATGTTCTAGCCACTGGTGGATGATGGTCCCGCCCCTTTGCTGTTTCCATTTCATACAGTCCTGTAATGCTACAATCCGTATTGCTCTTGCACACGACCAGATGTCGTCACTCCAATCTCGTCAGTGGCGAGATGTTACCTCTGTCGCCTGGTATGCAGGAGCTCATGGGTTTGATCCCGACCCTGGCGCATCTTCCCTCCACATTTATAAACACGCGTTTCGAGTATTTGGCTGCTATAAATTCTCGCGTGATAAGCCACGTCGTTGCGCTATCATTTGTGGCCACGTTGCTTCTGAAAAATAGCTTCATAGCTCAGTGGGCTTTAGCTGTTGAAAAAATAAAATTCATATTTTTTACATCCTATAGGGTGTGTTCCCTGCTTTTGCTGCCATTCAGTTACCGGTCTTCTTTATTGACCATCGTCCCTTCTAATCATGTTTCCTTCCCAAGCTCACATACTTTCCTAAACAGTCAATATGTTGTCTCTGATCTGTTTGTTCCTTGATCAAGGTGTTCCTTTCTCCGTCTTTCACTATAATGTCCCGCTTGCATCTCTACATGCATCTTTGGGTACTCGTCAGCCTCTGTTCCATGTTCCTTTGTGATTGCCCATGCTTTTGATCACACGCATGTGGCAGGTGATATGCACCGATTGAAATTGTTCCTTTCCAGGAAGTTGCTTTTCATTATCCATTTCAGTTTTCCAAAAGCACACCATTCTTGCTTTCCTCCTCTTTATTTCATCATTTGGATATAGACCACCTTCAATAATTCCGCTGGATATTACGTTTTCAGTGTTTTCCAGTTGTTTCTCTCCGACCGTATTTTTATTTCTATTTTCAATGAACTTGCTGCACTTGACATCAGATATATCTCGTGCCGCACATTGCAGCACTCTGTGGTTAAGTTCTTCAATAACTCCCCGTCACTCATTTCCATGATTAGTTATTACCTTGTTGATCTCGTCCTTGCTGATCTCGTCCTTGCTGATCTCGGTCTTCCTCACAGCGGCTTTTGGCTCGCCATCGAAAAAAGGACAGTCACTGCATCGCGCAACTTTCAGATGCGCTTTTCCGGCTATCTGGAACGCTCTTCCTTCTGGTATTAGGAAGCCACTGGAGCTATGCACTTTTAAATCTATATGGAAAACTAATTTCTTTAGAACTTTAGTTTGTTGTCCTTCCTCTGCACCTCCGGTTAGCGCGGTTTGCTACGTACAATGTGAAAAAAGTTCAACATACATACATAATGACGTCATCGGCGTATCAGAGATACGTTTCTGACCTGCCCCTACTGGACATCTTGTGAAGAAGAGCTTCATAGCTCATCGGATTTCTCCAGGATAAATACAGATTCTGATTCCGAGAGATCGTCCCTTTTTTGCATTGACAAATACTGCCGAGACACCGATACATGTCGCGCGACATGAACTCTGCACGGAAATTTAAAATACCATTGAGACGTTGCGCACGGACGTGTGAGCACCTGGGAGTCTGCCTAGGCGTGAACATCAGAGAGGCATGATACGCAAACACTGCCGAGACACGTTAATGCACCATTGAGATGCGGCGCACACGAGTCTAAACACCGCGGGGCCGCGCGCCGGAAACCCCTTGCTCGTGTCCACAAACGCAAAACCGAGGCTCTGTCGTGTACACCTTGGATGGATCCGCACGCACGCACAAACACAGCTCAGCGATAATCGATGGTCGTACGATAATCCCAAAATATCGCCGTTTTGCTTTTAAAATGCACTCCTCTTGGTAAGAAATCGCTCGTGGTGGTTTTTTTTTGTTGGTGAAAAAAATGTGACCAATGAATGGATGGAATGAATTGTTTTGTCATTATTTTCTAATGCCATGGACCTTGTGACTGAAGGCTGTGAAACATGCCATAAACACCGCGACAAGTGATGCTGTCTGTTTATCAGGTACATTGCATATTTAAGCATTCAACTAATTAATAAATCACGGACAAAAAGCAACCTGAGACACAGCAGCTATAGTCTTAAGAATTATCTCAGGCGAGTGCACGAGCTGCATTGAAGCGACGTGAGCCACGTGTGGTCGCCCCTGTCAATCGCTTCCTCACAGCATCAACTCCCAGGGCCCCCGTGCTCCTCTCGCTGGGACCACTATTGATTTCTCGTCTTGTGACAACTAAAGCTTTTACCACTTGACCTGCCCCCGGCCAGCAACAGGAAATGTTAGCGTAGCGAAGATGAGAGGCCCACTTGCCCCCCGCGCCCTCACGGAAAATCAATTGCCTCGGTGTTGCCTGTTCTTTCACTCTGTCCACCCCCCCCCCGCCCCTTCCCCGAGAGCACGGGGGGGGGGGGTCTCGCCCGGCGCTCACCTCCGTCCGGCGTGACCACGTGGATTGGGGTGCTGGTGACAGCGTGGGCCCCGTTGGATGTGGACAGCGAGACGCGGTACAGCGTGCCGGCGCTCAGCCCCGCGATCACCGCGCGCTCTGCGTCCGGCGGAAACTGCAGGGAGCGCGCGGAGAAGCTGCTGTTGATGGAGACGGTGTAGGTGGTGACGGCGCCCTGCAGCTCGGCGAGTCCTGTCAAGGCACGCGCACCGGCACCCCAGACACATCCCATAGTCATGCCACTCTCGCGTGCCGGCGCAAAGCAACTCAGAAGCGTTTAGCGTAGCAATAGAACAATACGTGGATGCGTAACGGGATCTAAATGCGACCGCATTCCAAGACGCTGTGCAGAGAAGCAGGGAGGCAGTCATTCATGAACCTGCCATGGAACGGGTGGGAAGTCGACAGCACAAATGGCTGGGGGAAGGCATTTCTGAACAACGGGGGCAGCATAACTGAATGAGCGACCTTCCACGGAGTGACTTCTGACAGAAAGTCTTAGAAAGCTAAATATTCTAAACACCAAATCAATACAAGCCAATTATTTTTTTTGACGAAGAATTAATGACTAACGTCTGCGTGTCAGACAACCAGTCTGCTTATCAACTACATTCAAAATTTTACCTTTTGTAAACGACCATGACCGCACAGTTTATCGGGAGGGAACAGGCAATTGCGGTGCGATGTGTGGTCTCAATGGGCTCTTGTCTGAATATTAAGAGAACTGCGCTAAGGGCTGCCACGGACCGGGGCGGGTCCAGTTGACCACTAGGGCCGTGTGGTTGAGGGCGCGTGCTTCCAGATGGCTCCCGGACAGGGGCACGCCGGCCAGGGTGTCGGTCAGCACGGGTGTGCTGCTTGCTGAGCCTGCCGTGTTGTGAACCAGCAGGCGGTAGGCGTACCTTGTGAACCTGCCGAGCCCAGCAACGGAGACGTGTCAGGGCCACGCGCACGGTGAAACAGCCAACAAGCCAACTGCTCTAACGATGTAGATGTCAATGTATTCGGCAAACGTAGGGCTTGTATACGCGATGCATATGCTACGGGGTCTGCTTAGGGCCAAATCACCGGTGAATGTGCCCACAGTTCAGATCTTGAAACTAAGCAGGTGTGAGCGTGAATAATTATTGGATGCGTGACCACCATGCACAACAGATTGTTACAGGCTGCGGCGGTTACGTGTCAGGCAGTGAAGTAAAAAAAATATTTTGTTATACTGTACTTATATGCTGCCACGTATGTGCCTTACGCCTTCACCGACGCACACTAATCAACGTGGTGAAGTATGGTCAAATAACCTCCGTGACCCGTACAGTGTATAGAGGCCCTCATCCAGCAGCGGATCGACAAAAAAAAATCTGTAAATACACTTCGGGCTCGTCTCAGGCTACCAACTTGTGGCAATTAAGGTAATCGTCACTTATGTTGACCGTGAGCGGGAATCTATCTCGGGCATCTGGGTTTGTGGCGCAGCGTGCAAACCGCTACGCTACCGCTTCCCACGCCCACTGCAGTGCTGCAGCAACTACAGCTGCTCAACTGTGAAACCGAATTGAAATGCGCCACTGGATTCGAGTGACAAAGTCTAACGGTGAAGCACTTTGTAAAGCGTCCCAGGCTGTGTGCTTTTTTTTTGGGTGGGGGTGGGGGGGAAGAGGTTGCTAGTCGTAGTAGCAGTAACGGAGCCCAGACACCCAGCATCGTAAATCACATAAATCACGACTCTAAACAATGCCGGCGCCATGAAACTGGTGCCTCGAGGAATCGTTATCCATTAATTACCTGCTGAGTCCTTTATCCTCGAAGGAAAGATCTGTTCCCAGATAAATGCTCATCCACAGGTTTATGTCTCTCGGAGGAGACACTGACAGGGGCTGCTCCACTTTGCAGCGAAGCAGCTCGTATCTGCAGAGCACATGGCACGCGGCACAGGCTTCTCACGCGTCCAGAATGCCTCTCGCCGCGCGCAAATTGCCAGGGCGCGACACACAGACAACTTGGTAGCAAGGACATTGTATTCCAAGCACAGCGAGACGTGTTTTTAACCACCGTCCATCTGCAACCACGCGTGTTTTTGTGAAGATGTCACACAAAGCGTACACGTTCGTAGATGCGAGCAGCGTGAGCTCTACGACGCTGGCCGCCTCGGTTACCGTAGCCGGGGTCCATTGGGCCTGGCGGGCGGCTGCCAGGACAGGACGACGAGGGACTTGCTTGCCGGCGTGGCCACAGGCGGAAAGACCCCCTCGGGGGCCGCCGGCGGGGTGCGAACGTGGGCACGATCGCTCTCCGTGCACAGCGCCTCTTCGGGTGCATCCGTGCCCACCGCGTCTCCCGGCCTCTCTGCCTGGCCCACCGCCATCTCGGGCCGGTCCGCTCCCCCGCTCGAGCAGGCCAGGAGGCTGACGGCGTAGTCGGTGAAGGGGACGAGGCCCGTGAGCGTGTGCGCGAGCACCGAGGGGTCGCCGATCACGGCCCGCGCGCCCTGCGCCAGCAGCTCGTGGCGCGCCAGCCGGCCGTTGGGCTGCAGAGGCGGCGCCCACTGCACCTGCAAAGTCGGCAGGCGCAGGTGAGGCCCGTGCCCGGTTGCGGCGACCGCGGCGGCCCGCGCTGCCAGGAGGTGCGGGTGAGGGCGCGTGCTAGGGGCACGTACGGAAACCTTGTCGGGCCCCAAGACCTCCAAGCGAGGCGGCCGCAGCCCGCCGGGGCGCGCGTGCCGCGTTGTCACCCGGCTCCATTCGCTGCCGGCCGCAACACCACCGGCGGTGCCGACCGGCACGCGGTGCTCGTACGCGGTCCACGGAACGAGGTCGGGCGACTCGTCCGGGCGCTCCGGCTCTTTTCCAGCTCCGTCCGCCTCGTCGTGCGGCGGCCACGTGGCCACAGCGGAGGCGAGCCGCGAGCCGGCGCGGCGGCGCTCCAACGCGTAGCTCACGACGCGGCCGGGGGGCTGCCGCGGGCGGCGCCACGCCACCAGCACGGAGCTGGGCGTGGGGGAGCGCGGCGGCGGCGGCGGCGGCGGCGGCGACGACGGCACCTCGTCGGGGCTGGCAGGGAGGGTGCGCACCGGCGGCGAGTCCGGCGAGCGGGAACAGCCCGCCAGCGTGCAGGCCTCGACGGCGAAGGCGTACGGCGAGAAGGGGCGAAGGCCGCCCGCTCTGAAAGCCAGCTCCGTGCCGGTGCCGGGCACGGAGCCACAGAGGGAACCGTTGCAGTAGACGCCGTAGTGGGAGAGCCTGCCGTTGGGTTGCGCCGGGCGCTGCCACCGCAGTGACACCGTGCTGGAGTCCAGGACAGACACCGTGGGAGCCTCCATTGCTCCAGGAGCTGGAGGTATCAGCATACAGCCAGTGAACCAGAGTCTCACGCAAACACACGCTACTCTCACTTACTCAGGGATGGTGACTTGCCAGGATGCAACATGGGCACACAATTAAATATGCAACTGCATAACATAGGAAATAAACTCATCCATATCTTTTTTTTAAAGCAATGCACAGCTGTTTAATGACGCAGCGTTCAAAGTAAAAAATTGTATTAATTTTAATGAACCGCATTTAACAGTGTAAGGATTCACACAGAGGCCCATAACAGAGAGTACATCGTCCACTTACAGTCCTCGTGTGTGGCCACTTGGCTCCAGTTACTCGTGCCGCTGCCAACATTGTTATACGCAATTAATCTAAACTCATAGCACGTGTGAGGCTGCAGTGCGGCCGCAGTGATACTGGAGGCTGTGGACGGTGCCAGGAAGAGACTGCGGCCAAGGCGGAGAGAGGGGAGAGGGGGAGAGAGAGGGGAGAGACCAGCACGTACGCCACAGCATCAGCATTCGACTCTGCGCTCATTTACACTTTGGGACAAGAAAGTACGACCGCTCGCACTCGTGTCAAGTTTGCACGTGAATGGAACAGCACTGGTACAATAAAAAAAACAAAGCTAAAATGAGCGCTTGTGTTTGGCATTGAGGTTACTGAGCCCATAACAACGCGACGCTCATGCTAGCTTCTCGGGGGGCGATGGCCTCCGCAGAGCCACTAAGCGGAGCAGCAGCAACAGCGGCGTCTTACTCTGCGACGCCATCGGGGACACCTGCTCTGCGCATCTGCAGCTGGTACAGCAGCACCCCCGGGGCACTGCTCGGGGCCGGGGCCCCCCATGTCGCCCGCACGGCTGTGGAGTTGACAGCTGTCAGGCTCGGGGCCTCCACGCCGTCAGGGGCTGCGCACGCGCACCGTCGGGACGTGAGTGAGAAACAGACGGGGCAGCGCACGGGGGGGGCAGCGGGCAGGGAGTAGCGCGCGGGGGGGGGGGGGGGCAGCGCGTGTGGGGAAGCAGATGGGCAGCACAAGGAAGCAGAAAAGGCAATGGCCTTAGGAAAATAATTCCATCGCAATTTAGATTTAATTTTGTCGAAATGCTTCCGACAAACACATATGACAGACCCAAGTTTGTGGGTTTTTAAACCCAATATGTGTGTGTTCTGTGTCAAACGCTGTGATTTATGATACAGCGCGCCACGAGTGCCATGCACTGTGAGCAGAGTGCGCTGTGCCGTGCGACACACGGCCTCAGCTGACCGCCGGCTGGGGTACGCGTGGCCACGCGGTTGCTCAGGACGTGGCCGCGGCTGTTGGAGGCGTTCACGGAGCAGGAGTAGGACGACAGCGGCACGAGGCCTCGCACCAACACCCACACGCCGGCCTCGTGTCCACTGTGGACCTCGCGAGACTCCTCCACCACGCTGGAGTCACCGCTCTCTGGAAACGCGTGAGCGTGCGACGCGTTCACGCGTTAGGGCCGAGGGAAGGAGGGGAGACGCCGCGCAAATTAATCGGTTAAAATCGATCCCGACGCCGACAAGCATTGAATTTGTGTGAAAAATAATCATTTGTTAAATAACAAGTGAATCCTATATATTTGGGGGAAATAAAGTAATGGGAAAACATTTAAAATCAATGCAAACGAGATTGGGAAAAAGAGGCAAAACAATCATGAAGCAAATTGTGACCCACGAATTGTGAAAATCTATCAATTCCCTGGGAGGGTTAATATTTACATTCCAGCTATACATGAATATTGATTAGGAAAGCAAATGTTAAATTGATACTCGATGTCTGAGGACAATGTTCTTGTGGCAGGACAGAGTCGGCTCGTACGTGAAGTGTGTGTGTACGTGAAGTGTGTGTGTACGTGAAGTGTGTGTGTACGTGAAGTGTGTGTGTGTACGTGAAGTGTGTGTGTACGTGTGTGCCGTGCCGGCCTTCTTAGGTGCTACTCGCTGGCAGCACTTGCCCCAAAGGTCTGTTGAGGCTACACGGAGGATCGTGGTCTTTATCTTTGTGTCTGTGACCTGTCGCGTAAGCCACCCACCAGGGCGGCTGTAGAAGGGCCCCATGCACGTGAGGCTGTAGGTGAGTCGTCCGTTTGGCTGCGCGGGTCCGAGCCACATGGCCCGAGTCGTGCGTGCGTCCTCTGTGGCCACTCTCAGCTCCACGTGCCCTGTAGGGGCGGCCTCCTGTGTGCGCACCTCCACCTGCGCGGGTACGGGTCAGGGTTAGACACAAAAACAGACACACGCACACAAACGCGCACGTGCACACGTGTGCGTACACATAGGTGCACACAAACCATTGCACGTAAAAGGACCCACAATGACGACTGCCACTAGCCACAGTTATTGCGCCAGGCTAGGCGCACTTTGGAAGCTAAGCGAAGTGTCAAACGCTTGTTTGCAAGTGGCCACGGAACAGGACTGGCAGATGCACCACCTTGCGGTGTGTAAGCACACATGCCTGAATGCAGGCAAGCATGCACAAAAGACTAAGATTCCCCCTCTAGCCTGAACAGACTGTTGGAGAAAGTGCTGTGAGCGAGCGACTATGAAGGCCGGCACAGCACACGAAGGGGTGGGTGGCCACCACCACGCCCAGCCGCCTTAGTCTCCCCAGTGGCAATGTTTACACATCGCATCAGGTAATCCTTTGAGGCTGAGTCAACCGAGGGGAGGCCCAAAACAGAATTCAGATTATCGTCACGAGTGTTGGCCGTGAGTGGGAATCGTGCATGCATGGACACATACATACATGTAACAGAATGCCACAAATTGTGCCATTCCAGTTGTCACATAACAAACAAGTGAGGCGTATACTGGTGGAGAGATAGAATACATTTCTGCCGTCCTAAGAGTTTTACTCCAATAAAGCAAACAGAGCTCCATTCACAGACAGCCAAAATCAATTTTCTAAAAATAGTTATTTAAATGAGCTGCTTCTAACTGGACACTGCTGAACATTAATCAGCTACATATCAAGTTTGCTGGTTCTGCTTTGAGCTCGTTCCGGAGGACCCCAGAGGCATGGCTCATTAGCATCACCCACAGAGACTGTAAATTATTACACTCGAGCATAAAGTGCCTGCTAGGCACGAGGTGTTAATGCTAATTTTAGCAGCAATATTGCAGGTAAGTAAGGGGGCTCTCTAAGGGAAAATTTCCAGCTCATATCTCCGGAAGCGGAATACGAAGCTAGGGCATCCGCGGCGCAGCAGACAAATAGGGGTCAAACGCTGACCGGCCGGTCCCCCACGTTGCGAAGCCCGGGCTCGCTCGCATAGACCAGCCCTGCATCCCGTTCCTCACCTACGTGGGGCTGAGCGCCGAGTGCGGTGGGCACGCCCGTGCCAAGCCCTGCTCTGCAATCACATCCTTCATGTGCGCACCTCCTCCTGACTCGAATCGGTGTCCGCACTGCGCGCGGACAATTTGCTCCGCAATTGACGAACTGTTTGTAAGTACGCAATAGCGGCGACGTCGGCGTGCGTCGCTACAGGGTGTGCGTGAGCGAGGCCCGTGAGGCATGGCGTGCCGCCCTATGACCGAGCCGTGGGGGTGCCGGCCTGGTGCGCGCTCGCTCGGCCTGGCCGCGACCCCAAAGCCGGGACTCACCGGGGCTCCGAGAGCGCAGCCGCGCGCCGTGCACGCGCGCGCCCTGAGCGTGTGCGGGCTCCACGGCGCAAGCCCGGTGGCGCGGTAGCTCAGGGAGTGCGGCGAGTCGTGGACCAGGCTGCCGTTCATCAGCAGCCCGTGGCTCGTGATCACCCCTGCCAAGGCACGCCATCAACCGCGTTAACCGACGGCGCCGTTGGAGGAGCCGCGGCAATGCCCGCGACATGCTCCATTTATTAGCGAGAGCGCCAAGCTGTGGCAGCCGCCAACAAGCCCAGCAGGTGTCAGCAGACGGCCGGGGAAAGCGCCTGAGTTGCCAACGAAGCCACGGTCGAGGCGACCTCGGTACCGCAAACCTGCGCCGAGTGACTCCCAGCTCAAGCCACGAATGATAGGACAGTTTTGTAGATTTCACAATGCCGTACATTTATACGCAAGCTTATGCATGTAAAGCTCTGCGTTGGTTTTGGATTAAGAAGCGAATGTTTTGATTTAGTAATGCAACCAAATATTGAGAGGGGGACGCTTGCACTGAATTGCTGCTCATCGTGCGGGTTCGCGAAGACGTGTGTTCCTGTGCGAGACGTAGCCCAGTCAGAGTTTCGCTTTGTGATGCAATGATGCGATTTGGGATAAGCTGATCAAACGGAGTCCAGAGCAGCATCCACTGCAGCCCAATGATTATCCCATCCTACAATTACCAACGCAAAACATGAGAAAGGCAAATGTTCAGTCTTGGTTAGGCATTATGGGACCTCCTTTGCCAGTACAAAAATATGAGAATACGTTTTCCCCTTTTTTCTGGCAACAAAACAGGTGTTAAGATGTTAAAACACCAAACTGAAACCTTTAACAGGGAATCATGTCTGCATTATGATTGGTTAGGCACTTGAGACACATTCTGTAATTTGTTTTCGATAAAATGTATATATATTTTTTCAAATGTAACTCTGTGGAAAGTCAAGTGGTTGCCTTTATAAACACCACCCTTCACCATGGGAACGTGGAATTTTCCCCATTGCCGCATGGCTACCAACGGACTCAAGCGCCGACCCAATGCCTGGGAACAATGCGCGTGAGTGTTGTTGTTTTTGGGCCGTGCAAAAATGTTGACTTGTGTCTTGCTACCAATGTTGCTGTACGCGGTTGTGCATACGCTGGTGTACATATATCGGCGCGTATGCTTTGGCACGTATGCGTATGACAGTGTGTCTGTTGGTGTGCGTGGCGTATACGCTGGCGCGTGGGCCTGCGAGGGCTGTCACCGTTGGGCCGGACGGGTGGGCCCCAGGACACGAGCAGGGAGCCTGAAGCTGGGGACCGCACGACGGGCAGCGCCACCCCCTCCGGAGCCGCCTCCTCCGTGCGGGCGGCACTCGGCTCACTGACGCGACACCCACCGAGCGTGCACGCCTACAAACGCCACGCCAACGCCACGCACAGCACGCATGCACGCCCGCTGCCTCGATCCACGCTCACCCTCACCGCAAGTTACAATTGGGCTGCGTCCTGGCCCATTGACGGCAATGCAGCAAAGTCCAGTGTTGCGCTGTACTTCTGTGTTCCCTCGCCTTCACCAACCCACGCTCACCAGCAGTGGTGAAGTATGGTTAAAACTACCTGCAATGCGTGGGGAGGTCCTCATGTTGCGGTGCATTGTGCCAAAGGGCTGTACATGCGCATGTAATCCACGGCCACGGGAAACGCAAAATAAACAACAAAGTGTCGTTCGATGCTAAGTAACTGAGCTACAAAGTGTGACAAATTGAGCCGTAGCAAGTGGCAACGATCGTGTTGCAGAGTGGTGCAGAGAGACACTCACAGCTACCCGGATTTGGTACAGAGTTCCGGGGATGAGCTGCCGCAGACTGTGCTCCACGGTAACGTTTCCGCCTCTGTACAAGAGCCTCCCGTAGGCCAAAGCTGGCAAGGCCAGGGGGTCGCCTCCTCTAGCCACGGCCGCCTCGTCCTGGCCCTCATCCTCCTCATAATGAACCTCAACCACCTGCTTAGGCCACATTGGGGGCTTCTCTCCATCACCAGGCCACGTGGAGCCTTCCTCCTCCTCCTCCTCCCCGGGCTTGTCCCCGATGGCGTAGAGCTCGTAGCATTGCAGCTCCCCATTCAGCTCTAGGGGCTCACTCCACCTGCAAGGGGGCAAAGGTCAAGCTCACACAACCCGAGTGGGGCGCGCTGTACAATCGCCACATTCATAACAGTAGCTATTGTATTAATAAAAAAAAACACTCCATCATACTTCAAATTATTTATGTTTAAGTAAATGTGAGTAGCCCAGAAAACATTTTTACACGTACATGTTTTGTTTCCTTCATCCGCTTTTCAGTAAACTAACGATTTTGAACTAAAATGGCAACGATGGATAGATCTCATGATGGACTCACGGCACGGTGTCGGCCTCACCGCACGATGATGGACTCACTGTACGGTGATGGACTCACTGTACGGTGATGGGACTCACATTAGGGTGATGGACTCACTGCACGGCGATGGATTCACTGCACGGCGATGGATTCACTGCACGGTGATGGACTCACATTAGGGTGATGGACTCACTGCACGGTGATGAATTCACTGCACGGTGATGGACTCACGTTAGGGTGATGGACTCACAGCACGGTGATGGGACTCACAGCATGATGATGGGACTCACTGCACGGTGATGGACTCACAGCACGTTTATGGACTCACTGCACGGTGATGGACTCACGGCACGGCGATGGACTCACGTTAGGGTGATGGACTCACAGCATTATGATGGGACTCACTGTACGGTGATGGACTCACAGCACGTTTATGGACTCACTGCACGGTGATGGACTCACGGCACGGCGATGGACTCACGTTAGGGTGATGGACTCACAGCATGATGATGGACTCACTGCACGGTGATGGACTCACAGCACGATGATGGGACTCACTCCACGGTGATGGACTCACAGCACGGTGATGGACTCACTGTACGGTGATGGGACTCACTGCATGATGATGGACTCACTGCACGGTGATGGACTCACTGTACGGTGATGGACTCACGTTAGGGTGATGGACTCACAGCACGGTGATAGACTCACGTTAGGGTGATGGACTCACAGCATGATGATGGACTCACTGCACGGTGATGGACTCACAGCACGGTGATGGGACTCACTGAACGGTGATGGACTCACAGCATGATGATGGACTCACAGCACGGTGATGGACTCACAGCACGGTGATGGACTCACTGCACGGTGATGGACTCACAGCATGGTGATGGACTCACTGCACGGTGATGGACTCACTGCAGGGTGATGGACTCACGTTAGGGTGATGGACTCACAGCACGGTGATGGACTCACTGCACGGTGATGGACTCACTGCACGGTGATGGACTCACTGCACGGTGATGGACTCACTGCACGGTGATGGACTCACGGCACGGTGATGGACTGACAGCACGGTGATGGAACTCACAGCACGGTGATGGACTCACTGCACGGTGATGGACTCACTACACGTTGATGGACTCACTGCACGGTGATGGACTCACTGCACGGTGATGGAACTCACTGCACGGTGATGGACTCACGGCACGGTGATGGGACTCACAGCACGGTGATGGGACTCACAGCAAGGTGATGGACTCACTGCACGTTGATGGAGTGTGCGTCCAGCACGCTGAGTGTGGGTGCCGCTACGTGTGTCGGTGGGAGCTGGGCGGTGGTGAGCGTCACGGCGGAGCTGGTCGCGCAGCCGCCCTCCGTGCAGGCCGAGAGCACAAATGTGTGCACGGAGAAAACCCCCAGGCCTGGCGGAGACACATGGAGTCCACGCGATGGGAGGTGGGTTTGGGGCGCACACACACGTGCCTGCAATCCTAAAGCTATTCACATTTCTGGCATGCTCAACAGGGACACGTGGCTGTTACTGCGTTGGCAGTGGTGCACAAGCAAAAGGGGCCGTCCATAAATGACGTCACGCACCTGGGGGGGGGTCAGATTTTTGTGACGATGTGCCACGAGGGAGGGGGGGGAGGTTTGAGAAATGTGACGTCACATCACAATGCGCAACTTTAAATAAATATAGAATTGTTATAACAACATTAAGTGTTATAACAACACTCCTACAACATCAGAGTACAGCGCCACATTAAATACGCACTACAATGACAATAGTTTAAAGCGATTTGAAGCATGTTTCATTTTCAAAATGGAAATATGCTTTTGGGGGGAGGGGGGAGGGCAGAGCTTTGTGACGTCATATTTGAGGGGGGGGGGGGTCTGACTTTTTGTGACGCCGTGTGACGAGGGGGGGGGGCGGAGGTCAAAAATCGTCCAAAATCGCGTGACGTCATTTATGGACGGCCCCTCAGGTGCCCATGCAAACGAGGCTACTCCGCCGTCCACCGTGAGACGGCTGACAGAGGAAGTCCTCCCTCCCTGTGCAGCTGACCTGTGATGTTGACGGCACGCCCCGTGCCTTTGTAGACGAGCGCCTCGTCGCGGTAGAGCGAGTAGTGGGTGATGACCCCTCGGGGCTCTCGCGGGGGTGGCCATGACAGCAGCAGGGAGGTGGCGCTCGCCGTGGCCTCGGGCGCCGGCACAGACTCGGACGCTGCTAGACACGCGAGGTGAGGGGGCCATACATTTAGTACGCATGGAGGGGAGGGGGGGGGTGGTTAATCGAAATGCGTACGCTTGCGTATGGGGGGGTCTACTCACAATGTACGCATAGGAAACGTGGGGGGGGGGGGAGGGGGGTGAAGCCGCGATAATAATTTGTCTACATTGGCCTTCAAATGAGTTAGAGAGTCGTTTCTGCGTGGATTAAATATCGGCCGTTCGATAGGATTCGGGGGTTTGGGGGGGGGGGGTGTGCGTCAAGCTGTACGTACGCAGGTGGTGGTGGCGGGGTGTAAAAAGTCCGCGTGCGTACAGGCAGGGGGGGGGGGGGTGGATCAGGGCTCAAGTTTTGACAGATTTCTGCGGTCCTACTCAATGGACGGCCCCTGAGAAGCTGCCAGTGCGGCCATGGCTAGACCCTCCGCGCCCCTCGTCCCAAACAACCCCCTCCGTTAACAAAAAAATCACCGCAGAGCGGCCGCGGTGACGATGATTTGCGGCGGCGGTAACCCGACGCGGACTCTCGGTGGCGGCCCCGGCCTCAGAACTTTGCGACGCGTCGAAACTTTCCTTACTGCCTCCAACGATGCACTCTGAAGTGAATAATTCATCCTTAATGCGGCAGTGAATGCGAGCGCGGCGCGCGGGCGGTTGTGTGGGGCCATCCATTGAGTAGGTACGCGTAAAGATCTGTCAAAACTTGAGCACTACCCCTCCTGCCTGTACGCACGTGTGTGTACACCTCCCCCCCACCCACCTGCGTACGTACGCCTGATGCACCACCACCACCCCCCCGAATCCTATAGAATGGTCGATATTTAATCCACGCAGAAACGATCAAGGATTAATAATATTGACGTGATTTGAAGCTTTCGTGACTGCAGGAATCCATACTCTTTGGTTCTTTCGGTAAAGTCACGCAGGTAGAAAATAAAAAATACCTACATGACTTTACCGAAAGAACCAAAGAGTAATACTAACGTGTTTAAGCAAACAGATAGTCCACCGCCAGACTATCTAACTCATTTGAAGGCCAATGTAGACAAATGATCGAGGCTTCACCCCCCCTCCCCCCACGTTTTCTACGCGTACATTGTCAGTAGACCCCCCCCCCATACGCAAGCGTACGCATTTGGGTTAACCCCCCTCCTCCTCCCTCCATGCGTACGTACTAAATGGATGGCACCCTGTGTTCGTCACCCCCATAGAGCCTTGCGGTAATATTTCCATAGACCAGTCCCTGCAACAGCCACATCTTTCTTAGCAAACACAATTCTCACATACGCCTGCACGCGTGCCTACACTCGCGCCCCTGTTTTGCAAACACACGTTCCCCACTAAAGTAAACGTTACCAATTAACGTTGGCTCTCGTGTGTGACTTGCTCACGCCGTAGCTTCATATTTCCACTGCTATAAGTGATGCGGTATTTGCACGTTCAAGCGCCAGTTTTCCTCAGGCACCTCTCATATGCATTACCCCCACTGTGTTGTACGGCGTCTAGGGACGCGGTCACATTTAATCGCTGTTAAAATGCAAATTGTATTGCATTGCACACTGTTAGCTTATGTCATTGTTTTCGTGGCCCTGTTACTGCAATCATGTCACTTTGAGGCATTGGTAACATAATCGTAGCGTTTTGTATTTGAGCACTTAAGAGTATTTCGACAGCTACCGCCAAGATGTGGAGGGATTCTGTGTTTTTCACAAGCTACAGCCAGCTCTCGATTTAAAGAACTGACTCGCCGAGTTGCATTGTCTTCAATGATTGATTGAATAGCTGCTTGACTGATGAATTGATTTATTGAATGACTGATTGTCTGGTGAATTGACGAACTGACCGATTGATTGAAGCAGTATATTTCGTTCACACTGATAGCAAAATCCCAGCAGGGAAAGGAGAGTTCATGAGATAGCACAAATTAGTACGGTGCAGAAGAAGTTCAACATACATACATACAAAGAGGTTTGAGTTTGTGACGTAACATGCAGGGACGATATTTTTGAGGACGACACACCGAATATTAAGCCAGACACACTCACAGACATTTCCACGTGGAGTAAATCATCCACTTACACAGCACAGCTTGAAACAAATGTATGGAGGCAGACAGCAATAATAATAATCAATTATCACTTCTGTCCATGAAATATGAAACATTCACCTGCGCCACCGACGAGACGGAAAACAAAACTATGCGTCTTTCGCAGGATCCTGTCTTTGTATCATCGCATCAGGCAGGTGCCAGGAGCTTGTAAGAAATTATGAGCTCTCTCACAGATTACTACCAATGGCACTCGGTGTAATGACCCACGCAGCTCCCGCATAGAGCAAATTGGGCTGCTGCGCCGGCGATGCCTCCAGTGTGGTAGCTACGGAAGATGCCCCAAGGTCACATCACAAAAGCGCGCGCGAGGGGACGCCCAGAGTCACGTAGGTTTGGGGATCTCGCGCGCATCCATGTGAGGAGCCCCGGTTGCTTCGCATGAGGTTGATGATGACGATGAACAACAGGTCTCAGGCGGCTGCTAGGCCATGGCAGGAGACGAACAACACGCCGGCACATTGTCGTATCACCTTGTGTGTGTGCGGCTCCTTGTGCAATTCTCATTTTAAATGGTAACAAAAATTTACTGGAGATATTATTCAACGGTTGAATAAAAACACTGCAACCCAACACCAACGAGACTCTGGTGAGGATGGGGGGGGGGTGGGAAAAAATGAATCAACAGTATTCATAGGTTTAACTGCATCTGCATCACCTCATTGAGCATTTCAAATAATTGGCTCGAAGTATAAATTAATTTTAATTAAACGGGTAATGCTGAATTATGCAAAAACACTTTTGTTAACTGTTCAAATGTACGTAGGCACGCTGGAGAGGGCTCCGTGGCTCTTAATTTGCATGTCATCAAAACACCGGATCGATGCGAGCGGCGTCGCACACGCGCGCATAGCCCCCGCGCGTGTGACAATGGCCCTTCTTCCTCCAAGGTCTTCACTGTGCGCGCACCCGCAGCAACTATGACTGGCCATTGTCCAAATACCACCGAAAGCTTATCAGGAATAATCGCCAGCCGCCACACCGCCTTGAGCAAATTATAATTAAAATCTCTTCACAGAAAATTCATTAGCAATTAAAAGGCCTATCAATTTTCAATATGGTCTCTGATGGCGTCGGCCCTTTAAGAAGCGCACCTAATGCATTTCGTTTCAAGATGAATGGAACAATTATGCCTCGGGAAATTCTCCTCCCTGCTCGCCATGATCTGGCTCAGTGAAGGCAAGCCCAACCCCGGCCAAACCCAGCGGCGAGTGCCGATCTCTCGCCACCGATCGCCGTTTGTTCTGACGCTCAGCCTTCGCGAGGTGGTCACGGCCAAGAGAAATCCTGACAGGATTTGTTCTGCTTTTGTTCCACCCATTAGTAATCCACTAGCCACCCACGAGAAGATTAACAACCCACCCCCCCACCCCCCCTTGGGAAATAATGTTTTATAATTGCCAGACAAGTACGATTTCTAGCTTAAATATACACAGGTTGGCGCCACACACACACACATGACCAACACGGAATGAAGCGAGTTACATGGAGGAGGAGGAGGAGGGCAGCTAGGGTGGCAGCAGGGCTGAACGGCGGCGGCGGCGGCGGCGCGAGGGATTCCCCAACACTGACCCTGCCGGGCGGTGCGCACGAGCAGGGAGGCGCTGCTCTCCGTACAGCCGCCCGCCGTGCAGGCCAGTAGGGTCACGCTGTAATTGGTGTGCGGGGTCAGACCCTCCAGCTTCCCCTCTAGGGCTGCAGCAGACGCACACGCGCGCACGCACGCACGCACGCTTAACAAGCCAGGCGGGACTACAACACCATTCATTTTTTTTCTATCAGAAAGGAAAATTTGCTACCGGTTGTGTATTACAATAGAATGATGAACGCTGTGGCTGAGGTGAAAAATCGTTACCGGTAGGAATCTCCGATCCTACTACCGCGCAGCATATCAACATGCACAGTCACGTTCACACACGGTGGCGATTTTCGTTCCTCGTCTCATTTCGTAATCCATGTAGAGCTAGCTTCAAGGGATGTTGGCCAATATTTAAGAATAATGACGGAGTGGCAGCCAAGGGAGGGAATGCATTGGAGAGCACGCTCACGGAGGAAGATGGAGCGATTAAATCAGCGTGTGGGCAAGTGCTAGATTCACCGTAAGTGATGATGGTCGTCACGAGGGGCTGGCTCATTACCAACTTTGCGGAGGTGTCCGAACTCGGGGGCCTCACAGACCACGCCACCAGCTCACCGTCCCACGAGGCGGTGTCACTGAAAGCGGCGGTGACAGGCAGCTGCTCGGGGTGGGCTGAGTGGTACGCCCTCAGCTCGTAGGAGCTGACGACACCGGTGAACACTGCCGGCTCGGCCCACAGCAGCTCGGCCGAGAGGGCGGTGATGGCGCGGGCAGCGTGGGGGGGTCTCACCTCAGCGGGGGCTGCACCGACACCGCACCCACACCGACAAGTCACTCACAGAGCCGGGAAGCGGCCGGGTAAGTCGCAGGGTCAGGCAGCATGGTTACATTGTCTCCTATCAAGGCCAAAGTGCCCCCCCCCCTGCTCAAATAAGCGTGGAGCGAGCGGTGCTCATCTCCATTGGCAACCCTAATCTAGCGGTGGGAATTCCACATTCCAACGGTGAGGGTGAGTCTAACCATAGACCAACCGCCGTAGGCTTCTCACAAAGTGGTTTCTCCTTGCATTGATTGATCGAAAGGGCTGATGGGCTGAGTCAACCCCTGACCAGAATTTGAACTTGCAACCTTCCACTTACAGCGCTACAGATCAGTCTTGCAAGCACGTAAGTGATGAGGGTGATGAGAGTGATGAGGGTGATGAGGGTGACGAGGGTGATGAGGGTGATGAGGGTGACGAGGGTGATGAGGGTGATGAGGGTGACGAGGGTGATGAGGGTGATGAGAGTGATGAGGGTGATGAGGGTGATGAGAGTGATGAGGGTGACGAGGGTGACGAGGGTGATGAGGGTGACGAGGGTGACGAGACTGATGAGGGTGACGAGGGTGATGAGGGTGATGAGAGTGATGAGGGTGACGAGGGTGATGAGGGTGATGAGACTGATGAGGGTGACGAGGGTGATGAGGGTGATGAGGGTGACGAGGGTGATTAGGGTGACGAGGGTGACGAGAGTGATGAGGGTGACGAGGGTGATGAGACTGATGAGGGTGACGAGGGTGATGAGGGTGACGAGGGTGATGAGGGTGACGAGGGTGATGAGAGTGATGAGGGTGACGAGGGTGATGAGACTGATGAGGGTGACGAGGGTGACGAGGGTGATGAGGGTGATGAGGGTGACGAGGGTGACGAGGGTGATGAGGGTGACGAGGGTGATGAGAGTGATGAGGGTGACGAGGGTGATGAGGGTGACGAGGGTGATGAGGGTGACGAGGGTGATGAGAGTGATGAGGGTGACGAGAGTGATGAGGGTGACGAGACTGATGAGGGTGACGAGGGTGATGAGGGTGATGAGGGTGACGAGGGTGATGAGAGTGATGAGGGTGACGAGACTTATGAGGGTGACGAGAGTGATGAGGGTGATGAGACTGATGAGGGTGACGAGGGTGATGAGGGTGATGAGGGTGATCAGAGTGATGAGGGTGACGAGGGTGATGAGGGTGACGAGGGTGACGAGGGTGATGAGGGTGACGAGGGTGATGAGAGTGATGAGGGTGACGAGGGTGATGAGAGTGATGAGGGTGACGAGGGTGATGAGAGTGATGAGTGTGACGAGGGTGATGAGGGTGACGAGGGTGATGAGACTGATGAGGGTGACGAGGGTGATGAGAGCGATGTGCCAGCAGCCTGCTGCATGGGGGTCGTGAATGAATGCCGGCACTTTGGTTGTGCGATGCGCGCAGACCGGCAGGCTACTCGATGTACTGATGGGAAAGCCCTTGAAGCAGGATAAACACATTGCAGCGCTTGTAATGTCGCAGGTGATTCATTAAATTGTCAGTGCTTTTCCTAAAATTGCACACAGGTCGCGGACTTTTTTGTTTGTTTAATTCTTGTAAGAGAAGCAAAATAAAAAAAAAACTGTTTTTCCTTCTGACAAGGGCTGCATTTCACTTGGCCGCTCTTCCACCTGTCCTCAAATTCCATCTCTTCTCCTCACCGCGAGATAATTCCCGCTTTCGTTTTTTTTTTACATAGTTAAATATATTCGTCCACGTAAGTGCCTTTAGACAAAACTCGTGCAGAGTTTGCACTGTGTACACGGAGGTATTGCACGTTGTATACGAACTTTGATTGAGTGCCACCTTTATGAATCTAAACGATAGCATCAAGAGGTCACTCTGCAGTCTAGACTTTATTTTTTTTTCAATTATAAATTAAGGCAAAGACAATATCCATTACCAATCATGTACCCAGCCTGAACCATAAGTAATTACATTGATTAAAATGTATCCTTCAATTTGTTTTGTGCGATTAGGGGTGTATAATTGATTAATTTGGTGTATTGATTGGGGTCATTACTTCACGAACAGTGAGAGCGGGCAGTGATTTGTTGCGCATTCATATCATCGCAGGCATTCCCCGCGCACTATCTCCACCGAAACCCGCGGTAACCCGAGGTGACAGCACAGACGCGGCACTTTCGAAAGTGTGCAAAGACTTTTTTCTCCCCAGTGAGGAGTGAAGTGAGTGAAGAATTGAAGGGGTTTTTTTTATCAGTAAATCAAATAAGCTCTCTGTAATTAGCTCATTAGTCACCATATAATAACGGTGCCTGCAGCACCCCCTCTTGCCATTTGTCATGCTTTGGCTGTTAGCTATATTATTAGGATTTTTAACAAACTGTTTAAAAATTCCCTCTTTTTTTGGCATTAGCGGTTATCTTCTGAATTATGACATTCATTTCTTTCGGGGTTAATTTCCAATAAATGTGCAGGAACCAATTTTTTTATCTTTCAAGCCGATAAAATAGTATAATGTATGCAAGCAAACTTTAAAAAGGGAGCGATTTCAATGCAAATTGAGTTAATTTAATATAATCACAGTATCTCCTGTACAATCTAATTACTCAATCACGGCCACCCTCACGATATTGCCCTTGTTATTGACCTCGTCCTCTGCCTGGGCCCTTCTCGGCCCATGCCATCCCTCGCTTTTTCCGTCACCTTAACTTTTGGTCCGCTGTTAATTTGATTCCGCATCTTGCCCGACGCCTCAGGAAGCCACCCACCCCATCGGGGAGCACACAGCGGGCCTCATCGCGAGCGGCTCGTTGAGCCGATGAGCGGAACTCACCTCCCTCCCTGCTCCTGACCCTCTCCCAGGGGGACACGTCAAACCCGGCTTCGTTCACCGCCGTCACCCTGTACAGGTATTCTGCGCAAACGACAACATCCAAAACGCTTTGAGCGCCTTGCGGGTAGGTACGCGCGGCCGCCCGTGCCGAAGGCGAACGCGAACGTTCGGCCGTGTGGTGCGACGGCCGCGAACCGGTGAAGGCGTCGAGCCCCGTGTCGATCGCCGTCCCCCGGGTGCCGCTGTAGACAAGCGAGGGTTCGGCGGATCCGCACGCTGCGCCCGTGCCCCCCCGGGGGCACCCGTCCAGGCTCACCCCCCGCGCACCCACGGACGCCGGCACCAGCTCCACCGCCGAGCCACGCATCAGGCTCACGGCTCCGACGCAGCCTCCGAACTCTTCTCAAAGACATCACGAGACGGCAGCAACTTAGCTCATTTGAACATTTTGCGTGGCGGCGTTACGTTCACGGCATGAAGTTAAGTCGCACTGACATACGAACGCGGCGTCGCCTGCACTGCGCCCTTCGTGCGTGAACGGGAATCACCTGGATGGGAGCTGCGGTGGTGGAGCAGGCCCTCAGCGGGAAGCCCTGGTGGCACACCACCCAGGTAGAAAGGGGACGTGATCTTTAGGTCTCCCACCACGCCCACCGCGGTGGCCGCCGGTGCGCCATCCAGGGAGGCGGAGATGAACGAGGCGTTCCTGCCGACTGTCACCGTGTGCCACCGCCCGTCGCAGTAGCTCCTGCCCACCGTCGCATTTAGCAAGGCTGTCTGGGAGCCAATGGCTACGGCAAACAGGAGCTGCTCTCCAGAGAGCACACACTGTGGGAAAACAGCGTCGCCACACACGAGAGCACGATGCAGCTCTCATGCTGAGACGAGTGATGTGGAGACAGAGGCAAGCAATGCAAAATTATCACCAGGGTGAACTCGCAAAAACAACGAGTTGGTTTTACTTACCGTGATGAACGACTTTGCCTCCTCACCATGGGCGAACAGCAAGATCATCTCACCCCGCCTCTCCGTGCGGAACTGCAGCGACACCTCAAAGTCACCTTCTCCGGAAAACAGGCCTGACCGCAACTCCAAAAACCCTAGCGAGGCACAACGGCAAGGAACATCACCTCAAATTGGATTGCCTTTCGACAAATACTTAATCAGATTATACATTTCTTTTGCAAATTGAAATCAGCAGCACCCAGGGGGATTCAGACAAGGCATTCACGAACTGTCACTCGCGTCTTATTTATTCGGAACATCCAACTGCACATCTGTGAAAAAGAGCTTTATAGCTCATCGGATTCCTCCAGTATAAATAAAGATGCTGATTGTGAGGAGCAGCTACCTATGCCAACCATCGCCAGTGCATGCTCTCAACTCACCACGCGACAATAATAATGTGGAACCATTATTCATTTGCTAAAACTGCGCAGTGAGAATTCCCAGTCGACATTGAGGAAGAACCGTTTAGAGAACAGTGGCAGATGAATTATGTGTAAGTCTTTGTAAAATCTCTAATGGGAATTATTAAACCCATATGAAACCACCGGATCTGGATTTCAGATCGTGTGCACATATGTAATGATCTCTTAAAGCTGAGCATAAGGCCGGACGATGCTAAATCACTGCAACGTCCCGTAACTGAATGTTGCTCGTGGTTGAATCTCCTGCGACGAATGTGCTGCAAGGCAATGAAAGAACGTTAGACGATGCTGGAGGCCACACCCCGGCGCTAACTCGGAGTTCGGTGACGGCTGCTAGCGAACGCCGATGGGGACTGGCACAGCACACGTGAAGGTGTGGCACCAAATCACCCAGCCGCATTGGGCCTCCCCGAGGGCCGGGCGTTTGTCTCGAGGCCAAGTGCCTCTCTGATGACCGCGCACCTCCGACTAGCACGCTTGGCTACGTTCGGTGGGAAAGAAGTTCAACGTACCCACGTACGTGCAGCGTGGTTAACTGCCTCGGACGACGACTCGGAAAGCGGGGATTGCTAGGACAATAAACACCGGCGCAAGCCACCGTGCCACCACTCCCCCCGGCTGGCACCACGCCGCTTCCAAAGCACTTACGCTCGCGCAGACTCACGGGGTAATTGGATTTCATCATGATGAGCGGTGTTAACACGAGAAGATGCATCTGCATAGGTGACTCGCACCATGATATTGCGTGGACCTATTTTTGTTGTGCACTTGCAGATTGCTCCCTTGCAAATTGACATGGGAGCACAAAAACCACCAATGTCTTTGTACACGCGAACCTTAAAGCAATTAAGAGCTTGTAATGAAAAAAGACGTCCAATATCAGCACTGCTATCCAGCAATGCCACTTACTGGGGGGCACTGGAAGCTCGAGCACTTAATTCTGCACAAATTGGCACAAGATAAAACAGCGCCACGCTCACTATACATCTACCCCCACTGCTCTTATCGGAATATTTTTATTTTCAAAACAGCTTTAGGGGAAAGCTGACTCTCTTAATTGTATCTTGCAGGAAGTCAGCATTGGTCGTCCGATAAATAGACTGGCCCCCACCATAGGGCCACCAACAGACATGAGCGCTGAGAAGCGAGAGGGAGCTGGGCGTGAACAGAGCTTCGGATTTTTTTCTGGTGCGGATCTACGATACGTTCAAACCCTCACAGTGATTGAATATCATCGCTTACAGTCGAATTCTTCACTTTTTTTCTGTGAGTTCACCTCCGGCGGTCCGTGATTGTGCACTCACAGCCTGATCTGCCACAACCTCAGCTTCGTGCTCGTCACACTTTGAGTCCAACAGCTTCACCGGCAGAGCGAGATAGAAATCGTGGCAGCAGCAAGGGCGGGCGCAACATCTACCAAACGAGGACAGCTCAGCCCAGGCCTGCTCCGCTCTAACCAATGACCGACCCGGCGTGGGTCTGTCTTCGTCGAGCAATGGATTGACAGATCGCTGTAATAAATACATATACAGACGCATTTTACCCACAAGAGCTAGGGCAAGAGGATTTACATTTATATTGTAAAGATTTTCCTGTTAGTTCGACATAATAGAGCGGGCCACGACGCTCGCTGCTGCTGCCCGGCAAATAGAAGGCGCTCAGATGCACCTCTCCTGAACCCCATCTCGCACCTCCGATTAGCACGGTTGGCTACGTACAGTGCGAAAGAAGTTCAACAGACATGCAATACGTACATTAGAAACATCAGTCCGCTCTGTGCGCTCCGCTCTTGAGTCTGATACTGGACATTGTTTCGTCCGATCGCAGACGTCTCCTCAAGGAGCTTAAACTCCCTCTCAGCACAATTATCTCACATCCATTCATTCCTTAAAGTTGATTAACTAGGTCTGCCTTTTTTTCCAAAAGTAACATTAGGCCAATGAAGCTCATTATATTTTAAACCTTCACTGATTTCACTTAACAATCTCATAAAACCACCTCCAGCTGGAAAAGTGCAAAAAAATTATGGACAATAAACCCCGACACAAGCAGTGGAAGGGAGGTCTCAAGCATGAGGAGAAAGCAACATCATAAGACAAACTTGTCCTCACAGCGAGCCCTAAGCATTTCTCGTCAATGCTTTAATGTTCCAATTAGCCCTGTGAGCATCGATGCATGAGTGCATTAGTGGCAGCCACACAAGCACAGAATTACGCACTATTTACACAGAGTGTTATTAATTACAAACGTTGGAATAAATGATTAGTCACGTGAAGTAAGCAATCAATTTGAATAGGGAACTGATTTATTTTGAAATGGGTGGTATTTTACTCATCTGGTTATTTGATGGGCTTGTTGGGAGCGCTGTGTCAAAAAAAAATGTGGCACAAATAGACTTTTGTCCATTAAAATTCACTCGCTACAACCCACAGTGCGAGTTAGGGAAGCGGGTCCCAGAACACGTTCATATATGGCTCTGCTGATGTTAGCTGTGGTTGGCAATCATACTCATGTGGTTGGATTCACAGTGGAGTGCGAGATGGCAGTAGCTTGGGGAGGCCTTCACCCAACAGTGAAATAAACATAGCTGATAGCTGCTGCTGCTGCTGCTTCTGATGATGGTGATACACATGCAGCATGTGTGGCGTTCTGTGGTACACAATGCAGAGTGCACGCGGACCGTGTCCCAGGAAGTGAGCTCCAGGCTGGAGCTCTGTGGGGCAGCCCTCCCAGGGCGCTGGCACTCCCGAGGCCTCCGCCGCAAGATCCCACTCGAGCGGCTCCCACTCCTCCAGAGGCGAGTCCTTCCGCTTGATTAAGAGGTCGCTCATGCAGCCAACGAAGCCTCGTCTCAGCGCAGCCTCATCTCCTAGAGGCGGCAGTGGGGGAGGCCGGGGCAGAGGAGTGAGCTTCGTTGTGTACGCGAAGAGCGTGGCGGCACGCGTGCAGTGACTTCTGTGTGATAGCCACCAATGTCGGTGAGGCGCAGGGCGTAGCGCCGAGGCAATGCGCCCACGAACACCAGCGTGTTCTCGCCGATGATGGGGCCTCGGCCAGAGTCCGACACCACTCCTGTGTTTAGGGAAAGAGAAGACCGAGAAGCACCAAATAAGGTTCGACGGTGGAAGTGTTAAGGGTCAAAATGTCACCAGCGCCAATGCCGCCAGCACCACTCGTACCGCACCACCATCTTTTATATTCTCCCAGACCTCGCGGCTATAACCACCAGTACAACTACGGTGGCCCACACCAGAATAATAATGAGTGATAATCTAACCACTGCTGGATGAATGTGGAATTTTTCACCACTGGCTCGGAGCCAAGAGTGCAGATGAGCATTACCCCATGACCTTTTCTTGAGTTTCACAACCACTGCAATGAAGGTGCAAGTTATAAACCAGAGTTTTTGTTTGTCACGATTGAACACCGCATGAAGACTCGGATGCTCACCAGGTTCTACTTGGCAACGCACCTCCGATTAGCACGGTCGGCTACGTACGGCGCGAAAGAACTTCAACATGCATACGTGCGTGCGCACGTTGAGTTAGAACGTGCGTCTGCCTGTGTTGGCAGCAGGACGAGTTTACACGGGGGGGGTCCGAGCTCCACCGTGGGCGGGCGTGGCACCTGCGACCTCCCCGTCGACGCGCAGCTCGCCAGCTCCCATCGTCCTCGTGGCCTCCACGTGGTGCCACGCGCCGTCGTCACAGCGGCGCTCCCCGTCCAGGCTCGCCGCACCACCCTGCTGACCAGGCACGGACCGGAAACAAAGATCGCCCCCGCCCCGTGTAGCCTTAACAGATTGTTTGGGCAAGCGCTTGTTAGCGAGCACCTGTGAAGGCCGCAAGGGCACACGAGAGGTGGTGGGTGGCTACCAGCACCACGCGCGAAAGCCCTTGTTTCCTCAGTGGCGACGTTCACACACCACACCAGATAATCGTCACCGGTGTTGGCTGTGAGCGGGAATCGAACTCGGGGACGCCGGGTTCGTAGTGCACTGAGCGAACCACTACACTTCCGCTCCTCACACACACACACACACTCCATGCGCAAAAGACACACCACAAAGATCAAGCATTACACATACCGCGCACACCACACACACACACACACGCGCGCGCGCAGTGCGGTATCAAGGGCAGGGTGGGTGGGAGATGCCACCCTGAGTGCCCCGTCCCAAGGGAGGCGCTGCCAAACGAAGATATATACACACTACAAAAAGCACATGCCCTGGCCACCAACACCACGTAGCAAAACAACGAGCAAACACATTTCGACATGCAAGACCGAAGCATAAACACCGCACACTGATCACTCACTACAGTCACTTGCTCCCACTCTTCCCTATAACCGCTTCCGACTCATATTCATAGATTTGTTTTCATTCGGTTATTACGGTAATTGGTATGTAGGCTTTTGTGAGTAGCATAGTTAAATGACGCTTTATCTAACCGAGTATTCTGTTTCTGTTTTCCCGTGCTAAATTCGCGGACAATGTTCAAGCAAGCTTATATCCTTGAAGCGAGGTTACTAATTTCTATATTTTTTTTTAACAAAACACAATGCAGATTGCCTTCACCTGCGTGGATATTTCTGCAATCCCGATATAAACTTTGCTCACGCACACACACACACACCGTCACTTCAACGTGTCCAGTTAGGGCTAACGTCTGAGTACTCTTGGGAAGAGAGCGGCAATAAAGCTGTCCACACCCAGCTGATAATGAGATTAATGGCAGTAATTAAACTTTGTTAAGCATATTTGCATTTCTATTAATGTCACCAGATAGGAATCTCTTATGAAGGATGGCAGTGTGGGTTCAGTGCTGGAGGAAGAAAAAAAATCGCAAGCCCCAAGGCGTGGGAATCATTATGTTTAGTTTGGCTAAATAGGGATCTGTCCAGTCAGATGTTATCATGGTGACAACAATGGGCAAGTCCTGACAACGTGCTTCATTAGACCTGACCGGGGGGGGGGGAGGGGGGGGGGAGAAAAACCCCGATTCCCCTATTGCCAGAGCACGGAGCGTCCCTACACCCATGGCTCTCGAGTTCACGCCTTGTCTAACGTCAACGTCCATCCCGTAATTATTTTCCGTTCTTGTTTAGCGATTATTATTTTTTTCTTCTTCTCCAATTACAGGTGAAGTTTTGAATGAGCCCTGCGCGTTTACTCTGGGAGGCTACCGCTCCTGTCGCTGCGTGTGGATTTGCCGGCAGCGGAGAGAGAGAGAGTGAGGATCGCGTTGTGGGGGGGGGGAGCGGAGGGGTGTAATGGATGCAAACGGCTGAGCAGCTGGACATCTGCGAGTGGCAGCCAATGTGGCATCGCTCAGACGCCAACTGCTTGCCAAATGCACCAGGACTCGCATGTTGAGTTTTGTCCCACTTGTTTTTTGCGCGTGTTTATTTTACAAATGAAGCCGCATGTAAAAAAATGTCGTAGAATTTAATGGATTTTTTTTTTATTTCGCACGAAAAAAATAAAGAACAGCTGATTTATCCCGGCTGTTTTCCATTTGAAAGAAAGTTGTTGTTCTCGTACGATTATCGCTGACCTCCTCCTACGTGCACCCGCAGCTGGGAGCTGCCGAGAGCGCTGAGCGCGAGCGAGCGCGCAACCACCTGCTCGACCCGGGGTTGTGGCGCAAGCGACGGTTGGCTTTCCCGCAATTTTAACGACAATGGAAGTCCAATAAATGAGCAAAATGTCCCCTCGTATTTTCAACAGCGGAGCTTGTCAATCTTTTACGAGTAGACATTGTGCGTCAAACGACTGTTCAATTAGATTTTTCAAATGCACAATGGACTGCGTCGAAGCGTTTTGGAAATCCAGTCAAGGTCCAAGCGGGTACGTTGGCAGGGCGAGAGGCCCAGCAACGGCACCTGGGGGTCGAAAAGCAAGCGCGGCCGGCCGTCGTGCAGCAGCAGAGCCACGAACTCGCGCCGAGCATCACGTGATGCCGCCAGCAGCAGCAGCCCCTCCGCCTGCCGTGTCCTGAAGCGTAGACGCAGCCCTGGGCAGGAAGCAAGGGGATAACTTCACTCGTGGCGCGGCACAGTGGTGCATGGTGACATGTGGTGGCATGGGTGGCATCGGATGGAATGGAGTGGCATGGTGTGGAATGAAGCTGCATGTGGTGGCATGTGGTAGCATACAGAGTGGCATGTGGTAGCATGTGGTGGCTCATGGTAGCACATGGAAACTCATGACTCAAAGAGAGGTAGAACTTTATGGTACGTGACATGTCGTGGCTTTTAGAACCTCACAGTGACATGCCATGGCACAAAGTGGTACCGAGTTGCACTGGGTAGCATAGGTTAGTATGCATGGTGGGCCATGCTGACACATGGAGCCACACAGTAGTAGCATTTGGTGGCACGCAGCTGCAAAAGGTGGCACATGGTGGAGCGTGCTGGAGTACACGGTGGAAAAGTTGGCATGCAGCCTGCGAAGGCGATGGGTGTATTAAAGCAGCACAGCGTTGTGCAGGACCACTTGAGAGGGCAAGCAATTTAGTGACACCGTGGCATGCCGGAGGGTGCGAGTAATTTCAGTTTCTCCCCCCATTCTCGAAGCCACAATGCCTTGAGTCAAGCTCAAAAAATCCACACGGTGCCAAGAAAATGACATAAATTTATTAGAGCACTACAAAGTGGGCTTTCAACCTGGGTTAGTGGAGGAATCTGGGTCATACTCGAATTAACATGGTATTTATCATGTTGCAGCTCATTAATGACATTTCATATTACTCTAATTAAAGTAATGAAATCGGAGGCAGGCTCATTAGATATGAAAATTACAAAATTAGAATTAGTATTGCAATGATCAATCTTATGGGCTAAGCACAAAATGATTTACAGGAGAAAATATATTTTTCATTTATCTCCTGATTAAGCTTGTCAACAATTAGCTATTCCGCCTTTCATTCTAAAAAATATGGAGCTTTTACAGTGAACATTTAAGTAACGAGCACCATTCAGGCAGAAATAAAACAAATTAACTTGTTAACAGTGAAGTCAATAAGCCCTAACTGCACCCAGTGCCACTAATGGCTTTCGCTATTGACAATATGAGCTTTATGATGACAGAGGTAATGGCAGCACAATCATCTCCTAAAGGTAAGCAATATACAAAGCCAGGCGAAAAAAAATACATTTTCATCTTCTTTCACGAGGGTCTCTTTTTCCATTTCTGCTTCAAATCCATCATGAACAATTTTTGCCAAAATACAATTTATAGTTTGAAAGATTTTCAAAACCATTTCATTGTCAAAATCTGTCACAAATGTGAGGCAGTGTCTGCAAGGGTCAACATTAAGAGTTTTCTGTATTTCGTGGCACACCGTCCAGAATCATTGATGGGCCAGGGTGGGCTGGCTGTGAAGTCGGACATACCTGTGTAATACGCGTTGGTTGGGAACGTGGAGTTTGGGAAGTGATAGTAGGCATATCCCGGGAACCTCGCTCCCCTGCTGGCTCGAGGCGGGGGGCTGGCCAGTGCCGCAAGCGTCCGCTCCAGCCGGTAGACAAGGTGTTCCCCGTGGGGTCGGCCAGGCTCCCTCCAGGCCACTCGGACAGTCGACGCGTTGACACCTTGCCCGCTCGGCGCACTCTGCCCCGCTGGAGCTGGAAGCACCAGAATGCGTGAACGCCGCCGAAAAACTTAGCGCGCCGCGCGCGGTAACCGAGAAGCATGCACGCGCAGGGCGCTTGAAACAACCGCACCGTTGTTTGGAAGCGGCGTGGAGCAAGCTGGCTTGCTGCCGGCACCGGTTTCCCAGCATCACGAACAGCTCCTCACATCTCTCAATCACAAACGGATTTTTCCCGGCCAAACCGCAGGAACGCTGTGCGACGTTTGCGAACTTCGCTGGAGGCTGGGGGCAGCAGTGGCAACGGCGATCGGCACGCTGCGCTGTCAATGCGGACGCTTGGGTTTTAATTTTGAGCTACAGCTAACATGAGGAGCGAGTAAATATCTGAACCTTGTCTTGGGTGCCCGTTCGCCGACCCGCACCGCCCAGTGTGGTGTAGTATGATTAAACAACCCCCATGATCCACACAGCAAGAGGTCTTCATTCAGCAGTGGATTGATGAAGGGGCCGAAGCTGATTAATTTGTTATTATGATAGCACTGCATGAAACGTTCAGTAATTTCCCGTAGTTCATTAACAGTGGTAGTTATAATGACGATATCATCAGCAAAGCTAAGACTCTTACCACTTTAACCACTTATGCCTTTACTTCTCCAATTCCGGTTTGTTGGACAATATCTTGGAGTGTCGCTGTGAATACCCCTGTTGTGAGAGCATATCTTCTTGCCTAACTCCTCTTCCGCTTCACACCGTTACTTTCTTGAACGTGCGATCTCAGTGGAGATGTTGTGTCTCTGTCGATGGCTTTTGATCGTGTTGTTGTTTTTCTCAAGGCTCTGGCTTGTGAGCACCCAGATGAGAGAATCGATTTCCACTGCATCAAAATGCCTTTTCATAGTACACAGAAAGCCAGACATAATGGCATTTGATCTTAATTTATCTTTTCTAGAATCTCCTTGCCAGTACAGTATGTACACGTGGTCAATTATATATTACCTACAGTGACATGTGGATTTGAACAAGATCGAGAGCATAAGTGAGCGTTCATGGAACATGTTACATTGAAAAGCACCAATTTTCCTCAAGAAGAACGTTTTCAATCGGTGCATATTAACAACTATAAAATACGGGTCAGAAACATGGACACTTACAAAGAACGTGGAACATAAGCTGAGAAAGTGCACAGATAACCACGGAGATGGGTGTGCTTGGAAGTTAGGGTGAGAGATGGAAAGAGGGACACGCTGATCAAAGAAACAAATGCAAAGGAGATGCATGGCGGTGATTGTTAGGAACAAATTAAATGCGCTTGGGCAGGCAGCATCGGCAGAAGGAATGGAGGCCGATGGACGGGTGTGACGATGGCAGCCGAAATAGAGGAGCAATCCGAGGAGATAACAACAGGACCATGAGGGATGGCGTCGATGTGCGGTGGTCTCCATCCAGCAGTGGATAAAAAATTGCTGCTGATGATGATGATGATGATTGACACTAACAGGCAAAGACATAATTTGGTAAAGGTATCCACAAGCAGACCAAGGTCAATGACCACAAAGTGGTACTTATTTTGTCAATTCCAAACATTATATTGATGGGCTGAGACTTGAATTTAAAATAATAAATATTATCACATATATCACATATTTGCAGTACTGTATGTTTGTGTATATGTTAGTTTACATATTCTGAGTATGGGTGTATGGTTCATGCATAAATCATCGTACATAATGAGAGTATATTTGTGTGTACGTTAATGAAAGTAAAACCGAGCATTTCACAAGTGCCCCCTGCAATGTGGCCGCATAATAGCTAAATATTAAGATGTATGCACGACTTGATTTCATTTATAGAAACAAAATTAATATCACATTCATCTTGTGCTCCAAATGAACTCTACACAGCGTCCCGTTAATGATATTCAGCGCATAAAAAATGCATTATGTAATTCAATACACATTCAAATTATCATTCCTGAAAAAATAAACAACCGTGTTTAAAATAATGGAAGTCTTTCTTCAAGCCAAATGTGATTCTTTGCTCAATGAATGCGGAATGCACTGCAGTGCTGTTTTGTTAGTGGCGCTAACACGCTGCGTTATGCCGTGCTCTGTGATGGGCGCGTTATAATTTATGTATTAGCGGTGAGCTAAGTCTGCTTCGACCTGTCAGTTTCAATAATTATTTTCTGGCTGCAGTATATGAGGAAATTGCCTCGAATCGAAAGCCTATTCATATCAGAGAGAAAAAAACCCCACATACAGCGCATGTCCATTCATCAATGCTATATTGATTCTATTTGGTATAGTTATTACGGGGATTCAAGAGAGGTGTCTGCTAATGACAGGGTGAGAAATGTATGGTTCCATTTTAACTGGCTGCCCGTGACATTCCCGTTCCAAAGGAAAGAAGCTTTGACAATTTATCATTTTAATGGCTTCATAATACGTTATCTGGCCCAGGCTGTGAGCCCAGCAGAACGCTGCGGACGGGCTGACGCCCGCTCGCATTCACGTGAACGTAACTTACGAGTCACATTGCCGGTGCCCACTTTGCTGCCAGCGATCGCTTCGTAATTGTGTTATATTGTACGTGATGAAAAAAAAAGGAAAAACCGGATCTAATTACGAACTCCTCTCTGAAAGAAAAAAAAACCGTAATAAGCCCCAAAACTCGGTTCAATAATTCAGTTGCTCTTCGCGGCCCCTCCACGGGGCCAAAAGTAAACTTTTGTCATCGTTTCATTTTGCGGCAATATGCCACTGAGAAACACGCCGCTATATGCGCACCATACCCCTCTCCCCGGACCCTACACGTGTTATTTAGATAGTGCGGCTGTATAATGACGTGGTACTCAATGTGCCTGCAATATCAAGGCGTTGTGGGCCACAGATAAAGAGTTAATTTGTATCTATACTATTTACTTCATAGAGAGAAATAGGCAGTGAGTCATGGGAAAGAGTCAGGGTCAGCAGCCTATGTTCGAGCAGGGGCAGGGAGTCGACAGCACAGACGGCTGGGGGAAGGGAATTCCAGACCACGGGGGCAACCGCCCACGGAGCAAAGTAAGCGACTAGCCGCATAGCTGCTCCACTATCACACTCGCCTGATGCGAGGAGTGCGTAAAAAAACAGGGAACTCGCCGTGAGCATGCACGTGCACCAGGCGCACACAGAGATTGCTTGAACTTAACGGAGACACTGAGGCAAGCCCGTGCCACTCTGAGCCCACACCACGACTCTGCCCTCGGAAGCGAGGACAGCAGGAACGATTTCCCGCGTCGCAAACGCTCAGAACACGCAACGCGCGCGGCACGCTTGTGCGTTACGCCCAACCGGGAGCGAGCGTGCTCTGTGTGTGCTCGCGCGGGCCACTCAAAGCGGGTTTGCATGCTCGGGCAGGGGGAGTGAGGGGAGCGCGGGGGGGGGAGTGGGGGGAGCGAGGGGGGTGGGGGGAGCGAGGGGGGTGGGGGGGGGCGGAGGAGGCGGGGGCGGGGGGAGCGCGGGCCTCGACTGATGTTGGCTCTGAGTCGCGGTGGCTTTCTGAGATGCCAGCGGCCGAGGGGGGGGGGGGGATAATTGAGACGCCGATGACAGCGCCGCTGAGTCAGCACGCGCTCCTGTTTTTTACGCAGCGGTAAGTGCCACCACTGAATTACCGAATTTAAAGCTAAGGCTCGAGGTATTGCTTTTTATACATCTAAAGCACAGAAGCAGATAATTAAAGAAGCTCGTGCTCTAGAGTGTGCCAGCCGGGCCCTCGGGAAGGCAGCAGTGAGTGCGTGCGAGAGAGCGCCGAGCGTGACGTGCGCGCGCTTATGGTGCAGTGCGTGCGTGTGGTGCGTGCGGTGCATGCAGTGAGTTTGCGTGCGGTGTGTGTGTGTGTGTGTATGGTGCGCATGTGGGGAGCGGTAGTGCAGCGGTTAGCGCGCTGCGCTGTGAACCCGGCGACCCGGGTTCGATTCCCACTCACGGCCAACACCAGTGACAATTGCCTGAACCGGTCCCGGGCCTCCCCTAGGTCGACTCAGCCTCAAATGAGTACCTGGTGCGGTGTGTAAACATCGCTACTGGGGAGACAAAGGCGGTCGGGCGTGGTGCTGGCCACCCACCCCCCTCGTGTACCGTTCCGGCCTTCATAGGTGCTCGCTAACAACACTTGCCCCAACAGTCTGTTACAGGCTACACGGGGGAACTTTGAACTTTGATGGTGCGCATAGTGCGCGGTAGTGTGCTGCGCTACGAACCTGGCGACCCGAGTTCGATTCCCGCTCACTGCCAACACCAGTGACGATTATCTGAATGGGTCTTTGGCCTCCCCTAGGTCGGTTCAGCCTCAAATGAATACTTGGCGCGGTGTGTAAAAATCGTCACTGGGGAGACAAAGGCGACCAGGAATAGTGCCGGCCACCCATAGGTGCAACTCGCTAACAGCCCTTGTCCAAACAGTCTGCTCAGGCTACACGGGGGATCTTTGGTACGAGCGTGCGAGAGTGTGCGTGAGTGTGCGTGAGTGTGCGTGTGGTTGTACCTGCAGGCAGCGTCACCCCGACACCCTGCGCGCTCCCGACGCAGCCGCGCTCCGTGCACACGCTGACGGAGAAGTTGTAACGAGAGAACGGCTCCAGGCCCTCCACCAAACACGACTCGTCATGGGGCCCACGCACACACACCTCCTGGAGGGACACGGCGGAGGCCGGAGACGCACCGAGCAAGGTCCATCACCTCCACCGTGCCACTTACCCCACACACACCTCAACCACGAAGCTTCCACGACACTGCTTATCAAAGGGGCCCACGCACATAACCACCCCCGTCAGGTGTGGGGGCAGAGAGAGAGAGAGAGTCACGATGCACACCGCGGGCGATCACCAATGAAGAGCGACTGAAAAATAATCCGCCTGTTGTAGAGACAGACAAAAAAATAGGACAATAAGACACAGACAGACAAGAAGATAGGCACAATATAGACATGAGGGGGAAGGCATTGGAGTGTCCTCATGCATTATCTGAAACGTGCACAGCTCATTATTTTTTCATATTAATCTGACTTGATTGAATTTTACCTTCATACAGAAATTGAAATGTTGTCCACTGATTATCTGTCATTCTGCAATCCTCTTTTCTGAACCAGCATGATTTTACAGCAAGCTCTTAATGTCCCTGACAATGTGACGTTGCGATTTGAATGTTACATTTTTCTGCACAACAGGCACAGGGTTAAGTCTCAGAAATACTGACATTGCAATCTGTGTTTACCCAGGTCTCACCACTAATTGCATTTTATTTATTCTGGATTAGTGAGGACTTAGACAAATACAAAACCCAAGATAAGCCACGGGGGGGGGGGGGGGGGTAATTGGATCATTGTAATTTTAACGTCAGTTTAACACGTAGGCTTTCGCGACCAGTATTATTCATAACAAAGGTTTGTGGGTTAGATCGCGTTATTTATAAATGTGTCGCAACCCTCCACCACCCGAGACGGCCAATCAGTAAAAAATGTGTCACGCTGACAAAAGACAAAATACAAAAAAGTTCACTACTTTAGCCCACCGGTGTGTTGAAGAGTGGATCCACGACATTTACAATTTGAGTACGACGTTTCGCTGGTTATTACATCCAGCATCTTCGAGCGATTTGCCAGAATAGTGAGGACATCCACCTGCTTCCGGTCTTAAATAGTGCAGGCTGACGTCATCATTGTTGTTGATGATGACGTCAGCCTGAATTTTGAACATTTTTAATATTCAGGATAAAACTTTTGGCAAAGAGGAAAAAAAAAACGGCCCAGCTCAAACATGTGCAGCACGGCAGCTGCACTGACATGTGTGCCTGATTACGTTTAGCACAAACATTAAATCGCTGACCCGTGGATAATTAGCTTCACTGTAATCATTGAGCTCCGAGGCTACGGCATCAATTAGGGGATTCTGGTCAGGATCCCCAGCATTCGCCTTCAGACAAACGCAGCCAATGCGGTGGGCGGGGCTCCCAGCGTAGCCACCGTCCATCCACAGCGAACGCACGTGGCAAGGACCGGAGTGAGTGGCCTCATTACACGCCCGTCGTGAACCCGCCCGCGCTCCGCGCCCACCAGCACTTATAATCGTCGCTCACCCACGCTCTTCACCGTCATTGTACCGCCGACACAGCTCGCACGTCACGTATAATCCCAGTTCATCTTGATTTGGATGGTCGGTATACGCTGAACACAGTTGCCATGCATTATTGTCAACTGACTAACAACAAGGGTCAGAGTTGAATTGTACTGTTTGACATGTAACACACTCGCACGCTCATTCGTTCATGCGCCTGATGGGCGAGAGTTTTCTCTCACGATCCAAGATTGCTAATGGATTCATTACCCCACGTTGGATTTCTCTGTTATTTAATGTGTTCATTTACGTATTGTTTCACTTATCTACTGTGCATTGGACGATTACCCTTTGCAGGCAGTTTTCATTCCCCTGGTCTCCCTTGCCTCAATGGCTCTTTTCCCGTCCGTAAAGGTTATTATGATGTTTATTTTTGCTGAAGCGTCACGAGTGTGAGGGACGTCTGTAACGCGGCGCATTTCACTGACGGGTAAAAACTAATCGTGCTGCGCATGCCCCCTTCCCTCGCCGTGTGTGATCACCTCCGCGGTGACGGGAGGCGCATGTGGATCGTCCATCTGCCCCCGCAGCCGAGCGACGCGGTACGCGAGCACCTCTCCTCCGACGGCCCGGGCGGCCGGGCGGCCCCATGAAACCTTCAGGGCTGTGGCACTCACGGGCACCACCTCGGGCGCTGCCATGGGCACCGACGCTGTGACATGCACACGCACAAAGACGTAAGATATCCCCCCCCCCACCCTGTAGCCTCAACAGACTGTTCGGGCAACTGCTGTTAGCGAGCACCTACGAAGGTTCGGTGGTGTCGGGTGTCTCCCCGAGTGGCGATGATTACACACCGCACCAGGTACGGTACTCATTTGAGGCTGAGTCGACCTAGGGAAGGTTCCAGGACCCGTTCAGATAATCGTCACCGTTGTTGGCCGTGAGCGGGAATCGAACTCGGGTCGCCAGGTTCGTGGCGCAGCGTAGCGCTAACCGATGCGCTACCGCTCGCTCCACACATGCACGTCCAATCGCATGTACGTACGCACACGCGCATTTTATACGTACAGACTTCGCACGCATGCATATGCATGCGCACCTAACTGTGTGTAGTTGCTTAAATGAACGCAGGGTAATCTTGTCCCCGCTCGTCACTCAGAGGCTGCCACGAGCTGCAGGCCGAGGCCGCCCTCACTGACATGGCAACGGGACCACGCTGTCTTGGCAACGCTAGGGCACGTCACCCTCCTGTCAGTATCCTGTCGATCACGCGAGCTCGACTGATTAATCGAGCGATTGCCAGAGTCAAATATGCCAGCCGTTTTACCGAACGATGAATGAAAGCCGGAGTGAAACGGCAACACAAAATCAATGGGTTGATTCTTCAGTGGCATTCCTCTTGGCAGCCCGGCTCTCTCGCACGTGCGGGACCCGCGAGAGAGCCTCGACCGTGGCTTGACTGTGACACACGGAACACCGCTGCTTTTTTCATTGAGTGAAATACATCCAGGGCACAAATATCAAACCACAGCCCCAAAGCGCCAGGGGGGCGGGGGGGTTTGAGGGATTGAGGCATTTCAAATGCCTCTGTTTTAAACAAGGTCATGATTATGCGTTTTATCAACCATAAGTTGCCAACCGTGCTAATCGGAGGTACGGGGAAAAGACAGCAAACTAAACACAAAAAGCAGCTGTAAAGAAATAAAGTTTTCAATTGAGAAATGAGTTTTCAACTTAGACCAATGCTGTAAAGTTCAATTATTGCCATGCCGCGAAACACAATGAATGCAGAGAAAATATCGGCGAGGTGCGCCGGGTCACGTACCGCCCTGTCCAGTGCGAGCGCGAGTCCAGGGCGAGCAGCCGGCGCCCGCGTGGTTAACGGCGATCACGCGCAGCTCGTACGTGGAGAACGGCCGCAGGCCCCCAACGCTGGCGTTCGTGGCCGTGGCCGGCAGCGCGACCTCGCCAGGCGCCGCGCCGGCCTGGGAGTCCAGCCAGCCCGAGCTCTCGTGCACGAGGTGCTCGCGAGGTGACGGACTCGACGCGTTCGTCCCCTCCAAGGGTCCCCGCAGAAACAGCTCAAAGCGAACGAGCGCACCTGCGGCAGGGAGACATCGCGAAAGAGTTATCGCAACGGCTCTGCTCGTGACCTGCCGACAGATGTACGCCGATCGGCGGTGACGTTCGGTGGTGTCCGGTGACGTCGGGCGACATCTGACGAACTGCTGAAGCGACGTGGCATCCCGTAATGCCCGGACCTCGTTTAGTACCGTTGGGTCGCGAGGGCGGGTCCCAGGACACGCCGAGCTCCGTGGGGCCGAGCGCCGTCGCGCGCGGAGCGGCCTGACCCTCGGGGGCCGCCTGCCGGGTCACGACCCGCAGAGGCCGGCCGTCTCTGCACCCCCCGTCCGTGCAGGCGCGCACCGCGAACTCGTACGACGTGAACGGGCTCAGCCCCGGCACCGGGGCGGCGTTGCCTAGGCCGGCATAGCGAAGCTGCGGCGGGGAGGCCTGTCCGGGCAAGCGCGACTCGAGGACGTATCTCCGCACCGGCCCGTTCGCTCCGGACGCTTCGCTCCACCGCAGCGAGACGGCGCGGGCGCCCACGGGGCCCTGCACCTCCAGCGTGGGGCCACCGGGCGGGGGTCCCGCGAGCGTGCGCTGGGACGCCGCCGGGCTGCGCGCGCCGCCGGCGACGTTCGCTGTCCGCACAAAGTAGGAGTAGGACGTGTACGGCGAAAGGTCCGTGTCGTTGAAACTTTGTGGACCTGCCGACGCAAAACCGCAACAAAATAAAATTGGACCAGAGGAAGGCAACAAAAAAAAAAGCAATTACTGCACAATGACAAGGCAGAAAGGGTTTTTGCTCCCCCCGCAGGCATTAAACATAATATTTATGCAAATTCCGTTCCACAGCAACAAACAGGGGTGACACGTTGATACCTGTCCACAGAGAGTTTGGCTGATAAGTGTTGCGTTTCATGCCGACAATGGGGTTGACCGCACTGCATAATCAGGGCTGCACGTGGGCGCCGTACCCCGCACCAAACCGAGTAACAACGGACAAACCCAACGCCCCTGTCTGGAGCCGGGAACGCGATGCTGCAATGGCCCGCACGCTTATGCGCAGAGATGAAAAATAGGAGCAGCGTACAAATTTGCTTTGATTTACCCACGAAGCCAACAGGCATAACGGTCTGTGCCAGGTAACAAATTCCTACAAACCAGAATTTCCATTAGGGGCTTTAAAAAACCCAGACGTCAGCGTGGGTTGCAACCACCACCAGCGCATGAGGGTTGGCAACGGATGCTTCTTCCTCATGCAGTCCTCCTTTCGTTGAATGGGAAGGTTGCCCAGCTGCGTGTTACTACACACTACTTTAATTTGTTTATCCTTTGCTTTGAGAGGATAGCAATCGTGTACGGTGCTGGCAAACGAGAGGCATTTAGACAGGGCTGGGTGAGAGGCCTGGTTCTCAGCTTGCTCATCGCTGAGCAAGCGGCGAGACTCCTGCCACCGCCATTCTGTGGCTTCAGCAGCGAATGACCGAAGCCATCTGCTGTGACGTGACCTTAAAAAAACCTGGAAAATTATTCAGGAGTCCGGGCCATTATGTGCCTGTGTCATAGCCAAGACATGAAATTTTAAAACCTCTTCACACATAAAGAGTAACACGATAATAAACTCAAGGGTTTAACTTCGAACGTAAACATGTTTATGCATAACCGTGGACACCCAGACGTCCACAGCGAGAGAGATAATGAATCCCATTAACATCTCACGTGGCTAAATAAAGTACATGGGAGAGATGAAAGTGTTTCTGACATTAACGCCGGGAAGCCCATTGCGCAGACACGACATTGAGATGCCGCTTGCACTGCGAGTGACCTGCCTCGCGATGAGCGCCGTGCTCATTCCCATGCACAGGTTTACTATGGCAATAAATAACATTAACATTCCAATTACTGCAATACATTCGTTTTGCTTTTACAACACCCCATTACTTCATTTGCATAACAGCATCTTGGCACGGTGGCGGCGGGCTGCGGGTGATTATTAACGAAGGTCCACGCCTGCCCGTGCCACCCTCGTGTGGCACGACCACGCGCACTCTCCCCCTCCCCCCATCCCCCCACCGCCCCTTCCCTGCCACCCCTCTCTCCGAAGCACGCGAGCATTAATGAAGCCTCGGCAGGAAGGTCACCGGCTGATTTACACGCTTACCAAATGGGTATTGATCCCGTGCGCTGTAGATCTGGCTGTCATTGCGATAAAGGATGTAGGTGAGGAGGTCAGAGTTGGGGGCGTCGGGTGGGGACCAGGCGAGCCCGATGGCGGAGGAGCCGAGGGCGCGGGCCACGGGTGGCGGCTGCTGCGACGGCGCTGCTCAACAGGAACGACACGTTACCCGCTCAGCGGGCGCGGCCGACGCGGCCGGTAAAGAGGCCTCCCGCGCCTCCCGGAACGACGCGGGCGCCGGGCGGACGCGCTCGTCACACGGTCACTCCGCTCTGTGCGGAGCCGCGCTGCGAGCACGCTGCCGTTCGTTCGCAATGGCTCTGCGGATGTTTCGCTCGCAAAAAAAAAATGATGATGGGGAAAAAAAGAGAGGAAGTCTTTTCGCAGCAACAGAATGCTCGGGCTCTCATTGAAATACGTCACACGGTGCCTCGACAACGGGAACGTGTACATTGGCGTTCCACGTCATCTTGTGCCAATTGCTGAAAGTAAATTGGGAACAATTTTGTATCTGCCGAGTGGAATTCAATCAGGATTTGGCTTCAGTGTCTGCAGAAGTGGCAACAAACAGAGGTGGAGCAGTGCCCCACTATGAGGGCAAGTAAACGAGGTTTCACTTCAACTGGCACCGACAGGGTGGAGCAATGCAGCCACGCACGCAACGGAGGCCAGGTGGTGTCCGTGACTGCACTGGTCGGTCCCAGCGAGCGCCTGCTTAAAAAAACCTCGAGCAGATTTCTGCCACTCGGGCCGAGTCGAGTGCAGGCGCTGGCCCCAACCACCGAGGCTGCAGTGGTCGTTACGTTTAAAACAAACCAGGCAGAAGCTCCGTACAGACAACACACTTTTTATTACATCAATTGTAGTCTACTGCAGAAACAACGGATGCGGAAAGAAATTGACAGATAGATTAAAGGTGGGCAAAAAAGCAAGACAAGGAGACATGACAGGCAGCCAGGGGCAACGACGGACAGAAAGCGGAGTAAACTAATGCAGACGGGTGGACAGAAGTTTATTAAACGGACACATTACGCTGACGGATTTCAGCACCCACTCTTGCTGCAGCCGAAGGGATTGCTCGCGCGGAGGTGGGACGCCCCGTGCGTGCACGCGTCGCAGCGCCGCCCCATCGCCAGGGCCTTGCACGAGCATTGCCCCGTGTCAGGGTGGCACGACGTGTCGAGGCTTCCGGCCGTCGAGCAGGCGCACTCCCGGCACCTGCGGGGGGACGCACGCCGCAACGGTCGCGTCACCCCGTCAAGCCATGGCGCTGGCCGCACGAACGTGCGGTGCCGAGCCAGGGCAGGAGGTTGCGCGCGGTGCAACGTGGGCTTGCGGAGCGTCTCGAGATGCTGAACGGTAACGGTGGGCGTATTTATTTTATAACGGGGCAGTGGGTGGGGGGACGAAAACAAACAAAAAAGGACATGTTCAGCCCGGACTTGAAAAGGTGCAGGGGGTCGGCAGTGTGGATGGCCGGGGAGAGGGAGTCCCAGACAATGCGGGCAGCAGAGGAGAATTGAGCGACCTCCCATTGAGCAAAGGTTGGAGCTTCTATAGAGAGCCTCGGTTGCCGGAGCAGAGAGTGCATGGAGGGGAGGAGAGTGAGACGAAACGGGAAAGGTATGAGGGTACGCAGGGGGGAGTAGAGTTAAATAAGCGGGGAGAGGTGGGGTAGTGCGAGGAGGGGGATAGAGTGAGATGAGAGCGGACAGCTTGAGTCCGCGGAGTCTAGATTTTGAATTGTATCCAAGATTCTGTTGTGGGATCCAGCCTCCTGACGCGGTGACCTCTGTTAATTTTCAACAAAAAGCAGCCAGTCCCCTTTCACTAAGGAGTGGAGGAAGGCAGGATGGCCTCCCACTGCGGCTCAAACTCGCGACTCTTCTGTAACGAGTCATGCACCTTGCCGCGGCGTCGTTCGAGCACAGAACGCACCGCACGCCGGCGAGAGGCGCTTGCCCTGAACCCTATAAATGTGGCAAATTAACCAGGAGGACCCGCAATGTAAACACGCTGTTACTTGTGAGGCTGCAATTATGTTATAGCCTCAGGGGACAAGAAAAAAAGTGTTTGGGAATGTTTATTGCAAAATCAATACGACCTCACAACACACGCCGTTATATTTTAAGAGCCCATTTCTTTCCGCGCTCCTAGTTTATAAAATGTATTTCATACAGGAGATACGCTGTGCATGTAAAGGCATTACAACCCTCAGCATAACGCTGCGTTGCACTGATCACAGCACCGCAGTAAAAAGGGCGTTTGCAAGAACTACACTTCATTAAAATCAAGAGTAAACTTTGGGTCGTCGTGAACTAGGTGGAGCTCTGTTTGCTCACCTCGCAAACGGCATAGCAGTAGATGCCTGTGTGAAATACACTCCAAACGTGATCGTCGCTGCACAAGTCCGACAACAAGGCAACTTTCCAGGGAGAAGGCACCGTTGGAAGTGACGTGACGGCGTTCGACTGCAGTAGGGTGACCCCCCCCCCCCCGCCAAATGTGAGAACGCGCGAGGCGTCACCCGCACGACCCCGGGGGGGGGGGGCCTCGAGGCAGGTCGGCGCCCACACCCAAGAGGTGGAGGGTGGCCTCGTGGCATCGTGCCCGTTGGTTTACCTGCCGAGTTCCTGGGCGAAGCCGTAATAGGAGTGGGCACAGCGGTGGCACCGCCTCCCGCCCACCGTGTGGCTGGTGCACGCACACTGGCCCGAGTTGCCGTCGCAGGCCGCGTGCGCAGAGCCGCGCTCGTGACAGTCGCATGGCCGGCAGCCAGAGGCGTCTCCTTCCAAGCGGTAAAACCCTGCACGGAGACACAGCAGACAAATTAGCCACTACGAAACGCTGCCAGCAGCATGATTAATACGGCAGGAATAACAGATTGCTGCTACTTGCAGAGGGATCCTCATGAATGCGTTTTAGTATTCATGTCTAAGGTATGCGTGCAGCCTCCAAATGTGATTGTTTATTGCACTGTTGTTTCATAAATCATGTGGCTTTACATCTTCCTTACCAATTATATCAATTGTATTTGGACTGTGACAACGCGAATATAATTTTGCATTATATTTCAAAATTTGCAAAGCCTCATTTTCTTTCGCACATAATCCATCAAGCAAAACAGTTGTGACTAGCGAATTGCAAATTAAGGTGCATTGCCCGTTAGAGCGGTGGGGATGGGCCAGGATGGGATTTCCCATGAAGCGGATTTCCACCGTTATTCCACACGCCTCTACCTGCTTGGCAAGTGGAGCACCGCCGGCCGGCCCACCCCGGCAGGCAGGCACATTGCCCGGAGCTGCCATCGCACACCGTGCCAAATTCCGTGCCCTGGGGGTCACAGAGGCATGGCTCGCAGCCAGCCGCGTTCGTTTCCGAAAGGTTGTAGGAGCCCGGCCGGCAGAGCGAGCAGAGCGAGCCCGATGCCAGCGCCTTGCAGTGGCAGCGCCCTGTACGTGCGTCGCAGCCCGCCGTCCCATTCGCCGTGCCGGCCGGGTCACAGCCGCATGGGGAGCAGCCGTCGGGCGTCAGCTCGCTCAGACCGAAGAAGCCGTCGCTGCACGAGTCGCAGCGACGGCCGGCGACGTGCCGCTTGCACGCGCACCGCCCCGTGGCCCCGTCGCACGCGCTGCCCGGCACGGCACCCTGCGGGTCGCACTCGCAGGGGCTGCAGCCGGCGGGACGCAGGCCGTAGTATCCCGCGGAGCAGGCGTCGCACCGCGTGTTCTCGGCGTGCGGCACGCATGCACACTGCCCGCTGTCTGGGTCGCAGAGCTGGTCCAGCGCTCCCCGCGCGCTGCAGTTACACGACTCGCAGCCCAGCGGGTTCGCCGCGCTCAGAAGCTTGAATCCATAGTCGCAGCTGTCACACTTTGCACCTGAACGCACACATTTGGTTCATGCGAGGGACCTCAGTAAACCTCACACTGGACCCACCGCTGCTCTTATGCGAATGACGGAAACAGACTGGGGGGGGAGGGTGGGGGGGGTGGGGGGTCTGGCGATGCCGTGTCGTACCCCTGACGTTGGGCTTGCACCTGCACTGGCCGCTGTGCTCCTCGCAGTCGGGGTCCCCGCCACGCGTCCCAGCCACGTGGCAGCCGCACGGGGTACACCCGTCCGTGGAGGAGGCCCTCAGGTCGTAATAGCCGGGCCGGCAAGCATCGCAGCGCCGCCCTGTCACAAACGGCTTGCACCGGCACTGCCCGCCCACCTGTGACAGCACACACACACACACGCACACAGCTGCCCTGTGAGCGAGCCATGCCCACGCCGCCAGCACCACCTCCGCACACACTAAGCCACCACCTTCTGCTCTCTCCAGCAGCAGCTGCCACTCGTGCGCAGCGAAGTGTGGCACGAGTTCGGACAATTTAAATTACCGGCCGCGATAACGGCGGTGCAAACGAAGTGAAGGCTGCTTGCACGCTTCACTCTCCGTGCCACTTTGGCGTTTGTGCGATCGCAGGTGAGGCTCGCTTGGGGGGGTGGAGGGGCGGGCGTCGCGTGCAGGCGAGGGCGGATGCAGTAGCTGTGCGTTCAGGACAAACCAGGCTGCAGGGCTCGTCCTCGATGAGCACACCGGGGCGGTGGCAATCGCACGGTCGGCACAAGTCCGGGGAAAAAACATCGGCGCCCACTTCCATGTAGAAATGGTCGACGCACCGCTCACAGTGCTGTCCTGCAAGAAGAGGGTGACGAGGAAGAAGGTGGACAAGGGTTTAGCCAGTGACGAGGAGGTTGGAGCAGGAAAGCCAAGGCACAAAGCGATAAGGGAACAAAAAGATTGGGGAACGAATCATTTAGATTAATGATGGGACACTTATATTTTAATTGCCACAAGCTATGCCTCGCACTCATTCCTTCCTAAGGGACACAACTCGGTTAGCTGCCCTAAATCTACATTGTCCGATGCAGTGAAAGAACTAATTAATATATTACATAATTCTAAATTGAATTTAAACAACAACGATAGGATACCTGTCCAATGGGGAGATCCAAAAATAATTTTCAATTAACGGTCGTAATAAGATTCCATTTAATAAAACTCCCCAGTCCGCTAATCAAATCATGATTATAAAGTGAGGTAGTGTTAAGCTATATCGCACAGCAAGCCGAGAGAAAACAATGAATTAGCCGACGATGATGTGTATTTGTCTTCTCCCAGATTGTCAAAAGTGTAATTAAGTGCCTTATAAAATGCGGGGAAATTCAAGCGCCGATGAATCGGGGCAAGGGGCTCGTGCGAGCGGGCGCTGCGGTGTTACGCTGCCCTTGCTGATCACACTTTTGAGGTAAAAACTCTGAAAAATTTATCATACTAATGATTTATCACTTATTCCCACCCTTCTCCAGACCAGAGTCCACAGAGACCCGGGTGGGAAACAAGAGGCCAGGCGCTGGGTCTCATCCATCATCCTTGCCGACAGCTTCCCACTGTGAAACTTATGTATCAATTTCCCCTAAGGCAGCCTTCAAACAAACTTCATATTGTTTTCTGTCACTCAAAGTAAGATGAATGGTGCAGCATCCCTACCCCACTCAAACCGCCCCAATTACTTCTCCATTTTTCAATTTGGTAAGAACACAAAAGTAACCTCAAAATCATAACTGGCACTTCATAAGCGCTACAATTTATCTGCCGTCTCTGGTGGGAAGCGCCGACACCGAGCGAATATGCAGCGAGAAGATGCAGAGGCGCCTTCCTTTGCACTTCCACGATGCAACTTTACGGACGGCGCGTGTCCTCACGTCGCCGCTCGTCATCTCAAGACTTTTTTCATCCGCACACGCGCTCTGGAATTTGCGAGTGCACATTTGTTGGGAAGTGTTTCACTGCGACCGTGCTGTGCGTGCAGCGACGGTAACAGCCGAACCCGTGTTGTTGTGTGCGAGTGTACGGATCGCCCAGCCCAACAAGTGTTATTGTGTTGCGTGTGTATGGGCGGTGGTACAGCTGAACCCGTGGCGTTGTGTGCACGTGTATTGATAGTACAGCTGGACCCGTGGTATCGCATGTGGATGGATGGTACAGCTTGAACCATGGTGTTTGTGTGCGTAGCGGTGGTACAGGTGAAAACCGTGGTATTGTGTTGTGCGTGTGTGGAGAGATGGTACAGCCGAACCTGTTGTGTTTTGTGTGCAGTCCTGACAGACGCCGCCACCACCTCGCCAGTGCAGGCCTGGATGTGGGTCCAGGATGGCCTCGTAGCGGCAACTTAAAGCGCGGCCGTAGCAGAGGCAGGGCCGGCAGGCGTTTTGGTTCCGTGTGTCCCCGGCCCGCCACGGCTTGTCTCTGAACAGGGGCCTGCACAGCTCACACTGCGCAGCGGGGCACGGTGCTAGTAGCACTCACGACCGCTCACCCCCAATGTTCGCCCGCACTCAGCCACCCTCGCTCCACGCTCGCTCCACGCTCAGTGCCAGATTATCCGAGGAGCACAAGTAGCTACGTACGCTACGGGCCCCGCACTTTCAAGGGCCCCGCGCTAAACGCTTTCAAGCTATCAATTCCGGTTCAGTGATTCTGCACTTGCTCTATTACTATAGTACTATACCGCCTTCAACTTTTACGAACGACTGAGTGTTTAAGGTTAGCGATTTGTCGTATTATCAGGCTGTATAGCAAATGAAAAAATGCAATTACTATGCAAGTTAAACATGTGTGTTTTCATATTTGTGTTATTTTTTATTTAGGGCCCCTTCATAACAGCATATGCTACAGACTAGCTTAATCCGGCACTGCCCACGCTCACTCCACGTTCTCCCACGCTCGCTTGTTTAACACTCGCTCCACGTTCACCCACGCTCACCCCACACTAACCCCACGCTCACTCCACGTTCTCCCACGCTCGCTTGTTTAACACTCACTCCACGTTCACCCACGCTCACCCACGCTTACCCCACACTAACCCCACGCTCACTCCACGTTCACCCACGCTCACCCACGCTCACCCCAAACTAACCCCACGCTCACCCACGCTCGCTCCACACTAACCCCACGCTCACCCACGCTCGCTCCACACTAACTCCACGCACACCCACGCTCGCTGCACACTAACCCCACGCTCGCTGCACACTAACCCCACGCTCACCCACGGTCACCCCACACTAACCCCACGCTCACCCCACACTAACCCCACGCTCACCCACGCTCGCTCCACACTAACCCCACGCTCTCTCCACACTAACCCCACGCTCGCTCCACGCAGTCGCTCAGCAATACGACATACGACACGCAGCTGGGGTTTGCACGCTGAGGACAACTCTCAAGCAGGCCTCTTTGGGACCGAGGTGCCAGGAATAATAACCAGTTCGTCTCAAAGACATCACTTCAATTGGTAGCACGCAATTAAATATCTTGCGAGCAGAACCAAAAACACCACTACAGTACTTATTGCTATTCCTCCGTGCGGTGTTATGCACTCGAGCATTGGCTATATTGCATGTACGGACATATGTTCTCATTAAGCCGCGACGGAGTTTCAGTGGCTGCCAAGAGCGTCTCGACTAGGCTCCCCCTCCTCATCCCGGCCCTCGTGTAACATTCATCAACATTTAACCATCCTTGCTGCTACGTGTCGATACACAAGCTAGTGGTGGTGGGGGGTGGGGGGCAGCCCGTGCCTTGGGCTGGTCCCATCGTCACAGACACGGGAACCCTGCGTGGTGGCTTAAGGGACCGTCCATAAATGACGTCACGCGATTTTGGACGATTTATGACCCCCCCCCCCTCGTCACACGGCGTCACAAAAAGTCAGACCCCCCCCTCAAATATGACGTCACAAAGCTCTGCCCCCCCCCCAAACCATATTTCCATTTTGAAAATCAAACATGCTTCAAATCACGTCAAACTATTGTCATTGTAGTGCGTATTTAATGTGGCGCTGCACTCTGATGTTGTAGGAGAAAACGTTTATTAAAAAGTCTATTTTATTAAGTAGAACGTGTTGTCTATATTTATTCAAAGTTGCGCATTTTGATGTGACGTCACATTTCTCAACCCGCCCCCCCCTCCTCGTCACACATCGTCACAAATATCTGACCCCCACCCCTCCCCCCCGCTAGGTGCGTGACGTCATTTATGGACGGCCCCTAAAGAGAATTCCACTCAAAGACCCACGCGGGATAGAACAGAACCGAAAACAAAAAAAAAACTCGCGCAGCCGCACGTGCAACCTGATGCGTCGACAAAAACAAAAACTCGCTTGTGATCTACAGTGATCATTTGGCACGCGCTGTTTCTGCACCAGCCAGGGGCCACATCCCCGCTGACGAACAGCGCCGTGGCTACCGGCCAGGCCACCACTCGCAGCAGTTTCAGCTAAACAGAGAGCCCGAAGAGACGGGGGTGGGCAGCTCTGGGAGGCTTTCATCCAGCAGTGGATTAACGGTGAGCGACGCCCCGTGTGTGTGAACACGCGGGGCGTGGGACGGAGGGTGGTGGTGCCGACCCGGCTGCACTCACGTTGGGCCCCTCCGTGTTGCTTTGGGCCGAGCACAGGCAGCGGTAGGGGGTGGTGGACGAGTCACAGCGCTCGGCGTGGCCGTGGCACTCGCACCTGCGTGTCACGCGCACGCACGCACGCACGCGCGCGCGCACGCGGGCGCCCCCCTTGGCGATGAGCGCGCACTCTCGCCCCTACCGATACAGACACGGCCCCCACACTCGCACAGGGCCTCCCCCGCCCCCCTCCGACTCGTACTCGCCACAGGCACAACACGTGGCCACTCTCAAAGGCGGAAGGGGGGGCACACACAAGGCAGATTAGCACGTTCGGCTACGTAAAAGCGCGAAAAAAGTTCAACGTACATCCACACAAAAGGCCTTTAACTCATAAAGGCACCGACCCTTGGCGATACAGGTCGAACCCATGCCCACATTTATACAGGTGTAGTGTGATAGCGCTGCTGTTGGACAGCAGCGGCAGCTGTGGTGGGCAGACAGGACACATGCCGGTGAAGGTGAACTAGGGCTGAACGATTAATCGATTTAAAATCGAAATTTGAAACAATGCGATTAGCAAATCGCAAAGGCTGCGATTTTTTGCGATTTGAAAAGTCAGTTTTATTTTTTACTATTATAACTTTATTTAACTTAACAATTGTTCTATGTTTGATCGTTCTATTTCAATTAAACATTTTAATAAATAAACGTTGGAAGCAATTAATATATTTTAAGTTCTCATCCTTGCATTAGAATATATAGAGCAGTTCATATTTTGATGGTACCTTGTGGTAATGCTCCATCGCATGTTTTAAATCTATTACACAGTGAATATTGAACTGAAGCTTGACTTAAAAAAAATCACAAATCAAATCGCAATATCTGTCAGAAAAATTGCAATTAGATATTTTCCCCAAATCGTTCAGCCCTAGCGTGAACACGGCCGTGTGTTGGCAGGGCGGAGGAACTCGGGGCAAGGGTCACGGAGGACCCCATCTGGAAGCCCCTGGAACCTGCTGCTAGCGGGTTCGAGAAGGGAGGCGTGGTCAGGGCGGAGCCAAGACCGCGCTGGGAGCATAAAAGGAGCCGGGAGCGGGGGGCTCGAGGCTGCCGGTTCTGGGAGTGGACTCGTCTCGTCATCGCTGTCGTCTCGATAGGATAGTAGTTGGCTGTCTCAGTCAGCATTGTCAGTGTTAGACGGCTAGTGTTGTGTATAGGCCAGGTTGAGTTACTGTGGAGAGTGTGCGGATGAGACTGTGAAAGTTGTTAAGAAGGAAAGTGCCTCCTAGAAACTCTGTCTCTGAATCGTTGACACTACACAGGTATAACCTATACTCATACAGGTACAACCCATACTTGTACAGACACAACCCATACCTATACAGGCAAAAGTCATACTCATACACAACAACCTATACCCACAGAGGCACAATCCATACTTGTAAAGGCATAACCCATACTCATACAGGCACCCAAAAACAGAAATCCAAAGACAAAGATCCCCCTTAACAGACTGTTGGGGCAAGTGCTGTTAGCGAGCACCTATGAAGGCCGACACGGCACACGAGGGGGTGAGTGACCAACACCACGCCCGGCCGCCTTTGTCTTCCCAGTGTCGATGTTTACACATCACAACAGGTACTCATTTGAGGCTGAGTCGACCTAGGAGAGGCCCAGGACCCATTCAGATAATCGCCAATGGTGCTGGCCGTAAGTGGGAATCGAACTCGGATGGCCGGTTTCTTCGCGCGAACACCCCTCACGGGCGCCACTGTGTATCAACACCAAAATGCATGAAATAAAATGATGAAAATATTTTCCGATGTATTGGTTCATTGTTCTTCTTTCGGCTAACTATTCTTCATCCAGTTAACCACTCATCTATGCTTGTGTATTAAGGCTTCATTTAATAAAATAAAGGACGTGAAATTAACGGCTTGAAATAAAATGTTTAAATCTGAATGAAACTAGTTTCCATAATGGCCACTTGGAGTATTAATGCAGTGTAATTTATAATTAATGAGTTTCACACCAAAGTTTGTCGTGAAAAAAAAAAAAGAATTGCAGCAAAGCAAGCAGCGATCTCAGCACTTACACCTGTCAGCGATCCTTGCCGTCCGCACGGCGCTGTAAATTAACAAGCGAATGAATCAGGTTGAGCCGCACTGTCGTTTAAATCTCCGGCGATAGCTGTGTTCGCGACAACATTTAGAATAACATAGCAAAGCACTCAAGGATGAATGTCACATTGATTAAACAAACGACACGTTCTCATGCTTCTCTGCTCCGGCTCGTAGCCCAGCTGGAAAGATGCATTAACGACCAGGAAACCTAAACAGTTTTTTAAAAAGACATCTGTGAGTGCCACACACGTTCACAGATGCCGTCTTCATGGCTGCAATTATAAAACTGACATCCTTATGATGATATATAAACATGAGAGTCTACAAAGGGAAGAACACTTTTATTACATGTCATTTACCAGCTGATTTGTTCAAGGTTAGCAATTTGTTTCTTGCTTAAAAGAATTAATACCTCGCGCACGGATTTATGCGCATGCGCTGCAGATGACACACAAGACCGCATCACTCAGAAGTTGCACATATTATTATTATTGTTGTTATCACGACTGCGTCCCATAATGTATTTAAGAGTTATGATATTGTCATTACACTGTGTGGAACCGTAGATAGTGCGCATGTTAATTAAAATAAATTATAAGAAAAAAATGTGTTGTCATATAAACTCGGCCTATTTTGGCAAGACAACAAAAGCCCATTTCTGACCTTTTTAAATGAACACGTGCTTGTATGTGTGACTTCCGAGGGACCTACACCTTACAAAGTGAAATGTCCATCACGTCTTGTGCATTACATTTAAATAAAAAAGACATATTATTTCGTGATGCTGCATTGGCAGTCGTGTACAGGCACAAATTACAACAACACAAACTCAACACATTCGTCAAATAACACTGCGGCCTTAAAACAATATATAACGTGCAACGTTTAGCGCAATGGGCCTTCCACACAGCACATACTTTCACGTAAATAATTCCACCGTCCTCCTTTTCTACAAACACTGGATTGCATACACAAATATATGGCGATATCCATCTGCCGATTACTGCCTTGTAGCAGTTTGGCACAGGGTAGTGGCGTTGTGGCACAAGAAGCCACCGCTACAAAAGCTCCTTCCTTCTGCCAGCAGCTGATGCTCAGGAGTTGCTCTTCACGGCACGTGGCAGCCCAGCCACGTGCAGTGCGAACACGGGACAGCCACGCAATAACTGTCATCCCTTATCAGAGAAACATCAGTCAAAGAGCTTGACGTGCAAAAGTTGGCCATTCCCAGATAAAAGAAAAATCAAAATCCTGCCAAAGCTTACAAAAATCTGAAATGCTCAGGTCTCTGCCGCACACACACACACACGCGCACACATCGAGCAGATAAAACGGAATGTTACGTAGCATGCCTCCCTCCCCTCGTGATGACACGCACCTTCCGCTGACGATCACCTCGGACACGGCGTGGTAGGGACGCAGGGGCCCGCCTGCCACCCCCGCTACACCGAGGAGCCGTCCCTCCAACAGCACGCGCACCTCCGCCGCTAGCACGAAGGCCTGCAGCGCCGGCGTGGCGTAGAAGGCGTTGTAGCCCGGCCGGAGGTTTGGCTCCGGAGTGAGGACGCTGAACGTCACGTTTCCCCTGGACAGCGGTACCTCCCTGCCAGCGATGGATGGTGGAATTCCATTTTTCAAACGTGTCCGATTCACGGAGGTCGCGTATACTTTGTGAGAGTGTGTGTGTGCGTACATGTCTTTGTGTGATTTGAGCGTTGACCTCTCTATGCGGTGGGCAGCAGAGTGCATGCAGCAAAATAAAATATTGTACTGTACTATGATTCCACGTCTATACTCCCCGCATTCACAAACCAACGTGGTGAAATATGGTCAACTAACCCCCATGACCCTCACAGCATGGGAAGGCTCTCATCCAGCAGTGGACCGACAAAGGGCTGTAAAATGTGCAAGAACTGAAAAGCCATTGTATAGATTTAATGTTTAAACTTACGCAACACCGTGGCATAAAGCAATTACGCACAAATCACGTGGCACTTAATCTGCAGTTGCCATGCGCATTGGGAATGGCTCGGCAAGGCTTCCAGGTGCCGGCCCAGTGTGCACCTGATAGTGGCCCTTGCTGGGGAAAAGTGTGAATCTGAGAGACATTTCCAAGTGTTGTGACAACCGAGTCAACATTAAGTTTTATTTTTTTTCCACTTGGATCAGTTTGGAGGCAAATTAGCAATTCTCCATTATCATTTCAAAATATCATGAGTAAATTGGGGTTGCAGCCCAGGGGAGTCCAAACAAAAATGTCACGGTGTTATCAGCCCCGCCATAATCAGCGATTACCCATTGCATCAGTCCCTTCATTAATTACTATGTCACGAATTGTCAAAGCACCGCTAGTGTCAGTGACATTTCAAATCCTGCTGCCATGGCAACTGCATCGATTAGTATGTTTATGAGGCAGAAACACACTTTGTGGGGCTATTTGCATGAGCCACAGCCCAATCACCTGGGAAATTGCAGGCAATTAACGGAGTCGGGCTTCTCCAAGGGCCCGTTTTTGCTCATGTTGTACATGCTAACACAGTCTTTGGCAAAAACCTGCCAGTCGACCCACGGCGAGCCGGCCTCAGGCCTCCTCTGGATCCTCACGCCCTCGGGCTGGGGGCTCAGGAACTGAACGATGACGTAAAAGACCTAGGGGAGTAAAGACAAACCTCAGTGCCGAGTGACAACGTGACTCCGGTGTATCTTTCACTGCACGCTATGTTTATAAGCCAGCCACTCACTGAAGCTGAGGTGTCGCCGAGCTCGAATGAGTGTATGACGGAGGGCGCGACTCAATTGGCGGCCCTGAGCCAGTGGTAGAAACTTATTAAATATTCTCACCGTGGGTGCCTTCGAATAGGTTGGCCGCTGTTATTAAAAAAAATAACTAATTTAACGGAGGGGAATTAACCCAGTGCAAGAGGCAGCTCTGTCGCAATGCAATGACACAGCTCACTACAAAACTAAACTATTTAAACTACTAAACAGGTTTTTTTTTATTTAATTTTACCAGGTAAGGCCCACTGAGCTATGTAGCTGTTTTTTTCAGAAGCGACCTGGCCACAAATGGTAGCTCAACGCAAGCGGCTCAAAACGCACGTTCCTACTGAACATCTGTAGTAAATAAAAAAGAGCTAATCTTCTTTGGTTCATTCGGTAAAGTCACGTAGAATGAGAATAAAATAATAAAATAACACAATAAAATTCTCACGACGTTTCGGCCACAACGCAAGCGGCCGTCTTCAGGTGAAAGGTACAGAACTGTCGGGACGACAGAGCTTCAATGAACGATGTTAAGATTCGTAGCGACTTTTAAGCTGGTTGGGAGAAGTGAGGCACCTTGACAAAGGGGTTTACATATCAAATAGCTGAGGGATTAGCTTGTGACTGGTCACGTGACTTTACCGAAAGAACCAAAGAAGATGAATCCTTGCAGTCACGAAAGCTTTAAATCGAAAAAAGAGCTTTATAGCTCATCGGATTCCTCCGAGTCTAAATCCAATTCCCATCCTAAACGGGCCCCAGCACGTCATGCCTCAACCACGGCGACCACATTGCCTGATAGGAGCCGCCCCGAAGCTCGATGGAGACGGCCACGCTGGGCGGCGGTTGCCCGGGGCCGGGCGACGGCGCCGACACCCAAACGGTGCTCGCGTCGTCGTCGTTGACGTGGGAGAGGGGCCGCTTGTGGGGGCTGACGCGCGGCACGCGGTCGTCGTGGGTGGCCGCGCTCGCCCCGTTGCGCACGCAGTAGCGCTGGTGGAGCGGCGACACTCGGGGGTGGCTGCCGGGGCAGCGGCACTCGGACTGGACGTGCAGCGGGGGCAACCGGCCCGTCAGCAGCTCCGCCACCTCCCTGTGACCGTCGGGCACACGGACGCGTGCGCGCATGGACACGCAGGCACGTGGATTATATACACACACACATTTATATAAAACACGGTATGCACGGGTATATGAACACACTGGCACACGGTTCCACGGGCACAATGACACACAGATGCACTAGCACATGAACGCATGAGCGCACAGACACAGTGAAACGTGGACACGTGTGGATATGACAAAGATAAAAAAAGATCCCCCGTATAGCCTTAACAGACTGTAAGGGCAAGTGCTGTTAGCTAGCACCTATGAAGGCCGGAACGGTATACGAGGGGGGTGAGTGGCCAGCACCACGCCCGACCGCCTTTGTCTCTCCAGTGGCGATGTTTACACACCGCACCAGGTACTCATTTGGGAGGCCCACAACCGGTTCAGATAATCGTCACTGGTGTTGGCGGTAGAGCGGGAATCGAACCCGGGTCGCCGGGTTTGTAGCGCAGTGTGCTAACCGCTGCACCGCCGCTCCCCAACAGGCTGGTGCACGGACACATGCCCATATGTGTACACGTGCACATGTGGCATGACACAATTGTGCAGGAAATATGGACACGTGGACACGTGGGTACACGAGCATTGGGCGAACAGACACACGAGCACACTCCACGCAGCACGAGAAACCACGGAGCTTTGTCAAGTAATTTCTCTGTGCAGCTCATGAATTATTGATGACTTAAAGTACCGCTTGCAATAGCAAACAGACAAGTTAATCACGTGCCTCATTTGTGGAACTTTTGGCCAATAGCTCACATCGCCAATGATGCCCAGGTGGAGCACATTAAAGCACACGTGTGCCCCTACACTCAGCACACTGCGGGGACCACGACATCAGTGCCGAGGTGATGATTATGTTGTTGTTGTTGTTTAATCTTCCACGTCCGTTAATGACACACGACCACTTCTCTGGGCAGCCGTTTCTCTCAGCATTACAAAAGGGACAGCCCACATGAATACGTATAAACAATTAAGAGCACCCGTAACAACCTGAATTTAAACCGATAAATCAAGGAAACTTGCTGTAGCCTCTGGCACGTGTGCACGTGGTGGCACAGAGCAGCCCTTGGCAGCGTTCCTGTGATAAACAGCACGCCAGGGCACATGTGCGCACCGTGCTGCTTCAGCACATTACATAACTCCGCTGCCATTCCGCGATTGACAGCATCAGATTTACAACATTCATCTACACCCGCAGTTGAATGGTATCATTGATATTTCAGATTGCAAAGTTTCCCAGCCGTATTTTCACTGGCATTCTCCAAGGATTGATGCGCAGTTGCGCATATCAGATCTGAATACTCCCCAGATTAGAGCCGAAATGTGCGCCTTGTTTATTTCTCGCATATTTCTCTCCTCCCGACGCGCGATCAAAGGCGCTCCGAGCGTGCCACCCCGCACTGCGATGGAACGCTGAAGTCGGGAAGGTCGCGAGCACCTGTTAGTGAGGGCGACCCTGTAGAAGCGGAGGTCCTGCACCAGTCCTACAAACCTGTTAGCGAGGGCGGCCCTGTAGAAGCGGAGGTCCTGCACCAGTCCTACAAACCTGTTAGCGAGGGCGACCACGTAGAAGCGGAGGCCCTGCACCAGTCCTACAAACCTGTTAGTGAGGGCGGCCCTGTAGAAGCGGAGGTCCTGCACCAGTCCTACAAACCTGTTAGTGAGGGCGGCCCTGTATAAGCGGAGGTCCTGCACCAGTCCTACAAACCTGTTAGTGAGGGCGGCCCTGGAGAAGCGGAGGTCCTGCACCAGTCCTACAAACCTGTTAGTGAGGGCGGCCCTGTATAAGCGGAGGCCCTGCACCAGTCCTACAAACCTGTTAGTGAGGGCGGCCCTGTATAAGCGGAGGTCCTGCACCAGTCCTACAAACCTGTTAGTGAGGGCGGCCCTGGAGAAGCGGAGGTCCTGCACCAGTCCTACAAACCTGTTAGTGAGGGCGGCCCTGTATAAGCGGAGGCCCTGCACCAGTCCTACAAACCTGTTAGTGAGGGCGGCCCTGTATAAACGGAGGTCCTGCACCAGTCCTACAAACCTGTTAGTGAGGGCGGCCCTGTAGAAGCGGAGGTCCTGCACCAGTCCCACAAACCGACCGGCACCTGTCGACAAAAAAAAACGCAACGGGTTCAGAGGACTACGCAGGCAGCGCAAGTCTCCCCACGGTGAGGGTCGTGGCCGTGACGCCGTGGCGCCGTGGAGGGGGCCGACGCTGCCACGCACCGTGCACGTCCCGGCCAACGCTGAGCTCGGCGCGCCGTGCGGCGTCGGCGACAGGGCCCGCGAGGAGCGCCGCGTGGAACGCCGAACCATCCTCCTCGGGCCCGTTAATGAAGGTGCCGAGTCGCGCACCCTGCACCTGCGTTCGTTTCGCCGCGCACAACGAAGACAATCGCCACCGTGCCGCTGGCTCGCGGACAACAAAAGCCTCGCGCGCGCGCGCCCGCGCGACGGCGATGGGGAACGGTTCACGTTCACGTCGTCGGCGGTGGCCGTGCTGCAGCTTCACCACCGCGCACGAGCGCAGGGTCCGCGAGAACCGTGCAGACGTCCGCACGGTGGGCCTCTTTGTCCCGCACTTATCGGTGCTGTTGGTGGCTCCCCAGCCAGCCAGATGGGACAGCTGCAGGAGAATCCGGTAGCCGCTCGTGCGTTTTGTCCGGTCACAGATGCACGAGACAGTCAAGTCAAGGCAATGTATTTACTGAACAAGAATGCATTAGCAGAAATCAACGTATGAGAAATGCAAAACAGAACATGTATTTGATCTTCTACAACAGCCTGAGCTGTTTATGTGAAAAAAAGGCCTTTCATTTTGCGACCACTCCACTGTGTTCTATTAAATCCGTGTGCTATTGCAGTATGTTATTCAAATCACTCTCATTCAGCTCCTCTCCCAAAAGCCTCCTGGCACTCATCTTTCACTCGTTCCCACTCTGCGCTCGAGACAAACATTCAACCGTCCCAAATTGCGCCTCACACTCATTACGACGTCTCTTTTTTATTTTTTGTTTTACCCTTTCCTCCAGAGGAAGAGATCTTCTGTGTTTGACAGTCACAGAAAATGTGCTTAAGGCAGCTTCACGCCGGTTTCCTCAGCGCGGCCTACTATTATCTCCATGGAAACTCCCCAGCACTTATGAGATGGAAAAAAAGAACAAATCGGGCCACGATTGACATTTACGCGCCACCAAGAACAACCGCCGGGAGACAAACGTAAGAATTACTGGGCCCGCTCTGCAGCCTGTCCGGCAAACCCTGTCAGAGCGGGGAGCAGCACTGCGGAGCGACACCAGCGAGGCGAGACGGACGGTGACTTCCCAACTCGTCTCTCTCACGGAGCACAGCAACGCTCGCAACCCCAAACACGCAACCCCAACCCGCACAACCCCAACCCGCACAACCCCAACCCGCACAACCTCAACCCGCACAACCCCAACCCGCACAACCCCAACCCGCACAACCGCAACCCGCGCAACCCAGATACACGCAACCCCACAGCACGCAACCCAAACACGTGCAACCCCGACTCGCGCAAGCCAGAAGCACGCAACCCCATAGCACGCAACCCCATAGCACGCAACCCCATAGCACGCAACCCCATAGCACGCAACCCCATAGCACGCAACCCCATAGCACGCAACCCTGAAGCATCACATCTCCCATAGAGTGACACGGAGATGACAGTCACGATGGCACGCACCGTAACAAAACGTGCCGGTCCCTTCGAACGCACGATGAGCTCTTAACTTTTCGACGCGCGCTTCTGTCGAGTTTAAAAAATTAGCCACCGCAGTTGAAAGTGTACGCATGCGTTCGAAAACTTTAGGGTCTCTTCCCCCCGTGGCATTTTTTTTCTGCCCGTCATCTCTTGCCCTCCTTTTCCTCGCTCTGTTTACCCGTACTCTTCTCCATATCTCTCTCTTCCTCTATCCTGTCTCCCTCATTCCCGAGATCACAGCTGGGGATCGCTACGATTAAGCTCGTATGCGTCAGTCATTTGGACAATGTGTAACCCGGTTCTTTGTGTCTCTGTGCCGTTTCGAACCAAAATACGTCTATGCATTTCTCCCATGGACCGACAGCTGATTTATGAACATGGGTGTCGATAGCCATTTGTTGACAGCACGTGAGTAACTTGACTTTAGAAACCAGCAAAAGGACACGTAATACATTCTGGTATTTACATTACAAAACAAAGAGGCTGCTTAAATTTAAGCACGGCATGAGGATCTGTGCAGAGCAGGGAGGTTCCAGATGGTATCATCTGTCTGCAGGCATGTTCCTAGCAGGGCCATATCACTCCGTGCAATTACTTTGCCAGCAACCCTATCGCGTCTATAGAGTTACATCCAGGACAGGTCTATACAGCAAGGACGCCAAGACACCTGCGGCCAGACTCCTTGTTACCATCTTATCTCCACAACAAACCTGTCAGGTGGCACATCGTCCCCATGTTGTACAAAGCGTAATCAAGGTGCAGAATCACATTTAACAATAAAACGTTTGGTTACAAATGCAATGCCTGGGCATGGTGAACACAATCACAATATATATAGTCTTATATATTTGACCGGGGCTACAGATTTCTACTTAAAACATAAGCGCCTCCAAGATGCAGCTATTAGTCCTACTCAGGACTAATGTCGTGAAGCATTGATAGTCTAAATGTTGTCTGCATAATTAAATATATGTCTTAATACCTGAGTAGGACTAATACCTTAGTAGGACTAATAGCTGCATCTTGGAGAGGCTGATGTTGAGTAGTACTAATAATATTAGTCCTACTCAGGCATTAAGACTTATATATTTAATTATGCAGACAACATTTATACTATCAATGCTTCACGACATTAGTGATACCACTTATAACCTTGCCTTCGCTTTTGATACAGTTTAAGAATTGGTTAATAATGATTATTTCTCCTTAAACATTTGTATCGACTGCATGGATCACAATGGTTACGCGATCAATGGTTTGCGGAGTTGTATTTTATACTCCGTATATGGTTCTCTTGCCATGAAACCCAACTTTCTCGAATATATGCAACAGTTTGCTCGTTGATTCATCAAATCATTTTACTCGAGGCTTGACCATTGCAATCGTTTTTTGACCGGGGCTGCAGATTTTCACTTAAAACATCAGCGTCTCCAAGAATGCAGCTATTAGTCCTACTCAGGGTCCTACTCATAGCATGCAAATATGACTCCTCTACTGGATCGAAACACACTGTGCCTAGTATTGTCCCAAACTAAATGCCCTCTGCTCTTCACCCATTTGTTCAACAGCAGACTGCATCCAGGAGCTGCTGTGAGCGAGCACCTTTGAAGGAAGGCACGGCACATTAAGGGGTGGGTGGCCAGCAACCCGCCCGGCCGCCTTTGTCTCCCCAGTGTTGATGCATACACATTGCACCAGGTACCAGTTTGAGGCCGAGTCGACCGAGGGGAGGCCCAGGAGTGTTTCAGATAATCATCGTCACTGGTGTTGGCCGTGAGCGGGAATAGAACTCGGGTCGCCGGTTTCATAGCGCAGTGAGCTAACCACTGCCAACTACTGCCAGCACGGTGCCCAGAGGGATGCCGGTCACCGGGGCAAATCTCGACTGACGCTCTTCAAACTAAACCGGAAGTATTGCATCTGACAACGTAACATCGAAGCGCCCCCCCCCCAACAAAGCAAGGGGCCCAGGGCGGTCGCCCCGATTCCCTAGGGAGGGCTCTGACTAGCGCACCCCACAGACACACGGAGAGACGACAGCCGCCGTTCCGTTGATGTCACCACGGCGCTCGCGTGTGGGCTGTGCGCACCTTAAAGGCACATCCACAAATGCACGCACACAGACACGTACACACAGACACAAACACGTACACACAAGAGGGACACACAGACACGTAAACACAGACACGTAAACACAAAGGGACACACAGACTCGTACACACAGACACGTACACACAGAGGGACACAGACACGTACACACAGACACGTAAACACAAAGGGACACACAGACTCGTACACACAGACACGTACACACAGAGGGACACACAGACACGTAAACACAGAGGGACACACATACACAAAGACACGTACACACAGAGGGACACACAGACACGTAAACACAGACACGTAAACACAAAGGGACACACAGACTCGTACACACAGACACGTACACACAGAGGGACACAGACACGTACACACAGACACGTAAACACAAAGGGACACACAGACTCGTACACACAGACACGTACACACAGAGGGACACACAGACACGTAAACACAGAGGGACACACAGACTCGTACACACAGACACGTACACACAGAGGGACACACAGACACGTAAACACAAAGGGACACACAGACTCGTACACACAGACACGTACACACAGAGGGACACAGACACGTACACACAGACACGTAAACACAAAGGGACACACATACACGTACACAAAGACACGTACACACAGAGGGACACACAGACACGTACACACAGACACAAACACGTACACACAAGAGGGACACACAGACACGTACACACAGACACGTACACCCAGAGGATCACACAGACACGTAAACACAGAGGGACACACATACACAAAGACATGTACACCCAGAGGATCACACAGACACGTAAACACAGAGGGACACATATACACAAAGACACGTACACACAGAGGGACACACAGACACGTAAACACAGAGGGACACACATACACGTACACACAAAGATAAAAAAGATCCCCCATATAGCCTTAACAGACTGTAGGGGGCAAGTGCTGTTAGTGAGCACCTATGAAGGCCGGATCGGTACACGAGGGAGTGGGTGGCCAGCACCACGCCCGACCGCCTTTGTCTCCCTAGTGCCAATGTTTACACACCGCACCAGGTACTCATTTGAGGCTGAGTCGACCTAGGCGAGGCCCGGGACCGGTTCAGATAATCGTCACCGGTGTTGGCCGTGAGCGGGAATCGAACCCGAGTCGCCAGGTTCATAGCGCAGCGCGCTAACCGCTACACCACCGCTCCCCACACAGACACGTACACACAGACACATACACACAGACACGTGCAGAGGCACCCACACACACACACACCACCACAAGCCACTGAGAGGTGCACGCGCACCTGCAGAGTGAGGTGAGTCCAGCGGCCCGGGGGGAACTTGCCCGTGGCGTTGATGACAAGAGTGCCCTGCTGCAGACTATCCGCCGTGCGGTAGTGAAACCTGACCTCATCGGGCGCCACCTCCAACTTGAACACAGTCCGCCCCTCCGTGGCCTTCTCGATGATGGTCCTGGTCTCACCGACCGTTCCGCAAACAATATCGTTTCGTTTAAACGGGCAAGGCGATGTAACGTGTGCTGCTGCTGCTGCGTGCTCTGCACACACGTTCAGTGCCGTAATAAGCTAGTGCGGGGCCCGTAGCATATGTTATAAAGGGGCTCTAAATTACATATTAAAACACTTACATATTAAAACACGCAATTTTTTACTTGCATAGTAAAGTTATTGTATTTTTTCATTTGCCGCACGGCCAGTTAATACGACAAATCGATAACCTTAAACACCCAGTCGTTCATAAAAGTTGAAGGCGGTATAGTAATAGAGCAAGTGCAGAATCACTGAACCGGAATTGATAGTTTGAAAGTGCGAGGCTTCGTAGCATATGTAGCTACTGTTGCTCCTAGGGTAGTCCAGTACCGCTCCTGTCCGCGTGTAATCGGTGCGCAATAGCGTAGGCCTCGCCTGCAAGGGCCGCGCAAGGCGACCACCACCCCACCACCAGTGAACGTTGAAGGCGAACGCGCAACTCGACCCAACCGCGTCGTGCACGACAGTTCGTCACCTTTACAAGATATCCGTGTACGACAGAGGTGGTGGGTGGTGGTGCACAGGCCACGAGATTCACTCTGAAGCGAGTCGCGCGCCACCGTAATGGACATTCGCGAATCGCGAGCGAGCGGAGCAGCACCTGTTGCTGCGCGCAGCCGAGCCACGTGTTGTCGCTGCGTTTCGACCGCTGACAACTTCAAAGCGACCTCAAAACTTGCGCGGCAACTACCGAGTAATGCCTCACCACCACCACCCCACACCCCCCCCCCCTTACACGTGTTGCGCCAACGCACCGCGGACCCCTGTTACTCACGCCAGGCCGCTCCCCTCCTTCCGGAGCCAAACGGCGACGGTGAACGAGGCCTCGGGTCCCAGGGACTCGCTCGGCAGAGTCGCGAGGCAGTCGCTGCGCTCGGCGAACCGTAGCACCGGCTCTCCCGCGGCAGCGCCGGCCGCCCCCTGCCCCGGATCGACCGCTGCGCAAGCCCCGGGCTCGGTCGCCCACGAGCGCGAGCCCAGCGTAGAGTGCGGCGGCGTTGTGGCGTGGTGCGGGCAGGCGTTGGCGCACAGGGCCGGCCTGCACACCGGGGCTCCTCCCTGATCGGGGCCGGGACTGGGGAAGCAAAATGTGGTCGTGCCCGAGAGGCCGCAGGTCGCGCCCGGCGGCGTTAGCCTCACCGGCCTGAAGGCAGCCACGTTTTCCAGGCGCGGGAAGAGGCCCTGTGCCGCGGCCCGGCTCGCGACCAGCAGCAGCAGGAGCAGCAGCAGCAGAGGCGCGACCGCGGTGCGCATTGTCGGCGTCAAGGGAGGCGCTTGAAACGCATTCCCCAGTCGCGACCGCTCGCGGGCGGAGCGGCACGGGGCTGCGATGGCCGCACGGCGACTCTTCAGCTCCACGGGCTGAGCGCCGCAGCCAGCAAGCAGCAGCAGCAAGCGGCAGCCCTCTTCAAGCACCACGGAGAGCGCTCCTCAGGAACAGCCTCTCGAGGCACCGCGGGACAGCGGCTCAGCAGCAGCGGCGGCAGCAGCCGCCCTCTTCAGCACCACGGACAGCGCTCGCGGCGTTTGCTCAGCCCTCGAAACCAACTCGTGCTTGAAAACACTCGGTGGGGAATGCATGCGTGTGCTCGTGTGTGGTGTTAATGCATTTGGCGGTCAGCGAGTCCTGCTTAGGCATAGCATGTCGCTCAATCGATTGCACACGCGAATGCTGCGTCTTGCACGCACGTCGGTATCGACGGGCGGAAATAATTCGCTGGTAATGTATCGCGCGTAAGCGGCTTTTGGATAGCTTGCAGTCACGCTGCATAAACTTAATTAGCAAAGAGGGTCCCAGCCGAACTTGAGCTCGCGGCGAGACAGCTTTGACGGACAGCGGCGCGTGTTCTGTGTATCCCCGTGTCCTCGGCCGGGTTAGCGCGTACAGTGAAGACCGCTCGGAACGAGGGCCCGGCCGCCCGCTCCCACTTCGACGGTCGCCAGGCAACGTCGATGGTGTCCCCCACACTCCACGACGCGGTTCGAGTGCTAGGGCCGAGTGCGACTCGGATCCACGAGCCCGGGGGAGTCGCGTAAAACGAGCGAGAAACGCCACGGAGTACGAGCGCGTTACACAAACTCCCGGTGCCCGCACACTGTAACGTTGCACATAACTGCATGAATATTACATGCAACTGCATGAATATTGCATGCAACTACAATGGACCGCGCCGTGAAAGGTAGCTCGCGAATCTCGCCGGGCTCCACCGGTTAAAGAGGACATTTAAGCGTGGTGCAATTTGTAAAACCATGTAAATGTGACTGAGACGATTCACCTCCACCCCCTCCCCCCCAAACAGGCCAACGTTTGCTCAACATTAGCCGAACGTCCCACGGTTACTGGGCTATCGGCAACCTGTAACTAAACCTGACGCCACGTTTCGTCAAAAGTTCCTCGACGCCGTAGCGGGGCCGGGAGTGGCTCGGCGTAGTGGGGTCTGGGCACCTTTTTAGCCTCGGGTCAAGGCACGGAGCTCGGGGGTTTGAGCGACCGAGATTCGAATGTAGGTGAAGGCCCTTGGTAGCGCGCGACTCTTTGTCGAAGTCGCTTGACTCGAGATTCTGCGCCGAGGTCGCTCTCGACCACCCCGTTTTGTGATTGTCTTGTGAATCTTTATTACATTAGAGGTGAATGACCCGGTTCAATGCGGCAAGCATGACTAAAATGTCCATGTAAAACCAAGTTAAAAACTAGGGTTGTTAATCTTATTTTATCCGTTAAGCGATTCTCGTTTTAAAAACCCAGTAAACTTGACTTAAAGCTTTCGCGACTGCAGGAATTCATCCTCTTTGGGTATTTCGGTAAAGTCACGTAGATAGAAAAAATATTAAAATAAAATCACGACGTTTCGATCGCAACACAAGCAATCGTCTTCAGGTGAAAAATAGACGTTTTTTAAACGTGAAAAATACATGATTAGCCGAGTTATGCCTAGCTCTGCGATCTTACATTTACTTGCAAATTCCATCTATAGCGCTGCCCGCTTACCCTTGGGTTGTACCCATCTCAAACGTATATAACCTTTGGCTGCAGTAGCTCTTTCGCTACATTTCTTCCTGCCTCAGCAGTCCGCCTGCTGTATTGTTTCACCTGAAGACGATCGACACGTCGTGATTTTTTTTTTCTATCTACGTGACTTTACCGAAAGACCCAAAGAGTATGAACCCAGTAAACGTGGAACTTTGATTCAACGTTGGGCCCAGGTGGGTCCAACGATTCTTACCACACTCCAATGTTGGCCCAAAACGTCACGTTTACCGGGAATAGATCACCGATTGATAAAACACAATCATTGGCAATCGATTCCAGTGCAATTTTCGTAGGAAGAGGTGGACATACACCGCAGTTTGCCCCACCACGCGAAGCCTGTCGATCGATGTAACTGTGGTGTACGCTACTGAACCAACTTAACTGCCGGGTCGACAGAGGCGGGCAGATTTAAGAAGCATCGTCTCTACTGCGACGTGGGGAGATCTCAGCGGCGGTCCTCGGGATTAAAAGCCGCGTTTGTCAACCCACTACACCACCACAGCAGCTGACGTCGTTTCACAGCCACAAAGGCGAACTTGTTTGTGCGTACTCTTTGGCTCTTTCGGTAAAGTCACGTAGGTAGAAATCAAATAAGATATTTCTACCTACGTGACTTTACCGAAAGAAGAACCAGAGAGTACGGATTCCTGCAGTCACGAAAGCTTCAAATCAAGATTGTTTGTGCGTATTGCTCTAGGCCAGGGGTCGGCAACCTGCGGCTTCGGACCCGCATGCCGCTCTTTCAGAACCCCTGTCTCGTCTCGTATTCGCCACACATTGCATTGTGGCTCTTGAAAGAGGGGGGGGGGCGGGGTTTGTTTACCGAATTCGAAAAAAATGTCTCTTCTTGTGTTTTTTTAGTTGTCGACCCCTGCTGGAGACATTTCAATGTGGAAAACCGGTAACCGATTCCTTTTACCGTGTTGCCTGCGTTTACCAGTAATGCAACAACAGCAGTTTTTAAAAAAAAAACGATGTGTCCACAAACGTGGCAAATATGACCTCGCCTCACGTAAACGTTTTGATCAAAGTGGCCCCAACGCATTTGCATGCAAAGCAGTTTTGTTTCCACTTTGTGCGCGACTGCACGTGCACATCGTGACTCACACCATGTGCACTCATCAGCATCTGCTTTACAATGGGCTTTTTGCTCCCATCCACCACAGTCACCAGCACAACCACGAATCCACCACCTCACAGCATCGATTACTCGTTTACATACACCGTTATACTTGCACCGTGCACCTAACCATTTATGGCGCCTCTTGCTCTCACGTTTTATTTGCACTGTGCTTTTTTTTGCATGCACGCGTGTTTCGTTTATGACCGTTAAATGCCTCGTTTCTTAGTTGTGCAAAATGACGTATTGATGTTTTTCTTTAGCCTTTCTGTTGTTGTTTCTGTGCTCACGTGCCACGGATCTCACTTGCAAAATAGCCGAGAAATTGGCGACACGGGATTGTGAGTGGAACAAATAAAATAACCACAGCCACCGTCTCCACCGATCTCTATCCCAACACATCTGGTACCACCACATCCATCACGACAACACCCACCAAAGACAAAGATCCCCCGTATAGCCTTAACAGACTGTTTGGGGGCAAGTGCTGTTAGAGAGCACCTATGCAGGCTGGGGATGGCACACGAAGGGGTGGGTGGATAGCACTACGCCCGGACGCCTTTGTCTTCCCAGTGACGATGTTTACACACCGCACCAGGTGCTAATTTGAGGCCGAGTCAACCTAGGTGAGACCCAGGACCGTTTCAGATAATCATCACTGGTGGCGTTGGCCGTGAGCGGGAATCGAACTCGGGTGGTCGGGTTCGCAGCGCGCTAACCGTTGCATTCCACGCTCCCCCCATCCAGTGCCGGATTACCCGAGGAGCAACAGTAGCTACATAATGCTGTGGGCCCCGCACTTTCAAGGGCCCCGCGCTAAATGCTTTCAAGATATAAATTCCGGTTCAGTGATTCTGCACTTGCTCTATTACTATAGTACTATACCGCCTTAGACTTTTATGAACGACTGGGTTTTTAAGGTTAGCGATTCGTCGTATTATCTGGCTGTATAGCAAATGAAATACAATTACTTTACTATGTAAGTAAAACATTTGTGTTTTAATATTTACGTATTTATTTATTGTAACATATGCTCCAGGCCCCGCACTAGCTTAATCCGGCACTGCCCCAATTCTTGTCTCACACGAAGCACCACCGCATCCACCACGTCCACACTCCACCCCTCTAACGTCATCTTCCTCTGCCACTACGCACCAACCCCCTTGTGGGTCGTCACCACAACGCGCATGGACAACGACGAGCCCTGTCGCCTCGCTCGCGTGTTCCCTGAATTGACCAGGGCTGCTCGTCTGTCAGCGGGTGCGCGCGCATCAAGCCCAGCTGCACTTGATTCTGTCATTGCAAATGTGCATACGGTGGGGAATCCAGATGTCACGGAATGAAGATGACGTGGAATAAATGCCTTTGTGCTGCTTAAATTCCAGTGGCGTATCGTGTAAAACACTGTGATTGGATATCACCCCCGTTAACTTGTTATTCACAGCATTACATGTGAAGGGGAAGATGCCCTTAAGGTGGCCCATGCTTTCGGCCAGTGGAGTGATTGAGTCACACTGATTACGTCTGCTATGTTTAGTAAGCGATGGTGCAAGTGGCTCAGCTGCTCTCTGCAAATTAGCTTCCACTTAGAAACGGTTCCAGTTTCAATAATATCGAATTTAGCTTATCGCTCATCAGCATTACTCGAGCAGCCATGCTATTGGCAACCTCAGGCTCGTTTAGCCAACAATAGCCAACAATAGCATTTCCCTTTCCCTGCCAAAGTCGCTTCAGAGACAGACCGGGCCAGAGATTGGAGTCAGGCTGATGAATGCCTTGAGCAAACTTTTCAAACACGAGACTGGACCCTTTACCGTGATTAATGAATGTATTTTATGTAAAGTCTGTGCGCTGCGATCGATACGTTCGAGTCAATGGCTTGATGCATCTTAGCAGCGCTGCCCAGCCCGGGTTCCGCACAGCCCACGCGGCTCGCTACGGGGGGGGGGGGGGGGGTCATCGGTGCACCCCTGCATGGAAAAATGTGGCCGATGAAGCATCGACTCGCGTCCCGAGACTCGCCCGTCGGGAGCGCGCCACGACCCAGGTGGCCCCCTGGGGACTTCCTTCGCGGGCCGCGGCTCCGGCAGTCTCTCTCGCCCTAGGACCTCCGACTTGCGCGGCGCGTCAACTCGAGCCATGGAAAAAGGAAACGTGCGAATAGCCGAGCTTGGTCTTGGACAAAATGCACGAGTGCAAACGCTATAGGCCGTATTATTTGGGTCTATCGGTAAAGTCACGTAGATAGGTTGAAAATTAACGAAAAGACATCCACGACGTTTCGATCGCAACGCAAGCGATCGTCTTCAAGTGGAAAAAGGGGTGAAAGCTCCCAAAGGCAAGCTGTCTTTAAAGTTTGAAGATGGGCGTAGCCAAAGTGTCAACTTGTAGTGCGCCCAACGAAGTGGGCGCGTGGAGATGGTTATGTTAATGTGGGAAATTAACATATTTATTGTACTTGTAGTACGCCCAAGTTCAAGCGGAGATGTTTATGTAGCCCGTTGTATTGGATGAACACGCCGATGCAGGACCCTCCTTGAGAGCAGTATTGAGGCTCTAGTGAGGCTGACCTGGATAAATCGAAGGTAAACTACGTGCACGCCTGGGCGTGATCTCGACTCCTGTATTTTTTATTTTATTTAGTTTTACCGTTCTTTCGTACGTGTCCATAAAAAATTGCACCGCTTGTTCTTGAAACTGACTTTCATTCCAGCCTTAAACGCCGGGGTCAACGCGCTGCGCCAAGGGGTCACGGTGCAATAAGCAGACGCGACAACCCTCGCGCGTAGAAACCGCAGGTCGCGCGTGCAATGTAAATAAAGTTGTCGCTTTGCCAACGCCTCCTCCTCCTCCTCGTCGTCGTCGTCGGGAGCGCGCTCGTTTTGCTTCTCGCCGACCGCCGCCGTCCCGCGCGGCGTCTCCGCTCGGTGAGGTGCGCGCCCTCGGCAGCTGTCTTTGTTGAGCGACTGTTTTGATCGTTGAGCAACCACCATTCCTCCCCACCCCCCACCCCAGTTGTGCGCGCGTGTGACGTGTGATTGACAACCCCGGGAGGCCGAGCGACAGCGCGCTCCTGCATGGAGAAACCGTGAGGTTGATGACGATGATGATAGTGATGGCTATGAAACCAATGGTGTTAGCTATTATGTCGGCGGTTGCTGATATAATAATAATAATAATAATGTCAGCGATGATGATGATGATAATGATTGGTGGTGGTGGTGGTAATGATGATTGATAATGATGATGGCTCGCACGCACGTGTGTCTCCGTGAGTTGTCCGCGCCGCAGCAATCGAGCGGTGGGAGACCGCGCCGGGCAGGCGGCTGATTGATGGCGTTTGTTAAGATGCGATACTGACAGGGGAGGAGGCCGCACGGTGCCCCGCGCCTCATGGGCAACACCGCTGCCCCCCCCCCCCTCCCCGACCGCCCCCACACACCGCCCCCCCCCCACCCCCCCACGCGCGCACCCCGCCGCGAGGGTTAATGAGCGACCGAGACCTTTAAAACGTGGGCGCAACCTCTTTCGCAGCTCGTGGTGAATTACACCCGCAATCGATTTGCTTAAACAAATATCTGCAATGAATCTGCACGCCCAAGGCAAATATGTTGCGAGTTAATAAAGGAGAGATTTATTCGGGTCTTCCGCCAATCCTCCTTATCTCGTTCTGCCCCGAAAGCGGCGCTCTGTGCTCAAGGCCAGGTGAGGCCGTCTTCCCACCTGGCCGAGGACGAGGGTGGGGTGAAGAGGATCGGGGTGTGTGGGGGGGGGGAGGCACCTGCTACGGATGGCCTCATCCGAGAGTGGCGGGCAGGTGGCCTCGTGGTTTAAGCGCTCTCCGCCGTGTACGGCTCGGGCCGCATGACCTGCAGCACCAAACCGATTGTACTACTAGCTTTGCACTGCGCGCGTGTACCGCGTGCGTTATTTTAATCGCTCCTACCTGCAACTACCTGGCCTGCATTGCCTGTACTAACGGGACTATATTGCAGCGCGATATCACCTGTCCTGCCTTTGGACTCCTGGCACCATTTGCATTGCTGCACTTACCTAGCACTGCCAGGAAAGAATGCACTACCTGTGCGGGCTGCATTACCCCAGCTGCACCGCACTATAACGACGGCTCTAACTCCCGCTGCATTACGTGCACTACATGGGCCCATAATAAAGGGTTGCTTTAGCTTCGATCGCGTAAATATAAATGCATCGTTAAATCCGCCACCACCCGACACAGCCATTTAAAAAAAGGTTTGTCACGTAAACAAAATATGCCGATTCGTTGCTTGTTCAGCACACCGGTGTGTTGGAGAGTAAAACCCACAGCATTTGCGCGGTCCCATCTGCACTAGCCACACGACTCTACTGCCTACGCCACGTGCGTCACCTGCGAGTTGTGACGAGGTCAACGTCCGCCTCGATGAGATAGGGCGCCGTGAGACGGCAGGGCCGGGCGTCTTTGATGAGGCTCAGCACAGCACCGATCTCCCAGTCGCACTTCCCCATTTCCCCTTGGGCTGAGCTCGGCTTGGCCCGGACCTGCGAACCGCCGACGGTAGGTGGCACCCGCCTGTCTGCCGAGCGGCGAGCTGCGGAGCGCGACTTTGAGACGAGGGAATCCACGCTCTTCGTCTCAACATTAAATACAAACCCCCCCAGCAGCAGCAGCGGCAGCGACGATGGCGATGGCGAGATGTTTGCATAACAGTGCAACTGGCAGTGGACTCCGGCGAACTTTCAGTATCCGATGGCGCCTGCTGCCTTCGGCGGGGATCTGTGATTCCGATTGTCAGGGTTCATCTCTGATTGCTGTGATGTGCTCTATTACTTTGATGTGTCCGATGAAAATTGATGTGTGTGATGGCGGTGGCGTGTCTGATGTGCCTGATGCCTGTGACGTGTCTGATCGCTGTGATGTGTCTGATGAATGTGATGCATATAATTGCTGTGATGTGCCCTATTACTGTGATGTGTCCGATGAAAATTGATGTGTGTGATGGCGGTGGTGTGTCTGATGTGCCTGATGCCTGTGATGTGTCTGATCGCTGTGATGTGTCTGCTGAATGTGATGCATATGATTGCTGTGATGTGCCCTATTATTGTGATGTGTCCGATGAAAATTGATGTGTGTGATGGCGGTGGCGCGTCTGATGTGCCTGATGCCTGTGATGTGTCTGATCGCTGTGATGTGTCTGCTGAATGTGATGCATATGATTGCTGTGATGTGCCCTATTACTGTGATGTGTCCGATGAAAATTAATGTGTGTGATGGCGGTGGTGTGTCTGATGTGCCTGATGACTGTGATGTGTCTGATCGCTGTGATGTGTCTGCTGAATGTGATGCATATGATTGCTGTGATGTGCCCTATTACTGTGATGTGTCCGATGAAAATTGATGTGTGTGATGGCGGTGGTGTGTCTGATGTGCCTGATGACTGTGATGTGTCTGATCGCTGTGATGTGTCTGCTGAATGTGATGCATATGATTGCTGTGATGTGCCCTATTACTGTGATGTGTCCGATGAAAATTGATGTGTGTGATGGCGGTGGTGTGTCTGATGTGCCTGATGCCTGTGATGTGTCTGATCGCTGTGATGTGTCTGATGAATGTGATGCATATAATATCTGTGATGTGCCCTATTACTGTGATGTGTCCGATGAAAATTGATGTGTGTGATGGCGGTGGTGTGTCTGATGTGCCTGATGCCTGTGATGTGTCTGATCACTGTGATGCGTCTGATGATGCGATGTGTCTGAAGCGATGTGCCTGATAAAAGCAATTTATGTGTCTGATGGCTGTGATCGTTCTGTGTTGCATTCATTGTTGCCATGGGGGATTCTGGCACCACAAAACACTGGGATAAATCGGCCGTGTGGCCCAACGGGCATGAAATCACTTCTCATTTCATGACGGAAGAATTCCCAATGGGAAAATCCTGGGAATTTGCTCGCTGAAGGACGCCGCTTGACAATGATTCACCTTTTAGAGAAGTGGCCCCATCCGGTGGTCAAATTATTTAAGAGCCTATCAATACACTGTGGCACTTTGCCGATAGAGTGCGGTTGGTGTCTGTCTCCGAGTATTAATTGCTGTAAATATTTGAATAGAATTTCAGAAGCTTCAGGGACATAGAGCCACGTTGTGGGTTGAGAATTAGGAGCCCGGGTTTTAGGTTGTGATGGAAATTGGAGGCTCTGTCTTAACCTGAGACAAGGTGTTAACGCAATGGAGGTTTCTACTTTAATACAAGTGAGATAATATTACATTTTACAATGCCAGAATCCCAGTCTGATGAGCTTGATTGCTGCATGGAGGCCGTGCATGGCAGCACCGACCATATTCCTGCTGCATTGTCCTTCCCATCACAATCCCTGACATCGTAATAAGTGATTCAATCCCATATCACCATATCTGCCAGCCAAGTCTCTCGGTGATGTCACTACACTTCAGCCTTGCGCTGATTATTTAAAGTGGCCTGGACCCTGTCCTCCAATTGTCGTGGAGACAAGTTCACGCTATACGATGTAAGGTACGCCCCTGAAAGGTGTGAACCATTGGAGTCCTAGAACATGAGACATGGGACCACCTCTGCACGAGTCTAGGCATGCGAAGTTACCGTGGACTGTGGCAAGAGGGTTTCACAGACAGCACAGAGCCTCGCTCTGGCTGCACGCAAAGCATTAATTTGCACTCCACTACGAACGCCAGTAAACGTGTCATTAACGCGTAGAAGCATTGGAGTCTGTTGGACAGCAAGCAATTTCTTTCTTTCACATTTTGTTTGAAAGGATTTTCGGCTACTGACTTCATATAAGCTTCTTTAAATGTCCTTATTTGGAGTTAGCACTTTTCAGTTCAGGGTTTTATGTCATCTGCGTACTGTGGAGTGAAGGAAGGTTGCTCGCTCTCAGCCGAAGGAACGAGCAGCTACGTACAATCCGACTGTGCAAGCCGCTAGTCTACAGCGTTCCAGGTACAGGTGGCCGTGCATACCCTGCCACCCACTGTGGCAGGTATCGCACACATGTGTGGGTACAGATGTGTAATTGGAAAATATTTTTGTTACATTTTTTGATCAGCTTTTGAAGACGTAATTTCTCGTAAATACTTGATATTTCGAGTTTTTTGTTATATATATATTTTACCTCGACTTAAAGCTTTCGTGACTGCAGGAATTCATATTATTTGGGTCTTTCGTTAAAGTCACGTAGATAGGTTTAAATTTTTTTACAAAAAACTACGACGTTTCGATCGAAACACAGGCGGCCGTCATCAGGTGGAGAAATGTGTTTTGTTTATGTTAAAGCTTAAAGTCATTCTTCAATAGCATTTATGGAAATAAAGACCCAAACTGAGTTAGAAATTGGCGGAAGCAAGTTCGGTAAAACCTTTTGTTTTTGTCTCGCCTACACTGGGGCTTCATGCTGCTGCGATGGCACAGAACACTATCTTCTGGAAAGCCCAGCAACGTGTTCGGCAGCGTAATTAATCGCAGCCGCGGGTGGCTGTGATGGAGGGTGCCCTGATAGCCACGCACTGAGCAGGATTAGTCCCATTAGCCGTTATAGCCGGTATCCTGCACACGTGTAACATCGTTATAGACCAGTGGACCAAACATTGGAAGCAATCTCTTGGGCACCCCACAGAGAATTCTGTGATTACATTTATAATTGTTAACTCTTCCTGTTCCTCTACGTGAAGATATCAGTTGATAGCTTTTGGAATTCATCCAATAGGTTATCAGTTTGTAGTTTGTTGGAATCATGGAGGTAAACGGTGATTTTTAGTGACAGCACCCTAATTTTGCCGCGAATGTAATTCGCAAGGGATGTGAAGAAAATCGGGGCAAGGAAATACTATTTCGAGCATTATTGTTCTGCATTTAATAAAATAATCTAAAAGTAACCGACTACGAGACATCGCTTATGCTTTTGTCACGGCCCTCGGAAAACAAAGCAACAAACATGCAGTTAATTCCACAAAAGCAGTTGTAATTTGATGATGGTACAAATGTATCATTGTTTTTATTCATGCGAGCAGACAAATAAAAAGTTAATGGAGCTGCGCGTGCGTGCGTGCGTGCGCGCGTGCGTGCGCGCACACCAACGGGTTTGCGAGGGCGCGCGGCCGTGAGCACGCGACCCCGTGTGGCCGCCGACTTCGCTCTCCACCGCAGTCGCGAAGCGTGGACCCGGGCACCCGCGCAGGGCCATAGCCACGGCTCTGGCTCTCCGTTCGCCCGCTTGCGTCGAGTCGATCGGCATTGCACACAAGTTGCTCTTTGGGTCAAATGTCCGTGCGATGTTATCAGGCCCGAGTCAATGGGCAAGCGTGGCTGCAGCTAGGCTCGGCGCAGGTTCGAGTTACGCTGACGGGCTGACGCCGCACAGCTCTCGCCTGTCCCCAGCATGACGTGCCGCACGGAGCCCGGCGTGAGCTGCCCTGATCCAGGCGGACCGGATCCCTCCGCTCAATCCACCCTCTGCGCTGTCAGCAGCAGCAGCACTGCGTCACTGCTATATTTGCATTATCGGACCAGCAATCTGCCACAGCAAGACAGAACATGATCTTCAAATGGCTGAAAGCAGGCATAAGCTAAGCTGCTTAGGAAAATGTCAACTTCAATATTGCGTGACTGTTAGCTGGGAACACGTGCACGTGCTTAAGAACCAATACATTGTTGTTGCCGAGTTTTGCTGAACAGTTTGCCTCTTTGTTTCAGCAAATAAGTGGTCATATTGCACGTCTATTCGTATATGTGCAGTTTACATTTGTACTAAGTTCACAAGATCCCGGTTGATTGGAATTACAGCCGTCTAAACACCAAGTAAATTAAAAATCTGATCTCCGCAGCTTCCCACTGTCCTGTAACATACAAACGGGGCATCTTTGTGCAGTTGTTCTTTTGCTTCAATACACTTTGTCATTGCCTCCTTAAATAGCCGGCGCATCGTGTTCAAAAATTACAACCGTCACGATCACGCTTTTAAGTTGGATTTCAATACCAAAAGCTTTCACGTCCTGCAGACCACCGACCCAAAAAGAGGGAGACCAGCGCCCCGGCGTCGACTGACTACACGTGGCGAGTGCACGCGTTTAAAGTGAACGGGATTACAACGCCAATTTTAAATCAGTTGCGCATTTTATATCAAATACAGCGATTACCTTTTTTTTTCATCGATAACAAAGTGACTTCTATAATATACAGTAGAAGAAATGCACTGCGTTTAGCCACGAACAGCACGGGTTGAATAACAATGCACGTTTACAGTTGGCAATCAGGTTAACGGCACCACCTTGCAGGTATAACGAGCTAATGGCTTCCTAGACACACAACACTGATTCACGTCCCACGGCTGCATTGTATTGTACTTCAGTTGCAATATACAGCAGAATTTTTTTTTGGTAATTAAGCACTTTCAACATCGAATAAATGCGAAAAAGAAAAATCAAAACATCTTTTGTTTATAAAATGTACACGAGTATTTTATCTGTTATATTACATTACACAAATGTCCTTTTATTTAAATCCTTACAATAGTTATATTATTTGACATGGAAGATTGACACAAGAGGCTTTAAATAAATCTACCTGTACTAGACAATAATTTTACAGCAGCTATATCATATAAACTTCACATTCATGACGGAAACACTAGCCTACCCTGTTTCTAAGTGACTTGCACAGTACACCACAGTCAAAGCTACACTCAAAACGGGAGACAGATGATGGGGGTCACACATTTGCAGGAGTTTTTGTTGTTGTTGTTGTTGTTGTTGTTTTCGAGCCAACACCACAGCACACAGCCGAGCCGATCCCTTCCAAAAAAAGGCACCAATAATTTTCCATTTGGCGTGCCATGCGCCGACACGTGGCCGTTTTTACCATCGTAATTGCACGGGGGGGACATCACCCATTAGCCAAACGCGTGGCATAAACCCGATTCAAAATGTACCACCAATTTAAAGCCTAAAATTACCCGTGTTGTGTGTTCTCATTCTGAATGTTACGACTTTGCTTCAATTCCCCAATTATTGCTTGTATTGTCATTTGTAGCAGTGCCATCGTAAGTCAGGACATGGACAACTGGATCTTTCAAAGTCTTGTCCGCAGGTGCTCAGTTGTTATGTGTTGTTATGTGTTGTTATGTGTTGTTATGTGTTGTTATGTGTTGTTATGTGTTGTTATATGTTGTGTGTTGTTATGTGTTGTTATGTGTTGTTATGTGTTGTTATGTGTTGTTATGTGTTGTTATGTGTTGTTATGTGTTATGTGTTGTTACGTGTTATGTGTTGTTATGTGTTGTTATGTGTTGTTACGTGTTATGTGTTCGGTGTGTCGTGGTGCAGTGTGCTGCTGGACATTGGTTGTTGGCGAGCGCAGAGCTTCGTGTTATGGTGCTGTGGTCTGTTGGTGTGCAGTTGCTGTTCAGTGCAAAGCTGTGTGTTATGGTGCTGCCCGAGGCTGTAACAGCGAGCTCAAGATCATAGCTGCTGTGACGCCTCACTCTGCACTCAAAACCGCTAACAGATGCACTAAAACTGACATTATTCATAATTAGACCTGATTTGTGCATTTATTTTACAATATTATCTACAAGTAGTCCTACATGTAATTAAAATGACACGGTGGAATATGAAGGAATTAATCCTGAGATTGAAACTCAAAGTTTACAGAATTTACATAAATTAATCAAGTGTGTTAAATAAGCAAAGCAGTACAAATTTTAAGTGAACAAAAAAAAAAAGCAGCACCGATATTACAAATTGCATAACGTCTGCACACGGGAAACATAACAACAACAACAATGTGGAAGACTTGATGACTACCTATCGGAACTTATGATGCATTTAGATATAAGAATTATTCATCTTTTTTTTATTAAATAGGTATCCTTGATTTAAATAACACTGCCACGCGTCAGTCAGTGAGGGTAGCTCCTATTGCGTCCGCAGTCTCCGAGTTTTGCCGCTGTCCACGCGTACCAGCGCGGCCACCCCAGCAGGAGGCCAAGCGACCGCAGGCGGGTTGGGCAGTGTTGCGCTTCTGTGCTTCATTTACAAACGAGGAAGCTCCACTCCTCCGCGCCGGCCGCCTCCATGAGCAGGACATCCTCTACAAACGCACGCGGGGCGAGGCACCGCCGCGGTGACGGGCGTAACGACGGGCCTCCTGCGCAAAGGGTCCCAGCGGAGCCTCCATCCTATCCAAGAGCGTCCATCAACATCGTCAAGTGCAAGGAATTTCCGTAGTTGAAAGGGAGCGAACGGCCGCGCGTTACCCCCCTCCCCCTCCCCCCACCCCCCGATTGCTGTCCGTCCGTCCTCTTTTTTTTTTACTTTCTTTTTTTAAGCGCCGCTCAAGGTCCGGTCAGACCTTGGCCTCCAGCATCTCGAGGAAAAGTTTGTGCATGGGCACCTTGCCCTCCAGTTTGACAGAGTAGAAGTGCTGCACGGCGCGCGTCGCCGTCTGCCGGAGCAGCGGCAGCGTCATGAGCAGTTTGCCGACGCGCCGGGCGTCCTCGCCGTGCATGCTGCCCTCAAAGTCCTGCAGCGCCTCGTGCAGAACGTCCTGAAGCTTTTGCACCGCCTCTCCGTCCTCGATGTGCATTGAGTCTGTGGGACGGCAACGGCACGAGCAGGCCACACACCGGTTAGCAACGCAGGCTATGTTCACACCGTGTCGAACACTTTCGGATAATGCCTTGTAGATCACGACCTGGTACCAGGATTTGGGCGCAATGGTGGTGGGGAGATGTTATCTATCTCGCGTGATATGCAGGAGATCGTGGGTTCGACTCCGACCCTGACACATGCATATTCAAAGTGGGGGTTGATCTTCCCATGGTCGCGTGGATTATTCTCTGGGTCCTCTGGTTTTACCCTCCACATTTTAAACACGCGTTTATATTATATTCTTGGTTCTTTCGGTAAAGTCACGTTGAAGGGAAGCAATGAAATAATAATATATATATATATAAAACAATAAAAATTCTCACGACGTTTCGACCATAACACAAACGGTCGTCTTCAGGTGGTGTTATGGTCGAAACGTCGTGAGAATTTTTATTGTTTTATATATATTTTATTATTTTGTTGTTTCCCTTCAACGTGACTTTACCGAAAGAACTAAGAATATGAATTACTGCAGTCACGAAAGCTTTAAATCAAAATTTACGCGTTTATATTATTTGGCTGCTACTACAAATTGCCACATGATCATGAGGCACTTACATGAGCTTTCATGTGTGGCCAGGTTGCCTCTGAAAAAGAGCTCATAGTTCAGTGATATTTACCTGCTAAATAACATAAAAAGTACTCAAACTTTTGCTGGTTCCGTCTGGGTCAGTGAACTGGAAAATATTTTGGCATATCACATCCAGTATACTTCTATGGCTGTGGCTGCTAGTCATGAGCCTGCTCTAGTTTGCCAGTGACCCATAAAATATTCAATGCGAAATTAAGCCCTGTCTGATACCATATTCAAAAGTATTTTGGCAACTAGAAGATATGTCACATATGATCGATGTGCTACTTGTTTTCTGTTACCGTGTAATTGTTTATACCGTGCTGTGTATTTAGTTGAAAATTAATGATGATAAAAAATATGTATTGTAAAAATGTCAGAGATGCCACCATGATCGTGGTTGTCTCCAGCGCCTCAGTATATGGCAGGAGCTAATGCAGGCGAGCCATTCAATTTCATATCCAAACCAACTCGTTGCTCTACTTAAACCTGGACGTACAATTTGCACCTACGTTTGTCATACACAAGAATAAGCTGCTTTACTTATACACCTTTTTTTTCACAAGTCTCTCTTATAAAGGAGACCAGTTGTCTCCATGCGCACTCCCCTGCTTTGAGCAATCTACTTATTTCCACATCAACTGTTCATCACGGCTCATCCGGTTGTCTCTCAACCGAACTTGTGCGATGAAAACTTTGGAATAGAGTTTGTTAAGTTCTGACAGTCTTAGTAACCCCCCCCCCCCTCCCCTCCTCTAAACCCCCCCATTACACACCTGCTAATTGCTGTACCATTATACCAAGTGACCAATTTAAACGAGACACAAAAACAACCGAGGCGGCTCACGTCACAACAGGGCTCACACGAGGACTGGTGCGCGGCACGCCGAACAGTACGCACCACCACTTTCCAGTGCCGTCGGCGCACGTGCGTGCCCAAGTATGAATGTGGCGTGCGTCGCGATTCCGGGGCGTTAGTATGCAGCTCGCAGGAACACGAGCAGGCTGTGGCTAATGTTGCATGAGTATGCGGCAGACAGGCACAATTACGCTGCAAGATAATTGCACAATGGAAATAAAAATTTGCTGCACCCAACTAATTTTACATGCGACCGCATCATTGCGGGCAGCATCTACTTGCGACGAATGAAGTTGGAAAGGACATGCCTATTGTCTGAGCCATCCACCGTACAATAGTGACAACTCGTAGATGCATTACCCTCTCCTTGCTGCTAACACGGATTCACACACACGCACACAAATACATACACACAGAAGACTATGCAGCGTACAGTGTTTTCACCCACGCACAGAACACACGCACACTATATAAGTCACAACCCTCCTCTTCAACACTAATGTATTTCTCATTTTTTGTAAAGTGTCTTGAGATGCGGTTATAACTAAATTCAATATGAATTACAATTATTATCGTCAATTGTTTTTTGTTGCGGTGTGTACATCGAGGTACGTATAGAGTACCTTGTACACGACAGCTTGTGTGCTCGATTGTGGTGGACCGGGATTTAAAAAGACAAATCACTCAATAAGGAAAGCGCATGTGCCCTGTACTTTAGGCAGTTCTCAAGCGTAACCTCAAGACGTTTAGTCGTCTAGCTTAGCCAGGCTTAAATGTTATTGTTTTTAAAAGGCTGATAAAAAGGCAGATCAGTTGAGATTCTCGAACACATAACTTGCAACATCAGAGCTACTTGAGAAGACAAATGAGCACGGTGTTACTTTGGTGAAACAATTTCCTTCCCATCAGTCAACAGGCCCTACGTCGATGGAAGGGCTGAACCCGTTAATTACAAAATCAATTAAAAATAATTTCGAAAGGAGTCACGTTTTAGTTCTCGGGGGCACGATTAGACAAAAGCCTCGTCTGTGGCTTACCGCAGCCTCTAATGTCTCCGCTGAAACTGAGCAAAGCCAATCTGCTTTTTCATTTTTCAGTTTGACCGATTCGCAGCCACCATTGATCAACGCGCTGCTCCCAAAACAAACTGTCAATACCTTGAAGAGCGAACAATGCGAACAAATGACTGCCCTCCCATACGGCCACTCATTACATTTCATTTAACACATTTTATTGACATTTTCCCCTGTTGTAATTAACGAGAGAAACCAGCTGGCCTCAGACCAAGACACTGGCCTGTGTGCGTGTGTAGCGAGCGTTTTCAGAGGCACGGGGGAGTGCGGGCGGCGCTGAAGGGAGGCTGCAGCACACTTCGTGCACGACCTTGACTTTTTCATCAATGGACTGACATCCATGTCAGCATCTGGCACTGCTCAATACAAATATTTATCAAAAAAGAATAAAACATTTGCTTTGGATAAATGGCTGCGCTGGAGCATGGCTCTTAAAAACCGATTGAGTGCACGCACATTGTGGGAGCGCGGCTTGCACATTATATTCTACTGCACAAAAACGGAAACACTCTCAAAGTTGTTCATGAATTACAGGACGACCTACATTCTTTCATTAAGGCTGCAGTTATACGCCCATTAAAAACTGACAAATAATTTTAGGGGAAAATGTGAGCTTTGTTTCTGTTTGTGTTAGCTCATTCGTGCAACAGAGCAGCACGGTGTCGTGAGGGACTATGAAAGCAGTGTTCTTCTTCTTCTTCAAACACTTGTGGTCCTGTGCGCTACTACTACCGATTGTATCATCATCATCAGTCGCGGTCTATCCACTGCTGGATGAAAACCTCCCCCCCACCATCGCCAACTGTTACGGCCTTGCAATGTCACAATCCATCATTTCACTTTTGCGTACAAAATTATCTCATCGCTCCATCTCCACGGTGGGGCGTCCTCGCCGGAAATATAAACTAATTGCGTAAATTCAAACATTTACAGAATCTTGTACCACAACCAAAGACTTTTACAATTTAGGGTAATGTTGCATCTTTTTTTTTTTTGTTACACGGGGTGATGTGTTTGACGCAGCACCGTGCTAAGGTGGGCTCCGTGCTGGGCGTACCAGAGTTAGCCAGGGCAATGGCCTTCAGCGCCACAAACTCCTCCTTGTCGAGCTTCAGGGCCTTGTACTTGCGCACAAGCTGCAGGATGGCGGAGTTGAGGTCGAGCAGGCCGGCCACCTTGGACAGCTCCTCGTCCATCACGTAGTCCTCGGCCCACACGAGCTCGTCTTCGTAGGGCAGCGAGCGGAACACGACGCCCAGCAGCAGGATCTCCATCCACGCGCTCTGCAGCAGCGACATCTGGTCGCCCAGCGACAGCGTGGAGAAGCCTGGCACGCATAGCGGGCACACGCGGGCCACGCACAGGCACGTACACACGTACACACACACACACACGCATACACATACATGCACACACGCGCACACACGTACACCCATACAATGCTTTGAGATCCATGTTTTTTGGTTGAGAGCTCAATAATGGTCTGTACCACGGTGCTCCTTCCGATGTATTTATGGAGTGATAACTGCTTTCCCGTACTACAGAGTTTTGTCTTGCTCAGCGCAAATTAAATAACCCACTCTCGGTCTGGTCAGTACCATTAAAAATTATAACATAAATGTGCAAAAGGGATCAGGATAATAAGTTAAGTTCCTTTTTTTCATTTGTGGAGTCGCAGCAAATTGCTATCTGACTATCTGTCTTTCTAATTTAAAACTTTATATTAATACATCTTTTGTTTGACTTATTAAATTAGAGCACTGCAACATTTTAATGAGACGAGTCTGCGATTCACACCGAGATTTCACAGTTAATATGACACCTTTGCCATTTGAAACTTTTTTTTTTCGAAATAGTTTTTAATGAAACAAATCTATACTAATTTTCTATTAACAAGCAATGAGAATGATACCGTTTCATCACCGGCAGATACCACTAGCCTTGCGAACCTCACCGAAGTGGGCACTTTCCTTGACATTTATTTTCCCGACAGCAATCCCGTTTTGCGAGGATCGTTCGGAGCATTAAACTACTGGCACCGATGTCAACGGGCATGGCTCAGCGGCAATGCGGTGCCCGTACTCAACGGGTGTAGGATAGCACTGGCCGGTGCGCGTTTAAACCTGTCACTGCATCGGGGCCTCGTGGGGGGCATGAGGCGGGCAGGGCTTGCGTGCGCCGTGCAGCGAGTCCCGGCCCCCGAGGCCTCCGGCATCCGAGAGGAATGCTCAGCACACTCAAAACTGCCAGCGGCAAACGATTGGATTTATACGCTTTCAGTTGGTCAGAATCTTCGGGCCAATAATTAAAACCGGAATGATTGGTCTATTGAGCGCTGGCAGAACTTTTTATCTGCGGTGATATTGGTGATGTTATCAGCCTGACACTTTTACTGTTGTCAGCCCCATCCCAGTGTCCAATTTTTCTTATCTCGCTGATTAACACAAGGGCTGCTTCCCACTGCATTAATTAACAGATACAAATCTACATTCACATGAAGAGATCAATACGGGGGGGGAAGAATAGGCCTTCAGAGTGAATTTACTTTGGATGATGGAGAGGACGCCCCCGTCGATGTTTACGTGTGCAGAACGGCAAAAGCCTGGCGGTGGCCAACGTCGCCGTGGCGGTGCCGGAGCGCCCCCCCCCACCACGCGCCACATTCGGGGGGGGGGGGGCACGGCGGCAGCCGTGAGTGACGGGCCGAGCGCTGAATGGGAGCGCGAGAAAGAAGGATGCCTGGTGCCGCTGGAGGTTACCGTGATAATGGTTCCCTCTATTTCTGGTCACTTGAAAAGATGCTATCTGTGGAGGTCTTGGGGCCTCCTGATTGTGGTTTTGGAAGAAGAAGAAGAAGAAAAAAAACCTCACAATAAACATCTGATTGAAAAGATCATTTTGTTTCAGTGAATGGAATGTAAATAGCTTGAGGCTGAAAGGTAAGCAATTTAAATTAGCAGCGTATAAAGGAAACAGTGCTTATTCCACACAAACTGCACAAAGCATTGTTTGGCTTTAAAACGACTCTGCTGATGCCCCCATATCAGCGGTGGTGGTGCGTCCTGCAGCAAAGGTAGCCTTTACTCCATGGCAAGTTGCCTGGGCTGTGCCGCTTCATTTCCTGCATCACGGAAACTACTGATCATAATCCCCTAATACCTAGCAGATGGATGATACAACTTGCCAAATTTGTCAACATCATAGGACTTGCAGCCAAGATTGGCAACATTTGACGCCAGATAATTCTCAGCCACAAGGAGTGTTACATTTCATTATTATCAATTGCGGAAACACAAATAGTGGATGCAAAAAAATATATCTTCACAACGTCGCATGAACTACATTATTTTGTGAATCTTGTATTCAGTTTTATCCTAAAGCTCACTAATACCATTAAAACCCTGCTTCACATTTTACACATTCAATTGGTCAAGAATAAAGGATTCATCATGTGTAATACTCGAGACTCAGATGGATGTCGGGACAATTACACGAGAGTCTTGTGTGAGGCTGAGTTCCCCAAAAAAAGACAAGTTTGATCGCTGTGTTAGCCGCTACATGAATACTACAAATCCTAGTGGATAAGCTTCCAGTTTAAATCCCAGTCTCTTGTGCTAACCACAGCTGACCTTTAATCCAGACAGGTGTGGGGGCTGATTAGCGTGGCTCAGGTCTGCTCTCGGAACAATGTAATCCACATTCGGAGCCCTCAGCATCTTCTCCCGGGGCAGCCTCAGTCACATGGCTTCAATGAGCCTAATTAAGCATGCCGTAATTCCAGACCATTGCATAAATTAGACTATTCTGAGCTGAGATTAATTCTAAATATACTGGAGCAGCTGTTCAGGATGCTTGGATCGTTCGCCTGTTTGCCTAATTAGAGGCCAGAATTGCTGGGAGAAACAGAGTTTGGGTTTTGGCGGCGATCGCTACGCTGGCACTAATTTTGAAGCACCGCGAATCGCAGCTTGTGAGCGTTCAGGGAGGGCGGTAAGTGGCACACGGGGAAGCGACTTTTATGTTCCCAAATATCAACATTTACATTTTAATCAGTCAATCCCGAGCGCTGTTGCAAGAAGCCTGGGCTGCGCAGAGGGCATCGGAGTGGCGCAAGGCGCAGTGGGGCACTTGGCCCTTCGCTCAGAGCAGAGGAACAGGACGAGGGCAGCAGAGTGGCACAGTGCCCATGGGGCACCTGGCCCTCCACTCGGCCCCGGCAGTGGCATGCGTTGTCCCGCCATTGGCGGGACAGCGCATGCCACTGGCAGCCTTAGCAGAAGCCTGCAGGGACCCACGTGAGCCATTTTCCTTTCCAAGTGTCGTCCACGAGGAAGGGCTGTGTGTTGCAAACGGTGCCACACAGCACGTCCACAGGAGGCAATTAACTCGTGTTTTGAAGACAAAATAGAACACGGTCCCACAGAGACAATAAATGTCTTGTTGTACCAAAATAAGGACGATAATCACACTATCCTACGCTCCCCATCAACATGGAATCATAATTACAGCACCAGTAAATCAACCAATTTTAATATTGATTTCCTTGTTAGACACAATAAATGCATCTCACTAATTGACTCAATAGCCAATTGTGGCAACATAAGCGGGCAAATGCTACAGAAATCAGTAGCCAAGTGCCTAATCTATTTTAGGTCAGAATAATGAAAATATTCACACTTTTTCATTCCAGGACTTGTGAGGGGAGACCCATGACTGTTTAAACTGAACCATGCAAACATCTGCAATAAAGCCCAACGCATTCATAAACACACACACACTAAGATATCCTCAAAACTACTCGACGAGGTTTCTTCAACAAATATCACCCACTTAGCGTGGCGTGTTTTTGCTAAATATGTTTGTCGAACACTGAAAGCGGTTGGATAATAATGGCCCTCTGTTGCGCGGCGACGCGCGCTGGGACATTCCGAGCCGCCTTCGTGTTTTTGGGCTGCACACGCAGTAAAGCAGAGTCGCGGAGGGGCTCAGAGTGTGTAGGCTCCCCCCTCTCCCCCCCCCCCCCCCAAATAATTCCCTTAATTCTCCGAATCTACGGCTCATAATCTCCTAATTAATTATTCTTTTGCGCCGCTTCAGGATCATTACGCAATGCAATAAAGGACATGTAATTATGAAATTTTACAGCCATTACAGATGGCGACGGCTCATATTTCACAGTAAATATTAGGCGGTGTGTGGGCACGGGACCTCAGCGGACAGCGTGCTGGGTTCAGATGGATGAATTGTGCCCAGAAGTAATCAGCACCCGGGGCCCATAATGGCCGTGGCCAGATGAAGCGGCGGATAAAGACAAACTGCACCATCAGTGCACGCCCGGTGGTACCATAAGGCAGGCTCATCTGGCTGGATAAACATGGCTGATTGAGGCTGGGCTGGGCACTGTGGGCGACCAGCGGGGGCGAGCCGAGGGGGGGTAGGGGGGGAGAAAGGGCGGGAGGGCAGCACGCGATGGGCGAGCAGTGCCGGACGCCCGCGCCGCGGAGAGAGGGTGCTGCAGGAGAGGTCCTGTCCACTTCATTATCGTTGCCGCACAATACAGTTTCATTAAGGAGCAGAGGGGCCGCAGATGGGGAAGGGGGTCGCGCGTCCCCCGGGATCTGCCCTGCCCTGCTCCACTCTCCCTGAGCATCACTCAGCAGGGATGCTTTCAACTGCACACAAACACCCCCGGGACTGCTGCAGCCACCGTCGCTAACTCGCAAATTGCGCTGGCCTGGCCACACCGACGAAATTTGTGTTTTGTAAAAAAAAAAATCAAGTCACTCTGCAAAGTACAGGGCTGGATAATGCGGCTGTTGTAAGGTGTTCCTCTAATTTAAAGCCACAACTCGATTTACTGTCATTTTTAAGAGGAAAGGGAATTGGGGTTGGGTGAATTTGAGGCGGGGGAACCAAGCGGAATACATTAGCTCCTCTTGTCCCACGGTACCCGTAAACATCTACTGATGGAATTTAAGAAGAAATCCCCTGGTGGAATGAATTGGATTAAATTTCCGAGTCCAAAAAGCCTCCTTAAATGGAAGAGGAGTCCAGACATGTGAGAGAGGAAATCCAGCTGCATCACGGAGTGAATTATTTAGAACCTCGCGGCCCAGCAACGCCGCCCAACGCCCTCTCCAGCAGCCGCCAGAGGCTCGGTTTATGCTACGGAGTTTACGGCAGCGATGATAATAATGCGGAGAGCGCACCAACATGTTTCTGGGAGGAAGCGAACAAGAAAACATATTATTCTAAAGCAATCTTTTTCCATACGAAGCTGGTGGATGCGACTCCACCGTGAGATTTGGTGGACCGCAGGCACTCGGTGGATGCGAGCACACTGCGCGCGTGCATGAGGCTAATTTAAACCCCACGTCGAGGCACGGGGCTCAGTGCTTGCCGAGGCCACCGCAGCAGATGGACCCTCGCTGCAGCCAAATGTGAAAGTAAGCTAATAAAAAATAAACCCTTCGCCGCAATTAATCTAAGTCCGTATAATTTCAAGAGACATAAAGCATAAATTACTATGGCCGCATGTTATTCTTTTTGAACGCAATTTGTGCTGCAAATTAGCGTTAACTTGAATGGTTTGCACGCAAAGCTCCCACTCCTAGTTGTAGCGCCAAAGCAAACGCAAATAAGCATTAAAATCTACGGAGTTCGTCATTTGAGTTTGTTTCTACAGCACAGCACGGCGCTTCTCACAGGCATTCATCCCGGTATGGCATATCATCGGGATTCGTTAAAAGTTTCCATTAGACTGGCCACACAGACTGGACAGGAGGATTTGTCACGTTTAACATACCTGGTGCCTGACAGATGTTTACAAACAAAACGTTAATGGTTAAAAGTTGCCACTGATTAGATCATTGCTACCATATGGCAGGCAATCAAAGTATAGATAATCAAAATAATTACTTCAGAGATACAAGAGGAGATAAATAAAATAAACACGCGCACGGGCACCTCGCTCGTCAGACAAAACAGATGCGTGCAAGGAGCCGGTCAGGCCCAGGGTGCAGCTTAAAACGTCACGACAGTGCTACGACCTCGTGCCTCCACTCTGCTGGCACGGACCCAGCGCCAGCGTTGGCACCTCCCTCACAGCTACACGGGCAACCTCCTATGCCCAACCTCGCCCCCCCCCCCCTGCCCTAATGTTGGTATACAGGAGGTCGTTGGTTCAATCCCGACCCTGACCCCCTGTATATTTGGAGTTTGAATATTGTCCCCGTGGTCGCGTGGGTTTTTCTACGGGTCCTCGGGGTGTTTCCCTCCACATTTAGAAACGTCACGCGCTTTCAGTATTGGGCTGCTATAAATTTCCACGTGATTAGCCACTTCGTTGAGCTATTATTTGTAGCCAGGTCTGATTATAGCTACATAACTCAGTGGGCCTTACCTGGTAAAAAAAACATAGTTTACTTTAGTTTTCGTGCCAATTCTACCACGTACATCGCTATCCTACTTCACAATCCCCCTTCATGGCACCCACGTACATCCCTCCTACATCCCATGCCTCCGTGATGGCATCCTCGTGAAATCCCTCTTAAGAAAAGCGATGTTACCGCACGTGCACTCACGCTGGTGCACGCTGGTGCAACACGGTACATGGGACACAGATGGCACGGGGCATGCGACACGGTCTGAAGGGCGCATCCATCAAGAGAGATAAAAACATTTATAACGATACAATATACATGTGATGCACAGTAAACATATATAATGTATGCATGCCATTACATGAGAATACGTTAGGCAAACACGATTGTTACTTGAGTTTGATGAGCTATAATGCAGGAAGCAGAGAAGATAAATAAAGTGGCATCGTGTATGTTGAATTTCTTTTCCACCGTACGTAGCCAACCGTGCTGATAAACTAAACACAAAAAGCAGTTCCAAAGAAATCCGTTTTCAATTTAGATTTAAAAGTGGAAAGCTCCAGTGGCGTCCTAATATCGGAAGGAAGAGCGTTCCATACGGCCGCGGAAGCGCATCTGAAAGCGCGCGATGGAGTGACCTTCTTCCTTCCATGGTTAGCCAAAAGCCGTTGCAGTGAGGGTGAGCGGAGTTCACGTGATGGTTTATACTCCTTGACGAGATCAGCGAGGTATCGTGGTTCATTTGTGGCAAGCACTTTGTGTGTAATGAGTGCGACCTTACGAATGAGCGTGTGCGGTGGCCGGACATGCTGCTGTGCCCGCAGCCTTGCCCCGCTCTGTGTGCACGACGCGGCCTACAGACAATGCTGCCCCTCTCTCTCTCTCTCTGTGCCTGCTTGTGAACTTTGCCTGAACCACATGAAATAATGGGCCGTGATGACAGGAATGTTATTCCTTACACTAAATTTGCTGTCCAAGGTGAATTGAAATAGTGTTTGGTTTGTGTAATTACATCCATCTATCTTTATATTCCAGAAGGCATACGGTAAATTGAAAATACTAAAAATTGACTGTGCATTCTGATATTTAATGATTGCCACCGACAGGATGGTGATTTATAGGTAACTCGCTTTCAACACACATTTGCATCTTATTACAAGAAGATTGTAAACCGCGAGTGTTATTAATGACGATGATAGAAACTGATGAATTGATTTGATTTGCAAATGCGATCGAACTAACCACGAGGAAAATGCGCAATAACGCCGTGTTTTGCGAGCGGCAATCGCTCTTGTCACGGAGGGCTCACTCCGCGGGCCGACAGCGCTATACGGAGCCCGCTTTTATTCTAATGACTTGTGCCACGCCGTGTAAAAAAACTAATCCCTTATAGAGCCACGTAAGGACCTCCTCAGCATCTTAAGCTGCTTCGTCTAATTTTAGGTCCGAGAGCTGAGAAAATGAGCGCTCGTGCGAGTTGAGGAGGGGGGTGGGGTGGGTGGGTGGGTGGGGGGATTTTGTTCTCTCAGCAAACAGTAAAGAGCAGCGGCAGCGGCAGCATCTGATGCAACCCGCAGCACAGTTGAGAGAAGCAAATATGTATCAGCCTCGTTCACGGGCTCATTACCTTTTCAGGGTTATTAAACAGGGAGAAGAGCAAACATATTTCCTGTTCCTGTAGAGAGCCTGGCTGGGCATTACCCTAAGTCATGCTGAGTGCTGACAGGGGAAGTGATTGGAACATAATCAGGCGGCTGAGAGGGCCTTTCCACTTCACGTTTATTGATGACTTGGAGGACGGGGCGGAGAGAACAAACACATCTAATGGCCATCAATTAGAAAAGAAAACCAATTAGACAAAGTCTGGAAATGAAAAATAACAAAACGAAGGATGGAGGGAAATGTATGGCCTGCAGGGGAAACGAGAAACCCGGATGTGAAACGCACGAGAAACAACGAGAAGGAAACTGATTAACACAATCAAAATAGCGATAGGTTTAAAACGAAAATTGAAATACAAAAATGACAAATAATTCTGAATATGTCAGAATTGTGGAACACATCGTGGAAAGGGGAAATATGAATGCAGTTTAACAGTTATCTAACAAGAAATGTGCTGGAATGGAAAACAATAATATAAAAGTAGGAAAAACCTTTCACAAATGTGGACTAGAGAGATGAAATATTGTGAACATTAATTTCAGCTCGTGGCACTAATCTCTACGTTTTATATCAGTGACACTCAGCAAATCTTTAGAAAGCCACAATCAACGCGCGCGCTAAGCCAAAGGGAAAGCCACGAGGGTCTGCATTATTGGCAACATCACCCTCCAGCTGAAATGCTCCCATCGGTATGCAGCCTCACTCGCACACCAGCTCCCCCTCGTCCCACTTCTAGCCCCCGAACGCCGTGTGTGCTTCACAGCCACCCAGCCAATCCCACCTCCTCTTCTCCCTCAGCACCGCCACGTGCCACGAAGCCCCTTGACAGTGCATAGGTGGAACTCATGGATGCCTCTGGGAGGGCTCTCAGGGGCTGTGTGACCCCTGTGGCCCAGTGGTCCCTGGCCCCATGCAGGTCTCTGTGGAGGCCAGAGGAGTGGCCCCGCACTGACAGCCAGGAAGTATTGATTAATCATCGCTTGGAAGGACTGTCGTTCACTCCATCACTAAACAAACGTCAATCCTGAGCACAAAATTCACGTTTTATATTTTACTGGCGGCACCTCCAGATGTGCCTCGATATCGCGACGTAGTAGAGCACAAGTGCGCCCCCTCCCCCCCCGCTCCTCCACGTCTGCGCACGTACGATGGAATCTTACACCGATAACACCGACGCGCACAGTTAATATGGAATCGGCACAGGGGAATGAGACACGGGCTGAGACAAGTTGCCTGGGATTCTTATTCCGCGTGTCAGCTCCGAGGTCAGCAATGCCATCATTAGCAGTGTGGGCCATCAGCATTGCAGAAACCAGAAAAGCGTGAAAGATCAGCTCAACCCTGCTGCTGCAGAAGCCCGAACTCACACATGCTCAGCTTCCTGCCTTCACGAGTGCCGGCCCACACCTTCATTTATTTGTCAAGCCCTCATACCAACACTTCATGTGTTCCGGGAAGTGGCTGCCAGGATCCTCACTAAATAGCAGCGTCACATGATTACCGGACCCTCCGCTGGCTCCCAGTCCATGGAGCCATCCACCACATCACCCACGTTCTGGCCGTCAATGCAGCTATTGGCAACGTGATAGCTGGAAATGTGGTTATTCATGGCGACGGAGTCGGTAATGCGATTACTGCAACGCATGAGGCAGTTTGCACTCCACACAACCGCCATGCCGTATCAATACTGGCGGATCTGTGAGGCCCAATTAAAGCTCGCTCCTAGGCTGGACTCGGGTTTGTTTCGATTGAGCAGTTCATTGGTGAACAGTACCGGATAGTTCAGTAGAAAAACACCAACACAGAAGCAGCTCCACCGATTCAATGGCGGCCTCTGGGCAGGAGCAACGCGGTTGATGACCACCCCCCCCCCCCCATGTCATTTTCTCTGTCGTCGTAACTTTAATTGCCGCGCGAGTTTTGCCGGCCATTAAGAGTGCCCCGATGCCACGCGGTTCTCATGGCCGCGGATCTGCTCGAGCAGCGCAACAGTGCTCGGCAGCCCCAGCCTGCAGGAAATGACGAATTAGGGCCACATTAAATATACTACGGTTAATGTTCCCATGCTCTGCCTTTAATATGACTAATGTTAAAGAACGATGCGTCTCCTCTATTACGGGAGAGGCAGCTCGTCCACGCTGAGTGAGGGAGCCGCTGCACGGCTTGGAGGCCAACAATCAGGCTCCGCAGAGATAGGAGCAAAGCACATGTCTGCCTGCTTCGCTGCTCCCCTTAATCTCTCTCTAAAAACCCATCTCTCAAATAGATTTATGTTATCGAAGCCACTTAATTTCATTGTGCCATAATCAGTTAAAACGCCCGACTGGCCACAGAGCACCTTCCTAATGCAAAGAAGATATTAGTATGGTAACTCAATTTTATACAGAGTACTCGCAGAATTCTTTTTTTCTTGTCCATTTACAACACCTGACCTTTCGTGATGGAAAACCACGGAAGATACCCACAACACTACATAACATTAAGCAAATCAATTTTCTTATTGCATTTCATATATATCAAGAGACCCCTATTGATTTTATTTCAATGCTCCCTCGCTCTCTTTTCCACACCGGCACAGTTAAATGTTAATTGCGGTTAGATGGGGCATTCATACTTATTTATCCATTAAAGCGGCATCCGAGGGGACCAATGAATGGGCTGTAAAGTCATCACGAAGAGCCGCAGTGCCTTGCCGATGCAAGAAAAATCCTCATGACTGAACTCCCGAGGTTCACAAGAGGTGGGGAGAGCCAGGTCACATTAAGCAAATTTTAGACACACTCGCGCATGGCCAGCCACCGCATGCACTCTGCGATACCGACTGCACGACGAACACTTTGCACAATCCGCATAAACACGAGTGCAGGACTTTAAAATTCCAAACAAATTCAACTTCATGAAAATCCAACCTGTGCTAAGAGGTATCTATATATATTTTTTCAAATCTTTACTTCATTTCTAATTTAGCTAGTGTTTTTGTGTGATGTACGTTTGCAATGTTTAATTTCACAACGCTATTTTAAAGGCTCAATTCGCGCGTGGGCTCGTGTGAGCTTCTGTGATTCACCTATGCACGTGTGAGAGAGCACGTGCACAAATGGAAACCATAGTGGGGCTAGATTGTGTATCTGCATGTATGTTTGCATGTATACGCGCGTGTGCGAGCATTTAACTTGATACAAGCGTCAGCGTGACATCATTTTCACGTAGTGGTGAACAGTGGTTCTGTTTGTTATTATTATTATTGTGTGTGTGTTTGCAAGTCTACCAAACTTGCCTAAGATATACAAACTCTCATGGGGCCTGTGTGTGTGTGCATTATATGCGTGTGTGCCTCTGCTTTTGTATCTTGCCAGCCTTAATTAGTACTCATTAACAGCACTTGCCCCAATAGCCCATTTACGGCTATCTGGGGGATCTTTGTGTGCTTATACGTGTGGGTGTATGCAAAGCGAATTGATGGTGCAGTGGTCTTGCAATGAGTTTTTAACCCACTACTTGAATTCAGTTCCAGGCCATGGCCAATTTAGCCTGATATAAATACCTTGGCACTGTGGGTAAACATCAGCACGATAGAGACAAAGGTGGCTGGGCATGGTACTGTCCACCCATTCTCTCCTTCGCCATGCCAGCCTTAATAGGTGCGCTTGAAAACTCAGCAATTGTCCCAGCGATTGGTTAGAGACCATATGGGGGATCTTTGCATTTGTCTTTGTGTGAATGTGCATCTGCCATTCACTCCAGCCAGTTAACCCATAACATCTGAGCCTGTCCTATAACCTCCTGTCAGCGAGGTGTCACCACTTCACTGAGCCTCAAAGTCTAGCTAGTCTGGCACAAGGTTGTGATGACTTCCCTGCCAATTAGTGATGAACTTCAGCTTTTAGTTGTTGTTGCTGCATGTGTCAGTGTATATAGGTGACGAGTGGTGGTGCAGTGGTTATCCGTGTTCAATTCCTGCTCACAACCGACATCTGTGACGATGATCTGAACTGGTACTGGGCCTCCCCTATGTCAACTCAGCCTCAAATGAGTACTTAGGTGTAATGTGTAAACATCGCCACTGGGGAGACAAAGGCGGCCGGGCGTGATGTTGGCCACCCATCCCCTCGTGTGGCCCTGCCGGCTTTCATGGGTGCTCGCTTAACAGCACTTTCCCCAAGTCCATTATAGGCTACACGGGAGGGACGTTTGTCTTTGCGTGTGCGGGACCGCCTCACCTGGAATGTGCTTGGCCCAGCCGATGATGACCACGAGCTCGCGGTCGGCCAGGTCGCACAGCGTGGTGAGGGCCTTGATGTCTCCCTCGGGCACGGTGGGGTCGGGCATAGCGTAGATCTTCTCGGGTTCAGCCACCAGCAGGTGCGAGATGATCTTGTTCACTGGCGGGAGCAATGCAAAGGTGGCGCGCTCAGTGCGATGCCGAGGGACCAGGACCACACGTGTCCTGAACTTGGGATCCAAATTGAAGCCACGCACTCCCCAGCTGCACCGGAAGACTCTTTCCCGATGGCACGTTTAAGAATAAGTCGAACATTTTACCTGCGATCGTCGAGAAATTTGATACGAAACAAAAATATGTAATCCGCAATTGGGTGTGAGTACGTGTTTCAAGATTACGTTTTTAATTTGTGTCTAACGTGCAATCACAACATTGAGTCCTCATGCCTAATACTTAGCAATAATAAGTAATTAAAGAGAAAAAACTGTTTTATAATTGAATATAAATATAATAATATAGTAAATGTCATTATTTTCATTTACATGTTTGAGGCAATCCACGCTATTGATTTACATTCACGATCTTAAATGCTCATTAACACTGACAATTTATTATTTAAGAACCAATAATTCTACACATTAATTGACTTGAACTGCACATTCACTGTTCAAATTGCTTAATCAATGCGTGCGAAACATATTTTTCTTGTCGACGCAACGCCAAACCCTTTATTCATTTCAATTCCTCCATGTCAAGGAGAATAAGGGACAGTAGAAGATGCTTGGTTAATGTTGGCATAAGTGGAATCAATACAACTATTAACATTAATGGCTTCGGGAGCTGTAAATGTTCCAGGCAGCCAGAAGAACAACAGGACTGGGACTTTACGACAATAAAATTTCTTGCCTGAATGAACCTCTGACACCCAGTAAATGGAAACCGGCCATAGATTACACGGGTGCCCGTGATACCACGGCCAATTAAAAAGCCCTCCGGTGCATTATCTGCAGTGCTTCAGATAAAGAGTGAAAATTGAAAGGGCTGCAGCCAAACGGGGGGAGTTAATCACGGGCAGCTCTGGGGTTGTTTTCCCCGTGCAGGGCGCACGGCTTGAGTCGGAAAGCTGCGAAAGCCGCGAGAGAGAGAGAGAGGAGAAGAGAGGGAGGAGAGAGCGGCGAGACGCTCTGCGCCATCACCGTTTAGCCGTGGAGCCTCGAAGTCTAGACGCAGCACCGAGGCTGCCAGGTGATATTTTTTTTTCTGCTGCTGCTGCTGCTGCACTGGTGGATTTCCAGCGCAGCGTGGAGACAAGTGATACACTAATCCTCAGTCGCATCACCCAGGGGAGATCTCGCCCCGGCCGAGTGGGGAAGCATTTAATTACAGTCTTACCCATTGACAAACGGCTCAATTCTACCAGCTCTGCAGCGTCTCATAACAGCAGGCATGACAAAACTGTCTCCGGCACACACGCCACTGCTCCACCGCATTGGAACACACATTTCGAACAAAATCCTTCCCTTATCGCTCTTTGGGCTGCTCCCTTTCCAAAGCCTAGACACCTCCGTGTCCCTCTGACACGGGACGTCAGAACCCAGGCGGGTGCATAAAACACCGCCGAACAGCACGTTGGCACAAAGGTGAAAGGAAATGCGAGTGCGTGTCGTGCGGTGGCATCGGCCGGGCACGAGTGGGCCGCGCACGACTGAGGTGGAGCGGGCCCCACCGAGGCTCCCGTTGCAGGGCTTCTTGACTGGCTGCGCCAGCTGGGGGTTGAGGTAGGGGCTGTTCTCGGCGTCGATCCGTCGCTTGTACTTCTGCCGCCCCCCTCGCACCCGGTCGAGACGCACGCCTGGAAGGCAGCGTGCGAGGCAGACACAGCAGCAGCAGCAGCAGCAGCGACAGGAAGCGTGACCCCTTTACAACCATTATTATTTCCAGCATTATCATCGTTCCCCATCGCCCCGCACCCCCCAACCTCCCCCCCCCCCCCCCATCATTAATGTAAATTCAACAGTCACAAGTGTTTTTAAAATGTAGGTGTTTGCAAAAATATATAGATGTATTTAATGATGTCTTAAAGGTTTGTTTAATAACTAACCACATAATTTATTAATTCTTCGAAGATTAAAATTGGAGTTATAACATTTAGATATCTAAATAATTTAAATGTAGTTCCACATATTTTGAGAGAAACAGAATTTAATAAAAGGGCAAGTCCTTATTTTAGTTTTTAAATATGAGATGTAAATTACACATGCTAGCGGCAGGCTGGCTCACTCTCAGCTGCCGTCTCCACGGAAGGTTACATTGCTAGAGCAGTCATCATGACACTTCGCTCCGCACTGACATTTTAACCGTGATAAATGTTCAATACGAGTGTGGAAATTTCCAATCGCAAAAACCTTGATCATAAAAACAGAGTCAAACGGATTTAACACGTATCTACATTGTTGATGTGTTTCTACACGAATTCAAATGCATTTAATTGAATATGTGTTATGTTCTATTGCATTGATCTTCCATATGATTGCCAGTTAGGCCAATTTAGGTGGCTCTGTTGTCAATAACGTCTTGCTTGGAGGTAACGTTCAGGCCATCGATAAATAACCTGTCCACGCTGGGAAGGTCAGCCCTGAGCTGGTGCATCCCTGATTTACACGCAGCGGCCAGCGATCCCACATGAGAGCGCTGTCCTTTGCCCAATCTATCCTTTTAATTTACTTTCATCAAGAGGTCCCTAATTTAATTAATCCAGTTTCTCATGAGACCCGCAGCGTCACGGTAAACAGCTAACCAAAAATGACACCTCACATTTGACACGTTAACGGCAATGCCGAGTGTAAAATTGAGGAGCGTTCCGCACCAGAAGTCTGCTTAACCTCCTCCCAGAGCGAGCCCAGCATTCTCCACGACCCAGGCACTCGACTCACAACTCTGCGAGTTACGACTAATTAAACAGAGCTCTTGCAGTTCCCCTCCCTGTCTCCTGCAACGTAATCAGACGGTGTAACAAATTATTCAGCGGTGATGCGCATCGCCTCTGGAAAAGCTGCTCACAACGTAATGGAAATAAATGTGAGCCTCAGCACTTACGCCACGGTGAACATCTTCGAGTTAAAGAACGCGCAAACAAAATATGGGCGCATTTATTTTCTCAGGAGTTGCCACAAGAGTGAAAATTCATAACGGGCCGACGAGCTGCATCAACTTTTTTTTAGCGATTGCACGAATGCGTTCACAGCGGATTGATAAAGGGCGATGCTTATGATTTTTTTCTCTCATCTCAAGTGCTTTCTGTCCTGCCCCCGGGGGATGTGGGCAGCGAGCACGAGTATCGCCGGAGGCACGTGCGAGCGTGCGTCCACGTCAGGTCTACTTGCAGCGTCCGCGCTAGGACGGAGCGAAACGGGGCGAGGCGGCTGAGAGGTCGAGTGGGGAAGCTGTCAGGCGACGTGTTTGAGGCTCACGTTCTAAGTCAGGTAACAATGCCGTGACGATGCTGCACATAACCGCAGCTGCTTAGAAATCGCAAAATAACACCGGGCCCCTCCGCTTTGTGGTACGTTATCATCAGTTTACGGTCTCTAATGACTTCGATAGGAATCGCACCGAGGTGCTCCTTGCAAACATTTGCACAGAATGAATTTAATGACAAGCATAAAGATGGCACACAGAGATTTAAATGTGTCTAATAGAGTCATCGCCTCCAGGCAAGGAATACAAATCGAGCTACGTGCCTGAAGGCGGCGTTTTTTGTCGTCTATTTCCACTTTGCATACGGTCATCCCGCAGCCAATCTCAGCCGGACAAATGACTTCCCACGCTGGCGGGCCTGCTCATGGAAGTGACGGGAGAGATGTACACGCTGCATGTGTAACTCTCCATGACTTGGCGTACGAATGTGTGTAAGTGTCCTAATCAATATGTGTCTGAACTGTCCCGATAAGTAAACACCGCGCCGCGCGTGCAATTGACAAACAGCATTTGTTAACGTCGTGCTGAGCAAGGCAAAGCACGACTGCACTAGAGCTTCCGTCTAAAAATAAACGCTAGATACATTACAAGCGTTAATTGATGGCTCGGCGAATCCAAAGATGATTTTTCTCGCCTAAATTAGGATCGCATTAGACGTTCAGTTCGCTACCGTTCGTCGTCACATCTGGGCAAACACTTTAAGAGCTGAGCGACAGATGAGTTCGTTAACCCTCCAAGTCTAGCACGCTGCGCGCGTATCAAAGGGAGGGAGGGGGGTGGGTGGGGTGGGTGTCTTGAATGTTGGCCAAAATGTTGATTTCCTCTTCCTTTCAGCAAACAAACTTCCCGTGTATTTGTCTGCACAGCACACATCCGCAGAACGCTGTGCCGCATTGATCGCGGCGGAATAATTTGCACCGAACTGTGGCTGTAATCAAACGATCGAGACTACGCCAGCACCATCCCTGTTGTGCAGTCAAAAATGAGCGCAAGCTCCGAGACAGCGTTTGTGTACAAAATGTACAACATACCGGTGTTTTTATTTGCACACAAAAAAGAAAAAAACCCCCACATCGGTCCATGCGTAGGGAGTGATGGCGCCATGACCCTGTGCCAGCCACGTGCATTATAACGTCAGGGGAATATCTGTGGCACCAACATCCACACGCACAGGCCAAGGGAGCGCTCGCTCATTCAATTTAAAGATATAATTTCAATTATGAAAAGCCCGCTGTGATATTACACAAGTTTGACAACGACGGTTCATGCTGGGCTGAGCCAGGATACACATTTTTTGTGATATGCGGTGCCTTTGCCAACGTCCTCTCCCGCTTTAATACGGAAACAAAAATGATTGCACATTACATAAATGTGTATAGCGTAATCCTCTTCAGAGCACATTCATCATTATTAACGAGGCAACCAGGATACTTTTTATTCAAGCCAAGCGAGAGACTACCGTTTCTGACACTGTGTTTCGTGATCCACTGCATGAGACTGCAGACCTCACTCCCTAAACATGTTTGTAAACACACAATAACCAACCGTCATTTGCCAGGAAGTAGCGGTGACGTCACCACGGGGTTCGTGCCAGGCTATGTGCACTTTAAGGCCACGTGAACGAGACAGACCCAAGCGCCATTCAACACACAAAGGCAAAGATCCCCTATATAGCCTCAACAGACTTTTGAGGCAAATGCTGTTAGCGAGCACCTATGAAGGCTGGCTCGGCACCCGAGGGTGGCCAGCACCACGCCCGGCCACCTTTGTCTCCCGAGTGGCGACATTTACACATCGCACCAGGTACTCATTTGAGGCTGAGTCGACGTAGAGGCCCACGACCAGTTCAAATAATTATCACCTGGTGTTGGCCGTGAGCGGGAATTGAACTTGGGTTCGCCGGGTTCATAGTGCAGAGCGCTAACCGCTACATTGTCACTCAACACAGACACTTCTTGACCCACACTCTTAAGCCAATTTCGCCGTGGCTCGAATTGAAGAGGACGAATGAACTTCGCGCGCAGGTCACGAGTAAGGAGGGCATTTTTGTCGGCAGTGAGCGCTGGAAGCCGATGCGTGGGAAGGGCAACGAGAGGGGGGCGGGCGGGAGGGCGGGGCGGTAGCTGCGGCGGCAGCACAGCTGTTGGTAACGTGGCCGGCTCCAGGAGCCCGCACCTCAGATGCTGCTGCCATGGCGCGTCGCTGGAGCGCACCGGCCCCCGGCTGTCACGGCGTGGCGGGCCGGGATCACGTCACGCTGTCGCCCGCGCACACCGCCGCCGAGCCGTCGCTGACGCCGCGCAGGTCAAGCGCCCTTTGCGTCCCGGCCGGGCAAATGCGAGACGACGAGGGCCGCGTGAGGCTGACTGTTTGGCAAAACTCGATCATTGTTTTGGCAGGCGGCGCTGCCTCCAAAACCCACCACTGTCCAGACTCCAAAGCCGCGGCGGCGCAATAACCAGAGCTGATGGAAGCTCCTACCGCGCTGGAATTAGCACGGAGGAGATCACAAACAATATTTCACGGGAGAGAAATGCTAGATGACGCAGAGAAGAGGCAACAAGAGATCACCACATTTATAGCCCCCCCCCCTGCCCCCCAACTTGATTTTAGCAATCGCGACGACTCCTGCCATGCTCTGTAGGCTCTATCTGCCGCACTGCACAGGACGCGCACCTCAATTTCAGCTCGGCCACAATAGCGCTGTACCTTTATTCTGAGCGTACACGTGCGCAAAGGAACGTGTTAAATGAAAAATACAAATGCGCAAGTGTCCTAAGCAATTAATTTTTCCATCTCTCAAGTAATGATGGCATAATTTGCAATCATTCTCACAGTACCTAACATCATGAAGGTGGTTTCCATGCAAGGTTTTTCCATTGCTTTTCCGTATTGGCGCAAAATAAACTTCCAACGGGGGCCCTTGGGTGCACCGACTGGCTGAGAAAGAAGTGACAAGGTCCAAATATATTCCTTGGCATCTAAGCTCAGGGCACACGCTACAATGGGATTCCCACGGGCCATGCTCCATGTCCCGCATCCGGCAATCCGTACCCATGCCTCACGCCTTGTGTGACGTGTCCTACAATGTGTACCGTGTGTCCCCCCCTCCTCCCCTGCCCCCTCCGTGGCCATGCCATGTGCCTCCTTGCGTTATTCTTAAGAGTAAGCTTTGTTTGGAGCCAATCTCCGGCCTAATACCCCTTCAACAATTTACTTTAAAAGCACTGAACCAGCAGTGTCAAATAACTCCACGAATATTGGCAGAAACGAGCAAAATTCACTGTATATCATGTAATCGTCATTTGTTCTTGGTCAGTATCAGAATCTTGATTTATCCTGGAGGAATCCGATAAGCTGTAAACCTATTTTTCACAGATGTCCAGTAGGGGTGGGTAAGCAAGGTACAACAAAAATAAGAGTGAAAAATAGAGACCATGTAAGCATGTTACAAAAAAATTCATGAATATAGATGAAGTACATAAGTACTTACATTACTGGGGATTAAAACAAAAACTAAATGCAAGCTTGGGTAAGGCAGCAAAACAACAACAAGAACAGTCCCTGACCACACCAACACAACACATAGTCCCACAATAAAACATTAACATGTAACTATCGATACACAGATAAGGCTCAAAGTTACGAATCACATTTGCAAATGTGATTGTATCCAGCACTAATCTTCTGCTTCAGAATATTTTTTAAAGAAAGATTTACGATTTCAAGGGAGGAAACAATGTTGTTCTAAAACGTTGGTGCTGCAATGGCAAAGGCTTTGTGTCACCTATTCCGATTCTGTGCTGACACGTTGTGTTTTATATTTACCACTTCTCCGCTGTTTTCAGCAGGACCGGTGCCACGGTAAATAACTTCTTCATTAGCCATGCACAAAATAGTGTATGCTAAAATCATCTTCTTCTCAGATAAATGACAATTTTTGTTCTAAACCATCAGCAAGACATATAGAGTGACTTTACGACAGCCTAACGTGAAATTAGGGTGTAAATCATGCGGAGCGTGAAGAGTGTGTCCGCTGTTCATCACGCCTGGTGGTGGCCACGGCCGAATGGGATCCACCGATCTGCAGCTTTCATTTCTGGCTCACTCTATAAACTGTCCTCTTAAAAATGACACGCGGACGAGCGTGGGGCCAGAGCGGCGCGTCCGTCCACCCACCCGATGCCCGCGGACAACGCGGGGTTCCTGCAGCTGCCCTACTTCCATCTCTCAAGTAACACTCCCCTCCCCTCACCCCATATTGATTTAAATAATGGATTTTGCATTGATCAGATCTAAAGTGACACGAGGCTTGGAATAAAAATACTTCCCGGGGATCCTTCTCTCCAGAGCCAAAACATCAATTAAGCGGCCAAAAAAGGGAAGCGGGCATTAAAGGTAGGCGGCAGAAAGGTAAACAGCCCGATGAAATTAAAACCATAATCAATTCGGGCAAAGTGACTGGGAGCTGAGCCGTGCTCTCCATTCATCACGCGGCGAGAGGCCCCGGCCCTTGTGAATGGGACAGCGCCGCGGCCCGCGCTAGAGCCTTTGTGGCGCCGGCCCCCGTCGCGTCGTCGTGACCGCACGGTGATGCTCGGTGGGCTCCGGGCCCCGCTCTTGAGGTTGACATAACCGGGCTGAAGCCCAGCAGCCGACGTGACCGGCCTAAACCTCATCAGAGCAGGCAAGCCGCACGAAGCACTGGCGGATGCAATGTTTCAGCTCAACTGCAGAGATGCGGCCCTGCTACGCGATCGCCGCCTTGGATTGGTATGGTGTCTGAGCCACTCGTGTTCTTTTCCTGCCTGCCCCCCCACCTCCACCCAACTGCAACACGATCTCTCCATTTTTGGGAGAAACACCGTGTTATTTAAAATTTACAAATGCGTCACCGACAGTTCCAGTGAAACATTTAAAGGCTTGCGGTGGGTATCTCTGACGTGTTTCATTGTGAACCCGAAGACGGCTACGTTCGGTCAGAAAACTGAAGACGGCGTACACAAGAGAACGAACATGAGGGTCATCATGGAGGTGAGATCGCCGCCTCATCTGTGGCTGACAAAGCCCGAGCGATCATCCCTGGGCGCAACGAGGGCAAGCAGCCAGCGCCGCCCGCCAAAGCTGGCGCTCCCCAAGGTGTGACGCGCCGAGAGGGACCCTCGGCGGGGGACCTCCCTCCCCGTGACCGGGGTCAGAGCTGAACCCGTCACTCGGGACGCCGTCATTTAACCCGGGCGGCAGTAGCGCCGCCGCAGCTCGAGCAGTCGTGCCTGGTTCTGACAAGATAAGTGAGGTTGGGTACACTTCTCCAGTCCCACGAGATCCTCCCCCACATCAGCTACCCACACCCCACTCCGGTCTCACACTTCCAGCACGCACACCCTTGCACGCACGCGCGCGCAAGTGCGTGCGGACGCACGCGCGCGCGCGCGCCCGCTCACACGCGCATACGCGCGCGTGTCCCTGTCGTCTGCCAGCTGCCGGTGCCTCTCTTAGCGACAAATTTACCGCTGGCAAGAGTATGACATCCATTAGGCAGACAGCCGTGCAAACGGGAAATGCGCGACGGGTTCAGAGGAGTAATGAAACTAGTTAACATGCATTAACGGGGGAACAGGTTCATTTGTGCTCCTTTTCTTTTTTTGTTTGGAGGCGGCTGTAATAAATCCAAATTAATTACAGTTAACAGCGGTGACGAGCCGCGTCACCCCAGGGAGAGCAAGCGGAGGGCTCCTGACGGCGGGCGAGCGAGCGGGCAAACTGAATCGGGGGCTCGGCAAAACCTGCGCGCTCACTCACTCGTAAACACGGGCACCAAATAAATGAGGGCCGTGATAGAGTCTGCGATAATTAAAGTGGAGAGCGGTTGTGCGCACGAGCGAAGACAGAAGGCGGAGCGCACACACAAAGCGCCCGCTCCGCCTCACTGAGTTACAGCTTAGGGAGGCCGAGCCTTCGCCTAAATCATAAAACCTGACGGAAACAAAGGGAATAAAAGCTGTCAGATGGACAGGCCGGTCAATACCTGGCTAATTCCACTGTTATGTTTCATGTAATACGTTGCTTTTTTATTTGTTAATTCTGTCTGGCTGGCTGTGACACCTATTTGACAGATGAGGGGAGAAGCAATCTGGAAGGATTTGAGATGACAGCACCTTTCAGCGCAATCCCTCCACGCGGCCATTCAATGGTAGCCTTCAAAAGCTGTTGAGCAAGATGAAAACTCGCCACGGCACCCTCCCGAGGTGTCCGTCCACTAAACAAATAGCGAGCGGGCAAGGGTGTTTATACACAAGCGCCATATATGGTGCATACGTCAAAAGAACTCGCGCACCCTCAGCCGCGCAGAGCTACATTAACATGCGTTTTTTCTTGGTGATATAATGCAGGTGGGGAAGAATGAGGTGTCATTTCTGCAAAGGCGACTGTGGGCTCAATACACCCTCCCTGCCTACTGCATCTTTGTTGACTTTAGCACTGGAAATATTTGCAGAGGTATTTTAATATAGCACTCGGATGTAAAACGCACGCCGTGTGTTTGCGCACCAGCGAATTATTACTATTAGTATTTATCATCATCGTCATATTCGGTCACGTGGTGCTAAGAATACGCAACACCCAATTGGAAGGTTTCGAGTTCAAATCGTGGTCAGGGGCCAGCTCAGCCACTCATCCCTAGAGGTGTCAATGCAACTGAGACCACTTTGTGTAGAATTCAACAGTGGCTGCACTTTGAAGTGACTCGTAGGCACCCCCCCACCCCACCACAGGAATGTGGAGTTTCCACCAGTACCTCGTGGGGGTGTGAGCTAGAGATGAGCACGGGCTCCCTGCGCTCACCACAGCGAGAGAAACAACCGCTGTGGCTTTTGACTCGAAGCGTTTATGACACCAAGTGGAGCAGCGGCGGCGGTGGCTTAACAGCGCAACGCCGATGCTTCGAGGCTCGTGCGCGGCATGAGCACTGCCGCCAGCGCAGCAGCATTTGTTCGCATTTGATGGGACGGAGAACTTGAAGCCGGGAAGGTTTGTGTGTTTTTTTTTGACAAAGATGTTGCATCCAGTCTCTCGCGGAAGAAGAAGCAGAAGAAAAAAAAAGGCCATCCCTGCCAAACAAATGATGAGATTCTACGCTGACATTGCTGACAGTGGCTTGACAGATAGGGATGCATTCCTCATTGCACAGCAGCCTGCTGAGTGCAAGCAATTTCTAACTGCCACTCAAGCTCCTCCGCCTACTTTCTCTCACCACACCTACCGACGATTACGCTACCCAAATCAAACTGCCGAATCAATACCATCTGCATACCACAGGGGCTCATCCACTGGAGGAAGAAAAAATTAAACCTCAGGATTTTCCAGACGGGCATTCTGGATGGGGGGGGGGAGGCTGTGGCCAAAAGTAAAGGAGGGAGCGTCTCCAGGGAGAGACGGGGGGAGCGAGGGTGGGAGGGATATAGGGGAGAAGGGAGATAGGGAGGAAGGGAGGGAGGGCGATAGGGAAGAAGGGAGGGAGATAGATAGGGAGGGAGATAGGGAGGAAGGGAGATAGGGAGGAAGGGAGATAGGGAGGAAGGGAGGGAGGGCGATAGGGAAGGGAGGGAGATAGGGAGGAAGGAAGGGAGATAGGGAGGAAGGAAGGGAGATACGGAGGAAGGGAGGGCGATAGGGAAGAAGGGAGGGAGATAGATACGGAGGGAGATAGGGAGGAAGGGAGATAGGAAGGAAGGAAGATATGGAGGGAGGGCGATAGGGAAGAAGGGAGGGAGATAGATACGGAGGGACATAGGGAGGAAGGGAGATAGGGAGGAAGGGAGGGAGGGCGATAGGGAAGAAGGGAGGGAGATAGATAGAGAGAGAGATAGAGAGGAAGGAAGTGAGGAAGGGAGGGAGGGAGATAGGAAGGGAGATAGGAAGGAAGATAGGGAGGAAGATAGGGAGGAAGGAAGATAGGGAGGGAGATAGGGAGGAAGGGATGGAGGGTGATAGGGAATAAGGGAGGGAGATAGATAGAGAGGGAGATAGGGAGGAAGGAAGTGAGGAAGGGAGGGAGGAAGGGAGATAGGGAGGGAGATAGGGAGGAAGGGAGGGAGATAGGGAGGGAGATAGGGAGGAAGGAAGATAGGGAGGAAGATAGGGAGGAAGGAAGGGAAATAGGGAGGGAGATAGGGAGGAAGGGAGGGAGGGCGATAGGGAAGAAGGGAGGGAGATAGATAGAGAGGGAGATAGGGAGGAAGGAAGTGAGGAAGGGAGGGAGGGAGATAGGGAGGGAGATAGGGAGGGAGATAGGGAGGAAGATAGGGATGAAGTGAGGGAGGGAGATAGGGAGGAAGTGAGGGAGGGAGATAGGGAGGAAGGGAGGGGGGAGATAGGGAGGAAGATAGGGATGAAGTGATGGAGGGAGATAGGGAGGAAGTGAGGGAGGGAGATAGGGAGAGTGGGAAATTGAGAAAACACTGATTTCTGCTTAAGGGAGTAGCCCAACGATCCAGAAATGTTCCATCTCCCCCCCACCTTCCCTCCCCTCCATCCACCAAGACCCCCAACCCCCAAGCATTTAATTGTCTATGCAGTCCCAGGAGAAAAGTGTAACAAATATGAAGGTCCTGACACTGCATTTATTCAGGAAGCATTTATTTGATCAATATCTGAATCATCTTGGTGCATGAGGTATGCGGAGTAAAAATACCCGATAATTAAAACATTGCTGTGAAGAGAGAAAAAAACCCAAACTGAGAACACGCCGAGTGACAGGCCTTCATCGGGGTGCTCAGGTCATGCAGGGGGGCATGGCCACCCCTCTTTTCCACCCCTCCCACCCACAGAGACGTGCGCAGCTGGCGACGAGGAGAGGGCTTCGAGTGCAGTTTTAATGTCAGCACGCGTGCAGTCCACAACTGAGAGGGGCACTCGCTCGTTCGCGCACCTAGGTGTGTGCGTCTTTGTCTTTGTCGGTCGGGGGGTGTGTAGCGGTGGTTAGCGTGTCGCGCTACACCTGCCGACCCGAGTTCGATTCCCGCTCATGGCCAACACTGGTGACGATTATCTGAACCGATTATGGGTCTCCTCTAGGTCGACTCAGCCTCAAATCAGTACTTAGTGCGGTGTGTAAACATCGCAACTAGCGAGACAAAGGCGGCCACCCACTCGCTCGTGTGCCGTGCCGGCCTTCATAGGTGCTCGCTAATAGCACTTTCCCCAACAGTCTGTTCAGGCTATACGGGGGATCTTTGTCTTTGTGGGGTGGGGGTGGGGGTGGGGGTGGGGGTGGGGGTGGGGGTGGGGGTGGGTGGGGGTGGGGGTGGGTGGGTGGGGGTGGGGGTGGGGGGCAGCTGTGGGGAAGGGGTTACCCTGCTGCCCGTTATCTTTTTAGGGCTCAGATTTACTGGCGCTACAGATGAGGGCCTCTTCCTGTCCACGCTGCACAAAGACAGACAAAGATCACCCCCTATAGCCTTCACCGACTTTTGGGGCAAGGGCTGTTAGCAAGCAACTACGAAGGCCGGCATGGCACACGAGGTGGTGGGTGGCCAGCACCATGCTGCACACACATGCGCATACACTACACGCAATCATATTTATGCCGCGCAAGCGTTCATGCATTACGCGCGATGATATCCATGCTGCACATATGACTACACTACGCGGTTATATCCACGCTGCACCCACGCTCGTACGTGGAATGAAAACCACTCAAGAGGTTTCGACGATCACCGTGCGCGCAAGGCCAGCGCTTTATCAATTTCCTCTTAAATATGTTCACCCCTGACATCAATTGATGTATTATTACGTGGTTGACTGAGAACATGACTAACGTTGGACTGGCATAACTCGGTTTCTACCTCCGCTATCAAAACTTTTCGACCGCTCTCACTTTGCCTGCATGCACTGATCAGTGTACAATTTACTTGAAAACAATTTTGTACCGCGCAGGTGTTTGCAGTTGTGCCGCAACGCCGTCCGACGTGGTTCTTGTCCTGCATGCCGCGCGCTGTTCGGCGCGACGCCCGTTTCACACACCGCGTGCCGGAAGCTTCTTCAGGCACCGAACTGAAGAAGCCCCCCGGCGCGCGGTGTGCGAAACGTCGGACACCACGCCGCACAAATACGCGGCAACAACCCGACGGCGCGTCCGAGAGCCCTGCCACGTACGCTCCACCAGCGCTTCGTGACGCGGATTGCACGTCCCTGGCTCGCTTATCGCAGTGGCTCTTTGTGACACCGAGGCGCTGCCGTGCCAACAGGGACAGAAATAAAGGTCACAGGCGGCTGCCGCGTTTCCAGGGAGCCGCATTTGCTCTTACACCTTTAAAGGACAGGGCCACTTATCGCAGTGCACAGTCCTCCTCTCCCAATAATTAGTAATTTAAGCAGATTTTTCATCTCCAAGCCACCACGGGCCATCCACGATATTCAGACTGGGGATCGAGTCTACTTTTTCTCATCATTTTATAATTTTAAAAAATGTTTCATTAAGGTCAAAGTTGGTGCCGACCATTTCAAATGGGTAATAAATGTAACATCGGAGAACGCAGCACGACAATGGTTGAAGATGGATGTCATAGAAAGAAACTAAAGCAGCAGAAATGAGGGTGTCGATTGACAATTCCCAAATGGCATTCCTCAGATAAAGAGTTGGAACCATAACCCTTGATTGAAATTGTATGCAAAGATCTATAGCAAAAACATCGTCTATCCCTGCCTTGAAACCATGGTTTTGATGAAGGGGTGGAAATTCCAGATACCTAAAAAAGTAGACACTGCCCTTCACATGATGAAAAAATTTAATATTCCTGGACCAGCAGCTATACACTATGGACATTATCAAATAAGCAAGACTAGTTGTTGTGACAAAGTTAACGGATATATTTACTAAACGTTTACACAGAAATTAAACACCTCAATCTTGGAAATGATACCTCAATCATTCTTCTATTCAATGAGGCTGATAAAATCGACTGGAGGAATTGAAGACCCATTAGGTGCCTCTTATCGCACGTATATAAATTGTTCAGGGAGATCATTGGGAATAGAATAAAACGGAATTTAGAGGCCGACCGACCACTTGAGCAAGCAGAGTTGAAGAAATGATTCTCTAACATCGACCACATAAATACTATCCACCAGATCCTGGAAAAGATTAAAGGATTATCATGAACACTACGCAGGGCCTCTGCGGATTATGAAATCGCATTGAAAATTGATGCAATCATCCGACCACTAACAAATCAGGGGCCTAAATAAAATAAACGTTTGAAATTAGTACGTATTACAAAGTTGAGTCAGACAAGCAGAGTAAGGCTATTCACAGGGACATATTAATGTTTTCTGAAAATTAGACCTGAGAAGTAAGGGCATCATTATAAATGGAAAAAACATGAACCATGTTGGATTAGCCGGATAACAGTCTTGATACTATCCAGAAAAAAATAACTCGGAATTATAGAGAACGATAAACGGGCTAAAGTCGCATACAACAATCTCCCCAGAAAACACGAAACTGGGTGAATGCTGCGCAAACTTTGGGTCAACGGTCCCGAGCACGTGGCAATGTTGGCCCAACGTTGGAAAGTTTACTGGGTTTCCAAACAATTACACATATACGTAGCAGGAAGACAAATGGAAAACACAATAGAGTATGTATACCTCGGACGGTTATTGAACGTGAACCGAGGTAAACAGCGTTTAAATAAAGAAGCAGACGACAAAAGGTTGCGGTGCTGTGAGAAAATTTGAACCTAACGATAAAAATCACCGTAGCAATTTACCTAAAGAAGACCGCGTTTAATCAGTGCACATCACCCACTGTGACTTATGGATCTGAAAACATGGACACTGACAAAGAAAAGGGAACGACAGATTGAACGTGGACAAAGAAGCGTGGAGAGTTTGAATGCACGGAATGACACTGGATGACAGAACGAGGAACGGATGCTTGGGAGAATGTACGCAGGTTGGAGACATTGTATTGACTGCTGAGAAATGTGACTGAGGGTAGCATGCATGGCGAGGAGAGATGAAGGCTGGCGGTCGAGACTCGAGACATAGGAGCAACTGAAGGAAGGAACACGCCTGAGAGGATGTCCACTGCAGAGACAGAGTGCAGAAATCAGCTGACATGCAAGTGCCAAGATGGATTGCTGAATTGCAAGACCATGAGAGATGATGACAGCTTGGGGGGGGGGAGGCAGAGACAGGGGGCAGGCCTTCATCCAGCAGTGGATTGATCAGTGCTCATGACGACGATTACGATGCTTCGGATGAACAAACAGATAAGGGTACGTCACGTACGGCACTTGCACCGACAGAAGAGACTCCGTCGCTCCCGTGGGCACCAATCGCTCGTGCAGGTCATCTCTCAATAAACGACCGCGCTCAATTTATTAATATTCCTCTATCGATATTGGGTGAGTGATGCGATGCGTTTGAGAATCTAAAGTATCACCATTCACAGCACAAACCCCACCACCCCCTTTCGTCTCCCTCTCTCTCTCAGAGGCTCTTTGTTCAGCGGGGGACTTGAGTCTTGTGTTGTGCCGGAGGGACTGCCCCCCCCCCTCCACCCCCGCCGCTCGCGCTGATGATGACGGCGTGGCACCTACGACTAAGTTCGGCATCGTGGCCCCATTACCCTCCTGTGACACACGCCTCGTCAAGTGTCCGCACACGTCAGACCGACGAAGAGGACAGTGAGAGCGCCGCTCCTCCTGCGTTCATCAGAGTTTCATCTGCGGTTGCTTCTTCCACCCCACCCCCCCGCCGACAGCGATGGAGAAACGGCAGGCGAGGTTTTTATTCCGTCCCCGCGCAACGCCCATCAAACACAAGTACCATAAACAACTGGGCGGTGCCGCGCAATCCATTTGTGCGTGCGGAGTTTGGATCGTTGTAAATCAAGCAGACTTCATCGTGACAAATATGGTTTTCAAGTCCGCGCATTTGCCAGTGATGACGGTCGTCATTGATCCGGAGCCCTTATTTACAGCAACATTAGCAGCAGCACACAGCGCCCAGTGCAGGCATGCGCCCTGCGCGATGGGAACGTGTTCGGCAGAGAGCAAACTGCCGTGTGGTGCAGGGCGGAGTGTGAGGGGGGAGTGTGAGGGGGGAGTGTGAGGGGGGAGTGTGAGGGGGGAGTGTGAGGGGGGAGTGTGAGGGGGGAGTTTGAGGGGGGAGTGTGAGGGGAGAGTGTGAGGGGGAGTGTGAGGGTGGAGTGTGAGGGTGGAGTGTGAGGGGGGAGTGAGGGAGGAGTGAAGGTGGAGTGAGGGGTGGAGTGAGGGAGGAGTGTGAGGGTGGAGTGAGGGGTAGAGTGTGAGTGGAGTGAGGGAGAAGTGAGGGTGGAGTGAAGGTGGAGTGAGGGGTGGAGTGTGAGTGGAGTGAGGGTGGAGTGAAGGTGGAGTGAGGGTGGAGTGTGAGAGTGGAGTGTGAGGGTGGAGTGTGAGGGTGGAGGGAGGGAGGATTGAAGGTGGAGTGAGGGTGGAGTGAGGGAGGAGTGAAGGTGGAGTGAGGGTGGAGTGTGAGGGTGGAGTGAGGGAGGATTGAAGGTGGAGTGAGGGTGGAGTGAGGGGTGGAGTGAGGGAGGAGTGAAGGTGGAGTGAGGGTGGAGTGTGAGGGTGGAGTGAGGGAGGATTGAAGGTGGAGTGAGGGTGGAGTGAGGGGTGGAGTGAGGGAGGAGTGAAGGTGGAGTGAGGGTGGAGTGTGAGGGTGGAGTGAGGGAGGATTGAAGGTGGAGTGAGGGTGGAGTGAGGGGTGGAGTGAGGGAGGAGTGAAGGTGGAGTGAGGGTGGAGTGTGAGGGTGGAGTGAGGGAGGATTGAAGGTGGAGTGAGGGTGGAGTGAGGGGTGGAGTGAGGGAGGAGTGAAGGTGGAGTGAGGGTGGAGTGTGAGGGGTGGAGTGAGGGAGGATTGAAGGTGGAGTGAGGGTGGAGTGAGGGGTGGAGTGAGGGAGGAGTGTGAGGGTGGAGTGTGAGGGTGGAGTGTGAGGGGTGGAGTGAGGGAGGATTGAAGGTGGAGTGAGGGTGAAGTGAAGGTGGAGTGCGGAGCTGTGAGGGCTCGGAGCGTCATCCTGTTGAGCCTCTCCCCCTCTCTCTGTGCCGGGGGAGCTGAGGGCGCCCGCACGTTGGCATGTCGCGCGCATGACGGGCGGAATGTCCAGACCCAAATAAAAATTTAAAAAACCCGGCGCACACAATAAAACACGCGCAGACGCGGCCGGGAATGACAAACGGCCCTCGAGAGGGGTGAATCCAATTAAACAGAAGGAGCTTCAAATCGACAGGGCTTGCATGCAAATGCCCAGAGATGCAACCGGCACCACTTACGTCTGTGTGTCCGGCATGCCCGGCATTAATAACGCTGAGTACATTCTCGGTATTAGATAACATTCATAAAGGAAGGGTAAATGTGCATTTAGACACATTTAGAAAATGAAGTCGGGGAAGAACCCAGTATATCAGTAAACATGATGGACGACAAAGCCATCTGTAACACTAAAACACAAATTACCAGCACGAGTTACTCTCCTTTATTATTCGGGCATCAAGGCGCCACGTTGCTGCATTCAGTTGGACTCCCCTCCTCGCCGGGCCGTCTCTCACATGAATAATGATTAATAGGTTGCATTACGCTGCAAAGTAACAAACTCTTTACACATCATCGCCCTTGCCTTTTTCCTTCTCTCTAATGATACTCTGCTATGCAAATGGGAAAATTGTATAACTGTTCCAAGGTTTCATTGCGCAGCCAATTTTTGTTAATGCATTAGTTCATTTAGACGAACAATACTTTTTTTATATATATAAACATTGCGCAAGCGCCGGCTTAATTTAAAATAAAAGGTCCCGTAACAAGTGCTGCCCCCACGGTGTACACATCGACAACACGGCATTAGGTGGCGGTAGTTAACGCCGGTGGAACGCCGATTTATCCGAGTCAGCGTTATTCTATTCGTTTGCCGTCATTGTACCCACAGTGTTGTATGCTGCTGAGATAGACGACAGACGCAGGCACGTTAACTTTGCTGGCACTTGCTTATCCGAAGCCGGGCCCTCTCCTTCTCCACCTCCCATTCGCATGTGTGTGCTTCAGAGCATGGACCCCCGCTCCCCTGTGACGACCGCAATCGCTGCGATTACATACGGCTCCCCCGGGCTCCTCTAGTCAGACCACCGCCCCCCCGGGCCATCCCCCCTACCCTCCCCCCCCCCAAGCCTCCTCTTGGAAACAGCCATAGAACGACCACCCCCTCCTCGACCAAGATGCACGAAACTCCACGAATAACTCGCGGCCGTGAAGCCCAAATAATGATGCTCGGAGAGCGTGGGGCTTTGCTGGCACAAAAGCGACTCAAGAGTTGAGGTCTCCATCACCGCGTACGCCGGTGAGCAACGCCGCAAAACGAGCACGTGGCACTGTCAGCGGCACGTGCCGAGAGGCACCAGTCGACGAAATTGGATTCGTGGCCTCGCTCGCCACTGTGGGGAGGATGCGCACTCAGGTCACGGAGACGCACCGCTCGTGTCGAGATGATGAATGACCCCGGTCGTGAAAATGCATGCATGCGCCACACACACACACACACGCGCGCCGTTGGCCACTCACCTTCCTTGAGCATGCCCACCTTGAGGCACTTCATGAAGCGGCACGCCTGGCACGACTTGCGGCGCCGCTTGGTGATCTCGCACTCATTGGTGGCCGGGCAGCTGTACTCGATGCTCCCTGCGCGCGGGGGCAGCGGTGGATAGTAGCGGCGGCGGCGACGGCGGCAAACGGCGACACCGATGTGGCAACACAAAGCGGACGCAGGAGACAAGAACATTAGACACGGCAAGATGTGCCAGCGCTCGAGTTGACTGCGGTGAGGGGCGATTCGTAGCGCCAGGCGGATCCTGGATGGGCAGACACAGCACGCTTCCACACACAGCGACCAGACCAACCATTTCAAAATACGAACATGAAGACACCCTGGTCCATCTGCTGCTGGATGAGGGTCTCCCCAAGCCACGCCGGTTGTTGGGGCTATTCGACTGTACTCCACCATGCTGCTTAGTGTTGCGTTGGTGAAGAGCGGGGAGCAAGTTCAACCATCGATTTTGCTGTACTGCCCTCCGCTGCCCACCACATAGCTGATAATTCTACAACAACCTGCCATGCATGGTGGTCGCCCATCCAAGCGCCACCCAGTCTCAGACATGCTCAATCTCTGAGATTTGACGAGTTCAACTGCATCCATGATGATTTGGTCACAATCCTCTAAAATGTGCTTAATGATAATCTTAATTGACGCTAAAATTTACTTGGGTTCAATCATAATGTGGTGAAATTTAATTCTCAAAGAGGAACGACATCTCTCATTATGAATGGGATTCTTCAAATTCTTCATATACAGTAGATGTTAAACGTGAGAGACTGTGACGAGTGTAGTTCATGCCGGATGAGTGAGAGTGAAATATGACCCATGTAGATGAGAGAAAGAGAGAGAAGCGTGATCCACGCGGATTAGAGTGAGTGAAGAGTGATCCATGGAGATAAGAGTGAGTGAAGAGTGATCTGTGTGGATAAGAGTGAGTGAAGAGTGATCTGTGTGGATGAGAGTGAGTGAATAGCGATCCGTGTGGATGAGAGTGAGAGAAGAGTGATCTGTGTGGGTGAGATTGAGTGAAGTTGTCCGGGTGGTATTGCCACTCATTAGACAAGACAGGGCACACAAGGGGCCTTGCTGCATCATCCTCACACTGGATCAGAAGCAGCCAAGAAACCTTTACAGATCATTGAACCACATGCGTATTAGCGTAATTAGCACTCTGGCCCCTGGGGATGCAAGCCGAGATGAAATATTTCAGAGTTAATCACACTTAGTAAACACTGATTGATATTGACAAAACACGGTCGGTCGAAGCCAGGCATCGGAAAAAGCAGAGAAGCAGAAAGCAAACCACTGTCGATAATTTGCCGAGTGGACAACCTCAGGCGTCAGAACTTAATCAGCCCTCGCTGCGCCGAGGCGCAGAGACAGGAAAAACCCCTCACTTGATCCCGGGCCACTCCACTCCAATTCAGATGCAAATGCAGAGATAAAAACTCGGATTCTTCAGCATTACTGAAGTGAAACGTGTGATTTTGTTGTCCGTTCTGATTTCATCTCGTCTTTAATTCCAAGTAATTTTTGCATTTAGAATGTAATGCCAGTATCCAATTACCGCGCGCGTCGAGCACTTACGTAATTACCACGCAGGACTGTGGCTGCTCTGGACAAGAGCGCATTTAAAATGAGACCCAAATATTTCACTCGGTGACACAGAGGAGCACAGCCCTTTTGAAGTAATGTGTTCTTATTTTTGTTGCTCCTTTGTCTCTTTCTCAACTCGGCAAACACACACGCGCATGCATATACATACCCACGCGCGGAACACCCACGCGTGCAGACACACACACACGCGCGCGCGTGCGCGCGCACACAGCCAGACAACGCAATATCAGGTGACACAAAAACGTGTATGTTTGTATTGACACAACAGTAGGCACCGGCACACACTGAATGACATGCGCAAATCTAACGCACAACACTCTCAATAAACTGCAAGAACGCCCATAATTAGTTCGATAACCCTTTGTTCCATCGAAGCAAAACTTGCTTTGGCACATTGAGAAGGAGTACACCGAGTGCAGAAATCTGAGAAGGCACGGGGGTTCACGAAATGGGACTCTCGGCTTGGGTAATGTATCCAGGTGGATGGCAATGCGTCGTGCCACAATAATAAAAACGCGACATGCACGTGTATAAAGCAGCTGTTATAAGAGACAATAATTTATATCATTCTGGACCACCGGACACGGAAGGTGCATGCTCGCAAACATATAACAGTTTGCGATTATTGGCAAAATCTGTATGGGTTCAAAAGGGGACTCCAGGTTCGCTCTGGATTTTGAACTCTGACTGCGGAGCCACCAGCAGCAGGAGCCGTTGCCCAGAGATCTCTGGCATGACCACTTCCACCGCACTCATCCTGCACAATGTGGGCCACAGGCGGTTTGTGAAGAGCGCATGCAAATGCGTGGGGCTGTTAGCAGCGGAGCAAATCGGTGTTTTTACCGCACGAAGGCCAAGTCACAGAAGAGGCGTTCAAACTCGGCGGAGTGCCGTTTCACGAGAGAGAAAACTATTCTGAGGCCGCGGAAGTCGAAGAACGCTTGAGAAAGGCCCATACCTTGGATTGTGCGCTTGAAGAAGGCCTTACAGGCCTCGCACGAGGCAACGCCGTAGTGGTAGCCGGACGCCACGTCCCCGCACACCAGGCACAGGCGCTTGGGCATGGCGTTGAGCATGTACTCGCATTTGGCCGTGGGATCATCCGTGAGCTGTGGGGGGCCTCCGCCCCCCACTCCAGCCGAGCAGTCCTCGTAGCGCCGGCGCGGCACCGCCGCGTTGGGCATGCCGTGAAAGCCCACGGGGGGCGAGTCCAGGCCGTGGTGGTTGTGGTGGTGGTGGTGGTTGTGGTGATTGTGATGGTGATGATGGTGGTGGCCGTTGATGCTGCCGGCGGTGGAGTAGCTGCCGCTGCCGTCGGAGGAGCCACCGGGGCTGTGGTGGCTGCTGGAGATGCCATCCAGCATGGAGCTGGGGCTCGACGGCTCCGTCTTGATGTATGAGCCCCCGTTGGAATCGATGCGGCGATCTTTGGCTGACATCCTGCTTAGGAGCCTGGGAACGACGTCAATAGAGAGGACAGGCGGGGGCAGCACGGGGGACAAGGGATACAAGAGCGATAAATTACCATAAATCTTGGGACTTTCTTGAAAGGCAAAAGCCGTCAGCATCAGTCACTCCACAGTCAATACGGCATGATGTATCGTCGTGAAAATACAAGGAAATTAAAATGACCCTAAGGAAGAATAATATACGTTCAGCAACATTTAAACCAAGTGGCCTTTTTATTAAATATCTTTATTGTTCGATAAAGACGATGCACTTATACATCTGCAGAGTTCAAGAGAGTGCGCATTGTGTTTTCTCCGAGACGTAACTGGCGAACGGGCAAGGCCCGTGAATCTGATCTGAGCGCAGGGCTCCTGACCGTCTGTGCGCCGCCGCCGCCGCCGCCGCAAACACCGCTTGTTCGGCACAACGTGCGGCAGGCTCCTGGTAAAGGGAGTGTGCGCTGCCTCCCACGAGCACACGGAGCTCGGCGCACACGGGTAATTAGGCTTTGAGAGTGGGAGCAAAGGACGACAGACATTACCAGTTTGTGGTGCTACGTACTGCAGCGAAGTCATTTATTGTGGAATTGGTTGCTGTCTGTTGACTTAGTGGATAGGGAGAATGGGGTTAATCCTGCAGCCCTGCCTTCCATGTCAGTAATCAGGAGATTTGAGGACACCAATTAATTACTGGCCTCATTAAGGATATTGGCTGGAGGGGGAAAGGGTGTGAGCGTGGGGCCGAGCTTAAGTGCACCGCAGAATTGTGAAGATGTCATGTTTTACACCTAACGCAGCACCCCTTAACCAGCACGGGGAACTATTAGCGTCAGTGGTGATTCATGGTGTAGGGTGCGGCCAATCAGCTGGGACCCGGCACGGCACAGCCGCCCGAGCGCCTGCGGAGCGAGCGGACACCCCGAGCACACATGAGATCAGCCCAGCGGTGCCGTCAGCTCATGGAGTGAGGGCGTCTTGCCCAGAGCTACTGGCACCCCAGCGCCCCGGACCAGCGGCCCAGGCTGTGGCCTTTCTGTGGTGGTGACGCTAGTGCTATATCTTCCACTAACACCACCACTACCACTACTAACTACCACTACCACCACCAACACTACAGTCCTCGTGTGTAAGTGGAAAAAGCAGTTTGATAGGTAAGTGCCCGAGACACGATCATTGTTATGGAGTTGGTCGATAAAGTTGAAGTTGTCTATGGCGTCCATAGCAATAGGAAGGTTTAACAGAACTTGGAGTGAGAGTGAGCTATGGTCTGAAGAGAGAAGGCCATTTACCACCTGAAGGAAAGCAGTTTCATAAGAATGGCCTTGGCAGAAACCAGATTGTACTGAATCGTGGAGATCACGAAGGGAGAGGTGTTTGGGGACATGCGAGAAGATAACACCTATTCGAGCTTCTCTGATATAAAGGAGATTTGAGATAGGAAGGACATCTGCAGGCATGTTGGGACAGTTTGGATTCTTCTTTTTTTGACAGCAGCAGTCTTGAAGGCTTGGGGGACGGTACTGGAGGAGACTGAAGCCTTGAACGAAGCTGGCGATTTACACACAGCGAGGCTACACAGTGAGGGGTGAATTTGTGAAGCAGAGGATGGAGAATTGTAGGTTGGACATGATTGTAGTGATGCTGCTTATGGTGATGGGCTGAGGAATGTCAAGGGAAGGTGACTGGGGAGTAATAGAAGCAGAGTCAAATACCAGAATGCAACCTTAGCAGAAAAATTAGAGGAGAGTTTTGATTTAAAGCTTTCGTAACTGCAGGGATTCATATTCTTGGTTCTTTCGGTAAAGTCACGTAGAAGGGAAACAATAAAATAATAACAATATAAAACAATACAATTCTCACGACGTTTCGACTGCAACACAAGCAATCATCATCAGGTGTGAAAACCACAGCAAGAAAATTTGAAAAAAGTGACTTTTTTTTCAAGGGTCGAGGAGGTTCTGTACGATGTACAGGTCTTTACAGGAGATAGATCATTCGTAGCAGTAGGCAATGGGGGATACTGCAGCTGGGATCGAAAGGCTGAATGCGGAAGCCGAGAACTGAAGGGGATGGGTGTCTGGTGAGGTGCAATGAACGTTGGTGATCTGGAAAGAGGTGGCCTTGAGAGGTAAAAGGATACGTTTGTAAGGTGGTGGTCACAATAAGTAAAAGGTAAAATGGTGGTGAGAGTGATGGACTTGTGTGTTGGAGACGACTGTGGCCATGGGGCTGGGCTGAGCTGTTAATATGAGGTCAGCTGGGAGGGATTAATGAATTGCACGGGACTGGAGACTCAAATCACCAGCAACGGTGAGTGGAGGGGAGGAGAGACCTGACGTCGAGGTCAGATCTGAAAAGTTGGAGTTTGGATTCGGTGGTCGGTGGACGACAGAGACTCTCGTGTTAGAGGGGGTTAGAAGGTGAGGGGAGGGGGTCAGAAGGTGAGGGGAGAGACCCTCAAAAGAGGTGACATTTGGGGGAATTTATGGTACAGAATTTACAGACTGGTTTAGGGATGACATCAAATTTCACCACCCCAGCTAGGGGAGCGAGTGCACTTGTAGAGTTGGCAGCCAGGGAGGAACAACTCAGAGTGAGTAGAGCTCAGAGGGTGTGCGTGTGTCAGGTCCCAGTGAGACAAACGATTTATATGGTGCCCTCCTGCAGGAATAACGTCAACAAGAAACGACATTCAGCAGTATAAATTTAACAAAAGGGTGGCTGGCACGTTTGTGCAGTAAGCCTCATGGTCATGGGGTTGTTGAGACAGGCATAGCGATTCCGACATAGGCGCTGGTGATATGGAGAGTGGGTAGAAAGCTTGGGGTGGTGGGCATATTTGGTGACAGGAAGCGGATGTGAGCCTACTTCAACCCGTATCACTACCACGACCCCAACCCCTCCTTAACCACTCCTATCTGTCCTTATTTCTGTCACCATAGCTACACCGCCACTTTTAATAACCCCACTCTCCATGTTGTCCACTATCATCGAATGTACAATTATACTATAATTGTTTAGCACCTGGGACAAAGGCACTATATACATATAAACGATAAGATCGTAAAAAAACGTAGTAGAATTGCGAGAACTGGGTGATATTCATGGTAGTGAGCTTTTGGGTTGTGAGTACTTTGGACAATGTTGGTACTGTTAGACTTGGAGTAGAGTCTATTTCTCCTTGGGCCCCAGTGCCGAAAAGTGATGATTCCTAGCTGAGGCAGAGGGCATTGACATCACGAGGGGCTGAATGGCTAGTGAGACCACTTCATCTGAGAGCAATGAAGGTGGTGACCACAGAGTAGGTTTCCACTACCAACACAGACACTACCAAAACTACAATAAACACAACTGCAACATTATCATTTCCAATACGGAGACTCCCACCACTAACACAACTGCCAATAACAACAACATCCTCGTATGTATATATGTTGAACTTCTTTTGCACCGTACGTAGCCAACCGTGCTAATCGGAGGTTGCTGGAAGGACAGCAAACTAAATACAAAAAGCAATTCTAAACACACCATGACCAACCACATTACTACTACCAACACAACCATCACAACTCCCACCACGGCCACTATCAGCACGAACACTACCACTGAGTAACACTGTAAATGTTGTGGATTTATTCTCCAACACACTGGTCGGCTGAAGTAGTAACTAACTGGCGCGTTGTTTACGTGACAAGCCTTACTGGCTGTGTCGGGTGGTGGAAGGTTACGACACATTCATACTTACGCGATTTAACCCAAAAACCTTTATTCATTATTATGAGTAACACTACCAACACCACCACTATTACTACTGCCACCAGTAACCTGCATGCCTGTACAACACTGCATGCTGCTGAAATTGTAATAATGTTGCCCTTTTACTATTAGGAGTTATTTTCATTCTTTTCTTTTTAAATCGAATCCAATTAAAACGTATTTTTTAATAAAACATATATATGTTCCTAGAACTAATCTTTTAAACAATAATAACTGTAATGCTGGAGTGGCAGGTTCAAACTTCATCGAAGACATAATGTGTTTTTTCCACCCAAATTAAACATGTCCACATTGTAACATTTTGCTGGCATTAAAGTGATTCATTATGAGCCATGTATTATGCATACATCAGTTACAAACCTATTCCCAACCCTCGCCCTTTGTAAGGCTATTATAAATCAACATTATCTCAGATGTTTGTCCCACATAGCAATGGAATACCGTTAATGTCCTATTATATCACGACAATTAAACTTTTATAAAAACATTGCTTGCGGTTAAAATCTACTTCTTTAGACCGATAAGTGTCAGCTGTTCATCCCAACTGCTCAGGATACACGTGGACATACTTTTATTTTGGAAGTTTTAAAGTATAAAGGGAAATAAATAAAAAAATCAAAGAAACATACAACTGAATTTTATAGAAAAAAAATGTATTTTCAATTCTAAGGTGTGAAGCTTGGAGACACGTTTGCACATGTACTTTTGTAAATACGTACTCACAGTCCATACATTGTGCCCTGAGTGGTCAAATAAAACATTGGAACAGAAAAGTGTTTCCCTCGGAAAGGTGAATGGCTGCAACTCTAATCAAACTGTGCACGACGACTGCTGGAGTCTCAAAAAGTCAACTTAATGCAAACGGCGTGACTCCACTACATGTGCACACAATGAGTGCATGTGTGTCTGTGTGTGCATATGCACAGGTGGGGAGCGGTAGTCTAGCGGTTAGTGCACTGCGCTACGGACCTGGCGACCCGAGTTCACGGCCAACATCAGCGACGATAATTTGAACCGGTCCTGGGCCTCCCCTAGGTCGACTCAGCCTAAAATGAGCACCTGGTGCAGTATGTAAACATCGCCACTGGAGAGACAAAGGCGGACGGGTGTGATGCTGGCCACCCACCCCCTCGTGTGCCGTGCCGGCCCTCATAGGTGCTCGTTAACAGCACTTGCCCTAAAAGTCTGTTAAATCTATACGGGGGATCTTTGTTTCGTGCATTTGAAGGGAAGACATACGGCATATACACAGACAAACGTTCACTGTGTATATCTACAGCAGCACAGACAGACGAACAAAAGCCAAAAAAAAACCTGTGGTGCACACCCTACAAATGTCCAGCAGGTTTTGTTCTGGCCACTAGATAGATGAATGCCAGCCTGCCACCTGTCCAGTGATGCCATCCAAAGCTCTGCCACTGAGTTATTGTTTGGTGTCTCCCAGCGCCACTTCTCTCGAGTCCTCCAGACAGATCAAGCACCGAGAGTCCAGGTGTCCCTGCAGAACACAAGTTGTTCCTTTCAACTGTGTCAGTCATTCATTCATTTCCGGCCTGTTTTTGGGTCGGGAATGAACTGGACCTTTCTGCTGCGCAGAGAGGAATTGTAATTTTAACTTGCTGGCCTTCCTTTTCCATCATATTATGATCACGACATTCAGCCAATACAGTTCATTATTTCGTTGTGGCTATGAAGACACTGCGCTCATAAACAGTGGCATGAGCTGGCACGGTGAGCCCAATGTGGAGCAGAATGGCAATGCGCAAGGACTGCTCCGACGCACTTGGCCCTGGAATCTGACATTGACGCTGTATTTTCAGTTCGCCTGTTCCGCAACGTGTCTCCTAATGCTCAGCCATCATTTTCCCGACAATACCCCTTACATCTGCTCCGTAAATACCGATGTGCAAACGCCCAGGCTCTCGAGCAAAGGGAAGCTGCCCCGTGGCACCCACTTCAATATATCATACAAGAGACGGACGTAAAGCAGCCTAAAAAAAACACGTGGATGTTTGAAATGTTTTGCTCTAACCTTGAGATGCTGAGCGATTAATTGCAAGTTTGAAATTATCATGATTATAGCCGATTTTCCTTCCCGTGCAAACTATAATTTAAAAGTCAAAACTTTCCCGAGTGTATGGATCTTTACGTAGTTGTACGTTTTACGCGTGTTTTTAAAAGTCCAAATTACGTTATCACAAATATATATATGTGTGTGTCTCTGTACATTTGTAAGCATGTTGTACGTATGTATGTGCGCATGCTTCGTGTACGTGCAGACGAATGCACGTGCACGCACGTGCATGGAGATGCTTATTTGTATATGAGCGTGCTTGTGGATGTACACATGTGCGCCTCCGTGTGTATAGCGAATCGAGATGCATGTACATGCTACATTAATCCGCATTGTATTTTATGTATGTGTGTGTATTTTTCGATTTAAAGCTTTCGTGACTGCAAGGATTCATCTTCTTTGGTTCTTTCGGTAAAGTCACGTAGAATGAGAATAAAATAATAAAATAGACTTGGGTTTTTTTCACATCGGTTTACTGTATAATAGTTGAGTTGTTGCAGCCCCTTTGGCGTCCATGTACGAGGTGCCTCTGTGGATGTGTAGGCTTTGACTTTAACTTAGCTATTTCTGTGACCAGTCACAAGCTAATCCCTCAACTGTTTCAATGCTAAATTCTCCTGTTTGATATGTAAACCCCTTTGTCAAGGTGCCTCACTTCCCTCAACCAGCTTAAAAGACACGCTGCGAATCTTAGCAGCGTTCATTGTAGCTCTGTCGTCCCGACAGGTTTGTTCCTTTCACCTGAAGAAGGCCACTTGTGTTGTGGCCGAAACGTCGTGAGAATTTTATGTGTGTGTATGTTGAACTTATTTCGCATCGCACGTATGTGTGCGTGGCATTGTCACTGGCAACACGTGCGTGACCGTTCCTTTCATTCTGCGACAAGATTGATCGTTACGTTTACCTCCTTGTGTTAATTTACTCCCCTTGTACTCAGCTTCGCTATTGTAAGTGTGAATGCATTTAGTATTTATTTTTGTTTTGCATGACCGCCCCTGCCAACACTAGACTTATTTAATCAGCACGGCATTATACTACCTAAGCGCAAATATCTCGTACATTTCACTCATGCGTGTAATATTTTGCATAAAATATTCGATGACACAGCGATCCCCTGGTGCGGTGCGACAGACAGTGATGTTCTAGGCGGGCGGGCAATGCGACAGCGAGCAGATCGTCGCAACGGGGACACTCCCACCACAGACGCGCGTCCATCGGCCGCCGCTTCACTCGCAGCAGTTTGTTTTTGCTACAAACTCGCTCTGGCGCTAACGCCGCTACGCTGTGTGCGTGCGCAAATGCGCGCGTGTGTGTGTGTACGTGTGCATGGGCGAGCGGTGGAGCAGTGGTGAGCGCACTGCGCTATGAACTCGGCGATCTGAATTTTATTCAAGCTCAGTGACAAATAGTTGAAACCAGTCTCGGGCTTTCCCTCGGTAGACTCAGCCTCCAATGAATACCCGGTGTGGTGTCTAACAATCATCTTTGGAGAGACAGGGGCGGCCGGGTGTCAGACTAGACGCCCACCTACTCCTTTTCAGTGCTGGCCTTGATAGGTGCTCCTTGACAGCACTTTCCCCCAACAGTCTGTTCAAGGCTACACGGGAGATGTGTGTCTTTGTGTGCGCGTGTGTGTGTGGCTTCGGGGTCACAAACGCGTGCACCCCTTGGTCCGTTCTGGGCGAGACGGGGTGCACGAGTCTCATCAGCACTCTGTGAAATTAAGAGCTCTCACAGCGCAAAATTCTGAAAAAAGACCAGGGGAGATAGAGTATAGGTTGGCTTTCAATGAACGTGCTCGACTGCCTCACTCGCGTAGAACAACTGTCAGATGAGCATAATGAAAGTATTAAGACGTGCACAATACACGCACGGTATAATTATGCTTACATAGAATGTGTTCGTCATTCATTTATTTTTCCCGTGTGTGCGTACTGCTGCGGGGGAATGTATTTTTCACAATTCCCGTGAAAAAGTCAACATTTTCTGCTGACGTACGGTAAGTGTGCATTTTGTTGTTCGCTGTAAAACAATGCTGTAAGGCAGGGGCAATGCATTTGTTTCAAAACAATACCGAAACAGTACCGAATCGCGCCAAGTGACGCCAGCTTGAAGCAGTGCGTAAAAAAAAATGCATGCGACTACGAAACGAGTTTTAACTCTTTAATTTCTTCACGACACCCGCTGATGGTCAAAAGATGAATCGGCATCTATGAGACGAAGCCCACGTGAATAGACGATCGTTTAAGCCCGGCGCGTGAATTTTTATTCTTTCCGGTGGAATATCCTCGTCCTGCGTCAAACCAAACGACAATCGCGGTCTCGTTGTTGCCACGATAGACATCGTTACATCGCAAACACCTTTAAACAGGCATTTACATAGCCACTTGCGTAACTGCTGCCTCAAGACGTCTACATAGCCCTAGATTGAATGACTACAAATAAATAATATGCAACACGAATCATTTTAATTGGACTAAATTCTGGATAAACAAGGAGTTTACGTGTTTGCCTCTTCTTTCTTTTGTACGGCTGCTGATGTAGACGCAGAGCAACAACTACAATTTCACATTCAGATGGTCAAGCCCAGATAGCCGCGTCAGGAACAGCGGAGTGTATCACCGCCGTGATGTCTCATTCGTATTTGTGGATCGGGCATTGCGTCGTTATACGTTGCACGGTCTCTGTTCTCGATGACCACAGTCGCACCACCACTGGAGTTTTTTAATTTTCGATTTGCGCATCAGGTATTCGCATCTGCCATGGTTTGTGTGGATGCAATTTAGGGTGGACAATGCGTTTCGCGGAAGATGAGCCCCACTGATCTTCTGCGTTGCTCTTTCGCAACGTGTTTGTTTGCGAGTTCTTTTGGACTCCATCCAGTTCTTCGAGCTGCATTGGGGTGTAATTCGCATTGTTTAAGGTTACGTGTTAAGCTCGTGGGTTCGTTTTTGCAAAACAATTTAATGATATTTACAAAAAAATATTTGCCAGAACAGTCGATTATCCTGGCATTTTGATTTTCCACTGAAAAAAAAGTTCCGAATATTTTAGTAAAATGTGTGCACGTGAACTGTATATATATAACTGGACTATCCATTTTAATACGAATTAATGGAAAAGATAAGCTAATTGCGGACGGCACTAATCAGCAGCGAGAGTCCCTGCCGTCCGTCCCCTTCCCTCCCAGCTCGCCGCATTTATATTCGGCTAATTACCCCCCCGGCCACTCAGCGTGCCGGCAGCGAGGAGCGAAGAGGAGCGCTGCGGAGTCGTGGGACACCGCGAAAGGGGGGATGCGCAGGGGAAAGAGTGGCGAGTAAGATTGTTGGGTGTGGGGGGGGAGCAGGAGAGGGGCTACGATAGAGAGCGATAGGGATGCCCGAGCTCGATTGTGTGAGATCGAGGCTGGGGGAGAGTGATGGGGAGGGCGGAGGGCAGCCGCAGCCCGCTGTGCTGCCACAGTACACCCTGCTGGCCGGCTCGGAGGGGACCCACCAACCATGGAATATAGCACTTTAGATTTAAACAAAGCCCCGGCGCTGTCGGCCTAACTGCTCTGTGATTATGGCCAAATTTATTTGATGCTCATCAAACTGTGGAAGAAGGAAAATGCCTCCACTTGGAAAGCCATTGGAGGTAGAAAATTGGATGAACCGGCTCTGCAGCCCGCTACCGTGTGTCATTATCCCTAGATAAATATGTCATAAATCAGACGTCAACGCTTGGTTGTTCGCGACTCGTCTGGCTGGAGATAAACCCCCCTCCCTGGCTGCCTGTGTCACATCATTTCCCTGGCTCACAGTTCGCCTGGCTAAGAGTGCTGACCTACAGCAACTCTCAGTGTAGCACCTTCTTGTAAAAAGTGTTTTACTGAATTTTGTCCGGATCAGAGCATCGATAAAAACACACAAAGCTCTGTCTACATTGCAGTTATCATGGTTATAATAACCACCTGCTCTGGTTCGGACCAGTGGAAGCTATAAATAGGCCTAGTAGCCAGCTGGTGCGACTGCACATTCCGGATCTCTGGTGGAAGTATTTACTGTACCGTCACTCAGATAACCAGGCAATCAATCCTAAATCCACATGGCTAAAACACAAATCCCCCCCCCCCCCAGCAGCCCCCATGCCTCATCTCCATCGCCCACAGCCGCGTGCTTCAAAACATCCAGCCGCGCCGTGGGGGTCACAAGGGCTGCCTCGCTGCACATCCCCCACGGCTCGCGATCACTTCCCACCACCAATTGCGCGCTCACTCTCGCCGCTGCCGGAGGCGGCCAAGGCGCCGGCGCTCGGCTTCGAGTCTCCCGCACGTAAACTCAACGGTCGCTTCCCGGTCGCCGTCCTCCCCCGCTCGCTCGCTCGATCTCTCAAACTCTCAGTGTCTACCATGCGTCGCCCCTTTAGGAGAGCCGTGACCCCGTGAGCACAACCGCCGTGGCTCTCTGTCATTCCCAGCCGTGTGAGAGCCAACAAGCTGCCCCGTGACCCTTGTGCTGACGCTGTTCGAGTTCACGGTGACCTTCCCGTCACTGACCGTGTCGAAATTGGAATGCGCAAAATTCTGGCTATTAATGCCACAACCACGCGGTCCCTACCACCGCCCTTGAAGGGCTCTGCTTAATGACACACGCCGGCGAAACATCATGCGCCAGACATCCAAAAACAAACAAATGTGTGATGCGCACTCATCTACACACAAACGTGACGAAAGTTTACGCTCTATTGTAATTCTGGCAAAGTATCTGCGCATTTAATAAAAAAATATATATGTTTGTTTTAAACATTATTTTATATGAAGTTAATAACAATAGATATAGCAATATAAAGCAATTTTAATATATCCCCAAACTATAAAGAAATATTCTTCCGAATGCAAATGTACGCATGAAGGCCTTTTGGGATATAAAATGTATTTTATGCACGCGAACTCCATTTACTCTTCAAGCATGCTAAAATAACCCTGTGACTGATATTCCCCTTGATGTATTTTATAGCACAATAAGCAGCTGACGCTGTGAGGCAGGGAGCAGTGAAGTCATCTTAAAAGTCACAAAGCCATTGTCAAATTTTTCCACGGGCATGTCCGAAGGAGAGCGCGTCGCATCCCTTTATCCGCACCCGGCGCGGACATTTGTGCGTGCGCGCGCGCGTGCGCGCGCGCTTTGTGAGGTTTTATCGGAACGCATGGAGCTGCAGACGGCACCCGTTCGGCACCGAGCCAGGGCGACGGGGAGGGCTTCGTGCTGCGCCAGTTAACCTGGGGGAGACCGGAGCGGCAAAACGCGCGCACTCCGCGGAGTGACCCCCCCCCTTCCATCCACCCGATACTCTCACCGCCACTGTCAAAGCAGGTACTTTAGATAACAATGATGAATGAGCGTGCAACGGCGGCGGAATCCCCTTGCAAATTTTCTGGACGCTGCGAGCACTTTCCGTGTAACGCTATAACATGCGTCACACTAAAACCCGTCATGTGGTGAAGGCGTTCTAAAAATATCGGGACACACGCGCGGCGCGGCGGCTGCAACGGTCATGATGTTGTCGGTCATGTAACAATGCTCAAGTCCGGGAAACAATGAGGGGTACAATAATGCTCTCGCGCACCGTTCACTGAGACACTGCGTTAACCCAACGCACCCGTTTACGAGCACACACCGCCATCCCTTACAAAGTAAGTCGTCGAGCCGTACCGACGGATAAATACACACCACCTTTCCCGACACTGCGCACACAGCCAATGCATACTCATAAACACACAATGTCGCCCCACAGCAGTGCAGACAGAGCGCCGATGTACAGCGACGTACACACCAATGTCCCACACACTGAGCAGATACACAGCCAACAGACAAAAACACACACCACCATCCCTCTCCCTGTTCCCCAACACTACTTTACACCTACCACTGGAGATTGTTATGGGTCTGCTCGTGGTGCATTGAGAAAACAATCATAATGCGGCAGAGCCCTGTTTCTGAATTCACACAATTATGAGTTGAGTCATCTCTCTTCCGGTATCATCACCAGTTTAAAAGTGCAACTAGCCACAATATCGTTACTTATCACAACACCACTACCAATCACAACACCACTACCAATAACACCACTACCAATCACAACACCACTACCAAACACAACACCACTACCAATTACAACACCACTACCAATCACAACACCACTACCAATCACAACACCACTATCAATCACAACACCACTACCAAACACAACACCACTACCAATCACAATACCACTACCAATAACACCACTACCAATAACACCACTACCAATCACAACACCACTACCAAAAACAACACCACTAGCAAACACAACACCACTACCAATCACAACACCACTACCAATAACACCACTACCAATCACAACACCACTACCAAACACAACACCACTACCATTCACAACACCACTACCAATCACAACACCACTACCAATCACAACACCACTACCAATCACAACACCACTACCAATCGCAACACCACTACCAAACACAACACCACTACAAATGACAACACCACTACCAATCACAACACCACTACCAATCATAACACCACTACCAAAAACAACACCACTAGCAAACACAACACCACTACCAATCACAACACCACTTACTAATCACAACGCCACTTACCAATCACAACACCACTACGAATCACAACACCACTACCATTCACAACACCACTACCAATCACAACACCACTACCAAACACAACACCACTACCAATCACAACACCACTACCAATCACAACACCACTACCAAACACAACACCACTACCAAACACAACACCACTACAAATCACAACACCACTACCAATCACAACACCACTACCAATCACAACACCACTACTAAACGCAACACCACTACCAATCACAACACAACTACCAATCACAACACCACTACCAATCACAACACCTATTACCAATCACAACACCACTACCAATCACAACACCACTATCAATCACAACACCGCTACCAATCACAACACCACTAATAAAACACAACACCACTACCAAACACAACACCACTACCAAACACAACACCACTACAAACACAACACCACTACCAATCACAACACCACTACCAATCACAACACCACTACTAAACGCAACACCACTACCAATCACAACACAACTACTAAACACAACACCACTACCAATCACAACACCACTACCAATCACAACACCACTACCAATCACAACCCCACTACCAATCACAACCCCACTACCATTAACACCACGACCAATCACAACACCACTACCAAAAACACCACTCCCAATCACAACACCACTACAAATCACAACACCACTACCAATAACACCGTTACCGATCACAACGCTACTGCCAAACACAATAACAGCGATGGCATGTTCATCATATTATGGAAATTGTGAGTAAGAATAAAATGATAACTGCACTGAGCCACAAAAAAATAATTTTGCAAGTTACGGAGTGTTTTTCTTTAAAAATGTAAATTATAATACGTAATCGTGGATGCTCATGAAAATGGAATAATTTAAAGTTCCACGGAGCAGAGCGACACGTCCGGCATGGCCGGCTCGAGCCGGACGCGCCGCAATGCACGACAACTTTTAAGACGCCCAAACGGGCGCTGACAGCGTGATAAACCTGCCGTGCTCGCCGGGGTTTTCTGGGTCTGCTTGTTTAAAAATGATCGTCATATCCCAGCACGGGATGGTGCCCGCCTTGCCGCTCGCTGATTTAGGGCCCACGTCTATGGGATCACCTGGAGTGGAAATGTGATTACTGTCAAAGATGAATTGCACAGATGGGCAGAGACACAACATGGCCAAGGTGCTGTATTGGCGCGAAGGTCCAATGATAAAGGCGAGAAGATTTTTACTCGTATGTTTACATATTGCCAGTGGGAAGTAAAGTGTGAGTTATGAGTAATTGTAATGACTGTAATGGCATGAAACCATCGTAATAAAATTGAAAAAAAATCCTACAACTGACGTTCGAACTACGGCTTTTATCAATCCCCGGTGGAAGACTAAAATATTTGACGAGTGCGGTGATTTTGATTGCACTGCTGTGAGTTTGAGTACACATCGTGAGGTTTGTGCAGACACATTACACGACGGACAAATTACAATATTGTTTTTACGTGCGGCATTTTTAATCTGGCGATTGTTCGCAAATAACAATACGCGTGTATTTTCTGTTTCCATGTTTTACCCGTCACAGACATGTTCACAAAAATGATGCAAGTGGATTAAGAAAGAATTACCAAAAAATGTTGATCTGTATTTCACCATTATTGAATAACATAAAATGAGGATTTTTCTTTTTTACGATGTCCGGTAGTTTTTGGGAAGGATGACAATGGCGTGTCGTCATATTTTCAACGAGAACATGAGCGCGCAATGGTGTGCAATGGGGTATTGGAAAGCGGCAAATTAAAAATACCCCTCACAAAATGCTGAACGCTTCACGGGCGGCACTTTTTTTTTAAAATGCACACACACACACAGTGTACACAACGCAGCGTCGTTCTCGATCACGTGCAGCCATCGACGGACAAAGCGACGCAACATCGCGTGCCAACCGTGACACCGCACGGGGCAATTAGCGGCTCGCGTCCACGACCAGAGGCACGGGCCGACGTGTGAGACGGCAGCAGCGGACACGGCGGCGTTCGCCCGTTCATCACACGCGAGCCCCGCGCCCGCCACGTCATGCTTGAGTAATTGAAAAGACAGTTGTCACTCACAGCAATTTTGATTCCTTTATCACGCTTCAACCGAAACGATTTTGTGCACTAATTCATTTCAAAGTCAATTACCTGGCGCTGCTACACTCGAGTGTTCGCTTTGCGAGCACTCAAATGGGAGGGGAATCTCGCGCGTCTCCCCCCCCCCCCATCCCCCCCCCTAGTTTCTTCTCCACGGCGAGCTACGATCTTAAGTCAGTCGCCACCTCCCCCTCTCCGATCGCATCGCTGTGGAACGCGAGAGGAGCGCCGCCCGCCTGCCACATCGCGCGCGCCCCTGCCTCCGTGAGACGAGGCGAGGGCGACCGGCGGACTGTCCAGCGCCAGGCTACGGCGTGGGTCACCCTCCGTTCCGGAGACGGAGCGCCACCATTTCGTATGTACGGGACATCGTCACACTCGCCCCCCTCGAACGCATGAACATAAACAAGAACACCGGGAAAAGACAGTGTTTGACAGAGTAGTTCATCTCCTGTTACCCTGTGAAATATGGAGGCAGGGATGGGGCAGAATGCAATAACCAAAAGTGCAATGCGCCGGCGATTGGATGTGTCAGCCCGGCGCGGTAATCTGCCTGTGAGGTATGAGCGCCGAGCCGCTTCAGTGGAAGAGGGCGAAATATTTCACTGCCTGGATAACACCAAGAGCGGCTATTTATTTCCCTTCTTAGTTTGGGACGATGACAATTTAATGCAGGGTTAGCAAGCGGCGAGAGAAGATTATACACAGCGCAGCCTGTCACCGTATAATCTGCTTTAAACGCGACCGGAGCAGCAAAGGAGGCGTGCGAAACAACTTTCTCTCCCTTTCCCTAACAAGAAACATTTGGAATTGAATTAAACCACAATGAAAGCAATCGCGGAGGCTTGCAGATAACTTTATCAAACACATTGTGCCGCCCGCCAAAACGCCTGTCAGAAGATGCCGAAGGACGTGTCGTCGAGCGGTTACCATGAAAGGCGATTATCATTGCAAAAACCCCGGCGGGCCCTGACACTCCACAATGCACATTCACGACATGACAGCCACGCAAATGACCACCACAATGCCGAGCGTTTCGCGCCACGGCAGCCCTGCCATGTACCTCGCTGTCCTCTCAACGGGGCCCCTCTCTCCATGCCCTGTCGGGTTGGCGAACGCCACCGTCGGAATCGTACGGGCGACAGTAAACTTTCACGGAGCGCCGTAACGACATCCATCGAACGGTGAAACACGCGGCGTCAACAAACACTTGGGTGCAAAGCATAACGCTGCCCCACGGCAGGTTACGCCATGTAAGAAAGGCAAAAAATTTGCTGCACTTTTGAATAATTACCAAATGTACGCTCGCATTTTCCATACGCGCAAACGACGTTTTAAATCGTAACAAAAAAAAAACACACACACACCACACACACACACCACCGAAATATTCACAACCGCGCACAGAATTTTCAAGCGAGCAGTGGAATTTAAGTTTCAAATATCGCAAGCGTTGAGAAAGAGGCACTCACGGCTGGTAGTAGTGGAGAGGCAGAGGCTCAGTGAGGCAAAGTCCTGTCCCGTCCATGAGCACGCGTGAATGCTGCTTCCACAGCCAGGCTCTCGGCGTGATAAATCAAAGACCCCCTGACAGTGCGGAGCAATTAACACAACTGTCCTCCAGTGGCATGCTCCAAGCACAGCCAGCTGGGACCAAACGCACACAATCATCATCAAGAGCTTTAAATCAGAATGTGGGTCATTAATATGGAGAGGCTCATTATGTATGCGCGTAGGCCTCGGGAGCCGATTGGTCGGCCGACCGCGCCGGACAGTCGGTTCGTCCGTCAGTCACCGGCCCAAGTGAGGGGTGTGGGGGTGAAAGGGAGGGGGTGGAGGCGGGAGGAGCTGGGGAGGGGAGTGGGGAGCCGGAGCCGCAGTGACGAGCGAGCGGAGACGGCGGCGGGCAGCGGAGTCGCACCTCCCCTGCCGCGAGCACCTGCGCGGTGCGGGGGGGGGGTGGGGGGTGCGTGGGGGGGGGCGGTGCGGGGGGGGGGCGCGCGCAGCGCTCGCGGCTTCACACTCCCCCTACGCAACTCCCCCCACGCAACTCCCCTCACCCTCACGCAACTCTCCTCACGCAACTCCCCCCACGCAACTCCCCTCACGCAACTCTCCTCACGCAACTCCCCCCACGCAACTCCCCTCACCCTCACGCAACTCCCCTCACGCAACTCCCCCTACGCAACTCCCCCCACGCAACTCCCCTCACCCTCACGCAACTCTCCTCACGCAACTCCCCCCACGCAACTCCCCTCACGCAACTCTCCTCACGCAACTCCCCCCACGCAACTCCCCCCACGCAACTCTCCTCACCCTCACGCAACTCTCCTCACGCAACTCTCCTCACGCAACTCCCCCCACGCAACTCCCCCCACGCAACTCTCCTCACCCTCACGCAACTCCCCTCACGCAACTCCCCTCACGCAACTCCCCTCACGCAACTCTCCTCACGCAACTCCCCTCGCGCAACTCCCCTCACGCAACTCCCCTCACGCAACTCCCCTCACGCAACTCTCCTCACGCAACTCCCCTCACGCAACTCCCCTCGCCCTCACGCAACTCTCCTCACGCAACTCTCCTCGCGCAACTCTCCTCACGCAACTCCCCTCACGCAACTCCCCTCACGCAACTCTCCTCACGCAACTCTCCTCACGCAACTCTCCTCACGCAACTCCCCTCACGCAACTCCCCTCACGCAACTCCCCTCACCCTCACGCAACTCTCCTCACGCAACTCCCATCACGCAACTCCCCTCACCCTCACGCAACTCCCATCACGCAACTCCCCTCGCCCTCACGCAACTCCCCTCACGCAACTATCCTCACGCAACTCCCCTCACCCTCACGCAACTCCCCTCACCCTCACGCAACTCCCCTCACCCTCACGCAACTCCCCTCACGCAACTCCCCTCGCGCAACTCCCCTCACGCAACTCCCCTCACCCTCACACAACTCTCCTCACGCAACTCCCCTCACGCAACTCCCCTCACCCTCACGCAACTCCCCTCACCCTCACGCAACTCTCCTCACGCAACTCCCCTCACCCTCACGCAACTCCCCTCACCCTCACGCAACTCTCCTCACGCAACTCCCCTCACGCAACTCCCCTCACGCAACTCCCCTCACGCAACTCCCATCACGCAACTCCCCTCAAGCAACTCCCCTCACGCAACTCCCCTCACGCAACTCCAATCACGCAACTCCCCTCACGCAACTCTCCTCACGCAACTCCCCTCAAGCAACTCCGCTTACCCTCACGCAACTCTCCTCACGCAACTCCCCTCACCCTCACGCAACTCCCCTCACCCTCACGCAACTCTCCTCACGCAACTCCCCTCACCCTCACGCAACTCCCCTCACCCTCACGCAACTCTCCTCACGCAACTCCCCTCACGCAACTCCCCTCACGCAACTCCCCTCACGCAACTCCCATCACGCAACTCCCCTCAAGCAACTCCCCTCACGCAACTCCCCTCACGCAACTCCAATCACGCAACTCCCCTCACGCAACTCTCCTCACGCAACTCCCATCACGCAACTCCCTCCACGCAACTCCCCTCACGCAACTCCCATCACGCAACTCCCCTCACGCAACTCCCCTCACGCAACTCCCCCCACGCAACTCCCCTCACGCAACTCCCCCCACGCAACTCCCATCACGCAACTCCCATCACGCAACTCCCCTCACGAAACTCCCCTCACGCAACTCTCCTCACGCAACTCCCATCACGCAACTCCCCCCACGCAACTCCCCCCACGCAACTCCCCTCACGCAACTCCAATCACGCAACTCCCCTCACGCAACTCCCCTCACGCAACTCCCCTCACGCAACTCCCCTCACGCAACTCTCCTCACGCAACTCCCATCACGCAACTCCCCTCACGCAACTCCCCTCACGCAACTCCCCTCACGCAACTCCCCCCACGCAACTCCCATCACGCAACTCCCCCCACGCAACTCCCCTCACGCAACTCTCCTCACGCAACTCCCATCACGCAACTCTCCTCACGCAACTCTCCTCACGCAACTCCCCTCACGCAACTCCCCTCACGCAACTCCCATCACGCAACTCCCCTCACGCAACTCCCCTCACGCAACTCCCCTCACGCAACTCCCCCCACGCAACTCCCCTCACGCAACTCCCCCCACGCAACTCCCATCACGCAACTCCCCTCACGCAACTCCCATCACGCAACTCCCCTCACGCAACTCCCATCACGCAACTCCCCTAACGCAACTCTCCTCACGCAACTCCCATCACGCAACTCCCCCCACGCAACTCCCCTCACGCAACTCCCCTCACGCAACTCCCATCACGCAACTCCCCTCACGCAACTCCCATCACGCAACTCCCCTCACGCAACTCCCCTCACGCAACTCTCCTCACGCAACTCCCCTCGCGCAACTCCCCTCACGCAACTCCCCTCACGCAACTCTCCTCACGCAACTCCCCTCACGCAACTCCCCTCACGCAACTCTCCTCACGCAACTCCCCTCGCGCAACTCCCCTCACGCAACTCCCCTCACGCAACTCTCCTCACGCAACTCCCCTCACGCAACTCCCCTCACGCAACTCCCCTCACGCAACTCCCATCACGCAACTCCCCTCACGCAACTCCCCTCACGCAACTCCCCTCACCCTCACGCAACTCCCCCCACGCAACTCCCATCACGCAACTCTCCTCACGCAACTCCCATCACGCAACTCCCCCCACGCAACTCCCCTCGTGCTCGCGCAACTCCACTCGCGCAACTCCCCTGGCGCTCGCGAGCAACTCCTCTCACGCGACCCCTCTCACGCTCGCGAGCAACTCCTCTCACGCGACCCCTCTCACGCTCGCGAGCAACTCCTCTCACGCCTGCAACTGGGCACGGGGCAGGTCCGTGCCCAGGCGTGCACCACCGGAGCGCCGGCGCAGTCAGCGCACCGGAGAGCGCCGAGGGGAGCCCCCCCCCCCCGCCCCCACCCCCGCCCCCCGCCAACAAACCTCAGAGCACCGCACGCGACCATCGCCGCCGCGAACCAAACTCGACGCGCAACTTTTCTAACAAGGGGAGATCCGTGGGGCTCAGATTGAAGCCTCCGCAGAAACTTCCCCGCACTACCCCTACACCGACGCACCGCCGGCACACTTCGTCCGCTGAGTCCGCTGTGAACACCTCCGTGAGCGCGTTCAACACTCCCGCGTATCCAACACCTACCTCAAGCGCCATTAACACTCCCGCGTATCCAACACCTACCTCAAGCGCCGTCAACACTCCCGCGTATCCAACACCTACCTCAAGAGCCATCAACACTCCCGCGTATCCAACACCTACCTCAAGCGCCGTCAACACTCCCGCGTATCCAACACCTACCTCAAGCGGCGTCAACACTCCAGCGTATCCAACACCTACCTCAAGCGCCGTCAACACTCCCGCGAATCCAACACCTACCTCAAGCGGCATCAACACTCCCGCGTATCCAATACCTACCTCAAGCGCCATCAACACTCCCGCGTATCCAACACCTACCTCAAGCGCCATCAACACTCCCGCGTATCCAACACCTACCTCAAGCGGCGTCAACACTCCCGCGTATCCAACACCTACCTCAAGCGCCATTAACACTCCCACGTATTCAACACCTACCTCAAGCGGCGTCAACACTCCCGCGTATCCAACACCTACCTCAAGAGCCGTCAACACTCCTGCGTAACCAACACCTACCTCAAGCGGCGTCAACACTCCCGCGTATCCAACACCTACCTCAAGCGCCATTAACACTCCCGCGTATCCAACACCTACCTCAAGCGGCGTCAACACTCCCGCGTATCCAACACCTACCTCAAGAGCCGTCAACACTCCCGCGTAACCAACACCTACCTCAAGCGGCATCAACACTCCCGCGTACCCAACACCTACCTCAAGAGCCGTCAACACTCCCGCGTATCCAACACCTACCTCAAGCGGCGTCAACACTCCCGCGTACCAAACACCTACCTCAAGCGCCATCAACACTCCCGCGAATTCAACACCTACCTCAAGCGGCGTCAACACTCCCGCGTATCCAACACCTACCTCAAGCGCCATTAACACCCCCGCATATCCAACACCTACCTCAAGCGCCGTCAACACTCCCGCGTATCCAACACCTACCCCAAGCGCCGTCAACACTCCCGCGTATCCAACACCTACCTCAAGAGCCATCAACACTCCCGCGTAACCAACACCTACCTCAAGCGGCGTCAACACTCCCGCGTATCCAACACCTACCTCAAGAGCCATCAACACTCCCGCGTAACCAACACTTACCCCAAGAGCCGTCAACACTCCCGCGTATCCAACACCTACCTCAAGCGGCGTCAACACTCCCACGTTTCCAACACCTACCTCAAGCGGCGTCAACACTCCCGCGTAACCAACACCTACCTCAAGAGCCGTCAACACTCCCGCGTATCCAACACCTACCTCAAGAGCCGTCAATACTCCCGCGTATCTAACACCTACCTCAAGTGGCATCAACACTCCCGCATATCCAACACCTACCTCAAGCGCCGTCAACACTCCCGCATATCCAATACCTACCTAAAGCGCCATCAACACTCCCGCGTATCCGTCAATACTCCCGCGTATCCAACACCTACCTCAAGTGGCATCAACACTCCCGCATATCCAACACCTACCTCAAGCGCCATCAACACTCCCGCGTATCCAACACCTACCTCAAGCGGCGTCAACACTCCCGCGTATCCAACACCTACCTCAAGCGCCATTAACACCCCCGCATATCCAACACCTACCTCAAGCGCCGTCAACACTCCCGCGTATTCAACACCTACCTCAAGTGGCGTCAACACTCCCGCGTATCCAACACCTACCTCAAGAGCTATCAACACTCCCGCGTATCCAACACCTACCCCAAGCGCCGTCAACACTCCCGCGTATCCAACACCTACCTCAAGAGCCATCAACACTCCCGCATAACCAACACCTACCCCAAGAGCCGTCAACACTCCCGCGTATCCAACACCTACCTCAAGCGGCGTCAACACTCCCACGTTTCCAACACCTACCTCAAGCGGCGTCAACACTCCCGCGTAACCAACACCTACCTCAAGAGCCGTCAACACTCCCGCGTAACCAACACCTACCTCAAGCGGCGTCAACACTCCCACGTTTCCAACACCTACCTCAAGCGGCGTCAACACTCCCGCGTATCCAACACCTACCTCAAGAGCCGTCAACACTCCCGCGTAACCAACACCTACCTCAAGCAGCGTCAACACTCCCGCGTAACCAACACCTACCTCAAGAGCCGTCAACACTCCCACGTATCCAACACCTACCTCAAGAGCCGTCAATACTCCCGCGTATCCAACACCTACCTCAAGTGGCATCAACACTCCCGCATATCCAACACCTACCTCAAGCGCCGTCAACACTCCCGCGTATCCAATACCTACCTAAAGCGCCATCAACACTCCCGCGTATCCAACACCTACCTCAAGAGCCGTCAATACTCCCGCGTATCCAACACCTACCTCAAGTGGCGTCAACACTCCCGCGTATCCAACACCTACCTCAAGCGGCGTCAACACTCCCGCGTATCCAACACCTACCTCAAGAGCCGTCAACACTCCCGCGTAACCAACACCTACCTCAAGCAGCGTCAACACTCCCGCGTAACCAACACCTACCTCAAGAGCCGTCAACACTCCCCCATATCCAACACCTACCTCAAGCGCCATCAACACTCCCGCGTAACCAACACCTACCTCAAGAGCCGTCAACACTCCCGCGTAACCAACACCTACCTCAAGTGCCGTCAACACTCCCCCATATCCAACAACTACCTCAAGCGCCATCAACATTCCCGCGTAACCAACACCTACCTCAAGCGGCGTCAACACTCCCGCATATCCAACACCTACCTCAAGCGCCGCCAACACTCCCGCGTATCCAACACCTACCTCAAGAGCCGTCAACACTCCCCCATATCCAACACCTACCTCAAGCGCCATCAACATTCCCGCGTAATCAACACCTACCTCAAGCGGCGTCAACACTCCCGCGTATCCAACACCTACCTCAAGCGCCGTCAACACTCCCGCGTATCCAACACCTACCTCAAGCGCCGTCAACACTCCCGCGTATCCAACACCTACCTCAAGCAGCGTCAACACTCCCGCGTATCCAACACCTACCTCAAGAGCCATCAACACTCCCACGTATCCAACACCTACCTCAAGTGCCGTCAACACTCCCGCGTAGCCAACACCTACCTCAAGCGGCGTCAACACTCCCGCGTATCCAACACCTACCTCAAGAGCCGTCAACACTCCCGCGTACCCAACACCTACCTCAAGCGGCGTCAACACAGGTGTACTCCGGACTCGCAAATACCTACCGATACCTGTTTACCAACCAACGCATGCTGGGTCACGACGACATCTGCGGACCACCACCCGTCAACAGCAGTGTGCCGCCAACACCAATGAACCCACCGACACCCATTACTACCACAAGCCTCTTGCATGTTTTTTTTGTATTTGCACGAACACAACATTTACCAAGATAGCATGTCACCGTAAAAAAATAAGCACACACAAATATATCTCGCCCTTTACCTGTTTCTTTTGCAGGTTTTTTTTTATTAAACATCCCAAAGAACAATGCGCACATGTGTTGTCTGCATCACAATAACATTAAAAGCCGTGAACCTGGCAAGTTACATTTTATCAAGTGAAATCTTACGGTGCTATGTAAGAGAAAAACCCCAAATCCAAAAACCTGTGTGGAGCAAATTAAATTACGAGGGTTCAATAAAATGGGTAAATATTTTATTACCATATTCATCTTTTTGACTGAAACTATTTTATTTTGAAATTGCGGGGGCAACTGTTTTGCTGGGGGGGAGGGGGGGGTTCGAAGCATGGGGACAGACCGGCAATGCAGCGCCCGCGAGCGTACGAGCGAGCGAGAGCGTCCAGCGATGGCTCGCGGAACCGTCGGATGATGGGGAGAATGAAACCGAGAGCGGAGTACCCAGGCGTGGTGCGACTAAGCGCGCGTGAACAGGTAGGCCCGGAGGCATCGGGGCAGCACGGGACAGCACGGGGCGGCACGGCGTGGCACGGTGCAGAACGGGGCAGCGGTGCCCAACCTAGGAGGACATTTCCCAAATCCCATGCAAGGGAATGCGTCCATCAAAACAGGGGCTGCGTCATAATAGTTAAGCAGTGGGTTCCATTTTTCCCAGAAATATCTTAGTGTTGTATTAATCAGTGATACCTGCACAGCATTGATTAAACTTTAGTCAATGCCACCAATGTTAATCAGCTTTACGGCGCCAAATTATCACTGCTGTTAATAATGATAAAAGAGTAAAATATATTCATTTAAAAGGTAGAGATTTGTTTGCGCTTCCACAAGAGTTTTACCTTGATCATTGAGCACAGAATGAGATTTCAGATATAAAAATATAAATCTGACACGATGCAGGCGGAGCACCACACGTGGACCCATCGTTACCAGGCTCCGTCTGGCGGCGATGTTGCCCTCTCCTCCAGAGGCAGCGAGATCTCGCAAGAAGAGTTTTTTTTTATTTCAACCGTTTACCCACAAAACGTATAACAGTTTGGGAATTAACACTACTTTACCACGTTTGGATAGCTAATACAACAATTGGAATAATTGTAAATTACCAAATGCAATGTTTACTCTGTTTTCCTGCTTTGTGACACCAATGTCACAAATCCCAAGGTTACAAATACGCTGTAGCACAACAAAGTTCGAAATGCTCACGCGATTGTGAAAAAATGTCTTGCAAACCTATGGAGCGTTGTATTTTAGATTTCATAGAGCATACAGTGAGGGAAAAAAGTATTTGATCCCCTGCTGATTTTGTACGTTTGCCCACTGACAAAGAAATGATCAGTCTATAATTTTAATGGTAGGTTTATTTGAACAGTGAGAGGCAGACTATCAACAAAATCCAGAATAACACATGTCAAAAATGTTATAAATTGATTTGCATTTTAATGAGGGAAATAAGTATTTGACCCCCTCTCAATCGGAAAGATTTTTGGCTCCCAGATGTCTTTTATACAGGTAACGAGCTGAGATTAGGAGCACACTCTTAAAGGGAGTGCTCCTAATCTCAGCTTGTTACCTGTATAAAAGGCACCTGTCCACAGAAGCAATCAATCAATCAGATTCCAAACTCTCCACCATGGCCAAGACCAAAGCGCTTTCCAAGGATGTCAGGGACAAGATTGTAGACCTACAGAAGGCTGGAATGGGCTACAAGACCATTGCCAAGCAGCTTGGTGAGAAGGTGACAACAGTTGGAGCGATTATTCGCAAATGGAAGAAACACAAAAGAACTGTCAATCTCCCTCGTGCTGGGGCTCCATGCAAGATCTCACCTCGTGGAGTTGCAATGATCATGAGAACGGTGAGGAATCAGCCCAGAACTACACGGGAGGATCTTGTCAATGATCTCAAGGCAGCTGGGGCCATAGTCACCAAGAAAACAATTGGTAACACACTACGCCATGAAGGACTGAAATCCGGCAGCGCCCGCAAGGTCCCCCTGCTCAAGAAAGCACATATACATGCCCGTCTGAAGTTTGCCAATGAACATCTGAATGATTCAGAGGAGACAACTGGGTGAAAGTGTTGTGGTCAGATGAGACCAAAATGGAGCTCTTGGGCATTAACTCAACTCGCCGTGTTTGGAATAGGAGGAATGCTGCCTATGACCCCAAGAACACCATCCCCACCGTCAAACATGGAGGTAGAAACATTATGCTTTGGGGGTGTTTTTCTGCTAAGGGGACAGGACAACTTCACCGCATCAAAGGGACGATGGACGGGGCTATGTACCGTCAAATCTTGGGTGAGCACCTCCTTCCCTCAGCCAGGGCATTGAAAATGGGTCGTGGATGGGTATTCCAGCATGACAATGACCAAAACACACGGCCAAGGCAACAAAGGAGTGGCTAACGAAGAAGCACATTAAGGTCCTGAAGTAGCCTAGCTAATCTCCAGACCTTAATCCCATATAAAATCTGTGGAGGGAGCTGAAGGTTCGAGTTACCAAACGTCAGCCTCAAAACCTTAATGACTTGGAGAAGGTCTGCAAAGAGGAGTGAGACAAAATCCCTCCTGAGATGTGTGCAAACCTGGTGGCCAACTACAAGAAACGTCTGGCCTCTGTGATTGCCAACAAGGGTTTTGCCACCAAGTACGAAGTCATGTTTTGCAGAGGGGTCCAATACTTATTTTCCTCATTAAAATGCGTTTTTCTGGATGCTTTTTGTTGCTATTCTGTCTCTCACTGTTCAAATAAACCTACCATTAAAATTATAGACTGATCATTTCTTTGTCAGTGGGCAAACGTACAAAATCAGCAGAGGATCAAATACTTTTTTCCTTCACTGTAAGTGTGCAAATCCCCAGCTTGGTGATTGACGGTCATCACACCGACGCAAAACCACGGAAAAGAGCCGCTCGAAATCAGGCTCCATTCACAGATGATCGTGCCTTCATTCTCGGGAACAGAGGAGGAGATGTGGATGATTTGGGGAAAATATGTATGTATGTTGAACTTCTTTCGCACTGTACGTAGCCAACCGCACTAATCGGAGGTGCGGGGGAAGGACAACAAACTAAACACAAAACGCATTTCTAAAGAAATTCGTTTTAAATCGAGATTTTAAAGTGTGTAGGTCCAGTGGCTTCCAAATATCAGAAGGGAGAGCTTTCCAGAGGGCCGCAAAAGGGCATCTGAAGCGCGTGCGGCGCACAAAACGCAACCGTCGGCCGCGTCGCACCGTCGCAACCGCCGTTTGGGATCTGGAAAAATCCAAAAAGAGAGCTTGTCGCTCGTGCTCGGAGACCGTCACACGTGGCTCATGCGACGCTCAGGCGCGGGCGGGCGGGCGGGCGCGCGGCAGGAGGCCCTCGGCGAGCTCTCACGCGCGGCTCCGAGCGCGGCACGCGCCCACTCCACGTGCGTACGTGGGCGAAAGTTAGAGGCAGCTAAAGCCACGGTCATTACCGACGGGGTAACGCTCTCTACCTCCACTCCCACTTGCCCCTAGCCTCTGGTGCACAGAAAAAAAGAAGGAAAAAACCCCTCGACAGATGAATCAATGGAATGAGCGCGCGAATATTAACAAGTTGCACAAGAGCTTGAGAAAGTGGTTTGCATCCAGTGCAGTTAAATTGGGTAGCAGTGGAGAACAAGAGGCAGTGGCAGAGGATAGGGTGGGTGAAAGGGGGGTAGTAGAGAAGAGGCCATAAAACTATTCAAAGCTTTTACGAAACACCAACCAGACATTCTCACACTCTAAAGAAATACTTTCTTTCACTCATCCCCCTACAACACACCCATCTACCCCCTACCACACACCCCTCTCTCCCTTAAAGCACAACCCCTCAATCACCTACCACACTCCCCAGCTACACTCCCTCCCTCACTCCTCTACCACACTCCCCCCTATCACTCACCTACCACACTCCCGCTCACTCCCCCCTCACTCCCCTACCGCACTCCCCCCTCACTCCCACCTCACTCCCCCCTCACTCCCACCTCACTCCCCTACCGCACTCCCCCCTCACTCCCACCTCACTCCCCTACCGTACTCCCCCCTCACTCCCCTACCTCACTCCCCCCTCACTCCCACCTCACTCCCCCCTCACTCCCCCCTCACTCCCACCTCACTCCCCCCTCACTCCCCCCTCACTCCCACCTCACTCCCCCTCACTCCCACCTCACTCCCCCTAGCTCCCCTCCCACACTCCCGCTCACTCCCCTACCACACTCCCGCTCACTCCCCCCTCACTCCCCTACCACACTCCCGCTCACTCCCCTACCACACTCCCGCTCACTCCCCCCTCACTCCCCTACCGCACTCCCCCCTCACTCCCACCTCACCCCCCTCACTCCCACCTCACTCCCCCCTCACTCCCCTACCACACTCCCCGCTCACTCCCCCCTAACTCCCACCTCACTCCCCCTCCGCACTTCCCCCTCACTCCCACCTCACTCCCCTACCGCACTCCCCCTCACTCCCCCTAGCTCCCCTCCCACACTCCCCCTCACTCCCCTACCACACTCCCCCCCCACTCCCCCTCACCCCCCCCCCCACTCCCACCTCACTCCCCCCTCACTCCCCCCTCACTACCCCCTCACTCCCCTACCCCCCCTCCCTCAATCCGCTACCACACATCCGTCTCTGTGTTGTTATAACTACCATGGTTATTAATAAAGCATGATTTGCAGAATTAAGATGTGTTTGTTTTGTTTTCATCGACTGCAACGTATTACTAAGCTGCCTACACCTTTAATGACATTGCTAACATTACGGTGTGAAGAGTCGGTTTTAAGTCATACATAAAATAACACTTCGGCTGCGATTTTTAATCTGACGGATGCTTTCAGTTATACTTTAAGAATTAGCTATCATACCTATCCCATAAAAAAAGATATTCAAAATATTATCAAATTAGCTTTAGCAGCTTTCAGCGGCTGCCACAGTAGCTGCTAAAAGCAGCTACTGTGGCAAAATTCCGTTTGAAGCTTTCTTGAACGTAATAGGATTTAATAGTACAGAAAAATGCCATTAAACACCAAAAAAAAAACCCCGCGTGAGGCTAAATGCAAAGAGGCACAGCAGGGCGGACTGCCCTTCTTAGAATCCGGCAGCCCGTGTGGAGACAGCCGCCAGGGCCCTCCGCCTCGACCTTCGCCGACACAAGAGTGCACTCGCACCACACGACCCCCCTCTCTGTGGAAACGCAACGAACGCACAACAGACAACAATTCGCAACTTGCTGTTGTCGACGGAGCCCTCCGATCGTAGCGCGGGGGGGGGGGGGGTGGGGAGTGGTGAGGGGTTGGTGCAAGAGAACCTCGTCAACGAACGGCTGCTGTCTGGCGCGACACGAAGGGTAGCGGCGCTTTTTTATTTACTCACGGCTCGGTCTGCGGCGGCGGCGGCGGTGTCCGTGAGGACTTTACGCTGGGGCCCCGCACCCGTCGGTCGCCCGGTCGCCCCCCCGCCCCCTCCTCGCCTGGCGAGCGGCCAGCGAGTTTTTGATCTCAACCCCGAGCTCCTCGGACGACGGAGACTGCGCTCCCGTACGCCATCCCGCTTCCTGCCCAAACCAGGTGTGCTAATGCGCTCAACTAAAGGCTCTGTCCCTCCAACTGCCCCCCACCCACCCCCACCCCCTCAACAGATTGCTATCTGCAGGCGGGTTTTTTGTTGTTGTCCTTTTTTTGGTTTCCTTTCCTGCTCTCGCCGGATCCCACCAGCTGGAATCTCTATTCGCCTTCAGCCTCGTGCTCACACTGTGCGACCAAACATGCTGTCGGCACGTCAGTCTGCAAGAGCGCTCCGCAGCGGAGTTGCTCGTTTGTGATAGTGACGACAAAGCAAACCTAGAGCACTAATCTTCCTGGTCTATTGTTCTCCCCAGCTAAGACCCACACGCACTGACATACACACACAGACACTAACCTCTCCCTCCCACACACACACACAGACGCGCGCGCGCGCGCGTAACGCGCACACACCAATGCTTTCTAAAAAAAAAAGATTCTGTTTGGGTACAAGCTGTGAGAATCCCGGCCAAATCTAGCCTCGACCTGGCTTGGTCAGCTCAAGCAGCAAACACTGACACGCATATGTGTACAACAAAGACAAAGATCCCCCGAGTAGCCTGAACAGACTGTTGGGGCAAGTGCTGTCCGCGAACACCTATGAAGGCCGGCACGGCACACGACGGGGGTGGGTGCCCTAAACCACGCCCGGCCGCCTTTGCCTCCCTAGTGACGATGTTTACACATCGTCCCAGGTGCTGATTTTAGTCCACCGAGGCTGGGCCCTAGAATTGGTTCAGGTAATCGTCGCTGTTTGTCCGTGAGCGGGAATCCAATTCGGGTCGCCGGTTTCGTAGCACAAAGTGACAACCACTACACGCACTTATTCATGCGCGTAGGCATACATACGCTCGAACACACACACACACAGAGAACACAGGGCAGTAGAGACACGCATGAAATATAGGGAGCAAAAAAACTTCGCATGAATTTTAAAAACAACGATCGTGCAGCGGGCGGCGGATGAGTGAGCGAGCGCGTCCCGCGTTCCGTCGCTGGCGCTGGGAGCGACATCGACGCGTGGACGTCCCCGCGGATGAAGGCGCGGCTCAGCCTTCCGCCACCACAGGCTGGCACTTGATTGATGCGAAGGAGGGTGCATCGTGTGGTGCCGGGTGCGGTGTCCACGCCAGTGTCCCGCGGTGCGCCTCGCTTCCCTGGCCGAGAAGCGCTGGCGTTACCGGACGGGGGCCCAGCGTGGTGGCAACCCGAGCGGCACCCGGTACCTGGAGCCGCGCCACCTGACCGCCGGCGCCACGCATCCCCAAACCCACACCTTGCCGCAGCTCGATGTGGCTAAGCGCTGCCTCATTACGGCCTCTCCGCACGCATCTTGCACCGTTGGCCCTGAGCCGGTGGTGGGAATTCCGCATTCTCACGACGGGAACCCAGCCTCTATGCAAGAACACTGCTGTTGACTTCCCACACCGTGGTGCTTTTGTTTGATGAACGAGGCTCGTATCGCGATGTGGCGAGACTACGACAAATCACGCGACGCAAGATCCACGATAATCCTCTTCGTCTGTTTGCGCTAAATTATCAAACCGTCGCGTGGTTATCATTCGACGTTTTTTTTTATTTCTCTTTAAACGTTTTGTTTCCCGGCACACACACACAAAAAAAAACATATACTCATTGCGATACTGTACGAGATGAGAAAGTTTTTTTGTTATTCTCGCCTCGATGACCTGGGTGGATTCCTGTCTGGCTGGTTGCCCCCCCCACCCACCACCACCACCCGTTTCCGAGTGCGCGCGTGCGCGCACGTTCTGTGAGCAGACGTCATCCCGCAGAGCCGCCGCGTCGAGCCGGTTTCGTATACGTGCAGACCTCGCGCGGAATCCTCTCGCTGGCCGATACATCCACCGTACGCTCACGAAGCATTACGAGCCGAGCGAGAGCACGGAGTGAGGAAGGCCAGGGAGGCCAGTGGTGGGAGAGGGGGAGGGCGAGGAGAGCGAGAGAGAGAGTTATAAAGGGCATGCAACGGAGAGGGAAGAGAGAAAAACGGAAAGAGGAGAGTGGGACTAGGGGGAGCGAGGGTTAGAGGTGAGAGAGAGAGAGGGGGACGGAGAGATGGGAAGGGAAGTGGGTGAGGTACAGTGAAGGGAGGAGAGCGGGCAGAGGAATTGAGAAACATATAGAATTAAAGACAAAGCGAGAAATCGAGATAAATTGCGACATTGTACAGAGAAAGCAAGCGAAAGGTAGAGAGATAAAGGGAGGGCTCTCTATATAATAAAAGGGATCACGGCTGGCTGGGAGGGATGGACGGTCACGTCCAAAGGACGTAGGGTTGCTCGTATTTATGAAAAACACTCAACTCAATAATTAATCAAAGGTAAACAAACAGCAATCGTGGATTAAACAAGTGCTTTGCTAAATGGGTTTTTGTTTTCAAAATTTTAAATTGCAATATTGCATTTACATAACGTCATTTTTGTAGTTTGTTAAATCACGTCATTATTATTTGTATAACTGACAGCGTGTACGTTATGAACGTTACACATTGTAATGATCTGAAATAGCTGAATTGCAATCAGCTGAATCGCAATTGTTTCTTGCTGTGGTTGTCACACCTGGTGACGGACGCTTGTGTTGCGCCCGAAACGTCGTGATTTAATTTATTTTATTTTATACCTACGTGGCTTTACCGAAAAAAAACAAAGAGTATGGATCCCTGCAGTCACGAAAACTTGAAATCTACGTAGGCTTTCGCGACCAATAACCCAAAAAACACCTTTATTATGGATAAACTCAAAAAGCAGTTATTTTGGTGGGTACTATATGACTCTTTTCAGTCATTTGTGAATGGTATAGTTAAATCAGTGCAATCTCATTCGACTGAAACCAAGGCCACAACGGAGAAGTACAAATCTTTACCCTTTGGCTCTTTCGGTAAAGTCACGTAGGTATAAAATGAAATAAATCTAATTTGACAAAACTGGACGTGAAGCCAGGAGCAGAGTATGGGCTATATAAAGTGTCCACAGTTCCATACTTGTTACTTTACTTTCATTAACATCCATGTCAATTAATGGCAAGCCATGTGATAACTAAGTAGACAATTGTGCGAAAGAGATGGGATTCGAAATAATGGTCAAACGGGTGTCACTTTTTCAGCGTCTCGCACTCCGCAGTATTTCACTCACCCCACGTGTCTGTGTGCGATTTGTGTGCGCGCGTCTGGGGCGTTTGTGTAATTCGTCATCGTTGCATCTTGCATTACAATATTTTAAAGATAAGTAATATAATCAACCAGAGCTGTTTTGTTGAGGCCAGCAGGTGCCCTGCAGTGCTTGTGTGTGTGTGCGCGCGCGTGTGCAGGTATCGCTGCGTAAGCTAAATGCCGTGGTCAGCGAGGCTGTGATGCGTAGTTTTCAGGGAACACAATGTGCGTGTAGCGCTCAGTGTCCCACAGAGCCAACGAAGGGTCACGGGTGCTGTAGAGGGCACGCGATGAGGGTGGGCGGTTGCTGGGCGGGGGTGGGCGAACGACATCGAATGGGGGGGGGGGGGGGGGACAAGCCCGGGAGCGCTTTCCCCTAACCGTTGTCGAGCGGCAATCACTTCACGCTCAAATTCAGGGAATCTCACGCAAGAGGGCGCCCTGTTCGTTCTCGCTCGCGAACGCCACTGAGGTGGGGGGGGGGAGTACCGTGGGCTCGAGCCGAGGAAAGGAAGGCACGGCACGAGGCAGCGAGCTCGCCGCCGTGCGTTAGACCGCAGCCTTGGCTCGCGCGCGCCAGGCGACCCCGAGAGCCGAGCCGCACCACCGAGGGGGTCACTGCCGCAAAAACCGCATGCCACGGGTAAAACGGCGGCGCGGCGTGGGGGGGGGCGGTGATGGCCGCTTACCAGCAGCAAGCGCATCCCGTAACGAGCGAGTCGCCCATCAGCCTGTCATCCCCTTGGTAAATGGCTTACAGAATCATAAAAACACACTTTTGACCGCTAATAAATTACTGCTGGGCTGGAGGGGGTTGTCAGCTCTGCCAATCCGTAATGGATGGGAGCAGTGAGCGCTCATACGCCAGCGCAACAAAGGCACAAGCGACGGCGCTGATTGAACGGAAGCCCAGCCTACAGGGGTCCGCTTGGCATGATAACGGAAATATTTTATTTACCACAACTGTTTGACAAATTGGTCTAACATTCATATTTCTCGTGTAACATAAGAGGGCCTTTCAATGGATTCCATTTTACTGCCTTTGAAATCCATCACTTAGGGACAGTGCTTAATCTGTCCCTTAAAGTTTCTCAACAGAGAGTCAACACAGGTAGTGTATAAAGTACGATTTCGTGCTCTCTGGTTCTTTCGGTAAAGTCACGTAGGTATAAATACAATAAAAGAGTATGGATTTCTGCAGCCACGAAAGCTTCAAATTACGATTTCGTACTTTACAAAGGGCATTGCTTTCCTTTAGGTAATACACAGAGCCCCTTACACGAGATATTTGAATAATCAAACCTCTCATTCTGCTCATGCATGAATGTTGTTTCTGAGCTGAGGAGCTGCACTAGGTTTGGCGTTATCTGTGTGGTTGTGTACCCGTGGCTGTGTGATCTGCACCGTTAAGTTTCCACGATGTGAGCCTCCACCACTCGGATTCATCACCAACCGTGATCTATCCACTGCTGAATGAAGGTCTCCACCCCACATTTGTGCCATGCCTTACGGTCCCGCGATGCCACAATTCATTTCGCTCCTGTGCATGAACTCATCCAATCACTCCATCTCTGCAATGGACATTCTCTCTGGCATGTTCGCGCCTTTGGCTGCCATTAATTCACCAGTCTCATCAATCTGCCATCATCCCTTCGAGCGATGTGTCCGGTCCGAGGCCCACTTACTTTCCTGAACAGTCAATACCGTGTCTCTAATTTGCATTTGTTTCCCGATCCGCGTGGGGTTTGCTTCTGTCTCTCGGTCTAACTCAAAGCATGCGCCTCTCCATGCTCTGAGCACTTTTCAGCATTTCTTCCGTGTTTATCTTTCTGATCCAGGTCGTGGCAGATAATAACCCGTGAGTCGACAAAGATGCGGGACCAATGGAAATTAACGACTGGTAATACTGCAATTGAATAACTTAACACAATTCAGACGATGTCTGCGGCATTTACAGTGAGGGAAAAAAGTATTTGATCCCCTGCTGATTTTGTACGTTTGCCCATTGACAAAGAAATGATCAGTCTATAATTTTAATGGTAGGTTTATTTGAACAGTGAGAGACAGAATAACAACAAAATCCAGAAAAACGCATGTCAAAATGTTATTAATTGATTTGCATTTTAATGAGGGAAATAAGTATTTGACCCTCTCTCAATCAGAAAGATCTCTGGCTCCCAAGTGTCTTTTATACAGGTAACGAGCTGAGATTAGGAGCACACTCTTAAAGGGAGTGCTCCTAATCTCAGCTTGTTACCTGTATACAAGACACCTGTCCACACAAGCAATCAATCAATCAGATTCCAAACTCTCCACCATGGACAAGACCAAAGAGCTCTCCGAGGATGTCAGGGACAAGATTGTAGACCTACACAAGGCTGGAATGGGCTACAAGACCATTGCCAAGCAGCTTGGTGAGAAGGTGACAACAGTTGGTGCGATTATTCGCAAATGGAAGAAACACAAAAGAACTGTCAATCTCCCTCGTCCTGGGGCTCCATGCAAGATCTCACCTCGTGGAGTTGCAATGATCATGACAACGGTGAGGAATCAGCCCAGAACGACACGGGAGGATCTTGTCAATGATCTCAAGGCAGCTGGGATCATAGTAACTAATAAAACAATTGGTAACACACTATGCCGTGAAGGACTGAAATCCTGCAGCGCCCACAAGGTCCCCCTGTTCAAAAAAGCACATATACATGCCCGTCTGAAGTTTGCCAATTAATATTTGAATGATTCAGAGGACAACTAGGTTAAAGTGTTGTGGTCAGATGAGACCAAAATGGAGCTCTTTGGCATCAACTCAACTCGCTGTGTTTGGAGGAGGAGGAATGCTGCCTATAACCCCAAGAACACCATCCCCACCGTCAAACATGGAGGTGGAAACATTATGCTTTGGGGGTGTTTTTCTGCTAAGGGGACAGGATAACTTCACCGCATCAAAGGGACGATGTACCATCAAATCTTGGGTGAGAACCTCCCTCCCTCAGCCGGGGCATTGAAAATGGGTCGTGGATGGGTATTCCAGCATGACAATGACCCAAAACACACGGCAAAGGCAACAAAAGAGTGGCTCAAGAAGAAGCACATTAAGGTCCTGGAGTGGCCTAGCCAGTCTCCAGACCTTAATCCCATAGAAAATCTGTGGAGGGAGCTGAAGGTTCGAGTTGCCAAATGTCAGCCTCGAAACCTTAATGACTTGGAGAAGATCTGCAAAGAGGAGTGGGACAAAATCCCTCCTGAGATGTGTGCAAACCTGGTGGCCAACTACAAGAAACGTCTGACCTCTGTGATTGCCAACAAGGGTTTTGCCACCAAGTACTAAGTCATGTTTTGCAGAGGGGTCAAATACCTATTTCCCTCATTAAAATGCAAATCAATTTATAAAATTTTTCACATGCTTTTTTCTGGATTTTGTTGTTGTTATTCTGTCTCTCACTGTTCAAATAAACCTACCATTAAAATTATAGACTGATCAATTATTTGTAAGTGGGCAAACGCAATAAATCAGCAGGGGATCAAATACTTTTTTCCCTCACTGCAAGAGTTTGCATGAAAAGCATTTAAAATGTAGCCGTGTTTATTTTATTTCAGGTGATACGGAGATCTGAGGTAACTAAAATTAGATGTGATTTGTGAGATGGAATTTCACGTCACTGTCTCTCCCTTGATTCGCTGAGCTTGCGACTGGCAGGTGAAGCAACATCCACTGTTGGTGTTGTTTCCTTTCATTCCAGAAGCCTGTAAAGTTTTAAACTTCTAATACCTGCTACATTGCTCAATATAGAAAATCATATATTTTGTTATATATATAAATAGTGGTGAGCATTGTTGTGTCCGGTCGCGCCTTTAATCACGTATTTTATGTTACTGTTTAGGTTCGTCAGTTTGTGCTGATAAAGCGTCTTAGTCTTGCAATTGCAGCCTTATTCCGCCTGCTTGACTGTGTCCCAAGATGTGAGCACTGGGCCGGCACCAACAATGAATAGCGGCCTCGACTTTATTAAGTGACCGCCATGCACAAAACAGGTTGTCTTAGGCTTTGGACCTATGTGGTACAGTCGGTAGGGGAAAGTGCAGCAACATCCATTGTTGCACTGTACTTCTTTGCTCCCACGGACACATTTCGTGTCTGCACAAAACCCAACTGAAGTATGGTCAAATGACCCCCATGACCAGCAAGACATGGAGAGGCCCTCCTCCAGCATTGGAGTGACTGAAAATGCTGTACATGTACATAGGGCCGTGTATCATGGGCTCACCAATGCGCCCTGCACTGAAAGACCAGCAATCCACACGGCGGAAAAGGCAGCACTCCGTTTGCCAACAGCGACCTCCTCGCCGGCCTCTAATCGGCCTCATCTAAAGTGATCACTGAATGGCGTGGACATTTCTCCATGTCATAAAATGTAAATCCCCCTCCCCCAACTCCCGGCGCCCCAGTCGCCCACAGGAACAATGCACACAAAAGGCCAACGTGGTTGCTCTTTGAGAAGCGTCACGAAGTGAGCACACGAGGGGTTCGCCCACTTTCTGAAGAAAAACTAAATCTGAATATATTACGTCATTACGTCTCACTAAGAAGACGCATCATTACATTCCTGCACAATGCATTACCTGGCATTACAGATTAAATGTTTTTTTTTACATGAAGCAAACTTGCAAGGTAAGTTACGTGAACTGGCGATTAACAAATTACCAATCTTCAGCAGTGCCGAGCAATTGTTTAAAAAGCAAGCGCTTTGGTTTCTCTGGAGGTTTGTCAAACGCAACCCGTATTGCCTACTCGAGTGTGCATAGGTAGCTCTTGTGTGGCTCTGCTTTGAACGGAGCCAGCATTGTCCGAGCGGCTTCCAGATCGCCGGTCGACCACCAGCGAAGGTTGAGCACCACGAACCAACTCAACTTGCCACCGCTAGTTTCTCGAGTGCCGAGGTCAAAGCCCCCGACCCCTCGAAGCCACCGCTCCCAAAGCTCACTCCACACACACGCCATCACATGGACCCTTCCCCATTACATCTTCATCTCACTCCTCATCCCTGCCAGCGGAATATTAATTCGGCTCAAACACGCACCCAGCCGCGCTGGTGGCGTGCCCAGGCTGGGCTGAGTTGCTTCGCTCTCCTGCCACAACATTTACAACTCTTGGAATGTTTTATGCGCGCCGTGACTGGGAAATGCACGAAAACACAGCTGTTTTTATGGCTCCCGTTAGAGGCGGTGTGGCTGCCACCGCTCGGCATGCTAAAATAAACAACGTAAACTAAGGGCGAGGAGACGCGGAGCGGTGCCCCCCCCCCCCCTCCCGCAGCTCGCAGTGACAGCCGCGTCGCAGCCGCTCGCTCCGCACAGCGCCGCGGCTCCTCAATCACGGACGGAGCCGCGCGCGCCGCAGCGATTACGGCGTCGAGGCTCCGGCCACCGCGCGCGCGCGCGCGCGCGCCGACTGTGAGATTCCATCTGGGCAGTCAGATGGCATGATCGGCGAGAGACCTGCCCACGTGTCGTCACATCACACGGCGCCAATCTGGGGCCATCGGGCTTCCACTGCTGCGCCGTCCCCCCCCACCACCTCCCCCCTCTTTTAAAAGCCTATTAAAGGACTCCCGGTGTGGGCGCTTCCCGAGTACATTGTGTAATGGAAAAGTTAATTTATGGCATATTACTCCCATTACTGTCATTAATACGAGCGGAATCGGTGTGAAATTAAAGGCTGAACTTTGGCGGTGCGAACGTCGTGCTCGGATCCACATGGGGACAGGGCCTCCGGCATGCGCGATGTGTAATTACCTTCCCGTCCATTTAAAATTTGGCTCCTTTGTTGACTGTCAGCACCGCGAAGCGCTGCGGCATCCAAGGGGCCCAACTTATTTCTGCCTTCAAAACAACTGCGGATTTCGCATCGCGGTCCCGAGCCAACCCCCCCCCCCCCCCACCGAACAGTCGCTTGGGTAAAACAAGCACATTAACATTCACATACCAAACTCAGTAGCTGCAGAGCTCTGATATAGCCTGAGATCGTTATAGTGAGGTCCAAAAAATAATAATTTGAACACTGTACTTCGTTGTTATTAGCAGCAACATTAAAGAAACCGTTCATCACTTCCTTTATCCTAACACTCACAAAGCAGAGCATCCCTCTGTTTTGACTGATAGACCAGTTAACTCATGCCCTCTGATATATATCTGAGCGCGTTTGTGCTTTCCATCACGTCCTTAAACGGCCTCGACTGAAGCCAAAGCACAATTACTTTGCGTGAGGAATAAAAGTTTTCACGAAAGGACTTACGCATTGCTTTGCAGAGGCACTTAATGTACGACCAGCAATGGAGACCTTCAAATGGCCGCGTTACTTTCATATGGCAGACATTCGCCCGAATTTTTTACATTAATTTTTTTTTTGCAGAATATAAACGGGCATGAAACGCGTGAATTTTTTGGGGGAGTTTGTTTCATGTTTGTCAAGTTTGTGGAGAAGCGAACGTGCTGGGCGTCGGACCGTCATCACCACTCGGGCTCTTCAGCTGATCACTTGCCGGATAATAACCTTCGATTTAAAGCTTTCGTGACTGCAATGATTCATCTTCTTTGGTTCTTTCGGTAAAGTCACGTAGAATGAGAATAAAATAATAAATTGATCAAATAAAATAACACAATAATATTATCACGACGTTTCGGCCACAACACAAGCGGCCTTCATCAGGTGAAGGGACGAGACTGTCTGGTAGGACAGCGCTGTCCTATTTTATCAATTTATTATTTTATTCTCATTCTACGTGACTTTACCGAAAGAACCAAAGAGGATAATAACCTGGCCTCCGTTGACAACGAGAGAACAGCAACAACAAAAAAACCCCAACGTGCCGAGGTAAGGCAACGGGGACCACGGTGAAGCGTGACAACGCTCTGTCACGACGGGGGCGAGATGCAACGCGACAGGAGCCGCGAACGAGGACGGCCCGAGCCGCGTGCGCGTGCGTGCGTGCGCGTGCGTGCGTGCGCGTGCGTGCGCGTGCGTGCGCGTGCGTGCGCGCGCGTGCATCAGCCCCAGGCTCGACGACTGCCCCCCGCGCGTCTGCAACACCCGCGCCGCGGCGCCGCGCCTTCGCGCGCAAAACACGGGGCGGACCGAAAATCCGGTGCAACCTGCCGAAATAGCTCGCCGAGCAGCGTCCGGGGGGGGGGGGTGTGGGGGTGCGCCGGGGTCGCAGCAGCCGTCACATGATGATGTAGCGGCTAATTTCGCGGATTCGGTCCCGGTAGTGTCCGGCGGTCGCTGGAGAGCCGGAACCGTGCAGGACTTTCATTAAGTTTGCTCCTGGCACGCACACTAATACGTCCCTCCATACCATCCTCTTATTTGAAACAGCACTACGAAACTTTGTGTGTGTGTGTGTGTGTGGGGGGGGGTGGGGGTGTTTCCCCTGTCTGTGTGAAATGTAAAGCCGGAGCCGTGGACGCTGGAGGGTTGTTTACACTGCTCGGGAATGTTCATCGATATCAACTTGTTGCGTAAATCTCGCGCGCAGAGCACGGCACTGGGGCAGGCGGGCGACGCTGCGCCGAGGCCGATCCGCTGACTTTGTTGCATCCCGCGCCCAAAAACAACCGCGGCGACATTTCACGCCACCGCATTGTTGTCGCAATTTATACGGCCCCTGTGAGTAATAATAACTGACAGCTGTGTAAGTATATGTAAGGCTGGAAAATAATTTTAACAAGTACTAACCAGGACCCAATGTCTGTGGTGCAGGCGCATCAAAATAACGTAATCAGCGGAGACAGCCTCGAGCAAAGCGCTTCACCCGCTACTTTAATATTCCTTGATGACAATTAGGGTTTTCACCGGTTAATCCAATCAAACTGAACTGATTTGGCACCAAAGGCACAGGTCGGGGCAAAGGAGCATGTGGCTAAGGGCCCTGCGTTCCGACACCTGCGTGATTAAATGCATTCATTAATTAACAATGAAAAATTATATACTCAAAATAAACTGTAACAATCAACAGCGTTAAAGGATTTAAATATTTAAAACGCTCACATCCTTTTTTTAATCCTATAATTTTCACATGGCATTTATGAAGATAAGCAATCAGCAGGCGGGAGGCCAAATTATGCTAATTCATGCGTACGTTTTCACTGTTGTGAAGCCCAGCTAGACACCCTTCAGAGAAGACATTTTTCATCAGCACATAAAATAAATCCTTGCCACGGGACTATAGAAGCCCGTGGGGAATCCCACTGTGTGGTTTTGTAAATTGGGTTTAAACAAACAGCGGTTCATCATAATCGGGGGGGTATTTGCCAGCAGAGCCGTGGGGGGGGGGGGGGGGGGGGGTCTGGGGGAAGGGGCTCCTCTCATTCTGTGCAATGGGACGGGAGTAGCAGCGAGGCAGGCGCTGAACTGTACACTAATCCCACGCAGCATGCCGTTGATGGCGTCTAAACTCCCCGGGAAAGGGGTGGGGGGAACCACACCCCTACTGTGTAAACAACCACGTATTTTAGACTATTGTTTAAGATGCAGGGGGTGTGTGGGCACACACGCAGTGACGGCCCACATTAAATATTGCTGCTGCTGCTGCATCTGGACTATTTCACCGAAAATATCCGAATGCTCCTGTGGTCGTTGCACACTTGCGACATTAAGGCGCGTCGTCATTGGGAGTCTCATCGCTGACTTGGTTGTTCTGAGTCATTCACTTTTCCCGTTGGTCACAGTGTTTGTCATCAATATGACCAAATCTGAACAAGAAAACACGGCCACCGCCCGGGGCCCGACGCAAGGGCCAGAACGTGCGATGCCACCCTGCCTAGCCTCCAAAACCAACGAAGGGAGGACGTGAAACCCATCATGGAGACCCAGATATGAGACAACAACATCATCATCATCATCAACCCGTATAAATGATTTAGCCCGGTCACGCGGCCCTGAAGGCCCTCGCCACCACAAAGACCTCCCTGCACCAAATGCCATCGTGGAGATCGCCTGGGCCCGCAATCCACGACAAACATTGCCCCTTCCACTGCACACCAGCCACCTGGTAGCGGACAGGGTTACAATCGCACCAAGATGATACGACAGGGCACTGATAAGAGCAGACGCGAGGGCAAACACGACAAGCACAAGCGGTCCGTGTTAGTAACAGGGCGTAGAATCCTACAAAGACGACTGTTGGATATGTTACAGGGCTGACAGTACGCTGGTCATGTTTTACCTGAAAGGGGCACACAATGTGCTTTTCCAGAGCCCGCGAGCATGTGGGTAAGGCACTGCTAGACGATGGGCCGGGGAACTACCAACAAAAGCAGCCACGTGAACCACACATGATGAAGCAAGTAGTCAATATAGAACACTCGGAACGTGGAGTCCTGGCTTAACAACATACCCTTGAGCGTTAAATCCAGGGACACACTGCACGTATGCTTGTCGTGTTCTACAAAACGCAGAGCGTACGAATACAATTGGCTGCGTTAAACAATTCCAGCACGGGAAGGTCGGTTAAAAAGTGCGTTGCTCATGCAAGAAGGCTCACTGTTCGGGCCAGCGGTTTCTGTTCTATAATTGTCTGGCGATGAGGGATATCCTAAAGGCCCTGTGGGCGGTTGCTGTGGTGGGAAGGCGCATATGCAGCTCGGTCACTGACGGCCAGGGCACGGTGTATGGGTACGAAAGGATAGCGATCTGACAACGATGCATCGGTTTATATGGATTTCAGAGATATAAACACGTGTATAATATAGATGAATGGAAAACTCGCTTAATAAGAATGGTAGAGAGACTAAGAACCCTCTCCCACCACTCTGGTGACATTCAAGTTAAAGCGCCTTGGGGGACAGGATAGACGTGGATCGGGGGGTTGTCTTGGCTGTCTGCTGACCAGAAAATACCAACTTTGGCCCCTTTAAACGGATGAAACAACGGACTAAGAGGTTAATTAATCGGGAATCAATGATTCAATTGGTAAAGAATTGATAGGGAGGGTTGAGTGGGTATTTCTACGGAGAAACGGACTTGAGATTAGGTGTTGGAAGGAGCTCTTCGAGGAGGAGACCCGGAAGCTCCTGGCAAGTCGTGCGAGGGAGACGGGGGAACTGGGGTTGACAGCACGTGGCGAGGTGGCAGTTGTCATGGCGGTGAAGTTGAACAGCGTGAGGGCGCTGGGGGAGATGGGGTTGGACATGGCTGAATCGAAGCTGTGGTTGAAGTTAGTCGTCTAACTTCCCAATGTCGTTGCATTTGTTCCATTGTGGTGGACATTATCTTGCAAGGTTCGCTGACTCCGACTGATGCTTCTGTTGTTGTGGAGTAACTCATGCAGTCAGTTATGGTTCTAGGATTTGGTGTTACATGTTATTTATGTAGTTTATTGTAAAAATTCGGTCACAGTCCCTGTGATCACTGTTAGGTTGCAATTATGGCTTTATTTTTTGGTGATTTCGAAAAGTTTTTTGGTTTGGCCATGTTTGTTTTGTAGTACTGAGTTAGAATGATGGCCTTAATCTAAGTTTGCTTGTGGTTGTTGTTGTTTGACTTGCATCCCACTGGGATTTTTTTGCACACAGCGTTGGTGTACGGTGCTTTTTCAGGAATGTTTTGCTGTTTTTTTTCATGGATTTTCTGTTTGCACAGTCACAAAGTCACTTTAAGATGCTTTTCTTGTTCGTGTTTTTTTGTTTGTTGTGGTTGCACCCGATTCAAGAGCCGAATGGCTCACAGGGCTATACCAAAAATAAATAAACTGACACTGAAAGACACTATCGACACCACAAAAAGTATGAGTTACCCACAATGCATATGGGGTGATTTTCTTTCTCTTTACACTTTAAATAACAAATTAAGGGGAACGTAAGGTGCTTTGTGCAAACGGCAAGGCAGGGTTTCCCAGCCTCGCTCTCTGCACGCATTCACAAAGGGAGAGCCGCAACACAAAGTCCCGCGGACCGGGTAACAACATCAGGAACTTTCGAGGAATTGCAAGATATTGTTTTGCAGTCAGTTTAACAAGGCATGACAAAAACCCCAGCTTGGATACCTTTTTTTTTACGAGATTGCTTTCAGTTTAATAGTCGCTGTTATGTTCACCTCGTTACTTACAGCGCTGCTTTGCCAAAAAAGGTTCTTGTTATCTATTTACAGCCGCAATACCCGAGCAGAATTTTATTGTCCTCAGTGTAATGAACATGCAAGCAAATACAACAACACAACCAAACCATTGTGTTGGGCAATTGTATTGCAAGAATCCCGAGTGCCTTTAAACATCACCTAATTTACACGATATGTTTCCTGTTAGAAACACATCACGCAGCTATATCCGGACGCGTGTCATTGCCGCGTAGCAGAGAGAGAGAGAGTGTGCGTGGCGTTTTGTTGTTGTTGTTGTTATTATTAAAAACGCCATGTAAGATTTCACAGTCTGCTCGAAGATTACAGAGCACCCGATCACAATCTCGCCGTGGCGGCGAGACATCCTGATCCTCGTCGGAGCCGGATGAACAAACCGATCGCGGGTTGATCGCAACGGCCCCGCATCGTGAGAGCATGAGGGCCCAGCGATACCTGGACCAGGGCAGAGGGACTCCCTCGCGCGACAGCCACGTGACAGGGTCAACAACGCTGGTGCACCGAACTGACTCCAACCAACGCCGATTCGTGTCCCACGCTCGTCACCGCTTCACAAAATAACGAGCGACGGCGTTGTTCGCGCGGCCAACTCGTCTCGAAACCCTGCGTTCGGTTTTTTTGACACCCGGGCGACCTTGATTGAGAACGCTGAGCCGAGAGCGCAGTGCCGGCTGAGTAAGAGGTTTGTCATGCAGCTGTCAGAAAACGACTCGCCATAGACGGCGCTGTGTGTGGATGACACGGTGATCGGGAAACTAAAAAGGTGAAAAAGAGGCCCTGGCAAAGCACCGGTGGTTAACACTGGGGACTGGGATAGCATTTGGATGGCTTTTGACTCCCACCACCAAAACCCCTTCTTCTCATTGCAACAAACCGTGGACCTTTCAGATTGTGGCCGCTCTTCATGTGCCGCTGGCGCGTGGCATTTCGCTCTCTCGCGTCGTTGCCTGCCCTGCCGAGGGCGCCTGAGGCCCTCGGCAGGGCAGCAGCCGTGAGCAGGGCACGCGCACAACTTTAGTTTCCGGTTTACAAACCAGCGTAAACAGTCGTAATCGCTATGAAAATGGGGAGTTTTATCGGGTTTTGCCTGGAAAGCCTGAAACGTTATCCTCCCTTTGAAACGACGGGGTAGGGGGGGGGGAGTTAATGCGCGCCTTTGTGTGGATGGTGGTGCTTTACGACAACCACAAAAAGAGTCGGAGTGAAGGAGTCTGTAAAAAAAAAGTCACTGGAACGTGTTTGTCCTGAGGGAACAATGGCTGCTCAGAAAGCTTTATTTAGCGTGTCTTTTGTCCACGGGTTAGCACGGGAAAACCCACAAGTGATGTCTGTTCGAGAGCCCATTATGTTTTAATTAACTTTGAAAAGCATTGCATAAATCGCTACCCACCGACTCCTCGAAATGCGTCATCTCGTTTCTGAAGTTTTCTCATCCACTCGCAATTAATTCAGTGAAATGATAGCAACATGCGTTTATATCACGGGTGATGCCGATGTAAGGAGATAAGTTAAACATGTATTAACACGAGGATATGAGACTCCCGGATGTGGCCTGGAGGTAAATGCTCTGTTAGCGAACTGAGCATGCACTAGGTTTTTCGAATCCAGCTGTCAGCCACCCATAAATTAAATCAGCTTCTCAAGTGTAGCGAGTCGATGGTCCCAACCTGACCTCGTGATCAGGCTGAGACAGTCGACGATGCAAAAAACATAATATTACATTGGCTTTTGTACTTACTTCAGCTTATTGATTATTTCACACGTGACAAGTAGTCTTTGCACGGCGGTTTTTAAAAGGCACACAATACAACTCATCAAGTCAATGCTGCAACGAACATACACACGTAATTAAAAAAAACGTAATAACAAGGTTTTTTTTAACTGTTGTTCAGAGGATACGAAGCTCTCAATGTTTTAGCCAACTGTTCTTCTTCCTGAAACAAAGTTGTTCACAAAGAGAGAGTCTTAAATAGTCTTGGCAGGTGACGTTTGGTGGTGTGTGGCGTCAGACTATTAACTCACTGGGTGCAATGAGTCGTCAGCGTTTTAATGTGTGCTGGACTGCACCCTAGACATTAATATGCATTCCACATATTGCAATTCAAAACGTGTAGGAATGCAGAAACACACTTTTTGTGGGGGCCGTTTGTTCTTCAAGAGGCGTGTTCACATCCACGGTCACATTAATCCGCAACAACTCTAATCAAACAATCACATTTGGTCAATGTGTTAGATGTCCACACAGCGAGTCAACATCGTTATATTTCAAGCAGACAGTCCGCATTTTGGCACATCGGATGCATTCCAAAAACAATGAAAGCGCCAATGACTCGGCGCACAACAGTGAGTTTCCATCAACTTGTACCACCCACCACCCGACTTACTCCACCTAACAAGGCCATTTAAGACTCTCTCTCTCTCTCTCTGCGCGGAGTTCAGGCCAGTCGACAGTAACATCCAGCTCGTTTTCCGACAATATAAAAAAAACAAGAGAAACAATTTTTCCCTGTTATTTTATATAAGCGGTGGGCTTCTCTCGTGGATAAAGAGGGGGGGGGGGGGGGGTGGGTGTCTGTCGAAGCAACCTCAGATGCAGTTGTGTGAACGTCATCCTCTACGGCCATTCTCCCAACTGCTAAACCGACGAGAGTTCCAAAAGGAAATTCCGTTGTCCCTTGACAGTGATCGCACAATTAGAATGCAGGACACTGCTATAAATCATCACGCGTGCGCTCTTCCCGCGGACGCTCGCTGTCAATTCGCTGGCACGGGTGGTGCACTCAGTGCGGCAGCAAAGCTCACAGGTCACGTGCATGAGAGGACAGGTGATCAGAGACGGAGGCCAGGGCAGGCAGGTACGCGAGGTGTCGGCTGCCGACTGCAGAAGCCATTAGCCCAGAAAGATACATCGATGCTCCTTGGCGGTGCGTATCGATCAGAGGGGAGACACGGGGCACAGCAGGTGACGCTGGACAGATCGGTTTCAGGTACAGGCTACATTAATTTATAGCTATCATATTAAGCTGACGCAACGAGATATTTTTTTTTATGTACACAGTTACATTGATGTTCAAATGTAGTTTTGTCAATAGGGTGGTGAACAAAATAAATCTACGTAAAAATCGGGGCTTTTATGTTGAACAAAACGCCACTGTTGTTTGTGCAACATGAAGCGCCTACAACGTTACTATAACAACAATTACTGAAGTGCGCTGCGACAAAACGGATGCTGCGAGAGACGGTGATACATCTGCGTGCTTATCAACCGGCTCATCGGCGAACTTCAGAGCAAGCACTGCCTGCTAAGCGGCCCGAGCCAGATATATCGCGGTAGCCGGCAATCTTAAATTGTGACGGGTGTTACGCTGCCTCGGTGTAACAAACGCACGGCTCCGTGTGCAAATGAGGCCCTCTCCAGTCAAAACATCTGCACAGGCACCAAACAATTACTCTGGCGCGCAGGCCTGGCACCAGGCCAGCGGCTCGGAGCCGCCGCCACTGCTCATCCCTGTAAACGTTCCGAACACGGCACTTTACACGGCTAAATTACCAAGTGACGGAGCAATTAGAGTGGGTTACAAATAGCACTAATTTGTTCTCTTACAGCACGCAGTGGGTTTTATGTTTTATTCAAAAGTGACATCTGCGCTGGAAATTATAGCAACACGTCGAGAAAAGGCAGCGGATCAAACCCGTCACGTTTCGCCGGGATCCTGCGCGCGCCATGTGCCGTGGTATTTCCCGCGCGAGGACACGTTAAAAAAAATGTTGTTTATAAATATTTGCACTTTTCAGGCAATAATTATTTATTAAATACGTCCCCTTTCAAGATGCCTTGCCTTTTGAGCGAAACCTCAATCGTCGCAACACGGTGCTCTGTGGCTACAGCGAGGGTGAAAGGATAACGAATGGCGCTGTAGGGCTGGTCACGGCTGGGTCTGGGGAGAGGGCAGTTCGCGAAGCAAGAGTGAGTTGGGTGAGCCTGCCACAAGACTCCACCAGGGCCTGCTTTAGTCACCCGTCATTCACAGCCCTGCCGCGAGCACGAATAATATACTTGTTGTCGCTGTTTTGTTTCCTGTGGAAGTAATTCTAAATTGATGATATTGGCAACAAAAAAAACACAATCAATTCTCTGCACAAAATGAAAAATTTACTGTTAAAGTCCATAAACTCTAGATTATGATTTGTAAAAAAAAAAACCTGATAAATTATTCAATAGGCCATCTTTGTAATGTTTCCGCGGCTGGTTTAATGGCATGACTTACATCTTAGTTTAATCTGTTGAGTAATGAACAACCTGTCAAACAAACTGACATTTTTCAAATGAAAAACATTAGTTTAATTTTCATTCATTAATAATGTGTGTACACTGCTGTGAGATGAAATATGAATTTTTAATGACGGGGTAATAAGTAACATGTATGAACTTTAGATATAAATGCACAAATTTCATCTCGTCCCAAAATAGTATATTTGATAAAGGCTGTTGCTCACGAAATATAACCAAGAACAAACTGTTTCCCGGCCAAATTTTCTTTGCTAATATAAACCATATTAATTCATAATGCAGCCTGCCGCCGCTGGGATGTGTGACCGCGCCACGGCGAGCCCCACAGAATGAAGATGAATGACACGGGTCACAATAAGTGTTTATTTTAGGTCTCCGCTCCTCCGCTCGGCGAGAGACCCCATTGCATCGCTCGCACGACCCTTCACACCCCTCGCCGCCCACAACCGCCCTCGCTCGCTCTCCACGGCGACCCCCCTCCCCCCCAACTCCCCTCCGTGATTCCACCTACAGAAAATTAACAAAACGTGACTTTTGTTGACGATGTTGGCGGTGTGCGGCCGTCAGCCGAGCGGATGCGCGACTCGAGGAAAAGCCCCAGATGTGTCTTCCGCGGTGCCCTATTCACATCCTAGTGCGCACGTGAGAGACTGTGCAGTTCTACAGAGCACCTGTGTGTGCATGAATATAGATTTGACACACTGACGTATTTAAATGTCTGTAAAACAACGTAACAATATAGTCTTAATTTCACCTGGATTACGTTCAAAGCAAGGGTATAATTCACTCCGTATGAAAACATTTGTCGAATAGTTTCAGTGCGTTAAGCTGATGTATTTCATACAAACCCATGACAATGCTCTTTTGTAACGTAACTTTTTTGCAGAGTAATGCAAGTGAAAGTTGTACAAGTGTAAAACTACCAAAACACATAGCTTGCTTAAGACAGGTAGAATTTTGCAAATAATTCAGTGGAATACAGCACTGTGTCTCTGCAAGAGGTGTAAGGGCTGCAGACAAGAGGTCACTGTTGAATTTGGGCCTGGGATGGTCTGGACGGGAGCAGCGATCCAAAGGCAATGATGCAGGTAGCTGCCCTCACAAGAAAACTTGTATCATTAAAATTGAATTTTGTGTGAGCGCCTCAGCCCAGCCAATCCGTCATCAAGCGGAATATGAAATTCCATCGGATTTGTCTTAATAAGGCTCCTCCTGCCGCTCCTGTCTGCCGCCGCCCGAAATGGGCTTCACGGTAACGACACGGAGCGAGCCGGCGCAGAGCCCTCAAACACGACTGCCTAATTCCCTTCTCCGGCATGGAATATTTTTTTTTAATATAAATTAAGGGAAGAAAGGTGCACTTTTTGTACCTGCCCAGGGCCCTTGGTGAAACAAACCCCCCACCCCCCCCCCCTCGGCTTGAAACAAATCCGTGCGGTGAGTGCGACAGTTTCATTACTGTTATAGCGTCTTGCTCTTTTCAGAATTTTCCTTGTTAATTTTTGCTTCAGAGCAACAGTGACCTTCATTGGTTGCTCCGAAGCTGAGATAACAAGTGCCGAACCGTTGGCGCCCACGTGCATGTTCTCTCCCGCACGCTTTTGAACCCTTAAACCCCGAGCGTCAAGACAATTGCTGTGATTAGCATACGAGCACCACTGATGTCCTGATGGTCCCAACCCGGCAGTCGTCACACGATCCCACTCAGGGAAATGGCCGCATGGCACAGCGGTAGGCCGCCGCCGCCACCGCCGCCTTTATCGGCTTCCCTCGCAAGGGACCGCGGCGTTCTTCGAGACTTTAAATATGTCCGACACGCCGTTCCGACAACGTTCAAACGAACCGAGCAATTCTCCCAACAAGCCGCATTAAATCCTGCCAGAATCCAGAATGAGAGCACCACAGTTAATTAAAAAAGCGCACATTGCGCAATTACTGGGCCGGCAGCACGAAACTCTTAAAAAGGTGAAGCCATGAAATGCGAGTCGTCAATCAGTTTTATCAAACGGCTAGAATAAGCTTTCAACATTTTCATTAGCTTCAAAAGGCTATAAAAATGGATTTTAATTTTTCCCTGACCTGAAAATGGGAAATTGTGGGTTAATTCGTAATAGCGACCCCCTCATTTCCTTGGGGGACGTGGCGGATGGGGTGGTGGCGGGGGGCTGGGGGGGGGCGCTGGGGCTTCCCGTAACAGCAGGTGAGGGTTGAGTTCGTTTTGGCCTCCGACGACCCGCCGACTGCTGCCACGGCCGCCGCGGCAACGCCTCGGCGGCCGTGGTTCAGCGTCGCGTGCGCGCGCCGCGATCCAATCCCGTCAACGGGAAAGGGGCGACCGCGCAGGCGCCGTTTTCCCGTTCTGGGATTGGGCAGTTAATCTAAAATTCGCCTTCTTAGGCACTTTAGACGGTGGCAAAAAAAAAAGCTTTTAAATGCAAAAAAAAACCTCTTAAGGTGTTTCGGTCAAATTGAGATATTCATCAAAATCAGGGCCAATCAGTGGATTAATCTGTTACCCAATTATGGGGACAATCAGCGTGGAGTTCCCGACTGCTTTATAGCCACATTACAGCTCACGTCGGAGGACTCGGGGGGGGAGGGGGGAGGGGAGTAAATAGATTCTGGACAAATGCCGACTATCAGAAGGCGCAGACCCAAAAAATGAGACTGACCCAAAATTTACGGGCACTGCCGAACGCATTAGCGGCGAAACGTTAATCAACGTGACAGGAGAACAACGGTTGGCCACGCTAATTTTATACCCTACTGATTAGGGCCTTTTCTCCCGTGTTGTCCAGGCTCCTTCACTGCAAGTTTGCAGGAAATCACTCATTGTCTCGCCTCACTTTCCCTCAAGTATTTTGGATCTTCATATTCCATTTGTTCCGTCTGTGTGTCCGACTGCATTTCAATTTGTTCAACTGTGTTTATATATGTCAGTCTACGTTGCTGTCCATCTTTCGCTTTGTCTTTCTTCATGACCCTTATAATATTTGCAGCTGAAACTAATTTCCCGAGCAGTATTTTGTCGATCCTTTGTTGTAGATTTTTTTTTTTAGAAGACAATAAGGTATCAAAACACCATGAGTGTAACAGAGGAAACATGGTCTCCAATGTAAAATATATATGTCGAAACGTTGTCTTACAAACACTGCATTTTCAGAGTTCCATCAGCAGTAAATGCATATTTTCTTGCGTTATTTAATCGTGCTTGTTTGAACTATCCTTTGACATTTAGAAACACTGTGAGGCACATCTTAATGAAAATAACATGAATAACACGCAGCACACCATCTTCTTTCAAGTTGGCTTTAAAATGTTAGTTTTTATTTAACTTGAAAATTCTTATTCCTCAAAAATAATGTATTATACGGTGCAACACTTTTTTTTTTCTCATCAAATGTTAATTAAACATAAAAGTTTAAAACAGGTACTTTGTAGAAAGCACGTCAGATTTATGCCAAATGACAGATAAAAGAATACCAAAATACATCACAGCTCAACAAGCCATTTAAAATGTTAACCATAAAAATATGATGCACTTACTCGTGCTCAAGTCAACTTCACCCGAGCGCACACGAGCACGAATTTGTTTGTTACGTTTCCTCGCACAGCAATCCTCAATATCCGTCGGCCACCAACAGTCTTTCCGGCATTCTTCCAATGCAGCTGTTTTGTCTTTTTTTTTTTTAAAGCTTTCACATTATTACGGCAGCCAGGGTTGGCATGCCGGACACGTTTCTCTGACACGCCACCATAATGAGCGTGATACATTTCCATATTTAAAGCCATGGCAGTGGGGAAAAGAACAAAGGACTCAAGAATCAAGGTGTGGGAAGCAGCAGTATGAATGTCGGGTGAATGTGTGGGCGGAGATGCCCAAGGGGTTTTGGGAGACTTTGTGCGGCGTAGCCCACCCGGGATTTCTCAGGAACGGCTCTCGGTGGCCACCCACGGTGTGCAGGCCGGCCCACCGACAGCCTGGGCCCTGTGGTTCAGCTGGTGCCGCTTTCCGGTGGCAGCCACACGAGGAACACGTGAGGCGTGGCTCAATTTAACCCGGAGCTGGCTTGGGCTGAGGCTCTGGAAAATAAGTCCCTGGTCCTCGGGAGATTGTGGGAAATATTCCACAATCGCCCGAGGCTACTCCTGGTCAGATGTGTTGCTTGAGCATGGGAAAGTGGCACGAGCGTGCGCTGCACGGTGGGACACCAGCCGGCGGCGCACACATGCTCTAAAACCGTGTTCACGCTCACTGTTCCCGCACCTGGTGTCACACCGTTTGTTCATTTTACGAACAAGAATAGAGAAGACAGAGCTCCCCGCTTATTGTCAGCAGGTTTTTGCATGTCAGCAAAAAAAAAAAACTAGACTTGGATTTTTTTGGAACTTGGATAAGAAAAAAAAATGACCAATCAATAATGGGCATAACTTGCATCCAGACAGCGTGAACGCAGAGCCACACACAGCATAAATACACAGCGTGAACACAGAGCGTGAATGCTCACAACATGATACACTACTCATCCACCCGCGATGAAGCCATGGCATGGCACTGGCGCGTGTTTTTGGGGTGCAGACACTTGTCCGGGTTGCTTTGTTCTGCTCGATGGCTGCGATGCCTTGCATCGTCTTTCTGAGCACTTCAAATTTTATGACCGTTTAAAGCTACAATCAGCACTCGGCATGTGCACGGATGTACCTGCACAATTTTAAAAAACTGCACTCCAACATTTTTCCTCATTCAAAATTAATATATTACATTATGTATATTCCACATGGATCTTATCATGAATCATCAATCAAAGGGGGTGGTCTCATTAAAATATTTTCTGAATTTAATAGACAAAAGCTATACATTTTCTTCAGAAATGCAAAAGCACACTCTTTTGTACAAATGAACCCTAACATCTCAGCAAACACCTGAGGGATTAATTTTCAAAACCTGAGCTCTAAAAAAAAAAGATTTAAAAAAAATGGGAATGGAGCGTGCGCTGTCGCGCCGGCTCCAGCTACCGCCGTCCACGCGACCGAGGGGAGGCTGGACTGGTACTCCAGCGCATCCACACTCAGCAAATTAGGCCAGCCTTTCGGGGTTGTGAAATCTGCAAATCATTTATCATATTACCCACTGTCGTGCAGAAACTTTGGGGCAGCAACTTTGTTCAGTCCCGCAACGGCAAATGCATATGGCCAAGTGAGAAATAATGAGATAATCATAACGCTACCAAGGCATAAACAATTAGAACAGGTCGCAAGCTTAGTTCAATGGAAATAGAGTCTGGCTCTGGTTCAATCTGGATAAGAACATCTTGTAAATATGCGTGCAGATTGTGGCCCATTAGTGCCAAGAGTAGAGTGACAATCGGCCTGTGCGGCAAGTGTGAGGCCATTTTATGTTTGTTTGGTGTACAAAACAAGGGACTTGCTCGGAGTAAAACTGAAAGACAGAAAGATGAACAAATGGATCACAGAATATCTGCAGATTAGAGACATCATTTTTGACTCTTCAAAAATGTAAGTGGAGTTGGACAAAACACGTTGCTAATTGGGATATCCGGTGGTCAAGGCTAGCAATGAAGTAGCAGCCAAATAACAAAACACGCCAGATAGGATATCTAATGCAGAGATGGAGCAATGAAATGAGCGCGTATACAGGAGCTTGTTGGATCGTTGCATTGCTAGACCGTGAGAGATGGCGATGGCTTCGAGAAGCCTTCGTCGTCATGGCTGTTGTTGATGATGGTGCACAAAGAAATACCACTTTCTCCAAAAAGAGAAACATTAAGGATGCGGGTAGAGAGGCAGGGAACGCACAGGGCTACAGAGAGGACAGAGAGAGAGAGAGACGCAACGAGCGGGGCGAGATGAAGCAGGAGGAACGCAGAGCCTAGGGGAAGCGAGGGCTCCTTGAGACCAGGCCAGGGGCGGCCGCCACAAATCAGCTGTAAAACCCCACTCAGATTAGCCGAACCAACGCGGCAGAAAATTAGCTTTGCCGTGCGCATCATCCAGTCCTGTTCTAAATTGATATACAGCACAGACATCGGCAAACTCTATCATACTGCTGATAAGCCAGCCACCCCACCCCCTTTTTATATTTAACACGGTTTGTTTAGAATGCAATATCATTTCAGAGAGCCTGTCCGAGCCTTTTTTTTGGAGCTGCCATGATATGAAATGAAAACAATTTACAGCCGGCCACCACAACTCCTGCCATCTGGCCCACAAACCAGGGCGCACCATATCTGCCTTGTGATCTATAAGCCCGATTCCAGCAAATCTGTCCCCGTTAAACATCAATTACAGCGTAATCCCATAAAGGTGGCAGTTGCAATTACCCAAAGTGAAATAAATTGAGAATCTAATTGAGTATCAGTGACAACCGAGGCAGAACGGTGGAGTGGCGTTCCAGGGATTCCTAATGAGGTGCACGGGCCGGATCGCGAGCCCACGAGCAGGGAGACAAACTCAACACAGGCAATATTGCGCACCGAAGCCAAGCGTCTCACTCCGCAGGCCTCGGTCACGCCATCACACGCATTGTCCCAACGCAGGTGCATAGACTGCGGCCTCAATAGCGATCCCCAGAGAGGCAGCGATGCTTGAGGAAACCATCGCTTCTTCCTGAAACGCCGATGCTCGCTATTGGCGTTTCAGGAATCCTCACCCCGAGTGCGTACATGTGGCACGGTGCGAATGTGTCGTCGCGATGAGTATATTTAATGGCTTTTGCTGCTGCTACTTCTGCTCGTGTCGGGTGCATGACATTCATACGCACGGTCACTAAATTGCCACTACTAATTAACGAGCATTAGCAGCACGGGCAGAAGTGGCAGCAGCGGCGGCTTTATAATGAGTGCGCAGTGTGAGAATATCACAATGCAGGACAAAACGCTGCCTATTTTCACCCGCGCGCTCTTGTGCCGTTCTGTGGAAATAGTTTTCACGGCAGCAATGCCACTTCGATTCATGTCAATTGTCATGCAGGCTTATTACTGTAATATGCCGCGCGGTGTGCCACCGTGATGACTTTTGCACAGCTATTACTGGCCAAACTACAGTCGCTGAACACACACATAAGATGGGATAATAAAATGTGTTTAGCAAACTGATGCACCGCACTACCACCAAAAGCTACTACCAGCAGCTCGGGTGTACGGTGGAGACATAGATTCATAGGATTGGTCTGTTTCTGGAGGAGTTCTCAAAATCAGGCGAGCAAAGTCAAGTGCACCGATTCTATCGGACCGCCCTGTGTCTCAGCATGGTAACTAGACTCCATCGCAGTGCACCGCAAGCATACGTTGTATTAAATCTAAGTATGCTTGTATCTTGCACTGGATCTGGCCCCGTGCAGTGCTTTGCTCCAGCAATGGGATTGAAGTCTAATAGCATTTTGATGTAAACACTGCATTAGGAACATAGACCAGCATGTGCTGGGACCCGGTGCCTTTGATGAAATGGAAAAGTTTTATCCTCCTATCTAATCACTGTTAAACCTGTACTTTGCCAACCTAAATTTCCATGCCTTCATTTATATTACATGTCTCAAAGATTCAATATGTATCCTATTTAGGCAGACGTTCGCTTGGTTATGAAGTCTATGTTCATGCTGATTTTGAGCGCCGCTTTGAGCTTTGAATCTCAGACAGGTATCACTGTTATAATGCGCTACTACCATATGCATCGGCGGAGCATAATACCGCGACACTTGATTGACATTCCCCGCACAATAAGACGGTATCACAAAGGAACAAACACTGCCAATCCTCGGGGTTTCCCTTGGACACAAAGTGCCGGGGATGTTTGCCGAGACGGTAGTGAAGGCGAAATGAGCACGTGTGCTCATGAAGATCCATAACGCGACCTCTGCTCCAGCAGCGCTGCGGGAAACGCGATGGCGAACCGTCTGTTCCTCCGTGACCGCTCCTCTCGCCATTCTCACCGTGCGCCTCCACACAAAGGGAGGCGCAAGAGCGTGCACGCCGCGTGTCCCACCTGGACCAGATCAATATTTGGCTTTTTGCATTTCGTGTAAGACACGCTTGGACTTGCTGATAATCTCTCTAATGCCATTACGACCAAGGCGCCCACTCCACAGACGTGTACAGGCGGAACGTGTGATTTTTTTTTTCTCCCTCTCATCGATAATCCTCGCGAAGGAAAAACGGTACAGTGTATATCCCTTTCTCACTCGCTCGCCCAGGCTTGCCGGGCGGCACGGGCGTAACAGACACGAGTCAGGCTCCCTTCCTCGGCAAGCGACTCGACGGCACGCCTCCCACGGCTTCCCACTCCAGGCCTGGCAATTAATCTCACACGGCGCCGGGGCGCGCAGTGATTAATCAAGTTTCCCCCGCCGTTATCGGCCTCTCCTCGGCTCCCGCGACAGCGCTGTGCCCAGAGGGACTGCGCCACGAGCCACTGGCAGCAACCTCCACCCACTGCGCCAGCGTCGCGCGTGCGCGCACGTGCGCGCGACGCTGGCGCGTGCGTGCGTGCGTGCACACACGCGCGCGTGCACGCACGGGCGGGCGCACCCACTCAGGACACTCAAAGAGCGGCGTCTGCAGAACTAATGTGACAAGCTGTGAGGGGGGCTCACCTCCAGAGACCCCTGGCAGACAGGCCCGAGGAAAATTCATTTCTTCTGGGCACACTTCACAAGGGCTCACACCTGCTATTGAAGGTGAGCTCTATGGAGATGAGTTTAACAGCTTTATTAAGGCTTCTTTTTAATTAAATAACAACACGCCTGAGGATAAATGCTCGTGCCCAACAAGCACAACACGTAGCCAAGCTTCATGCAAAAGGCAGGATTTTTTTTTCTCACGGTGCCAATCATTGCAAGTGCTCATCATCGCAGGGAATGAATGCTAATTGCTGCTGTGAAACCAGACAAATAAGTTGAAATGCTTCATGAAAAAACCCTGATATAACAAGAGCTGTCTAATTAAAGCAGATGAAGAGTTTTGCGAGTTTAATTAGAGTGTTGTGGGCGCAGTTAATGCAGCCGAAGGAAGTCGGTGGACAGCTCCTTTTACAGCGAGGATGATGATGATGATGATGGACGGCGGTGCCTATTTTATCAAATATAAAAACTTTATTAAATTTAAGAAATATGTTACCTTGGCACACGAGACATGGACTGCGGCGAGGAGGCCCCAAGTTTTCCCACGCGTTAGACACGGGCGGCAAGTGACGACACGGCCAATGGCGCCATTGGAAACGTTGGGTTCGTTTCACCCACAAGAGCCGTGCGACCCACAAGGCAATCAAACTAAACTATTCAAAACTAAAACTTTTTTTTTGGTATTTTACCAGGTAAGGACCCACTGAGCTACATAGCTCTTTTTCAGAAGTGACCTGGCCACAAATGATAGCGTAATAAGGTGGCTGGTGTGTAAATGTACAGCAGCCAAATACTCTAAACGCGTGTTTTCGAAATGTGGAGGGGGAACGCGGAGAAGGATCCACGTAACCACGGTGCGAACATGCGCACTCCAAATATACAGCAGCAGGCGCCAGGGTTGGGATCAAACCCACGACTTCCTGTATACCAAGCGAGGGAGTTAACATCTAACCACCGTGGCGCCCTTCCCACAAATGTTGAGCGTCTTCCAAATTTCTCCCAAAATCTTGTCGATGGGCTCAGTGTTTGCTACCCCTTATGTCTGAAGATACCTTCCCAGAGACATGAGAGCTATGATTACTCTGAGATGGGGTTTAAACAAATAAATAAAACACAATTTATTAGTAATATCGTGCAGTTAGCCGCATCCCAGGCTAGACGTTAAATGAAGCAGATTAAATAGCATCGATCCGCTCGTTGTGCTCGCGCTCCGCCGAGGAGCTGCTGCTTGCACCATGCAAGAAAGAATTTCCAGGCCGCGATGGCGCGACTGAAATCACTCGGTGACTCCTAATTGAAAAAATTGTCACTTTTAATTTTGCTTAAAGAGAATGGAGGAAGCTTATTCCAAAAGACACCGCAAAAGACAATACAATCTGGAATAAAAATGATGAACATCCATGCAACACTTCCCCATGCCCATTGAAATGCATCCTCGATGGTTAATATAGGCTAAGTAAGCAAAAAAAATGAAATAGCAATTCAATAACCACATAACATCACCCGAAAGAAATTACATGTCAGAAGAATGTCTTTTAAGATGCTTATAATAAAATTTATGCTGTCATCAAGCCTTGCTAGCGCTGTATTAGTTGCTAGAACACGAGATTGCAAGGCAGATTGCTAATATTGTAGGTGCGAGTAATGCCACATATATCAAGGTCTGCAGACCTGAAGCAGAAAAAGAGCAAGCGAGACACAGCTTTTTTTAATCTGAAGTGCTACTCCAAAATATTCAATACAAGCCTAATGCCTTGTTACAAGTTATTTGAGGGATTTACCAAATGCCAGTATCGATCAAAATAGCAGGGCTTCATTGTTTAACCCCTGCTGCCAGAGACAGCTGCGCCGCAGCTGTCGGGATTCCCAACCTGCCGAGCCGAAGGTTTTGCGCCGGAGCGCGAAACGAAACGACGGTTGGCGGAGCGGCCACGGGGGCCGACCGAGGTATCCCGTCGTCACGTGTGACACCGGGCGACGGACACCGGGCGACGATTGGGCAACCAGCAACAGGCACCACCGGGCGACGACGACGGGCAGAACGTGCAGCATTTTCCAATCACAGCCGAGTTGGTTTCAAATTAGAAGCCATCAATTATTCAACCTAGTCGGGGGGGGGGGGGGTGGAGGGAAACATGATGCCTCCTCCATTGAACAGGCAGGAAGCACTCCCTCCAGCGGGAATGAAAAATGAATTAGCCCCAAAATTAATTAGTCAGCATGACAAGTAACTGACACTTCATCATCACACGGGCAAGGCGGCATCGCGGCGCACCGGGTCAGCCGAACTCGCCCGTCCACGGCATCCGTGAAGGAGCTGGAGGGGGCAAGAAAAGGTGCCACTCCAATCTGCCACCGCACTGTCCGGGTAATTATAATTAACACCCGGCCCCCTCATCCAACACCCCATCCCTCAACCCCACCCCCAAAACTCGCCCCCCCCCCTCCCCCGACAACACGGAGCCACGAAGCAATTTCATCAGCGTAATCGATAGTTGTCTCACGGCAGCGATCCCTGCCAGAGACTAACTCTGCTCTTACATCACAAGGCATTCCGTCCAAATTAATGCTGCATTACAATCGCAGCTGATTGCAACATGCTCTGAGCCTTGTATTAATCACAGGCCTGCCCTAATTACACCTTAACGCGGCCCTAAACACAAGGCATTGTGTTTGTAGTACACGGCATTACAAGGCCCCATGCGACGGCAAGTGATGGGGCTGCGTCTGCCACCAGGGATGGACGGTGTGCCCGAGGGCCCTCCGTGAGGCGTAGGCCCAAGCGCCCCAACACCGCCGCTCACCACGTTGGGCCTCCTCCCGATGGGATTCCCTCGCTGCCATTCACTCAGAGAAGACAATTTGACGATATAAGACGTGGAGACAATTTGACGGTATAAGACGTGGAGGCAATTTGACGGTATAAGACGTGGAGCTTTCAAGCGGTGGCTCTGGAGGTCAACTGTTTTCTTATCTATTGTTTTAAAATTCTTTATCAAGAGCTCCATCGTGACCCCCCCCACCCTCCCTGGGTGCTGGAGTGCCTGTCGCTTGTGAATTATTAAACAATAAAATCCACAAAAATTGATTCTGAACCAGAGTCCTATTGATTGAGCTGTGACACTAATGACTTCCTGTGACATCACTACTACTCTGGAATAAACAAAGTGATTGCGTGCGTGTGTGTGCATGTGCTATTATGTAAATAGCATTTAATTTGTTTTAATGATGTATGTATAATCTTAGATTTTACTTTAAATCACAACTGACCTCTTGGAATGTGGAAATACAACTGCATAGCTCTGATGATGGAGGCTCAGACATGTGTGAGTTCTTCAGACATGACACTCATTACGGTTATCACATATAAGCCAAATGCTAAACCAAGCCTTAGCTGAGTTTCAATTAAGTCTAAACCAATTCTGTTGAAATCTAAATCGAGGTTAAATCAAGGGAAGCCAAGACCAAACAGAGATTGAGAGCAAGGCAAAAACCAAGGTTTAACCACAACTAGATCAAGGCGAAACAAATATAAACAAAGTCTAAATCAAGGTTAACCCAAGACTAAGTCATGTCTAAACTAAGTCTACAACAAGGCTAAAACAAGCCTATGTAAATCGCTAAAGGACACGTTTTCAGGAGCTCCGCTGACCTACAAACTGCTCAGCCACTCTTTTCTCGAGGATAGAATTTTTAATCGACAAGCTCACATTTCACCCAGCCGGCCAGCACTCGAGTAGCCTCTGAGGTGATATTGTGTTCCTGGCGCACAGGATCATGCAAAGATTTCCACTAAGAGGCAAACTAACATCATAACTTTGCGCGATGGACTCTGCAGTACGTCATCGGTCTTAACACGAAAGTAGAAGGGTTCTTTATGAGACCTCCTTTGCCAGAAACAAGATATAGGAATAGGTTTTACCCTTTTAACTGGCACAAAAAAGTTGTTTTTTTTGTTGAGTTGTCTTTTTTGTTTGCATTCTGACTGCTTGTGTTGTGGTTATTGCAAACATGATGCCTTGAATAAAGGTGTCAGTTTTTGTGCCAGTTAAAAGGGTAAAACCTATTCCTATAGAAGGGTGCTGTTAGAACTATAATAAACATAACCGTGGCCCTGAACGTAAAAAAAAACAACCTCTGTTATGTCTAAGGTGAGGTGAGAGGGAGCGGGTGGCCAGGAAAACAAAAGCAGCAGCTACTTGAACATGATACACCGAATGAAATTCTACTGTTCTATTTCTTCTCTCTTCATATCCCAGCACCTGGGCCCCCCCCCCCCCCCACAGTCCGTGGGCTATGGTGCAGTTGCACAGCCTGCACACTCGATGGCCACACAACAGCTCCCAAAGCCAACCCTCACCACTGGAAACCAAAACAAACGAAGCCAATGATTTTCGGCCCCAGAAGTTGTGGCATAAAGCAGCCAGGCCAAACAGGCCCCTTTACCAACTCTGACCAACAGGTCGATAACTATATGAAAAAAATCTGCACTCATGCATTAGAACAAGTAGAGAGAAAAATGCCAGAGATTGATGCATTTAGAGAATTTGATAAGCATGTCCATATGTGGGACTGCGTAAGGTCAGTAACCATTTGCATATGTGTGGTAAAGGCTTTCAGCGAAAAGTGTGGGGCAAAACGTTCACCCCTTCTCTCGTTCATTACAAGCAAATCCTCTTTGTGTTTAATATGATAGTATGTGGTTAAACGTGGGGCCAGGCACGCAGTAGCACAGCTAGGCTATTGAACTTCCAGGTGGTGCACAAGTGCTGGGGCCCACGGAATCAAGGGGGCCTAGGCATTGGAGCTACGTTCAAATGACAATGAGATGAGCTGGGGACCCCCGTTGCCTATGATGGGGCCGGAGCGACTCCTACAATCGCCACCCACCTTACCCATTCTCACCAACTGCCTCCTCACAAATCTCCTCCTCACAAACCGCCTCCTCACAAACCGCCTCCTCACAAATCTCCTCCTCACAAACCGCCTCCTCACAAACCGCCTCCTCACAAATCTCCTCCTCACAAACCGCCTCCTCACAAACCGCCTCCTCACAAATCTCCTCCTCACAAACCGCCTCCTCACAAACCGCCTCCTCACAAACCTCCTCACAAACCGCCTCCTCACAACCCGCCTCCTCACAACCGCTGACTCGCAAACCGCCTCCTCGCAAACCGCCTCCTCACAAACCGCCTCCTCGCAAACCGCCTCCTCGCAAACCGCCTTTTCACAAACCGCCTCCTCACAAACCGCCTCCTCACAAACCGCCTCCTCACAAACTGCCTCCTCACAAACCGCCTCCTCACAAACCGCCTCCTCGCAAACCGCCTCCTCACAAACCGCCTCCTTGCAAACCGCCTCCTCGCAAACCACCTCCTCACAAACCGCCTCCTCACAAACCGCCTCCTCACAAACCGCCTTTTTCAAACCGCCGCCTCACAAACCGCCTCCTCACAAACTGCCTCCTCACAAACCACCTCCTCGCAAACCGCCCCCTCGCAAACCTCTTCACAAACCGCCTCCTCACAAACCGCCTCCTCACAAACCGCCTTTTTCAAACCGCCGCCTCACAAACCGCCTCCTCACAAACTGCCTCCTCACAAACCGACTCCTCACAAACTGCCTCCTCACAAACCGCCTCCTCGCAAACCGCCCCCTCGCAAACCTCTTCACAAACCGCCTCCTCACAAACCACCTCCTCACAAACCTCCTCACAAACCGCCTCCTCACAACCCGCCTCCTCACAACCGCTGACTCGCAAACCGCCTCCTCGCAAACCGCCTCCTCACAACCCACCTCCTCGCAAACCGCCTCCTCACAAACCGCCTCCTCACAAACCGCCTCCTCGCAAACCGCCTCCTCACAAACCGCCTTTTTCAAACCGCCGCCTCACAAACCGCCTCCTCACAAACTGCCTCCTCACAAACCGCCTCCTCACAAACCGCCTCCTCACAAACCGCCTTTTTCAAACCGCCGCCTCACAAACTGCCTCCTCACAAACTGCCTCCTCACAAACCGCCTCCTCGCAAACCGCCTCCTCGCAAACCGCCTCCTCACAAACCGCCCCCTCGCAAACCTCCTCACAAACCACCTTCTCACAAACCGCCGCCTCACAAACCGCCTCCTCACAAACCGCCTCCTCACAAACTGCCTCCTCACAAACCGCCTCCTCACAAACCGCCTCCTCACAAACCGCCTTTTTCAAACCGCCGCCTCACAAACCGCCTCCTCACAAACTGCCTCCTCACAAACTGCCTCCTCACAAACCGCCTCCTCACAAACTGCCTCCTCACAAACCGCCTCCTCGCAAACCGCCTCCTCGCAAACCGCCTCCTCACAAACCGCCCCCTCGCAAACCTCCTCACAAACCACCTTCTCACAAACCGCCTCCTCACAAACCGCCTCCTCACAAACCGCCTCCTCGCAAACCGCCTCCTCGCAAACCGCCTTTTCACAAACAAGCAGGTACCCGGTGTTCACACGCAGCAACTCACATGAATGCTCAGCGGTGTTTACTCTGATCCATTTAAGTATGCGTTTTAAACGAATTCCTTTAAAAAAAATTCATTGATAACAATACCAATAATTACACCAAACGAAATGCTTTGCCTCCTTTTCGCAATTAAGCTAATCACTTTTATTATCGCCGGTGAAATATTTCCGTGGCACTGCCGCGAGCCCCCTTTACTGTACTTCCGTCTACAAAATAAAGACAGCAGTGTGGTGCATAACTTAACCACCTCATGACATACGTTTAAAAATATGTACAGATCATCAAATTAAATTTCATCACAATTATTGATTAATGCATTTGTAGAGTACCCAGCAGACCTGGCCGGATGGTTGAAATGCTGAAGGATGCTGGTAACTTCATTACAGAAAGCCGTTAAAACACAACAAAAAAGTGACCTCTGGTTCCTCAAAAGCACCTGATTTATTTCCATAGTGACCATTAAGAGGGTTTGCCAGAAACAACCGTTTGATCCTGCGAAGATCGGATAACGCGCATAAGCCGTGACATTTGATCAAAGATGGATAAATACATTAAGGCTCTTTTTATGATCCCAACACACGGCAACAAATGTCACACGCCGCACAAATAGTGACCGAATGCGCACAATTAGTGTCAATCATGAGGCCAGACACAGCCGTAGGTTGCTAATCACGCCAGCCCTATGGACTGCACAGCTCACAAAGACACAGTGCTCCAAAGCCACACAGACGTGCGCACTAACACGTGTTAAAGAGTGTAGCCACGCTCACACACGTGCACAACAACCCTCCCTTGTACTACAGCCAATGCAGACTGTTGGGGCAAGTGCTGTTTGTGCTGGACGGTGCCCTGATCAACAACACACTTGCTCAAGTTTACAAAACACACCGGACTGAGTTGACCTCGGGGAGACTCACAAACAGTTCAAATGTCACTCACCCTTCATGCTGGGTATCTCTAGGGATCCAACTCAGGGCACCAGGTTTGTAGTGCACTTCACCTCTTCACCACCGCTCGTCATACAACAACAACAATAATCGCCATACACGAGGATAAAGGTCCCCCGTAAAGCCTGAATAGACTTTAGGGGCAAGTGCTGTTAGCTAGCACCTCTCAAGGCTGGCACGGCACACGATGGGGTGGCGATGTTTACACACCGCACCAGGTACTCATTTGAGGCTGAGTCGACCTAGGGGAGGCCCAGGACCGGTTCAGATAATCGTTGTCAAAATGGTGATGGCCCTGAGCAAGAATCGAACCGGGGTTGCCAGGTTCTTAGCACAGCAGCGCGCTAACCGCTGCACCACCACTCCCCACACCGCTCTCCACACACACACACATATATGCATAGACTAACACACACACACGCACGTATGAATTCGCACACATAAACGCTCACACATTCACATCGACGCACATTCGCACGCACTCGCACCGGAACAGTGGGGGTATGCCGTGGGTCTGCTTTAAGCGCCACGTGGAAATACGCCGCACGTACCTTCGAAGCCCAAGTACCATGTCGCCGAGTCGGGTGGGTCAGTGCGATTTTAATTCTTCAATTACAGAGTGGCCACCGCGACTCGGTGGTGACAGACACGTACAACCCTCCCATAAAATGGGGCCTTTTTTTGCCAACGTATGAAAAAATAAGAATAGGGTTTTACCTATTCTGCTTAAAAGACGCTGCGAATTTTAGCAACGTTCATTGTAGCTCTGTCATCCCGACAGGTTTGGTCCTTTCACCTGAAGAAGGCCACTTGTGTTGTGGCCGAAACGTCGTGAGAATTTTATTGTTTTATTTTATTATTTTAATCTCATTCTACGTGACTTTACCGAAAGAACCAAAGAAAAGAAAATAGGTGTTAAGATGTTCAAACACCAAATTGATTTTAATTCTAGATTTAAAGCTTTCGTGACTGCTAGGATCCATACTCTTTGGTTCTATTGGGTAAAGTCACGTAGGTAAAAAAATAAAATAACAAAAATCACGACGTTTCGGCCACAACACAAGCGGCCTTCACCAAATTGATTCCTTCTGCAAGGAATCAAATTACTGCATCAACCACACATGATACATGTCAACATGCTCTGATAATAACTGTGTAACAAAAACATATTTTGTTTTGTTCCTGGGTAGTATGTGTTATTTCCTAATTGCTTATGCCTCAAAAGTACAGTAAATGGCTATTATTCCCCACAAACTTTGCTTTTATAACCAGGACAGTGATATTATGAAATGTTCCTACTTTCAATGAGAAAACGCGGTGTGCATTTGCGTCATTCCTTCACATATAGTCCTGGTCACAACAGCAAAGTTTGTGGGGAATAATAGCCATTTTCTATACTTTTGAGGCATAAGCGATTAGAAAATAACACTTACTACCCAGGGACAAAAATCGTGTTTGAAATGTTCACCACAAGTACGTGTTGTTAATGCAGACTTGATTTCTTGCAAAAAAAATATTTATTTGGCCTTTGAACATCTCGCCACCTGTTTCATTAACAGAAAGGGTAAAACCTCTTCTTATTTTTTACACAATCTCCCATCTCCGCCACGGCTCCATCCGCAACATCATCGTCGTCGTCATCATCCACTCTCAGGACATGAGAGGTTTTTGGGGTTATGGATGATGATATTGGTCAGCGAAAGCTTACGTGATAAAACTCACTCTCAGGACGTCCGTTTGCATTCACGCAGCGAGGAGCGTTTCCGCACAACTCCGGCAGTACGCTCACGATCACGGCCGCGTTGTGGAATCGTGACATTATTCACAGCGACTCGAGATTCGTCATAGACACCAAATGGAATATTTTATACGAGTCCCCCAGCCAGAGCGATTGAGCCGCCCTACAAAGCGACGAACTTGCTCGGCACTGAAGGCGGTCCCCCCCCCCCCCCGCTTTAAAGTCGGCGGACGCGCAGCCCTTAATTAATAAGGCTTCACCCTCGTGGAATGAAAACAACGGCAATTGTTGGCGCTAATGACGGAGGCCTGGCACAGAGGCCGCAGAGCGGGGGCCGTGGAGTCGAGCCCAGCCGCAACCGCCACCCGCCCGCCCGCCCGCCCGCCCGCCCGCCCTGCCGGTCCCCCGCATTGCTCCTAATATTACGGCGTGCCTCCTAATCTCCCATTAATTGGTCATCAACTACGAGTTATCAAACACGTTTTCTCCGGGGCGTTCTCCTGCGCGAGCGATTTGTGGGCGAGCGCCGCGACCGACGATGAAGTCTTCAGCTCTTCCCGTGGCTAAACGGCGGCGAGCGCTCGCACACGAGGGTCGGATCACAAAACGTCCGTCGTCACATCGCCACCGCACACTGATTTGCTACGTCACAAGTGAAGTCACATGTCCTGGCGGATGTAACTCAATACGGACGCACAATTTGCTCCCTTATTAATAGAGCACACCACGTGCTATTGGGAACCATTCGAAAACAAATCAAAGGTGCAAAGCCCACTGAACAATTCCAGATTTAATTCGGTTACCTTTCACTGGCGGCAAAATCGAGCGGCTCACGCATGTTTTGGATGTGCAAGCCTGACCCTCTGTAGGTTACATTGTGACACCGTGTGCACATACACCCGTGTCACCGTACCTGCCTAACCATGGACCACCTGCAGAGACGCACTGTAATTAACATTTGCTGAGATTGGTCAAATTTGAAATCCTTCAGAAAAATTGCCCGACACAACCGCCAATCCAGGCGGTACGGCAGCAGCAGCAGCAGCACAATCCATTCCACGAACTGACAATGTGTCACTGTACCTGTCAATTCCTCTAACTGCAGTGCAAGCCCCTTGCCAAAAGCAGTCGCGAGGAAGGACAGAGGCCCTCGTCGCCTCCAGCCTCTGTTTACAAAGCTTCTGGTGCTTCTGCTACGACCGTAATACCACGATGGGCGATCAACGCTCTGCCCAACGGCTGCTGCTACAATGAGCAACCTCCGTGCTTTTTGCAAGAGCTGTGCACAACACATGCCGCATGGATAAGCAAACGAAATGCTAATTAAGGAAGTAACACCAGAACCGATGTTAAAGTTCGTAATTAAATGCCGAAGCGTGTGCTATGATGTCATTAAATAGACTGCGAAAGCAGCCACGCCGTGAGGAATTGTGTCTGTGATGCACTCGAATGACTCGTTATCTTGGCAACGCCAGCACCTTCCAGAATTCCTGCTCACTCTTTGCTCCAACAATCCCACGTTGCACGCGAGAGGGAAGCTTCTTTAAAACTGAAAGTCGCAGCCACCCAGCACTCTTCTGCATCACGGGCACTGCTCCCTCAACCACTCCTCAACCCTCACGGGTCCTCGCACACCACACACAACATCCTATGCCGGTCACTTTTTTTTGGCACGGTTTGGGTGACGTACGTTGCGAAGGAAGTTCAACACACGTACAACATACATGTACATGCAAACGGGTGAGCGGCAGCAAAAGTGGTTGCCGCCCTGCACTACAAACCCGACTACCTGAATTCGATTCCCTGCCACAGTAGAGTACAGCATGAATGTATAGTTACATTAACGATGAATAAACGAGAACACGGCCGTGCATGAGACTCTCTCGGGAAGGGCCACTTGTGGCAACATTTTGTTCTCTCGCTCTCTCTTGTTCATTGGAAAATATATCATTTTTCACCTTTCGGCACTTTCATTAACCTTTGCATCGTCACTAAATAAGCTTCCGAAACACCACCGTGTTATTGTATGCATGCAGAAACTATGTGAGCAAGGGTCAAAACTTTTTGTAAAACGGCCACAATTAGAAAACACAGTTATGATACTTTGTCCGAATGCAGCGAGTGTGATAAGTCTCTTGAGTGCTTAATATATTGACACTCGGCTTCAAAATCTGTACATCTGTAAAAAAAGAGCTTTATAACTGATCGGATTCCTTCAGTAAAAATAAATATTGTGATTCTGAAATACAAGCCAAATATGTCATATCACGAAATGTATGTGCCCCTCATTATCTTAGCCGTTTCACTTCCCCTGGTATAAACCTATGCACAAACGGCATACAATGTTTCATATCATTGGTACTAACAAACATATATATACACATTCGCACACACAATTAGACTCCTCTTCAGCATCAGTGGAAGTTTATCTCGGCTGGGGATGCACAGACTTCACCTGACATTTTAACCTTATGGCGGTACTCCGGGGTACCATAGTGACCCGGCTCTCACATAATGTCCGTGATGCAGTCACTTTCCGAGCATCGATGGACTCGTCCGCCTGAACAAAGCTCGTCGCTTTCCGTGGTGCTAACCACGGTGGTGCTCACGTTGAAAATAAAAATAGAAACCGCCACTTTTTCCGACATAGTTACGACATAGTTACATGCTAATCCCTCACACAAACATCATGCTAATCCCCCAGTTACATGCTAATTTCTGACTTTAACATCATGCTAATCCAACACATTAACACAGCTACTTCAATGCTAAATTCTTCCGTTGATATGTAAACTCCTTGGTCAAGGCGCTCTGCTCCTCCCACCCAGCTTAAAAGACGCGGCCAAAGCCTGGCTGTGTTCACTGAAGCGTTGTCTTCCCGACAGCTCTGTCTCTTCACCTGAGGAAGGCTACTTGTGTTGTGGCCGAAACGTCGTGAGCATTTTTATTTTATTATGTTATATTTTTATCATTTTATTTCAATTCTACGTGACTTTACCGAAAGAACCAAGAAGACAGTCACTTTTAGTCTGTGTTGATGGTCGGCGACGCGGCAATCGACTCATCTCGACGAGCCGTACTCACGATGCACCACCACGGTGCGTGCGAGCGTTCGGGGTTTCAGAGAAATCGTCCTCGCTGCGTTTCGACTTCGTGGAGTCGCGCCGATTTCGGATTGATTGGTCACCCCAGTCGTCGCGGAGTGAAGTAACACCCCTGGAAAAAAAAATTGCGTCCCAGAAATACAATATTTAATTGCCTCGGCCCATTTTGTATTATTTGGTACCTCGGGGTACCGCCGTCAGGATAATTTTCTGCGCATGTGGAAAATGGTTTGGGCACAAAGAGCCACACTCCGATCAGAGTAACCGCTTGTACACCTCGGTGTGAGTGCACTTTGAGCAAGAAGCAAAGAGCCAGCCTTACCGCAGACTTCCTCCTCCTCCTCCTCCTCTCTGAGAAATGTGTAATTTATCACGGAAATTAGCACAGGCTATATCTGTCACCTGCAGTAATAGTGATCATCATTACCATATTAGGGTGCCGTATAGCCTAACGACCGATTAATAATAATTAAAATTGTACTGGCACATCAAATACTGAGCAGTGATTGCGAGCGCGTGAACACACGACTTGCCCTGAATTAGAGGTAACGCATTCACATACAGGAGCATGTTGTAAAAAAACGAGCTCATTAGCGCCTTCTTTCACCAAACAAAACGGTAATAGGCATCTTTACGCCGTTTATATTTGCCCACGCGATGAGCGTTACGATGCAGGGGCCCCCGTCAACACGGTGCGCGTTGTCCACACTCAGGGCCCCACGTCACTCGACATGTCTTACGCCGCACGGCCCGAGACTATCCCGGTGCACGAATCCCACACGCAAGTGGCAGGCCATCGTAATCACACCGCCGGCGTGTTATTAAAAACATCTTGGATTTCACAACACTTTTATGGCCACGGCTAATACATTAATGCACCATGGCATAATGCACTTTAGTTGGGAAAATTGATTTCTACCCCAAAAAAAAAGGTCTTACTGCATCATCTTTGCAACTAAATCTGCACCTAATCCCATTATCGCCTCACGCCTACATGGAGAGACTAACTGTCGACACTCAAGGCTTGCTCCCCACCGGCACACCGGCTGCCAGATCCAGAAAAGCCTCGTGGCCAGAGACGCAGCAGTCCGTGGCTGCTGCTGCTCCAACAACAGCAGCCAATGTGACCAACGTGCACTCGCGAAGGTTGAAATGTGCAGCGGCGTGCAACGGTGATGTCAAAGTGCAATAGCAACGTTAAAGTGCAGCAGCAATGCGCTTCGGTGGCGTGGAACGACAATCCACCTCGCAAACCGGAGTTCACCAGCACCGGTTCTTCAAGAGGAGGAGGAGGATTTCGACCCGTGATAACATTGGCGAGCTTGTTACACACTCTGGTTTAACTCCGCAGCCCGTTTCCAGAGAACCACAGTGGCATTGTTCAGACAAGAGGCCGTCATTAGCAAGTCAAATCTAATTTGCAAACAGTTGGGCAATTGTGAAAGAGGCCCAGTGAGAAAATGTTGCTGCTGGGCATGTTGATAATTAACTGAGTGTTGCATCACAAACTCGGCCTCCAAATGTGTGCTGAGGCTGAGCGAGGCCCTCCGCGAGCTGAGGCCCGTGCCACGACGATGGGTTTTGTTTTTGTTAAAAGTTTCCAGCTCACGAGTAAACTTCTCACCGCGTTAGCATGGCCTTTACATGGTGTGCTCATACTCGACGTTATATCTGCCCGATAACAAACTTATTCCATTCAATACTAAGTCATTGGTAACCAGTTTTGACCAAAATACAATGCCAGGCCTCTTGTTTTTGTTATCAGTAGCATAACAGGTGTCAGCTGTTGAGAACAATTTGGGTAATAGCACACCATAACGTGTTTGCTTTGTGTTTAAAATTTAAAATATATATATGGTTTAACACATTTCCTCAAGCGTTTTGGAAGCCTTCTCTTTCATCAGAAGCTTCGGATAGTTCTCATTACGTGGAGTGATCACGCACGCGTGAGCGTTTTAACTAATTATAAATATGGAACATTGTTCAACCAAACTTTCTTAATGTATTAAATACCTGCCGCTCGCATTAATACATATGACAATTACGAAACACCATTTCGAAATATAACATATTGGAATAATGCTTTAACATAATTAAAATCGTGCTGTACAGATGAAATAATAGCATGAACACTTGCCAGACGTTATTTGTTCTGACTGAAGATCAATGTTTGTAATGAATGTTGCTTAATGTGCACCAAAACTTTACTTCCCGTAATGATTGCCAATTAGTAATCTGCAGAGTGGATAATTTTCACACGTGACAGGTGCGCATGGTAAGCGACTGGGGCTGTGTTTGTGCTCAGTCTGGAGCCAAGACGCTCCTTGTGGCTTCTCGTGTAAGGGAATGGCACCTCCACCACTAAGATGCTACTCCATTACCACTCACACTCCTCAAACATCAAGTATAGCAACAGCGTGGAAATGTGTAACCACACAATTAATAACTCATATTAACACACTTTAATAATTATCATTGACACATTGTCACACACGCAACCAGACAGCACTCAAACAAGCATGAGCACACCGATACGGACACGCACACACTCACAAATGCAAAATACATAGCCTGAGCAGACGTTTGGGGCAAGTGCTGCTCGCGAACACCTATGATGGCAGGAACGGCATAAAATGGGTGGGGTGGCCAACACCACGCCCGGACGCCTTTGTCTTCCCAGTGGTGATGTTTACACACCAGGTACTCATTGGAGACTGAGTTCAATTATTCGCCATTGATATTGGCCGTGAGCGTGAATCGAACTCGGGTCGCCGGGGTTCGTGGCGCAGTACCGTTCCAACACTCAAGCACACACACACACATTCACACAATAACAAACACACTGACACACTACATCACACACACACTGATAAAAGGGACACACACATAAATAGATGCAATCGAGCACACACAATCAAAAGCACACTCACACAGGCGCAGATACACTTACACACGTACATACAGACACATATGTTATATTCTTGGTTCTTTCGGTAAAGTCACGTTGAAGGGAAACAAAATAATAATAATAATAATATATATTATTTTATATATGATTATTTTATTGTTTCCCTTCACTGTAGTCACGAAAGCTTTAAATCAAAACACATATGTTACTTACACGAATACAGAGAATCATCCCAACACCAATAAACGCACACTAATGCACACACAGACACAACTCACACTGAAATATTCTCACACACAGAGGACATTCACACGAACAGAGATACAGGGATGACACATACATACATACACACATTTAATCAATCATACACACACGCAGAGACACACTCAATCACTGACTCATTCAATGATACCAGCAGTCACTGACTCAGACATTCACTTACGAACACACGCAGAAACCGATCCACACTCACGCGTGATACACTCACTCGTACACACACACTGCACTCACAGACACTCACGCACACTCACTCACACTTACCCACTCACACCTTCCTAGACACACGCTCATCCGCACGCTCACCTTCATCGACACTCAAAGTCACTCACACTCGCTCACACTAATTCACCCACTCAACTTAACTCGCAATCACACGCGCCCTCTCCAACTCGCACCCGATTCACCCATCGCGGACAAGCACACTCACTCACAATCGCTCCGAACCCCTGGCTCACTCACTCACACTGGCAGGGAGAGAGAAGCCGACTCTCCCCATCGCCTTGCCCGCCTGCCGTACCACCCATCCCGCACAGCCGCACGGTATTTGATTGACTTCTCGCAACAGCGGCAGCAGCAGCAGCAACCACAACCAACATCAGCCACCAACGATAACGCAAGCTCCCGGAGCAAGTGGGGGTACGGCTACCCAGAGGAGGACCTCCCCTTGGTTGCCACTTACCGGGGTACAAGCTGCGGCCGTTGCTGATGCGGCTGGAGGAGGAGGAGGAAGACGAGGAGGAGATGATGGGGCTCGCGGGCTTTGCGGGGCTGGCGAGGCGCGGTCGTGAACCCCTTGGAGGAAGCCCCCGGCTCTCTCTGTCTCTCTTCTCGCTCTGTGCGCTCGTCTCGCGGCGGAGAGGATGCGATCGGTCCGGGACGGGTAGGAGCGAGGGGAACAGAGGCGGAGCAGGGGCGGGGTACGGGGGGGGGGTTCGAGGCAGCGCGTTACACGTGAAACGGTGTGCGTCTGTGCGTACGCGCGCGCGTGTGCGCGTGTGTGTCTAGGGGAGCGGTAGTGTAGCGGTTAGCGCTACGCTGCGCTATGAACCCGGCGACTCGGGTTCGATTCCCGCTTACGGCCAACACCACAGCGACGATTATTTGAACCGGGCTTGGGCCTCCCCTAGGTCGACTCAGCCCCAAATGGGTACCTGGTGCGGTGTATAAACATCATCACTCGGGATGAAAAGGCGGTCGGGCGTGGTGCTGGCCACCCCACCCAGTCGTGTACCGTTCCGGGCCTTCATAGGTAAGCTCGCTAACAGCACTTGCCCCTACAGTCTGTTAAGGCTATACGGGGGATCTTTGTCATTGTCTAGACCCGCACGCCGACGTCCGTGCACGCACGCACGCACGCGCACGGGATGTGTACACGCGCACGGGATGTGTACACACGCGCGCGTGAGAGACGGTTATCGGGGGAGGGGATGGGAGTGCGTTTGTACACGTTGCGTGAGATGTCCTGAAGGCCGCGGGTAAAGGTGTCCTGGGAGGGCTGCGCACGCGTGAATGTGTGCACGTGCGTTAAACGCAATGTGTTTGTGTGTGTCCACCGCGTGTGTTGCATTCGGAGTGGTGGCGGCGGTGGCGGTATTCATGTGCAGTGGCGTGTCTTGGTCGTTCGTTCGTGTGTTGACCCTGGCCACGTGTGCATTTTCCGTTCCTCGTGCGCAGAGTGTGCCAAGGACTGTGTACGAGGCATTAAAGCTGTTCAAAACAATTGAACTCCCGTCTCAAGTGTCAGCAGCAGGGGCAGCAGTCGGCACGCCAGCGCGCTCTCACGTGACTCGCCTGTCCCTTTCAGACGTCAAAGCCCCGTGCGAAACTTTTTGTCCTGGGCCGCTCACAGTCGCGTGACCTCCACCACTAACCCGCGTTACCACCACTATTGTTAAACCCATGTTACCACCACTATTACTAAACCCATGTTACCACCACTATTGTTAAACCCATGTTACCACCACTATTGTTAAACACATGTTACCACCAATATTACTAAACCCCTGTTACCACCATTATTATTAAACCCATGTTACCACCACTATTATTAAACCCATGTTACCACCACTATTGTTAAACCCATGTTACCACCACTATTATTAAACCCATGTTACCACCATTATTATTAAACCCATGTTACCACCACTATTGTTAAACCCATGTTATCACCACTATTATTAAACCCATGTTTTCACCACTATTATTAAACCCATGTTACCACCACTATTATGAAACCCATGTTACCACCACTATTATTAAACCCATGTTACCACCACTATTATTAAACCCATGTTACCACCACTATTATTAAACCCATGTTACCACCACTATTATTAAACCCATGTTACCACCAATATTAATAGACCCATGTTACCACCACTATTATTAAACCCATGTTACCACCACTATTATTAAACCCATGTTACCACCACTATTATTAAACCCATGTTACCACCACTATTATTAAACCCATGTTACCACCACTATTATTAAACCCATGTTACCACCATTATTATTAAACCCATGTTACCACCATTATTATTAAACCCATGTTACCACCACTATTATTAAACCCATGTTACCACCACTATTATTAAACCCATGTTACCACCACTATTGTTAAACCCATGTTACCACCACTATTATTAAACCCATGTTACCACCACTATTATTAAACCCCTGTTACCACCACTATAACTAAACCCATGTTGCCACCACTATTATTAAACCCATGTTACCACCACTATTATTAAACCCCTGTTACCACCACTATAACTAAACCCATGTTACCACCACAATTATTAAACCCATGTTACCACCACTATTATTAAACCCATGTCACCACCACTATTATTAAACCCATGTTACCACTACTATTATTAAACCCATGTTACCACCATTATTGTTCAACCCATGTTACCACCACTATTGTTAAACCCATGTTACCACCACTATTACTAAACCCATGTTACCACCACTATTATTAAACCCATGTTACCACCACTATTATTAAACCCATGTTACCACCACTATTATTAAACCCATGTTACCACCACTATTATTAAACCCATGTTACCACCACTATTATTAAACCCATGTTACCACCACTATTATTAAACCGATGTTACCACCATTATTATTAAACCCATGTTACCACCACTATTATTAAACCCATGTTACCACCACTATTATTAAACCCATGTTACCGCCACTATTGTTAAACCCATGTTACCACCACTATAACTAAACCCATGTTACCACCACCATTATTAAACCCATGTTACCACCACTATTATTAAACCCCTGTTACCACCACTATAACTAAACCCATGGTACCACCACTATTATTAAACCCATGTTACCACCACTATTATTAAAACCCATGTCACCACCACTATTATTAAACCCATGTTACCACTACTATTATTAAACCCATGTTACCACCACTATTGTTAAACCCATGTTACCACCACTATTGTTAAATCCATGTTACCACCACTATTACTAAACCCATGTTACCACCACTATTGTTAAACCCATGTTACCACCACTATTATTAAACCCCTGTTACCACCACTATAACTAAACCCATGTTACCACCACTATTATTAAACCCATGTTACCACCACTATTATTAAACCCATGTCACCACCACTATTATTAAACCCATGTTACCACTACTATTGTTAAACCCGCGTTACCACCACTATTATTAAACCCATGTTACCACCACTATTGCTAAACCCGCGTTACCACCACTATTACTAAACCCATGTTACCACCACTATTGTTAAACCCATGTTACCACCACTATGGTTAAACCCATGTTACCACCACTATTACTAAACCCATGTTACCACCACTATTGTTAAACCCATGTTACCACCACTATTGTTAAACCCATGTTACCACCACTATTGTTAAACCCATGTTACCACCACTATTGTTAAACCCGCGTTACCACCACTATTATTAAACCCATGTTACCACCACTATTGCTAAACCCGCGTTACCACCACTATTACTAAACCCATGTTACCACCACTATTGTTAAACCCATGTTACCACCACTATTGCTAACCCCATCTTACCACCACTATTGTTAAACCAATGTTACCACCACTATTATTAAACCCATGTTAAACCCATGTTACCACCACTATTATTACTAGCACCTCTAGACTCGTACTAGCACCTCTAGACTCGTACTAGCACCTCTAGACTCCTATTAGCACCTCTAGACTCGTATTAGCACCTCTAGACTCGTACTAGAACCTCTAGACTCGTACTAGCACATCTAGACTCGTATTAGCACGTCTAGACTCGTACTAGCACGTCCAGACTTGTATTAGCACGTCTAGACTCGTATTAGCACCTCTAGACTCGTACTAGCACCTCAAGACTTGTATTAGCACGTCTAGACTCGTATTAGCACCTCTAGACTCGTACTAGCACCTCTGGACTCGTATTAGCACCTCTAGACTCGTACTAGCACTACTAGACTCGTACTAGCACCTCTGGACTCGTATTAGCACCTCTAGACTCGTTCTAGCACCTCTGGACTCGTACTAGCACCTCTAGACTCGTATGAGCACCTCTAAACTCGCACTAGCACCTCTATACTCGTATTAGCACCTCTAGACTCGTACTAGCACGTCTGGACTTGTATTAACACCTCTAGACTCGTGTTAGCACCTCTAGACTCGTATTAGCACCAATAGACTCGTATTAGCACCTCTAGACTCGTACTAGCACCTCTAGACTCGTACTAGCACTTCTAGACTCCTATTAGCACCTCTAGACTCGTATTAGCACCTCTAGACTCGCACTAGCACCACTACACTCGTCCTAGCACCTCTAGACTCATACTAGCACCACTAGACTCGTATTAGCCCCTCTAGACTCGTAAATGCACCTCTAGACTCGTACTAGCACCTCTAGACTCGTACTAGCACCTCTAGACTCGTATTAGCACCTCTAGACTCGTACTAGCACCTCTAGACTCGTACTAGCACCTCTAGACTCGTATTAGCACCTCTAGACTCGTACTAGCACGTCTAGACTCGTATTAGCACCTCTAGACTCGTATTAGCACGTCTAGACTCGTAGTAGCACCTCTAGACTCGTATTACCACCTCTAGACTCGTATTAGCACCTCTAGACTCGTACTAGCACCTCTAGACTCGTACTAGCACCTCTAGACTCATATTAGCACCTCTAGAATCGTACTAGCACCTCTAGACTCGTATTACCACCTCTAGACTCGTACTAGCACCTCTAGACTCGTATTAGCACCTCTAGACTTGTACTAGCACCTCTAGACTCGTACTAGCACCTCTAGACTCGTATTAGCACCTCTAGACTCGTACTAGCACGTCTAGACTCGTATTAGCACCTCTAGACTCGTATTAGCACGTCTAGACTCGTATTAGCACCTCTAGACTCGTATTACCACCTCTAGACTCGTATTAGCACCTCTAGACTCGTACTAGCACCTCTAGACTCGTACTAGCACCTCTAGACTCGTACTTGCACCTCTAGACTCGTACTTGCACCTCTAGACTCGAATTAGCACCTCTAGACTCGTACCTGCACCTCTAGACTCGTACTAGCACCTCTAGACTCCTATTAGCACCTCTAGACTCGTACTAGCACGTCTGGACTCGTATTAACACCTCTAGACTCGTGTTACCACCTTTAGACTCGTATTAGCACCTCTAGACTCGTACTAGCACTTCTAGACTCGTACTAGCGCCTCTAGACTCGTATTAGCACCTCTAGAATCGTACTAGCACTTCTAGACTCGTACTGGAACCTCTAGACTCGTACTAGCACCTCTAGACTCGTATTAGCACTACTAGACTCGTACTTGCACCTCTAGACTCGTACTTGCACCTCTAGACTCGTATTAGCAACTCTAGACTCGTACCTTCACCTCTAGACTCGTACTAGCACCTCTAGACTCCTATTAGCACCTCTAGACTCGTACTAGCACGTCTGGACTCGTATTAACACCTCTAGACTCGTGTTAGCACCACTAGACTCGTATTAGCATCTCTAGACTCGTATTAGCACTACTAGACTCGTATTAGCATCTCTAGACTCGTATTAGCACTACTAGACTCGTACTAGCACCTCTAGACGTGTACTAGCACCTCTAGACTCGTATTAGCACCTCTAGACTCGTACTAGCACCTCTAGACTCGTACTAGCACCTCTAGACTCGTACTAGCACCTCTAGACTCGTACTAGCACCTCTAGACTCATACTAGCACCTCTAGACTCGTATTAGCACCTCTAGACTCGTACTGGCACCTCTAGACTCGTACTGGCACATCTAGACTCGTATTAACACCCCTAGACTCGTATTAGCACCTCTAGACTCGTATTAGCACCTCTAGACTCGTATTAGCACCTCTAGACTCGTACTAGCACCTCTGGCCTCGTATTAGCACCTCTAGACTCGTATTAGCACCTCTAGACTCGTATTAGCACCTCTAGACTCGTACTAGCACCTCTAGACTCGTACTAGCACCTCTAGACTCGTATTAGCACCTCTAGACTCGTATTAGCACCTCTAGACTCGTATTAGCAACTTTAGACTCGTACTAGCACCTCTAGATTCGTATTAACACCCCTAGACTCGTATTAGCACCTCTAGACTCGTATTAGCACCTCTAGACTCGTATGAGCACCTCTAAACTCGCACTAGCACCTCTAGACTCGTACTAGCACCTCTAGACTCGTACTAGCACCTCTATACTCGTATGAGCACCTCTAGACTCGTATTAGCACCTCTAGCCTCGTACTAGCACGTCTGGACTCGTACTAGCACCTCTAGACTCGTATTAGCACGTCTGGACTTGTATTAACACCTCTCGACTCGTGTTAGCACCTCTAGACTCATATTAGCACCAATAGACTCGTATTAGCACCTCTAGATTCGTACTAGCACCTCTAGACTCGTATTAGCACCTCTAGACTCGTACTAGCACCTCTAGACTCGTACTAGCACTTCTAGACTCCTATTAGCACCTCTAGACTCGTAATAGCACCACTACACTTGTCCTAGCACGTCTACACTCGTATTAGCACCTCTAGACTCGTATTAGCACCTCTAGACTCGTATTAGCACCTCTAGACTCGTACTAGCACCTCTAGACTGGTACTAGCACCTCTCGACCCGTACTAGCACTACTAGACCCGTACTAGCACCTCTAGACTCGTATTAGCACGTCTAGACTCGTATTAGTACCTCTAGACTCGTATTAGCACCTCTAGACTCGTATGAGCACCTCTAAACTCGCACTAGCACCTCTAGACTCGTACTAGCACCTCTAGACTCGTACTAGCACGTCTGGACTCGTACTAGCACCTCTAGACTCGTATTAGCACGTCTGGACTTGTATTAACACCTCTCGACTCGTGTTAGCACCTCTAGACTCGTATTAGCACCAATAGACTCGTATTAGCACCTCTAGATTCGTACTAGCACCTCTAGACTCGTATTAGCACCTCTAGACTCGTACTAGCACCTCTAGACTCGTACTAGCACTTCTAGACTCCTATTAGCACCTCTAGACTCGTACTAGCACCACTACACTCGTGCTAGCACGTCTACACTCGTATTAGCACCTCTAGACTCGTATTAGCATCTCTAGACTCGTATTAGCACCTCTAGACTCGTACTAGCACCTCTAGACTCGTACTAGCACCTCTCGACCCGTACTAGCACTACTAGACCCGTACTAGCACCTCTAGACTCGTATTAGCACGTCTAGACTCGTATTAGTACCTCTAGACTCGTATTACCACCTCTAGACACGTATTAGCACCTCTAGACTCGTACAAGCACCTTTAGACTCGTATTAGCACCTCTAGAATCGAATTAGCACCTCTAGAATCGTACTAGCACCTCTAGACTTGTACTAGCACCTCTAGACTCGTATTAGCACCTCTAGAATCGTACTAGCACTTCTAGACTCGTACTAGCACCTCTAGACTCGTACTTGCACTACTAGACTCGTACTTGCACCTCTAGACTCGTACTAGCACCTCTAGACTCCTATTAGCACCTCTAGACTCGTACTAGCACGTCTGGACTCGTATTTACACCTCTAGACTCGTGTTAGCACCACTAGACTCGTATTAGCATCTCTAGACTCGTATTAGCACTACTAGACTCGTATTAGCATCTCTAGACTCGTATTAGCACTATTAGACTCGTACTAGCACCTCTAGACGTGTACTAGCACCTCTAGACTCGTATTAGCACCTCTAGACTCGTATTAGCACCTCTAGACTCGTACTAGCACCTCTAGACTCGTATCAGCACCTCTAGACTTGTATGAGCACCTCTAAACTCGCACTAGCACCTCTAGACTCGTACTAGCACCTCTAGACTCGTACTAGCACCTTTATACTCGTATTAGCACCTCTAGACTCGTATTAGCACCTCTAGACTCGTACTAGCACGACTGGACTTGTATTAACACCTCTCGACTCGTGTTAGCACCTCTAGACTCGTATTAGCACCAATAGACTCGTATTAGCACCTCTAGACTCGTACTAGCACCTCTAAACTCGTACTAGCACGTCTGGACTTGTATTAACACCTCTAGACTCCTATTAGTACCTCTAGACTCGTACTAGCACGTCTGGACTCGTATTAACACTACTAGACTCATACTAGCACCTCTAGACTCGTGTTAGCACTACTAGACTCGTATTAGCATCTCTAGACTCGTATTAGCACTACTAGACTCGTACTAGCACCTCTAGACGTGCACTAGCACCTCTAGACTCGTAGTAGCACCTCTAGACTCGTATTAGCATCTCTAGACTCGTATTAGCACTACTAGACTCGTACTAGCACCTCTAGACGTGTACTAGCACCTCTAGACTCGTATTAGCACCTCTAGACTCGTATTAGCACCTCTAGACTCGTACTAGCACCTCTAGACTCGTATCAGCACCTCTAGACTTGTATGAGCACCTCTAAACTCGCACTAGCACCTCTAGACTCGTACTAGCACCTCTAGACTCGTACTAGCACCTTTATACTCGTATTAGCACCTCTAGACTCGTATTAGCACCTCTAGACTCGTACTAGCACGTCTGGACTTGTATTAACACCTCTCGACTCGTGTTAGCACCTCTAGACTCGTATTAGCACCAATAGACTCGTATTAGCACCTCTAGACTCGTACTAGCACCTCTAAACTCGTACTAGCACGTCTGGACTTGTATTAACACCTCTAGACTCCTATTAGTACCTCTAGACTCGTACTAGCACGTCTGGACTCGTATTAACACTACTAGACTCATACTAGCACCTCTAGACTCGTGTTAGCACCACTAGACTCGTATTAGCATCTCTAGACTCGTATTAGCACTACTAGACTCGTATTAGCATCTCTAGACTCGTATTAGCACTACTAGACTCGTACTAGCACCTCTAGACGTGCACTAGCACCTCTAGACTCGTAGTAGCACCTCTAGACTCGTATTAGCACCTCTAGACTCGTACTAGCACCTCTAGACTCGTACTAGCACCTCTAAACTCGTACTAGCACCTCTAGACTCGTACTAGCACCTCTAGACCCGTACTAGCACCACTAGACTCGTACTAGCACCTTTAGACTCGTATTAGCACGTCCAGACTCGTATTAGCACCTCTAGACTCGTATTAGCACCTCTAGACTCGTATTAGCACCTCTAGACTCGTACTAGCACCTCTAGACTCGTATTAGCACCTCTAGACTCGTATTAGCACCTCTAGACTCGTACTAGCACCTCTAGACTCGTATCAGCACCTCTAGACTTGTATGAGCACCTCTAAACTCGCACTAGCACCTCTAGACTCGTACTAGCACCTCCAGACTCGTACTAGCACCTTTATACTCGTATTAGCACCTCTAGACTCGTATTAGCACCTCTAGACTCGTACTAGCACGTCTGGACTTGTATTAACACCTCTCGACTCGTGTTAGCACCTCTAGACTCGTATTAGCACCAATAGACTCGTATTAGCACCTCTAGACTCGTACTAGCACCTCTAAACTCGTACTAGCACGTCTGGACTTGTATTAACACCTCTAGACTCCTATTAGTACCTCTAGACTCGTACTAGCACGTCTGGACTCGTATTAACACTACTAGACTCGTACTAGCACCTCTAGACTCGTGTTAGCACCACTAGACTCGTATTAGCATCTCTAGAATCGTATTAGCACTACTAGACTCGTATTAGCATCTCTAGACTCGTATTAGCACTACTAGACTCGTACTAGCACCTCTAGACGTGCACTAGCACCTCTAGACTCGTATTAGCACCTCTAGACTCGTATTAGCACCTCTAGACTCGTACTAGCACCTCTAGACTCGTACTAGCACCTCTAAACTCGTACTAGCACCTCTAGACTCGTACTAGCACCTCTAGACCCGTACTAGCACCACTAGACTCGTACTAGCACCTTTAGACTCGTATTAGCACGTCCAGACTCGTATTAGCACCTCTAGACTCGTATTAGCACCTCTAGACTCGTATTAGCACCTCTAGACTCGTACTAGCACCTCTAGACTCGTATTAGCACCTCTAGACTCGTACCAGCACCTCTAGTCTCGTACTAGCACCTCTAGACTCGTATTAGCACCTCTAGACTCGTATTAGCACCTCTAGACTCGTACTAGCACGTCTGGACTCGTATTAGCACCTCTAGACTCGTATTAGCATCTAGCACCTCTAGACTCGTACTTGCACTACTAGACTCGTACTTGCACCTCTAGACTCGTACTAGCACCTCTAGACTCGTACTAGCACCTCTAAACTCGTATTAGCACCTCTAGACTCGTACTAGCACGTCTGGACTCGTATTAACACCTCTAGACTCGTGTTAGCACCACTAGACTCGTATTAGCATCTCTAGACTTGTATTAGCACTACTAGACTCGTACTATCACCTCTAGCCTCGTACTATCACCTCTAGACTCGTACTAGCACCTCTAAACTCGTACTAGCACCTCTAGACCCGTACTAGCACCACTAGACTCGTACTAGCACCTTTAGACTCGTATTAGCACGTCCAGACTCGCATTAGCACCTCTAGACTCGTATTAGCACCTCTAGACTCGTACTAGCACCTCTAGACTCGTACTAGCACCTTTAGACTCGTATTAGCACCTCTAGACTCGTACTAGCACGTGTGGACTCGTATTAACACCTCTAGACTCGTGTTAGCACCTCTAGACTCGTATTAGCACAACTAGACTCGTATTAGCACCTCTAGACTCGTATTAGCACTACTAGACTCGTACTAGCACCTCTAGACTCGTACTATCACCCCTAGACTCGTACTAGCACCTCTAGACTAGTATTAGCACCTCTAGACCCGTGTCATCAACAAGAGACCAAATGTCACCACTACAAAATCCCGTGTCCCCACCACCAATAAACTCATGTTACCACCACTAACCCGTGTCCCCAACACTACGAAACCCGTATCGCCACCACTAAATCCGTGTTCCCACCACCACTAAACCCATATCACCACTACAAACCCCGTGTCTCCCCCACCACTAACCCCGTGTCCCCACCACTAACCCCGTGTCCCCACCACCACTAACCCCGTGTCCCCACCACTAACCCCGTGTCCCCACCACCACTAACCCCGTGTCCCCACCACTAACCCCGTGTCCCCACCACCACTAACCCCATATCACCACTAAAAACCCCGTGTCCTCACCACCACTAACCCCGTGTCCCCACCACCACTAACCCCGTGTCCCCACCACCACTAACCCCATATCACCACGACTAATCCCGTGTCTCCACCACTACTAACCCCGTGTCCCCACCACTAACCCCGTGTCCCCACCACCACTAAACCCATATCACCACGACTAACCCCGTGTCCTCACCACCACTAACCCCGTGTCCCCACCACCACTATCTCCGTGTCCCCACCACCACTAAACCCGTGTTACCACCACCATTAAATCCGTATCACCACAACTAAGCCCGTGGTAGATGTGCAGCGGGCTACTGATAACGCTTATAACTTGGAGAATGGGTGTGTAACACGCGCGCACACAGACACACGTGTGTGTGTGTGGCTGATTGCTGTTGCCAATGCAAACAGCCCTACGCACACGTGATTAGCGCAGTAATTCTGTGTTCTGTAAGATAACAATGAAATAATCCATGGCGGCGTTAACAGTGCGACTTGTTTTGAGATTCAGTCACTGAGGGAGGATGATCATTACATTTTCACACGCACACACTTAAAGTTAGGGCCATCAGTAACCCTAACCCCTTGCTGAGCGCTACACACACTCCCAGAGCTGTCCCTAGGGTACGGAAAAATCGGAGCAACCGCCTCGGGCCCCGCACTTTGGGGGGCCCCGCGTTTCGACGTCAAGGGCCTTTTACAGTGGAATTTTTCCCCTGGCCCCGCACCCCCCTATGGACAAAAGGCAAAGATCCCCCATATAGCCTTAACAGACTGTTGGGGCAAGTTCTCGCCATCATAGCTGCTCGCTAACAGCACGCCCGGCCGCCTTTGTCTCCCCAGTGGTGATGTTTACACACCACACCAGGTACTCATTTGAGTCGACCTAGGGGAGGCCCATTACTGGTCCAGATAATCGTCACTGATATTGTCGAACTCGGGAAGCCGGTTTCGTAGCGCAGCGCTAACCGCTGCACCACCGCTCCCCACACGCAGGTCATGTCTCCTCACCAGGCTCTCTCACGCAGGCAAGCCTACAGGCGCGCAAGGATGCCTCACTTACAGTGAGGGAAAAAAGTATTTGATCCCCTGCTGATTTCGTACGTTTGTCCACTGACAAAGAAATGATCAGTCTATAATTTTAATGGTAGCTTTATTTGAACAGTGAGAGACAGAATAACAAAAAAATCCAGAAAAACGCATGCAGAAATGTTATAAATTGATTTGCATTTTAAAGAGGGAAATAAGTATTCGACCCCCTCTCAATCAGAAAACTTTCTGGCTCCCAGGTGTCTTTTATACAGGTAACGAGCTGAGATTAGGAGCACACTCTTAAAGGGAGTTCTCCTAATCTCAGCTTGTTACCTTATAAAAGACACCTGTCCACAGAAGCAATCAATCAATCAGATTTCAAACTCTCCACCTTGGCCAAGACCAAAGAGCTCTCCAAGGATGTCAGGGACAAGATTGTAGACCTACACAAGGCTGGAATGGGCTACAAGACCATTGCCAAACAGCTTGGTGAGAAGGTGACAACAGTTGGTGCGATTATTCGCAAATGGAAGAAACACAAAAGAACTGTCAATCTCCCTCGGCCTGGGGCTCCATGCAAGATCTCACCTCATGGAGTTGCAATGATCATGAGAACGGTGAGGAATCAGCCCATAATTACACGGGAGGATCTTGTCAATGATCTCAAGGCAGCTGGGACCATAGTCACCAAGAAAGCAATTGGTAACACACTACGCCGTGAAGGACTGAAATCCTGCAGCGCCCGCATGGTCCCCCTGCACAAGAAAGCACATATACATGCCCGTCTGAAGTTTGCCAGTGACCATCTGAATGATTCAGAGGATAACTGGGTGAAAGTGTTGTGGTCAGATGAGACCAACATTAAGCTCTTTGGCATCAACTCAACTCGCCGTGTTTGGAGGAGGAGGAATGCTGCCTATGACCCCAAGAACACCATCCCCACCGTCAAACATGGGGGTGGAAACATTATGCTTTGGGGGTCTTATTCTGCTAAGGGGACAGGACAACTTCACCGCATCAAAGGGACGATGGAATGGGCCATGTACCGTCAAATCTTGGGTGAGAACCTCCTTCCCTCAGCCAGGGCATTGAAAATGGGTCGTGGATGGGTATGCCAACATGACAATGACCCAAAACACACGGCCAAGGCAACAAAGGAGTGGCTCAAGAAGAAGCACATTAAGATCCTGGAGTGGCCTAGCCAGTCTCCAGAGCTTAATCCCATAGAAATTCTGTGGAGGGAGCTGAAGGTTCGAGTTGCCAAACGTCAGCCTCGAAACCTTAATGACTTGGAGAAGATCTGCAAAGAGGAGTGGGACAAAATCCCTCCTGAGATGTGTGCAAACCTGGTGGCCAACTACAAGAAACGTCTGACCTCTGTGATTGCCAACAAGGGTTTTGCCACCAAGTACTAAGTCATGTTTTTCAGAGGGGGTCAAATACTTATTTCCCTCATTAAAATGCAAATCAATTAACAACATTTTTGACATGCGTTTTTCTGGAATGTTTTTCTTGTCATTCTGTCTCTCACTGTTCAAATACACCTACCATTAAAATTATAGACCGATCATTTCTTCGTCAGTGGGCAAACGTACAAAATCAGCAGGGGATCAAATACTTTTTTTTCCCACAACGTATGCCGCGCCATTAGCCCGTTTCATCTAGCGGGCGACGAGCTCACGCGTTAAATGATCGTCGGCGTGCTCGCGGCGGCCTGCGCGTCGGGTCGGTCACACGCGCGGCCGTCTCGCCGCGGGGTAATGAACCAAACGTTGGATTACAGCACCCCGCGCATTGGGATTCTCTCTCAGACGAGGCGCGAGACGCGGCCTGCGGGGATTGTCTCCGAAGCGCCAATGCAGTTGGGAGCGGTGCCTTAGTTTTGCGCGGGACGTGTGTGTCCTCACGAAGGTCAGGCGCCTTAAACGTCGAAATCATCTCGTCTAGGCGACACCAAAATGCCACCTCGACGCGGTTTCTACAGGTGACGACTCGGGAACAACTCGCAAATATGGCACAACGACGCATCACAATTCAACTATTTTAACCCCCCCACCCCACACCCTACCTGCTCAAGTCACGGTGCCATCGGCACTTTCGCGTACGGCGCAAAACGCGTTCGACTCGTGATCACCGTCGCGGTGATCACGATGATGACCGTGACGACGACGACGGCGATCACGATGACTGCGATTATGACGCCGTCCATTAATCGTTACCGTCTTTTCTTTGCGATGGTGCCGCGGCCCCCTTCTCGCGCTGTGAGCACCTTGGCTGCAGGTGCGAGTGAACGCAGGCCGGTTCGCGGTGGTCGATCACAGACGCGCAGGAGGAGACGGGGTCACGCGTGGGTGTCGGTCACCGCCTCTAGGCGAGGGCGAGAGAGGGGGGGGGGGTAGTCTCCTGCGCTCCTGTGCGTCTCACGCTGTGATCAGAAGTCCTCTCGGCGGCACGTGCTACGCGCGCGGCTCTTTAAGGGCGCTCTCTATTTTTTATTGCTTTAATTCGCAAGATTACCGAGTGGGCTCTCAAGCGTTTCCCACCCCGCCCACCACGTGGAGGCACGCGACCTGAGCCAACGGCGGTCGGGTTAAGTGGGGACCGGGTTGTGGCCCCGGGCGATGGGACCGGATTCGGGGGCCCGCGCGGGCGAGTTCTGGCAGCAGCTGCTGCTTCTGTCCAGGTTAGCCCGGTTCACACCCAGATCCAGCCCGGCCCACACACCCACAGCCAAGATAAAATTACCCCCACCCCGGTGTAGGCTCAACAGACTGTTGGGGCAAGTGCTGTTGGTGAGAACCTCTGTGAAGGCCGGCACGGCACACGAGGGGGTTGGGTGGCCAGCATCACGCTCGGCTGCCTTTGTCTCACCAGTGCTGATACTTGTCACTGGTGTTGGCCGTGAGCCGGGTTCGTAGCGCAGCGCACTAACCGCTACACTACCGCTACCGAATGCATAAGACAAAGATCCCCCTTATAGCCTGACCAGACTGTAGGAGCAAGTGCTGTAAACGAGCACCAACGAAGGCCGGCACGGCACACGAGGGGGTGGGTAGCTAGCACCACGCCCGGCCGCGCCAGGTACTCATTCCAGGCTGAGTCGAGCTATGGGAATGCCCAGAACCGGTTCAGTTAATCATCACTGGTATTGACTTTGAGCGGGAATCGAACCTGGGTCGCCAGGTTCATAGCGCAGCGCGCTAACCGCTGCACTACCGCTCCCGAATCACCTAGCACCAACAACAACAACCGCCATTCGCCACTAAGTGGCAGTGACATCACCACGACGCTTGTGCCAGGACATGTGCACCTTGAGGCCACGTGGAGTGTCGAACGCCCGCTGGCAGAAGGTCACGGGGCAGACCCAGGTGCCACGGGTCGACTGACTGAGATAACTGGCTGATGCACCACCTGTGCCCCCCTACTGTGCCAAACCTGCTGTGCTTTAGCCACCCGGCGCTCCGCTCGTTGTTGTGAGCGTCGCTCCTCCGCCCTCCGTTGTTGTTGGAGGGCGACTACCTCCAACTGCCCAGTAGCGTCCTTCACGAGCCTCCTCCACAGAGGCCGATCTTGACACCGCTGGTACCAGTCATCGGCAAGTCCACTCAGCTCCACGTCCTCCTGTACCACATCACTCCATCTCTTCTCTAGCCCGTGCCGCGCCCGTTTAGCCCCCTCGATCCGGCCGAACAAAAGCTGTTTAGGCATGCGGTGGCTGGGCATGCAGGCTACATGACCCAGCCATCGCAGCCTTGCCCGCCGGAGGAGCTCACCGATGGGACCTTGCCCAGATCTTTCAAGAATTTGTGAGCTCCTCACACAATCCAGTCTGGTTAAACCCAGGATGGATCGTAGGCAGGCCAGCCTAAATGTTTCTAACCGGCGAAGATGTTCCATTAGGGGGGTCCACGTTTCGCAAACGTAGAGAAGGGAGGGGATGACCGTGGCCGAGAAGACCTGAAGCTTAGTGCGGAGCGACAGACCAGGTAGCTTCCACACAGCGTTACGCAACCGATGAAAAGATATTGCCGCTCGACTGATTCGGAGTGAGACCTCTGCTGTTAAACTGGAGCCGGTCATAAGCACACTTCCCAGGTATGGGAAACTCTCCACTCTCTCCACAACTGCCCCATCACCGATTGGGAGTTGTGGGGGTGGAGTGTCCGATGGTACAAAATACCCAGGCAGGTGCTTAGTTTTGGTGGGGCTGATGGTAAGGCCCCATCTCTGAGTGACACGCTCCAGTCTCAGCAGCAGCGTCTCCAACTCCTCCCCTGAATGAGCAGCTATTACCAAATAATCAGCATACGTAACGTGGTTGAGCAATCGGGAGCCATCCCTTGACCGCACCCGGGCATCGATCAGCCTCCCATTACATCTGTACCATATGGAGATTCCCCCGGTACAGCTATTGAAGGCTTCACCAACTATGTGGTCGAAATAGATGTTAAATAATGTGGGAGCCAGAGGACATCACTGTCGCACCCCAAGGTGTACAGGGAAAGGCTCGGACTCCCGGCCACGTAGTTTTACCCGGGCCCGCTCACCATCATGAAGGTCCTTAATGATCGCGAGCAGAGGGTCAGGTACTCCAAAAGCACGAAGAACAACCCAGAGCCCAGGCCTATTGATGGTATCATAGGCCTTGACCAGGTCAAGCACCAACACACACACATGATGCTCCATCCACATTTGTCAGAGGCAGCGTGTGCCTGGTCTTCCCAGCCTTGCAGCAGCCTCTGGACAGGTGGGAAGAAGAGGGGTGGCACTGCGTACCCGTTCTGGTTACCGAGAACTTACAACCACAAGCCCACCAGCCCCAGGGACATTACACGCCCCGGGGCGGCACGAAGCAGTTACCCTGCACCCCTTCGTGCTAATGGCATCCAAACGTAACACGGTAAAGTACAAATATGTAACTTTGGCTAATGAAATGTAAATAAAGTGGATATAAAGGCAAAAACAATGGGCACTTTGAAAAGACAAAGCTTGGCTGCCCCACTTCATCGCTCGCCCGGCTCTATCTGCGTGTTTTATTTGACCCCTCCCTCGCCTGTAAAGGCTGCTTTATTGCGCGCACTTTACTTTGGTCACGAGGAGCTTGCTGGGGCGAGGAGTGGGCACTGGTGGCCCGCGCAGGCCCCGGTGGGGTGGTGGGACCCCGCTTGAGTAAAATCACAGCAGGGCCTGTCTCTAAACCCAAGACGCATCGCCACCACGAGTCAAAGGTGCACACCACACGCACACTACACAGACGCGCGCGTGCGCGCGATACCTATCCGGCATAAGGCTTATCTGCGATGAGTGGGTGGGCAGTGCAGGCACGAGAGGATTTGTGAATGAGAGGCATTCTGCTGTGAAACACAACCCCCTTCGCACATGGGGCCCTCGATGCGTCGTGAGGCGTCAGAGCACCGCGCCGTGAACGACGAGCCCAAGAGTCACCGCTTGGATATTCCGTCACTTGTCAGTGCACGTTCCTTATTGAATATTGAGCTAAATGCCTCCATGTTCTATTTAGCTATGCATGTGCCCGAGTTTATCACGGACTCGTTGGTAAAGTCGTGTGGCGGCATGTGTTCTTGCTGTTGCCCTGTTCCCTTTCAAGGGCATCCTAAACGTCCGGGTGTCGCTGGACACTGCGTCCTGTTAAGCAAAGTGAATAAACAGGATTAATAGCGGGGCCATTCAGTGATGTGGAGATTAAACCAACTCCACTTGGTGGTGCCAGCCCTGGTTTTCCAGGAAACACACCTGAGACCATGCCAAAGTAGTTAATGCAGTGATTGCAGGAGTCCTTTCTCCTGTGAATCCGATCGCTACCTGGCCTAGGCCTGTCCCACCCTGCACATGCTGAAAAACAAAACTACATTTGGAAAAAACAACCTTGGTTTAAACCCAGTCACATTCCAATAACAGAAACTATTAATTTAGAACAAGTGAACTTAACTCAATTGAAATTTACTTTATGATTAATCATTACTAAATTAGGACAATTACGGTCTCATATGATTAATAAGAATGTTACCCCAAGCTGGCGAGACCAATGTTCACTCCGAGTTGAAGTTCATTTTGTTTAACCAGCTGAGAACTCGAGAAATCGGGATACCCCTCGTGTACGAGAGCGACCTGCACGTCAATCACTTCACCTGCGTTGCATCCAATCCCACAAGCTAACCCACACACAAAAGAGAGAGAGAGAGAGGCCACAAAGCTCCATGCTGGATATTTCTATAACACCGTCCACGCTGTGACAACGAATTTGAAACGTATCGCGAGCTCCCGGAACGCCTTTATAAGGCGCATGGCACAATTGCACAGTGCTCGTGTGAGTTTGTTAATTTCTTTGCATAATCCTGATGCTGGGTGGGATTTTGAATTCGCGTAACAAAGGCAGAATTGAAAAGCATTAAAGTAATTGAAAAAATAACCTGCCCTATATTAAAAATTAATGGGTTCATAAAGTTATAAATTCAGCAAATGCATAAAGTCATTATTTTTTACTTAAGTGAACTAAATTAAAATCTCTACACAGCAATCTTCAATGTTTCTATTGAATTATGAGCAATAATAATCGTTTGAAGCAGATATTAATATTTCAGTCGTTCCACCTCATTGTTTTAAAAAGAAGTGTGCTGGTTTGTTAGATACAATGTGCATCTCTGAGCGGCAGTGCATCGTTTTGCAATTCCTAAAACTAATAAAATGCAAATGGGTTGGCCGTCTAATATGACAGCATAGATGAAATGTCTAACTTTGGAAACTGGAATTCTTTTGAAAAAAATTAACAAGAGTAGAAAAAAAGACATTGTTTCATTTTGAATAAAAAAAAGTATAATAATGACATAGTATGAAATAAATATCATTGTTCTTTCATTTCCCCCTCAAGGTCTTTCACTGACAGGAGGTAGTATTTTATGAGATCCAGTGATTTTCTTGTTCTTCCAACCATATAAATGTGTGATGTTGTGCTTGGCCGCTCTGAACAGGAGCTCCAGAGATATGACATACAATCTAGCAGCCCATGACAGCATTTGCATCAGGTTTATGAAACAACCTTCATGGGGCCAGATCCCATAAAATAAGGGAAACAGACATGCATATGAACTGCATGCACGAATGTAACTAAGCTCAGCTTGCTTTCTTCACACTCTGGTTGAAGAAATAAATTGGGTTTTTTGCATTGCACCCAACTTTCGAAAGTTAATCATTATCGTCGTGTGCCTCGTGGTTTAATTTCCAGCCTGCGAGCGATGGCTATTGTTAGAAGCAAGGTGCATGCTCCGAGAAGCCATGCTCCGTTGCCTGAGCTTTCAGTTCTTCGGCACCATTTCCAAGGGACCCCTTGATAGGAGAAGCCAATGCCAGATGGCCTTAGTTGATTCCTCCCGTAATGTTTTACCACGGCCAGCCAGCAACCCGGCTGGGATTCCACCAGGGGTATTTATAATACCCACGCCCTCACCGATTGCAAATATGGGACACGATAGTGGAGAGGTTGGCGCTCTAAAGGGACTGTGCACGCAAGTTTGTACCGGCATTGAAGGGTGAGACTCAAGATGCCAGAAACACAGGGCACTTGTGCTCTTCAGCCACAGTAGCCAACACCGCTGATGAGTGTGGCAAGGAACTGAATTGGACTGGATTGGCAACAGCTTGAGTCATGTCTTGAGCCAAATCTCTTTTGCACTGTTGCACATGCTGTCTCATCTGGCACTTAGTTGTCCTCACTGAGTGCTTATTTCTGGCCAGAATGTGCAGAGTCCCAGCTAGGGCTATTGTGTTCTTTTGTTAGACGGTTAAAAAAAAAATCTGTTTACCATAGATTGCAGGACCTCAAAAGCCAAAGAGACGTTGCATTTTTTATGGGCATTCCCGTGGTGCCCGGTCAGTGACTAAAGCCATCCAGGCATGCGTCTCTCCTGTCCATTCCTTGCCCACCGAATGAAAAAAGACTGAGCTTACAACAGCCGCGCTACCAGTTGTTAAGTCACAACGGCGCATTTTACAAAAAAATAGTTTTGACAAAGTCTGCCCGTGCAGTTCGTGCAAACGATGCTTCGCATTTGTGTTCGGCCATAATTCTTGAGCAACATTCTCATTTCAGTCAAACGGGAGAGGAGAGACAGAAAGGATTAGCGTGCAAAGCGGCTTCCATTTTACGCTCTGTCAAGGCGGGGATATTGATTGTGCAGCACGGCCAGACTTTCGAAGGACGACGCTCCAGCGCTCCTGGGCACGGTGGCATCGCGAGCCAGCACGTCGCGTCGGCCGCCACCCTCGCGCCTGCAGCGCCACAGCACATTAATTACGGACACCCCCCCCCGCACACTCGCCTCTTCCTGAACATTAAAATGTCCATCACATTATCCGGAATACACGGATAATTTGTGCAGACTCTGCTGCCACGCGAGGTGTTCTCTCCCTTTCTCCCCCCCCCTCCCCCCACACACTCTTCTGCTTTCATTCACAATCATTGCACTTCTCCGTCGGAATGGTAATGCCGTCGTACTTTTCGTCATCATTCAATTTTACTCCTAACGCATAGTTAGCCGGTGGATTTGTCAGCTTTGGAGGAAAACAACAGATCAACACACAATCTGCAGAAAGATAAAATGCAATGACATGAGATGTGCCCAAGGCTAGGCTTCCAACTTTAGAAAATCCACTTCTTCAGGATTGCAGCAGTGCCTTCGGGGAAGGCATAAAGCTCACTTTATAAAAGATTGATTTTCAAACATCCCGAGGTGATTCCACCACACTTGACACAAGAATGCAGCATCTAAAAAAAAAAAAACTTTTGGAGAACTCTTCGAGCAAAGGCTCGATAGATCATGTTAAGGTAACGCTCGTGAGAGACTTTTTGGTGGCATCTGGGTAGCACAAGCCGAAGGTAATGTCTCCACTTGCAGAGGCGTAAGGGACACCTCTCCTCTCCTTGTGAGGCTATCAATAGGAAACTCTTCTCCAAAGCACGTTGGCCGAGGTTTTTTTTTTTTAATTATTTATTTCCCCTGAAGTGACCCAACAAAGATCTTTTCTTCTCTTGAGGGGAACAACAGCCAAGGGTCGGTCGTCCACAGGCTTGATCAAACATTTTCTCATTTAAAACAGATGGGCAGACGTATGACAGCACGTCCCTGAACCGTGCTGCTCATGCCCCGTCTGCCACGCGGAAGCCGACATTCACTCAGCCACCCGGACTCTGTTACCCTGCGCTGTCACCTTGCACACAGAGGCATTCCTTTTCTTTTGCCAAAATATATATATTTTTATTTGTTTTTGTTATGTTAAGCAAAATTAATATTCCAAACGTAATCCAACGCTTAAAGAGCACGTGATGAAAACGCACCTGTGGACAGCCATTATGAGTTCATGTCAGGATGTTGTGGCTCGGCTGATGGAAAGTTTATTAAACTTTAACCACAATATACCTTCATTTATTTGGGCAACAAGCTGTAACTAGACATCCATGACTGGCATATTTATCAAAAGATGCATTTATTAAGGAAGCCTTCACAAAGACTTATGGGGCTAAATGGCTTCATTGTTTTAGCACTAAATCCCATGGAAAATTTCAACAAAAATATGTTCTAATGATGCAGGGGGCAATTTCAGCACTCAATGTTTTCGTTCCACACAGAGCCATTTATTCTACTTTACTGTGTGCTGCAGTGGTCATCCATGGGCCAGAGAAGCAAGCGGCACCAGCTGAGGTGGCTAAGCTTTAGTGAAACCAATTTCTTTATATGGGCAATAAAAGAGAATCAGTGTCATAACATTTTCCGTGGTTATCACATCCAAATATCACCTATGGCTCAGGTGTAATATGTTCTCTGGGCCCATGAGGGACGCATCCGCTACAAGGTAGAGAGACTCCTGGACACCACCAGTGAAGGAACAAATCGTAAGGAACCCAAGCAGAGACCCTCCACCAAACCCGTAAGCACTGCACAGTTTCACTCAATGGAAACCACAGCTGACTCCGACCGTATCACCCCATTCTGTGCTGTCAAGAGGTCGTGTGGGAACGGGACCTGCCGTGCAAGAAGCAGCAACTCCCTCGAAAACCGTTCGGGACGTCGCTCCCTGTGGCAGGGTGCTCACGTGACTCGGAACAATGTGGCCACACGAGCCACCACAGAAGCGGATGTGTCGGTGGATGTACACGAAATGCTGGACCGAGAGTCGCCACTGCCTGTCCTGCTGCTCGGCGTTGAGTGAGGAGGAGCTGTTGACGGTGCAAGGAGCATAGCCCTCAATCGGCACGGGAGGCTTTGGAGGAAAGGAGCCATCCTGCGTGGACATTGTGGGTCACAATCGACCCTGTGCCAAGCGCCACTGTATTGCATATGCCACGTGGGCTGTGTTTGGATGCCGAGCGAGAATATTCGTTTACGGATTAAGAGGCAACGGCTTCACGGAGCGCTGAAATAAAGTTTCAATTTGAATGTCTATGTTCATAATTTAATAATTGACGTGTAAAAACAAAAACACGCTGACACTCGAAAAATGAAGCTACTGCATTTTTGTAAGGCACCTCGAAACGGTTTGGAAGATTTTTGTGAACGGTAAACTATATTTCACCCTGGCGCTGCTGTAGCCGATGCGAGAAATGCCGCTTATACACGGACAGTGCCGTCGCTTCTTCGCGAATTCTGTTGACTTTAAAAGACAGAGCCGAGCGCACGATCATGCAGCGGGGCACCAAAACGCTTTGAAAATATCTTACGCAGAATTGTTGAGGCCGTAACCCTATTCTAACTAGGGCCATGTTTGAAATGGGTTATCTTGTCGCTGTAAAAATGAGGGCAGCTGCCACGCTGACCCTACAGACTGACTCGCTTCATGTCGGCAGATGGGTTTGCCACGGTTTGTATTTGAAGACATGCATAGAGATCGTATTATGCAAACAGAATGCCTTCTTGCTGAACACAATAAACACGAGAAATCAGAAATGGCCGGTGTGTCTATGGAAACCTGCTGAAGCACGTCTGTGTGTAATAATCTACACCGTGCAGTACATATCAATAATGGGCATGATACAAACAAAACACCGCAACAAAACCTGAAAGCTGTCTTGAACACTAAACAAATGAAATGCGAATTTAATGACGGGCACAGCATGCGTTGAACTAAATATATCAAAACAACTTTCGGTGTTGGTCGTTTTGATGTGTGCGTGGATGTGCAAGCGATGCGACGGTGGTTATTCGCACGTGTACATTCTCTCTCGTGGTCCTTCTACGGGGCCGCGTGGCGCAAGGCAGACCCGCTGGGAGCCGCGGCGATCACCCCGCCCGCCGACATCGCCGATGTGACCACAACAATGGGGGGGCCTCTTCGCGCGCTTATCATCGAAATCGTTGGTGTCAATGTTACTCAGTGCTGGTCGTTATCAACGCGCTTTTGTTTTTCCTGCGCCACTATTTTTCTCAGCTAAAATGCGTTCGTTTTTAATCGCCGCTGACCTGGCGTAACATCAACCCGGGGAGGGGGGGGAGAGGGTCATCATGTCCGCATTGCTCCAGAGAGGAGCTTCGTTTCCAAAGCAGTTGCAGATGCGTGCCTGCGGAATTCAAGCCTCGCAGACAAACAAAAGTAAAGACCAAGGGGACGCTGCAAAAATGTCAACCAATTCGGACCGGGCACACCCAAATTCGGGTCTGATCAACTTGAAATGGACCTAATCCGCATTAAAATTGTCGTCAGTTTTGCCAATTATTTCCCGGCTACACGGGGCCATCGTGCGTAGCCACAGAGTGATGCTGGTATTATTCACAGCGATTCCTTGTCTCGTTTTGTTGAGTAGCCAACCTCTTCCAGAGATAGATTTTTTTGCTGTTCATTTCCTTAATTGCCTCAATAAAATGTCACAAATATTTAACAATTACACTGTAAATAATTCGATGCATTAATTTTTTCATGAGATTACTTTACATTATGTACTGTATAGCCAAGTGGTTAGTATTGTATTAATTTAATGAACGAAAGGACATTTCGAATGCTGATCTGCTTCCGTTATTTATCACACAAGACAGTTTGATGCTCAAGGAGCGAAAGGAAGGCTCGATGGAGCTTTTTATGTCATATTACGAACATTAGAAAAGCTACCTTGTCAAAACCTGGCATCTTTACGGCTTTTAACTACATATGCTAAAATGTAGCTTACTCAGGAGGGAATATACAAGATATAAGCTTTCACAGTTGGCAATTTTGTGTTTATACCTGTGAGTAACTCTACCACAGGGATGGTATTATGACCATACGATCTTCTGCATTCCAATAAGAACAAATTTTGAATTGCAAGGAGTCTCGGGATTCGGTGGAATGGCTGAGGATCCGAGAGCCATGCTGCGGTGAATCAAATGACAACACGTGGCAGGGTAACTGCGTGGAAGAGGAATTATCTGGGACAATCAACTGCACCGATGAGTTTTCATTTCTATTTTAAAAACGTTTGCCACTTTTGTTCACCTGAGGTGAGAAAAAAAATGCAACAAATATTTATGGAACTAAAGAGAGATCATTGACACGGCAGACATGAAATGAACGTGACTTCTGAGCTTCATTCAAGGTGCCTTAGAGAAACAAAACAAAAATCCCACACTCTTAAAAACAAACAATGTACCAGGCGCAATGCTGTGAAATCTGTGACTCTCATAAGTAATGGACTTGACAGCATTTTGTCAGGAACTGGAGATCACATTTCGTCAGGAGCTGGAGATTACATGCTTCGCCTGCGTGGATGCAGGATCATCGCCAACGGAGTCTGGGGCCCTGCGAGCTCAGGCTGTCGGGACCCTGGAGCTGCCAGCGTAATTATCGCGTGTTGGTGCGGCATTGATTACCCGAACCTCAAGTGACCGGCGGCAGTGTCAATAACGCAAATTACTCCATCCTTTAAAATTAAACACTCTTTACTCACCCAGAGAAAGATATGGATTTCTAAGAAAAATCTAACCACTTCGAGAGGATCAAGAGGCACCGCAACTAGCGATCGAGGGTCCTTTTGACAGCCACCGCGCTTCTGTTTTCACTACTTGGATTCTGTGCTTCTTGCCGAGGCGGTGGGGGAGGCAGCATAGGGCAATGTGGGGCAGCACTAGGGCAGCTGCCTCCCACGCAGTCTGCCTTGTACCTTTTGTGTCAAAAATGCAATTTTTCAAACAGGTGCGAAACTTTGAGGTTGGTGTGATCAAGCAATTTTACGGGAAAACTTTCAACGCAGTCATGCGAGGTAGCTCGGAGTGATCACATTTTTCACGATGCATTGACTGCTGTCACTGTTCTCGCCAAAGCAAAAAAAAAATTCTAAGGGAGAAGCAAGTGGGCAAGCAAGCGAGCAGTGGCGTTGAGACGTATATTTTGCAGTGAAATGTGCAAACGTAAATAATGCCCCATGTTTATTATTATAAAAATTAAAATTTCCCTCCCTTTATTACAGCTAATCCTACATAATACACGAGCATAATATGACTTTGAGACAACCCACCGCCTACACATTCCGCAAAGAGTGACTAACCCCATATCTGCATTTGTAATCAATATGCTAAATTCCTCTGTTGATATGTAAACTCCTTTGTCAAGGCTCTCTCCTCCCACCCAGCTTAAAATACGCTGCCAAGCTTAGCAGTGTTCATTAGGACGCTGTCTTTCCGACAGCTCTGTTTCTTCACCTGAGGATAGCTGCTTGCGTTGTGGCCGAAACGTCGTGATAATTTTATGATATTATGTTTTATTTGTATTATTTTATTATTTGCCTTCTACGTGGCTTTACCGAAAGAACCAAGAATATAGAATAATGCCCCATGCTTCTGTGCAGATGTGAGAGATATAACTGTCAGACGGGAAAATACCCACAGTTCCTAGCAGCAAGATTTGCGGTGCCATTTGTCTGTTGCTGACTGTTCCCGCTTGTGCGGCAGGTAACGGGTTTGGCTCGTGGAAGAAGCCTCTGCTGTACCTCCTCGTATGCGGCCGCTACGAGAGCGTAATTGGCCCGATGGTGAGGCTGCGTGATTGCAGAGATCACTTAGTTTGGTGCCTTGCGTGAGAAAATCGAAAATGACAAGCTATGTTTAATTAATTTATATTGACGAACTGAAGGCCCACGAAGAACACTACAACTTTTATTTGCCGCATCCTTAGCTCGAACGAACACGCAGCGTGCCAGAGCGGTGCTGGCGATGCATTATGTTTAAAAACATGCAACTTGCACGGCCTGTGAGCACTTTAATGAGACGATCCTGAACTTTCCCAAGTTCAAAATAATCTTTGGCCGTTCGCAAAACTTTATGAATGCAGCTGAGAGAGAGAGAGAGAGAGTGGGGGGTGGGGGGGGCAGTGGAAAGTGAGATTTTTTTTCAGGTTTTTTTTGTTGTTGTTGAGAGTTTGAGTCACGGGTTGGTCATTTCACGCCACTAGCAGTGGCGGACCGACCAGTGCGAGCTGGTCTCGCGCTAATGCGGCCATTCCCGTGCGCAACCGCACCACGTGGCCCCGCCGCCTCTCCGCAATCTGCCGATTTTCAAGTCGTATGACATGACCAATGCTCACTTTAATTTAAATGGCAAAAAATACAACAGGTGAAAGATCGCCAACTGCGACAAACTGCAAAGAGGAAACACTTTAATTTCTGCATACCAGAGGGGGAAAAAAAAAACTAATGTTTGTAGTAGTTGCTTAGCGCAGCTAAATCTTAACGTTACACCAAAAAAAAAGAGGCATGATACAGCTTTTTCATTATCCAAAGCATTTCATTCCTTCAAACTCAATTACCTTCCAAAAATGCAGCACATGACATATTGCAGCCAGCCATTTAAGGTTATTTCAAGTCAGAGTAAAACGACTACAATTCCCCCTCCTGCCAGATTCATTCATCAGAACGAAAGCAAAAAAAAGGTCTGAATGTTTATCAGGGCTGAGCGATTCAAGGGGTCATACTGTCGTGCGGTAAATAGAAGCCACGATGCAGCACAATCGAGCACTTTTGCCAGCAAATGACAGGGCATTGTAATGCCACGATGTGCCGAGCATACAACCGCACGCGGCGCCACAAAACACGGAGGGAATTCTCTGTCACTTAAAACTCCTCTGGATTTTTGCTTCAGCGAAAATGAGACGAGGGAGGTACGAAGAAGAAGAAGAAGAAAAGATCGTACTCCGGATGAGTCTGAAATAAATAAAAAGTAAACGTCACTTCGCTTCTCTTGTGCAAATGCTACAAGCAGCTGCAAAGAAATCAACGTGATGCTCGCTCTGGTTACACGAACAAAACGCGGTTTTTCGAGATGTTGTTTGTGAAGGTGAGTTGCTCACTTTTCACCGTGGGGGGGGGGAGGCAGGGTTTGCTTTGCGGATTCCACATCGAGAGTCAACGCTGGTGCCAGTTAATAGCGGCACCGCATCGGCCTCCCTAATCGAGAGCGGCGGTGTCTGGTGGTGATGGGAGATTAGTTAGAAGGAAATGGTTACGAGAGTGCAGTGAGAGCAGAATTGGTGATGGACAGCGGCGAGTGGCGACGGGAAAGTGATGATGAAGAGTGGTAATTGGAGAGTTGTGATGATGAAGATGACGAGTTTGGTCGAGGAGAGTGGTGATTTGAGCGTAGTGACGGAAGAGTTGGTGACGGAGGGTGGTAATGGGAGAGTGTTGATGGGCGAGTGGCGATGGGAGATTGGCGATGTTAGAGTGTTGATGTAGAATGGAGATGGAAGAGTAGAGAGATGGAGGTTGGCGGTGGGAGTATGGTGATGCGAGGGTGGGTGATGTGAGTGCTGTCGCATTTCGAGGCGAGGTATGACGAGGCAAGGGAGGGTGGTTTATGGGAGTTTCAGTGATTTACAGCCATCAAACGGTGGCAGAAACACCAGAGGCCTGATTTGCATTCAAGGAGAAAAGTACGATGTCCCGAGCTGCTGCACACAGCTGAGGTCCTGCTCGTTTGTGACGGCGTTTCCAGCACGGCACCTGGGACAGCAGTTTAGTGCCACAGCCGCCGTCGCCCTATCCATTCCGCGCAGCCGATGAATTAGCATCACAGAATAGAGCACTAAAGCCAACGGCCCATGTCCCCCCCCCCCCCCCCCCCCCCCCCCACCGCGCAGTCCGCAGTGTCTCCACACACACGGGTGACAATTGACACTTAGGTGTAATTAACTCAGCAGAAAATGTGCGGAATATGGAAGCCCCCCCCCCCAACTCCCCCCCATTAAGTTAATGTTTCATTTCCACTTTCACCTGAGCGTTCTTGTGCCCACCCGCACCTACGGTGATCTGCATCGCTGGGGGGGTAGGGGGGTGAGGATAAAAAACGACAGATCTGAAAGACCTCCGTTCGTAATGCCCCCCCCCACCACCCCCACCCCCCCAAACTCTTCGTTGCCACGGCGGCGCGTGAGAGACGCCTCTGCACTGCGGGCGACGTCCACGGAAGGCAGCGTTGAGACGGAGTCCCCCCCCCCCCCCCCCCCCGTCGGAGACGTGCCCATCGATGATGGGAACAGCCGATCCGTGCAGCCAATCGGAACACCCGTAAGAGTATTTCGAGTTGAGGTGTTCAAGCGCGTGTGCGCGCGCGCGTTGCGCGTGCAATGGCACCTTTGGTCGTGGGACGCAGCGTCGTCGACCGAGTCGCAGCTTACGAACGATGCTACGTGCTTGTTTCACGCGAGCACGTGTCGCAGCTGTGCACACTTCACAAATCGTCAACGCGAGTTAGACATGACGTGGGCTGTGTGCGTGCCGCAAACTGGACGAACGCGCGGAGGAAACGTCACAGGTTTGCCGCGGTGGAGCGCTGCGCGAATTCAGTGACTTGACCGCTCAACGGCGACAAGGGCCTTCTGAGTTTACAGCTAACGGTTGAGAATCAACCGAGGGAAAACGGAGAATGGCAAGCGAAGCGCAAATTGATTGGCTTTGATGATGTGAAGGATGTAGAATAGACTCCGGCGAGCCTCACACAGCACTCTGGACGAGCGTGAGACAGTGAAAAATAAAACAACAAAAATCACGACGTTTCGGACATTTTTACTACCTACGTGACTTTACCGAATAGAACCAAAGAGTATGGACCCTTGCAGTCACGAAAGCTTCAAATCTAGAATCGTGAGACGGTGCCTTGCTCGCCGTGCCTTTATGCCCCGCCTTGGTTCGCAGTTCAAGGAACGCGTAATGCTTTTAATTCAATCTCTTATTGCAAAGCAAAATATTCGGCGGGTTGTTTTTTTTTTCCACTGTACCCTTTCACTCATTTGGCAGACGTTTCTAATTGTGCATTCGTGCAGTCCCCAGTCGTCGAAAATCACTCCCAGCTCTACATCCATGCAACTTTCAAAATATATCAGGTGCAACACGCACTTTGGTGTTGATGTAAAACAATCAACCCATCACGTATGTACATTAGGCGATGTATTAGTGGCAGACAATGTGGGTGAGGAGTTGGTGTCAGTTGGTGTGGGTGAACGGGAGGTGTGGGTGAGTGGGTGGGCAGGGGGTTTGGGTGAGTGGGTGGGCAGGGGGTGTGGGTGAGTGGGTGGGCAGGGGGTGTGGGTGAGTGGGTGGGCATGAGGTGTGGGTGAGTGGGTGGACAGGAGGTGTGAGTGAGTGAGTGGACAGGAGGTGTGAGTGAGTGAGTGGACAGGAGGTGTGAGTGAGTGAGTGGACAGGGGGTGTGGGTGAGTGGGTTGGCAGGAGGTGTGGATGAGTGGCTGGGCAGGAGGTGTGGGCTAGTAATAATTGGGGATGAGTGGGTGAGTGTCAGGCGGTGCGGTCGAGTGATTAGTGCAGTGGTCGAGCTGGTGGCATGCAGCATGGGTGAGTGGTCGTCAGTGTGGTGGAGTTAGTGAGGAGGTGGTGCGGGTGAGTGTTGGGCAGTTCACCCCACTCCACCAGCCAAGGCCTCCTGCGACGGCTACCTCGAGGTGGTGGCGGCGAAGGAAGCGGAGCTCAGCCATGCTGCGTCACCGCACAAAATCAACGAGCAATTCATGCGCCGCTCTTCTTTTTTTTCTTCACTCTCTCGAAATGTTCTTCATAATGAGGCCTTTTTAAACCCTCCCAGCTGGGTGGAATTTTCACAAGCTGGGAAGGAGAAAACACAAGCCGTTGCAGCCCGATAAAGACAGCCATTAACGGGGACCCCCCCCCCCAACCTCGGGGTGCTACGCAAAACACGTGGGGGGGGGGGGAGGGGGGGCGCGAGGTTCTCTGCCAACATCGCCGTCTTCTAACGACGTCCACACTCCCTCAAAAAAAAAACAAACGGGGCCTGATTAATGGAGGTGGCGGCCCTCACTGTCAATCTCCCCGCCCTCTCTCCCCATCACTCTCCCCATCACTCTCTCCCATCACTCTCTCCCCATCACTCTCCCCATCACGCTCTCTCCCATCACGCTCTCCCCATCACTCTCCCCATCACGCTCTCTGCCCATCACTCTCTCCCATTACGCTCTCCCCATCACTCTCCCCATCACGCTCTCCCCATCACACTCTCCCCATCACTCTCTCCCCCATCACGCTCTCCCCATCACGCTCTCCCCATTACACTCTCCCCATCACTCTCCCCATCACGCTCTCCCCATCACGCGCTCTCCCATCACTCTCCCCATCACGCTCTCCCCATCACTCTCCCCATCACGCTCTCCCCATCACTCTCCCATCACGCTATCTCCCATCACTCTCTCCCATCACGCTCTCTGCCCATCACGCTCTCTCCCATCACGCTCTCCCCATCACTCTCCCCATCACTCTCCCCATCACGCTCTCCCCATCACGCTCTCTGCCCATCACGCTCTCTCCCCATCACTCTCTCCCCATCACTCTCCCCATCACGCTCTCTCCCCATCACGCTCTCCCCATCACTCTCCCCATCACTCTCCCCGCTCTCTCCTCAACGCTCTCCCCCCACTCCTCCACGCTCACACAGTGGGTATCGCCGCGCTTTTGGCGTGCGCCTCAAACTAATTTCGCATCAGAGCAATCAAACATCTTTCATCTCATTAACAGCAGCACAGATGTTGGTGGGTAGCTAAAAAAAAACGGGGCTCGCTTAATTAAGCATGCAAACTACCCCGATTGAGTGCCGGTTTTCGACTGTTATGGAGGAAATTAACTGAGGCCGTATCAGATTTCGGCTAATGAACTGTTACTTGCCGCTCCTCTCGGTTAACAGCCTATTAACATGGCAGTAATAAATTTCTCCTAATCTGAATTTTGAAAGCGGGGGGGGGGGGGGGCTGCTGGTTAGTGATGCAACAACGTGACGAGGGTCCTCAAACGAGCCGATGCAACAAAAAAAATGTTGTTGAGGTCGGGAGAGAAGGAAAAATAAAGAAAGGAATTTGGTTTCTTTGGAGATAAGTGTGAAATATATACGGCATTCCCGTCCCCCGTGTAAACCCTCCCCGATAAATGAAATACCCCATTGCCTGCTGTCGAGAAGCTGATTGCATTGATGTTTATTGGATTTGAAGACCACAGCTAAATGGATTGTTTGAAGTGGGTTTGACATGAAATGGACGCTCCCTCTTGGATAACTTAATGCAACTAATGGAAGTGTTTAATGATACAAAGGCGGATGGACACTCGCTCGACGGAGGCTCTTCAACTCGCCAAACACAACACCAAACGACGTTTTCGGCGGGAATGCTAATTTCGCGCGCGTTTGATTACTTTAGGCACGAAATCGCTTTGCCTTTGACCAAACACCCTGCAGGTAACTCGTAATCATTAACGCGGGGAAGTTTCGTCCGTTGGGTTCTTTTTTTTGTGGCGTGCTGCTGCTGCTGCTGCTGCGGCTTCATTTTGGAGCGAGGTTTTACGCAGCGGGTGAAAACGCACCGTGAGATGGAACTCGCGAGAAATGATCATTCCAATCGAGGGTGCCCTGAGCGGTGGAGGCTCGCGATGCGCACAGGCAGGAGGATGTGAGCCCACACGCGCGTCCTCAAGCCATCGATCGCTGTGGCCTCGACTCCTCGCATTGAGAAGGGCGCCTCCATCCCCGCAAGAGGAAAGAAAAAAAAAAACATCAACGCAAGTGGAGACAAAACAATAGCTAAACTTTTTTTTTCTTTAGACCCGCAACACGAACAAAAAGGCGTTCGCTTTTAAAATGCAACAATTACAGACGCGCTCGAGACTGATAACGCTTTACACCGTAAACCCCGCAATCTGGCTGTGCGCCTGATGATGCTAGTTGTAATTACTGGCGAAACGTCGTACACTCAGATTGTAAATGTTGTGGATTTGCTCTCCAACGCACCGGTGTTGCTCTACTCGTGACGAATTGGCCACGTTCTGTTTACGTGACAACCCTCACTAATTGGCTGTGTCGGGTTGCTGGCGGGTTTATCGACAGATTTACGCGACCTAACCCAACACAAACCGCATTACGGGCGATAAAACGTACTTGAAATGTTCCCCACCAAAACAGTAACACCGAGGAGCTGACGTAAGTTGTTTTTTTTTAAAGGCGAAGGAGGAGGGCGTGGGAGTGCAGTTGTGAGCGGCGGGGCGCGGTTCGCGTGACAGACGCGAACATCGGAGCAATTCAGCGAGACGGCGTCTCCTCACACCGCCCAAACTCGCCTCTCTCCACGCGTTGGGCTGGCTTTGAGGAATTCCACGCCGTCGCTTCTTTACAAACAAAGCGTCTTGTGGTACAACAACAACAACAAGGGGCACATTTTATGTTTTGCTCCGGCTTCAGTAAAATGTCGTGCAGTGGATCTTAGCCTGGGGTGCAGGCACCCCCTGAGTGTGCGAGATGCCCTTTCTGGGGGTGCGAGACACGGCCAGATTTTTCCAGAAGGTAAATCATCGAAAGACAAATTAAGCACGGGCACGTCAGTACAGCTACTTTATTTCATGAAACCCTCTGTGTGTATTTATTAACATATTAAAAACACGCATTTACGATAGAGAACCAAAGGGGCACAAGGCTGCAGAAAAGGTTAGGGACCACTGATTTAGACGGTGAACCAAACCCCCGGCCGCATCTCTGCTGCTCCAGTTACACGTGCAGGGACGACCTCGGCACACACACGCACAGACACACGTCCTCGGCACTCTTAGTGTCCCAGAGTAATAGGTGGCCCGGTTCACGTGAACCGGCTTGGTGTTCACCTCGAGGAGTTTGTCGGCACGTACGCTCCTAATGACAGGCAGAGTCTCTCCCCTCCTTCCGCACGAACATGGATCATTATCGCTTTGATGCAGAGTGACGCTGAGTCACAATCCCCGTGATGTCCCGGTGATTAGGACCAATGGGAGAAGAGGTAAACAGTTACCTAGTTAGGCTATCCACATATACAAACACAGAGACAATTTCAACCGAGAAGATGGATTCTATCTTAGCAATCATTGGAAAGATTTGATAAATCATTTCAGTTCTTGATTGATTGTTCACGCTTACAGTGCCTTTCAGACAGCATACATAAAAACAAATTTCGTCTCCCCCCTCCTCTTTTCAAAAAATAGATGGACTAGTCCTGGCAAACTGCCATCGTTGCGCGTGACGCAAACGTTATTTTTATATATATAAATAAATATGCCGTTTTCAAAATAAATTTATGCAAACCGACACACCTGATGATGACCGTTTGAGTTATGGTCGAAACGTCGTGAGAATTTTTTATTGTTTTATATATATTTTGTTATTTTGTTGTTTCTCTTCAACGTGACTTTACCGAAAAAACTAAGAATATGAATTACTGCAGTCACGAAAGCTTTAAATCAAAAAGGTAAACAGTTGTTTACAGACCACCAACCGCGAACATTCAGAGTGGAAATTGCGGGAACACGGTGCAACCTCCCGTGTGCTGGCTGTGGCTGATGGATAGCTCGGCGCTTGCACGGCCGGACTGCTATGACATCAGCGAGGTTGACACTTTATATGGATTATACCCGCAGAGGAAACCTACGGCGGATCACAGCTCCAAATCTGCAAATGGGTACAGAGCCATTTACAACCTGAAAAACAACCAAAAACGCTGCATGCTATTCAGAGATCGTGAGTAATATTCGATTTTAGCTGGCTTCAAATTTGAAAGAAGAAGAAGAAAAAAAGATATTTTTCCTTAAAGCTAATATTGCTTATTGCGGCTTGGGTTTGCACACCGTTTAATCTTGCAAATAGCACAGAGAGAAGGACCTTCCAGCAGCTCTCCACGCAGCAGCCACTGGTGACGCTACCTGCATTATTTCAATTACTCCATTCCTCACTTGCAGCAGCAGCAGCGTCGGCAGCCTATCATGCATCAACCCTCCCGCTTGTCAATGATGTAACAAAAGTAAAAATGTGCACCTCTGCGGTTGACCCGGTTAAACGCGGTGGCCACATGGATGTTTATTCTGTGAAAGTTTTGTATTTTACTCGTCAAATACATCCCCTTGCCAAATAAGTGGCGGATGCGGCAATCGGTGGACGGGGTTGCCCGCGGACGCACGGAATAATATCTGCAACAACAACAACAACTACATAAAAAAACAGTCGTGGCTGACACGCGCGCAGGAACCCTCGCACGTCCGGTTAGCACCGTCGTTCGAGGGCGAGCGCCGGGAATCAGAGTCGATTTCGTATCCTGACAAAGCAACGCCACCTTTATGTTGAAGTACGCGTCTCCCAGTGTTTTTTTTTTTGCGACTGCACGATCAATTCCCCGAGTTCCAACACCTTCTGAAAGGAGGGGGTTGCTCACGGAATATTCGGAGGGTAAGTGACGTGAATATAAATGCAGAGGAGAGACTCGCAGTCCTACTGTCCACGCAACAACAGGCTGTGTCACCCATCGTCTTTCACCTCAATGCTACGATGGCTTCTGGAGAACCGCAGCAAATTGTTGTTTTCCCATGGGTCTGGTTTGACGTCGATCTGCATGCATGCAGCCGCACGACAGAAGGGTCCTAGAGGAGGGTATGGACGGACGCGCCACTTTGGCGGTAGCCCAGAGCGAGGGTGGAGGCTGAGCATCACGAACTTCGCTTCCTTCGCCGGCGTTAGCGAGCGCGCATCGCACTGTGCTCCTGGGCCTTTGTTGTTGTTGTTGCTACAGAGCCAGCGCTTCCGTTGACATTTACCGGCTGTGCCAATTAGCGGTGACAATCTGAAAATACTGCCTCGCATCGGGAAGATAATTGCAAGTGCGTTGAGAGTAGTTTTAAATCGATAATTAAAAGCTTGCATCATAATTACAAGCATAAAAACACGCAACATTTCTTACGGAGGGAAAACATCTCAGATGTGTCCTCGTGCCAAGCACCTCTCTCACCGCCCCACGGTCTTGGGCCACGCATTGTCAAGATGGGACAATTTTTCTTCGTGTCCGTGCAGTGTAGGGAGGTTACAGAACATAGGGTTTCCAGGAGGTGCGCAAAGACTGGAGGGAGGGTGACACAAAGCCATTTCCAGTGATGTGTCTGCACATTAAAGGAAAGTTTAGTACTTCTCCAGCCACAAAGAAAATACCAAACATCGGTCTCCCTTGAATCTTCCCAGCAAAACGTAGTACACCTACTGTTATTTTATTTTCCATAAGCCCTTCTGCACTCTCTTACCCAGCCGCCTGTATCTGACTCTAATTGTGTAAATTGCAATGTTTCTAAGGCCAGTGCTGTAAATGATTAAAAGGAGCAGAGGTTAACCCTGCCCATTCACCACCTAATCCCACTTAACAAGCTTACCAGCTGACGGCATGCCGTGCCATAGTTAAATGAAAGTCCTCCATCCCTTAACCTTTTTACCTCTCTCAAAATAGGTTTGTGTAATCCAATTCATTTCCTGGACTTCCACCATCCTCCATTAGGACTAATATGTTGGCTGAGGAATTATATGCTGGCTTGCGAGCAGAGAGTTGAATAACTCAAGTCTCTCCTCCTCTCCACACCCCTGCCCGACCCTGTTTCCCAACTTTGGCATTACAGTTTTCCTGGCCTCCTAATGGATCCAGCCACGCGCCTTTAGATGAATGCCTGCATGTGCTCAAAGTGAGAAGAGCCCTGCCAGTGCCATTACCCTGATTGTCTGCCTGCCCAGTCATTTCAGTAGCCTAAGCCTCACTTAGCCTCGTCAAAGCCAGCCAGCCTCACCCTCCCGCAACCAGTCTCCGCAGTGGGCCAATCACAACGGTAAACTTTCATTTCATATTCAACTGGAAAGCCAAAGCAGTGTTCCTCTCTAAAAGATACGCAGCGATGCCAACCAGTTTTGTCAAATTTTGTGAGTGTGAGAAGTAAGTGCAGAGGTGATAAAACACGCCAAAGAAAGTAATTTTCTAGTTATCACCATTTGTGACTGCTGCTAATTGAAAATCATTACAGAATCACTAAACGGTCTGGAATGAACACAATTAACACTCCGGATACATTTTTAAAAAGCGATTTTTTTTCTCACAATATTTTTAATTTTTTGTCGTGGTAGAAAAACGAAGGGGTTTTTTTTGTTATCCGAACAATGATCCATGCAAGCCGGTCCACATACACCGCTGGCTCTGCCACCTCGTTATGGCCTCAGCACAGTCCCCTTTATTGTTTTTACTGTCTGCTTTACGATTCCAATTTTGCTCGACATTAAATTTTGCTCTGTACTGAGCCTCTTTCTTGGCGATTTTATTACTTGTAAAAAATGTCAAACCAGTCCGGTGCTTGAATTAATAACATCAAGGTTAGGAAAGTAACTTTTTTTTTTCCGTTTGATTAACATCGGGGCGACCACGTGTGTATGCGTGCTTGTCGGCTGCCGTGCCCGCTGTCCTGCGGACCGCGCGCCCATTCAGCACCGCAGCATGGCCCTACGTTGTCCGTGCGACTGTGTTTTAAAATATTTCAAGCAATCCTAGGTGTATGCAATGAACGAGGGTGTGTGCGTGCGCACATTTGTATGCGCGTATGGTGAACTTCTTTCGCACCGTACGTAGCTAGCCGTGTTCATCGGAAGCGCGGAGAGCGGCAATGCAGCAGTTAGCGCACTGCACTTTGAACCCAACGTGTTCAATTCCTATTCATGGCCAACGCCAGTGACGATTATCTGAACCAGACCTTGCCCTCCCCTAAGTCGAATCCGCCTTAACTAAGTACTTTGTGCGATGTGTAAATATCATTACTCGGGAGACAATGGCGGTCGGGCACAGTGCTGGTCACATACCTGCTCGTGTGCCATACTGACCTTAAAAGGTGCCCACTAGCAGCACTTGCCACAAAAATGTGTTTAGGCTATATGGGGGACATTTGTCTTTGTGTGTGCCTAAACATGCTTGGAGGCTGGTGTGTGCATCTGAGTGTGTGCAGCTGTGTATTACGTGTGTGTATGTGTGCATGCCCTACATCACGATGGGAAGTTTTGGTTTTCACTGCTTGGCTTTCACTGCCTTTGTGTAATGAGGCGACTGCCTGGCCGATCATTATCCCGGGGTTCATGCTGTGGTCACCATGACCCAATGCACATGGCGAAGGGCCTTCAAAAACCACACTGTATCAGTTTGCTACCTGTAGGGCCATCTCACAGTCCACAGAAGATGTACAGGATGCTATACAAATTCAAAGAGGCCCGCACAAGCTGCCAGCGAGTTTAAAGAGCCATTGAGATACTCTGGAACTCACTTTTCACTAAATGTCACGTGGAGACTCAAAGGACTAACACTTTAAAATGAGGCCGGGTGAAACTGTAGGCTCATCTCCATATCCCACAAACCACTCACCCCCCTCTACATTTGTACAGTTGCATTTCATAAACATACGGAGTAGGCCTTATTTATTCTTCAATCCACGTAAAAAAAATTAGTTCTTCGAAAAAAAATATGTGCACTTTAATAGTAACATTAATGATATCACACCATGAAAAATCCAGCACGCTAATATCCAGATAACGTTCCATGAGGTAGCATTTAAACCTCTCATTTAATGGACTTCACAGTAATTAGATGGCCATTAAACCTAAATAAATGAAAAATGTCATGTGGAGTTAATATCAGTCATCCGCTGAAATATCAAAATGCAGAAAAAGCGAGCAAACTACGACACCGAGCCGAGGCAGTGCCCTCGCTCGCGGGCACGGCTCCTACCGCGGCCACGCACCCGAGCATCTGCGGCACCTGTGCCAGTGGCATCTCAGATATGGATATCTTCTAGAACTAACTGGGAAGCGTTCGCGCGTCGTGAGTAAGGCGCGCGTGTGCAATACGTGGGTCTGTTAAACCATTCTCCCGAATATTATTCTGTGACCAAATGCCCAAACCGAATGGCTATTGCGTTTTAGGCCATGGTGCCCTCTCCCAGCGTGGATGAAACTCGAGTGGCAATATCCGTTCGTGCCTGTACGATGACGCTCGTGGACACTGCACGGGCAGCGGCCACTCGAACTCCACAGCATGAACAACGCATCGGCTCCAAAACACCTGTGATGGGCACCACTCCCAGGCTTCAGGCTGTAAAATTCTGCCACTGAGTTATGCCTCGTCTCCATCACCGTATTGATTTATTGAGGGTAATTGTCAAAGAACTGTTCGCCGCTACACCAAAGTGATCTATAAGAGAATGCTATGAACGCCGAGATGTAGGTGAGGCTAACCAACCTGGCCAATGCACCACCAAAGAAGGTTGGGCCAAATACACCAAGCCAGATCCTTAACTACCCCCCCCCCCCCCCGCCGTCCGCCTCCGTCAATATAACGCATTGGAAGCGCAACAAAAAATAAAGGCCATATCTCTGGTGCCGGCCAGATCGATATGTGTAAGAGAAGGTCCCATGGTAGCATTTAGCATTGACGGGATGAGGCGAGCAGAACGGAGACAGAGCGCTTCGCAACAGGCATCGCGTGCAGTCGCCCGAGCATTCCCCTCCATCCTTCCTGCGGCCGCGATCGCAGATCCTGAGTAAGCAGTTTTGTGGATTTAGGATTAAAGTCTCAGGCTCTCTGCCACCTCTATCTGTCACATTCAAGGCGCCCGCGATGTGTGTTTAAGATACACGTGGAGAGGGGAGACACGTGCCGCGTTATAATCCGGGGGAATTTCATTGCCTTTTCGAGACGGCATCAGTGTGGGCGGTGTGCCGGCCCAGGTCTCTCCAGGCCGCTCTTAACAGCATTCGCACGCCGCCCTCGCGAGAGGCCACGGGGCTTTTCACTTCTTCCGCTGCCGGACCTTTGGGCGTTCGCGCGTCCACGCGACCGCGGCAGTCGCACTTTTTGCGCATTTCTGTTGCTATTAACTGGAGCCCGAAAACCCCGACTCAACCTTTAGCCTGAACCTAACTCCCGACCCAAACACAAGCCTTAATCCTAATCATAACACTCACCCTAATCCCAACTGTATCCCGCGACTAAGCCTAATGATAAATGCTTACCTTACATGTATTTTTTTTGTGTGTGTGATCTCCAATTAAGGAAATCTAGTGTTCATCTGGCCCTGCATGAGGTATTCCTCGAAGAAGGGAAAAAAACAAAACTTTGACTTAAAACTTTCGTGACAGGCAGGAATTCATATTTTTTGGTTCTTTCTGTGAAGTCACGTAGATAGAAAATAGCAATAAAATTAAAAATAAAAGTAAAAATAAAAGTTTAAAAAACCCACGACGTTTCGATTGCGACACAAGCGGTCTTCATCAGGCGGAGAGAAAAGATGAAGACCCGCTTGTGTTGCAATCGAAACGTCGTGGGTTTTTTGCTTTTATTTTTAATTTTCATTTTATTTTTTACCTACGTGACTATACCGAAAATAAAAAAACAAAGAATAAGAAAAAAAAGCAAAGGACACCGATTGATCACGTGGCTGATGACGATGATCGCACAGTCATACCCTAGTGACAGGCGGGCACCCAGAAACCACAGCCCAGGTGCGGGCACGGCGGCACAAAGAAACAAGGAAATTTGCGTGCATTTGTTTTAGCTTTGCGCAACGGCTTGCAAGTTGCGTCAGCGGCTCCTGTGTGGAACAATGGGTGCAACGGAGCATACTAAAGCGGGCACGGGGCGAGTAGCTACGTGGCCTGATTTGCTGGTGAGCATAATCTGGCATCTGGCGCCTTGCTGTGTGATGCGATGCTGCATGTTTTAGCAGCAACGGAGCAACCACGTGTAAAAAAAAACCTTTATTTGCATGCAAATTGTATAGTAAAAGGCCACATATATAACGTGCGTTCAATTTGGCGGCGCAGAGTACACGGAGTGAAAACAAAATAAAATGCGTCTCCGGACATCACGCTAAGTATTGCAATGGCACAGGAACGAGGAATGACATCATGATATTTCAAATTGTGAACGTGAATATTGCCCCATTAAAATGTAACTGTATTCCGTTGAATTGGGATTCATTATTTAAATATGAGTTATACATTGTACGCTACAGAAGATCGTTCAGCCTTGAACATTATTTCACCATGATGTCGGAAACGCTGAGACGGTAGGCTATTTTAAAACCATTCCCCTCATTCGCTCCCCCCCTCTCTACCTGCCAGTGGAAAATCTCCATCAGTGGTAACGCTAATGACGAGCAAAGCCAAGCTGGCCCAGAGTAGGAAGCCACCGTTGGCTGAGCCGAGCGAAGCGCTCCCCTGGGTCGAGCCCAATCATGCATCACGCGAGGAACCTCAGCAGCGGTGGCGGCCCGTGTGACGGGCCCACGTGACGGCTCGCAGACCTGGCGGCACAAGAAGCGAGTGCTGTCTCGAAGAGGCGGCATCACGCAGTCTCACTGTACCCAGAGGACGACAAAAATTCATTTCAGGGGGGGGGGGGGGGCGGGCCGTGCGAACCGATACACGCGCCATAAAATGTCACCGGCAATCGCCGGTGAGCCGGTTGCGTTCGGCAAAAGCGGCGGTTTTTAATTGCGAGCAGAAAATTACGGGCTCTGAATTGGACGCCCCACTGTTGACTGTCACACGGTGGCCAGCCCTGCTCTCTGGAGGTGCCGTGTCCGGGCGCATCGTTTGTATTTTGAACCGAGCGATGACTGTGCGCTGAGCGAGAGTAAAACGTTTTCTTACGACAGGCGGCTGTGCAGCAGACGGTGGGCAGGAGCAGAGAGGTCTCTATTCCATGCTGGTCAAATCCGCATTCTCAGCGTTCCCAAGACTTCTGCGGGACCCTGAGCACAGGGGATTGATCAGTTTCACATTCCGAAATATAGCGTCCAAATGGATAAATATGCACGGCCCTGAATGCGCTCAAGGGTGGTCGTCTCGTGGAGAAAGTGGCTTACATAATGGGTATCATCACCCCCTGCTCATGGTGGAGTCACAGTGGAGATGCATACCACCCCAATGCTTGATTGGTGCACGGAGGCTTTGACTCACAAATCGATGCACATAAAACACTTGCGTGACTGAAGCACTCACAAGCACATGGCGCTCGTACGGAGAAGTGCGTGTAGCCTGCAAGTGTCTGCAAGGGCATGCACTCGTCACCCTTGCACCGTGACCCACCGAGCCCCTGTGAGGGCCCGGGGGGGGTGGGGGGGGGTCTGACGTGGAGGTGCCGGAGTGGGCAGGGCGCTCAGGTGCTGCCTGGCCCCGAGCACTCCAATCACTCGCCCGATGCCGACGTATCCTCTGTTTGTGTCAGAGCCACTCGGCAGACATTGATCACTTGTAATGCGGTAATTAAATTACTTGTATATTGATCAACAGGCGCGCGGTGATGTACACGAGCGGCGCGCACCAAACAAGGGGCCACGGGCGAGTCCAGGCTATCCCTCACGGGGACACAACAGTTACTTTGTAATTTAAAATCAATGGAGCGCCGAGGGCTGGCCGCTTCCCATCGGCACCTGCAGCGATTTGTTTCGCAGAGAAATCCGCGATTTTTCTTCTCGGACACGATGTCGATTGGGGGACCCGGGAATGCGGATGTATTGGTGACGGAGGGGAAATGATTTCATCACTCGGCCGTGGGGCCGCGACTCACAGGCAGCCTGCGCATTCAGAGGCGAGACTCTCTCGCGCGCGCCCCGCAAAACGCACGTTAATCGCCAGGTAGTTACGCAGCTAAATTGGGGCGATCCGTTATTGTCTCTTTAAACAGCCCTGGATACTTTCTCTTGTTACGGATATTGATTATATTAATTCACCATCATTCCCCCAGCAGGAAAACATCACATTTGTCCACTAGAAGGCAACACCAATAACCGACATGAATATTCCGTTTTTCATTTCTGATGACCTACTAACACTCGTTAAAATCTGCCAACACCATTTCAGAATTAAACCTTTTTTAACGATGATGAAGTGAGAAAGCGCTGTGCGGTCGTCCTGTCGCGCCACGCGGGGAGGCTCTGACGCACGACGACACAAGCTTCCATCGCGAGATGCCTGTCTAGCAGGGGGGGGGGGGGTGGGCACAGCTGGATGCCCCCCGGGCCCCCTCCCGCTCACCTCCACTGCTCCAGCAGCACCCCCCCCCCACACACTGGCCCCCTACCCCCCCCCCCCTGCCATGGCAGGCCTCAGCTGGGTGCCACAGATGGTCGGCAAGCACCACGTCACCTTGAGTCTGGCACCAGGAGCAGCACCGTTACATTCCTCTTTGTGACAAACGGCACCGGCGCTTGGCATACAGCGCAAGGCGGCGTTGGCAGCTCGGCTGCTTTAAGGGGATCTGGAAGCGCATGGCTCAATGCGCGTGTTTAAATATATTTAAGCACCGTGACCATTTATAGCCTCTCGGAATGTGAAATGAGATTTGTATACGACGTACAATGAGATAAATCAACAAGCTCATGGACACACTCTTAGCGCGCACGTGCACACGCACGCTTGTCCACATGACATGCCACCATAAACGCAGGTGGAAATGAGCTATTGTATGTCAACAGCATTGAGACCCAAGGTTTCCTTTGCAAAAAACAGACGCGTGATGTCCGCGGATCCTCTCTCCTAGTAGAATACTACTTACTGACTGACTGCCTGCTACATACTCCAGCAATCCCTCCGTACACCGTGACCATTAGACTCGCATCACCGAGCCGATTGAGAGAGAGAGAGAGAGACTTCTAAGACAAAACAGACGAAGGTCCACGACTTGGTCATAAATAGATAACACGAGTCTACGTGTTTGTGTCCGTACGAGTGTACAATTCATGGGCAGGTATCATCGTCGTCGTCGTCGTCGTCGGCATCATCCATCCGCCGTTGTTGCAGGACACAGCACGACACCGGGCTGACACACGCATTCGCCCTCACGCACCGCCACAGCGTGCAATAGTTCAAGAGTCGCCACACGAGATTCATTGCTTAACATCTCAGGGCATGGGCGGACGAAGTCACGTGGTGAGAGGTTCGGCGGACGCTGCTATTTCTTGCCACCACCACCACCACCACCACCGGTGTCACGCCCGGGCTGCGGTCGAGTGCTGACCTTCCCACCGCGTGCGCAGCGCCCACATTTATTTTTTTGTCTGTAATCCGATGAATCGCTTGCCGTGGGACACGCAAGGGGGGATTTGCATTGCTAAGTTACTTCAACTAACGATGCCTCGTTAATAATTGACTTAAATTGATGCTGCGCCATTACTCCGTGAGATATACGGCCAGAACATCTCTGCTTAGATGAATGAAGGGAAGCCCTTGGTCGTGGACGCGTGAAGCACCGCGTGACGCATCGCGGGGGGGGGGGGGGGGGGGGCGGGGGGGGGGCAGCTTCACAGACTCACGGGAGTCAGCCCTGGGACTCCTAAGGATGCTCTCGTTCAGCGGCGTCACTCAAGCGAGAATGTTATGTAAATTGATTTTATTTTGAGAACAAGCTTTAAATCTCATCAATACCTAAACAATGCACGTGCATTATTAACGACCTAATCAGCTAACTCGGAGCGTGCAAATGTCGGGCACGAGCGACGTGGCGCTGACGCTGTCCGAGCCACCGCATCCAGAGTGGGCCTTGCTCCACGCCGAGTCCTCGGCTTGGGAGTGGCCTGGTGCAGAGAAGCCTCCCCCCCCACCCACCCCCACCCCCGCTTACATCTTTAGCAAGCAATCGACCACGTGGCAGCAAAACTTAATTAAGAGTTATCTCTTCTGTTTTCCAACAGAAAGAGGGGGGGGGGGGGCGGTATAGAAGAAATAATAAAAGGCAAAAAAGCCAGGGTGGCAGGCGGGGTGAGAAACAATTTATAAATGACTTTGCACTTTCTGAAAATAAATCATGCACTAGAGTCACCCAAGGGCCCGATTTCACTAAAGTACGTCCTAAGGCTTTTGCACGCATAGCATCAGTTTTATGTAAATTAAAGAAGCGCACAACCCCGCAAAGCAACGCAGAGAAGAGCCGCAAGGGCAATGTGCACACACTGTACATCACACCGTGTAAACCCTGCCGCCCTGAGACGGAAATATATGCCATTTTATTGTCAGTGTAATTCAATACGAAAAGTTCAATCATGAAAAATCGATGAAAGAGCCAGGGTCTTACGCATGCCTGCCCTGCTGGCCTCAGCATCAGCTGGCAATTAACAGCAATTCTCTGTGGGCTTCAATATCAGCAAATATCTGTTGGTGTTTTCATTGGTGAGAATCGCCGCGTTTGATGGGCCCGACACACACCAGCATCCCACGGTGCCCAGGCCTCCTCCGCTCAGGACAGCAGGAGCCCAAGGCCCCTGCAATCTCCACATCGGATCAAGCAGCCATCGTTCACGACGGCCTGAATGCTCGATTTGCATTATTTGCCACTGCTTTCGCCGCTTAAGACCATTAATTATGGCCCGCATGAATCTCCGGATGTCCACTTTGTGTCTGCCCTGACTGAGTGCGGCTGTCGGAAGCAACTGGCAGACATCCAGACTGGGATGAGACTGGGCGACACCTCCACCTAAGAGAGAACTTAAGAGATATGGAATTAACTTCCAGAGACGCGCGCATGTTGCACGCTCGTCTCTGCCGAGTAATTAGAACTGATTTTGCATCACGTCCGCTTACATTTCCTGCAAACTATTTTTGATTTCCACAATTCTGTTCATTATTCATTTCGTTGAATGCATATTTAACAAACAAAAATGTTTCATCCGACAAACTCTGGATGTGCAGCACTTTGTTTTTAAGTACGCCTGTCACGGACTGTGTCTTAATTTGCGACGGCATGCAGGTATATTATTAATTTTTCGCTTGTTTAATAATGCAGCCGTGCTCGAGCTGCTCGCGTTCAGCCGATTGCTCACTCTGCTCGTGATGAACGCTGCTCAGGGCAGCGGGAGTGACTGCGTCGCGACTGCGTCGCCACGGCGTGCCTAGTTGTCGCATCTCAGACGCAGGTGCAGAGGGTGCGGCTGCTCCACTTAGGTCAGTGAACGTCAAAGTCAAAGTAATGGGCAGCGTTCACAAACGCCGATAGCTCTGACCCATTGGTGGATATTCCATATTCCTGTGACAGAAAAAAGTCTGCACATAGGACCACCACCGTTGGCTTACCACAAAGCGGTGCCAAATTTACCAGCCGTGGACTGATTATGATGGGATTTTTTTATTTTTGCCAAATAGGAAACCCTCAAGAGTGACAGGACAAAACTGTATTGAAGCAATTTCCACGGTGTGTGGCTTCTGTAAACTGTCCCACCAGGGAGTGACAACCCAAGCCACTGCTGAAGGATGCACAAGTCGCAATGAATGCGCTGCACTTTTCCCGGAAATTAACACAACCCCGAACGAGCCGGCCTGCGGCTGCTGATGCGGACCGTGTGCACACCTCATCGTAGTGGCACGCTGGAACAAAGTCAAACAGTACCCTGGTCCCTTCACGGGGGAGGCAGCTCTGCAAAGTGGGATTGGGCAAACATTATCCTGTCACAGAGTGCGGGCGGATGGAGAGATTTATCGTGCGGGATGAACTCGGCTGCGAGATGCTGGTCGCTGCTGCACGCAAACGCCGCCTTCCGATTGGTTTGCAGGCCGTGGCGCTATCTTCAGATAGCATTGTCCATCCATTTATTTGGCTCTCCATCAGCCCAGCCATCCAACGACCCATGACAAATGCAGTCACCGGGCCTGCAGCGAGCTCCGAGATTAAATCCTCAGCGCCTCCCACCCACCGGACTCACAGCAGGGGCGGTGTCGGCAACCACGCGCCTCTAAACGCAGCCGGCGCCGCAGGTGGCCGCCTCACAGGGCCCTGATCTTGAAAAGAAAAATACGAAAACATGAGACCATCTTAGATTAAAAGTTCTTGGCAGCGTGACATGTTGTTCTTTATACAGCAGATACAATCCCACTTTAATAATGGTCACGAATGCGCATGTACACATTGAAATAAAATGACTGTTTCTGCACGACATTCTTCCCACAACAATTCGTTGTCCCGATTTAAAGCACAATAGTTATTTTACACGAATGCACACAAACATGCAGCTACCTTGTCGGTGTTACTCGGTATTTATCCAGGGGGGAGATGCTACAGATTCCACATCTCCTTTTACCGCTGCTGTCAATGCCTGGCAAAAGTGCTGGAGATACCGAATGCTGAGACACTATTCCAGTGCATATAATAATATTTTTTAAAAACCTGGCTTTCGCTCAAAATCAGTAATCGCCTGACTTTTATACGTAATTAATGAGAGAGTCAGACGTGACTCATTTAACACATTGCTCTAAACTTTGCGAAAATTCAAGGCCCCAGGCCAGAGGTGCGTCGCAGTGACAAGATGTTAACGACCTCGCCTGGTATACAGGAGGTCGAAGGCTCCATCTTTGACGCCTGTATATTTGGAGTTTGCATGTTCTCCCCGTGGTCGTGTGGATTTTTCTCCGGATGCTTCGGACTTTCCCCCCACGTTTAGAAACATGCGTTTAGAGTATTTGGCTGCTATACATTTCCACACGATAAACCACTTCGTCGAGTTATCATTGTGGCCAGTTCGCTTCATGAAAAAGAGCAAAATAGCTCGGTGAAGTAAAAAATATAACAGTTTCGTTTTTAGCTTTATATTCTTCGTTCTTTCGGCAAAGCCACGCAGAAGGAAAACAACAAAATAACAAAAATATAAAACAATAAAATTATCACGACGTTTCAACTGCAACACAAGCAATCATCATCAGGTGTGAAAACCACAGCAAGAAAATTTGAAAAAAGTGGCGGTTATTTTTAACGTGATCAATCAATTAGGACCCGAAAAGACAGAGGTTATTTGCAAGCCATCTGGCTACGATGAGAGGATTCGTTCATGAGGCTATCCACATATACAAACACAGAGACAATTTCAACCGAGAAGATGGACTCTGGCTTAGCAATCATTGGAAGGATTTGATAAATCATTTCGGGTCTTAATTGATTGATCACGCTTAAGGTGGCTTTCAGACCGCATCCATTATTTTTCGTCTCCCCCCTCCTCTTTTCCGAACATAGATGGACTCGTCCATCTGAACAAACTGTCAAATCGCTCTCCGTGGTGCTAACGTTAAAAATAACCGCCAATTTATTCAAATTTTCTTGCTGTGGTTTTCACACCTGATGATGATTGCTTGTGTTGCAGTCGAAACGTCGTGAGAATTTTATTGTTTTATATTTTTGTTATTTTGTTGTTTCCCTTCTGCGTGGCTTTGCCGAAAGAACCAATAATATGAATCCCTGCAGTCACGACAGCTTTAAATAAATAAATTAGCTTTAGTTTCAGAGTCACGATTGTCCCCCATTCCCGCCGCTTGGCACAGGCCCTGGCTCCCGTTTGTCGGGCTCGCTAAATCGCTCCGCCAAGAGCTGACACCGCCACACCAACGTCTGCTCGTTCGCTAATCACACGGTGTCATGGGACTGATTCAGCAGGAACCACCCACGACCAGGGCGTGCGTGGCGACCAGCAGAAGTGCTGGCGGATATCTGGACACATCCAGAAAAACCCACGACGTGCTGTCTGTTTTCGTCACAACGCAACGAGTGCATTGGTGGAAACTCTGTTTACACTACGTTATCGGTCATTTTAATGTGCTACGTGTTTTATGTGGAGAAAATATCAGGCATCTTATGCCGACAAAGACGTTTTCATTTTACGCAATTGACAAGGAGGCGATAATGTTTATTTTGCTGTTGTTGCGGAACAATGGCCCATCGCAGCTTCTGCTTGTTTGTATAATCAGGAAGCTACTGTAAATTTTGACTGCACCACTCGGAAATTTAATTAATCTGAAAGTGGGAGACACATTTACATGGGGACAGAATTAATGGCTCATTATTTCACCTGTCAGACGCGCACGCCCCAGCAAGACTCGTTTTCTTCCGGGCTAATTTACATGCAAATTCCTTTCTCAAGGCTCGTGTCGGGCCAGGTGGAGCGAGGCTGTGAGGGTGCACCAGTGAGGGGGGGGGGGGGGGTCAATGTATGGTGATCGTAATGATTGCACAGTCATTACCGTGGCTCAGTTCAAATATAAAGAAAAGGACTTCACTGGAGCCTTCCTAATTCATGTATTAATTCTACAAGTAAACAGTAAAGAGAGCGGCGGCCGAAAGGTCACGCGCACTCTTAATGAGGTCGGCGAAAAAAAAAGGCTGAGCGCAATGCCAGCAAAACCAAGGGAAATTAATTCTCAGTGGGGATGTTTTTTTTTTTATCACAGTTTCCTGCCATGGCTACTGCATGAGGAATTAAAAAAAAATCTTTGCCCATTTCATGCTGTCAGAGAAATGTAAGGGGGAGAACACCAGGTGTGAAATAAACGTGTTCTGGTGGCGGAGCAGAACAATCATTTGTTGTACTCGGTTTCTCCAGGGCCTAAACAAAAATAAAAGCACCGGCGTCCTGCCGTGCGGCAGGGCAAGGCAGGGTCTCTCCCAGAATTATTAAAGAAGCCCCGTCAAGTATTTAAGTGTCCAAGGAAATTGGCTGCAGAGCAATAGGTAATTCATAAAAAAAAATTATAATCGCGCAAATAATTCACAAAGAAAATAATTTTTGTGGAGAAAAGCAATATTGCATGACAACAGAAGCTGTTCGCCTGACGTCTCCCTTAAAAGCGATACATTAACAACTAAATTAGAATTTTTAACTTTATTCTCCTAATTGTCGAGACCATTAGCCCTGCCTCACGTGCGCATTCCTCTTGTCAAAGGCAAACAGCTGAAGCAAAAAAAACACTTCCTCCATTCCCCCCCCCCAAAAAAAAAATTAACAGAAACGTTGATTTCAGGTTGTTTTTTTGTTTTACTTTAGGTTGGAAGACCCCGCGGCGGCGAGAAAAGCGGAGCAATTTGGAGATTACCGTAACGTAGCTGGAAGCACGCGCTGTCACATGCTGCTGGTGAGCGTTCGCCTATTTAGCGTTGCGCTCCAATAACACACCCCCGAGGCAAAGCAGGGGTTTAATGGTTAGTTTTATGAAGCAGTGCAGGTGAACCGCCCGTCCCGCACGCACGCACACACACACACACCTGCCGTGCCCTCACAGCTTCCCGTGCCCGCCTGTGCCCAGCCACAAAGCCTCTGCCTCGCCCTGCCTCGATCCGCTCCGGTTGAATTTACTGCTCGCTCGCTCGCAAGCCAAACATGCGTTAGTACTTTGGCACATACCAAAAAAAAACACACACACACAACAACAACAACAACAATAAAAACCTCACACATTACAACACAAATATCCTAAATCACAACAGGAAAATAGTGCTTACAAGGTGGCCTTCGGTGCAGTAAGGGCTGGCACTTTTTGGCTGACGTAGGTAGTTTCGAAACGCTTGAGCTTGCGTACATGCATATGTGTACGCATGTATGTACACCTGGATGTGTATCTGTGCATTTGTTTGCACGTGCGTACATGTCTACGGTTGCTTACACATTGTATGTGAGCGCGCACATGCATGTGCGTTTGTGTGCACGCGCGTGAGAAGAAAACGTGCGTTTGCAGGGAAGAAATATACCATCTACAGCACGTGCACTTCGGTGCGCGGTTGTCTGTGCGCGTGTGCACGTGTGTGGCGTGTACTTGAGGGGTGGATAGGGAGGTTTGAGAGTAAGGGGTGATGAAGAGAAAAAAAAAGAAGTGCAGAGATGGGGGTTGAGTTAGCTGGCGGATATAATGAATGAGACTGGGAATTCATAATCATAAGTCAAAATTATGCTGGCGGCAGCTGATGAGAGCCTGGGGAGAACAGGGTGCTGGCTCTCATTATTGCTGCCAGAGCCTGTGTAAATCTGAAATACGACAACAAATTACCGACGAGCAAGCGGAGAACACTCCAAACCTGGGGCACCCTCAGCCCAGCAAGCCATTTGAGTTTCACGTCTTCATAAACCGTCTTTGCAGACATTTACATTTTAAATGTCTTGACCTTTTACCTGACAATTAACGCATTTTGGCATAATGAGTTCGTGGGTGCAAGCGTAAGAAAAGAGAGAGAAAAAATTGGTGGCTCATTTACTGCGGGTTGCCGTCGGAGGAAAGTGATCGTAAAAAAAAAAGAGAGTGAGAGAGCACGGATTGGGGATGGCAGCTTTTAAACGCCGCGGAGAGGGAGAGAGAGAGGGAGAGAGAGGGAGCCCGTCCGCTGCCTTTAGCTTGGGAGCGGAGTTGCATCCGTTCGGGAGAATGAGAGGATTTCCTTGAAAATGATTATTATCACTGACGGCTCGGCTTTCAGCTACTGTTACTGTATCAGAAAGCACTCGAATCATAATCTATCATTCCTTGAACAGCCGCGATACCGATCGCACCGTGGGGGTTTTCGTTGTCTGCGGCAGTTTTGAACTCTCGGTATCCCCCTACCGGCGCCCCCTCAATGTTTTTTTTTCGATCAGGCATTTGATTTCGCTCGGAGTTGTGTGGCTCCTGTGCCATGATGCGATGTGCAGTGGCATTTGCTCGCCTCTCACAGGGCCACCGAGCGGCACAACGCAATGTGCGCTGCCGAGGCTTCGGCGCGGGGTCACCAGGCACCGAGATACAAAATTCATGGGCCTCAACAAAAAAAGAAGTCTCCGCGAAACAAATCCAATACAAGCGACAGACCCTGGGATTGCGGGAGCACGCGAAACACTAATTGCTGCATGCTTTGTGTGAAGCGCGGCTCTTCGGACACATTTTTGCAAAAAACGGAAGCACGTTTCGCCGTACTTCAAAAACACCGCGTGATTTGTGATAGCGCGAAGGATATTTCAATCTGCAGCGCGAACGCAACCGCCTTGTGCCCGACACGCCACTGATTTTGGGCGAATGAGCAAAGAGCAGGAGACGAAGCAGACAAACAAGCGCTTTGGCTGAATTATCCACTGTTGCGCAAATTATTACCACCGAGATGAAGGCGAGCATTTCCATTACAGCCGCCGCATGTGGAGGACGGCGCACTTTTTTGCGGCCACACGGGACACGCGCAGCGTGACAAGCGTGACAGGCTCTCGAGGCGGCGAGATAAAGAGAGCAGAACAGGCATTTTTACAAATGAATCCGTGTTGTCCCTAACTCCGCCACTCCCTTTCATCATGCGACGCTGGTGCATCTCAAAGGGATGTTCCCCGGCTGTCCGGAAGGGATGGCTTCAAACGCACACTTTCCCCTTTCTTCATTCGCGGAGTTCGCCGCCGTCCGCCGCGGCTCCTCCGCTTTGGGAGGCCGTCGCGGCCGAAACGATTTTCTTTGACCGAGGCCGCGGGTAGCCCAAGACGCGCGTGGTTTAGGCCGCGGAGCCGAGCAGACTGCAGCAGTCCTAGCGGAGGGGCAAACACGCGCGCGAAGTGTGGGTGAGCTTCGCACGCGAAACAAAGGGACACGCTGTGATGGCAGCAAAGACAACGTCGAGATGAGTAATGGGGCGGAGCGAGTCGGGATTGAGAGGAATTAACAGCTCAAGCCTCATATTCTTGGTTCTTTCGGTAAAGTCACGTAGAAGGGAAACAATCAAACAATAAAAATATAAAACAATAAAAATTCTCACGACGTTTCGACTGCAACACAAGCAATCATCGTCAGGTGTGAAACCACAGCAAGAAAATTTGAAAAAAGTGGCGGGGTTTTTTTTTTACGTTAGCACCACGGAGAGCGATTTTGAAGTTTGTTCAGATGGACGAGTCCATCTATGATCAAGCCTCCTTCGCGAAATCAAAAGCGGCTCGGGGCGGGAGGTGGGACACTCTTCGTAGACTCCTTCCTGGCAGCCTCCACTCGAAAAGGGATGCCACATGAATGCACGAGATGTAAATGTGAGTAGAGGCGGGCATTCTGATATCAGACGGGATGCAAGCAGGACAGCGGTAGCACCCTCGGATATGAGGGGGGAGAGGAGTGCTGGGGAGAATATGAAAGAATGAAATGTGATTGAGGACGTCAAGATAAGAGATGGAAGCAGAAAGTGTGTACAGAGTAAACTGATAACGTGGATTGAGTTAAATAGAAAAAAAAAAAACCTTAGAAAAGTATACGCTAAAAAAAAGATGGAATAGTAAAGCAGTCACAGAGAAAAACGGTAATACAGTAAAAGGGAATGAGAATAAAAAAAAAAATCTCTCTCCACAGTAGTCTCATGGAGTGCAAAACTGACATTGATTCCCGGTCAGACAATAATAGTGCAGGGGAGAAAACAGACTGAGCCTCATGTTGGGTTATAACGGATGTTTCTGTCAGCCGGCGCAGAACGGCAGGACAGAGATAAAACACGCGCGCATTGGAGAAGATTGGAAAAAAAAGAGGAGAGAGAGAGAGAGAGAGCGGGCTCCAAAATTCACTACCTGACTCAATATCTAGTCGATTAAATTATTCACAAATATCGCTGAAATTGATAAAACCTCCACTGACCATATACAATTAAATATTTATTGTACAGGAGTCGTGCAGGTTAAATGGAATTTCCTTGTGTTGGCAGCAGCCCAGGAAATATATATTACCTGTGAAGCTGCGAGGGGGAAACAGCAGCTGCACTGCGCGCGTCCGTACGCTCGCTCGCTCGCTCGCTCCCCTCCCCTCCCCTCACTCGGCACTCCTCAAGTCTCGGCGCGTGGCTTACGGCCCGAGCACAGCAGCGCGTCCCCGTAATTACAGGCGGGCAGATGCAGCCGCCCGCCCGGCCACCGCCCTCCTGTGCTCGTGGCCGCCAGGAACCATCTCTCCCACCACCTATTCCACATTAAGTCCGCCGCGCGCGACGCAAATGCCAGAATGCGCCCGCGTGGCAGCTTCATCACAGCACCACATCTCACCCGCACCCCCCGACTAATGCTATCGGGAAGAATTGTTTTTTTTTTAAACAAATAATAAAACATCATCGACGACAACAACGTTTGAATGTTGTAAAAGTGCATGGCACAATGAATGACACAGAGACAACATTTGTTGAAAATTATTCACGTGTTGAAGCGTCTTGGTGAATTATAAGCGTGATGCTGGTGTTTATGTGGAGTGCCCAGTGCGTGCAGGACCCGGCGTGTCTGCGTAGGGATCCGTGAGCTCCGCGTGTCTCCAGACACAGCGCACCCCCTTAATTAATTCTCCCGTGTGCTCAGGGGAGGGCTTGCCAGCGCCTGTCGCCCCCTCTCCTGAGGTTCGTGTGCCGACGTGACGGCTTTACGGAGCCAGTGGGTGGCTCACACCTCCGCGAAGGAGATGTCACTCATCACCATGCACACCCACTCCGCCACTCACCACCGCACCCACTCCGCCACTCACCACCGCACCCACCCACTCCTCCAGTCACCCACTCCTCCACTCACCACGGCACTCACTCCTCCACTCACCCACTTCTCCACTCACCACCGCACTCACCCACTCCTCCACTCACCCACTCCTACACTCACCCACTCCTCAAGTCACCCACTTCTCCACTCACCACCACACTCACCCACTCCTCCAGTCACTCAGTTCTCCACTCATCACCACACTCACCCACTTCTCCACTCACCATCGCACTCACCCACTTCTCCACTCACCACCGCACTCACCCACTCCTCCAGTCACCCACTTCTCCACTCACCACCACACTCACCCACTCCTCCACTCACCACCATCGCACTCACCCACTTCCCTACTCACCCATTCCTCCGCTCACCACGCCCTCGCCCACTCCTCCACTCATCACAGCACATATCCAATTCTCCTCTCCTCCACTCACCACCACCCTCACAAACTTCAACACTGATTACCACGTGCACCTACTCGTCCGCTTTGTCACATATCACCACAAACATACCTGATCTGTCAATCATAATCCAGCACACACAGTCTCACTCCATCACTCATTACCCCAAACAACCGCTCCATCGCTCACCATGCACACCCACTCTATCACTCATTATCATGCACACCCACAGCTCCGTCACTCTTCACCCTACACACCCACTGCACCATTCTGAGAGGTTTTTTTTTATCCTACAGAGGTCTTTTATCACCTTAAGTGATGCCTGCCGTCACCTTTTAGCTATTTTTTGCGTGAGATGTAAAGCAATGAAAATGTTATTTTTGGAGCACAAATGGAAATTGTCGCGAGCGAAGTGAGAGGTCCTAATTTTTACGACCGCGAGTCCCGCTCGCAGGCCCTCTCAGCGGCACTGCCATAAAATCGCGAGTAAATGCAGGCTGCGTCACGCTGTCCCAGCTGGCCGTGAGAGAAACTCGCTCGCATCGCCCGCACCCTTTCCCTGCTACCCTGGAGGGTCGTCTCCGCTCACGCTCGCCCTGCATTCATCCACTACAGAGCGCAGGCGGCCAACGTGACACCGTACAAACAAACAAAAGTGTCCGTTCAAAAGACGTGTAAGCTTCCAGGAAATGTCTTTATGCTTTCATTGCACACGGCCGGAGCTTTTGGTTTGCTCTCGTGTCAGTTCTGTGTGCCAAACAACTCACAAACGTATTTAATCAATCCCTGGCCCATTTGAACAGCCTAATTAAGCAGCCATAATTAATGGTTCCAAGCATTGCCGGTATCGATTGTTTGAGGACAACAGAATTAGTGAGAAAAGCGCTAATCCCACGGACAAACCGCACCCATGCATTCCTCCTTGCATTCGCCTGCAGACCCCGCGGAAATGTGAGCTCAAGCTGGGCAGCTTTAACAGAGCGAGATGCTCGGGGACAGCACCCTCATCAGCAAAGAGACTCTCCCAGCCCTCGCTCGTGTACGATGAGACACCACAAGTCCGATCGAGGTGCAAGGTCGCAGCAGTCTCGTGCCACGCACCGGACACACGCAGACAGGTAAAGCCACGGGGGTCACGTGGTCATGCAGGCGCTGCTCCGACTGCTTCTGCTGCTGCTGCTGCTGTGCTACCGGACTCCCATCACTGGCGCTCACAAAGCGACCGTCGACAGGATCGGGTGATCCGGCCGATGGGAGCATGCCATTTTCACACCGATATCCCGTCCAATGCTCCAAGCCGCCCGCGTGTCATGAAAATCAATAGCGTTTTACCGTACTGTAGTTACCATCACTATTAATTACCGGAAAAAGCTGGGGCCCTTGCGATGAATGACAAGTGGAGCATTGCCCATTTAATTGGCATTTTATGTCGTGCAAAATAACTCCTGCGGATGTGCTTTGTGTGTAATGTATACAGCTCACGTAAGTACTAAACATTGACGAGACCCAGCAACACCCAGCATAAAAGAGCACTTTGATTTGATCAACTCGTGCCAAAGACAGCCACGCTATGAGGCTCTCCCATTTGCGGAGCACACACGGTCCCACGGCAAGGCTGCCCGTCCCGAGCGAGAGGAATGGGAAACTGATAGGAGGCAGCCACCGCGCCCACTCCGAGGAGGATGCTTCGTATATGCGATGGCAAAGATGGATTACGTGGGGTGCCGTGTGAGCTTCCTGATCAATACCTCTCAGCCCACGAAATGTAAGCAAGTGCTGAACGGAACCCAGATTTACTGGCTGGAAACAAAATATCCATTGCCCCTTCACCAGGAGAAGCCCGTTGCGTAGTGCAAACATTTTTTTTTTCTGAGTGCTGACTAATGGAGAGATAACAGGCCCAGTTTTCCAAGAAGTTCACAAGTTTATTGACAAACTGCAGAAAATCAATTCCAGACAAGAAAAGTGGACCTGATTTAACTTGAAAGGCACCGCAAGCCAACGGCATGCGGTCAAAAAATGCATGTTCCACTAAAGGCAAAAATAGTTTCCTTTCAAAGAAGTGCTATCGGTAAAACTTGGTGGCATGTTTATTCATTTTGGTGGAAAAGGCTCAAATTATGGTTTAATTATTCACTAAAAAAAAACAAAGAAAATAGCGAACGGGGGGAAAGTACGTGTTTTAATAAATAAAACTGCGTATTTGTTTGTGGTCAATAAAGCTGTTCTCGTTATGAATGTTCAATAGGAATCCTCTGACCATATGGTCGCGGCTGCAGGGGGTTGGGAAGCGATAATCTCTAAGCTTATTAGGCTGCCTACATCAAATGGTCACATGCTATTTTACTTGATTTTGTCAGCATTATACCAATTTATATTGTGCTGGAATTTCAGAATAGTTTTTGGCAGGAGAACAATGAAAACACAGTTGCATAGAGGAACAAAACTGGGCATATAACTCTGTATTAGCATATTTACATGTTTTTCACTTAAAAACGGCATTAATTCTTGGATTTTAAATTCTCACTGTGAGGCTTTTTTATCGTGAAACACTTCAAAATAGTGTATTAGCCTGAGGGTAAACACCTTCTAGCTGCCGATGCCTCCCTGCTGAGAGAAAACGGATGCGAGGCCTGTGCTGCTGGCCGTCCGTAGCGCTAAAAGCTACAATCTCAAAAGAACAGGACAACACATGTCTGAAGCACCCAGCAGCAGCCTCCACCATGGTGCCCCCCCCATCGCTCCGCGTCCCCACTACCGCCCATCACAGCACGCCCGCCCCCACCCTCCCATCACTCTTCTTTATCCATCACATTCCCAGAGGCACGGACACAGCTGGGCCCGCCAGGCGCCCCACGTGGGCTAGAGGCGGCGAACTTGCCGAAAGTGATTAAAGACGCTCGCCTGGTTAACGCGCTGATGCATTCGCTGCTGGCCCGACCAGGGGGTTTAGATTTCTTTTTTGAGCGAGCACGTGTGGGCTGTCCCAGGGTCCAATCCCACCAGCCAACTCCCCAGTGCCCGAGCAGCCATGTGTGTATGTGGAGCGTGTGTGTGTGTGCGCGCGCGAGGCCTCTCTGTGCCAGCCAGAGCCGACAGCTTGCAGGGAAGGGAGGACTCCCCCAGCTGTCAGCGCGCCCGCATCCCGAGTTCCTCCAGCTCCCCATTCCGTCACGGCCCTGCCCACGGGAACGGCTCTTTGCCCAGGGGGGGCTTCATATGCATATTCACTAGCGACATTAGCACAGTTCACCAATCGATGTCACCCCAATGGCAGCCACTGCCTGCAATGTATTAATTCGAAACAACTTCATGAACGTGCAAATGCATGAGACCTCGGAGTCAATTCTACTCATCACTTTTAACTGTTATGCAAATTTGAATAATTACAAATCATGTTATAATTGTACGGCAGTTCGTTAAGAATGTGTTCCATTTATCTGTAATCGTAGCCTATAAGTTAAAATTCATGGATCAGCCAATCAAGTACAAGTGTAGGGGATACAATAACAGAATTAAAATGTTAAACTAATTTAACGGCCAAGATAAAAAAATACATATTTATTTTAGATTGGCACTTTTTTTTATCAAAAGCAGCAGAGTACCGTAGTCTTGCGTTCCAAAAACATAAAAAAATCAATTCATTATCCCATGACGTCAGAAGCCCATCCCCTGTACTTGGTGGCAGAGCGAAGATGAGTAGCCATGGCAAGGGTATATTTACACTATTTATATAGCCGCTGTATTGCAATAATTGCAACCAGCCCGCAGTGGCACATAGGCAGCGGAGGGTGTCGTGGAAAAGGTCGTCCTTTCTGGAAAACACTGTGACCCTCCCAGAGTTACTAATGCATTCCATTTCACTGGCCAGCCGACGGCTCGGCCGAGAATTAAAGTTACGAGGACGGCACAGTTGCTCTTGCTGTAAATCAACCACTGCACAGGATCTATCTCACAGTTCTTACCGCAGTTTCAAGCCTCCATAAATACACACCGCATACACCTGGAACAATCGTGCCCCGGCTCCGCGCACAATTTTGCTTGATCCCAGGTTCCTTCGATCATCTCTGGGTTGAGGTGCTGTGCCTTCTGCCCCTTGTTCCCTCAGATTCCGGATTTCTAACGGATTCAACTGAACGCGAGGAACATTCAGAGACGGCTGGGGGGCTTAGACAACCTTGCAAAGTCGTGATTTATAACACGGCTCTGTAATGCGATACGCAAGCGATACAATAACGAATTAAGGAAGCCCATTTTCTGTGCAATTACACGTAGTTATCCGATATAGTGGCTGTTGCCATTTCAAATGCTACTGCGTGTAGTTTCCATCAACCGTTTACAGTTAGCGTGCGCGCGCGTGCGATGTATGTGCACGGAACATTATGTTTGCGTGAGATACGCTATGTAAAGTATTGTGTTCAGAGTACACATTGATTTGTCGTGCGTAATCTTCTGCCCACTTCTCATTGCTTCAACCCGCATTGAGAAAGGAACGCGACTTTGGTAAGCACGTAAATGCGTCCAAATCGTCACTAGTACAGCACACCGGTGTGTAGGAGAGCCATGGTCTCTTTACGTGACAACCCTTACTAGTTGACTGTGTCGGATGGTGGCGGGTTTAACGACACATTTATATATTTACGCGATCTAACACCACATAAAAAAAACCCTCTATTATGGATGATATTGGTCGCGAAAGCCTACGTGTTCAATGTAAAAAAAACCTGTGGTCATCTACGCACGATGACCTCTGGACAACGTGGGGCGACGTGAGACAGAGAGAGTCGATTGATAAGTGAAGCAATCCATGCACAGAGCAGTACAGCGCACGCCTTCTCGCTTACCTCTTACAGAGGTACCGGTGTTTATTCTACACTTTATTTCTGGTCACACGGGTCACACGCATTGAAGTTACCCACCCTTGATCCCTTCCACCCGCACCCCGATAAGTGAACCGCCAATTGAATTCCTTCCACGTACTCGGTTTGTTTTCTTTCACCACCGCAGGATGTCAAAGGCAACGGCGAATGAAGCTTCCCATCGCATTGACCAGCTTTGGCCTACAAAGTATAAACACACACCGTGGTTTTCTGTTTCAGCTTAACGTCATCATCAATGTCTCGTGCGCGCGTTTCGGCAAAATCACATTGCCAAAGCGTCGGTCATCACCGCCATTGCAGCGACGGATGCTGTTTTTGGGGTGGAGCGCAGCATGATGGGTCGCCATCCTCTCTGATGTCGTGACGAGAAAGAACGCAGTGCCATTTGTATAGAAGACAAATAATGAAAAGCTCATCCGCTTGTGACCGTGCTGTTTGTTCCGTTACACCAGTAAAACTTTTGAAAGAGGCGCGCCAGGCCAGTGACAATTATAATGTATCCAGATTACTGAGAAGTGACACGGCTTTTATGGCGAAACACTTTGGTGTACAAAGTGCCATTATTGTGGCTTCTTTCCCCACAAATAGCCTGTCGTAAATATGTTTTAACTGCTGCTGCCGCATGCACGAGCCAGATTTTCGCAGATATGCAGAGCTCAGTACAATATGTAATTTTCTTGTCTAAATGGGGACACTCTGTGTAAAACATGCTATTTATAAAATGTGTGTTTTCTGGTGCACTTGATATAATAATTGTACTTGAATTTTTATTTTAATGAAAACAAATGTTTCAAGGATTTAAAGGTGGTCCGTGCCTGTGGAATAATGTTCCTTGCCGTGTGGTGCATAGCGTCGCGGTGGTGAGATCTTAACTACCTCACCTGGTTTACCGAATATCGTGATTTTGATCCCGACCCTGACGCCTGCTGTATGTTGGGAGTTTGCATGTTCTCCTCGTGGTCGCAAGGATTGTTCTCCGAGTCCTCCGGTGTTTCCCTACACATTTAGAAAACGTGCGTTCAGAATATTTAGCTGCTATAAATGTCCACGTGATAGGCCACTTCAATGAGCTATCATTTGGGGCCCAGGTCGCTTCTGAAAAAGATCTACACATCTCAGTGGGCCTTCCATGATAAAATAAAATAAAAATTGTGCTAAATTTAGTTTAGAAAGCATTATCAAGAACATGTCACGATCTGGGAACCACCGAAGTGAATGTCTCTGTATTCACGTGCAAGTGTTCAGCGCTATGGCAACTTCTCCCAGTGGATGTTGTGAACCCCGAGTAATGGCACCAACGTTCGCGTGCATCGTTCCCCCATGACTCTACAACGTGTCGCGTCGGCATTCAAATTACGATCTCCCCTGTAGCCACAGACGTCATGCGAATGCAACGAGTATGCATTGTCTACAACCGTGTTTTGCAAAGTAACTGGAACACACTCGTGCATATTGGATGCACGACGTGAAGGTTCAGATTTCACGAGGAAATGTGGAAGTTGTCCGTCGTTGCCCAAGTGCTGCAGCAGCAGCGTGTGAAGCTCCCAATGGTTTGTGATGAGCCACAGCTGCTTGGGAATGGCTCCGGGCATTTGTGGCAACTTGGAGAATGTTTACAACTGTCACGCAAGCAATCCCCTGCGGGTGCACTGTTAACACTGGATTCAGATGAATGTTGCCTTGAGGCATGAAACATCGAAAATAAAACAGGAGTTGGCCCCCTGGCATTACACTTGTCCACAAATCATGGCTTTCCAACAATTACATAAAAGTAAAAAAGAGTGTTTACTGATTTGCAGAACACACCTATTTTTTACAGTTGGAGAGACACACTGATCAATTGCTCCATATTCACCTTGTTTACACATGTAATGGATGTGCTTATTGAGGATTCAAAACTGTCTGTTCCTAACGTCCATTTAATATTCATAGCCACGAGCACACGAAATACCGAGTTTGCACAAAGCGTGTGAAAGGAACGCGCGGGTTTCCCTGCGGTAGGCGGCACTGCATCATGCGGACCTTGAGCCGTGCTAGGCTCCATCCCAACAAGAACTGGATCAAGGACCCCAGTAAAATGTGAAACACTGGCGTGCCCGGCCATGTGCCAACAGCCGAAGCAGCACCACTCTGCATCACCCAATTGCTAGATGCTCCGCATGGCTTCATGAAGATAAGCAGCCCAGGCCTTGTGATAGCCTGCTGTGATTTCCAATGAAAAAAAAAACACGGGGTCAAATACGGCTGAGTGACGGATTTGTTTCAACAGTGACAGAGGACGGGGTGTGTGAACTCACCCTGCTCTGGTTCCAGGTACCCCCGGTGTCGATAAATATATCAACAAGCAGGTGCGTGTTATCAGAAAGCTTGATCACTCAATGTTTCCGTACCAAACCAGATTTACCTAAAGTTTACCCATCAGGAGACATGTAGACTCTAACCACTGGCAGTCATAGGAATCGCAACAAAACAACACCAACAAATAAGTAACCAAATGCGTGAACCAATGAAAATGTAACAATCCGTACAATTTAATTTCAAGAGCGGGACAGTCCCACATCAAGTACTGTCACACAGTGAGGCACGTGCCCCACACCTTGCGCAGAGCCCACCGCAAGCAGACAGATAAATGCCAGCATATCATCTTCCGTGAGATAATATCTGCCAGGGGAGTGCTGGTTTTAGAGGAAAAATGGAAACCTTATTTCCTCTGCCTGGGCAGCGTACAACATTAATTATTCTATGATTGATTGTGCAAAGTGCTACTATTCCCAACACGCCTTGCTCTGTGGGCTTGTTTAATGCCTTCCCCCTAGCAATCTCCTGAGCGCGACTCACCCGCCAGCCCACACTGTTTACCAGTCTTATCAGCTCAAAAAAACATAACTTGCAGCGCACTGCTAAAGAGCTCATTGTTTGCAATGCTGTGTCGTGAAGGGCTTGGTGCGAATCTCCGTTTGAAATGTTTGGTTTTCGCAAAATTTTGACGGACAAAAAGTCCAAAAGAAATGCAAGCACGCCACTTGAAGTTTGAATGCAGAAAATACTTTTGTACTGTTTGTTACATGTTTACAATGCAATCAAGCTCTTCCCGTCAATATTTCACCTGAACATCATTTCGTTTTGTGATATTATTGTTTATTGCAGCATGTCTTCGCTTGAATGTATGTTAATATGGTAACTAAATAAATGGAATGCTCTTTGTTTACGAAAGTATATATTTTTTGATCTGTGAATATGCTACCTTTTCTTATAATAAATTGAACAATGAGCCGGAGTTAAATTACAAATGTTTTAAATAATATATACACCAAGTCATGCATATACCAATCCTCTATTAAATTAAATATAGCTTCTAATTTATTACTTATAGATTCACACTAAATCACATATTTCAAGCATTTACCAGAGTTAAATATATATTATTTATATATATTTTAAATGCAACACACATTTGTAATGAAAATATTTTCTCACGTAAAACGTTCACATTTTCATTATGTGAGTGCAGTGGGGGAGGATGTTTATTATTATTATATAAAATAGTATATTTCCGTTTACAGTACAATGTTTGATGAGTTAAGGCAGGTTCATACAATCGGTCCAACGTCGCTTGATGCATACACACCGTACTGTAGTTTGATTGAACGGTGAAATGTTAAGTCATGCGTTCATTGGTTCTTGCTAAATGAATAGCGACCAATGTGAAATGCTTTCACTTTAAACGTGGTCACACAGAGCGGTATAAATCTGTTGGTGTGGAACTTAAAAAGAAGCATAGCGTGGCACAAACAGCTCTCTGTGAGACAAAGCCACGTGCATTCCCACAAAACAGTGGGTTGTCTGCTTGTGTAAACGCGCTGCCAATTTTGTAATCCGTTACGCAGCTTTCGATCCATTTGTAGGTTTGTCAAAACCTACAGGCTGTTTCCCCCCCCCCCCCCCCCCCCTGGCATACTTTCAAAACATACTGCAATCTATATCATAAAATAGCTATTTAAATCATTTTTTAACGCTCATTCTGTAAGCATTGCGATCTCTGCATGAATATTTACGTGCATGTTGGCTGCATTGTGGAGATAATTGCTTTGGTGCCAGTGCCTGCTGTTCCCCACAAACAGAACTGTTCTTTGTGGCACAAGGCCCTATCTCCAGCTCCAATGGCAACAGACTTCCCTTCATTCACCGACGAGTACACGTGCACCATTTCCAGACGACGCGCCTCGGCAAAGGCGCGCGCTTGCGTTTGAGCACTGTTGTGCAATGTTTCAAATTGTGCGCTGTATTTATTCGTGGGTTTCATGATCTAACTCATTTTTTTTTTTAAAGGCAAGAGGGCTTTTTTTAAATGTTTACATGGTCAAAAAAAACACTTATTTCATTTTACTATAAAACTGTAATTTATCGTGTAATATAGTAAACTAATGTAATTTATTATTGTAATAAAATTTTATTAGCGGCAATGATGTATGTAATGATATACATTCATGTTGTGCGCTTCAGTTTCACGTATTAACATGCTCTCTCGTAAAGCCAAATACTGTTTTGATGCGGTCTTTTCCCACGAATGCCATGTAAAGCAAATATTTCACCCGAGTTGGAAAGATTTGACAAATGTAACGTATATTGGTCATATTAAAAATAAAAAAAAACACCAAGCAAAACAAAAACTTCCCGGCATACTTGTGCAAACAATCGTTTTCAGAAAATTCACCGTGTCCTGACGGCTGGGCAAAGATCGACATACCAGCGCGATGATTTATGTACCTCACGTGGCACCAGCCCAGGTCACGTTGCCGATCGCTGTAATGGCAAACGATGAGAGGGAGAGAGAGGCACCGGCCGCACAGTTGCCCCCCATCCCTCCCACAACACTCTGCCGCCGTTCTCCCAAGACGCCCATCGCTTACTCAGTGGCAGGACGGGATCGCAAAGGCAGTTGCAGCCAGGCGGTGATGGTGCCTGTACCAGTATCCAGAGGGGGTGGGGTATAAAAGAAGTAGCGCGAGAGCGGACGAGCAAATTGGCAGTGTTCTTTAGCCGCGTGATCGGTGGGGAATATTTTGATGGGTTTTTTTTCCCCTGGATTTTCTGTTTGCGCACAGTCACATAATCACTTTAAGATGTTTTCTTGCTCATGTTTTTGTTTGTTGCGGTTGCACCCGATTCAAGAGCCGAATGGCTCACAGGGCTATACCAAATAAATGAACTATGGAACTATGAACTATGGAAGCCCCACCATGCTATCAAAAATCGCAGTACCATGCTTGCAACCTTGAACGCAATCTACAAGGAGCTCTACAATCATTCGCTAATGTACTAGTCTTCCCACCTGTGTATCTACCAAGCACCTCCGTGTCAACCAGGCCTAGGCAGGGTAGTTGCCCAGCTGTCTGCCTGCCTGTCCACTGTGTGTACAATTATCCTCGCCATAAAGTCTTGAGCCCTTAAAAGGGTAAAGAAGTCCAAAACAATACTGACACGTCACTCACACGAGCCAGCAGCTTGTAATTGACAAATAATACGTCTCAATAATTATTTAACCAAGGCACCCAACCAAAGATGCTCACGAATAATCACTTCCACATTCAGAGCTGCCTCCCATATTTTTCCTTATCTCTGATAAAACTGCATTTAACGATTAAGCATTGGTTACAGTACAGTGCAATGAATATTAATGCAACTCACGATGCCTACGTTGAGAGGCAGTTACGCACAACGTATCCAACATCGGTTTATTGATATCCCACTAATACCTTATGTGATCAACACAAACAAGGTGTGACCCGTGCGTGACCCCGAGGGTGGTCGGCATGGGGCGCTTGGCTTCGTGCTGTAATAATATAATTATCGCTTCCCTGCCGTACCCGCCACGACCACCACCACCATCGCCAAATGACGACGTTCAAGCAGAAAGAAAGACGCTTGAACCGCTCGGATTAAAACGAATGATCTATCGCCCACTCTCGAAGGAAATTAATGCGCTCGCCGTTTGCAATGATGGCGAGGAGGTGCGGAAAGGTGTGGCTCACGACGCCGGTGATGTCCGTCTTGCAGAGCACCGTGATGGGCCCGATTGCGCGTGGAAACGGCACACACACACACACAAACACTCCGCACCATCAATTGCTGTCTGAAATATACTTCTTTTATTTCTTCTTCAGAATGCCCTGCAGATGAATAACGTAAATTGTTCCATTGCATTTGAAATATAGTTAAGTTCGAGTACCACGCCCCAATTGTAATGGAAATCACTATTAAATGTACATGGAGTGTGTGTGTGTGCTGATAAATTGCATGCAATGGGCCCGAGCATGTTTTATCAGCCAAATTAAATGAATTCCCCCAACGAAGTTATTCTGTTGTGCCTGTGTGCAGCGTTAGAGCATGTGTACGTAATCTGTGCGCTCTATTGATTATTGCATCGCACATCCTTTGACCAGCTGCGCCTAAAAAAACACAAATCGCCCGATTCGGCTCGTGGCCATCGGGCTTCAGTGACTGCGGTAAATTATTCAAACCTGTGGATCTTGAGAAGCATCCTTCTGTCGGATTATCTGAGAGGGATCTTTTTTCCAGTGTGAATGTATTGACCATTGCCGCGACACCCGTTCCTCATGAGACCCCCTGGAACGTGTGCACGAAGCAACGCAACTTCATTACACAAACGTGGCCGCGCGAGTTTTTAAAAATACAGGAGGGTGGGGAAAAAAAAGAGGTAAACAGGAATTTGGGAGCTAAGGCTACATTAAGACGTCAGCCAGGAAGTTTCCAATACGACCTTGACTCGTCTGTGGGTGTGTTCGTGCCGCGGAGGCGGGAGGGAGGATTTCTGACGAGGCCACGGGAGCTCGGGACACGACAGCTTTAAGACAAAGCCACGACAAGCAAGCAATGTTCAGCAGCCAAATCGTTAGGGATCACATGCAACCAGCGTGCAACACCAGCGGAGTTGTGCTGTGAGAGGAGGCACCCAAGGCAAAGGCTAAGCATGTCACAGTGAGTCCAAAGGACCCAACAGCCGTGTGGCCTTCTCCATTGTTTGGCGATATGCATTCTAACAGATCTTCAATAACGGGTCTGTTGCATTTTTATGGGGGGGGAGGGCATTTATTACCTGGGAAGGGAATCCTAAAACATTCAATGAAAAAACTCAATACACGATATAAGGCATTGCAATTGTAGTATGTTGAGTTGTTGTTAATTGTACTGCCAATGCAGCAGCTTCACCAAAGAATTAGCACAAGTGATATGGTGCTGTTATTATCATTTGTTGTTGTTTATAGACTACTGCATACGTTGATTTTACTGTGTGTAAACATTCCCGTATGCATGTAGTAACACGAGATCAATCTATGCAGGTGAATAAATTGTACTCAACTACCGTACAGTACAATTTACAGAAATTATACGAAGCTCCCCACCGAGCGATTAGAGTTTGCTGTACGTATGTATGCTGAACTTTTTTCACACCGTACGCAGCCAACCGTGCTAATCGGAGGTGCTATGATGTTCGAGCCTCACTTGCACTACACATGAGCACACCTGCAGAGTAATACGCACGCTGTGAGCTCCTCATCACCACACCGGTCAGGTAAGGGATAGCTGCATGCACCTTCCTGTTAAATGCCATCTGTGTAAGGTCGCCTGCCCTGGTAGGGAGGATGCGAGTGGTGTGGCTCATTGTCAGGCATCACACAATCTCCCTGTTACTGCAGTCAGACTTCACATAACTGTTATTGGTACAGGGATTTTGTGCTCGTGAACTACATCCCATTGTCAGTGGCTCCCTGAGAAAACGAGACAATGCACAGCAGCAGTGTTGTGCAAGTGTCACGTTAGACTGCACCGCGCCAGCGGCCGCCCTGCCAGGCCACGATGCGATAGCACGCGTCTCATTCCTCATCAGCTGCCTCATGCAACAGTCCTTATGTCTGAGAACGTGTGCACCTTAACTCTTCAGGGTGACCTGCAAATCTAGGCAGCAACGTGAGAACGAACGGTAGCCGTCCTTTATATCATCATTGGAATGTACACAAAAAGAGCGGCATTAGGAGCCCCCAGTGATGCTGGGACTCCACATAGCAGACTCTGTGTCACAGATGGCTGGCACAGGAGGACCAAGGCGGCCATGCCCCATGAACCCTCCAGATGGCCACACGGGCTGTAGAACCTCCGCCACGGTAGAGTTCAAGCGGCGGGGCTGGGTAACGAGCGGTGGGGCCGGAGCTCCCCTGTGAAGTGAAATCAGGGGCACACTTAAGGATGGCCAGCGTGGTAGAAATAACACAAATAACTCCCAAACCACTTATTTTTAATATTACGTCGTGCCAATGGACATCCTATAGCTCCATAACTAAGCCGCGAGAAACAGACGTAGCCAAAGAGCCATGTGGCCTTGGCAAGGAAAGACGGGATGCATGTTTTCATTGTGCATGCTCCTGAACTCACATTGATTGAGTTACTATGTCGCACAACACAGGCAGCCATTCTTAAAGCTGAAGTTGTTCTCGGTGTGAACGAGTGAAATAGGATGGCTTGCACTATGATATTGGCTTTTGGAAGCCAGACAAATTTAAATAAAAAGATAAAGAAAAGGTGAGCACACACCAGGGAGTGAATAGAAGGGTGGCCAAGGAAAGGGTGAAACATAGTGGAATCATCTACTGAACAGCTTTGATACGGCAAAAATAAGTGTAAGTCTGTGATGAATAATTCGGATAGCCTAAACAATACCAGGCACCATGGGGGGAGGTACAGGGAGGTTGCTTTGCCCATGGCAGATCTGAGCTCGCAGCGCCGCGTATGATCTGCCGGACAAAAAAGACGAGGTTGAAATTAGCTCAGTGGGGAGCTTACCTGCTCCAGAACTCACGCAGGCAGGGAAACTCACCGCCAAGAGAGCAAGAAATGCCACCATTGCATCCCCTTCGTCTCCATCGCAACATGTTACGAAAAACCCAGGCGTATTTTTGCTGAAGGTTTTTTTGAAATTTCTATTAAAGGTCTACGGATTGTATATTCTACAGCAGCAGCATTATCTGCAGGGTTCTGTTTGTAACAAAACTTTTAGCACAATGTTGATTGGGCATAATAAAATATATGTGGCTGTCATGTTTGAAGTGACCTTTCAATATTGCTTTTTTTGTTATGAAACATACATTTGAACATCAAGCACCAACGATGCATTTGTCACTGCGCTTCGTAGAAATGAAAAACCAATACTCATTTCAAAGTGGTGCAAAAATCCACTAACCACATGACAAAAACAACCGTGTAAATATTCCTTGAGGTCATGGAAATGCTACCGAGTGCATTTCTTCATACTGTATGTTATTATTCCGTGTAACTTGTGCAATTAAAAACCGGGCATTACGTCTTCTCCGTGTTTCATTGCGATGCAAGTGCTGCGCCCGTGTTAAATATCAGCTCAAGAGAGAACCAGTAACAAGCCAACAGACTGCACCGCTCACTTCCACGCGTCTTGTCTGTACGCACTCAACAAACACGACAGGGTGAGTGGCACAGAAGGCAGGCGGCAGACCGCATGCAGAAAGGGAGAGGCTGACATAGCCCCTGATGGGGAAACGTGGTCTCAAGTATGGTTCTTGGCTCCTGCCACGAGGTGGTGCATGTTAGATTTACTCCCTCCATCCGCCCTTCACAGGTAAAGCAGCCTCAAGTCACATTAAGTATTCCAGCACCGCATCAGTCTACCGTCTTTATTAGGTGAAAGCTGATATATCATCAACCTCAAAAACCTGTCTCGTCTTCAAGTGGTATAGCGGGCCACACCGACACTGCTTCAATGCCATCGTGTGCTGATGTTCGAGTTGATTTTTGATTCTTTTAAGTTCACCCCACCATGACGAATTGACTGTGAATAAAACAGATCGAAATACCGGTGTACATGCGTACAGTGAGGGAAAAAAGTATTTGATCCCCTGCTGATTTTGTACGTTTGCCCACTGACAAAGAAATAATCAGTCTATAATTTGAATGGTAGGTTTATTTGAACAGTGAGAGACGTAATAACAACAACAAAATCCAGAAGAACGCATGTCAAAAATGTTATAAATTGATTTGCATTATATTGAGGGAAATAAGTATTTGACCCTTCTGCAAAACATGACTTAGTACTTGGTGGCAAAACCCTTGTTGGCAATCACAGAGGTCAGACGTTTCTTGTAGTTGGCCACCAGGTTTGCACACATCTCAGGAGGGATTTTGTCCCACTCCTCTTTGCAGATCTTCTCCAAGTCATTAAGGTTTCGAGGCTGACGTTTGGCAACTCGAACCTTCAGCTCCCTCCACAGATTTTCTCTGGGATTAATGTCTGAAGACTGGCTAGGCCACTCCAGGACCTTAATGTGCTTCTTCTTGAGCCACTCCTTTGTTGCCTTGGCCGTGTGTTTTGGGTCATTGTCATGCTGGAATACCCATCCACGACCCATTTTCAATGCCCTGGCTGAGGTGAGGAGGTTCTCACTCAAGATTTGACAGTACATGGCCCCGTCCATCGTCCCTTTGATGCGGTGAAGTTGTCCTGTCCCCTTAGCAGAAAAACACCCCAAAAGCATAATGTTTCCACCTCCATGTTTGACGGTGGGGATGGTGTTCTTGGGGTCATAGGCAGCATTCCTCCTCCTCCAAACACGGCGAGTTGAGTTGATGCCAAAGAGCTCCATTTTGGTCTCATCTGACCACAACACTTTTACCCAGTTGTCCTCTGAATCATTCAGATGTTCATTGGCAAACTTCAAACGGGCATGTATATGTGCTTTCTTGAGCAGGGGGACCTTGCGGGTGCTGCAGGATTTCAGTCCTTCACGGCGGAGTGTGTTACCAATTGTTTTCTTGGTGACTATGGTCCCAGCTGCCTTGAGATCATTGACAAGATCCTCCCGTGTAGTTCTGGGCTGATTCCTCACCGTACTCATGATCATTGCAACTCCACGAGGTGAGACCTTGCATGGAGCCCCAGGCCGAGGGAGATTGACAGTTCTTTTGTGTTTCTTCCATTTGCGAAGAATCGCACCAACTGTTGTCACCTTCTCACCAAGCTGCTTGGCAATGGTCTTGTAGCCCATTCCAGCCTTGTGTAGGTCTACAATCTTGTCCCTGACATCATTGGAGAGCTCTTTGGTCTTGGCCATGGTGGAGAGTTTGGAATCTGATTGATTGATTGCTTCTGTGGACAGGTGCCTTTCATACAGGTAACAAGCTGAGATTAGGAGCACTCCCTTTAAGAGTGTGCTTAAAGGGAGTGCTCTTTAAGCACACTCGTTACCTGTATAAAAGACACCTGGGAGCCAGAAATCTTTCTGATTGAGAGGGGGTCAAATACTTATTTCCCTCATTAAAATGCAAATCAATTTATAACATTTTTGACATGCGGTTTTCTGTTTTTTTTGTTCTTGTTATTCTGTCTCTCACTGTTCAAATAAACCTACCATTAAAATTATAGACTGATCATTTATTTTTCAGTGGGCAAACGTACAAAATCAGCAGGGGATCAAATACTTTTTTCCCACAGTGTATGTCTCTAAAATCCAATAGCACTCTTTTGTACAAAAACTAAATAAAAAGCGTGCAAAATACAGTGATAGAAACCTTTCAGCAAGTGCTTGCATAAATACTGGCTTTCACATATTCCATTGGAATAATTTTGCTTTTGTTAATAGAAGAGATCATGTCCTGCGGTACTTAATACTGCACATTAGTCAGAACACAACATAGCAAGCAAACTAATATGCAAGACAATACGAATTTATATATTATTGTCTATTCCTAAAACCACTTATAAAAACGGTTAATGTGACATTTAAATTGTGTATGCAATTTACATTACCATGTGCAAATATATACGTGGAGAAAACATTGTGCAATAGGTCATAGTGAAGTGGGGGCTGATGGATGCCCATCCAGCCATGCACAATGAAGTTCCATCATATATTAAGGTTCAGTGTAATTCTGGCTCAGCAATCCCTCAGCGCTGGCTTTGTGTGACCTTGCGTGCCCCTGCCAACTCCCTTATGACAGATGGTGACCAGCCTGTGAACTTGGGGGAAGGTTCTTCGACCAAGGTTGGTGGGCTCTGACCTCTGGCCTGCACACCCTCCCCATTGTCTCCATCCAAGTGCCGAATGCATATTCCCCTGATGAAAAAGCTCTGGTGCAGGCTTCTAGAGGGCTGACACATCCAGTCTTCGCACATTGTGCCTACACAAAACTGTTCTAAAGCTGTCACGTGATATTGTTGGGACTGTTTTTTTACAAACTGCAAAATACTATTACAATTGTAAACAAAGATCAGCATTAGACCTCCTTTGCTAGCACCAAAATGTAATAATAGGGTTTTTCCCCTTTTTTCTGGCAACAAAACTGAAACCTTCGTACAAGGATTCATGTCTGCATTAACCACAATACCTGCAGTCAAAATGCAAACAAAAAACATTCTCTGATAATATATGCATTGTCCTTGAAACTGATTGGTCCACACCAAGGGAAGGCTTTCTTTTGAGCCTCGACCCAATTGGTGCTCGAGCAGATGACGCCAAAAGGCGTACAGCTCAAAGACAATGCACTATCAAAGTAATGAGGGATCTGGGTGAGCATCTACATCATTAGACCTCCTTTGCTAGCACCAAAATGTAATAATAGGGTTTTCCCCCTTTTTTCTGGCAACAAAACTGAAACCTTTTTACAAGGATTCATGTCTGCATTAACCACAATACCTGCAGTCAAAATGCAAACAAAAAACATACTATGATAATATATGCATTGTCCTTGAAACTGATTGGTCCACACCAAGGGATGGCTTTCTTTTGAGCCTCGACCCAATTGGTGCTCGACCAGATGACACCAAAACAAAGATATTCGTATCAACTTTGCAATGGTGTAACAAAATAAAAATAAAAACCCCTCGCAGTTTTATAGTCAGCCTGTATGATGCTACATCTCAAACGCCTTTTATCTGGAAATATTTTAGTAGCACGAAAAAAGAACACCAGGGCACTCACAGCCCCTGCGTGACTCCACCGACGTGAGAAGGTACGCGCAGACACGTGATGCCTCTTGGCACAAGCCTTCAGATGTTACTGAACAGAACTGGGCTAAACACGGGATGTCCCTGGACACAAGCACAGCCCTACTGAAGCATCAGTCACCTTCTGTCACAGGCAAGCTCCTTGGTATGGTTTCACATGTCACAATCCACATGGTTAAAGTATATGAAGGCTTTATTTTACTGTTTTTTTTCTTGGATAATCGACGTAAAAGGCTAGCTATAAATTTATTTTTAAATTACACTTTTCATTTCACAAATTTGATAATAATGTACTGTAATTTCTGTACCATATTCCCAGCTCTGACATTCATCAAATTAATGCACGCTGACAAAGAAAATGGAACAACAGCTGAAAAGAGCAGAATAATTTTGACAGACAGGAAGAGTAGCATGTGGATCAAGACAACACAAGCACACATTTCAAACGCCTTATTGACTGTTAAGAACACAAATTGGCCTTGAACAGAACACATCGCTATGAGGGATAAATGATTTTTTTAAATAAAACAAAGTATGGAATAGCAGCAAAAGCAGGAACCTTGCCCAACACGATGACCACCACGGAGATGGACTGGTAAGATTGGTTCAAATGGATTTTAGCATCACAAAGCTTGAGTGGTGGCAAAGTATCAGGAGGCTGCTAGTCTAGCAGTGGATACATAATAACAATTCCTGATCATTCAACAACAACGCTGTAAGCATGACGGTATTGCTGGATTTACAATAAAAAAAATAACAACAGTATTTTGGTATTGTATGTGAACTGGCTTCATTTCATAGTTGTTGTGGTGCTTGCCTCTGGGTTCATGATTCATCACCAGGAGTTAAACCTCAGGCACTAGCGAAGCATTATAAGATAGTCACGCTGACATCCCGTGCACATGTAAGCCCATTATGATTTTTTTTTCAAGATTAAGCAAAATTACACAACATTTTAAGTTAAATATCTTGAACATCTGCTGGCACTGAAAATCCCTGTGTGGCAAAAGTGCTAGAGGGCAATACTTTTTTTGCATTATCATAATGATGATGACACATAAACTAAACTATTTTTATTTTGCTAGGTAAGGCCCACTGAGCTATATAGCTCTTTTTCAGGCGCGATCTGGCCACAATACCCCAATGAAGTGACTTACCATGTAGGAATTTACAGCAGCCAAAGACTCTAAATACGTGACCACGGGGGAGAACATGAAACTCCAAATATTACAGGCGTCAGGGTCGGGATCGAATCCACAATCTCATTCATACCAGGCGAAGTAGTTAACATTTCGCCACCACACGAGGAAGATGTAGATGATAAAATTATTTAAGCGATAAACAAGAACGAGCTTTGGAGTTGTCTTCACAGACGCACATCGACATAACAACACATAGCCAGGCAAGGCCTTGCATGCACATGGTCGACAACACACGCTTTGTTCATACATGTTGTACTCCTCCTTCGGCCAAGATGTTTCCATGGACCATCAAGCACATCACTGACAAAGGCTGCTTGCGCTGTAAGGCTACACACAGAGTTAATTAACAGGTAACAGTCAAGGTTTGAGAATATGAGCTCAAGGAGAGCAAAGACATTCCCAGCAGCAGAGCTTGATATAAAAAATAAAATATTAATTACAAACGTAAAATATAATTTGTATTATTGCAAAGAAGCTTATTTTCGTCAAATGTGTTAACACAGTAACGTTAAAATGACATCACAAAATTTGCTTGAGAAAATACGATTAACTTTGCCGCCTTAATGTTGGCTTCACCTTCAAACAATGTACAATTCAAATAGCAGCTTCGACATCAAACTGTGCCTTTCGGTACTGCCGCGGCGGCGTGGTCAAATGTGATGTGCCCAAGACACCGTCACAGAATGGCCCAGCGACACTAAAACACAAAAGGCAGCCAGGTGGGCTGCAGGGATACAAGCAGAGCAGCGACAGTTCTTTATGTAATCATTCCATTTCTTCCACCCAAACCGCCGGCCATTCGTCAAGCCAAACAGCTTCTTCATCTGGTTGCACCCCCTTCGCGAGCCACCGGGATGTATCTGCTGTCATAAATATCGCGCGAGCTAATCTGTCAGTAATGAAGGCTCCAATAAAGCACGTGTCCAGAGAGCCATAAAGCGCTGAAAGGGAAGGGGGTCTTGGCACGAGGAGGCCATGTGGAACGCCAAAAATGGTCGCATGTGCACAGGCGAGCGACGATCATGCATAGATATCGCCCCGCATGTGCACAATACACAAGCTGGTGTCATGTTTAGAGATGCTTAACTTTTTTTTTTGGGGGGGGGGGGAAATCTTCAAAACGTAAGCGTGCACTTCGTAAGGCACATTGGCCGTTCATCTGATTTTCACGAAGGCTTCTCACAACAATGAGGTGGACTGATGTTTGTTTATGGTATAGTACGACTAAGCATCATGAACATTATGCTGTTTGCGGCAACGATTGTTACATGGCTCCTGCAGTTTGGTATTGTGGTTTTAACAGTAATATACAGCGTAAAACAAAAAGATATGAAAAAACAACATGTAGGATTGTGCATAACTAACTGGAGTTAATTAATACAAATAATACTAAATATCATACTTGCGGGGAAAAAAAGCTCATGATTATTTTCTGCCACACTTTTCGTTACGCGTATTTCACTGTCAAATGCAGTTCTTTTTTTAGCTCCGAGAAATATGAAGTAACTATTTTTCTATTTAACTGACAAAACTGGCAATGTCAAATTTGTTGCAGAGTTGTCTTTTTAATTCTGTGCAAGGGTCAGGAGGCTGGGCAGCGATCGAACCCAATCAATCACAAAAAGTTACAGCCTCTTCTAATTTGGTGCCTGATCATTAATCAGACGTGTTGGTACTCCCTGTCAAACCCAGCTCTAATATGCTTCTGTAACAAATTAACGAAAAGCCGGTCTTTTTAGGGAACAATGCCTTCCTATTTATTCCCTGAAATTGATCAGGAATGCACCTTCTGCTACGTGGCAGGCAATGTTACACTTATCCTCTGCGACGTAACATTTCTCGAGTAACAACTACCAACACGATAGGCCGAAAGGTTTTTAGATGAAGATACATTTTGTCATTGTGATAATTAACTCCACGGATGTTTAAAGGATATCCACATTTACATAAATATAATATTATTTCCTTCAAATGTGAGACAACTACATACGCCTCTCATTTGTTTTTAACATAACAAAAATGTGCATCTCTACACATGTTCAGACCGCCCAATGAAATGTATCTAAGGCACCAAATATTCTCAGATTTCAACCTTTAAACCTCGAGGTTGCTTTGTCACCGCTGAGCGATGGACGAACATGTAAAGATGTCATGAGAAACAAACACCTATCACAGAACAATCGTGCTGCTCATTTTCTGATAGTATCCCACTTGGAAAGTCATAATGTCCTTGATGATATTGGCTTCCTTCTGAAGATTGGCACTAAGATTTTTAAAGGTGATATCACGGACCAGTTCGGTTAAAGCATACCACACTTGGAAATAAACACTCTGTCATCCTAAGGCTGCTCTTACCAGAAAGACACCAGCATTGTGTCATACGTTAGATCGTAAATGCTGGATTTTATCATGCCTTTCATTCAGACATCATCTTTCTTCCCACCCAAATGCATTAAGTTTGAAATGTGTTAAAAGTAGCCAAGGCTGAAACACAGTAAACTGTATTTTATTTTGCAGCATGTTGAAATGCTATCAAGTCTAATAAGCAAGTTTTTGTCTATAAGTTTAGCTTTTTTCTAAAAATTTAACTGGAATGACGAAAAAAGCATTCTTTTTTATAATCGCACAAACATAAAGTCATAGTATAAAAGTCTTCTGCACAAAAACACTCATTAAAAAATATAATCGACAAAAAACACGTTGCTAAATTTCTCAAATGTTTGGGAGGTGCAGCAAGAAGGGTAGAGAATGTTTATATTCACAAGGGAGATGGGCTTTATAGTTTATAGTCTTATATACAGTATGTCATTGAAGGGAGGTGATTAACTCTCATCAATTATATATAAATGTCGACCAAAGAGTAAGTCTCAGAATTGTTATCGTTCACTCTTACGAGCCAAGTCCGTCACGAATGTGCACTAATAACACGTAGTAAGCCCTTTGGAACAACACTGTTTTAAGTCTGTTGTAAAACTGGCTCAGGCTCAGAGATGGACGCAGAATACGAGCTGGTAACTCGTCCCAGGTCTTCGGACGGATACCCCGACACCGCACTGGCCGTATCGCACAAGGTTTGCACAACACCCATCATAATGGATTTAATCGTGCAGGTTGTAAAAGCTACACGTTTCAAAGAAAAAACACACACACACAAACACGTGTAAAAATCTCACGTTGCGCATATGCAACCATCAGCTTTTCCTAAAAAGCACTTCGTCGGAAATTTCTAATGGTGTTTTGCATACACAAAAGGCCGTGTGCTTTAACACATTTTTGCATCTTGATTGAAACTGATGTTTACTTTACAATGGGGATAAGTTACACCTGAATGCCTTGATAATCTCCTCCCGATCTCATTGGGTTCTGATAAGTCATGAAGCTGTGATGTGAACAGTCTTCTTGTTCTTGCAGTGATGCCATGACTCCATATTACTCGCATAGTTGTAAATAAATACACCATCTAGCTACATAGCATGACTGCATTACACCTCGATATAATGTGCAAATCGTAAACCCCGATGCTGTGCAGCTATGTACTGTCAGATTGAAGGCTGAGCATTCTAGCATAGCTCATGAAGCTAATTATCACAATCAGCTATGATATATCCATTACTGGATGTAAATATCCTAAAACTGTCACCATCTCTTACATTATCAAGATGCAACAATCTGATTTCCTGCGCTGAATTAATCACTCCATCTCCACATCGGCCATTATCCAGGGAACGTTCCTTCCTTTGGCTGCCACTCCGATGGCGAGATGTTAACTACCTCGCCTGGTATGCAGGAGATCATGGGATTGATCTTGACCCTGATGCCTGTATATCTGGAGTTTGCATGTCTCTCTCCCCGTAGTCGTGTGGATTTTTCTCCAGGACCTCCGGCTTTTCCCTCCACATTTAGAATCGACATGCGTTCAGAGTATTTGGCTGCTCTACATTTTCCACGTGATAAGCCACTTCGTTGGGCTACCATTTGTGGCCAGGTTGCTTCTAAAAAAGAGCTATGTAGCTCATTTGGCCTTACAAGGTGAAAAAACACATACCTCCTGTCAATCACCGGCCATCATTCCTTCCAATGACACGTCCTGCTCAAGCCCCTTTAATTTTTTAACAGTAAAAATTATGTCTCTAACTTGTTTCCTGATCCATATGTTCCTCTTTCAGTGTCAGAATAATTCAAAGATTGCATCTCACCATGCCTCTTTAAGCACCTTTTAGTAAGGAGGTCTCATAAAGTAAGTACCTTTTGTTCCATTTTCTTTCATAATATTAATAATAATGGTTGAGGGTTAGATCGCGTAAATATAAATGTGTCATTAACCTACCATCACCCGACATAGCCAATTATTAATGTTTGTCACGTAAAAAAAATGTCAATTCGTGGCTACTTCCTTCAGCACACCGGTGTGTTGGAGAGTAAACCCACAACATTTTCAATTTGAGTACAACGTTTCACTGGTGCTCTTTGGTTCTATTCGGTAAAGTCACGTAGGTAAAAAATAAAACAACAAAAATCACGACGTTTTGGCTACAACACAAGCGACCTTCATCAGGTGAAGGGACCAGACTGTCTCGAGGACAGCGCTGGAGTGAAACACAGCCAAGCTCAGACCACGACCTTTCGCTGGTGATTACAACCAGTTTCATCAGGCGATTTGCCATAATTGTGTTGTATTCTTGCTTCCGGACTTAAATAGTGCAAGATGATGTCATCACTATGTGCCTATCAGGTGCGAAGATCAGAGGGAGTTAATGTAATCGTATAATTTATAGTGAATTATGTTAATCTGGAAATATGCAGTACATATTACCTGTTGGGTTAGTCACAGCTACTCAATATATGATAACTTGAACAGGCATGCAATTAAACGATGCATTACTTAATAATACACTTCCAAGCGGCACTGAGCCATCTTCTTTGTCAAAGTCCACGTTTCTGACCCATATGTCATAGCAGATAATATGCATTTATAACAAACTTTCTTCTGTAAGCGCGTTAGTAAGTTGCATTCCGTTATTAAGTGTTTTTTTTTCTTCCAAAAGCACTCCAACCTGCTCGCGTCTGCCTCTTGATTTCATAATTTTGATCCCCAGGCCGCATTCAATAACTGCCATAGTATATATTTTCTGATGTATTTTTCTGGCTGTCTCTCTTCAACATACATCTTCAATTGTTCAGTGAACTTATTGTACATCAAAACTATTGACAGAAAACAGAGGAAGGAAATTATTGACAGAAAACAAAGTGCATAAAGAGTATTGCTAATAATGAAAATATATACAAAGAAAATCAGTACAATTAAATATCAATACATTATGCTTGTGTTATTGTTGCCAATGATAGTGATACAGTTAACTTCTAAAACACAAACAAATATTAAAATACAAATTACGTAGTTTGTACCCCAAATTATATTAAAAATATTATAATAGTTTGCAGCTCAAAAATTGTTGCAAATGGTTAGAAGAAATAACAGAAAGCACATCTGATTTACCTACACCTGGCCGAGGTCAAAATTTGCATCTAATATTTACAGAAAGGAGGCAGACACAGTGGATAAGCCGCTGGCTACAGAAAAAAATTCACAATCGTTGAGACATCACTGACCTCTGCTGATAGGGTGACTGCCTTGCAGATGACCTCTGCTCCTTAGGTTTTCTCTGTAAAACAAACATCTCTGCACCAAACAAATGAATGAGACAATTTAAGCTGGCTAAGCATACTCATCATCATCACCATCATTCAACGCCTGCTTCACAGTGCAGCAGAGTGCATCACACTTCAACCATGTGCTGTGAGTTAAATTGCAACAATAATTTACAGCCCTTTGTCAATCCCCTGCTGGAAGGTCTCCCCTCACTGTGTTGTTGGTCATGAGGGTTATTTGGCCATACTTCACCATGCTGGTCAGTGCGGATTAATGAAGAGGGGGCCCAGGACTAGTTCAGACAGAATTTGCCACTGATGTTAGCCATGGCTGAGAATCAAGCTCAGGTCTCTGCATTCATAGTGCAATGCGCTAATAAGTGTGCAATTTTTACCAAAAAAAGATGCTTTCTATTAAAATGTACATTGGGTGGTGCTGTATGTTGGTGTTTTCATCCAGTGGTGGAATTGCACAGCCTTGACGAGTCTGCCCCTAAAAAACAATGGATTATGTCCCACAGAATGGTACTTATTATATCAACTACAGAGGCAGGATGATAAAGATATGAAGGGCTGAGTTAAACCTGGATTGAGATTTGAGCTCATAACCTTATAATTTTGAGTCAAGTGTATTGTCACAACACCACCTGACCAGATACAGAAAAAAGATGAAAACATAAAAATATATTTCAATCAGAAATATTAGCAAAAATCTGACATTTTCCTCCTTTTTTACTTTTGGGGCAACATTATACATATCACCTAATGGAACAAATTGCCACCATCTATTTTACTTAGTTACTCAACATCTATTGTTGCGTCTTAAAGCCCTAAAGCTCTCTTTTAATGGCCAAGACTGCTTAAGCAGCAAAAATGTGGCCAGCTCCCCTTAAAATTATTCGGAGTTTACGGCCCGTATAATTGTCCGACATCCGTAGCCAGCTTTCATTATGGATTTAATTGCCAGTAAGGAGCAGGCCACAGCAGTCTGGTTGCAGGGACTGCAGTGATGGCCCTTTGGATTCTGAAATGTCTGTTAAAGATGTCACCAATAAAATGCCTGTGTAATTACAGCAGCCCAGAATCGTCATCGAAAATCGCATACGGTAATTTAACGGTCCAACTGATCACATCTTAAGCAACACATTCCTTTCATAATACCGTACATCTAATGGAATTTTCGTTTTTTTTACATCGTTATTCAATACGTCTGCAATCACAGAATGAGTCTCTTTTGTACGTTTTAATTCCACAAAATTGCACGATGAAATGCTGTCCACACCATTGCAGGGATACAAACCAAATGTTACAAGCAAAATCCAAAATGACTGTCACAGCTTCCATACGTTAGTGAACAAGGTGCAAGAGTATACGTACACTGCTATCATTCAATAAATACCCGGTGGTGCCCCTTTATCCACTCTCCTGCTCTCTTTGCATTGATGCATTTGAGACGTTTCACAGAAATGACGGATCTCTCGCCTCCTCTGCACTGAGATCTGGATTCAATTTGTAAAGCCTTGCCCGGCCGAACTTGCTACACCCACCTCGTGAATTCACACAATTGAAGAGATTGCAAGGACCTCCCCTCCCTTTAGCTGCAAAGTAATCCACTTTCATCTTCCATATGCTGCTTTTACATGTAATGCTTCACGTACGAGTAATGCTGTATCACTGCAGCCTATGAAGTTAGTCACTGGGCTGCGATTTAAAACACAATGCAGACTTGTCTTCACCAAATCTAAATTCTGTACCTACCTACAATGACAGTTTACATTTTAAGATCCGAGGCATTTGTGTAAAGTGCATGGTTGAATCTCCAAGCATTGCCTACTGCCATTAAGATACACATTATATTGGACAAGAATGGGTATTTTATGAGAACATTGCTTGTCTGATGTATTTTTTTTAAAAAAAGAAATGCAAAATGTTCTATGTGTAGACAGATTTGGCCCAATTCATATACAGTGTTTTAATGCTTTTGCAGAATTCTGGCAATCGCTGAAAATTCCACAATAAATAATTCCACCTAATTCATTAAGTATTGTTTGGCCGGATTTTGCCATGTGGAATGAAGCCCAATTCCACAAAAAACTCCACAGTCAATCAACAGCCAAGGGCTATGTCAGAATACTCACCCTGTCGATGGGTCAAGCCTACCAATCAGGCCCCGTTTTCCTCAAACACAAAAACACCCAGGCTAATGTGTGTACAGGAGTTGCTCCACCCTTAGCCGAGATTCAAAATTAGTGACTAGTAAACAATAATGATGATTCATTTTGATTTAAAGCTTTCGTGACTGCAGGGATTCATATTCTTGGTTCTTTAGGTAAAGTCACGTAGAAGGGAAACAATAAAATAATAAAAAGATAAAACAATAAAATTCTCACGACGTTTCGACTGCAACACAAGCAATCATCATCAGGTGTGAAACCCACAGCAAGAAAATTTGAAAAAAGTTGGCTTTTTTTTTACTATTTTATAATTTTATTATTTCCCTTCTACGTAATTTTACCGAAAGAACCAAGAATATAATGATAATGAAGATGATGAAAACAAGGTTGAATGTGAAGATGCTAGTGATGCTGTGATAATGATATTCAGGATTATTATAATTGATGATGAAAACGATCAAAATAATCGTGACAATGACAACGGAAAATTAAGATTATGATAGATTGATGGTAATGATAAATTAAGATGACGAATTTTGATGACCAATGAAGAAAATGACGATAATACTGCTGTTTCAAATGATGACGATCCACCAACCCATGATCTACCATCCTACACCAATCTCTATCCCGTGGTGATCCACTATCTGTTCCCTCCAAAAAATAATGCACGCAACACCGGGCACCCATGAGCTGCCTTTGGGTGATTTTTTTTATTTATTTCTGAAGATCAAATGCATTGACCACAGTGGTAACATCTGTAAAGACAGCAACCATGGATAACAACAACACCAAAGACTGCTATCACAGTATTGCAATGCAATAATCCATCTAGTTACGGCACACAAGCTGATTTCTTTACTCCATCTCAACGGTCAACACCCTCTTTGATGTGTTCCCTCATTTGGCCACAACTCTGTTGTTCGTCTCCACCACTAGCCATCCCTTTTAGCAATGTGACCTGCTCAAGTCTACTTGTTGTCAAAATGACGTTCCTAACTTGCGTTCTCTGATCCGTGTGCTCCTCTTTCTGTCCCTCAATGCAATTCAAAGCATGCATCGCTCCATACTTCTTTTAGCATTTTTCAGCTTTTGTTCCATTTTGTCATTGTCCGTGTTTCTGATCCATGGCATACCCAGGTAATGTGCACTTATTAAACACGTTCTTCTTTGGACACATGGGTAGTGTATTTTTCATTCTCAAGGTCAGTTTTACAAACAACGCCACATCCTGATCTCTTGATTTTATATTGAAGTATACGCATGCTGAAGTGTTTTCAAGTGATCTCGCTTCCATTGTTCAGCTACATATGCCTTCAATTGTTCCCCTACACATACCTTCAACAGTTCAGCAAAAACCCCTGCATTTGCTTAGCTACAGATACCTTCAATTGTTCAGCTAACTTTGAGAACGTCACTTTTGTTTTGATCATGCTTATCTTGATCCCTCACTTTGCATCCTTCTTTATTTAGCAATTCCTTGTGAAGTAGCGCGTTCCCATTAGCTGGGCTGATGTTGTTGATCCCTATGCTCAACAAGATAAAAAAAGAACTGAAAACTTTCGTCAATAACACTGCTTTTTGTGCGAGCACATGACGCGCTATGAAGAAGGGCCATTGCCTGAAACGTCACCTATTGTTTTTCATGTTTAGGCCAGTGTTCTTGAAGAACGTATTGAGGAGTTGCACCAGCAGCATCATCACTATCAAATTATTGGTCATCAGCATTCGTCGCCTTCATTTATCATCATCAATCATCTTAATTTTCCAGTCATTGTCAGTAATCATCAGCGTAACTCATTATCGTCATCATCCTGATTATCATAACAGCATCATTGCTATCTTCTTCTTCACGCGGCTACACCACCCCGCTGCGCGACTGTTGATTGAGATTAGTGCCGGATACAACTACATTTGCCAATGTGATTTGTTACTTTGATCCTTTCCCGTGTATCGATAGTTACATTTTAATGTGCAATTGTATTGAGGGACTGTGTGTGTTGTCTTGGTGCGGTCTGGGACTCTGTCGTTGTTTCGTTGCCTTGCCCAAGCTTACGTTTGGTGTTCAAAAACTTGGCAGGAATTGGCGTACTTGAAGCAATTTGTACCTACTCATATATGTTATTAAATTCATTTATCTATCTTGATTTGAAGCTTTCGTGACTACAGGAATCCAGAATCTTTGGTTCTTTCGGTAAAGTCACGTAGGTAGAAAAATAATAGATAACGACGTTTCGATCGCAACACAAGCAATCGTCATCAGGTGGGACAACCACAGCAAGAACTGCTGAAGAAGGCGAGAGATCTGCCTTATTTAGTTATTTATCCATTTATCTATTTTAGTGACTTGCTTAGCTTTACTATACTTTGCACTCCTACCGGTCTGTGTTTAGACTGTTGTTGGAACATTCTGACCCGCCCCGCCGACTTGACATCTGTAAAAGCGCTTCACGGCTCATTGGATTCTTTCAGTCTCAATAAATAAATAAAAATCTGATCAACATTACGCTACCCGCCATTCGCCACCAATTGGCGGTGACGTCCCCACCGGCGCTTGTGCCAGGCTACGTGCACGTTAATGCCACGTGAAGTGTCGGACGCCCGCTGGCAGGAGGTCACGGGACAGACCCAGCAGGTGCCACGGGTCAACTGACTGAGATGACTGCTTGGCCGATGCACCATCAACTGTGCCCCCCTGCTGTGCCAACTCGCTCTATTTTATCCGCCCGGCGCTTCGCTCGCTGTTGTGAGCGTCGCTCCTCTTGCCCTCCCGTTGTTGCTGGAGGGCGACTGCCTTCCACTGCCCAGCAGCAGCAGCAGCAACGTCCTTCACGAGCCTCCTCCACAGAGGCCGATCTTGACACCGCTGTGGTACCTTGATGCTGCCGGCACCACCCCCCACCCCCCTGTGTTGTGCCCCCCCCCCTCCGTCGCCACGGCAACGAACCGCACGTGCGGGCGACGCCGCCGCCGCGCGGCGACGATGACGACGTCAGCGCCCGCGGTCGCCATGGAGACCCGCGCGTCCACACACAACGACGCGGCCATGGCGGCGCCGGGCGCGATGGACGCGACCCTGGCGGCCCTCTACCGCCGGCACCGGTACGTGGCGGGCCCCGCGGCGACCCTCCCCCACCCCCCCACGCTGGCCTCCCGGCCTCCCGCTCCCTCACCACCCCCCACACGCCTCGTACGTGTGCGCCGGTTCGTGGCCGCTCGCCGTCAACATTCCCTCGCCGTTGTGAAGAGTCCACGCTACGGGTCGACGGGGTCGCGGCCGCACGCCTCGCCGTGACGTGGCCTTGCGGTAGTAGTAGTAGTACTCCCACCACCACCACCACTTGACCCTGCCGGCACCGTGAGTAGGGGATGCAACGATAGAGCGACGCGCGGGATGTGTGGAGGAGTGGGGGGGGTGTGACCGTGCCGGTGTGCGGGGCTATCTCTGCAGGGTGGCAGAGGAGCAGCGCGACCTGGAGCACAGGGCGGCCGTGAGGCTCCAAGCCCATCTCCGAGGGTGCAGGGTGCGGGCCAACCTTCGGTAAGCCGTGACATACACAACAATACCAACAACAACAATAGCAACAACCGCCGTTCGTTCGCCACTATAGTGGCGGTGACGTCTCCACGGCGCTTGTGCCAGGCTAGGTGCACTTTAAGGCCACGTGAAGTGTCGAACGCCCGCTGGCAGGAGGGTCACGGGACAGACCCAGCAGGTGCCACGGGTCGACTGACTAAGGTGACACTACCACCGTCGTGAGAAACATGAATACCGCCAGTTACAGTCAGCGCTGTGACACACACACACATAACACACACACACAACAATAAACATCGTGACGCGCATATAGCCTGTCGTTAGAGGTCACCTACGAAGACCAGCACGACACACGAGAGGGTGGATGGCCACCACAACGCCCATTCGCCTTAAAGGCAAATACAGCCGCCACCACCAGCGTGACACACACATGCCACTCGCCCCGTCACACACATACCAACCACCACCACCGGCGTTGTGCTATCATCTACAATTAGCTACATGCCATTAACTCGTACTTACAGTGAAGATCCATAACTCAACAGGGCTCCAGGCCATCACATCTTAACAACTCCATACGATCGTCTGGCGCTAGCTCTTTACTTGGGCCATCGTCATGCCATCTTCAACTGCCTACCTTCATTCAACTTCATATCACCTCATACAGATATCTTCATGTCACTACCACTCCCAACTTGACACAGCGCCAATGGTACCACCATGCTGTCTTTCTGTACTCTCACACAGCCTCATACCACCATCTGCAGTCATGTATTCTTTTCTCAGCGTAGGTGAAACCATACTGTACTTGGAATTGCATTATTTTCACTCTTTGGTCAGTGTAATATTCATAATGAAGACAACGTGTTCTAACCCAACGTTGTTTTTGTTTATAATTTGCTTTGAGTTGTGCAGCTACTTACATGAAAATGCAACAGTTATCCAGAGGCATTGGAGAGGGTACGGGGACCGGAAGGTGTTTCGGGCCATCGTTAAGGTACAAAGTTCACCCAGAGCACAGGGCCTTCATTAACCCTGTTAGAGGTTTCAGGTATTCAGTGGCAAAAGCCATGCTTATGTGGCATAATTTCCACTTACAAATATCAAGCAAAGTCATGTCTGCGTAATGTATAACAAACACATTTTAGTACTGTAGAACTATCCAGCTGCTTGTATGTAAGTCTGAGAAGAGTCATATGATGTACTTTGAGGTAGAGTGTACAGTTAACAGGAATCCCCCGCGAAAGTTGTCGCATTATGCGTTGTTTCGCATATATGTTGCTGATTAATTCCGCAAAAATGTATTTACAAGTATAACTTTTCGCATATGCGTTCAATTAAAAAAATTGCACAAACATGTTTCGCACAATTTTTTTACTATAAATGCACGCGGTGAAAACGTACTATTTTGCGAAGTAACATCATACTGTGCACGCTTCATAGCGCGTACCACCGTGGTGGGAAATCCCCATCATGAGTTTGAGGTGGTGGAGTTCCTTGAGTCCAATGGTGAGGACCCGTCTAATTGGGATTAGAGGCCGACCGAAACTGAATTTCTGGTTTCGGCCGAAACCGAAAGTAAAAAATTGACTTTTGACCGAAACCGAAAGTAAACCGAAAGTTAACTTTTTGGCTTCGGCCGAAAAAGAAACGATGCCGAAAGAGGCCATTTGCCAACTTTCGGCGCCGAAACCGAATTTCGGTCGGCCTCTAGACGCGTCACAGACTCGCGCGCACGCACACCCAAGCCCCCTCCTGCTGTGTGGAACCCATGTGGAGGAGGTGGGATGGGGTGAATTGGATCATTGGAGGGGTGGGTGGGTTGGTGTGTATTGTGTGGCTGGTGGGTGGATGAGTGAGTGTGTGCGCGCGCGCGCGTATGCACACTGTTGGCATCAGCACGCTGCTATAATCTGCTCAGTGTGCTGTGCGTGCATGCGCCCGCATGTGTGTGTGGTGCGTGCCTCAAGCTGCCTGTGGGAGCCCAGCCTCTGAGCCGCTCAAACAAAAGTGCTCCTGGTGGACTGCTGATGCTGCGAGTGCTGGCTACGCGTGTGCTGCTGCTGCTCGCTAGTTTGGTGGTTTTGGGGGGGGGGGGGAGTAATTTTTTTATTATTCTTCTCCATTGTCTGTCTTATCCCACCACCACCACATCCCTCTCACCCCCATCCTTGCTTGAGTGTGCGTGTGTGCGCTGCTTTCGATCGCCGGAGAGAGTGAGGAGCGTCTGCCATCGACCACCGCCGCTGCTGCCCGGAGTCGCATGCGCGCGCGCGCGCGTGTAGTTTAGAGGCCGACTGAAACTGAATTTTTCTGGTTTCGGCCGAAAATGAAACCAGACCGAAAGTAAAAAAAATACTTTCGGCCGAAACCGAAAGTAAAAAATGTACTTTCAGCCGAAACCGAAACTATGCCGAAAGAGGCCATTTGCCAACTTTCGGCGCCGAAACCGAATTTCGGTCGGCCTCTAATGAGGATCTTATGCTCAGGAAGAAGCCGATTAAACGAAAACCACTACCACGAATATTAACTGGTGTTCATTGGCATTCACTGCTACAAGGAGCTTTAACAACAGACAAAGAAAAATGCTGTCCAGCTGTTTTTGGACAGATCTTTTCTGGAAATAAAACAGGTGTTAAGATGTTCAAACACTAAATTGAAACATTTTGCAGCTTGCCTTTTGGCATTCTCTTGTCTGACACTGGTGAGACTATGCCCTAAATAAGATGTAGGCCAATCAGGTTAAAAGACAATGCATATATTATCAGAGCATGTTTTGACTTAAAGCTTTCGTGACTGCAGCAATTCATATTCTTTGGGTCTTTCGGTAAAGCCACGTAGATAGAAAAATAATGAAAATAATATCACGACGTTTCGATCGCAACACAAGCAATCGTTATCAGGTGCAAAATATAGCGGGAGAGCTGAGGCAGGAAAAGATATATGGCGGGAGCGCTGTTAAGGCAGGGAGTTATAAAGGTTTGAGATGAATCTAGCCCAACGGTCAGTGGGCGGGGCTAGAGATTAAATTTGCATGTAAATGTAAGATCGGATAAATCTTGACAAATTAAGCTGTGGGGGTGGACATTCTATTGTGAGAGATTAGCATGTAAATGTAAGACATTTTCTTGTAAATATAAGCTCGGAGAGAGCTCGGAAAGATGGCAAGCCGCCATCTTTGGTGGCTGTGTTCGTGAATGTAACTCAGAGAGTCGAAAATAACTGCTAACATAGGTAGGTAGGAAGGGAACAACACAGCCAGTTATGACTTAAACTGCTTGGTAATGTCCTTCCAATGATTGCTCAGTTTGAATCTTTGCTGATAGCCAGTGGGTTTGCATAGTACCTTCGTCTTGGCAAAATCTATTTCGTGTGCCCACAGCGTTAAAATAATGATCAGCCATGGCTGAGGTATTGGTCCGACCGTGTTTGAGATCTGCCTTATGTTCACGAACCCGGTCCGAGACATGTCGCTTAGTTTCCCCAATGAAACTGCTGCCGCAGACACAGCTTAATTTGTAGACACCAGGGTATTGCATGTCAGGGATCACATCCTTCACAGATGGGATCAAATGACGAATTTATGTACTGTGTTGAATCATACCTGAATCTTGTGTTTGCTCATGATTTTGGAAATATTTTTGGTGACCCCTGCTATGTATTGAAAGATGATGGTTTTGATTGGGTCCTCAGATGGTTCTTTCCCAACGGTTGGGGTGATAGCTTTACAGATTGTGTAGTCTGAATATCCATTCTTCTTGAGGGCTTGGTGTACGTGCTCCAGTTCACTGGCTAGGTGATGATGGTCGTAAATACTACGAGTTCTATGGTGTAGAGTTTTGATGAGGGAATTCTTCTGGGATGGATGGTGGTGGGAATCAGGTTTGAGGTAGGCATCTGTATGGGTGGCTTTCCTGTAGACAGTGTCCCATTGAGCCATCAGGTCTATTTTCAATTAAAACATCCAAGAATGGTAACTTGCCATCCTTTTCCACCTCCATGGTGAATTTGATGGCTGGGTGTATGGAATTGATGCGGTTGAAGAATTGTCCAGAGCTGGTAGGCCATGTGGCCAGATGACAAACGTATTATCTACGTATCTCTTCCACAAGGAAGGACATAGGGTGGATGCCTGGATGGCATCTGTCTCAAATTTCTCCATGAAAACATTGGCGAGAAATTTGAGACAGATTCCATCCAGGCATCCACCCTATGTCCTTACATTGACATGCTAATCTCTCACAATACAATGGCCACCCCCACAGCTTAGATAGTCAAGATTTCTCCGACCCAAAGAATACAGAGCATGTTTGTTTGCATGTTCAGCACAAGTTTGTGTGGCTAATGCAGACATCATTCCTTTTAAAAAGGTTTCTGTTTTGACTTAAAACTTTCGTGACTGCAGGAATTCATATTCTATGGTTCTTTCGGTAAAGTCACGTAGATAGAAAAAATAATAACAATAAAATAATAAAAATAAAGTGAATAGAAAATAATAAAAATATCACGACGTTTCGATCGCAACACAAGCGGTCGTCATCAGGAACAGGGAGGTTAGCCTCTGAGGGCAAGCTGTTTATAAAGGTTTAGAAACAACATGTCTCGGACCTTGTTCATGAACATAAGGCAGATCTGAAACAGGGCAGGACCAATGCTTCTGCCGTGGCTGATCATTACTTTAATGCGGCTGGCTCACTTGAAATTGATTTATCTAAGACGATGGTACTTTGCAAGCCGACTGGCTATCAACAAAGATTTGTTCATGAAGCCATCCATATATACAGACACAATTTCAACCGAGACGACGGTTTTAAACTCAGCAATCATTGGCAAGATGTCATCAACCACTTTGGGTCATGACTTGATTTGTGTTTTCTTGTCCACCTCCACCGTCAGCAGTGTGGGTGTGTGGAGCGAGGTGCAATGCTTTGATTGGTGAAGACCTACTCCCGGTGTCGGAGCCCTCTCCTACATTAACATTAGCTGCCCCGCCCATCTATAAACCTTTATAAACAGCTCTTTGATTGGTGTAGATCTACTGCCGGTGTCGGAGCCCTCTCCTACATTAACATTAGCTGCCCCGCCCATCTCTAAATCCTTTATAAACAGCTCTTTGATTGGGGTAGACCGACTGCCGGTGTCGGAGCTTTCTCCTACATTAACATTAGCTGCCCCGCCCATCTCTAAACCTTTATAAACAGCTTGCCCTCAGAGGCTAATCTTCCTGTTCCTGATGACGACCGCTTGTGTTGCGATCGAAACGTCGTGATATTTTTATTATTTTTTATTCACTTTATTTTCATTTTTATTATTTTATTGTTATTATTTTTTCTATCTATGTGACTTCACTGAAAGAACCATAGAATCTAGGTTTCTATTTGGCGTTTGAACATCTTAACACCTGTTTTATTGCCAGAAAGGGTAATTCTATTATAATTTTTTTATACTTTGATACTGGCAAAAGGGTCCATTTTCGTTGCCAATATGTTTGTAATCCTTTTTCTGAAAAAGTGTGGATGCAGACAAACGTTGTTAAAACAGAAGCTTCCCTTGGATGTCACCCATAATAGCAAGTACAATACGTACAGGCATACGTATTTATTAAAGTAAAATATTTTTGTATGCTTTATGTGACCCCTGCAAAATTCCCTCCATCCATCCTGTCTGCGATCGTTATCGAGAACATAGGGCGGTTATCAATAAATGATGAAATAAAAGTTTTGGTAGCACTCTACGTTGCTTTCCTTGGTTCCCTGTCAACTGTGACACGACTCGCTCTCACTCCCAACACCATCCACGTGCACCAAAGGACTTTCCGAGAGGTTTATGAGGGTCCAAAATGGCATCTATTTGTCCGGCGCACAGTACACAGGCACGCCAACGTACCTGTACCGTATTTCCCTGCATATAACCCGCGGGGTATACCACTTTTTACAAACAAAACAAGACCCTGCAGGGTATATGGAGGTGCGGGTTATCCCAAAAAATTTTTACACGTGTGTAAAATATTTAATTTTTTCATGGTAGGACTATCCACTATGCAACACTTACCTTTGACTAAGGCACTACTGAATAAACCACTCACACTAAAATTGGACATGTTATCACGTTTTAAATGATTCGAATTGTTTGTACAATGAAACGACAATGTTTGAAGTGGGTGCACTTTGTTTGCCGTAATACTTTCAGTGGCTGTAGGGGGGTGCGAAAGTTTCAGCTGAGGCTATGGATGGCACAATGGGAAGGGCCTTAACAAGCGTCTACCAGACGCGGAATCATAATTGCTGAGTCCCTTAGGCCGCTGCTATTGGCTGAGCACTATACAGTCGCGACCATGAGCTTTGTTTCAAACTTCCAATGGCTTTGTTGCCAGGAGGCAATGGCGTTACCGTAGTGCTGCTATTGTCTGCGCAGTGCGCAATCTACCAGTGCTAAAACTGTACAGGGGTAACTACCGGTCCAGTAGCTGTAATATGATGAGGTCGAATGCTGGTAAGCCTAACAGTACGCTTACTTATATACCAGTTATGTGTTATTTATTTATTGGATAGTTACTTTTGTTACTTATTTACTGTTTTATGTTCACTCGTTTCCAGTTAGTTTGTGTTGTTTGTGCACGTTATGATTTTAATGTTAACAATTGATAGTGGAATGTATTACAAATATAAACTTTGTATTAATATGATGAAATTAAGCTGCGGTAACGACGTTAAAGATATGAATGCATGCGGGGTATATGGAGGTGCGGGCTATCTGAAATTTGTTTTACACAAAACGCTATTTTTATGGGGTATACGCGTCTGCGGGTTATATGCGTATGCGGGCTATATGCGGGAAAATAGGTAATATCAACGTGCTGGCATCTCAATTGGCCCCTCGATACAAATCTCCCTCTCTTCAAAATCCTTCGGGAATACATCTCGTAACTCGTCCAATGGTCACGTGACCCTGGAAATTGAATCACGTGCCTAACCTCCCACCCAATTCAACCTAAGACAACCATGACCCAGCAACATTCACAGAGTTTAACAACGACTAATTATATTGCAGTGCGAATATATGCACTATTTACCAGTAACACAACCATACTGGTTACATTTATTTAGTAGTGAAAATGTACTACTTCCTGGTGGGTTTAGCCTTTCCAGTATATATTAATATTAGAAATGTATGCGTCATATATATGACTCGCAGAAATAAGTGTAGCATGTCAGTTGTTAGTAATATACCATTTAAAAGTTGAGCTATGATGTAGGGCCATTCCCTAAAATGTCACGTATTCATATTTTTTCTCCTTTTATCTCAATATTGACAAATGTGTTGAATTTTGTCATTGGCACTTGTTCATTCTTGCCAATGTATCACCTCATTATTTGATACATTTAAAAGTAGAGTGCTCACCTCAATCTTTTTGTAAAATAATTTCATGAGTAATCACGGTCAATGAGAGTTTTTGAGAACTACTTTTACTGGAATCATTCTTGCAGGAAGCTGTTCTCAAGATGAAGTTGGCTTTTTTTAATGCGATGGCTGTAAAGGTAAGGCTACAGTAACAATTTTATCCAAATGACATTTACGTATTTTGTACTTGCATGCACCACTTGAAATTGTTATATATATGCTAAAAGAACTAAATGCATGAATGCTGTACTTGTTTTGACAGATCCAGAAAATATGGCGTGGCTACTACGTTCGGAAATATGTGCACAATTACTATGCTCTGAGGAACTATCTTGATGGGCTTGCTATAAAGCATGAGATCATCAGGTGGGTGAATCACTTATTTATCGTATTGTAGAACACACCTGCATTGTCATGTAATAACATGGTATCAGATTATAAAGTGGCCTGCTGCAGGGCAGGGTTTTGAGGGGGCTGGTTTTCAAAAGTGTAGGATGCCCAGGTGACTAACCACACTAAGTGGATTCCCCCTTTGGATGAAGCACCGGGCAAAAAAAAACTGCCACAATGTTAGTCCTCCTGCAAAAGCGGCAGATATATTTTGCTATCTCAACTATGCAGTGTGTGATTAGAAACTCAATTTTCTTTGGGCTGAGTCATGATATTAATAAAAAGCTCATTTATTCTGAGATTCTGAAACCTCCCATTTGTTATCTTTGTCCCAACAACATGGCAAATTGAAAATACCGCGACTATTCTCTTCACCGATCGATTTGCAGATAAGCGAAATGTGCTGGCCTGATTGCTAAACAGCTCTGACGCAATTTATTGTGTCTGCCTGTGTTTTATTGTGCCCACCGCAATAATTGCCCATTTTGCAGCGGTTGGAGCCAATCATTTTTCACCTACCTTCTCCGATGGCTATCTGGGTGGATTCGTGTTCCCACTCTGGCCTGCGATTGTGGAACACATTTCCCCTGGACCGAGTGGCAGAACATCATTCATCAGTTCCACATTCTCCCAAATAGAGCTTGCTCAATGGGATGCTTTTTTTTATCATCATCATCATCATACAACCCCTCATACTTTGTCAGAATTAACATATACATAGACTTGCATTCTAATTTGCTTTAAATATACTCCGTTTTAAATTCATGATACTTAACTTAAATATCAACCAATTGGAAATAGGGATTTTACTGTTAACATTTGCAAGATAAAAATGTAATCCGGAAATATATCTGTAAATGTGATAGCACATATTATATACAGTGAATTATCATTTACAATATTATATATCCACAGGTATTTGAGTCTCAACAGTAGAGATGTGTTCTCTTTAGAAACATTCAGATATCACTGTGGAACTAAAAAGGCTGTAGATCGTACCCTACTGGACATTAAAAACTTGATAATAAGCTCTGCCGTGAGGAAGTCATGCGGGAATTACGTGACAAATTATCCTTCAGTTTCTCTGCCCATTCCAATTTCTGTCGAGGGCGTTTTGTTATCTGAAATTCTATGTATACCAGTTGGTGAATATACCAAGAGTGGTAAGGAGTCTTGGGCAAGATACCAAGGGAATGTTAGAGTGACCACACTATAATGGGGGTCTGTGTTCAGACAAGGACTTAAATATGCAACCCATTCAGAGGCCTTGACATGTAAATAAAGGGCACGGGTGCTACTTCCACAGGGTCTACATCCATTTTGTATTCATTATAAAATGAGGATAGTTTAAGAAAGTATCGGTGGTTTTAAGCAAGGGAGGGCAAGTCACCACTTCTCGTCCAATCCCTGGGGATTGCACCCAAGGGCCATGGCAATTTATTGGATGTTCTGTATCTCGTGGCAGGTGATTGATGGGGACAAATAAGTTACTGCTTTGATTTAGCTGGGTTGTCAAACCACTGACATTGTGTAGTGCTTTAACTCCATTCACACTTTTTATTAAATGACTTCTGTGGCAAAGGAGCTCCCAGTGGTGGGGAAATATATATGTGTTGTTTTATCAAAATATTTATGAAAGCCCTCACAGTTAAAGTCATTTGTAGGAATAATGTTCATAAAACCGTCAGACTATTTTTGAGAAATTTCAAATGGAAATTAATCTTGGGAAAAAATATCCTTTTTAAAAACAATGACAACGGATAATACTGCACTGTAACATGTTATTGCGACGGTTTTTTGTTTTCTATAAATAATGTAAATAAAATTGTAATGTTCATAGAGTATTTATCAACATTAAGTGAAAATAGTTACAAACTACAATTGATGTTTTTTAATTGCACAACGGTGTATTAGGTGACAGTGATGCATTTAAATTGCCTATGGCGACTGTATTGCCCATTCGAGCTGTTTATGGTGTCTCACTGACAACAAAATACCCTATATGGTGGTTTCAATACATTTAAGTAGCTATTTGTGTGTGTGTGTGTGTTCTACAGTACAAAAAATAATAATAGTTATATATCTAAATAGTGCACACCATATTGGTCGTGGGGATTGTTTGACAGTGTATTTAGCCATACTGGTCAGTGTGGATTGGTGAGGTGGGGGGCCTGGACCATCTAAGATATCCTATACCACTGATAGCCATAGCTGGAAACAAACTAAGGTCGCCAAGTTCATAGTGCAGTGTACTAACCACTGCAACACCTTTACATGTTATTGAGTGAATAAATAACACCTTTATCAATTTCTACATGAATAAAGGTGAATATAACATAGATTATATAAATCTTGACTTAAAGCTTTCGTGACTGCAGGAATTAATATTATTGGGTCTTTTGGTAAAATCACGTATATACATAGGTTCAAAGAAAATAACAAAAAAACTACGATGTTTCGAACCTATCTACGTGACTTTACCCAAAGACCCATGAATATATAGTATAGAAATGCAGTAGATTTCTTTTTCAAAGCTAACCAGTGCCACACCGATAAATGGGAATAAGAAAACTTTTTCAATTGGTCATATTCATACAACCAAATTATCGAAAACATTGACGAGTGGCTCTTCTGCAATAGCTTCGTTTATGAGACAACAACAATGCCATCAGCTATACTTCTGAAACTTGTCATCGTGTCAGAAATAGCAATGAATAAACAGCCGAATGAAAAATATCTGCAAAGTAGTACCCGAGATGAACAGCAGAAAATGTAAAGTTAGCCCAACTATGCATGACGTTATGCTTGTAAAGCAATGTAATGTATTAAGGTGACACACACCAATGTAGAAGCAACAGAGTTTTTTACCTCAAAAGAATGCGTCCAAAATGTTTAAATGCAGGAATGAGCTGGATGAATATGCAGCCGTCCAGTCACAAGATCGGCAATTCCTTGCCCTGCAAACGGCTGAGCAGCAGAGCGACTACCAAGCACGGAAGACGCACTACTTGCTCAGCACCCACCAGGTATAGAACACACACCACCTGCTCAGCATCACCAGGTACAGAACACACACCACCTGCTCGTCACTCAAGCAGAGAAAGCACTTCAGCTGGTTAGCACTTACTTAATGAAAATACACTCCAGTACCTGCTTAGCACTTGAGTAAGGAAGAAAAAAACATCTGCTTAGCATCTATCATGCAAGGCAAGCAGATTACCTGCTTAGCACTCGTGGAGGGGCAGCCAATGCAATACATAAATGAAACCCATAAAGTAATGAAAAAAAACCCCACCTATTTCCAGCCTACCTTTCATCAGGTAAGTAAAATCACAATACTTGACATCCATCAGGTGACATCAGACACCTCCTTCCACGTACCCTTCAAATAAGCAAATTCCATGTGATTGGCACCATTTTACTCCCATCTTAGAAAACCTAAGGAATTCACCTTTTTTAGTTATTTATAGCCTTAGCATATTAAAACCTACACGTTGAAAACATGAATAATAACAATTATTCATATATACAGTTTGTGTACAGTACATATTTAAAAGGTAGAACTGGCGTGACGTGCACCCATATTGCCAATCAACTGCTGGAGATTGCATAATTTCTAGGCATTTGATGATTAATCAAATGAAATAGATTATTAGGCTTAAGATGTGTGCATCAAATTGTGCATGTAAAAATATATTATTTACTGTGTACACACACAAAATTTGCAAACTATGTGCTAATATGCCTTTAGTCTAATGCAACAAATATACAAAAATTACATGTGACACAGGACAAATGAGACAATAGAATAATACATTGTTGAATTGAAGATTGGTTCAAGAAAGATTTGCACTACTTGAGCACATTGGCACAAGACAGAGGAAAGTGGAAACATGACGAAATGTGAAGTGGACACCTATAGGCTATCTGCTCATGGATCGTGATGATGATGATGAATCAAACCATTACCTAGAATCAAGTAGCTGGGGAAGTAAATCATTATATGCTTTAAAATGTTCTCAAGGATCATTAAGATATTGACAATTAGAGATCCAGTTTTTTGTAAAAAAAATTATGTGCCGCATTCCATTCTGCAAAACACTAATAGACAAATTTTAGGTCAAAGGCTCATAGCCTTCGCGAAGCTGAGCTCTGAAGGGTTAAATGTCTTCAGTAATTTGTAAAATAAAATATTGTTCTAAGTGTTATTTCATGTGGACATCCAAGATGGTAATTACATTGTTGCTGGGTTTAGTTTGCTTTATGAAGTGGAAGCCTGCCAAAATATCTCGTGTGTATTACAGTAATGCAGCAACTCTTCACAAAATGAACAGCCAGCGCATTTAATTAACTGGCATATCTCTCTAGTTCAGAGTACATTTACATTATTATTGATAAATTCAATTTTTATTAGATTGTGTTTCTTCAGGCTGTAATGAGCCTGCATTATCTACCATCACACCTTACTTTCAATTAGCCTGCTGTATCAGATAAAAACATAATTACGGTATTTTATGACAAATAAGTCTTCCCAGTGTTATTGCACATAAATCACTTTCATAATTAAAGTTGCAAAAGTGAGTGCCTTTTACTCATTCAGAATTTGTTGTTTTGTATTAAATTTTGACTGATTTTTATTGTGTTAAATTATATTAGATTACCATTTTTGAGTAGATATTTCTATACTCATATAACTTTTGATTATTGCATTTTTTTTTACTACGCAAACATATGCCTAATGTACACTTGCCATTTTTAAAATAATCCAGCGGATAACAACTAGTAACAATGATAATAATGTGTTTTAAAGTTAAAACGACATGGAGTAGTGTCTGCAATGTTTGCAAAAGCAAAATATTGCTAAAGGGGATGAACATTGAGTGGAGCTAGATGGCTTGGGACAGCCCAGCCCAAGCGAGTTCGTCATAGGAACTTGAAGAAGGCGCAGTGGCATTGTGGAGAGCCTGGGGTTAGCGAGTGACCGCTGGCAGATGGGCTGGCTGGCCTGTACCCGCATATCAGAAGAAACAACTGGAGCACAGCTGTTTGCTGGGGGGCAGGCCCAGCGCGTGTGGTGGCCCGGCCTCCGCTCTGCTCCACTCCACACACATGTGCTCCCCAAGCATCACTCATTTCCGCTGCTTCGATCAAAATTTTTACAGCTCATTTACCTTTATCCAGGAGCGTGTCGCCTGCTGCTGCCACCGCTGCAGAGGTGGAGTCGGAGGAGCATACCGGAAGCCATTAGTGGCCGAGGCCCTCTGGAGATTACATCTCAATATTTCGGGGTCGCCACTCGCTTTTACAAATCACTGGGAACAGCGGCATCCTGAGTGGGCCGCTTTGCTTGAACTTCCTGTACATGACAGTTGCGAGAAAAATAAAAGGAGGCTGACAGGCAGATAGCTAAAAGCTGTCACACTGTGGTGCAGCATTCCCACAACTAAAATGCCTCTTGTTTTTTTCCATGTCTATTAATTTTGCATAAAATATGTCCCACAGTGCTCTATTTGTCTGTTTTCATTTTAAATTTGCTGACCTCTTATTGCTGTCATGGTACTTGTACTCTTTTTGTTTTCGTTGGCTGTAATTGGGAAAATAATGTGTTGGATAAATTTTGTATGGTTTTTCACACATATGTTAGAATTTAAATGGTATCTGAATATTATAAAGTGAAGGAAAGGGTTGTTAGTAATTTCATTGTACAAATTAATTTCAAGCCACCCATAATAAAGTTAATATGAAACACAGTTTAGTTAAATAGCTGACAATGCATATGGAACTCATAACTATTATTTAATAATAAATTTTATGTGTCCTGGCCATTGGTGCTTGTGTCTTATAGTTAACACATTGCAGCCGAACAGCATTTACATCTGAATTTTTTTACCTTTGCCATTATACGTGGATTATGAATTATTGGGAAAACACGTTTCCCTACAGATTGCTGGGATCTATAACTCGCCGTTCCTACCGTGCCCCATGGAGATGGAGTACCGGCTGTTACAGGCGAGGCCACTGAGCCACAGGAAGCCCTTGGCTATGATGGAAGAGAGCGCTGGGATGGAAAAATCGACACTAACCCCGCATCCGCCACGGACGCTGCCGCCCATCTGTGCTCCAAAACCACAGGTGTGGCCTGAAATCCCTGCCAGCAAGAATTTTCGATCGCCGTTATGCCATGCCAGCTACCATTCCAGATGTTTTCATTTGTCATGCAGAATATACCCTCAGTTATGTGCTACAATTGTGTTACTTTTCTTGTTACAGACTTTTTAAGCTCCTGATTCAAAGAGTCAAATTAATTGAAATATGCCTTTAAAAATAACAACTGTATAATAGGTAATATAACGCACTATTTTAGTTTAATATTTATTAAAATTCACATATACAAGGCTATAAAAGTGTAGCTACAAATGACCAGGTTTTTTTTTTATTAAGTACAAAAATGCTTTTTAAACATAAGTGTGACCAAACTGCTCAGTATTTAAAGTGTGGGGGGGGTAAAACACTTGTGTACAGGGCCCGTTTAAAGATCCTGCGGTGGTTTGGAGGCAGCGCCAGAAGCCACTCGAGCCATCGGTGCGTGTGGCGACACCCTTTGTGTGCCTGGAAGAGGCCCCCAAAGTCCTCCGCAGGGAAGAGTGGAGGAAGCATGCCACCGACACCCAGTATGCTCAACCCTCACACTTTCTCTCTGCTTCCTAGCACGCTTGACTTCACTTTGCTGTATCCCAGCTACTGGTGTAGCATTGTTCTCTGGTTGGTTTCGAGTGTATTAAAGGACTTACCAGCCACGCAGGATGAACTTACAGGCTCCTAGTCCCAACATCCCATGCGTGCACACATTCTGAACGCAGTGACAACAGACAGCAGGGAGGCAGTGACTCCCACACAAATGATGGATCGTGCAAGTGGCCCCATGAGGCTGGGGTGGTTTCATAAGTGTTGTTGATGACGAGGATGATGATGATGCATGCTGTATATTTCATCCTGTACACGTTTTTTAGTGTTTCACTAACAACGTTCATAATGCCATTTTGATTATTGTTATTGTTACCCCGTTTACAAAAATAAGTACATTTTGTCATAAAAAATTGAAAAACTAAATTTAGTCATTATTGTGAGAAAAAAACAGCACTGCGCGATAAAAAAATTTATGATGAAAATCATTTTGAAGCAATATGAAATGACCAGTGAATGGCTGTGCCCGATAAACACAGCTCTCGAGCTATCTGATGTGCTTCAGGCAGTGGTTACCACTAAGCACTCGTGACCTCCATTGGCAAGGACGTTTGCAGGCTCTGCAGCTGAATTGGTAGCCCATGCACCAACAAAACAACCCATCAGTAGCTGTGTTCCAAAATAAAATGGTGCTGTATAAAATAACATGACTTTTGAATCTGGTAATAACATTCTTCATTATTCTCCCAGATTCTTGCCCGCCGTCAGTGCTCACAAGAACAGAAAGTACGAGCCACTTCTCCACACGTCCTCGGACTACGGCCACATCCCTTATGGTAGCAAGCATTTCCGGGATGAGCAGCCTAACAAGATCATCTCCAATAAAGTAAGCCTTGTGTCATGTGCTGATACACACTAAATATGCATAGCTTGTATTTGTGGTCAAACAACTGTCCTCAATCCGACTCGCATCACATTTTGTATCGTTTTATTCTCAAGTGTCAATGTAAAAATTGCATTTCTATAACAGTTGTCAGATGTCATTTTAAAACACATTTTCTTATGGATCACACGATGGATCACACGTTTTTTCATACAGTATAAAATGCTGACCAGCAAACCATTTAACAAGAATCCTGCATGTGGAAGGTTATCTGTAGGTTACAAAAGAATTAGGAATTAAGAGCAAGTCAGAGTTTGGAAGGTTCAGTAACTATATCTGCCCTTTCCTGAGGACCACAAAGCGTGATTGAGGACGCTGTCAGCAGTGCCCAGACAGTGATTAAAAAGCTACCTTTTAATAATGATTAAGATTATTGCAATTAATACTTGGGTGCACATATAATTTCTAGTGGTTTTACAATGAGGACAGTGCCCTGGGTGCTTTGTGCCTACCAGTCAGCATTTACTGGGTGGGTAGGCCAGACCCTCACACCTCTCTTATAACTCATTGGCAATGTCAGAGTGATTGGAGGATAGGTTGATGCTATTATTTTAACCATTTAGTCTTTTAAATTAAAGTATCTGTTCCAAAACCATATTATTCAACATCAGTAGTTTCACAATTGTATCTGTTAACAAAACGAAATATATATGCTAAACGTCTTAGCTCAGAAAACCATTGTATTGGTTTATATACAAGCAGAGATTCTAACTTTTACATCGACTAATACATTCCTGTATTGCGATTTTACTCGTATGCAAATATATCTAGTGTTTCATTTATAAACCATTATTGGATACTAAATACAAACTTATTGTGAGCAACCCATAAATAGTGCCAATTAGTTCACAAATGAGTATTGTAGAACATGCAAATAACATCATTACGAAATCTGGTGCTCCGTCTGATTCTCACGCAGCCTCTGATCCCAACATCTGCATGTGTCTAGGAGTATAATTACCAGTCACTGATGATATATACTGTTTAGCCAGGAAATCTTCCTCTGGGGCAGGAATCAAGCAGAACTATTAGAGATAGAAGGCCGGGAGGGCCCGGGTTGCCGTGGAGACCAGGCCCGTGGTCGCCCATGGAGCTAAAATTACCTGCCGGTGCTGTGGGCAGCAGAACAGAGTTCACGGTCACTGTTTTACTCCCGGCATCCATCATTAACGCTTGGGCTGTGGCCTCCACAGCAGTGTGTGGCCCCACTGATTAACACCTCTAAGCACGGCGCACCTCCAGCAACGCACTCAGCCTCTCCAGCACAACGCACAGCTCCACAGATGTACGCTGCTGCCGAAAATATAACACTTTGTTTCCAACGAATAATTTATTATTCGTAGTTTTGTTGCAATTACTTGATCAACCGATGCAATAATTCGAGGGTAACGTATGAATATTCTGGAATAAAATCTCCAAACGACTATGAAGTTGTCGATCGTATTCTCATGATGCCCTTTGCAGAATGTGCAAAATGTAATTTTTAAGCGCTCTCACATAATAATCGAAAATGGAGAAAAAAAAACATTGAAAATAAATATAAACTTTGAACAGTTTCAAATTTAAAGACTCTTTACTAATTTTGATTCAATAAATGTCAGTGAAATTGGCCTTTGTTATATGTAGCATATATAACTTCGTGATTGAATGTCTGGATACTCATAATGCATTTATGCTATAATTTATGTTTCCCAAAAATGGCTTTTGGAACATCAAGTGACTGTTCTTGGACGCTTAATTTTCTTGTTGGAATATTAAAAACACGAATAAAGGAATATGTTATAGACACAGTACATTATTTGATTTTAAGAACACGTGTTGTGAAAAGGTAATTCATTCATTGCAACACATGCGTACCAGCGTTGAGCTACTACTGAATTAGTGTTAAAATCCTCACCACTCACATGGCAACTTGCAGCATACAAGGGTCCAGCAGTTGGGCAGTGGCGAATATTTCAACCAATCCTGGGTCTCCCCAAGGTCGACTCAGCCGTAAATGAGAACCGAGTGTTCTGTGTGTAAACATCAGCACTGGGGAGACAGACACAGCAGGGTGTGTGGTATTTCCCCCCCAACCTCTTTTGCCGTGCCGGCCTTCATAGGTGCTCACGAATAACATTTTCCCCAACAGTCTGTTAAAGGCTTGTCTTTGAGTACTGTATATGTGTGCTTACATGGAACATATAAAAGGTCACATAAATGCCAGCCCTGCAGAGAGGGCTTATGCTACAATAGTTGATTTACTGTACAGTAGATGTTTGTGTGTGTTTACACACGTTTACTTATACGTTTATAAATACCATTACATGGGGGTGTGTATGCATATTAAGTTGTACATATAGGGTGCAATATATGAGCAATTTTGTAATACAATCTTTGTTAACACTATTGTAAATGTGAAAACTAATCAGCAAATGCAGTGTTTCCATCACGATGTGGTATAAACTATTACGAGTATAACACTATTCCACATTGTTGAGTACAACATATTATTAAAATGAATGTCTAAACAAAATATTCGCATAACAGCTGTAATAAAAATAGACAAAAAATGGAATACGTTGTTGAACAACTAAAATATTTATTTTAAGCAGATAATAGCGTGTATTACTTTTTTTCATACAATGGTTATTCATTATAGTACGTTTGTGAGAGTTTGGTTGTAACATTTTGTTAAAACAATGCTCTTGTTTTAATTTCTAACAAAAATAGCCATGGGAGACAAGAAGATTCAAGTTATCTTCGAAATGTATATATGTTGAACTTCTTTCACACCGTACGTAGCCAACCGTGATAACCGGAGGTGTGGGAAATGGGAGGTGGATGGAAGTTTGTGGATGCTGCAAGCCTCTAGCCTCGAAGGCTGCTTGTAGGCAGAGACCCATGGCGCGGGGAATTAAATGGTGGTTGGTTCTTGCAGCTGAGCCCAGATTCGTGAACGGATGCAAGAGAGACGGAATGAGAGAGAGGGGGGTGGGGGGTGCGAGGAGGCACAGAAGGCAAGCAGCAGGCGTCAGAATGCCAAAGGGAGGGTTAAACTTAAAGGATGGGCCTCAGGTGTTCTTATTTGGCATCAGAAAAAAAAGATAATATTAGAAACCCCAGAACTAGTTTAAAGAATAGCAGCTGCCAACAATTCCAGTATTTGCACTGTGGGTTGTAAATAATGTATTTGTGCGACTCGGTGTGCAAGCTGAAGTGATTTACGAAAAGATGACGCTGTAGCCTTGCTTGTCCAGAATCCCAAGTATTTTCTCTTTTCCGACAGGCGTACCAAACCGTCTTTCCACCAATCCCCATCTTCGAGAAGCTGGGGAAGACCTACTCCCAGGGACAGGAGGTTTGAGGCATGCGAATGGAGCTGTTCCTTGGAGAACTAGAAATGCAGATGAAACGGAAAAAAATACAACAACAAAAACATCGTTTAACAAGTGTGCGGTGATTTGGGAATTGCTATTTTTAAATGAAAGAAGATGTTACATTTCTAACAGCCTATTTGTACTAAAACAGGAAGAGCCTTTCAGGTAAATGAGATTACATTCACAGGCACTTCAGTGATTAAGATGCATCATAGGATAAGTGATAAGTAAAAAAAACAACTTGCTTTGTCTTTGCTGTTGTATCTTTGACATTACCACTATGGGAGGAAGGTTGCATTGCTGGTGATAATGATAAAGCTGTAATAAGCTTTACTTGAAAATAATCTGTAAACTGTTCTTGTTTAATACTAATGGGACCTTAAAATGTTGCTACCTCAACGTTTACACATTTTACTAATCTAATACATAGAAAATTGGATATTTGGTCACTCACCCTTGCTTGTTTGTATGTAGCACACTGGCAATACTGATTTATGAACATTAACAGCCATGTTAAATGCCTAAATTTAACTCAAACAAATGTGGCTCCCTACCTTATTTGTCTTTTAGTTTGAATTTAATTACTTAAAATGTAATTTTAATTTACAGTAAACATTCCAATTTTAGTTTTTTTCTTTTTGCGTTGTGATCTGAATTTCTCACAAACCAGAAAAAACATTTATTGAGCCAAACTGTGCTTGTGCAAATTAAAACATGGGGTGGTTCAAGCATGTAGGCCAGTACAAAAACATACGACACTTCCTAATTGAAACCAGGTCACGTGCATACGAGGCACTTTCCGCTGCTGAAGAGAAATCAATGGTGGGTTGTTTCAGGAAGCTTCCCAGCTGTCTGACAAACAATCCTGCTTTTTTTTCTAACTCGTGGGCCTGTAGAGAACTTGTAATTCCCGATGATGCAACAGACATCACAGTCAGATATAGACAGTTTACAAATAACTGTCTGGTCACACGCTCACAGCAGATTGCGTCTGTGGTCTGGTGTCTGGGTCGCTCTGCCCGCTTGCCCAGGGTGTGTCTGTTGTCGGACCTGTTTACTGACTGTTTGCTGCCACACAGTGGCGACATTCCGTCTGCTGGGTATCGACGCGACAACACGCCGCTAAAACATCTCGATGCAGTGCCCATCTGGCAGTCTACAGTTGGGAAAATAAAAATAGGAAATAAATAAAGTTTCGTGCATTTGCACAACATGAATACGGCGAATTGTCTGCTGCTGTTGCACTGTTCTTGGCGTCGAGAAGGAGCCGAGGGAAACGTAGGCCTAGTTACAACTGCAGACAGGTTTAAATGAAAGTGCCAAATGGTCCTGATGGCGGTACCCCGGGGTACCAAATAATACAAAATGGGCCGAGGCAATTAAATGCTTTATTTCTGGGACACTATTTTTTTCCAGGGGTGTTACTTAACTCCGCGACGACTGGGGTACCAATCAATCCGAAATCAGTGCTACCCCGCGATTGCGCTGAAACCCTGAACGCTCGTAACGCACCATGGTGGTGCATCGTGTAAAGCTCGTCGAGATGAGTCGATTGCCGCGTCGCCGACCATCAACAGACTAAAAATTACTACACGGACATTATGCGAGAGCCGGGGTACTATGGTACCCCATGTTTCCGCCATAAGGTTCACACGTGCCTGTACACCTGGTACCAAAATCTCATACGAAGTATTGCAGTGCTCAAGAAATGTGTTCCTCTCTTTAATATAAAATGTATGTAAAATATTTGATCAAAAGCATGATTTTTAGGGAGTGCCACCCTCAATCAGTCTCTATAGTGCATTCATTTTCAGAAAGAATACTGTTTCCAGAAAACATATTTTAGAACATTGACAGTGCTTTAACTCAGATGAGAATGTGTATAGCTGCGTGCTTTTGTGGCTGCCATTTTATATGAAAACAGTTTGCATGAAGTTGACAAGCATCCTTTCACGAGGCATTGCTGTTAAATGTAAGATGTGATTGAAGCAGCGGACTGGAAGAGGTTAATGGAAGGAACTCACCAATTGGCAGGAAGCTGACTTGGCAGCTGTTCCTCCCAACATCACAGCCCTCCGCGACCACCCGCTCACCAAACGAGCTACCAGACGCGCACTTTTCTTGGACATACGGTGCTTTGATAGGAATATGTTGAATCTCGGTAAAATTGTTTGTCTACCAACACACAAAAGCACAATTGCTGGCAGAATGCCAGTGCACATAAAAGCACAACAGCCGGCTGACTGCCATCTATCTCAGCGTACAGACAATTTCACAAAGGCTACTGTGGGCGCATTCCGCTTTGTAAGAAGTATTACTTTGTCAATGAGCCATACTGATGACGGTATAAAAACACTTATCATCAATTCTCAATAGCATGCTCAGAATTCAAAGTTTGCTCTTCGTAAATGTCCTTTTTATGCCAAAAGGAAAACATTAAAATGGTGTTAGTTACTGTTGTTTCTTGGGGAACACTTATTGATACTCTGGGTCTCGTAATATCGGCTCAAATTTGAGTGCGGCAATTTTGCCACAAGGTCACACAAATGTTGTGCCGTGTGTACATTATAAAAGCTGCTCGGTGGCTCTCGGTTCAAGGGGCTGAAAAGAGTAAAAGGTCAGGAACCAGCAGCGACTGTGAGACGCCAACATGGGTGCCTGTTACGTCCACTAATTGTGTCTACCTGTGCGCGCCGCGCACGGCCGTAACGCTATCTCTGGGGCCGCATTTCTCATTTGCATGTTAAAGCATCCCTGATCAATAGCCCCAGCCAAGCTGTTGGGTTTACTTTACCTCGTTTCAGGAAGGCAGGAACAGCACTAATAGGCCCGAAACCGCACGCCGAGGGCCACTAACTGCGCGTCATCTTGCCGCACAGACATGTCATTAGTCTAATGCCTGTCAAGGCGGCAAGTGCCCATGCGCTCCTCATCCTTTCACCAGGCTCTAATAGGAAGTTCCGCACACTCTGCCGGTCGTGGTTTAGAGGCATTCTTAGAAATGCGTTGGCAAGAGATAAATCCTTTTGCTAACAAATATTTAAAGATGGTCAGTGTTTTGTACAAATTTAGCCCTATTAGTTTCATGGACTCACGGTAATGCTGAGATGCTGATCATAAATAATACAGTTTTCGCGAGTGGGGAATTTATTTGGTGCGGTGCATGAATTATATATCACTCTTTTAACTCGGTTTATTCAAAAATATCAATGCACATGTTATATTTATCCACTTTTTGTTCCTCCCAGCCACTCCATTTAATTACAACAAAGGGAAATGATGGGGTGGCTGCTACACAGCAATGAGTTTAATTAATACTGTGGGCACACAAATCTCATCGTGTGAATGTGACAGATATTGCTACGGTACAGGCACATCTTTGTTTTCATTTGATGCAGTAATTTGAAAATCAAACAATGTCGCAATCCCCGAAGTGTTTTGCCTATAAAAGGAATAAGAGTATGGAATTAATGACCTTTCAGTGTTACACTTCATGCATTAGTAAAATGTGCGTGCAGCTGGGACGCAATCCAGCAACCTGGAGGACAGTAGCACTACCCAAGCTCACACTCTCGTTCTGTGCATTACCCCACCGTGAGCCACTTATGTCCGTAGCGTCCATCTTCTCAAATGTGTTTTAGGGTTTTATTTTTTTTGTTTTCCCATGCTGACATTGGGTGTGTCGACAGTGGTGCTCACTCGTCAGTGTTTGGCGACAGCTTGGCAGGCTAATCCATGGTGCCATGCTGTGTGGAGTGGCCCCAGCTGAAGGCGTATGAGCAGACACTTCATGGCAAACCATCCCCTTCCCTGCTGTCTGCGTCGCCACCCCCACCTCCCCATGTGCCACTTACCGACAGAGGCTGCAAGGAGGAGCTGCCTGCAAGGAACAAATAATGCCTGGAAATTGATTTATTTGTTTTAGCAAACAAGGTATTGTTCACATATTCTGTAATATCTACAAATACACCAGGCATGAGATATAGCTATCGTTTATACCATCAGACATAACATTTTTATTTTTCCATTTAATAAGACTGCTCAAGAATGCACTTTCTGTGTATGATTGCATACATGACTGCTGTAAGGTTCAACACAAGTCTAACATTAGGTGAGTGCAATGACCATTCACTTCACACAGCTGACAGGCAAATCACTGAAGGGAATGACAAAAATGTGCTATCTCCCAGGGTGAATACTGGAGTTCCCATGACAACATTTTGCGAGCATCAGGCCATTGTGTGCCTGCTGGGTAGGCACACGAATGTCGGGGAATGTTTTCCTCACTGAAATCACTGGGTGGCTGTGGCGATCCAAATTGTAAACTCGCTCGAAGATGCGAGGCAGTCCAAATGCCTTAATACAGAACAAGAGGGGGTACTGGTCTTAGCTAAAGCAGTCCACGATACAACTGAAATAGAGTACACTGGTCAAGAATCTAAACTTTATTAATATCCTGCATGGTATTAATGAGGCATTATCAGGTGGCATCATATATTAGCAATTTGAAATGAATGGAAATGATCAAATGATCTGGTCCTTCAATGAAGTGTGTGAAGTATTTTAAAATTAGCCACGGTCACTTTGTGCCACCTCAACATTCTCTGTACAACAATTTGTGAGACACAACCTGGGAGAGCCGGAGCACTTAAGCATGAATATGCAATGAGGTGACCCGGGGCAGCGCGCGGACGCTGTGAGGCTACTGTCCGTGCAGCTGCTGCGCTGAATATTCATGGCGGTGTCGTGCACCCACGGCCCTGCCCCAACTGCCCCCCCTCCCTGGCCCTTCGCGTTCAGGGCCGCCTCACTGGGCCACCCGTGACCCCGCGTGCGTCTTGACAAGCTGCCGCGCCGAACAGCACTCAGCGCCGTGGGTCCACGCGGCCCCCCGTGGCCTGCACTGCTCGCCGCTAAATCGATCGACTGGAATATTAACACACTAAGCAGTTTTTTTTTTCTATTAACGTGGCATACGCGGAGTGTCCTCTGTGCCCGTGATGTGCCAGGTATCTGCTGGGTATTGCAGAAGGACGTGCTCTTCAAGTGGCCGAGGTAGGATTCCGCGAAGGATGAAATTTTGTAGCGTCCTGGACGTTCTTCTAGCGGATCACGTCGCTTTCCTCTTCGGCTACAACTCATCAGATTTCCACCGATTTTTCACCTGGTCACAGGGCCTGCGAATTTTATCCAACGGTTAAAATTGGTGTACGTTGACGAACACACTACTTGGTGAAGAAGTCTGCCAATGCAAAAAAAAAATTCACAACGCAAAATAAATTTACATTTTGATTCACGGTATCGTTTAAAATATCAATGGCAATTAAAAACCGCACTGTTTGCGAAAACAATTGAAATTGCATGTCACGCACATGCTATGAAAAAAACATTCCCAGACGTTGATTGAACCAATTATTGTATTTTCAAGAGAAGTGGGTTATTGTGTGTGATGACATTGACTTGCAAATGGAGAGAGCTCTTGCCTAATTTTGTTAGTGCTGATGAAAACACGCTTGACACAGGGCAGCTGTTAGTGCATGTTATGCCCTGTGGGGGGCTTAGGTTGGGGGGTAAAGGAGTGCGGGGCTGAGTGGGGATCCTCCCTGTCCCCACCTGGCAGCTTGCTGGGCTCTCTCTCTCTCGCCTGCGAGTGTGCGGCATGTGTCCTTGCTGGGCAGGTCGGTGGGCAGTGGGAGTGAAGGAGTGGGGGGGGGGTTAGTGAAGGTGTTCTGGGAGCCGCACGAGTGGGAGGAGTGGAGGATGCGAGTGGAGTGGCCCACAATGGGTCCGCTGGAGCTACCCGAGAACTTGAACAGATGGACAGAGACCAACTTCGCTTCGGCATTCTTTACTCTTTGTCACTGTGGCAGGTGCAATCCAGGGGCTCTTATTGATGCCGTGTGTTGTGCTATGTCGACTCAGAGTGTTTGCAAGCACGAGCGTATGGATGTGTCCGTAATCCTTGTAATGGGGGCTAAACATCAGAATTTGTCGACTGTCATTCCTTGATGCTGACATAATTGCAACGCCCGTGCTATCTCAAGCAGATTCATGGCGTGCTCCTTTAAAAATATATATCAAACTTTTGCAAATACAATGTAGTACGATTTTCACTTTTGTAACAATGTACTATGTTTGGCATTTTAGTTTGAAGAAGATAGCAGGGTGGGCGCCCTGCTCATCTGCCTGTCTGCTAACCGCCAACAGCCTGTGATACAAATCAGTACCATGTCATAAAATGTCATTTGCGTGATGTGACCTAACCCTGCACATCCACAACAACTGTCGCCTCGCTTTCTCTGTCGCTGGCAGAAAATGCACGGCGTGTCAAAATGCTTTCAAGACTCGGAGGTAATTTCAAAACATGTTAACATTTTGTCTTTTTTTCCTGCCAGGAAATAATCAAGGATGTAAAGTGTAAGCATCGCTTTGTAATTTACACAACAAAATACAATATCTTCGATTGCAACCTTTCAGTTTACCTTGGGTACAAAGTATGTACATTGATATCAGGGATTGACATTTTGCTGAGACGAATGCGAGTGTTATAGCACATCGTTGTTGATGATCTAGCACAAGAACATTTTAAGCCATCCTGTGTTGCTCTGTGCACAAAAAAGCTGATATTTTATCTCCATATCAGCAGTTTCCCTTTGGCAAGTGCAAGTTTTTTCCAAATATTACATATTTGCCTCTAAACATTGCATTTTGAATCCGTGCACTGCTACGGCTGACATCACAACGTGAGTGGGCCGCCGTTTGTAAACATTTCAAAGTTAACTAAATGACAACTGCACTTCAATTTTCAGCACCTTTCTAATGCCGAGCAATATCAAGCAATCTGCAAATTAAGATGCGGAGACACGTAAGGCAGAGTGTTCTGATAAGGGCATTTGCTTGGCTCCAGATAACCAGGAATCTGATTCTGCTGGCGCAAAAGATATGACTTAACGTCCCTCATTTCCTTGAAGGACAATTAAACTGACAGCTTTACTGCTGCTGTATTTTATTGTGTTAAAAGACAATCTGCTTCCATCAAATTAGCGCACGTGGCTGCTGCTGTAATCGGACTGCGCCTCATTGCCTGTTATGGCACTTTCCTCAGAGCGGGACTCGCTGAGTTAAGGACCATGAAGTGTCACTGTTATGACACAGCGTGGTGCCGCTGGCCGGCGTCGCCACTCGCGGCCCTCCGGCATCTACCGCGGCGCTTCACACACCGTGGACGAGCCACGTGCGCGTAGCTCACAGACACCGCACCTTGGGCACATTTCACTTCGCGTGGCTGCACAGTTGATTCGCAGCGATTGCATTTGCATCAGTTGCGCACCGTGAGAACGTTTTTTGCACACAAACTTTCTACGTTACAAAATGTTGATTCTTTTTTTTTGGCTGCATGTTCACACCAATTTTGGCATGCCACGTGTTTCTGTTATTGACATGAGTCATTAGAACGCTGCCGCGAACATGCGTTTAGCCGTCTCGCTTCGAGCTACGGTCACGCCGAGGTTGTGTGAGCTTGTCGTGGAGGTGCAGAGCCGTGAGGCCTAAAAGAATCCTCTCTCGGTGGGCCCATGTAAATCACAAGGTGGATGTGTCAGCCAGACCCAGTCAGGTCGGCTGACTCTGAGTTTATAGAAAAAATTAATCATCGCCAATAAAGGATATTCAGCCATGTTACCGCATGTCCATGGATGAAAAATTAACCAATTAAACGTGGCTATCACTTTCCTTTTTTTTTCTCTCTCTCTCTCACCTTTTTTAGTGTTCACTACCTTCGGTTCAAGTGCTATAAAACAGCAGTTTAAGGATAAGAAATGTGAGATGGTCATGAAGGGATTCAATTTGGTCTATGGACATTTGTTCCTGGCTATTTTTGTCAGACCTTTATTCTCTCTCTTTCGGCGAGAATTACTTGCCCAAGGCTTCTCAAAGTATGATTTACTCGTGTGTGCAGCTTGTCTGCGTGACTGATTGCATTTGCACAGGTCCCTCGCAAAATCTGTTGGACTTGTTCTTTAAACAGTTTGCAATTTTTGGTGGCAGGATTTTCACATCGGTCGCTGCTGTCACATTGATGGATAAAGCTTTTTTTGTTTGTTGCCAGGGTTGATGCAGAGTATTCTTGCTTGGCCTGTAAATGATCAACTGGGATTGGGGCAGCTAACATGGGGATCGACAATAGTGATCGTTGCTGATGTTAAATTGAGATGGTAATTGCTCTGCAGATGTATTGTTTTGGATGAAGAGACATTTATGAGTAAAATATATAAATGAATGAGATGTTTGATTTCTATGTTACTCTGAAGTGTTGTAAAATAATAGTACGCTTTAACCATTTTTTTCAATACAAATATCAATGTGTACATTCCCCCAATGCATATAAATACTTGTTGGAATAGCAGGACATGAATGCACAGATTTACATTAACACGCCTCAAATAGAGTCGTGAGAATATGAAATTGGCCGCTCGCCTGTTGAGTTCATGGCAGGCGTTTTTATTTTTTTTGCTATTTTATATTCTGTTCATTTTTTCTTTTAGGGTTGACTGCTCTGGTTGGGAATAGTGCATTGTCATAGCCTGATGCCACAAAGAAAAAGCGAATTAAAATTTACAAAAAAAATCACATTAGTGTGTGGCGAAATGGCAGGCGCAGCCATGGAGGTGTTGACAGGTAATAGGTTCAGTGTGAGCGAGCTCATCGGCACACAACGTTACGCAAGTATGAAGAATTGATGTGCCGTTTCGTAGTGTCCTGGTGACTGTCTAGAGAAATGTGTTAAATTGAGCTGCTTTAATTTTTTTTCTTTACAACTCAATGTTCTGTGCGCCGCCATGTGAGCTTCGCCACGTATCGCGATGTTATCACGTTGTATTAGCAATGCAAAATGCTCCGAAATAATACAGGTTGGGAACTTTTAACACGACAGTGCACGGCCCCTGCTCGCAAGGCGTGATGGATTTGTCAGCAAGTGTAAAGGTGTTTGGCGGCCGTGACTCGACTCGCTTCGCTCCAAAATTCCAAATTTGTGCATCCCGTAGAGCCCGGAGTTGTTCACGCTGCCTCCTCATCTCTCGTTTCGCTGTGCATTTTGTGCGTCATTAGTTAATGGGGGATTGTTGGCAGCGCTGACTGCACGGGAACACGCGGCTGTGTGCAGCAGTCAGAGCACACAGTGACGAGATGTTAACTACTTCGCTTGGTATACAGGAGGTCGTAGATTCCAGCCCGACCCTAACACCTGTATATTCGGAGTTTGCATGTTCTCCCCGTAGTCGCGTGGATTTTCTGCAGGTCCTCCGGGGGTTTCCCTCCACATTTAGAAACACGCGTTTCGAGTATTTGGCTGCGATGCATTTCCACGTGATAAACAACTTCGTTGGGCTATCATTTGGAGCCAGGCCACTTCTGAAAATAGTTGTTATATAGCTCAGTGGGCCTTACCTGGTAAAAAATATATATATAGTTTAGTCTTGACACTCGGGAAACAGCGTGCGCTTGAGGACCACATGGTGCTGTGCATCTGGGCTAACACATGCGGCTTTGCACGTTTACAGCAAATGTAATCACACTACGGCGTTCGTGTTGCATTGGTGTTTTAGAAAAGGAGCCGGTGTCTTTTTCTTTGGCGATGAATAATTGGCATGTCTCCGTTCAAAGCTAAACACGACAAAAAAACATCTCAATGAATAAAAAAAGGTGAGCTACGATCCTCTCGTAGGATGACTCAAGGTCGATACTGATTACACATTGAGATTAGTCATGCACTACCTAAACACATGTTGTCCAACAGATGGAAGAACAATAATTATTAGTGGCCTTCTAAGTCTGCAGTTCCCAGAAATCAGTATTTAACTTCTTAGAACCTATGCATACTCTGCCAATTCAGGCCGGAACATCCTCAATTGCTGTGTTCCGTGTTATCAATATTTTCCTTTCGGCAGTGTGAAACTAGGCAGACTTGGCTTGCCTAGAAGTGCTTAGGGTTCATCAGCAAGCAATTTCACAGTGACTTGTCCAATTGGATGCCCGTGCTAGGAACCTCTATGGTCAACATGGGTCACGTCGATGAGGCTACAGCCTGCTGATGAGTACCTAGACCTGGTGACCACAATGTAACTCTTTCCCCATCAGTGGAAGCGGCTCCATCGCTGTACCGCATCTCTTTTTAATTCCTTAGAGCAGCCACACATGCTAATCACATCCGCTGCCTGTGTTAATGTAATTACTCGTACATTTGTAATTGACTTGATATCGCCAGCTTGCTTAATTAATAGTAAACCAGTCTGTAATTGTAGTACCGTTTGCAGAACGTGTCCTAACGAGCAAAGGTCCATAGATGTGAGATAAGTGATTCACCAAACTCGCACGCACGGTGGCCACTGACAAGCGTGCCTCTCTCTTCGTGTTACAAGCTGCGGGACATTACTTAAACCAACATTTATTCGTTTCCAGGAAGCTTATTTACATTTGGTTCAATCACTGTTGTTTTGTAATTGTGAGATCGTACACAAGCGGCATGTGATGTATCAGTCGTCCCACGGAGACTTGCGATTGAGAATCCATCCCGACTCGGTTGAGTAAAGGAGCCTGGGTGCAACCTCTGATTGCAGCGTAGAGTGGAGGGAGAACTCAGCTGGGATTTTAGAGCAACAGGGGCATGCGAGGGGTATTCGTGTTGAGGACGGTTGTGCAGAAGAGAGAGACGGAGCGACGTGGCATTTTGTGACTTGAGGTTAAGATTGTTGATAATGCTCACCCGTCATGCACTTCATTCAATATATTGCCAATTCTTTCAAAGCAGTAAATGGTCTTGGAATTTACATAATCATAAATGCAATACTGTGTTTTTCTCACATTCATCTTCTGCACAGCTTTTCATAATTTTATTTTAAATTAAGTTACTCCACGATTTCCTTTGCTTCTTTTTCTTCTAATCTAATTTGGCATAAAACACATTCTAATATTGCTGTGAATAACATCTCCTTATCCGACGCCATTTCTAACGTGTGCGTTGTTGCCTTCTTCATGCCGTCTCAATATAGCCGTTCCAGTTTTTGTCAACTTTTTTTTATTGCATATAAATACTTTCAACGCCTTGGTCGCGAGTGTTAATGACTGCTTAATTTTTATCTTTTTCAGAATCTGATGTGTGCTCCAGTACTGTGTGGTCGACGGTAGAGACACTTAATTAAACCCATCATCATCATACTCACGTGGTTCTTTGGCCTCCTCGTGTTCCATCATTACGTTCCATTGATAATAAGAATACTAACAATAGGTTCGATTTACAACGAACTTATTTGTGTCCAACAAGTCGGCAACACATGTCCGAGGCACGGGGCAAAGCCCCAAGCGTCGCTGGAGCGCTCTTCCACACAGACGATGTGCCCTCTGCTGCCCCTTGAAGGCCGGAAGGAATGTTATGCCATACACGAGAAGCGGAGACAATGATCTTCTTAAACATTTTAAATACATGTCATATAACACGGTAATGGGTCTGTCATTCTTGAAGTCAGTCTTCGAGGCATTTTTTTAATAGAATGATTGAGGCGTTATTCCACGACTGGTGTATGTTATGTTTGTAAACATTTCGTAAATAGATCTGACTAGTCCCGCTTCTTTAATGATGTGCACAGTTATACCACATGATATAACTGTGAATTGCAGTGATTACTTCTTCAAGTCTGATATCTGAAACTTTCTCTTCGTCTCATGGATGGTTTGTACAACAACTTCAATAAACATTAAAATACGTTTTGGAAGGACACAACTATAAAACACGTCAGAGTAGGCAACTATATACCTCGAGATGTTCTTGAAGGTGGGCTGTGACCAAAATGACAAATTAAAGAGTTAGATGGGGGAAGGTTGTTATAGTCCTGAACTTTGTAATAAAATGACATGCCTAAGACGGCATCCACCTCGAGTACGAAGAGATGGAATCGGCCCGGGTGCAGAAGCTACATGGGTTGTTACATTGTATGTATATATGTATGCTGAACTTCCTTCGCACCATACGTACCTAGCCTACCGTGCTAATTGGAGCTGAAGTGGAAGACCATGAAAGATCGTGGCGACTTGGCTGAGGCCTTCATTTTGCAGCGGATTGATAATCGCTGCATATGCTGATGGAGACTCTATAGTTCAACGTTAATTATAAATCACGACTCAGTATCTACTAATTTCGTTTGCGGCGCTGCAATATGAGCGTGCTATGAAAAAAAAATGCGGCGATAAATCAGGGTATGGGTGAGGTTTCCGTCAAGGGCCGAATATGTGAGCAGTGGCACGGTGGGTGGCAAGGAGAAGGATAAGAAGGTGAGGCACTGCCAGCGCCGGGGAGGTTGGGATGCGAGGGCAGTTGGGGAAGGGAAGCATCTGTTTGGGAAGGACGCGTCTGCTCAGCGGTGCGCCGTAGATTTATTTCGCCATTAATGTTCACACGGTGAGGAGGCGCCCGCTCGTGGGCCTGATTAAATGATGTGTGCCACGGAGACGCTCCGAGCCACTCATCTCGGAAGGGCTGCTCGGAGAGCCCGGCTCCACGTGGGACGCGGGCCGCTCGCTGGCACACAACCTCTACTGAGGACTTTAGCACACGTTCAATCTCCTTTAGAGCTCAGGGTTTTGCATAGCCACGTTTCTAATAATGTGCACGTTTGACTCTGCTATACAGTGTATTAGTCCAGCTCGAAGATATCATCTTTGCACTGGAATAGGACGTTTTACCACGTACTTTTGCCATATTTATAGGAAGTATTGCGCATTGTACCGATTGTTTTACCATTCCGATAATGCTGCTCATGTTTAAAGATTGTACTTGGAGAATATATTGCATTTGTGCAGACAAGAATGTGTGAGTTTGCATGTGGAAAGTCCACGGCTCGTAAACTTTTCATTGATGATTTTTCTTTTGTAAGAAGTGATGAATCCCACAAATAAAGAGGACATCGCTGAGATGGTTAGTTATAAACAGAAGGCCGAGTAAGCAGCCACCATCTGTCATTCCCCCAAACAAGACTCTCAGCCAAACGGGCAGCCATCAATCCAATTGGACGGGTTAAACGTAAATGAGCGGCTTTAGAAGATTTATTGACCATGGGTGGCACCATGCAAATGCAGCCACTCACGAAACCAGATGAGAGATTCTTTGAAAGTGTGTGACGTTGTACCCGCCGCATCTGTCCCAGACACCGCGGACTGCATTAGCCATACCATTAGCCGCCGATTGCACTTACTGCAGCGTGAAGTCTCTGGTAATGCTTTTTAAATCTGCTCCCATCCATTTATCGTAGAACAGAACTAATGAAGTCATATGCTGAGGCGTACGCACGCGCGAGTGTGATGTAATTCCTCTTTCACCGCTAATGATCTGAGGTGGATCAGCACAGCGGTAATTTACCGAATCCTACGGCAGGTCAGTGCGCCAGATGTTGCGAACATATGCGGGGAATTAATTACACCCTTGTAAACAAAAACTCAGTGTGAAGGCTGCGAATCGCGGTGCAATGACTCCCTTGCACGTCCGTGTAGGTCACAGTGCTCGGTTGCTGTCACCGAGAGCCCTCGGTGACGATCACAGCTCAAGGACTCCTCCACCTGGACTCGTGGAACTCTGCGCGTCGCCGGTCTTCACCGCTCTGTGCTGTCGACAGAGCTCGCGAGGACGTTCCCTCCCAGGCGTGTCTTGGGAAGACGCGCCCCAAAACTGCGCGCACAGAGTGTGCGGAGATGGGGAGCGAAGCATCACTGTTGCAAGAGCAAGTTTGGTCCATTTCGTCGGCACACAAGGGAGTAATATCTGTCGGAAAGCCTGCACTTTGTACATACTGTGCTTACTCTTTGGTTCAATTCGGTAAAGTCACGTAGATAGAGAAATAAAGTATTATTTTTTGTTTTGTTTTATTTTTCTACCCACGTGACTTTACCGAAAGAACCAAAGAGTATGGATTCCTGCAGTCATGGAAGCTTCAAATCAAGATACTGTGCTTAGTTAAAATAGCGTCTGCTCGATGCTAGTGTCCGGGTATTAGTAAGGGTGTGGTGAGGCCAAAGTTGAAGATTGCCCTCAAAAGTATACAATGGGACGCATAGCAATCATCGCCCCCTACTGGCAGACTAATATCCCAGGTCACTCTGATCTGTTGAGTTTTCAGATGGGTAAACTAAATAAACTTGAACTCCTTTGAGGCCTGTGCCCTCCACCTCGTGCCTCCGCACAAAATGACGCTACTCTATCAGCACTGTAATTGACGCATCCATAAGCGCATTCTGAAGTTCAAAGCTGCTGCATTTCGGTAGGTAATAGATAACAGGCTATTGCTCTATCACCGCGTAGCTACATTTCCGAGACCTGATTCTGAAAAGTCTAATCAGTATTCTAGCTTTTCCCAATAGACAATATTCCAGATGCGTGCAAACAGCACTCAGTGAACTCCACTCCATTGTTTTTGTCAAAAGCGTGGCCGTACTCGTATCTAGATGGTTAATGTAGGGAAAATACCACGGTGCTTTTTTAAATGTGCCATCACGGGATACTGTGATTGTTGCACCATTAATAAGACCCCACTATGGAAATTAAATGGACAGTGGTGCGTGTCTATTTTTTTTCTAGGAGATTGTCCAATGGCCAAGTTTCACCTTCCAATACCGCAGGGATTAATTGCAAAAACGATAACTCCGCTCACCTGATCACATGAAGGTGACTGCGTGTGGGAGAGAGTTCATAGTTTCATTTCATTTATAGTTTCATTTATTTGGTATAGCCCTGTGAGCCATTCGGCTCTTGAATCGGGTGCAACCGCAACAAACAAAAAAACTAAAACATGAACAAGAAAACATCTTCAAGTGACTTTGTGCATGTGCAAACAGAAAATCCAGGAAAAAACATCAAAATATTCCTGAAATAGCACCGTACACCAACGCTATGTGCAAAAATCCCAGTGGGATGCAAGTCAAACAACAACAACAACAACAGGAAAACTTAGACTAAGGCCATCAGTCTAACTCCGTACTACAATAAACAAAAACATGGTCAAGCCAAAAAACTTTTAGAAATCACCAAAATAAAGCCATAAATGCAATGTAACAGTGATCATAGGAACTGTGACCGAATTTTTAACAATAAACTACATAAATAACATGTAACACCAAACCCTAGAGCCACAGCTGGCTGCATGAGTCACTCCACAAACAACAGGAGCATCAGTCAGAGTATCACATTTTTCAATGCACCTTTAAGATCAGCACACTAAATCAAAATACAGATAATACTTTGCAGCGGTCATCCGGAGCGAAACATTTTATTTTATTTTAGGCCACTGAATAGCAGTAGCAGCTAGGGGTGTACAACTCCTCTAGAGCAGTTTTGAGTGAAGATCTCATAGGTAGTGATTCAAGTTGCAGTTTATTGGCAATAGCATTCCAGACCCTGGGGGTATCAATAGCAAAGGCCCTTCCTCTGGTTTTTGTACGGCAATAGGGAATGTGAAGCTGGTAAATGAGCAAAGACCTGAGGTCAAATTTGTCCTTTGAAACAGAGAGGAGATCCAGCAGGTAGTCTGCGGATTTTTTGTAAGTACATCGTGAATAAATAAGATCTGGTGTACAAGCCGTCGAACATTAAGAGATGTTAAGTTTGACCCAATGTAGAGATCACAGTGGTGAGTCCTATATGGGCAGTTCAATGCAAATCTTAAGGCCGAGTGATATATGGAATCAAGCTTCTTCAGTACAGTACTTGGGGCTGATTTATACACGATGTCACAGTAGTCAAGTAGAGGCAGTATGGTAGCTTTTATCAATTCCAAACGGAACATAGGGGGGAAGCAGTGCTTGTGTCGATACAGAAAACCAATTTTTATTTTTGTCTTTTTACCAATATAATCAATGTGATCTTCAAAATTCAGTTTTGAATCCAGGATGACCCCAAGATACTTATAGATTTTGACTTGCTCTATTTGATAATTATTTAAGGAATGTAATTTGGGAAAAATAACTTTCTGCTTTAGTCCTGGTGAGAAGCATAGCACCTTGGTTTTGGAGGTATTCAGGACTAGTTTAAGAGCAACTAGCTGATGTTGTAGTTTGTTGAAATCACCCTGGATCTTAGCAATCACGTCATCCGGAGAGCGGCCAGCAGTAATCAGTATCGTGTCATCTGCAAAAAGATTTACCCGGGAATGATCCAGGTTAGTGCCCACGTCATTGACATAAAGAGAGAACAAGAAGGGGCCGAGGATGGAACCCTGTGGAACCCCTTTTGTTATCTTAACACTGTTTGACCTCCAACCATCTGTGAATACAGTTTGGGTGCGAGAAAAGAGATATTTTTTTAACCATTTTACTGTGTTTTTGGAAAAACCGAGGCAACTTAGTTTACCAAGCAGGGTGTTGTGGTCTACTGTATCAAAAGCTTTGAACAGGTCAAGAAAAAGACAGGCACAGTACTGCTTATTATCAAGGCTACTGTAAATTTGATTCAGAGAGTCTAATGCAGCAGATGTGGTGCTGTATTTTTTTCGGAACCCATATTGTTTTAGATGTAGTAGATTGTTGGTCGACAGGAAACTGCTAATTTGGTAGTTTAATAATTTTTCAAAAATTTTCATCAATGAGGACAAAATTGAGATAGGTCGATACTTATTGGGATCATCTTTAGGGCCCTCTTTGTGAAGTCGACGAACATAGGAATGTTTCCATTCTAGAGGAACTGATGTTTCTTTGATGGACAGGTTGAAAATATGGGCGATAGGTTTGTATATTAGGTGACCAAAAGTTAGTAGAGCAAAGACGGGAAAACTATCTGCTCATGTAGAGGAGGACCCTTTGAGGTAGGACAGCTGTTTCAGAACATTACTTTCGTGGATTGGCTGGAAACTAAATTCGTTTAATGTTTGGACAGGGGTGTAGGAATTTGCATGAGCAGGGGTGACTCCCAATACATTATCAAAAAGATTACCAGCTTCAGAAAAATGAAGGTTAAAATTGACAACTATTTTTTGGGGATCTGAAAAATATTCCCCATTTCGGTTTAGCTCAACGGGCAGATTGTCTGTTTTGGATGCCTTTTCGATACATTTGATTGTTTTCCAAAGAATCCTGGAATTTCCATGTGATTCCAGGAGAGTGGAGGAAAAGTAGGCATTTGTTCGCATGCCGTATTTTTTTGACGCATCTATTCCTTAAAATCCTGTACTCTAGCCAGTCATTTACCAAATTACTTTTCTGAGCACATGCCCAAGCCTTATCCCTACTTTTCATGAGCTTTGTAATCAAAGGATCATACCATGGTGAGTTGATGGCATCCTGGATGTATAATAATGCAGAGCTGGCCGGCCGTGCTGGTCGAGCCACTGAGAGGCAGGTGTCGTGAGCAAGGGATGCACTCAGTAATTTCTTGATGGTGTCAGAGCCAAAGAGAATCTAAAAAGGGCAGCCAAGGGGGCCACGGGGGTGGGTGCTGCTATCCTGCCGATGAGCTTTTAGCAGAAATTTATATTTCTAAGCCTTTTATTTAAATCAAATTTTAGGACATCGCAATCATCTCGTGGCGTGTTCACTCCAAAGTTATCCACAGCGGCGAGGGGGACGGTGAATTGTCTATTTGGTGGAATGCCCATATGGCAGGCAGCGAGATGAGACCACCGCCGCTCTATAAACTAACGGATATTAAAACAAAGACTTGTGTTCACGCTGCGATACAGAGACACTGTTGAGTGTAAACTGAGAACAGTGTGATGCAACGCAATCTATTTCTCTTCTGAGCAGCCCGTGGTAGTTGGCAAGGGCAGCACAGACAACATAGTGTGATTTTAACTCATTCCACTGAGCGCTCGCTCGTTAGGATCTCAGAGCATACTCAGGCTGGTGCAGTGATACGCGAGTGTATGTAGCATACGTACCATGCACACAAGTGCACAGTCCATTAATCTTTGAGGATTCTATAGAGCACTGCGTATGAAAGTAGGCCACTGTGCGCTTGGCATGGTCGAGTTTTGGGGGAACTCCTACACTGGATGCAATTGCCAGACATAGCCCGAGTGGCGTCGCATGGTTGGCATGGGCCCTGGTGCAACGGATTAACTGGGGCCCCCTGTCCAATCACCCCCCCCCCCACTCCCTCTCTTAAAAGCCTGGCCCCTGGGCCTCTCCTGCCCGTGGGCCCCACTCCCGATAGCCACGCGACCGCACAGCCCCTCATTAACTGCTTATGGTGACAACAGAAAAGATGTTCCTATTGTCTGCTGCCAAGTTTGTCCCAGTGTGAAGCCCCGCCCGACAGGCTGGAGAATAATTCTCAATATTGCCGCGGCCAAACGCAGGCGATTCTCACATTTGCACGACACAGGCACACGATTGCCCGCTCTTGAGAATGATGTCACAGGAGCCTCATTAACTGCTTCACATCAGGCGTTATCCTTTATCATGCCGCACGGCATTAGCAGAGGAGTGTGGGATTAAACCCAACCGACCCCAACAAACCGTCGCCGAGTTGGCAAGCCCGATAGCCCCAAGGATATCTTGCCATGCCAGGTGCTCTCCGTGTATCCTGTGTCCCCTGCTGTACTGTTCAGTCGTGCACCTTTTTGTATTAAGCGTGGTCACCATGGCCAAAAGGTCTGTCAATTTCAACCTACTTTGTTTGTGCTGCGAATATCACGACAACTTTACACCTGTGTGCGTCCTTTTGCGTGGACTTTGTCGATAATTACAATACGGTCAAGTACTTTATGCATGCCTTAATCGCGTATGTGCTTGAGAAAAAAAAAAACCTTCAGAGGTAATCCACACTATGTCACGAATAACGGACAGGTTTATGTGCGTGGAGGGAACGCAATGTGTTGGCCATGGAAATCAGTGCTTGTGGGTATGAAACATGCACCGCGCAGCAGGTTATTTATTTACGCCACATCTATCCATCTACATGCAAATGCTATGAATCACATGATTATATAATCAGGCAACAGATACATCAGAGAGAGATACCGTCATAAATACTGGACCCCTCCATTTAGAGGACAGGCGTTGCGAAATGAGGCCCCGGGACGAGGCATCTCTGTGGGGCTGGGCTGTTTGCGCAGGGCATCGCTCTCCTGCTGGGGATCGTGCTCATGACACATTCATGCACAGCCACCTACTGGCAAAAGCAGCTCAACTCATCGTAAAGGTCCCCCCTTCACTAAACCGGAGTAAAAAAAAACCTCCAACATTCTCGCAGCAAAATGTAGGCAAAATAATACAATGGGGAAAACGGAGCAGTTAGAAACTCCTTGCTCATGCCATTGTTGGACGATGCAAATTAATCTTAAGTGCATGTACTTGTTACATTTTGCTCTGGATTTCATTCCGTTGTCTTGCTTAGCTCGCTCTAATTAGGGTTTTTTTTTCCCCCCCGAGTCGGAGCAGATCGCTCTTTCGTCCACAGTGCACAGAGAGAGAGCTGCTGACCCTGGTCAATCAGCAGCAACAGGGCATCGGAAGGCAGCGTCACAAAGGCCATGCCACAGCACTAAGTGCAACTTTTGGGGTCATTTCAGGTGTGAAACAGTTTGTGGCTCTTAATTTGCTTTATATTTGATGCCACCAAAAAGGGACGTGATGAGGCAATGGTACAATATGCTGAAGGAGGCATCCAAAGCGTAACATTTCACAGAGACCCGTTCTCAATGCTGCCTATTACTCAACGCACACTCAATACAGACCTCTCCAAAGACCCCATGCTATGACTTTGTAGTGGGGCTTTATCCGCAGATATAATCTAGTGTGAGGCAGTGGCGAATTGTCTCAAGCTCCCAAGACAAGCCTAATGGCTCATTGTAAGAGATACAACTTGGGGATGGGAATCAAAGAGCTCGCGAATGGTGGCAATTCCTCAATGGGATACTGTCGATGGAGTGTCATGTTCCATTTTGTATTGATAAAGATGGCTCTGCTTGCAAGGCCCATTATTCATGCAGTGTAAAACCTATCATCCTGCCTTAGTGTGCTCGTTCAGACACACGTCTGTGCTTATAAATACATTACCCAGAAGCCAATTTACTGGGAGCTTATTTTCACTTATATTTGCGTTATTGTAGGTATTAGGTGTGTGTTGTGTGAACGACATACGACAACACATCCCGTGTGCTGAACGTGTCTGGTTGCATGTCTTAAGACTGAGGCGTTGTTTTAACAAATTCTCACTTTTAAAGCAAAGCGACTCGCATTTGTATTGGATGCTTGTTTTAAAATCACAATTCAGAGCCGTGTATTTTTGTCAAGGCATGGCTCTGTTTGCGGACTCCTTTCCAAGTCGCCAGTCACGTTGAGGAGTCGCAGGGAGCAAGGGGGTTCAACTCGGGAGGGTCGCCTGCAGGTTCACGTGAACCCGCAAGTAGGGTGCGTGCGTGCGTGCGTCCATTTGGCGAGGAATGCATCCCACATCCCCTCGTTAGAACTCGAGAGACGCGTGTACCGTGACATTACACAACGCAGGCCGGCTGCCGCCGCCGTCATCAATCACAGCGTTTCCACGTGGGGTGCGTGTGACGCGAGACAGAGTGCGCTTCTTGTAAGGAACAGAACAGCACGGACGCCTTCAATTCCACGTCCTGTGGCCAACGCGCAGGAGCTGCTTCCAAGACCTCCGCCTCCTGCTCAAACGGAGCGAGCGCCAAAGTGGCTGCGGGCAAGCCACGAGCCCTGCTGATTGTGAGTCATTAAGAAATGTGACCTCTCTATCGCGAGGGCCCCCCCCCGCCACCCTCCCACCGACCCGCTGGATATTTGATGATGGAAATGAGCGGTGTGGACCGGGCGAGGGCTGCATTTTTCACGCGCCATGTGGCCGCCGAGCATCTGTTCCGCCAGCGGTGGGGCCCGAAGCCTCCGCGCCCCCTCGCCCGCACCCCGACGCCCCCACCCGCAGCCATCCCCTCTAATCCCTGCAATCTCATTTCTGATCATTATGAAAAGCAATTATGTTTTAATTTGGCAATTTATATTATGCCCTGAATTCATTACATGGGGTGGTTTTTTTTTTGCGTGTAAAATATTACATTTGCATAGTATATTTAAATTGTAAGTTAAATGATTTACAATTTGGGATTTCATTATTTTTTCCGAGAACTTTGCTGACACTTTGTTCTTATTATCAATTAGTCCCTTGAATTAACGTTCCCTCCAAGACCGTGACAGCGGCTTGCTGTTCACACGCGTTCGGGCCAAAGCTCGGTATAAAGGGGGGCCAGCAACGCCGCCTCCTTGGTGCCCCGGTTACTGATGGCACGGGCACACAGGCGCGGACAGGTGAGCTCTCTCAACACTGCCCACACCAGGAGCCACCTGCAGGCAGCGGCGGGTGAACGGCGATTTTTCACGCCCCAGGTTCGCTGACGGATGAAGGCAGGGGGCTGATGACTGGGTCCGTTAGTCAAAGGCTCCGCTCTGCATCATTGTCTGACCCGTGGCCTCCCGGTCCCCCACCACGCCCACGGCCAAGGTGCAGGAGCGCGTTAAATCACGGCCTCGTACAGCAGTGCCACATAAATCGGGAGAGGGATTGGTTGAAAAAATAAACAACAAAAAACCCCAAACCAAAACATCAGGTTCCTTCGCTGAAGAGGCATCCGTGTGCGAGAGAAGTTGCTGCCAGGTAGAGGGGACGGACCTGCGAGCTGGGGAACCCACTTGCACTGCCCTCAAAGCATCCCCAATGCCCAAAACCAGCATCCACTGTGACAAGTGCACGCATTTAGTTGGTTTTGTTGCTATTGAATTGTAATGGGAATTTCTGGTGAAAAAGCCCTCCGGTATTTGAATGGCGGAGGGGGATCGCGTAACCACACCGATGTCCAATTTCTTCCTAGGCGTTTGTGATCCCACCGGTTGTGTGCGTCAATCCACGCAAAATTTGCGGTACTTTATCCCTGCCATGCTGCACATTACAGATAAGCAGAACCAGCTCGCCTGCTCCATAAAGTAAGATTTATCGAAGACACTGCTTTATCATGTTTGCTGCTTACAATCATGCGCTGGGTGGTAGTAGGTGACATGTAAAAACAAAACGAAGAACAGCAGCATGGGTTGTGTTTGGTGACACTGCGATGGCAAGCGACGGCAGCTATGTGATCAAGAATGGAATGAGTGAGATGTCCATCGCGGTCACTGCCTGGGTGCCAGGGTAGCACGCCCCTTCCTCATGACGCGAGTCGTGTCCAGCTTAGACTCTTCCTCTTTTTTTTACCACCACGTAAGGCCCCACTGAGCTATATAGCTCTTTTTTCAGAAGCGACCTGGCCACAAATGATACCTAAACGAAGTGGCTTATCACGTGGAAATATACAGCTGTCAAATACTCTAAACGCGTGTTTCTAAATGTGGAGGGAAAACCCGGAAGACTCGGAGAAACACCCATGCGACAACGGGGAGAAAGAAGATGCAAACTCCAGATATACAGGCGTCAGGATCGGGATCGAACCCACGACCTCCTTCATACCAGGCGAGGTAGTTAACATCTCGCTACCGTGGTGCAAGTTACTCCTAACACCGATGCATCTTCATCCCCATGCCACCCCTTCTGTCATTTCCAATGCAAACGTATTCATTTTCACTAATTTCAGTTACTTTTCAAATATGTTCAACAAAATTCATATTTTATAATTGTCTCGTAGCCAATGGAACAGTGTTGACGATATATTCAATTCCGTTTATTATTTCATCTATCATGCTTACACGTTACGATTAAGAAAGCATCAGAATCATTTGGAAATAAAAATGTAGAATAATTCTGAGTGTGAATATAAGAGGTTCAAACAATACTGAGACGTTCACGCAACTCCTCACTGCCAGGGAGTTGCGCGAGTGGAATGATGGCTGCAATGGGCCTGCGGAGAATGCAGAATGGACACGTGGGAGGATCAAATCTGGCTGATAAAATTAACCAAGTCACTCCAGCTCCCCCCTAAAATGATAAGTGAGGTCAGCGTACTCTACAAGAGCCGTCCGCTGAGATTTTCCACACTCGGCTCTGGGGCTAAATGGAAGAGTGGTTCCATTAGCGCTCAATTTGGAAGGACATACCAGGTGCTGCAGAATCACAGGAAGAATGTATTAATATTTTTCTTTGGGCACGTTACAGGGGACGGCATTAACCTTAGCAGGCCTCAAGTTAATAGGGTGTGAAATCAGAGGCTCCATTTGAAGGGGCAGTGCCCTGCTGTGGCCACACTCATGCCCTGCCCTCCTGCGTCGAGCGCTGAGAAGACTCAAGGCACCTCCAGGTGACATGGGTGCACAGACTGAGCGCAGGGTGGCTCCGTTGGCGCCTCATCCTCGTACTACCACCGCGCGCCCCGCCTCGGTGCTCACTTTGTTTCGCACTGCCTCCTGCTGGGGTTTAAATCGCGTGAGTTAAGGTGCCGTACAGGAATCATAAATTAATGCAGGTTATATTCAGCATTGATAACTGTGCACTTTCATGGTGTACACTTTTTTTTATATACATGGCTCAAAGAAGATTTGCGTTGCTTTAATGAAAAAAGAGTATATATTGCAACATAGAAGCTGCTATATTTTATCCCATCAACCTGCATTTGAACAATTTAGAATGTATGTGAATAACTAGTCCTGGTTTAGCGTTCTTGGAACTGCCAAGTCGCTGGGCAGCGGTGGTGCACGCCTGTAATACAGCACTGTGGACTTGTGAGGCTTCTATGAAACCAATGTTGTTAAACTGCCTTCCTGTGGGCGAGGTGCCCCACCATGCCTCACCAGGAGATGGTACAGAAAATGTGGACTCCGTCTCTATGGGACAGAATGTTGCTCCCGAGCACGCGTGGGTTTTCTCAAGGTAAACACTGATTTTAATTATTCTTTGGGTCTTTCGGTAAAGTCACGTAGATAGGTTACGATCAATTTATTTTTATATTCTTGGTTCTTTCGGTAAAGTCACGTAGAAGGGAAACAATAAAAGTGGTTTCCACACCTGATGGTGATTGCTTGTGTTGCAGTCGCAACGTCGTGAGAATTTTTTATTGTTTTATATTTTTATTATTGTTTTGTTTCCCTTCTACGTGACTTTACCGAAAGAACCAAGAATATGAATCCCTGCAGTCACGAAAGCTTTAAATCAAAATTCAATTTATTTTTGTTTATTTTATTTTTATTAATTTGAACCTATCTATGTGACTTTACCGAAAGACCCAAAGAATATGAATTCCTGCAGTCACGAAAGCTTTAAGTCACTGATTATAATTGTCTGATAACACCTTAATATATCGAGGACCTCGGAGCTTGGGGGAACGGGGGAATTGGCGCCGGCTGCCCACGTGGCTTCTTTTCCTGCTAGTCTGTGATATCCTTACGCCTCTGAGACGTTCTCTCTCTCTCTTGGAGAGCGACCGAATGCTGTGCGCGTTACAAGTTTTAATTAGTATACCATACCCTGCCACGAAACGTGCCATGCCCTCTGCAGCCACAGATTGTGCAATGATAATATGCTTTGTTGAATCCAATAACGTGGAAATGTTAACTTCTTTACCCTAAAATATTGATGCCCATCAACATTTGAGCCTTTGAGAATCACTAATATATAGTCACTAATATAGGGATGATTCAACATTGTACGTACATAGGAGTATATGGCGTATAAGCTTTGCATTTATGAAGCGATAACCCACGTGTCTATCCTCAAGCAGGAAACCATCCTGCTGTTATATTTTTTTTTCTGTAATCAAACTGTGTGATCACTGAAACCGTAACAATAAAACATCATACTCTACGTGCATTGACACAGCACACGGTGATAAACTATGCACACTGCATGTGTATGAGTACTGTATATAAGTGACTTCCTGATATAGAGAAGAGGAAAAAAAACAGGTAGCAGGGAGAGCAGTAGATCACAGAAGGCAAAGACAATATTATACGAGACACGCATCAGTGCCTAGAAAATGGCTGCTCAGCATTTCACATGTCCTGTGATTTTAAAACTATTTTAACAGCACCACAATAAAACATAAATTATCTACAACCTATCATGCCTGCCCCTGCCCCCTGCCATCATAAAACCATATGCCAAGCACTGCGAATTTGAGCGACGTTATGTGCATATAATATAACTGACTTTCTCCCCAGACATCAATTTGTCTGCGTAAATTTGAGGCACTGGTGGAGCCGCTTTGGGATGCGTGCACCGACGTCAGGAGGGAGCTCCTCCATCCATCATCTCGGCGCTGGGAGCACCGAGTGCTCCAACACCCCCACACACACACACACACGCGCGGCCACGCTTGCCTTGCGTGCACCATCCGCCTTCCGCACGTCTGCACGCTGCATTTCAGCTCGTGAGACCAAAAAATCATTTCACTTTTTTTTGTCATTTTAACAGTGGACGTCCATCCGAAGGAAGTAACGTCAGTGCATCGCGCGCTTTCAGAAGGCGCGTCCACGGCCGTCTGGAAAGCTCTGCCTTCCGATATTCGAAAGTCACTGGAGGAGCGATGCACTTTTAAATCGTCCTATATTAGCAAACTAATTTCTTTATACTGTAGCTGCTTCATGCGTTTAGTTTGTTGTCCTTCCCTCTACGATTAGCACGGTTGACTGCGTACGGTACGAAATAAGTTCAACATACATACATACGTGTAAGAGGGCTCCATGGGCTCACAACTGTGCATTACATCAGCCAGCCAACCCCGACTCCAGTACAGCAACTTCTATTAAACAGTGGCCACGTTGACTTCACATTCATCGTGTGCACGTGCGAACACTGGTTTCGTGAGAGCAATTGTATATTTAATGTGATTAAATTGTATTCAAGGTGTATATGTAACTTCATAATATGTATATTTAACATTTGCACTATGTGAAATAAAGTAAATGCATTTGTTAGTCTATTAAAAAAAGAAAAATCCCGATTCACGTAGTGGTTAATGGTGCGAGGGTCACAGTAATTAGCCCACGTTACAATGCCAAGCCACACATCAGGGCCACACCGATTGGCAGGACGGAGCAGAGCGGGCAGCACGCTGATGGAAATCGTGTCTTTATTCACCTGGGAAAGAGCTCTGCCACTCGTCAATTGCAATTTTGTGCTTGCAAATGCAAATTATTGAAATTACTCGCTTTCCTTGTATCAGTCTGGGATCCGTCGTTGGCCTCATTCTATCCATCAGCCGACCGTGGTGGCCCCAGTACTGAGAGGGGGGCGCCTCTATCTCGGCTCCATGGAGCCCATGGAGCTCACTTCTCAGCCACTCACGCCACTTGCTGGGAGTCCTTGGGATGTGTCTCTTTGGTGTCGGCGGGATATATGTCTGGTGTCAGTAGGATGTTGTAAGTTGGTGGAATTTATCTGCCTGCTATTTATGAGACGTCTGTTTGTTAACAAGCCTAGTGTCAGTATGCTCAATATTAATTGTATCTTTGGGACTGGTTTTTCCGGTGTTTTTGTTATCAGTGGCACATGTCTGATGACAGGGCACGGTGTGTCTGGCGTCTGTTTGATGTCACGAGGCTGAGGAAGTATCTGGTGTCTGGTTTTGTGTGATTGTTACAGCCTTTAAAGGTAAGGATTCTGTTTATGAGTATCCTCAAATGTGCTGGTGGTGTTGACACTACAAAGGGATTCCCACATGGCCACAACTTCGATAAAAGAGCTCAAAATAAAAATGTTATCGGAAAAGGGTGTTTTATCTCCTGGATCAATGCTTGCCAGCCTGATGGAACTAAAGAATATTTCATTGAATACTTTGTGTTATCCACAATCCACACCAACAAAGCAAAATATAGTATACAACTCCGCAAGGCACCATGGATGACACCCATTAGCTTCGCAACAGCGGGCCGAAAAGAGATCAACACGGTTAATGAAACCGTATTTGGCTGTTACAAAGCTGAATTGTCCATGATTCATTATGCGGTCTTGTGTGTAATGCCCCTTTGTGATTATGTCGAATATTGTTTGCTATGCTGTGCTTTAACACTGACACAGCAGCAACAACACAAATTCAGAGCTTGGCTTACAAACCGAATTACATCAAAGCACTGCCAATAAAGTCCAACCTTGGCATTTCGCACACACCACCACCATAGGTTTACATACAAATTAAGGCAAAGCAAGCGAATGATTTATCTTTGCCCTGTAGAGGCCAGAACGCCGTGTTATTGCAACCACCTCCCATAAAACCATACACATGAAAACACAATGCACAATTAATAACACGCAACACAGAATACGCAATGGAGCAATGTGCAATGAATGACAACAACATTCTACCAGGCAGTCTACTGTTTGGCCTCCTTACACCGGGTTTCCAATACTTATGGGGAAGGGGGAAAAAAAACACATTCTCATCGCAATGTAGTTCGTGCACGTTGATTAGGACAAGGATAAGGGGGAAAGCCCAAATAACGACTGAGTATGAAGACCCGGAACCTAAAAACCCGGACCGCGTTTCCCCCTCAATGCGTTTCCCGTCTCTCCCCGCGCACCGTACCCCTCATTTCCGGAAACATGGCCGTCTCCACGAGCACGAGGAGCGGAGTTGGGAACGATCCACGAGGTGAGGGAGAGGGAGGGTGAGGAGACGAGGTGAGGGAGAGGGAGGGTGAGGAGACGGTGAGGGAGAGAGGGTTAGGTGAGGGAGAAGAGACGAGGTGAGGGAGAGGAGACGAGGTGAGGAGACGAGGTGAGGGTGAGGAGACGAGGTGAGGAAGAGGAGACGAGGTGAGGGTGAGGAGACGAGGTGAGGGAGAGGAGACGAGGTGAGGGTGAGGAGACGAGGTGAGGGTGAGGAGACGAGGTGAGGGAGAGGAGACGAGGTGAGGGTGAGGAGACGAGGTGAGGGAGAGGAGACGAGGTGAGGTGAGGAGACGAGGTGAGGGAGAGGAGACGAGGTGAGGGAGAGAGGGTTAGATGAGGGAGAGGAGACGAGGTGAGGGAGAGGAGACGAGGTGAGGGAGAGGAGACGAGGTGAGGGAGAGGAGACGAGGTGAGGGAGAGGAGACGAGGTGAGGGAGAGGAGACGAGGTGAGGGAGAGGAGACGAGGTGAGGGAGAGGAGACGAGGTGAGGGAGAGGGAGGGAGAGGAGACGAGGTGAGGGAGAGGAGACGAGGTGAGGGAGAGGAGACGAGGTGAGGGAGAGGAGACGAGGTGAGGGAGAGGAGACGAGGTGAGGGAGAGGGAGGGAGAGGAGACGAGGTGAGGGAGAGGAGACGAGGTGAGGGAGAGGAGACGAGGTGAGGGAGAGGAGACGAGGTGAGGGAGAGGAGACGAGGTGAGGGAGAGGAGACGAGGTGAGGGAGAGGAGACGAGGTGAGGGAGAGGAGACGAGGTGAGGGAGAGGGAGGGAGAGGAGACGAGGTGAGGGAGAGGAGACGAGGTGAGGGAGAGGAGACGAGGTGAGGGTGAGGAGACGAGGTGAGGGAGAGGGAGGGTGAGGAGACGAGGTGAGGAAGAGGGAGGGTGAGGAGACGAGGTGAGGGAGAGGGAGGGTGAGGAGACGAGGTGAGGGAGAGGAGACGAGGTGAGAGAGGAGACGAGGTGAAGGAGAGGAGACGAGGTGAGGGAGAGAGGGTTAGGTGGGGGAGACGAGGTGAGGGAGAGGAGGTGAGGGAGAGGAGACGAGGTGAGGGAGAGGAGACGAGGTGAGGGAGAGGAGACGAGGTGAGGGAGAGGGAGGGTGAGGAGACGAGGTGAGGGAGAGGAGACGAGGTGAGGGAGAGGAGACGAGGTGAGGGAGAGGAGACGAGGTGAGGGAGAGGAGACGAGGTGAGGGAGAGGAGACGAGGTGAGGAAGAGGAGACGAGGTGAGGGAGAGGAGACGAGGTGAGGGTGAGGAGACGAGGTGAGGGAGAGAGGGTTAGGTGGGGGAGACGAGGTGAGGGTGAGGAGACGAGGTGAGGAGACGAGGTGAGGGAGAGGAGACGAGGTGAGGGAGAGAGGGTAAGGTGAGGGAGAGGAGACGAGGTGAGGGTGAGGAGACGAGGTGAGGGAGAGGAGACGAGGTGAGGGAGAGGAGACGAGGTGAGGGAGAGGAGACGAGGTGAGGGTGAGGAGACGAGGTGAGGGAGAGGAGACGAGGTGAGGGAGAGGAGACGAGGTGAGGGAGAGGAGACGAGGTGAGGGAGAGGAGACGAGGTGAGGGAGAGGAGACGAGGTGAGGAAGAGGAGACGAGGTGAGGGTGAGGAGACGAGGTGAGGGAGAGGAGACGAGGTGAGGGTGAGGAGACGAGGTGAGGGAGAGGAGACGAGGTGAGGTGAGGGTGAGGAGACGAGGTGAGGGAGACGAGGTGAGGGAGAGGAGACGAGGTGAGGGAGAGAGGGTTAGATGAGGGAGAGGAGACGAGGTGAGGGAGAGGAGACGAGGTGAGGGAGAGGAGACGAGGTGAGGGAGAGGAGACGAGGTGAGGGAGAGGAGACGAGGTGAGGGAGAGGAGACGAGGTGAGGGAGAGTGAGGAGACGAGGTGAGGGAGAGTGAGGAGACGAGGTGAGGGAGAGGGAGGGTGAGGAGACGAGGTGAGGGAGAGGGAGGGTGAGGAGACGAGGTGAGGGAGAGGAGACGAGGTGAAGGAGAGGAGACGAGGTGAGAGAGGAGACGAGGTGAAGGAGAGGAGACGAGGTGAGGGAGAGAGGGTTAGGTGGGGGAGACGAGGTGAGGGAGAGGAGGTGAGGGAGAGGAGACGAGGTGAGGGAGAGGGAGGGTGAGGAGACGAGGTGAGGGAGAGGAGACGAGGTGAGGGAGAGGAGACGAGGTGAGGGAGAGGAGGTGAGGGAGAGGAGACGAGGTGAGGGAGAGAGGGTTAGGTGGGGGAGACGAGGTGAGGGAGAGGAGACGAGGTGAGGGAGAGAGGGTAAGGTGAGGGAGAGGAGACGAGGTGAGGGTGAAGAGACGAGGTGAGGGAGAGGAGACGAGGTGAGGAAGAGGAGACGAGGTGAGGGAGAGGAGACGAGGTGAGGGAGAGGAGACGAGGTGAGGGAGAGGAGACGAGGTGAGGGATAGAGGGTGAGGTGGAGAAGACGAGGTGAGGGAGAGGAAACGAAGCGAGGGAGGGGAGACGAGGTGAGGGAGAGGGTAAGATGAGGGAGAGGAGACGAGGCGAGGGAGAGGAGACGAGGTGAGGGATAGAGGGTGAGGTGGGGGAGAGAGGGAGAGGAGACGAGGTGAGGGAGAGGAGACGAGGTGAGGGAGGGAGAGGAGATGGGGTAGAGTGAGAGTAGACGAGGTGAGGGATGGAGAGTAGACAATATGGAGGAAGGAGAGGGGACGAGATGTGTGGGATTGAGAGAATGTGAGGTGTGGGTAGAAAAAAATTGAGGGGATGAATGCCGATGTGCTGAAAAGAGGTGGGGGAGGGGTAAAGAGGGAGAGGGTCGGGTGATCGAAGAGGTGAGAAGACGCGAGGTGAGCGTTGGGGAAAGCGAAACATCTTAATCGGGATGTTCCGCGCTCGACACGTAGCTGAGTTGGGGGTCTCTGTTGCTTCTCACTCCCGTTAAGGGGACCGGGGGCGTGATGAGGCGATCGAGCCTCGTCCTCCTCCCCTAGACACGGACAACGCGGACGGCGCACCACGGGCGCTCTTCGCGTTGCCGTGTGGTTGTTCGTCCAATGGGTGGCGCCATTCATCAACGATTGCAGCAGCAGCAGCAGCAGCGCGCGATTCAAGTGTTTACGTTTGTCTTGTGAATGCAGAGCCCAAGCCGTGCAGCCCTGACCACCAGGAAGAGGATAATGAGGAGCTGGACCAGGAGGAGCAAATCGAGGAGAAGGTGGACCAGGATAATGTGGACCAAGAGGATGCAGCCTCGGACGCTCGGAGCGACGCCGAGGATGGTGGAGATGCAGACGCAAGTGATAATGAAGATGAGAGCAACGATTTGGAAACAACAGATGATGGCCCCTCTGGCTGGGCTGATGCCATGGCCAAGATCCTGAACAAGAAAATTCCTCAAAGTAAACCAGCTATTCTCTTGAAAAGTAAAGCCATTGAAAAAGCAACGGAAGAGGAAAATGAGCAGAGAGAAAAGCTGAAAAAACAGGTAACGGGTTTTTTTTTTTATCTTTTTAACCGACATTGGAATGAATTGGTTACATTTGCCCTTTGTTTTTGCCCAGACAAATCCAAGACGTTAGCTTTCTATAAATGTCGCAGGTGACATTCCATCGATACAAAAAAAAAAATTCTAAGCTGGTGAAAACTCATTAACGTAAAATTAAACGGCAGTGGTCATTTTTTACGTCTTTTGCAGATTGAAAAGCAGCAGCAATGGGAGGAGATGTGCCGAATGAAGCCTGACCCCACAAAGGATCGCGATCGAGAGCGGAATCTACAGAGAGTGGCCACAAGGTGTGCAGACGCATCGGCAGCCTCTTACTCGGGAGATAACTCCGGGCAAACACAGCCAATCAAGTCACTCCCGCAGGCTTTGTTACTCCCGCAAAGCCGTTTTCTTTGAGAGGCCTAAGTTTATCTGCTGTTGAACTGTGAGTGAAGTCGTTACTGTCATTTTGTTATGCAGAAACAAAATGACAAGTACGTCCCCAGGTTAATTTGGATTTGCCTCGGAAGTGCAAAGGAAGCTTTGTATGTTAAAATGAGCATATTTCAAGTTCATAAATGTGTTTTTGTTCTGAAGCATGCTTTTCGCAATTAAGGAGTGATTTAATAACATATGTGGTGTGAAGTTCGGTTGTGGTTAACCTGTTCTTATATAGAGGTCAGATTGTACTCATTGACTTAGGGCCCTTTGTATACATGCGTGGCATATAATACTGTATTCATAAAGTATATAGTAATCAGTTGTGCAACTCAAGGAGGTTGGAGACAAACACAGCATTTGTTAAATGTGAGCAACAGAATTCCTGCAAGTACTTGTATGTGAAGCTGATGTGGGATATGTACTGTATGTTATAGATAATGGCTAATAAGATACATTTCAGTGACTTGGCATCCACTCTTGTGGCAGGGATTTGTTTGGGGTCTTTTGCTTACAAAACACTATTCTGACCCTTGTGACCTCCTCCACTGTGCCTCACGACGAGGAGAAACGAATCACCCCCCCCCCCCCCCTTAGCTAGCCATTATTGCTTTGGAAACTGGTGCACGATTGGCTGTGATGCTGTGCAGTGGGTGGAACGATGATATGGTGATCGGCTGGATTGGAGTAGAAGCAGCTGTACAAACATAACAGCCTTCGATGGTTTAATGGCTCACTTTTCTTGGGCATTCAAGTTCACATGAAATATTGGGTCAGAAACCTGAAAAGGTTTTCCAAATGTATGCAGAAACTCTCTGACCAGCGCACGATATGGTCCTGTTTTGCATGGAATGCCATGCTAGCCACCCCACCAAGTAGCCACGGTGAGCCCCGGTCTTCCAGGCACGCAGTCATCATGTGCTCACCCGACAAGGCCAAGTGGTCCCGACAGGCTCCTCGAGGCGTAACATTAATCTTTTGAAAGCAGTGCCTATTTGGTTGTATATCCCATCAATATAAAAGAGCAGGGTGTAATAGGTGTGTTAGTTTTGGTTGTTAAATGGGGCCACATTGCAGTTTCAGATGTTATGGACAGTACATTTTTACAATCTGTTACGTAACAATGAGATGGAAAAAAATGGAAAAATGTCGGGATTTCTTGAAGCTGGTTTTGGTATGTTTCAAGTAAATAAAATACTTTTAGTGGAAAATGTAGCACACGTGGGGGTGGGCACAGCTTTGGGGCCTGCTGCCCACCACAGGCACAGGTTTCCTCAGTTTTTTTTTAAACGTTTAACCAAAGTGACTTTTCATGAAACTCTTATTGAATACTGTACTTTGCTTGAGGTATCATTACTGCAATGCAGCTTCAGATATTTCTGTAATGGTATATACTGTTGTCGTTAGTTCATGAATTAATACAGCATTTTTTAAAAGTATGCAAGAAAGATTAATAATGTATAACTGCACTGATATTAGGCGTGCAAACATTTTTCCACAATTTATCTTAGCAATGCTCTGGTTCCCATCAACCCCTCCGCATCTCGAAGGTGTCCTGCTTTTCTTTGAGAACGCCATCAGCATTCGGACGCGGGACCTTCCCCGAAGTGAAATGAATGCGATTGATGTCTGAAATGTTGCGCCGACCACAGTATCCGTAGCTGAGCTCTTGGATGCATCATCATCATCATCACTCTGAACAAAATGCTTGAGATGTGTCACTGTGAAAAGCTGGGAATCTTTCAATCTTTTTTTCCAGCGCGGATAATAATAATAATAACAGCGGCGACGTGATAACGATGACGCACTTGTTTGTCCCGTGCTGCATCAGGGGCGTGGTGACACTCTTCAATGCTGTGCGAAAACATCAAAAGGGAATGGAGAAAAAGGTGAAAGAAGCTGGCGGTCTTGAGCGCAAGAGAGCCAAGGTGCTCTCCTCGGTCACCAAGAAGGACTTCATCAGCATGCTGCGGGGCGAGGAGGACGCGACACTTACACGCTCTGGCCCCGGCCGCACAGCCCCACAGGTAAGGGCCCTGATCTCCATGAGCATGGGGCACCCAGAGGCAGCCTTTGCTCCCACCTCCACCTCCCGCTCCTTCCATCGGCCTGGCCAACATACGCAAAGGCAAGGAAAGCAGCCCCGTAGACTAAATAATGCAAGTTAAAAATGTACTCTAGTTGCGCTGGTGCTCTATATGGAATATTTGTGGTTGTTTAAAAAAAAAAAAGGGAACAAAATATGAGACGCTCGGAATTAAACGCTGGCCACCAGTGTCGGAGAAGAAAGGTTCATTCGCTCCCTGGAGGCACCAGGCGCGCTGTCATGTGTTCAGATGATGGGGTGTCCCGTGTTTGGTGTATTTAGTTTGGTGTACACCAGGACCGTTGGTGACAAGGTTGGGTGGCTGAATGAAATGATGTTCTACTGTTCATGAGAATCGGGCTCCGTTTGGGGGAGTCTGGTTTGAGTTTTCTGTCAATACCCCACTCCTCCTACCCATGCTTAGTGATTCAGAGGCGGTGTCTTTTGTTGCGGAGGAGAGAACATATCATGTAACGGGTTTCAAGACAAAACATATACATCATCTGCGGTGTGACACTATAAACCAAATGGTATTTATTAGAGACACATAAAGGAATAATATAAACCGTAAGGAGGCAGTGACAACATGTCACTGTATGCTTGAGTAACACTTTCGTGATTAAAACACAACTTACAACTATGCGGTGGGACTGGGCTTGTGCAGCGCCCAGGAGTGCTCACACTGCTGGGCCACACGCTGCCCTGTGAGTGAGCGCAGCTGTGGGGGGGGGGGGCTTTGAGAGACGGTGAAGGTGTTGTGTTTAGTCGCTGTAGCTGCCACGTGCCGCTGGGTACGGTGAGCAAGCTGCGACTTTTACACTTGCAGCGAAATACAGAAATCTTTGGGACTTGGGCAATTTTTTATGAATGCTTGAGCTGTGCTTGCTTGCAAGCAGATTAAAACATTAACATAAGTACATTCATCTGCTGCAGCCAAACATAGCCCATGGCCAGCCTGGAATTTGCACTATTCAACCTCAGCTCTGGGAACTGGGAGTTGGTTAAATATAGTAACCGAACCATTCAGGACAATAAATCCTGCCCTTTTCTAATGATAACGAGACCAAAACAAAAAAAAATGTCTTACGCTCGGGGTGTGTTAAAAGGGAAATGATCAAATACGAAATCAACGCCTGAGATTAACACTGCAAACATACTGTCACCACTGTGGTCAACGTAGGAAGTGGAGGTTTGTCTTCAGTGGTTTACCCTTTTAATGGCAATCATTCTTTAAGTCGCATGTCACAACAAAGTCAAGTAGAGTTACATTACACGGTTTCCTCCCGAGTGGGCTGCTGTTAAAGAACCTCTTGAAAACCAGGATGGGGCTCACTGCACAGTCACCCTGGGTGAGCCCGTCTCTGTCTGATGCTCAAGCCGTGTTTGATTTGACGGTCCGCCGGCGCTTTCATCGGAGGCAACCGCAGGGCTGTGGAGCTTGACATAGGCTGTAATCATGTCCGTGATGAAGAGGGCTGCGGGGGACAGCGTAGGTGGCTGGCTTCTGATTTATGGTTGTAGAGGTTGGCTCTTATAGACAACCCCACCCAGGGGCCTCCCCCAGCCTGCTCCTTCCATTGAGTGCTGGCGCCGGAAGGGAAGCTGCCCCGCACCTCACCCAGCGAGCTCTCGCTCTCGTCACCCATCGTGCTTCTTAGCGTTCCTTGCATTTCGAGTGTATTTGGCTTCCAAGGAGGCACGGTGCAGGCAACTCGAGGGTGCGCGGCTCTTGATGGTGACCAGCAGCTGCGAGGCTGGCTGCCTTTGGCCTCAGCTGCAGTGCCCACACTAGACATGAAGCCACGGACTTTGCTTAACGAGAGCCAATAAAAACATTTCACGACTGATTTTATTTCAGCATAAAGTAATGCAGCGTGTCCGGAAATGGGGTAAAAACCACCTCTTCCACCCGTCTCCGAGAAGCCTACGTCACGGCTTGACATTCTCTCCTCGTGCAAGTCGGCAAATTTTTAAATCTTGAGTTGAGGACGGAGGTGACCGTGCAAGGGGGTGAGGTTGGTCGCCTACGAACGGTGCTGCGACTCGCACATGGGACCACATTTGTCACTGAGGTTGCCGAGCAACACTTATGAGGTATCTGCCGGCTTATTCTGGCTGTTTAGGCTCCGCCTGGGTCGAAAGTCCCCCTGGGTGGGTGGGTGGATGCATGCATCCAGCCGACGATTCATTCCAGAAATAGTTTGGAATTATTAGAACCCAAATTTGGTTACATTTCTTTAATGTAATAAATTATAATATTTTTTCAAAAGCGTTCCTGGGTTAAGACACTTTTCAGGCAGACCATGCATTGGGACCTTTTGGTGAAATTTTAAGGAGTGTTTTACAAAGAGATTACCAGAGTTCCTGGATAGAATCCACACGAGCAAAGATGATATTCACAGATCTCCACAGACTGGTTCACTATCCCACCTGCTGTACTGCCATCTATTGCCCACCTTGCAGTCTAGTGGGTTTAACAAATCAATACAATCCATGAACCTTTGCCTCCATAGAAATTGGATTACTAGAATATCTCACGATGTCCGGTAATAGGAATAATGCTATATGGTAAATGTATTTGCTAAATCGAATTTTGCTATATTTCTGCAGTCTAATAGAAAATGAAACACTGACAGAACTGATGTTAACATAAACCAAACATGTTGGCTGTTGCGCTAACAATCAATTACTATTTGTGTGTGAAAAATGAGGAGAGCAAAGTTTCAATAGGCTGTGAGAGCATGCTGTGTTTACACTCAGAAGGGGGTGAGCAGACACGCATGTATGTCTTTATTATTCTCCACAAGAGATCAGCAGAATGAAAGAGAAACAAAATAGTTGGAAAGATTTGAGTTTTGCTTTCTTTACACAGAGGGGTTTTTGAGCCGAGCAGCCCCGGCCCCGTTTCCCTGGAGGAGCTGGGCTGGCATCTCGGTGGGCTGTGATCAAATATTTGTGCAAACGGAGTTTGAAAGGCTCGCCTGTGCCGTGGCTGGGTCGCAGATGGGAGTGATTACCGGCTGGAGGACTGCCAAGAGCTGTGCACCCCCTCCCGGGCTTGCACCGCCCACACAAGCCTGCCCTCCTCACACACATACACAAGACTTGCCTCTCCGCGCACACACCCACGCAGGAGGCTGCCCTCTCGATAACACACACAGGAAGCTTCCCTTCCCAAACACCTACACAAAGGAGGCTGCCCTTTACACACATGCAGCTGCCCTGTGTACACACATGGGGCTGCCCCGATCACCCTGAGCTTCCAATCGGTGGCGAGCGTATTTCATGGGGTGGTGGGAGTCAGAAAGTCCCTTTAAAAGCGATGGTGCGGAGGCTGCATTAGCAGTCAGCACTTCCGAATGGTGGGCAAATTTTTAGTGGCAAAAGTTTTCTCCCTTTACTCTTGTATGTGCTCACTACTGAGACTGAGCTTCTGTAGCTCTAATATTCAATGGAATGATATCTTCAGACTAAACCATACAAGTCACCACACTGGCATTTACAGTCTTAACATGAAACGGGTAGTCCTCAGGTATTTTAATTTAACTGGAAAATATTGGTGGAGCCGCCCACGTGCTTTTGCAGACAGGGATGAGCCAGACCGTTGGGCACACCACCCCCGCAGTTGCAGCACTGACTAAACGCGCCAGCCGGCCGACCGGCGGGCAGGCGGCAGCTGCAGCCGGAAAAGCTGTGGGCCGGTGTTTGCCCTGGGCGAGCAGAGCATGGGCCCCGTCGCACAGGCGACATTCCCCCGTGCACAATGCGGCTGCTGTGCCCTGCCCTGCCTATGGACCCGACCTCGCCGTCACTTAATTGAGCAAATGTGTTCCCTTCGCCAGCGGGATTGGTTCGCGGCTGCTGTGGTTGCTGGTGCTGTGGCCGTTGCGGTTGCTGCTGTCAAATCAATATTGGTTTTATCTGGGCTGGTGACGAGGCAGCGGTGTGCGATGAAATTCAACGCATCCACGTTAGGAAGGGCGGCACCAAACTATTCATTTTCTCTTTAGGCAAAGAAAACATTAAAAAAAAAACGAGGAGAGGTTTATACTGCGATTAGGAGCGCTTATTTCGCAGGCACCGTTCAATGCAGCAGACACATTCGTACGTTTAAGCAAGCTGCACAAAATTGTCAGAACTGCAATCTGTGGAGCAATAAAAATGTCCAAGCAATGTTTTCACTTTTTTGGTTAAAACTTCCGTTAAGTTTTATGGGCGTAGGAGGGGGTTTCATTTTTGTGACATCATAAAATTGAACGCGGGTGAGCATTCACATCTGATATTGTAGCTTTCTTCAGGTGGACATGGACATGTTAGGTACCTTGCCTGCATTTCCACTGCTGTGTTCTTGTTGGTCTGAAAGACAGCAAATTCCCCAACAGAGGCACACGGTTTAAAGTGGGGACTAAGTGCTTGTGTGTGTGCTTGTGTGGCATAATCAGGCGGGTGAGCAGAGCGGGCCATCGTGGAACATCCTGCGAGAAGACTTCATGATGGGAGCCAAAATGAAAGACTGGGACAAGGAGAGCGTCAGCTCGGCGAGTGGAGGAGACGGGGAACCGATGGACGAGCTTGACAGTGACTCGGACTAGTGTGCACGGGGCCACGCTCGCGGACCCCAACCCACGCTAGCGCTCAAATCCCAACACCAGCCGCGCATCCACATCTGCTGACATCGTACGGCACTGCGAGATCTGCAATTCCTGCATCTACTTCATACCTACGCAACAGTGTCTAACGGTCATGTTTTGAAATACTGACGGTCGACGTTTCGCATTTCATTTGGTTTTACCATGTTTCCCAGTTCTGTGTATATAAACAAAAAATAAACATTTTTGAGACATTTTCATTGCGAAAAACGTTTACAGTGTTTGCATCGCTAGGTGTGAAGCGCAGCGATGTACTCGTGTGTGTGTGTATGTAACCTGGCTAGTGGCGTGACTTCCTGCAAGTGCAGTCGCCACCAGTGTGTTTAGTGGTCGCACATTGAGCCTACAGACATAAGCCACTCCACCCAACCGCCAGCTATTAGTCATCATGCTCGCACTGTCTGCCTAAACACCTATGACAATGGGGATGGGTGTGTAGGGTCATCCTAACGGAAATAACAGGGCCCTCCCATGCAGTGGCGCCTAACCCTGGCCTCCAGGAATCGGCTGTGCGAGTGGCTGAACCTTAATAAAGAGACCACCTTCAAAAGTCATGGCAGAGCCTTGGCTCATGCCTTCCAAGACCAGCTGTGCGTTATGTTCAGAGCACGTGGTACTGTGGTGTAAACCTCACTGGGTAATGGTGGGAGTGAGGTGAAGGTTGTTGAAGTTGCTCTCGCAGTGATTTTGTTTGCATTGGTTGTGCATGTGGCAACCCCCTGCCCCTTTAAGCGAGATCATCAGTATCAAAGTAATGCCAAATCCGAGGATGTCACATCTCGCCAACGATTTCTACTGCCAGATCCTCCCGCGAATGCACAATAGACACGTGGCCTCCAAGCCCCTAAGCTAATTGAAGCGTAATACTACCTGCAAATAGGATCTCAATTTAAACTCTAAAAATATTGAGTCAATTAGCTTATAGTAGGGAAAGCATAATTGAGTGTTGAGACTTCAGGGGAATCCTGTATCGGGCTTTTTTTTCTTTATATTTAGCATATGGTACCCAGAGATATGCCCCACATGAGCCAACAATAAAAAAAACGTTCATCGAAGGAGATTTACGAACCCACAAGCTCGCCTGTCATCGCCTTGGCCTTAGCCCCATGGGTTTGGGGAAGTTTCACAAACATGTATGTGATCCACCAGTGTTTTCCTTTCAAAGCGGTAGATCACAGGTGTGCACCATTCCACTGCTTTACATTTTGAGTAAGACGACGGGCCGGTCGCCTTATTAAGAAAATAGACTTATTTTTTTCAACTAAGTAATAAAGTGCTCGAATTTGAAGTTGATCCCTCGTCACGTAGAGTTAATGAGCATGTGTCTCACCTCCTCCAATGACATTTGACACGGATCAATCCTCCAAGAGAGACTTGCAACGGTGAAAACAACACTAGAACACTTTGTTTATCTCGCGCTGTTTGAGCGCCATAAACACACACCAATTGCGACAGACAGCAAGTGAGAGGTATGTGTTATCAACCCCTTGCTCCACCTCGGGACCCCCTCTCTCCACCGCGACACCCCCCCGGGTCGTGGTCTCCCGCCCCCGCATCACAGCTCCACGTGGAGGAGGGGGCGATGGTGGTGGAGGAGGAGGAGGAGGCAGCAGGGGGGCGTGGGGCTGTGCTCGCTATAAATCCCTGCTGCAGCGGTACGCGTTGCTCATTGCCTGCAGCGGCAGCAGCAGGGATATGTGACGAGGAGGACGAGGGTGACAGTGGTGACGAGGAGGAGGAGGAGGAGGTTGTACAAGGAGTAGAACGAGGAGGAAGGACTGAGAGACGGAGGAATGCGCGCCAACCCGTCGCCGTCTCTCCCCACGGCCCCGGCTCGAGTTGGCCGCCCCGGCCCCCGGAGTGACTCTGCGTGGGGCGTCCCCCGCCATGCGACCCCGCGCGGAGGAGAGAGGGCCCCCGCGCCCTGCGCCTAGAGCCCGCGCCGTGCCCTCTGCGCGTCTTCACGGGCCACGGGGCCGCCCCTAAGGCGCCGCGCTCCACGTCCCCACATCCCACCGAGCACCAAGCGAGCGTCTCCTACCTCCACCACCGCCACCCCTGCCAGCCGGGGCCATGCTGGTTCGCGTCCTGGCCGTGATGGTGGTGGCGCTGGGTTGCGCCCTGCAGGGGCTGTGCGCCTCCTCCTCCTCCACGTGCGCCTCCATGGACATGGACGTGCTGAAGCGGAGGCGCATCGAGGCGGTGCGCGGACAGATCCTGAGCAAGCTGAAGCTCACCAGCCCGCCCCAGCAGGAGCTCGGGCCGGGCGAGGTGCCCCAGCAGGTGCTGGCGCTGTTCAACAGCACGCGGGACCTGCTGCTCCAGCAGCAGCAGCAGCAGGAGGCGGCGTGCGAGCGCGAGTCGCAAGAGGAGGGCTACTACGGCAAGGAGGTGCACAAGCTCGACATGATGCCCCTGTACGCGCCCGCCGACAGTAAGGGGCTCCCCGCGCCCAGCGCCGCTGCTGGTGCCGCTGCCGCTACCTCTACCTCGTGTGTGTGCGTGTTCACCTGTGCGTGTGCGTGTTCACCTGTGTGTGCACCTGCTACCTGTGTCTACGTGTACGTGTTTACCTGTGTGGGCGCCTGCTACCTGTGCCTACGTGTTCACCTGTGTGTGCGCCTGCTACCTGTGTCTACGTGTTCACCTGTGTGTGCGTGTTCACCTGTGTGTGCGCCTGCTACCTGTGTCTACGTGTTCACCTGTGTGTGCGCCTGCTACCTGTGTCTACGTGTTCACCTGTGTGTGCGTGTTCACCTGTGTGCGCGCCTGCTACCTGTGTCTACGTGTACGTGTTCACCTGTGTGCGCGCCTGCTATCTGTGTCTACGTGTTCACCTGTGTCTACGTGTTCACCTGTCTGTACGTGTTCACCTGTGTGTGCGCCTGCTACCTGTGTCTACGTCTACGTGTTCACCTGTGTGTGCGCCTGCTATCTGTGTCTACGTGTTCACCTGTGTGTGCGCCTGCTATCTGTGTCTACGTGTTCACCTGTGTGTGCGTGTTCACCTGTGTGTGCGCCTGCAACCTGTGTCTACGTGTTCACCTTCTGTACGTGTTCACCTGTGTGTGCGCCTGCTACCAGTGTCTACGTGTACATGTTCACCTGTGTGCGCGCCTGCTATCTGTCTACGTGTTCATCTGTGTGTGCGCCTGCTATCTGTGTCTACGTGTTCACCTGTGTGCTTCTGCTACCTGTGTCTACGTGTACGTGTTCACCTGTGTCTATATGTTCACTTTTGTGTGCGCCTGCTATCTGTGTCTACGTGTTCACCTGTGTGTGCGCCTGCTGACTGTGTCTACGTGTTCACCTGTGTGTGCGCCTGCTACCTGTGTCTACGTGTACGTGTTCACCTGTGTCTACGTGTTCACCTGTGTGTGCGCCTGCTACCTGTGTCTACGTGTTCACCTGTGTGTGCGCCTGCTACCTGTGTCTACGTGTTCACCTGTGTGTGCACCTGCTACCTATATATCTACGTGTACGTGCTCACCTGTGTTATATGTATGCACCTACTTGTGTTACCTGTGCATGTGTTCCCGGTGTGTGCCTATCAGTCTCGACCTGTTTACCTATGAACGTGTGTGCCTCTGTGTTCATCTGTGTGTGCCTACCTGGCCAACTCGGCCTCAAATGAGTACCTGGTGTGGTGTGTGGGGAGGCAAAGGCGGCCGGGCGTGGTGCTGGTCACCCACCCCCTCACCCCCTCCGTGTGCTATCCTGGCCTGATAATTGCAGGTGTCCTCTAACAGCACTTGTTAGGCCTATACGGGGGGGGATCTTTTTATTTGTCTTTTGCCTACGTGTGTCTGTGCACAGTGTATGTGTTTACCAGTGGTTAGCTCTGTGCTCACCTGTTTACCTACCTGTGTTTACCTGGGTGTCTCTGTGTCTATACCTGCGTATCAAGTGCCGCATCCAGATCACCGTTTTTGGAGGAGGGAAACTTTCCCACCAAGAGTTCTACGTTGGAAATGTATTTACCTAACTTCCTAACTTATAGAACATACGGTACATCATTACAAACAGGGAGGTCGCAAGTGTTGTGTATTTGCATGACCGATCACCGCACGAGAAAGAAAACCGGTTAAGCCCGGTTACCGGTTTGCAGGACATACAGACGCGTGTCTATCAATAAACACGGAATTTGTAACTGAGAAGCGACGGGAGCTACCGCTATGTCCACAGCATTGACCTGAACGCCCCAGTTGGTGGAGGGGCTGGGGCAAAGTGCGGGTACGGGCACCTCTTCCAAGACGTCTGATCGGTGTGGAAGAGCAGGCCAAGTACCCACCATCGCTCCCCTCCAGCAGTGGCTTGAGCGAGACATTTGCAGGGCTGCACCTTTTTAACTTGCAACCGAGAAATGAGGGAAATTTACCGCGTGCGGAGGTGACCTTGGGCCGCCGCGACATTTGTAGGTGCACGCGTGCCAATCTGTGCATCGGTGAATTAAAACTCCGCTGGAAACCATTACCACCCCTTTCTGACTTTCAATTATCATCAGGAGCTCAACGGCCGTCTAAACATTTCTGCGGACACAACTGCACCACCCCCCCCCCCCCAAAGCTCTCTCCTCCCACCGCTGGATTCACCGACCGCTGACTTGATACGGCTCTTCCCGGCCTCTGTGTGTGCGCCCGGTGTTCAATTCCCGGCCACCGCCAACACTGCTGGAGACGCACGCAGCCGGACGTGCTTCTGGCCACACCACTTGGTCGAATCAATTAAAAAAAAGCACGTGCTTGTCAACAGCACTCTGTGGGTATACGGGGGGAGGGAGTCTTTTGTTTATCCGTGTCCGTGTATATATCTGTCTTGTGGCCCTTATTGTGTCTGCCCATGCCCCCTGTCTGTGGGTCTGTGTGCATCATCCAACAGCCACCTACCTGTACATAGGCCTCCATCACATTGCCTTGTCTATTGTGCACTAAACATTGCTGAACCTCCTCGTGGCCTCGGCCCACAGAACTTGTCCCACATGATCTCACACGCATTGGTTGCTATTTGTGATGGAATTAGAGGTGTGTGTGTGTGTGTGCATGGTATCTGGTGTGTGTGGAGCGGTAGCGCACTGCGCTACAAACCCGGTGATCACAGTTCGATTCCCGCTCGTGGTCAACATCGGTAAATAATATCTGAACCGGTCCTGGGCCTCCCCTAGGTCGACTCAGACTCAAATGAGTAACGAGTGCGGTGTGTAAATATTGCCACTGAGTGCTGACCACCCACCCCCTCTTGTGCCGTGCCGGGCTTCATAGGTGCTCGCTAACAGCACTTGCCCCAACAGTCTGTCAAGGCTATACGGGGGGAGGGGGGGGTCTTTGGTGTCTGGTGTTAGGAGTGGTACAGTCCAGTGCAATGAACTACGGTTCTATTGGCCAGGCTGGGGGGGAGTGGGGAGAGTTCTGATGATGTTAGATTTGAGGCTTGCGGCTCAGGGACTGTAGCAGTGGTATCGCTACCAGCACTCGCGCTTTGTAGCAGCAGGAGTTTGAGCAACAGTTGTGCCAACGACGCCGGCGGCGGTAGCAGTGGTAGAAGACATTCTTTGGCAGTAGGAGCCATGCACAAGCGGCTTCTTTGACAGCGTGAAGAGTTTAACGAGCTCCTCTCCGACATACTTCATAACCTTGAGCGTTTTGGTGATAAGACCGTAACATCTGCACTGGAATTGTTTTTTTTATTGTTACTCTATTAACTCAAGGTTAACATACAAAAACCACAGCTTCCAGTGTCATGTGTGTGGTTTTTAAACGCTTATTACTGCTGCATCGTTAACAACGTGAATGTAGCCGCGGCGCTTCGGGGCTCCAGGTTGGCGTTTTCCATCTGCGAATATTCTTCCCGCAGGCAGGTTGAGGGGAGTGGAGCATGTGCCTAGCAGCAGCTGGCGGGATCGTGCAGCCGTGGATCTCTGTCCAGTGTGTTCCCCATGTCTCCACGCTCTGTGCCGCCAGCCTCTTGAGCCCGTGTGTCCCCGTGCTCCACGGGAGAGCCCTGCGTGTACCCGCGCTGGGCAGCAACCTCCTCCCGACTGCCTCGTGACGCAACCAGACCGAGAGCACGTTCTCCTGTCGGCGGCGCTCACACTTGGCGTAGTGTGTGGGGGGAGTTTTTTTTTTTCCACGAGGGTCCTGGAGCAATCGTTTAATTGCAGTGTCAGAAATGTGTTGAAGGTCTCCTTCTGTGCCGTACGTGTAGGCTGTGCTGCTACACTGGCCGTGTGTTTTCGCACCATGCGCCCTCCTTGGCGCGATCCGTGGCAGTGCGTCACGGAGGTTCCATCCCAGCCTGACCCCCCCCCCCCCCCCATGTCTTGCATCCAAGGACCACCACCCCCCTACCGCCCCACTTAGCTCGGGCCCTGATCTGGACCACACTTTCGTCTGAAAGGGCCATCCCTGCTCTGCCCTGACCTCTGCCCCAGCATTCGCTTTGGGCATTATACACGTGCTATTGCACCACATCTGTGTCTGCATGTGTGTGGGATCCTCGGTGCAGCCTACCGTGTGACCGCGCCATACATTCTTCACGTGGAGTTATGTTTGTTCCCACGAGGTCCTGAATAATCCACAGCACAGATTCACCAATTCCTGTGTATGGCCAGGAACCATATTTCCAACATCATCTTCATTACCATCATCTCCACATAATAAGAGCCATCTGAATGAAAGTGCAATAATAATATTTCCGTCATCCAGGAAACCCTCAAAGCATTGCGACTCTTTTTCATGAGGGTTCTGCATGAGGATATTCGGGCAATTCCATGAAGGATTGTTGGAAGGGTGCCCCTTGCATAGATTACCACAACAACTAAAATAGTAAAATAACAGGGTCAAGTCACTATGGTTGTGCTTGGGGCTTAACATCTCACCGATTCCTTTCTGGGTCACTTGTATACTGGAGTACGCATGTGACTAAGAGCCGCAGCTGTATCAAGAGGAACGATGGATGTTGTGTTCCCCTGGGTGTGTGACATTACCATCGCATCGTGGTGAATGGCTGGTTCCCTCTCGTGTGTGTGTGTGCGCGCGTGCGCTCTTGAGCGAAGGTTGTAAATGCGGAGGTGGAGGATTCCACGATGAGGTCGGCCACTGCTCTCAAGCCACGTTCAGCAAAGGCATCCCCAGAGGGAAAGGTGCGAGCGCTGTCCCCGTCACTGTGCATTGTGTGACATAAACCACATTCAAGCCCTGTGGAATCTGTACATGATGCGTCGGTTACATGACCCAGCAGGTAGCGTTGCGATTGAATTCACAGCCCTTTGTCAATTTACTACTAGATGAAGGCCTCCTGATGTTGTGTCGATCATGTGGTTGTTTGACCATACTTCACCACCCTGGTCGGTGTGGGTTTGTGAGGATGAGTACTGGGGGAAGGCTGGACTGGTTAAACATTCTGCTCGCCGCTAATGTCAGGCGTGGCCAGGAATTGAACTCGGTTGACACAGTGGAGTGGTAACTCTACCCATGCACCACATATAAAAATGTAAGGGGTCATTTACTTTTTGACATTGTAAAATGACTTGCAGTTACATTTAATTGCATTTACTTATTGGTTATTTTGGTAAAGTCACGTCGAAAGAAAATAAATTAAATAATAGAATACGACGTTTCGATTGCAACACGAGTAATCGTCATCAGGGAGAAAATAAGCCTAGTGAACTTAGAAACACAATGCAATCCAACACAGAGTCAGCTAACACAATAGTCAGCACCTTGCCCGGTTGATTACGTTCTTCCAAAGATTGCTAAATTTGAGAGAGAGAGAGACAAAACACAGACACGGGGACACACAGACAGACACACAAGCAGAGAGAGACAACACAGAGATACACAGAGAGAGACACGCAACATAGACACACAGAGACTGTGTGTCTCTCTCTGCTTGTGTGTCTGTCTGTGTGTCTCCGTGTCTGTGTTTTGTCTCTCTCTCAAGTTTAGCAATCCTTGGAAGAACGTAATCAACCAGGTAAGGTGCTGCCTGTTGTGTTAGCCGACTCTCTGTGTTGGATTGCATTGTGTTTCTAAGTTCACTAGGTTTGTTTTCTACCTGATGACGATTGCTTGTGTTGCAATCGAAACGTCGTATTCTATTATTTATTTTATTTTATTTCTACGTGACTTTACCGAAAGAACCTGCAGTCACGAAAACTTCAAATCAAGTTTAATTGCATTTGCTCTTGGTAACTGTGGTTTTTTTTGTGTCATCTTTTGTTCGTGCAGATAAAGCACCACAAATTAGCCACAACAACTACTTCAGAATTTTCAAATTCAACCTCTCTCTGTTCAACAAGAACGCGAGCAACCTGGTGAAGGCGGAGCTGCGGGTGCAACGCCTCCCAAACCCGGCCGCCAAGCTCATTGAGCAGCGTATAGAGCTCTACCAGGCAAGGCCACGTGTCCTCACCTCAAACACATCATAAACACACACTATGCGCCCCCTCCCCCGCCCACAAAGAGGATATTTCACGCATGCCCCAGACAGATGCATCGTGTGGCCCCCCCAAAGACACTTCCTGTGCCCCTTGTGACCACATCACGTACCCTCATCTCAGATCACGAACGCATCGCACGCTCCCCATAAACCCATCACGAACGCATCCCCCCCCCCCCCGCCACTAGACACGTCACATGCGCCCATGGACCTGTCGCATCGAACGCCATTTAAAATGGCTCTTGGAGTGGTTGTATTAATTTACTTTTGGGGCCGTCCATAAATGACGTCACGCACCCAGGGGGGGGAGGAGTCAGACATTTGTGACGATGTGTGACGAGGGGGGGGGGGTTGAGAAATGTGACGTCACATCAAAATGCGCAACTTTAAATAAACATAGAATTGTTATAACAACACTAATTGTTATAACAACACTCGTACAACATCAGAGTGCAGCGCCACATTAAATACGCACGACAATGACAATAGTTTAAAGCGATTTGAAGCATGTTTTATTTTCAAAATAGAAATATGTTTTTTTGGGGGGAGGGGGGCAGAGCTTTGTGACGTCATATTTCAGGGGGGGGGGGGGTCTGACTTTTTGTGACGCCGTGTGACGAGGGGGAGGGTCAAAAATCGTCCAAAATCTCGTGACGTCATTTATGGACGGCCCCTTTATTTGAATCGCCCCCTCCCCCCCCCCCCCATTTCAGATCTTGAAGTCCAAAGACCCATGGGCTCCGTCCCAGAGGTACATCACGAGCCGCGTCGTGCGGCCCCGCGCCGAGGCCGAGTGGCTGTCCTTCGACGTCACGGACACCGTCGGGGAGTGGCTGCGCCGCCGCGGTTCGTGCCGCTCCACCAGCCGCTCGGCGACCCCCACCCCCAGCCCCCCACCCACCCCGCGTCGTCATCGCCGATGATGCCGCCGAAAAAAAAATGTTTTTTTATCGTGAGACTTTTTTTTGCGACCGCGAGTGTCCGTTTTAAAGGCGGCCGCGTGCGTTTTCCATTTGCAGACAACAACTTCGGGTTTAAAATCAGCGTCCACTGCCCATGCTGCACCTTTGTCACGTCAAACAACAACATCATCCCAAACCGCAGCGAGGAGCTGGCAGCGAGGTTTGCAGGTACAACGCTGTGCTCCTCTTTAAGCCTCTCCTCGTCTCTGTGTGTGTGTGTACGCGCGTTTGCGTGCTGTTCGTACGTATGCGCGTTGCGCCCTGTGCCGCATTATGCCCGTAGCTTTTGCGTGAACGTGACGAATGAAGACGCTCGTGCGCCGTGTCTCCTTAGCGCGTATCCGCTGGGGGTACCACGGACTCGCCCTCTGTGCCATGCAGCGGTATAAATCTTTGCTTTAACAAATGCTGCACGTGCAGTCCTCTCTGCCGGAGTGTGCGTGGCATGCTCGTCAGCATCGTACACGTCGGCATCATACTCATCAGCTGTGGTGGTCAAGCGCAGCTTCTCTGTAGATGCTTATCACCTCTGCTTTAATCGTGCCTATATGCCCAGTCATCCAATCTTTCCTTTCAAGGATCCAGCCTCCCCCCCCACCCCCCCATTTTTGACCTGCGCTACGTATTTGCGACCTCTACGATAAAAGCAAGTTGCCAGCACCTCGGTGTAACGTTTAGACTATTTCTGCGCCTCGGGCAGCTTTCACAGGCTCGAGGACTGACGGTTTGCCGGACTGTGCGCGCGCGCGCAAGGCCGCATCGCGTCGCCGAAGGTGCACTCGATCTGTGCTTGCGTGTGCAGGAGTGGACGCCGAAGTGCACAAGCGCGACAAAGCCAGGAAGTCTGCACAGGGACAGAGTCCCCACCTGCTGCTCATGCTGCTGCCGAGCAATCGCCTGGACACGCAGTCGTCCGCGCATGGCGCGCGGCGAAAGCGAGACCTCGACGCCGCCTACTGCTTCAGGTTCGTCAAGTCCAACGCCGGCGCTGTCTCAGCCATGTGGACGTCTTAGCGCCTGGTTTTTTTTTATCTTATTGCCAGAAAGGGTTAAACCCATTGTTTTGTTTTGTCATGATTTTTATGGTGGCTAAGAGGTCCCATAGATATGGTATCTTCCCTTACAACACTCGCCACTTATCCTCACACTAAACCCTCAGCTGCATCGTAAACTTCACCCCTTATTGCTCACCTTTACTCTCAGCCCCAGCAGCGTCGTGCACCCACTCCTCAGACTCGCCCCCACATCAATCCCCCCGCAGCATCGTGCTCCCACTCCTCACCACTCGCCCATTACACGAAATCCCAGCGGTATCATAAACCCACCACTCACCCCCCCCACACCAAACCCCTGCAGCATCAAGAGCCCACCCCACACCACTCGCCCATCGCACCGAAAGCCCAGCAGGAGCAGCACGCGCCCAACACTTTCCACGCGTCCGCCAGTTCCCCCGCGCTGCACAAACGCGTGCCTCGTCGGATTGACCGTCCAACCAAAATCTGCAGCACAGTGGGGGCCTTTGTGCGATTGCAAATGTGCTGGGCACGGGGACAATCTGGTGCTTGTTGGTTTATTCTGCTCCGTGGCGGTGTTGACGGTTGCTAGCGTGGGCAGAGCTAATGGCACATCTTTGAAAGTAAATGGCGGAATTTGTCACCAATTACACGGCTCACAAATGTTTGTTTAAGAAAACACAGCAGTAAAACGATGCCTGTTTTACCCGATTGATTCTCCTTATGTAATTTCATTAATGTACAAACGTGTCCGCCAGTTTTCCCGCACTCGCCAAATTAGCATTTCCATTCGAGCCAAAATGCCCTCGGCTTAACGTGCACACACGCGTCCATCATACTCCCTTGCTCCCGGTACGTCGGCTGATTTCCTGCGGTAGAAACAACTGCACCCATTGTGGGCAGTAAAAAAAATGGACATCGTCGAGGAAGACGCGGATGAGAGTGGTTTCCCCAAGTTGAAAACGAACCACCCCCCCCCCTGCATTTACATTTGTACACCTTCCCTTACCCCTGCAAACCCTGAGACGTCATGCGTTTAATATCCCACATTTCCAAATCCCAGATTTTAGAATCACAGATCACCACCCACAGATGACCTCATAGCCCCTTCCGGCCTGGCTTTTTCTCAGCCTGGTATCTGCTCAGCCATGGGGGACCTGCGGTGTTTACATTGCACGTGCATGACATCATGCTGGTTCCCCAGCCCGGCTTCATCTGGCTTGGTGGGGTAGCCTTCCGACCGCTTAGCTGGAAAATATAACAGCAGAACAATAGTCACTGTGTCCTGTGCGTCAAACTAAGTAATAATGTCCATATGCTAGATGTACGTGCACGCAGTGGAGTTTACTCGCAGTGTCGAGCACTGTAACAAAAAACAACACACGGCATCAGGTCACACTGGCGTAGGTGCTGTATTTGCAAAAACAAACACGGGCTGATTAAAAGCACACACGGGAAAGAGCTCTTGTATCCAAGCAATTTGCGTTCATCAGCAATTGCATACATTTTCCGAATTAAGGATGCTTTCCCTTCGCAATAAGCAAAAGAACACATTGATATCTCGGGAGGAATTGGGGCATTTCGCCTTCATCTGTGCAAGGCGTTGGCAATTACTGGTGTCCACATCGCCGGGTCTGAAGCATTCCCGAGCTCGGAAGGCAAGAGTTTTTTTTTGTTTTTTTCCTCGGCAGGAACGTGGAGGATAACTGCTGCCTCCGCCACCTCTACATAAACTTCCGTAAGGACCTGGGATGGAACTGGATCCACGAGCCCCAGGGTTACCATGCCAACTTCTGTGCGGGGCCCTGCCCATACATGTGGAGCATGAACACGCAGCACAGCACTGTGAGTGGCCCCTGCTCCCCTGCCCGTTGGTGACTCCCTCCAAAAATGAAACCCCCCCCCTCCTTTCCGTTCCGAGGGTGGGTGGGTGTCCCGTTCCCGTTCGCCGCTGAATTTCGGAACGCGCAAACGGCTCGGTTTTAATTTTATTTAGAGAGGCGTAGCAGTGCCATTGTTTTTTTAAAGACATTGTACTCACTGCAGAGAACTATAGCGACACGACCGCACTCTATGATCGCTGCCATCAAGCTGTGCCACACCCCCTCCTCCCGCATGGCACCGTCGGAGCCTCGGTACCGATAAAGTTTTTTTTATTTTATTTTTTCTTCCAGTCTCGTTTTGATGTTGTACATGTACACCATTGGAACGGGACAGGGTTAATATGAGGCTTAGATGAAGCGAAGCAACGTTAAGGAATGGTGGTGCGAGGGGTGGAGGGGAGGGGGTGGAGGGGGGGTGTTTTACAAAATGTACAGAATTGCTTAAATTGGTATTGGAAAAAACATTCCCATGCTGAACTCTCAAAATGGGAAGTTTGTGACTCAGCAAGGCCTTGCTGAATAAATAAATTACATGAATTATTATCCGTCATGCAAGTTGACGAGTGCTTGTAAGCACTTAGCGGGAAGCTTTTCTTAATGGTCTGACTGAAAAAGTCTGCCAAAAGACTAAGGCCATTTTTGAAGGTCTCCGGTTATATACACAATACTCCCTTGTTATTCACGAACTTGCTGGCTGCGATTTTGGCTCTCCGCGAATCGCATCTGCAACTCTTCATGACTGCATCGAGAGAGAAAGTGATGAGAGAGAGATATATCTTCTCGAAGCTTTAAAAGCATCTGCGGACGTTGCGTGTACGATATTCGTAGGCCAATATCATTATACGTGGAATGTGATATTCACGAACATCTACGGAACATATCACTCGCGAAGAACGAGGGAACGCTTTACTCATCGTCAAGTACATCGGGCATTTAATTTCATTTTAAGAGAAAATACCGTTATATTTATGCCTCCTTCCCCATAATGCACTTCCCCCTGTTTTATACGATGTTTTGAGATGTAGTTTGTGTTGTCGATTTCTCTATGAATCCAATGATCCATTCCATATGACAGCCGCATCTGCTTCATTCTGCACAGCTCAGAATGTTTGCACGCCATTCCTCCTTCATTGTCAACTGATTTGTCTCGTTCAATTCACTTTTTGCTTATTTTAAACATACACTACATTGGACGTATGAGCACGGGGGCAGTGATCATCTCCTCCTTACATTCCTGGGCCAGTGGTGCAAATACCACGCTCCTATGGCAGAGGCAAGTCCATCCGGAGGATCACAGTGTTAACCGCGGAGGGATCATGGGTTGAGTGAACCCCTCCCCAAGCATGATTTGAACTCTCAGCTTTACGATTGCGGGTCGCTTGCTCTACCGCTGAGCTGCCTGGCGCAATTAATAAACGGATGGATGAACTAGGAATAGGTTTTACCCTTTTAACTGCCACAAAAACTGACACCTTTATTCAAGGCATCATGTTTGCAATGAGCACAACACAAGCAGTCAAAATGCAAACAAAAAAGACAACTCTGATAATAATATGCACTGTCCTTGAATTTGATTGGTCCACACCCGAGACAGCTTTTCTTAGAGCCTAGTCTCCATTGGTGTTGGACCAGAAGACGCCAAAAGGCGTACAACTCAAAAACAGCGCACTATCAGAGTATTGAGGGCTCGGGGTGAGCATTAACATTATGAGACCTCCTTTGCCAGATGGATGAACTATTCGATTGCGGGCCATTGGCAGAGGTTGTTTTTATACTTTGCGTTGTGGCTGGGTGCTGATACTGTCCCTGTCCATATTCCCTCCCACTCTCCACCGGCCCACGACGTCTCCTGCCCGTGTACCCCCTCACCACCATCAGGTGCTGAGTCTGTACAACACAATCAACCCGGTGGCATCGGTGTCCCCGTGCTGCGTACCCCAGGAGCTGGAGCCGCTCACCATCCTCTACTACGTGGGCAAAACGCCCAAAGTGGAGCAGCTGTCCAACATGGTTGTAAAGTCCTGCAAGTGCAGCTGAGAGGTGCCCCTGGACGCAGCCACGCGGACACGTACGCCCCCCCCCCCCCGGTCGCCCACAAGCTCAGCGCCCGAAAAGCGGGCGACACGTGGAGTCCGGCGCAGACCTGGAATATTTATGAAGCGCAGAATTCACGGGGAACACTTTGCGTGAAGTGAGACGTTCGAAGGAAGAATGGTTTTTGAGAATCGAGGCTTTCTGGACTCGCTCTTCACTTGTCATTTAAGGTTCCTCGTTGGTTAAATTCAACGCCTTTTTTTATTTATTGCTCAAACTTGACAATGTTTTCAAACCCATAGAAGGCACCCAGCCATATACTGTTGCGTTACTGTTTTGCTCTCGAACGCCTGGGTCTTTTTTGGGATGGTGCGTTTGACTTTGATGCTTCAGGATGGTGCGAATCCTCTCGGAGGGAAAACTTAAAGCGGCGATTCGGCAGCCGAGCGGCGTGGAGAGGGGCACCGCGCTTGGCTCTGAGGAGGGCCGTTGTCGACATGAGCGCGCCACGCCAATAGCACGAGCCCAGAATGGACACGGTTGAGTCGCTTGATGTTTTATTGTGTTCAGTTTTGCACTGAAGTCGTACCTCTTCACGAGAGGTCAATTTAGGTGATATGTATACCTTGCCGATCCAAACAATGATATACATCTGTACAAATGCATCACGGAGTGTAAACAAATTCTTAAACTCGAAAATTTGACTCAAAAGAGTCATGAAGTTCTTGCGAATACAGGCATTTTCTACGATACAGGTTCAAAGTTTGACATCACTGTAAATGAAAAGGTTCCTCTAAAAATGCGCTACTCTGTCGGACCGAGCGGAGGGCCGTTCCTACAGTGCCACTTTGGCTTCTGCCTGCTCGTCCGCACGTCGACGCCGCATCATTCATTGCCTGCAAGTGCACTTGCTGTGCCGTCAGCATGGGATGGATTTTTCAATGGACCATTGCCAGTCTTCAGCTCTGTCACCAGTCCATTGAAGTGAGCACATGGGGGGAGGGTAGCTGGTGTTCACGTGACCAATCGGTCCTTTGCAGGCTCCTCGGCTGGCATCCCTGCCAACTTCTGCGCAGCTCACGGATCCTCTCCGAAGATATTAATTCTCGCAACACGTCGCAAATCTGCCTAGATTTTTTTTTTGAAGTCTGAAGCCGTAGTCGTTGTGTAGCTTTTGTTCATCCGCAGGTCTGAACGGCTTGGGGGTCTCATTCTGCTGCCCTCCAAAAGCTTTATTCTGCTTTAGTTTTGCAAATGGGATGTGATTTTAAATTGGAACTCTGATTTTATTTAAGTATTTTTTTTGTATTGAAATTGCAAGATTTCAGCGTTTGCTTTTATAAATGTCGTAAGAGTTGTGGTGTGGGAAGGAAGGACGGAAGGAGGGGGTAGGGGGGGTGAGTGCCATGGAGGGGGATTAATTATACATTTTCTGACACAAAAAGCTTTTTTCTGCTCTGTACTTGTCACTAAATAAAGAACCAAAACAGGACGTGTGTATGTGAACTCTGGTGTGCGTGGAGCCGGCCGTGCAGCTGTCCCGTGCCGGGCGCTGCGTGCTGCCGCTCTCTGGGGACGACCGCCGGCTTCACACATGTGGCTCACGGCCACGTGGCACCTCGCATGCCTTGCCATACGTGCGTGTGAGCGATGGCCTACTATGCGCTCTGCCGAAGTTCACTCGCGTCGTGCCGAAGTTCACTCGTTTCACGCCGAAGTTCACTCGCGTCGTGCCGAAGTTCACCCGCGTCACGTGTGGTGATTGTGAGGAGCGGTGGGGGAGCAGTTGGCGCACTGCGCCACGAATCTGGCCACCCGAGTTCGATTCCTACTCACGGCAAACACCAGTGATGCTAATCTGAACCAGTCCTGGGCCTCGCCTAAGTCGACTCGGTCTCAAATGAGTGCCTTTATAGGTGCTTGCCAATAGCACTTGTCCCAAATGTATGTTAAGACTAGACGGACATCTTTGTATTGTTCATGTTGATTGTGCCAGGTTTGTTACCATCTTTTTTCGTCAAATTTAATGTTGATGATAATGATGCTCATGAAGTCAATGCAACTCAAGTAGCATTATTGGCCTGGCAAGACTCCCAGTCCGTAAATGTCCATTTGTTTCGCTTGATGTGCCTTTCCAATCCAATTGCTGTGGTTTATCTGGCATTGTCTGCTGGTGTTTACTGATTGAAGTTGTGTCTCTACCGGGATTAGGTGCACAACACCATCGGCGACTGTGTTTTGTGCTGAGTGACAATTTTGCAGTGGTAATATGTTTAAGATGATGAGAATGGTACAAGTTAAGATAATTAATCGGTTCACAAAAGGACACTGAGCAACTGAGTCAGCTGTTGGTGTGAGCTTGGATTGCAGGGAATATTGGTTATGATAATACTGGCTATGAGAATCCTGGCTATGGGAATCCTAGCTGTGGGAATACTGGCTATGAGAATCCTGGCTAAGGAAATCATGCCTATGGGAATCCTAGCTGTGGGAATATTGGCTATGAGAATACTGGCAATGGGAATCCTCGCTATGGGAATTCCCCCACCCCTTGTCAGCTCCACCCCGTGTAGCTCCTTGAGCTCCAATCGATGCTGTGATTGAGGCTCCCACATCGGGAGCGACTCGGGGTCACGTGAAGAGGACGCTGTGGCCACGCTGGAACCACGCCGTCGTCACCCAGACGGGCTTCACCTGAACTCCGAACTGTGGAAACCTAATGGTGTTTACGGAAGTTCTGATACCCAAAGAACCCACAACCAGGGACGAAACAGCTGCCCGAGCCGTGTGTGCCAAAAACCACAACCACTTCTGATAACTTGTGTTTATTTTGCGTCTATATAAACACTGGCTATACGAGTGTTGTGCTATGCTAGTGTATGCGTATATAGTGTACTGAACGCCGCATGTGCACTATATATGAATAAGTGGATCGCACTGTGATCTAGGATGGCGCGTGGGTGAGTGCGTGGGCAGGGTGGAGTTGCTCGCCAGGGGTTGTTATGTTGCCGTACGTTGAACTTCTTTCGCACCGTACGTAGCCAACCTCGCTGATCGGGATGGCGGGGCTTGAGCGCCGGGGTGGCTGCGCTCGGTCGGATATCCGAGCAGCCGTCACGTAAAGGCACACGCGCGGGACATTCGATGCCAACTTGAACGCTCTTGGGAAATCTGTGACGTGCCCCCGAGTTTTACGACGCTTTTTGGAATATCTCATGCAGAGGCTCCCGTGGTGTGCTGTCATTCCGAGAAATGTCGTTCCACCAGACGTTTAGGTCGTATGACCATCTGATAGTTGTACATGCGAGTCGCATGCATGAGCTCAGATCAAATAAACTAAGCAATACTTTTCCTAAAATCATGCGCTGTCATTGATTCATCTGAAAATACAGTGTTGCACTGGTACATGCTTTCAAAGTGCAACGTGTGGGATTTTAAGCTATCTGTGGTCACTTTGCTAGCTTGGTCAGACTGACGGTACAATACACAGCGGTAGCATGCCACCATACAAATATTTAGTTCGGGTGATTGTAATGTGCCACGTGGATCCTTCTCAACAATACAACTGCCTCCCGTTCCCCCAGGGAACTGGACTTTAAGGAACCAAGAGGGCAAACGACTAGAGTCACACTCCATTCAGTCACAGTGAGACACGTGCGTGTGTGCGTGTGTGTGTCACCGAATGGTGTACCTGGGCAGAGCAGGCCTATCGTTTGTCTTTCCAGGAACGGCATTCTGTGAACCCTCCTTTGAGCTGGTCGAGCTCCTGGGTTGCGAGCGCAGTGGCGCTTCTCGCTTGTGCGAGGATCCCACGGCGTATTAAGAACTACGTTGAACTTTTTTTTTCCCCGCACCGTTCGTGGAGGAGCCAGCGCCGTGTCGGCCCTCGCGCAGGGTCAGCCCCGCGCGAGTGCCAATTGCACAGTGGCCCTTTACGAATTTAATTAAAAACGCCCTGGCTTCGCGCGCATGCCGTTACACGTGTCAAATACTTGAGCGTGACCCGTGCTCCTACAATAGGAGCACACACGTGGTCCACACTGCCAATGCACAGTACATCCAGGTGAGATTGAGACCTCACCTCCCCCGCGGAGAGAATCCAAGTGAGGCCACACCCCAGCAGTGCTGGAGCCGAGCCACGGGCAGCTGCACCGGCGCTGTGGAACGGGGACCTCTGATGGCTGTGAGCTGGGGTTTCATGCCACGTGCCAGAATTTGCAATGGATTTGTGCAAACAAGGTTTTACCCCCTCTTTTTTCTCCGCCTGATGAAGGCCGCTTGTGTTGCGATCGAAACGTCGTGGTTTTTTTGCTTTAATTATTTCAAATTTATTTATTTATTTTTATTTTTCATGTACGTGACTTTCCAGTGTCTGACAGCACAAGCGAGAGAGCAAGGCGGGCCAGATGAGTGACTTGTGGAATAAGAGGTTCACAAAGAAGCGTGGCAGGAGTGGCAAATAACAACATGACACTGCACACTTCTCTCCAGAAACCCATTCCGAGAAAATTTTGTTTTCATGCTTCCCACGTCTGGAAAATTCCAGCAGCTGTGCTCGCGAGTTACAACTTGGAGACGTCCTGCAAGAATATCATTATGAACGTTGCTCATTTCCTGCTCAACGTGTTTCACCCACTAATGTGGCTTTGGTGTCGCTTGCAAGCCTCCAGCATAGACCTGGCCCCGCGCCAGCTGTATCTGGTCTCTTCAGGAGCCATCGTGCACGAGTAACTTCTCGTATGCAGTTGATGGCATCCACGAAGGCGGCGACGGTGTTTGGCTCTTTGCTCTCCTGTGGTTTGGCAACAAGAGTGAAAGGGAAATGGCGGAGTGTAGTCAAGGCGCAGTGAATATTCACTTTAACCCGGCGTCTTTATAAAGGGGGGGGGGGGGGGTGGGGGTGGCAATGACTGTAGGGCAGTATCGACAGGGCCACCTTTACCTCCGGTCGAGCACGTTGCGTCCTCGTGCTATTTTTACTCGATCTCTTCGTACCGCCCGAGGCCCAAGAATGCGTGTTTATTTCAAGTGGAAGTGAAAACATATGCTGCCAGGGGTACAGCGATGGGACAACTGCCCCCCCCACTCACCCTGCGTCAAGCCCCCATGCCTCCTCCTAACACTGAGTGGCAGTCAAGAGGACAACCTCGTGTGATAAAGGAGCAGCACGAAGGTGCTCAGGTTCCATAACGCGACGAAAATCCAAGTTTGGCGCGTGAATGGAAAGGAATGTATTGCAACACAATGCATGTAAATGAATGTAAGGCTTTCATTGTGACAGACGTGTGATATCAAGTTCCACACAAGGAAGCTTTGCCATGCCAAGGGTGTGTGCAGCTGTCTTTGCCAGAGCTGCTGCCTGCCCCTTGCCCGCCCTCCATTCGAGGCCCTCGAATGTACCGTGTGCACGTTGAACTTCTTTCGCACCGTACGTAGCCAACCGCGCTAATCGGAGGTGCGGGCGAAGGACGACAAGCACAAAAAAGCAGTTCTAAAGAATTGAGTTTTCAATCTGGATTTAAAAGTGCATATAGCTATCCAGTGGCTTCCTAATATCGGAAGAGCGTTCCAGACGTCCGCATGAGCGCACATGAAAGCGCCGCGCGATTGCAGTGACCGTGCTCACCACCGCGCAGACGGACGGTGCCTGCATCAGGATGATCCACGTGACTCTACCAATGTAAAGTCCTCGCCTTGTCAGCCTGTGGTTCTCACTGCTGGATTGGTGACTGTGCCGCACTGATGAGCCCTAATATTGGCGAAAGCGGTCGACCGTTGTCTGACTCACTGCTGCCTGTCAGTCAGACACAGTGACTCAAATTATTATTGTTTTGCACACCGCGTTGGTGTACAGTGCTTTTTCAATAATATTTTGCTGTTTTTTTTTTTCCTGGATTTTCTGTTTGCACAGTCACAGAGTCACTTTAAGATGTTTTCTTGTTAATGTTTTTTTTGTTTGTTGCGGTTGCACCCGATTCAAGAGCCGAATGGCTCACAGGGCTATACCAAATAAATTAAACTGAAACTGATCGTGACCTAAGACAAGAGGACCACAATGCACTTATTCAGAAACTGCTGATGCTTCATGCTGCGTAGCTTCAGCGCTCCTGGTTCTCGTTGCACCGTGCCGAAGTGATCCGGTGTTGCTGTGCGTCCTCGAGTTGCTGTGATGGGGCATGGGGCAACTCTGGTCGAGTGACCATCTGCGTCGTCGATTGCTCATCCTCGCAGACCCACGAGCGGTGCCGGATTATCCGAGTAGCAAAAGTAGCTACATATGCTGCGGGCCCCGCACTTTCAAGGACCAACGCGCCAGCTTAATCCGGCACTGCCCACGAGGCACACAGCAAAAAGCGCATTGCCGGCCTTAAGCCCCGGTTTCCAAACACGGTGAGTGTTGCCGAAATAATTTCAGGCGGCCCATCCATATCGTGGGCAAAACTTCCCTCCCCGTGCAGAGTGTGAGACGCGAGCCGCTTATTTATAAACCCCACGGTGAGCGGCGGAGACGGCGGCCACTGCGTGGGGAGTAAGGGAGACCCGTGCCGGAGGGGGGGGGGGTAGGCCCGGCGGACGAAGATAAATCCGATCCCTTCGGCGCGGCTGTTGGGGAGGAGGGAGGATGAGGATGAGGAGGAGGAGGGGGGTACAAATAGAAATCGCTAACGACCCAGGGGCAGCTGCGTGTGGCGCGGCTCCTCCGCGGCGTGCACACTCAGCAGCGGTATTTTAACCGCGTGGCTTGTCACTCGTTCGTGCAGCGCGGTGCAAAAGACACCGGCGGCGATGGGCGGGCAGGCGAGCCGGTCGCAAAGACGCAAAAAAATTTATACACGGGGACGTCTCCTTTAGATGGATTGTGAAAGGGGGGGGGGGAAGGTTTGGAGCAAAACACGCGCGCACAAATAATGGCCAAACTGTTTATGCGTGCTGTGACCGCTTTCTGACAGACACTCGCGCGTGTTTGCCTTTACAGAATCCGATGTGGGGTTTTTTTTCAGCGATTTCTTCGATTCACAAAACGAATGCGGTAGCGATGCTGCAGAAGGAATTTCCAACGCTGCGTGTTTGGACGTTTTGATGCGTCCGAAGTAGCATTCAAAACAAACTTCTCATTTTACAGCCACGTGTGGGAGCTGGAGCACTTGAATTTGAAGAGGAAGAGATTTCTCCACAAACAACCAAAACTCGTTCACCAGGGAAATCGAAGTGTCCCACAGCAACATTCCTTTCGTCTGGTGCACATAGAGGGAATTGCAGGCTCTTGATTTCAGCATTTGAAATCGACCCACGATCATCACAAATTGTACAAGAGCCTCCGGAGAATAGCAAGGGGGACTGGAGATGATGAATTGGAGAATAACACGAGTCCGTGGCATCCAGGAGACTGGAACAGCGCACGATGGGGCGAGACATGATTCGCTCACAGATGGACTGTGCCTTTCGTGTTGATCCAGCCTGCAGCTCTGAACAAGAGCCTGCGCCTAGCGACGTGTAACCTTTGTGATGGTGAGAACCGGACCTCGAAGCGACTCCGCACCGCTCCACTTGGGACCATGAAGCCACTAACTCCATGTTGGTTTTGGAGAACATATTTTTTAATGTGGAAAGTTGTCCGTCAGCCGTGGCCATACATGAGTGGAGGATGTTAGATTTACTGCAGTCAGACGTGTCGAGATCTTGCGACGTGACTATACACGAGCACCCCACGGGCCGGCCCCCCGCCCCCTGTGCAACGAAACCGAGGTTGCACCTCGCCGCACACGGAGTGACTTCCACGTGGCAGCCTCAGCTGTAGCAACCCTCGCTTCCTTTCCCAAGGACTGGGGGGGGGGGGGGGGGTCAGGCACGAGGGGCCTGCACGCGCGGCAGGGAGGCCTCTGGATAGGAGAGGCGACCGTGTGGGAACAGAGAGGACCACGCGGTTTAATTTCTCTGTGTGGCGTGAGCGGGGGAGGATCTGCATTGCCCGGCCTTGGCAGGGCAATGCAGCGCGTGTGGCTCCTGAGATGGTGGTACGGGTTGGGGGGGGGGGAGTGCTGGCCCAGGAGACGATGCCTAGCTGCCTGTCATGGTGCTCGTCTTGAACGGCTCTGCCAGGCACAGTCTGTTACACAAACACAAACTCTCCTTACAAACCCCAGTGACAGCCAATGCCTCGCTAAAGTACTTCTCACAAAATCACTGGAAAGCAGCCGCATGGGATAAGTGCAGCGATGTTGCATTGCGGTTTGTGCACTTTCAAACTGTGCGTGAACTTGTTATCGAAACTCTAGTATGTTAAAATAGATTTTAACATCAGTGGTTTATGGACTTCTGGTGACCTCATGTCACGTGTAGTTCTGTTCTCCAAAGCTTTGTCCTCAGTCAAGGAGCTTGGCTCCGCTAAGATCCTTCAGAAGTTACAACCGTTGATGGAGACTTTCGTCTGGAAGACTGCCGCAGCTTCTTGTTACAAGAAAATGAACTCCATTCAGTAGGCATATAACGGCACTCCATTTCATATACTATAAATTAAAAAAGAGATGTTTTCGAATGATCTTAAACAATCTTGAGTGTCGGCAAAAAGCAGCTTGCGGAGCCAATAAAAAAATGGAATGTCGAGTGCAGTGATCACAACCCCAGCTATATTGACTTCCTGAAGATGATCTTTGCCCCCGATTAACCGATCTCACATTGTACGTTTCTCTACGGTAAATACACAGTGTAACTTTTTTCTTTTTTGTTCCTGGGTAGTAAGTGTTATTTCCTAATTGCTTATGCCTCAAATGCAGAGAAAATGGCTATTATTCCCCACAAACTTTGCTTTTGTGACCAGGACAGTGAAATTTTGAAATGTACCTATTTTCCAGAACATTCCAGATAGATTCACTGCTGAGTAAACTTGGATTAACTTCGAGAACATTCTAGAAATTTCCAGTAATATAAATAGTAGTATAAATACAGGGGCCTTAAGCCCACCAGTTCAGTTTAGTTCCAGCTGCCTAAGTGGATACAGATCTGCATTTTTCTGAGATGGCATCTCAAGGTTGCAAGCATCCTGCAGACGCATTTTGCTATGTCTGCGGCCAATTTATGAAGACAAGAGCGAGAAAGTACTCTGTGGAAGAATCTGCTAAGATGTGTGAGGCCTACAAGGCATATTTCGGCATGCCTGTTGGGGATCAAGACAAACCCTGGGCACCTCATTTCACCTGCGAACAATGCAAAAAAATCTGGAAGGTAAGATGGACAATTGTTGCTCAGAATTTTATGTTATAAAATTTGTAAAAAAAATTTAAGCTTGGATTGAAAAAAAATTGTTACAATTTTCAATGTTATTGAAACAATATATCATATATGAAAAATGTTGCGAGAATCTCTTACACATTAGTCATGGGTGAAATTAATGTATTTTTGTAGGATGGTACAGAGGGGAAACGAGAGCCATGAAGTTCGCTATCCCAAGAATTTGGCGGAAACCCACTGAACCACTCAAGCAACAAAACTGAAACCTTTTTTTTTACAAGGATTCATGTCTGCATTAACCACAATACCTGCAGTCAAAATGAAAAGTTTGCATTTTGACTGCAGGTATTGTGGTTAATGCAGACATGAATCCTTGTAAAAAAAAGGCTTCAGTTTTGTTGCCAGAAAAAAGGGGAAAAACCCTATTTTAATGCATATATTATCAGAGTATGTTTTTTGTTTGCATTTTGACTGCAGGCATTGTGGTTAAAGCAGACATTAATCTTTGTAAAAAGGTTTCAGTTTTGTTGCCAGAAAAAAGGGAAAAAACCCTATTATTATATTTTGGTACTGGCAAAACAGGTCTAATGATGTAGATGCTCACCCCGAGCCCTCATTACTTTGATAGTGCATTGTCTTTGAGCTGTGTACGCCTTTTGGCATCATCTGGTCGAGCACCAATTGGGTCGAGGCTCAAAAGAAAGCCGACCCTTTGGTGTGGACAATCAGTTTCAAGGACAATACATATATTATCATAGTATGTTTTTTTAAAGCTTTCGTGACTGCAGGGATTCATATTCTTGGTTCTTTCGGTAAAGTCACCACGTAGAAGGGAAACAATAAAATAATACAAATATAAAACAATAAAATTATCACGACGTTTCGACTGCAACACAAGCAATCATCAGGTGTGAAAACCACAGCAAGAAAATTTGAAAAAAGTGGCGGTTTGTTTTTTCTTTGCATTTTGACTGCAGGTATTGTGGTTAATGCATACATGAATCCTTGTAAAAAAGTTTCAGTTTTGGTGCCAGAAAAAAGGGGAAAATCCCTATTATTATATTTTGGTACTGGCAAAAGAGGTCTAATGATGTAAGTGGAACTGGTTGAGACTCTGGTGAAGAACTTCGGCACAATGGGCTGTAGGATGTCCCTCAAAGTCCGTATCCTTGATGCTCATCTTGATAAATTCAAGGAGAACATGGGAGCTTACTCGGAGGAGCAAGGGGAGCGCTTCTACCAAGATATACTGGACTTTGAACGCCACTACCAAGGACAGCATCACGAGAACATGATGGGAGACTACATTTGGTGACTGATTAGTGAAAGTGATTTATAGTATAATCGTAAATCTTGAAAAACGACTGACTTCTCAATCGTTTGTAGTCGGGTTTTTTATTACTTTAGTATAAATACATGTTAATTTTGCTTCATATGTTTTTTTTCTGACTTTATGTGAACGAAAAGACACACATTCGCCCATTTTCTCATTGAAAATAGGTAAATTTCAAAATATCACTGTCCTGGTCACAAAAGCAAAGTTTATCCGGAAATCATAGCTTATTTTCTATACTTTTTAGGCAAAAGCAATTTACTACACAGGAACAAAAATTGTGTTACATAGTGATATCATACAAAATGCACACTGGGCTAAATTAATCTTCACACTGAACTCATTTTGCCCTGGATCCTCGTTCTAGCACAACAGTATACCTGAACACGCATTCTCATCATGTCCAGATGACCAGGAGTTGCACCTACATGTTCGCAAGTACTTCAACTGGGTGTGCTACTTTCAGAGTCTTATCGGCTGGGCTGCACACCGAATATTCCACTCGCGAAAAATCAGCAAACTATGATTTGAATATGATTGGTTACAGTTCGTCTCACTGTCCTTTGGCAATGAAAGGAACACAAGAAGCCCGTTTATCTGGGTGTGGCTCCATACGATGTAACATGACGAAACGCTAGAACATTAGATTCGTCGGTTCAAGTTGATTTGGCTACATATTATCGCATCTGGGAACCCTTTTCAAAGAGAATATTTATTCAACACGTAGGCTTTCGCGACCAATATTATTCATAATAAAGGTTTTTGGGTTAGATCGCGTAAGTATAAATGTGTCGTAACCCTCCACCACCCGACACAGCGAGTAAGGTTTGTCACGTAAACAAAGCGTGTCAATGAGTTACTACTTCAGCCCACCGGTGTGTTGGAGAGTAAATCCACTACATTTACTAATTTCCTACCAGCTCCACCTTTCCCTCCAGCCCCACGCTCTATCCAGCTGCACGTTCTCTCCAGATCAACGCTCTATCTAGCTCTACACTATAATCAACTACAGCCTCTACAACACACCGGTGGGCTCAAGTAGTAACTAATTGGCACGTTTTGTTTACGTGACAACCCTTACTGGTTGTGTCGGGTGGTGGAGGGTACGACACATTTATACTTAGGCCATCTAACCTAAAAACCTTTATGATGAAGAATATTGATAGCCTTTTTTTCTCAAAGAAGAGCAAATGAAGACGAATATCTGAGAGGCTGGAAGAGGAGCAATCGGAGTGTATCGCTATCGGTCATGCTTACTGGGCATTGCATTTGATGAAGGGTGTGTGCTGAGTATTGTATCACTCATTCCTGCAACATTCATTTAACGCTGCTTTATCTCCATTTTTTTGTTTATGCAATCAGAATCTATTTTTGGTGTGATAAGTCAAGTTTCCTTTTTTATATCAATGTTTTCTGAAATCAGTCATCCGGTAACAAAGAGCCACTTCGCGAATTGCCTTTGTCTCCATCGATTCAGACACAAAGGAGGGAGGGGACACTGAGGCACTTTAATTCCCCAAATAAATAACGACTCGTGTTCTAGGGCCCCAATGGAACCACGGGGCTGTGGTCACGGTTACAGCCTCGCCCTGGGTCTTGTGGAAACGCACCCTTGCAAATAATGCACCCAGCACTTATATTACAGCAGCAGCAGCAGAAACCAGCCGTGCTCGGAGTGCCGCGTCCTCGCCATCACCTGAAAAAAATATTGCCAACCATCTCGGAGCTGATGTGATATCCAGCGGTTCCTGCGATAACGAACCGGTGTTGATCTTGGGGCTGTGTATTTACTTTGTGAAGATAAGCGTCCGTGCCGCCTCAGGGTGAAGTAGCCTTTTCATCACTCATAGAGCTGACCTGCCTGTCACGCGGGAGCCAGGGAGACGTCTCCGCCGGGTGAAGAATGGCCTTTGTTTATTTAGTGCGAATGCACGAAAAAGCTTTCAAGGAAACGGACGGGAAACGAGCGACCATTCCAAGCCCTCGATCGATTCCGTTTTTGTCCGTGGCCCTTGGCAGGCAGGGCTGAGCTCGAGCGCTGATCGTGAGCCCGACTGCAGCAGAGAGCAGCGAGAGACGGCTGCGCACTTGGGCGCCACGCGGAGATCCACGGCTTGCACCCCCAATGTCCCCCCCCCTCCCCCCCCACTGCACATGTCTGACCCAAAATTGGATGGGAATGAAAGTGAATATGCGAATGTTTTTTCAGAGCTATTTTTGACCTTGAGCGGGGGAGGGTGGAGCAGGGTGTGAGGCGGGGGGGGGAGTTTGGGTGGTGAGAGTCAGGCTTGTGCGGGGTTATAATAACAGTACATTTTTTTTTTATCGTGACAGCTGTTTGATTTTACATTTATTCAACTGCGCATATAAATGCACTACCAGCCTCTGAGCAAACCACGCACGTCTTTTAAAAAGTATCCTATTTTTTTCTTTACGTAATTCATATACTACAGGAATAATGTGCCACCAAACAAGAAAGTAATGAAAGTACAATGAAGTTAAGTATCCAAATAAATAATCATATTATGTGAATGTTATGCTTGGAAGGGCCACCCTTTCATGTGGCAGGGGTGCAGTGTTTCCGGCTCTGCTTGGAAGTCGCTGAAAAAGCGGCTCAAGAGAGCTGATCCGCACATCGCAGCTACGGGTCGAACACTTCCAGCTCGAAAGAGAGACCCTGCGATGCTGCTTCGGCTGATCTTTTGAGTGTTCAGGCACGATGCTGGGAGGGTCAAGCTCCTGGCTCCAAGGCTTGACCCTCATGGCTTAACCCTCCCAGCAGCCGGAGAAAAGGCTGGAGTTGGTTATAGTGGAGGGCTAGAAAAAGCGTAGATCTGGAAAGGTGGAGCTGGAGGGGAGTGTGGAGCTGGAGGTAAAGGTGGAGCTGGAGGGAGTGTGGAGCTGGAGGGAGTGTGGAGCTGGAGGGGAGTGTGGAACTGGAGGGAAAGGTGGAGCTGGAGGGAAAGGTGGAGCTGTAGGGAAAGGTGGAGCTGGAGGGAAAGGTGGAGCTGGAGGGAAAGGTGGAGCTGGAGGGAAAGGTGGAGCTGGAGGTAAAGGTGGAGCTGGAAGGGGAGTGTGGAACTGGAGGGAAAGGTGGAGCTGGAGGGAAAGGTGGAGCTGGAGGGAAAGGTGGAGCTGTAGGGAGTGTGGAGCTGGAGGGGAGTGTGGAGCTGGAGAGAAAGGTGGAGCTGGAGGGAAAGGTCGAGCTGGAGGGAGTGTGGAGCTGGAGGGAGTGTGGAGCTGGAGGGAAAGGTGGAGCTGGAGGTAAAGGTGGAGCTGGAGGGAAAGGTGGAGCTGGAGGGGAGTGTGGAGCTGTAGGGAGTGTGGAGCTGGAGGTAAAGGTGGAGCTGGAGGGGAGTGTGGAGCTGGTGGTAAAGGTGGAGCTGGAGGGAAAGGTGGAGCTGGAGGGAGTGTGGAGCTGGTGGTAAAGGTGGAGCTGGAGGGAAAGGTGGAGCTGGAGGGAGTGTGGAGCTGGAGGGGAGTGTGGAGCTGGAGGGAGTGTGGCAGCCAGTGGAATCATGAAGCCAGAGGGAGCACGGAGTGGTGGGTGCGTGGAGCCGGTGTTGGTAGGGTTAGCGTGCCCAGCCTCGGGGGGTCATTGACTGCCCGAATGACTGTTGATAAAAATGACTCTCGCAGCTTGTGCCGGAAAGCTCAAATAAACAATCAGGGAATTATTTAAAGAAAGAAAAACAATGACCGCAAGATCCCCTCGGAGGCATACGGCGGCCGAGAAGACATGCCCATGCCTCTCTGTCTCTACACTCTACACAGAGTCGTGACATTTGCCAAAGGTGACGGTGGCTTGGCCTGGACGCCGGAGAGCGGCGTGACCACACCGTGGGTGTCTCTGCTCATTGTCTGAGAGGCTGCCAGTTCTGCAGCCCGACCGGACGTGCCAGGCAACATCGCACCCCTCACCATAGCACGGAGACCTCACTTCTGCGATCTACCTCCAGAATCCACAGAACTAGAGTAAAATGCTCAGAGAGTGTAGATCGTTTGCAACGCTACACAGCATCGTCGCATGGCGTGTGAGTGCACAAAGTAGAGCCGTGAACTCAGGCAGGGAGAGCTGCTGAACAGCACTGTGATGCAAGGTGCCATGGAACTACACAATGCGGCATGGGGTGGCAATAGAGCAACACGGGGCAGCACGGGGTTGCGTGCAGTGGCACAGGGTAGCAATGGGCAGCTGGGTCACGTTTACGCTAACAGGCTTCGTTTATGCACTCCTCGGAACAAGCAAAACCGGCCCTGAATGCAATTTGAGAAAACAAATATTTGACCTTGTTTTCTTAAAAATACGTGAATTCACCAAATTTCCTGTAATGAGAAGAACGTAAAAAAAGTCATTACCTTGTTCCACTGAGAACTAACGCAAACCAAAGGGTGTTTACTTGTGATGTGTGCCCCTCTCAAGCCAAGCTCTCCTCTGCACCCCGGCTCGTATCCAGGGCTGAATGAATCCTCCCTCTGCTGCCCTCCATCCCGCACCCCGTTCATGTTGCACCCAAGCGATGCAGCCAGCATCCATCCCAACACCGTCTCCACAATCTGTATTTCAGCCTCAGAATTTCTTTTGATATCAACGTACGGCACACATCATTTAATGAAATGGGATTTAGAAAGTTAAACGTGTTCAAAAGGGTCGACTGGGTCATTCGGGGCACTCTGTACACACATACGCTGTTATATAATTCACACACCACAGTCACACACTGTACATACAATTCAGAGTAATTGTGTAAAACACCAATAGGAATAATTGTAAAAAAAAAAATGTTAAGCAGCCGCCTGACAAATGTCTTTAAAACTGCTCTGCAAGAATCAGTGCCTAAGACTTTTGGTCTCTCAGGCAGCCAGTCTGTGTAATGGGTTGGATGTATTGGCTGGTCTCTCACAAAAGAGTAAAAAGTTTTGGCAGCAAACTGCACACTTATGCAGGGATAACATCCTGACGACCCACATAAAATGGCTTTTAGCAACATTCAAGAAGGGTTTTTTTTGTTTCGAGGAGGAGCACAGTAAATCAAACACTTTGGTTGCGAGCTCATTGCCTCGCCAGTAGTAAAACTGTCGCTGCAGATAGTTTTATGTCAGGAGGAAGGGAGAGTTATAAGTTAAATATTTTAGCAAAGTACCTACGTTATTTTGCCGCTTTGTACTTTAAAAACAAATACGAGGCTGCTTCAAAGGCAATAATTATGGGGCACTGGGAGCAGCCCAGAGGCATGGGAGGGCTGCGAGTGGGCAGCGCTTCTCCCTGGAGCTTGGTAGCCGGCCATGCACTGTGGCCGGGCCTCCACTGGCACTCGCTGGGGCCCCACGGCCCAGAATCCATTGGAAGTGGGGGGGGGGGGGGTCGCGCAGCCATGTGGGACTGCGATGCGCGACCTGCAGCTCACGCTGCGCTGAAAAGAGCGTCTGCATTACTTTCTAAATGTTTACCTAAGAGGAAAGTGTGCATATGTTGCGAGAACATTGCGAACACAGGCCCCATTATATTGTTGAGCTGCAGCAAAGAGATTTTTTGACAGAATTCCAGTGTGTCCACCACGTGCAATAATTTCTGCTGAAATGAGATCACGTTTACTTGAATTGACAACAGGTTTTTATTCTCTGATGTGCCACGCACAATTGTAGATGGAGCCATGAGCTGATGGAGTACCCACTTAGGGCAAGCATGGTTTGGACGCTACATGGACGAGCGTAGTCGTGGAACGCTGCTCACAGAAATTGTAAAGAACTGCGTGACATCGCCCATGTCACAGTGGCTCTTGTGCTCTCTGGACGGCACCAATTGTGCGGCCTCAATGTGAGAATTGCAAAGCGGTTCCCCGAGTTGAGAGCCCCTGCCATTGTTTACCGTTTAATTGTGGTTGCCAATGCCCTATTTAGAGAGTGTATTCCACAATCATGTGGAAGCATTTACGTTCGTTTGTTGATGTGTGTTGGGGGGGGGTTCGAACGTGCAGATTTCCTGACATTTAGCTACCGAGTGAATTCACGAGGCCTTGCCGTGCGCTTGCACAACAGCAACCCTGCCAGGGCTGCGTAGAGGCTCGCGCTATTCTACATGAAAGTGCACAAGTGGCTGCAAGGAATGTGCTTCAATGCCAAGCACAGCCCTCCCCCCCCTCCCTAGCCAGGGCCCATTACAGATGGCCACTACAATTACTGTAACTGCTTAAAAAAATGTGACTTTTATTTTTTTGTCTTCTCGACATTTTCCCACAATTTCTGCAGGAAGTGTATTCACACTGGGGGCCCTGGCGCACTGCCCCAAACTGATGATATCGCCGTAATGGGTGATGCGCTCACTTGAAGGACTAAAGGATGATGAATTTGTCTTCCTCAGCTTCATGCCGCCCACGGCCTCAGCATCTCCACACGCCTCGAGATCCCCGTGGCGGCCTGAGGTCTCGAGCGGCGGGCGGAGTCTTCCAGAGGAAAGTCAGCCACACACCAGTGGAGGGACGAGAATCGCGAACGCGAGCGGAGAGCCTTGGGTCCCGTTCTCTGCTCAACCCCACTGCATATTCATGATGAAGCATCTGCACGAGTCACGCGCGTTATCAGCTCGTCCGTGGGATGACAGCTGTCCGTGTGATGCGAGCCGGTTTTTTTTAGCATTCACGCATTTAGAGCTGTTTTACGCTCTTGCTGCATAAACAACGGTGCTCTTCGTTCAAAAAAACCCCCTGTTATTTTCAAAGTTATTTTCCTTACAATTATAAGAATACAACAAAGGAGAGAAAAAGAACCCTAATTTTTTGTTGTTTATAAGTAGTCGAGGGAATAACCCTCCTTCAAATGGGTTTCACTGTGAAGATCCATGTGTGTTTCATTACTTCACCTCTATTTATGTTGGAAGGAAGCTTGAATTCCCTAAGCAAAACGCAAACTCTTACAGACAGAGGAGAGTTCCCACTTACACAGGCGTGCACTGGCTCGCGCTGAAACGCGCACGCCCGCGCCTTCCCGTTCTCTAAGTGCAGCAAAAGGGTCATTATGGTAATTGCCACCAATGATTTGTTTTCCTAGATTTCTTTTTCCCATTGTTTCCGTGGGTGTTGTGAGTCGGGCCTGCTGCAAATCCGCGGGTGGTCGCCGTGTGAGTTCCTCCTCGTGGGAAGAAACGGGGAGAGCGCGCGATAGATTCGTCCCTTGGCGTCCTGTGACTCTCTGCCACGTGGCCGTAGTCGCCGCATGGGACGCGAGTTCCTGCCCTCGTGTTCACCGCTGCCTCGTGTCCTTGAGGTTCACGCACTTCGCAGCAGCGCTCGCCATCAGAAGCCGAGGCGCTTGCACGTGGGCTCGATCGCACTGCCTCGGCACGCGGGGAAAATTCGCTTCAATGAATTCATTCCACTTCTTCCGGTCCCTTATTTTTTTCTCTCTCTCTCCGAGAAACTATGGTGCTTGTGAACGCAACTGGATAAATACACATCTTGCATATTCTCCAGAATTTTCCGAAAGACAGTTTCCATAAGGCAAGATGAGCAGGCTGTCGCGATGCGGCCAAGGGACCTTTGTTTGGCTTCATGAAATATTGACACCATCCATTCCGCTGCCTCGTGAAGTGTCGGGCCACTGCCTCGTGTAAGACTTGTGGGTTTTGAGCAGCTTCCACGCGAGTGCTCTAACTTCAATGGTATTCATTCGCATTTTTGTGTGGAACCTTCCGCTTTGTTGGGAGTAGCTGCGCTCAATCTGCCCCTTTGCGGGGCAGTTATTAAGGCGGTTGAGACGTCTCTTGTCGCCTCGGGTCTCGACTGGCAAGAGATCAAAGCGCCCGACTGTGGGTCTCCTCCTGCTGTTGGCAGGAGGGCAGTAGTGGACGCCTAACGGTAGCATTTGAATCGTGGTTCTCAACAACAGCACACACGGGTTTTTAAAAAAGTAATTTATAAATTACAATACACAACACAATTCATCATTATTATCAGCGATGATCAATACACTGCTGGTTGAAGGCCTTCCAATGGAAATGCATTACACGATTGTATTTTTATGGAAAATGACTGGTACTGAATATGTATGGAAAATTGCCAATTATTTAATTTAGTTTAAAAGAATATGACAAGAGCAGGTTGGGGTAACGCACTTGGGGGGGGGGGGGGTGATGCAGAATCAGATGATATATCACTCCCCATTGATCCGTTGTTGCAAGCCTTTATCCGTAGCTGGGAATTGAACTGAGATAAATGAATCCACAGCATAGTGTGCTATCCACTGCACCGCCACTCCTTTTAAAGAACAGTACATTCATTAAAAAATATCTAAAACAAACGTGAATGTAAAACTTTTTTTTTCAAATTGGATTTAATCATGCTTGTGTTTGCTTTATGATAACAAAACACTCCAAGCAATTTCATATTTTAGCGCTTTAGTGGTTTTCTACATTTCTGTATACCATTGTCTTCTCAGAATGCTGACATATCTGCCAAAATTCAATGAGTCCATGCCATTGCTGGGTTTCATTCAAGAATGATTAATGCGCTGTAACACGTGACTCGCCCACAGCAGACAGCCCCTTTGCAGCAAACAAATTTATCACACATTCTACAAATGCTCCCTCGCCGGACTTGGCAAGTGAACAGTCACATTGCCTTGTTTGTTTCCACGCTCCAGTCATTTTAAAGAATCAAAGAAGGCATGTAATGAGCACCCAAATAATTACTACAATCAAACGGCTTCTTGGGAGCAGCACGTTAGGGCACTTCTAATGGGCATAACTCTCGTTTGTCTGAGAGGCCATTAATCTGATCGTCTCAACCCGGATTAAGGGCCTTCAATATTTTTTGACCTCTTTGCGCCGATGACCTTGGGATTTGTAAAAGTGTCCAGGAGAGTGAGTACCTCAGAATGCAGCAGCACATGGAGGTAGAACTCGGGCACGCTTGCAACTCTGTAGACATTGCTTGCCAGCATGTGCGTCACCTCCTGTAAACGCTTGTTAAAGTATTTGGCATTTGTGCAGATTCCTGTAAAACGAATCTTATGTAAAGAAGGGCCATTGCCTGAAACGTCACTTATTATGTATACTGTTCTTCCAAGGAAGTGTCATTGACAAATGTGTCGAATTTTGTTTGTATGGTAGTTTGTAGGTGCAGCATCTGCTGGGGGTGGAGGTTGGTGTACCTAATACTATAGGGTGCACAGGGGTAGAGAGCTTGTGATGACAGTAAGTCTATACTCAGATACTGGCGCACAAAGCCTTGCCTCATAAACTATCACCGAATGCTTCAGAACTGTCCTAATCCGAGTGGAATGTTTGAAAATATGTTGTCAAACTATACCCATTTGCCGTTACGCTCTAATAATATGTCATCAAATGCAGAGTAAAAGCACATGAAGGCATCTTCAATTTACGTGTCAAGCATGTACTTCTAATGATCGGGTGCCTCACAAAATGGAAAATTATTCACATAACTTCCTTAATTCGCCCCTCTCTGTCTCCCCGAGCCCTCAACTTCCCCCAATCATCCCTTCTCAGCATGAACAGTGTATGGGCTGTACTTGCATCACCGAAACTGAGAAATCTAAACAGCAGCCATCTTTACCCATTTGGTCATGAGCCTTTAACACGCATGGCTAAATAGCACTTTTACAAGCAAAACAAACCCAAGTTCATAGAAATTAAAAATCACTGTGCATTTTGCTCACCGTCTGCATACATTATGGGTCTCAGTGTTCCATTTCTCTTCAGCCAAACGAGCAGAAGCTGCATATAGATTGTACCTGTGTAGTGGGTTCACGCACGACAGAGACAGTGTAGCCGAGGCAGCACTATTTATTATAATTCAACACTTTGGCACAGGGCAACGTATACAATGCTTGAAGGGGTAACGACGCCTTCACCCGTACTGGACTGGGATACACCCCGAGGCTATCTGCCTAACTATTTATGCTCCCAGGTGCTCCGCTAAAGGCGCTAGGGGAGGCTATCTGACCTGGCCCAGCTTCGGCGCAGGTCACGACACCCAGCCAGACGGAAGGACATCGGCTCTGAGGCTCTGGGGCTGCACCACTGGCTTGCTCGGCCCGGCCCTGAGATGGATACACCTGTGCCACTTGCCTCTGTGCCGAATGTCTGTGTGTGCTCCCACGTCTTCACGTGCCATGTCTGTTTGTGCTCCGTGTCTTTGCGCTCTGTGACTACAATATTCACGTTACAGATATAGGGGGGGGGCGGATTGGGTGGGGGGGGGAACTAAAAATATTCCATAAGGGAGCGGCAATTTGAAAATGTGTTTAAATGAGACGCTTGTTCCCTTTAACACGCAGCTGCTGAGCAAAACACGTATCAATGGGGCGACATTTAGGTGGCTGAAACAGCCAAGTTATTGATTAAGCTGAAATCCAAAGCGGTAATTTTTAAGCGTATGGGACTCAATATAAGCCAGCTTCTCTCCACTGCACTGCTTTTCAGCCTCTCTAAAACAGGGGGGCTCATTGTCAGTAGTTTTGTGAGCGAAGGTAAACAGCCATCTCACGCTGAAAGATGCATATTGCTGGAAAGTCAACGCTAGCATTAAGCTGTTCGCTGAATTGACTCGTTGTGTGTGTTTACTATGCGCAGGATGGCACTGAGAAGGTGGCATTTAGATCGCAGGTTTAGCACTTGTGGCAGTCTAGCAGCACACGCTCGTGTGGAGTAAGATTCCACGTCGAGTAAGGGGGTTCGTGTGGAGTAGTAGCCTCGTGTGAAGTAGGCCTCGAATGCTGTGCCGAAGATGACACACTTAGAAAACAAATACACTCCCAGTCAGATTTCGATTTAAAGCTTTCGTGACTGCAGGGATTCATATTCTTGGTTCTTTCGGTAAAGTCACCTGCACGTAGAAGTGAAACAATAAAATAATAAAAATATAAAACAATAAAAAATCTCACGACGTTTCGACTGCAACACAAGCAATCGTCATCAGGTGTGAAAACCACAGCAAGAAAATTTGAAAAAAGTGGCGGGTTTTTTCAGTCGAAACGTCGTGAGAATTTTTATTGTTTTATATTTTTAATATTTTATTGTTTCCCTTCTACGTGACTTTACCGAAAGAACCAAGAATATAAATATGTCGTTAAACCCGCCGCCACCCGACTCAGCCAATTAGTAATGGTTGTCACGTAAACAGAACAAACACAGCTCTGGCTATCCACCTGATGATGCCTGTTGTAATTATTTGCAAAACGTTGTACTGGAATTGTAAATGTAGTGGATGTATTCTTCAAAACACCGGTGTGCTGAACTAATAACGAATTGGCATGTCTGTTTCCGTGACAAACCTTACTAATTCGCTGTCGGGTGGTTGTGAGCTTCACGACACATTTATATTTACTGCGATCTAACCAAAAAAAATATTCTGTTGGTTACCAATGACCCAGTTTGTCATGTAAGTATCAACATAATAAAACAGCCCTCCCCACCACTTTGCCATTCTGGTTTCATCACTAATATGGATTGCATGATCATTGTTGTCGACATCTATGTCTAAAAGGAGTCAAGTAGGAGCGCCCAATAAATGTGCATTCTAAAAATAAGTAACTCTGGTGTGTGCTGGGTGGCAACTGTTGAAGAATGTTCTCGTCATGGACAGGAAATCAAACAGGAAGGGTGAGCGAAGTAGGTTTTGACGGATCACCGGTGTATAGTCTGTCTTCTTATTAAAAGCAATCAGTAATAGTTATAACATGTCAGCACGGGGTGAAGGGGAAATATTTTTATAGCCTGAAAGGAGAATATCTGGAAGTGGGAAAAGAGTTTTACCAATAGAATACGCTGTTGAGTTTAATAAATGTCTCTTTTGAAAAATCCAAATATAGCACAGATGCCAGTTTAAGTTTTTTTTTACAAAAAGAATAATTTCCCATAAACTCAGCACTTTTCAGCATTTTGCGCAGGATTCGAAAATAGATTTGCATCGTGACCTATACGAGTTGAAACTCCGTTATCGCCACCTGCACGTAATTATTCTCACAGCTTTGGGAGAAGCCCCCGTGAATCCGATGAGAACCTGCTAAGCGAGAGATGGCGAGGAGAGAACGACCATGCCAGACGAAACAGAGGGAGCTCGGAAAAATGGTCAGGGCAGTGAAGAGAGGGAGAGGTAGAAGGCTTTGGCGTGGACGAGAGAAGAGTTGTGGTGGACGAGATCCCCGGGAGAGTCATGAAGATAAACTGACTTCATTGGAAAGGCCCCACCCAAGTACCGTACAATCATCAGAGTATCAGAAGATAGAATTATATTTAAATAGTTCATAAATCCTACTAACCGTGGACCAGTATATCGGCGTTTGCAGAAGCTTCGAGCTCTGACCTTCCTTTAACGTCAGTTATAAATGATGCAATTGCACTCTGAAAACAGAACTGCATGAATTCGTATTACTCACATGCTGCATTTACCAGTTAAACAATGAGGATTCATTCCAGGATGGCAGTGACAACAAGTGAAGTCATCGGTGAGGAAGGAAGTCACTGGTCTCGCTGAACAAACCAGGCTGCAAACAAAGCAATGTGCAGAGAAGCACTTCTCATGAAAGGACATTCCATTGCTTGCGCAATAATAATAATACCAACAAACCATGTGCAAAACACATTTACAGCAGAGCAGAGAGAGGAACATTTTCTATATTAAGTGTATTCGAAGAAAATGATGATGAAATGTGTGCAAAGTGCCAATTGACCAATTGTTGGGCTTTCTATGAAGCGTGGTGAGGGTGGAATCGTGGTGAGCGTGGATTCGTGGTGAGCGTGGGGTCGTGGTCAATATAAGACCGTGGAGAGTGTGTGATATTGGTGAGTGTGGGATCGTGGTGAGTATAGGAGGGTGGTGAGTGTGGGATGGTGGTGAGTGTGGGATGATGGTGAGTGTAGGATGGTGGTGAGCGTGGGATGGTGAGTGTGGGATGGTGGTGAGTGTGGGATGGTGGTGGGTGTGGGATGGGGGTGAGTGTGAGATGATGGTGTGGTTTGGTGGTGAGTGTGAGTTGGTGGTGAGTGTAGGATGGTGGTGAGTGTGGGACAGTGTTGGGTGTGGGTTGGGAGTGAGTATGGGATGGTGGTGAGTGTGGGAAGGTGGTGAGTGTAGGATGGTGGTGAGTATGGGTTGGGGGTGAGTGTGGGATGATGGTGAGCGAGGGATCGTGGTGAGTGTAGGATGGTGGTGAGTGTGGGTTGGTGGGGAGTGTGGGATGATGGTGAGTGTGGGTTAGGGGTGAGTGTGGGATGGTGGTGAGTGTGGGTTGGGGGTTGGTGGTGAGTGTGGGTTGCTGGTGAGTGTGGGATGGTGGTGAGTGTGGGATAGTGGTGAGTGTGGGTTGGGGGTGAGTGTGGGATGGTGGTGAGTGTGGGTTGGGGGTTGGTGGTGAGTGTGGGATGGTGGTGAGCGTGGGATCGTGGTGAGTGTGGGATGGTAGTGAGTGTGGGATGGTGGTGAGTGTGGGTTGGGGGTGAGTGTAGGGCGGTGGTGAGTGTGGGTTGGGGGTGAGTGTGGGATGGTGGTGAGTGTGGGATGGTGGTGAGTGTGGGATAGTGGTGAGAGTGGGATCGTGATGAATGTGGGATGGTGGTGAGTGTGGGATGGTGGTGAGTGTGGGATGATGCTGAGTGTGGGATGGTGGTGAGTGTGGGTTGGGGGTGAGTGTGGGATGGTGGTGAGCGTGGGATGGTGGTGAGTGTGAGATAATGGTGAGTGTCGGATGATGGTGAGTGTGGGTTGGTGGTGAGTGTGGGATGGTGGTGAGTGTGAGTTGGTGGTGAGTGTGGGTTGGGGGTTGGTGGTGAGTATGGGATCGTGATGAGTGTGGGATGGTGGTGAGTGTGGAATGGTGGTGAGCGTGGGAGAGTGGTGAGTGTGGGTTGGTGGTGAGTGTGGGATAGTGGTGAGTGTGGGTTGGGGGTGAGTGTGAGATGGTGGTGAGTGTGGGTTGGGGGTGAGTGTAGGATGGTGGTGAGTGTGGGATGGTGGTGTGGTTGGTGGTGAGTGTGAAATGGTGGTGAGTGTGGGATGGTGGTGAGTGTGGGTTGGGGGTGAGTGTGAGATTGTGGTGAGTGTGGGTTGGAGGTGAGTGTCGGATGGTGGTGAGTGTGGGATGGTGGTGAGTGTGGGTTGGTGGTGAGTGTGGAATGGTGGATAGTGTGAGTTGCTGGTGAGTGTGGGATGGTGGTGAGTGTGAGTTGGTGGTGAGTGTGGGATGGTGGTGAGCGTGGGATCGTGGTGAGTGTGGGAAAGTGGTGAGTGTGGGAGTGTGGTGAGTGTGGGTTGGGGGTTGGTGGTGAGTATGGGATGGTGGTGAGTGTGGGAAGGTGGTGAGTGTGGGAGAGTGGTGAGTGTAGGATGGTGGTGAGTGTGGGATGGTGGTGAGTATGGGATCGTGGTGACTGCAGGATGGTGGTGAGTGTGGGATGGTGGTGAGTGTGGGATGGTGGTGAGTGTGGGAGAGTGGTGAGTGTGGGTTGGGGTTGGTGGTGAGTGTGGGCTGGTGGTGAGTGTGGGATAGTGGTGAGTGTGGGTTGGTGGTTGGTGGTGAGTGTGGGATTGTGGTAAGTGTGCGAAGGTGGTGAGTGTGGATTGGTGGTGAGTGTAGGATGGTGGTGAGTGTGGGGTGGTGGTGAGTATTGGATGGTGGTGAGTGTGGATTGGTGGTGAGTGTGGGTTGGTGGTGAGTGTGGGATGGCGGTGAGTGTGGGTTGGTGGTGAGTGTGGGATGGTGGTGAGTGTGGGTTGGGGGTGAGTGTGGGATGGTGGTGAGCGTGGGATCGTGGTGAGTGTGGGATGGTAGTGAGTGTGGGATGGTGGTGAGTGTGGGTTGGGGGTGAGTGTAGGGCGGTGGTGAGTGTGGGTTGGGGGTGAGTGTGGGATGGTGGTGAGTGTGGGATGGTGGTGAGTGTGGGATAGTGGTGAGAGTGGGATCGTGATGAGTGTGGGATGGTGGTGAGTGTGGGATGGTGGTGAGTGTGGGATGATGCTGAGTGTGGGATGGTGGTGAGTGTGGGTTGGGGGTGAGTGTAGGATGATGGTGAGTGTGGGTTGGGGGTGAGTGTGAGATGGTGGTGAGCGTGGGATGGTGGTGAGTGTGAGATAATGGTGAGTGTCGGATGATGGTGAGTGTGGGTTGGTGGTGAGTGTGGGATGGTGGTGAGTGTGAGTTGGTGGTGAGTGTGGGTTGGGGGTTGGTGGTGAGTATGGGATCGTGATGAGTGTGGGATGGGGGTGAGTGTGGAATGGTGGTGAGCGTGCGAGAGTGGTGAGTGTGGGTTGGTGGTGAGTGTGGGATAGTGGTGAGTGTGGGTTGGGGGTGAGTGTGAGATGGTGGTGAGTGTGGGTTGGGGATGAGTGTAGGATGGTGGTGAGTGTGGGATGGTGGTGTGGGTTGGTGGTGAGTGTGGAATGGTGGTGAGTGTGGGATGGTGGTGAGTGTGGGTTGGAGGTGAGTGTGAGATGGTGGTGAGTGTGGGTTGGAGGTGAGTGTCGGATGGTGGTGAGTGTGGGATGGTGGTGAGTGTGGGTTGGTGGTGAGTGTGGAATGGTGGATAGTGTGAGTTGGTGGTGAGTGTGGGATGGTGGTGAGTGTGAGTTGGTGGTGAGTGTGAGTTGGTGGTGAGTGTGGGATGGTGGTGAGCGTGGGATCGTGGTGAGTGTGGGAAAGTGGTGAGTGTGGGAGTGTGGTGAGTGTGGGTTGGGGGTTGGTGGTGAGTATGGGATGGTGGTGAGTGTGGGAAGGTGGTGAGTGTGGGAGAGTGGTGAGTGTAGGATGGTGGTGAGTGTGGGATGGTGGTGAGTATGGGATCGTGGTGACTGCAGGATGGTGGTGAGTGTGGGATGGTGGTGAGTGTGGGAGAGTGGTGAGTGTGGGTTGGGGTTGGTGGTGAGTGTGGGCTGGTGGTGAGTGTGGGATAGTGGTGAGTGTGGGTTGGTGGTTGGTGGTGAGTGTGGGATTGTGGTAAGTGTGCGAAGGTGGTGAGTGTGGATTGGTGGTGAGTGTGGGATGGTGGTGAGTGTGGGGTGGTGGTGAGTATTGGATGGTGGTGAGTGTGGATTGGTGGGGAGTGTGGGTTGGTGGTGAGTGTGGGATGGCGGTGAGTGTGGGTTGGTGGTGAGTGTGGGTTGGTGGTGAGTGTGGGATGGTGGTGAGTGTAGGATGGTGGTGAGTGTGGGTTGGTGGTAAATGTGGGAGAGTGGTGAGTATGGGTTGGGGGTTGGTGGTGAGTGTGGGATGGTGGTGAGTGTGGGATGCTGGTGAGTGTGGGAAGGTGGTGAGTGTGGGGTAGTGGTGAGTGTCGGTTGGGGGTTGGTGGTGAGTGTGGGATGTTGGTGAGTGTAGGAAGGTGGTGAGTGTGGGATGGTGGTGAGTGTGGGATGGTGGTGTGGGTTGGTGGTGAGTGTGGGATGGTGGAGAGTGTGGGATGGTGGTGAGTGTGGGATGATGGTGAGTGTGGGATGGTGGTGAGTGTGGGATTGTGGTGAGTGTGGGATGGTGGTGAGTGTGGGATGGTGGTGAGTGTGGGTTTGTGGTGAGTGTGGGATGGTGGTGAGTGTGGGATAGTGGTGAGTGTGGGTTTGTGGTGAGTGTGGGATGTTGGTGAGTGTGGGATGGTGGTGAGTGTGGGATGGTAGTGAGTGTGGGTTGGTGGTGAGTGTGGGTTGGTGGTGAGTGTGGGATGATGGTGTGGGATGGTGGTGAGTGTGGGTTGGTGGTGAGTGTGGGATGGTGGTGAGAGTGGGTTGGTGGTGAGTGTGGGATGGTGGTGAGTGTGGGATGGTGAGCGTGGGATGGTGGTGAGTGTGGGATGGTGGTGAGCGTGGGATGGTGGTGAGCGTGGGATCGTGGTGAGTGTGGGAAGTTGGTGAGTGTGAGCTGGTGGTGAGTGTGGGTTGGTGGTGAGTGTGGGATGGTGGTGAGCGTGGGATAGTGGTGAGTGTGGGAAGTTGGTGAGTGTGCGATGGTGGTGGGTGCGGGATGGTGGTGAGTGTGGGATCGTGGTGAGCGTATGATGGTGGTGTGGGTTGGTGGTGAGTGTGGGATGGTGGAGAGTGTGGGATGGTGGTGAGTGTGGGATGGTGGTGAGTGTGGGATGATGGTGAGTGTGGGATGGTGGTGAGTGTGGGATCGTGGTGAGCTTATGATGGTGGTGTCGGTTGGTGGTGAGTGTGGGATGATGGTGTGGGATGGTAGTGAGTGTGGGTTGGTGGTGAGTGTGGGATGGTGGTGAGTGTGGGATGATGGTGAGTGTGGGATGGTGGTGAGTGTGGGATCGTGGTGAGCGTATGATGGTGGTGTGGGTTGGTGGTGAGTGTGGGATGATGGTGTGGGATGGTAGTGAGTGTGGGTTGGTGGTGAGTGTGGGATGGTGGTGAGTGTGGGATGGTGGTGAGTGTGGGATGGTGAGCATGGGATGGTGGTGAGTGTGGGCTGGTGGTGAGCGTGGGATGGTGGTGAGCGTGGGTTGGTGGTGAGTGTGGGATGGTGGTGAGAGTGGGTTGGTGGTGAGTGTGGGATGGTGGTGAGTGTGGGATGGTGAGCATGGTATGGTGGTGAGTGTCGGATGGTGGTGAGCGTGGGATGGTGGTGAGCGTGGGATCATGGTGAGTGTGGGAAGTTGGTGAGTGTGAGCTGGTGGTGAGTGTGGGTTGGTGGTGAGTGTGGGATGGTGGTGAGTGTAGGATGGTGGTGAGTGTGGGATGGTGTTTAGTGTGGGAAAGTGGTGAGTGTGGGATGGTGATGAGTGTGGGATGGTGGTGAGTGTGGGATGGTGGTGAGTGTGGGATGGTGGTGAGTGTGGGAAGGAGGTCAGTGTGGGATAGTGGTGAGTGTGGGTTGGGGGTTGGTGGTGAGTGTGGGATGGTGGTGAGCGGAGGATGGTGGTGAGTTTGGGTTGGTGGTGAGTGTGGGATGGTGGTGAGTGTTGGATGGTGGTGAGTGTGGGATGGTGGTGTGGGTTGTTGGTGAGTGTGCGATGGTGGTGAGCGTAGGATGGTGGTGAGTGTGGGTTGGTGGTGAGTGTGGGATGGTGGTGAGCGTAAGATGGTGGTGAGTGTGGGATGGTGGTGAGCGGAGGATGGTGGTGAGTGTGGGATGGTGGTGAGCGGAGGATGGTGGTGAGTGTGGGAAGGTGGTGAGTGTGGGAAAGTGGTGAGTGTGGGAAGGTGGTGAGTGTGGGATAGTGGTGAGCGTGGGATGGTGGTGAGTTTAGGATGGTGGTGAGTGTGGGTGGGTGGTGAGTGTAGGATGGTGGTGAGTGTGGGTTGGGGGTGAGTGTGAGATGGTGGTGAGTGTGGGTTGGGGGTGAGTGTAGGATGGTGGCGAGTGTGGGATGGTGGTGAGTGTGGGTTGGTGGTGAGTGTGGAATGGTGGTGAGTGTGGGATGGTGGTGAGTTTAGGATGGTGGTGAGTGTGGGTTGGTGGTGAGTGTGGGATGGTGGTGAGTGTGGGATGGTGGTGAGTGTGGGATGGTGATGGTGTGGGTTGGTGGTGAGTGTGGGATGGTGGTGAGCGTAGTATGGTGGTGAATGTGAGATGGTGGTGAGTTTGGGATGGTGGTGAGTTTGGGATGGTGGTGAGTGTGGGTTGGTGGTGAGTGTGGGATGGTGGTGAGCGTAGTATGGTGGTGAGTGTGAGATGGTGGTGAGTTTGGGATGGTGGTGAGTTTGGGATGGTGGTGAGTGTGGGTTGGTGGTGAGTGTGGGTTGGTGGCGAGTGTGGGATGATGGTGTGGGATGGTGGTGAGTGTGGGATGGTGGTGAGTGTGGGATGGTGGTGAGCGTGGGATCGTGGTGAGTCTGGGATGGTGGTGAGTGTGGGATGGTGGTGATTGTGGGATAGTGGTGAGTGGGGGATGATGGTGAGTGTGGGAAAGTGGTGAGTGTGGGATAGTGGTGAGTGTGGGTTGGGGATTTGTGGTGAGTGTGGGATGGTGGTGAGCGTAGGATGGTGGTGAGTGTCGGTTGGTGGTGAGTGTGGGATGGTGGTGAGTGTGGGTTGGTGGTGAGTGTGGGATGGTGGTGATTGTGGGATGGTAGGGTGTGTTGTTGGTGAGTGTGGGAAGCGGTGATTGTGGGATGGTGTTGTGGGTTGGTGGTGAGTGTGGGATGGTGGAGAGTGTGGGATGGTGGTGAGTGTGGGATAGTGGTGAGTGTGGGATTGTGGTGAGTGTGGGATGATGGTGAGTGTGGGATGGTGGTGAGTGTGGGATCGTGGTGAGCGTATGATGGTGGTGTGGGTTGGTGGTGAGTATGGGATGGTGGTGGGTGTGGGATCGTGGTGAGTGTGGGATGGTAGTGAGTGTGGGATGGTGGTGAGTGTGGGATGGTGGTCAGTGTGGGATGGTGGTGAGTGTGGATTGGTGGTGAGTGTGGGTTGGTGGTGAGTGTTGGATGATGATGTGGGAGGGTGGTGAGTGTGGGTCGGTGGTGAGTGTGGGATGGTGGTGAGTGTGGGTTGGTGGTGAGTGTGGGATGGTGGTGAGTGTGGGATGGTGGTGAGTGTGGGATGGTGAACGTGGGATGGTGGTGAGTGTGGGATGGTGGTGAGTGTGGGATGGTGGTGAGTGTGGGATGGTGGTGAGTGTGGGATGGTGAGGGTGGGATGGTGGTGAGTGTGAGATGGTGGTGAGTGTGGGATGGTGGTGAGTGTGGGATCGTGGTGAGCGTATGATGGTGGTGTGGGTTGGTGGTGAGTGTGGGATGATGGTGAGTATGGGAAGGTGGTGAGTGTGGGATGGTGGTGAGTGTAGGATGGTGGTGAGTTTGGGATGGTGAGTGTGGGTTGATGGTGAGTGTGTGTCGGTGTTGAGTGTGGGATGGTGGTGAGTGTGGGATGGTGGTGAGTGTGGGATGTTGGTTAGTGTGGGATGGTGGTGAGTGTGGGATGGTGAGCGTGGGATGATGGTGAGTGTGGGATGGTGGTGAGTGTGGGATGGTGAGCGTGGGATGGTGGTGATTGTGGGATGGTGAGCGTGGGATGGTGGTAAGTGTGGGTTGGTGGTGAGTGTGGGATGGTGGTGAGTGTGGGATGGTGGAAATTGTGGGATTATGGTGAGTATGGGATGGTGGTGAGTGTGGGTTGGTGGTGAGTGTGGGATGGTGGTGAGTGTGGGTTGGTGGTGATTGTGGGATGATGGTGTATGATGGTGGTGAGTGTGGGATGGTTGTGAGTGGGGGATGGTGGTGAGTGTGGGATGATGGTGTGGGATGGTGGTGAGTGTAGGTTGGTGCTGAGTGTGGGTTGGTGGTGAGTGTGGGATGATGGTGTGGGATGGTGGTGAGTGTGGGTTGGTGGTGAGTGTGGGATGGTGCTGAGTGTGGGATGGTAGGGTGTGTTGTTGCTGAGTGTGGGAGCGGTGAGTGTGGGAAGGTGGTGAGTGTGGGATAGTGGTGAGCGTGGGATGGTGGTGAGTTTAGGATGGTGGTGAGTGTGGGTGGGTGGTGAGTGTAGGATGGTGGTGAGTGTGGGTTGGGGGTGAGTGTGAGATGGTGGTGAGTGTGGGTTGGGGGTGAGTGTAGGATGGTGGTGAGTGTGGGATGGTGGTGAGTGTGGGTTGGTGGTGAGTGTGGAATGGTGGTGAGTGTGGGATGGTGGTGAGTTTTGGATGGTGGTGAGTGTGGGTTGGTGGTGAGTGTGGGATGGTGGTGAGTGTGGGATGGTGGTGTGGGATGGTGATGGTGTGGGTTGGTGGTGAGTGTGGGATGGTGGTGAGCGTAGTTTGGTGGTGAGTGTGAGATGGTGGTGAGTTTGGGATGGTGGTGATTTTGGGATGGTGGTGAGTGTTGGATGATGATGTGGGATGGTGGTGAGTGTGGGTCGGTGGTGAGTGTGGGATGGTGGTGAGTGTGGGATGTTGGTTAGTGTGGGATGGTGGTGAGTGTGGGATGGTGAGCGTGGGATGATGGTGAGTGTGGGATGGTGGTGAGTGTGGGATGGTGAGCGTGGGATGGTGGTGATTGTGGGATGGTGAGCGTGGGATGGTGGTAAGTGTGGGTTGGTGGTGAGTGTGGGATGGTGGTGAGTGTGGGATGGTGGAAATTGTGGGATTATGGTGAGTATGGGATGGTGGTGAGTGTGGGTTGGTGGTGAGTGTGGGATGGTGGTGAGTGTGGGTTGGTGGTGATTGTGGGATGATGGTGTATGATGGTGGTGAGTGTGGGATGGTTGTGAGTGGGGGATGGTGGTGAGTGTGGGATGATGGTGTGGGATGGTGGTGAGTGTAGGTTGGTGCTGAGTGTGGGTTGGTGGTGAGTGTGGGATGATGGTGTGGGATGGTGGTGAGTGTGGGTTGGTGGTGAGTGTGGGATGGTGCTGAGTGTGGGATGGTAGGGTGTGTTGTTGCTGAGTGTGGGAGCGGTGAGTGTGGGAAGGTGGTGAGTGTGGGATAGTGGTGAGCGTGGGATGGTGGTGAGTTTAGGATGGTGGTGAGTGTGGGTGGGTGGTGAGTGTAGGATGGTGGTGAGTGTGGGTTGGGGGTGAGTGTGAGATGGTGGTGAGTGTGGGTTGGGGGTGAGTGTAGGATGGTGGTGAGTGTGGGATGGTGGTGAGTGTGGGTTGGTGGTGAGTGTGGAATGGTGGTGAGTGTGGGATGGTGGTGAGTTTTGGATGGTGGTGAGTGTGGGTTGGTGGTGAGTGTGGGATGGTGGTGAGTGTGGGATGGTGGTGTGGGATGGTGATGGTGTGGGTTGGTGGTGAGTGTGGGATGGTGGTGAGCGTAGTTTGGTGGTGAGTGTGAGATGGTGGTGAGTTTGGGATGGTGGTGATTTTGGGATGGTGGTGAGTGTTGGATGATGATGTGGGATGGTGGTGAGTGTGGGTCGGTGGTGAGTGTGGGATGGTGGTGAGTGTGGGTTGGTGGTGAGTGCGGGATGGTGGTGAGTGTGGGATGGTGGTGAGTGTGGGATGGTGGTGAGTGTGGGATGGTGGTGAGTGTGGGATGGTGAGCGTGGGATGGTGGTGAGTGTGGGATGGTGGTGAGTGTAGGATGGTGGTGAGTTTGGGATGGTGAGTGTGGGTTGATGGTGAGTGTGGGATGGTGGTGAGTGTGGGATGGTGGTGAGTGTGGGATGGTAGGGTGTGTTGTTGGTGAGTGTGGGAAGCGGTGAGTGTGGGATGGTGTTGTGGGTTGGAGGTGAGTATGGGATGGTGGTGAGTGTGGGATTGTGGTGAGTGTGGGATGATGGTGAGTGTGGGATGGTGGTGAGTGTGGGATGGTGGTGAGCGGAGGATGGTGGTGAGTGTGGGATGGTGGTGAGCGGAGGATGGTGGTGAGTGTGGGAAGGTGGTGAGTGTGGGAAAGTGGTGAGTGTGGGAAGGTGGTGAGTGTGGGATAGTGGTGAGCGTGGGATGGTGGTGAGTTTAGGATGGTGGTGAGTGTGGGTGGGTGGTGAGTGTAGGATGGTGGTGAGTGTGGGTTGGGGGTGAGTGTGAGATGGTGGTGAGTGTGGGTTGGGGGTGAGTGTGGGATGGTGGTGAGTGTGGGTTGGTGGTGAGTGTGGAATGGTGGTGAGTGTGGGATGGTGGTGAGTTTAGGATGGTGGTGAGTGTGGGTTGGTGGTGAGTGTGGGATGGTGGTGAGTGTGGGATGGTGGTGAGTGTGGGATGGTGATGGTGTGGGTTGGTGGTGAGTGTGGGATGGTGGTGAGCGTAGTATGGTGGTGAATGTGAGATGGTGGTGAGTTTGGGATGGTGGTGAGTTTGGGATGGTGGTGAGTGTGGGTTGGTGGTGAGTGTGGGATGGTGGTGAGCGTAGTATGGTGGTGAGTGTGAGATGGTGGTGAGTTTGGGATGGTGGTGAGTTTGGGATGGTGGTGAGTGTGGGTTGGTGGTGAGTGTGGGTTGGTGGCGAGTGTGGGATGATGGTGTGGGATGGTGGTGAGTGTGGGATGGTGGTGAGTGTGGGATGGTGGTGAGCGTGGGATCGTGGTGAGTCTGGGATGGTGGTGAGTGTGGGATGGTGGTGATTGTGGGATAGTGGTGAGTGGGGGATGATGGTGAGTGTGGGAAAGTGGTGAGTGTGGGATAGTGGTGAGTGTGGGTTGGGGATTTGTGGTGAGTGTGGGATGGTGGTGAGCGTAGGATGGTGGTGAGTGTCGGTTGGTGGTGAGTGTGGGATGGTGGTGAGTGTGGGTTGGTGGTGAGTGTGGGATGGTGGTGATTGTGGGATGGTAGGGTGTGTTGTTGGTGAGTGTGGGAAGCGGTGATTGTGGGATGGTGTTGTGGGTTGGTGGTGAGTGTGGGATGGTGGAGAGTGTGGGATGGTGGTGAGTGTGGGATAGTGGTGAGTGTGGGATTGTGGTGAGTGTGGGATGATGGTGAGTGTGGGATGGTGGTGAGTGTGGGATCGTGGTGAGCGTATGATGGTGGTGTGGGTTGGTGGTGAGTATGGGATGGTGGTGGGTGTGGGATCGTGGTGAGTGTGGGATGGTAGTGAGTGTGGGATGGTGGTGAGTGTGGGATGGTGGTCAGTGTGGGATGGTGGTGAGTGTGGATTGGTGGTGAGTGTGGGTTGGTGGTGAGTGTTGGATGATGATGTGGGAGGGTGGTGAGTGTGGGTCGGTGGTGAGTGTGGGATGGTGGTGAGTGTGGGTTGGTGGTGAGTGTGGGATGGTGGTGAGTGTGGGATGGTGGTGAGTGTGGGATGGTGAACGTGGGATGGTGGTGAGTGTGGGATGGTGGTGAGTGTGGGATGGTGGTGAGTGTGGGATGGTGGTGAGTGTGGGATGGTGAGGGTGGGATGGTGGTGAGTGTGAGATGGTGGTGAGTGTGGGATGGTGGTGAGTGTGGGATCGTGGTGAGCGTATGATGGTGGTGTGGGTTGGTGGTGAGTGTGGGATGATGGTGAGTATGGGAAGGTGGTGAGTGTGGGATGGTGGTGAGTGTAGGATGGTGGTGAGTTTGGGATGGTGAGTGTGGGTTGATGGTGAGTGTGTGTCGGTGTTGAGTGTGGGATGGTGGTGAGTGTGGGATGGTGGTGAGTGTGGGATGTTGGTTAGTGTGGGATGGTGGTGAGTGTGGGATGGTGAGCGTGGGATGATGGTGAGTGTGGGATGGTGGTGAGTGTGGGATGGTGAGCGTGGGATGGTGGTGATTGTGGGATGGTGAGCGTGGGATGGTGGTAAGTGTGGGTTGGTGGTGAGTGTGGGATGGTGGTGAGTGTGGGATGGTGGAAATTGTGGGATTATGGTGAGTATGGGATGGTGGTGAGTGTGGGTTGGTGGTGAGTGTGGGATGGTGGTGAGTGTGGGTTGGTGGTGATTGTGGGATGATGGTGTATGATGGTGGTGAGTGTGGGATGGTTGTGAGTGGGGGATGGTGGTGAGTGTGGGATGATGGTGTGGGATGGTGGTGAGTGTAGGTTGGTGCTGAGTGTGGGTTGGTGGTGAGTGTGGGATGATGGTGTGGGATGGTGGTGAGTGTGGGTTGGTGGTGAGTGTGGGATGGTGCTGAGTGTGGGATGGTAGGGTGTGTTGTTGCTGAGTGTGGGAGCGGTGAGTGTGGGAAGGTGGTGAGTGTGGGATAGTGGTGAGCGTGGGATGGTGGTGAGTTTAGGATGGTGGTGAGTGTGGGTGGGTGGTGAGTGTAGGATGGTGGTGAGTGTGGGTTGGGGGTGAGTGTGAGATGGTGGTGAGTGTGGGTTGGGGGTGAGTGTAGGATGGTGGTGAGTGTGGGATGGTGGTGAGTGTGGGTTGGTGGTGAGTGTGGAATGGTGGTGAGTGTGGGATGGTGGTGAGTTTTGGATGGTGGTGAGTGTGGGTTGGTGGTGAGTGTGGGATGGTGGTGAGTGTGGGATGGTGGTGTGGGATGGTGATGGTGTGGGTTGGTGGTGAGTGTGGGATGGTGGTGAGCGTAGTTTGGTGGTGAGTGTGAGATGGTGGTGAGTTTGGGATGGTGGTGATTTTGGGATGGTGGTGAGTGTTGGATGATGATGTGGGATGGTGGTGAGTGTGGGTCGGTGGTGAGTGTGGGATGGTGGTGAGTGTGGGTTGGTGGTGAGTGCGGGATGGTGGTGAGTGTGGGATGGTGGTGAGTGTGGGATGGTGGTGAGTGTGGGATGGTGGTGAGTGTGGGATGGTGAGCGTGGGATGGTGGTGAGTGTGGGATGGTGGTGAGTGTAGGATGGTGGTGAGTTTGGGATGGTGAGTGTGGGTTGATGGTGAGTGTGGGATGGTGGTGAGTGTGGGATGGTGGTGAGTGTGGGATGGTAGGGTGTGTTGTTGGTGAGTGTGGGAAGCGGTGAGTGTGGGATGGTGTTGTGGGTTGGAGGTGAGTATGGGATGGTGGTGAGTGTGGGATTGTGGTGAGTGTGGGATGATGGTGAGTGTGGGATGGTGGTGAGTGTGGGATCGTGGTGAGCGTATGATGGTGGTGTGGGTTGGTGGTGAGTATGGGATGGTGGTGGGTGTGGGATCGTGGTGAGTGTGGGATGGTAGTGAGTGTGGGATTTTGGTGAGTGTGGGATGGTGGTCAGTGTGGGATGGTGATGAGTGTGGATTGGTGGTGAGTGTGGGTTGGTGGTGAGTGTTGGATGATGATGTGGGATGGTGGTGAGTGTGGGTCGGTGGTGAGTGTGGGATGGTGGTGAGTGTGGGTTGGTGGTGAGTGTGGGATGGTGGTGAGTGTGGGATGGTGGTGAGTGTGGGATGGTGAACGTGGGATGGTGGTGAGTGTGGGATGGTGGTGAGTGTGGGATGGTGGTGAGTGTGGGATGGTGGTGAGTGTGGGATGGTGAGGGTGGGATGGTGGTGAGTGTGAGATGGTGGTGAGTGTGGGATGGTGGTGAGTGTGGGATCGTGGTGAGCGTATGATGGTGGTGTGGGTTGGTGGTGAGTGTGGGATGATGGTGAGTATGGGAAGGTGGTGAGTGTGGGATGGTGGTGAGTGTAGGATGGTGGTGAGTTTGGGATGGTGAGTGTGGGTTGGTGGTGAGTGTGTGTCGGTGTTGAGTGTGGGATGGTGGTGAGTGTGGGTTTGTGGTGAGTGTGGGATGTTGGTGAGTGTGGGATGGTGGTGAGTGTGGGATGGTGAGCGTGGGATGATGGTGAGTATGGGATGGTGGTGAGTGTGGGATGGTGAGCGTGGGATGGTGGTGATTGTGGGATGGTGAGCGTGGGATGGTGGTAAGTGTGGGTTGGTGGTGAGTGTGGGATGGTGGTGAGTGTGGGATGGTGGAGATTGTGGGATGATGGTGAGTATGGGATGGTGGTGAGTGTGGGTTGGTGGTGAGTGTGGGATGGTGGTGAGTGTGGGTTGGTGGTGATTGTGGGATGATGGTGTATGATGGTGGTGAGTGTGGGATGGTTGTAAGTGTGGGATGGTGGTGAGTGTGGGATGATGGTGTGGGATGGTGGTGAGTGTGGGTTGGTGCTGAGTGTGGGTTGGTGGTGAGTGTGGGATGATGGTGTGGGATGGTGGTGAGTGTGGGTTGGTGGTGAGTGTGGGATGGTGCTGAGTGTGGGATGGTAGGGTGTGTTGTTGCTGAGTGTGGGAGCGGTGAGTGTGGGAAGGTGGTGATTGTGGGATAGTGGTGAGCGTGGGATGGTGGTGAGTTTAGGATGGTGGTGAGTGTGGGTGGGTGGTGAGTGTAGGATGGTGGTGAGTGTGGGTTGGGGGTGAGTGTGAGATGGTGGTGAGTGTGGGTTGGGGGTGAGTGTAGGATGGTGGTGAGTGTGGGATGGTGGTGAGTGTGGGTTGGTGGTGAGTGTGGAATGGTGGTGAGTGTGGGATGGTGGTGAGTTTTGGATGGTGGTGAGTGTGGGTTGGTGGTGAGTGTGGGATGGTGGTGAGTGTGGGATGGTGGTGTGGGATGGTGATGGTGTGGGTTGGTGGTGAGTGTGGGATGGTGGTGAGCGTAGTATGGTGGTGAGTGTGAGATGGTGGTGAGTTTGGGATGGTGGTGATTTTGGGATGGTGGTGAGTGTTGGATGATGATGTGGGATGGTGGTGAGTGTGGGTCGGTGGTGAGTGTGGGATGGTGGTGAGTGTGGGTTGGTGGTGAGTGCGGGATGGTGGTGAGTGTGGGATGGTGGTGAGTGTGGGATGGTGGTGAGCGTAGTTTGGTGGTGAGTGTGAGATGGTGGTGAGTTTGGGATGGTGGTGATTTTGGGATGGTGGTGAGTGTTGGATGATGATGTGGGATGGTGGTGAGTGTGGGTCGGTGGTGAGTGTGGGATGGTGGTGAGTGTGGGTTGGTGGTGAGTGCGGGATGGTGGTGAGTGTGGGATGGTGGTGAGTGTGGGATGGTGGTGAGTGTGGGATGGTGGTGAGTGTGGGATGGTGAGCGTGGGATGGTGGTGAGTGTGGGATGGTGGTGAGTGTAGGATGGTGGTGAGTTTGGGATGGTGAGTGTGGGTTGATGGTGAGTGTGGGATGGTGGTGAGTGTGGGATGGTGGTGAGTGTGGGATGGTAGGGTGTGTTGTTGGTGAGTGTGGGAAGCGGTGAGTGTGGCATGGTGTTGTGGGTTGGAGGTGAGTATGGGATGGTGGTGAGTGTGGGATTGTGGTGAGTGTGGGATGATGGTGAGTGTGGGATGGTGGTGAGTGTGGGATCGTGGTGAGCGTATGATGGTGGTGTGGGTTGGTGGTGAGTATGGGATGGTGGTGGGTGTGGGATCGTGGTGAGTGTGGGATGGTAGTGAGTGTGGGATTTTGGTGAGTGTGGGATGGTGGTCAGTGTGGGATGGTGATGAGTGTGGATTGGTGGTGAGTGTGGGTTGGTGGTGAGTGTTGGATGATGATGTGGGATGGTGGTGAGTGTGGGTCGGTGGTGAGTGTGGGATGGTGGTGAGTGTGGGTTGGTGGTGAGTGTGGGATGGTGGTGAGTGTGGGATGGTGGTGAGTGTGGGATGGTGAACGTGGGATGGTGGTGAGTGTGGGATGGTGGTGAGTGTGGGATGGTGGTGAGTGTGGGATGGTGGTGAGTGTGGGATGGTGAGGGTGGGATGGTGGTGAGTGTGAGATGGTGGTGAGTGTGGGATGGTGGTGAGTGTGGGATCGTGGTGAGCGTATGATGGTGGTGTGGGTTGGTGGTGAGTGTGGGATGATGGTGAGTATGGGAAGGTGGTGAGTGTGGGATGGTGGTGAGTGTAGGATGGTGGTGAGTTTGGGATGGTGAGTGTGGGTTGGTGGTGAGTGTGTGTCGGTGTTGAGTGTGGGATGGTGGTGAGTGTGGGTTTGTGGTGAGTGTGGGATGTTGGTGAGTGTGGGATGGTGGTGAGTGTGGGATGGTGAGCGTGGGATGATGGTGAGTATGGGATGGTGGTGAGTGTGGGATGGTGAGCGTGGGATGGTGGTGATTGTGGGATGGTGAGCGTGGGATGGTGGTAAGTGCGGGTTGGTGGTGAGTGTGGGATGGTGGTGAGTGTGGGATGGTGGAGATTGTGGGATGATGGTGAGTATGGGATGGTGGTGAGTGTGGGTTGGTGGTGAGTGTGGGATGGTGGTGAGTGTGGGTTGGTGGTGATTGTGGGATGATGGTGTATGATGGTGGTGAGTGTGGGATGGTTGTAAGTGTGGGATGGTGGTGAGTGTGGGATGATGGTGTGGGATGGTGGTGAGTGTGGGTTGGTGCTGAGTGTGGGTTGGTGGTGAGTGTGGGATGATGGTGTGGGATGGTGGTGAGTGTGGGTTGGTGGTGAGTGTGGGATGGTGCTGAGTGTGGGATGGTAGGGTGTGTTGTTGCTGAGTGTGGGAGCGGTGAGTGTGGGAAGGTGGTGATTGTGGGATAGTGGTGAGCGTGGGATGGTGGTGAGTTTAGGATGGTGGTGAGTGTGGGTGGGTGGTGAGTGTAGGATGGTGGTGAGTGTGGGTTGGGGGTGAGTGTGAGATGGTGGTGAGTGTGGGTTGGGGGTGAGTGTAGGATGGTGGTGAGTGTGGGATGGTGGTGAGTGTGGGTTGGTGGTGAGTGTGGAATGGTGGTGAGTGTGGGATGGTGGTGAGTTTTGGATGGTGGTGAGTGTGGGTTGGTGGTGAGTGTGGGATGGTGGTGAGTGTGGGATGGTGGTGTGGGATGGTGATGGTGTGGGTTGGTGGTGAGTGTGGGATGGTGGTGAGCGTAGTATGGTGGTGAGTGTGAGATGGTGGTGAGTTTGGGATGGTGGTGATTTTGGGATGGTGGTGAGTGTTGGATGATGATGTGGGATGGTGGTGAGTGTGGGTCGGTGGTGAGTGTGGGATGGTGGTGAGTGTGGGTTGGTGGTGAGTGCGGGATGGTGGTGAGTGTGGGATGGTGGTGAGTGTGGGATGGTGAGCGTGGGATTTTGGTGAGTGTGGGATGGTGGTGAGTGTGGGATGGTGGTGAGTGTGGGATCGTGGTGAGCGTATGATGGTGGTGTGGGTTGGTGGAGAGTGTGGGATGATGGTGAGTATGGGAAGGTGGTGAGTGTGGGATGGTGGTGAGTGTAGGATGGTGGTGAGTTTGGGATGGTGAGTGTGGATTGATGGTGAGTGTGGGATGGTGGTGAGTGTGGGATGGTGGTGAGTGTGGGTTGGTGGTGAGTGTGGGATGATGGTGTGGGATGGTGGTGAGTGTGTGTCGGTGGTGAGTGTGGGATGGTGGTGAGTGTGGGTTGGTGATGAGTGTGGGATGTTGGTGAGTGTGGGATGGTGGTGAGTGTGGGATGGTGAGCGTGGGATGATGGTGAGTGTGGGATGGTGGTGAGTGTGGGATGGTGAGCGTGGGATGGTGGTGATTGTGGGATGGTGAGCGTGGGATGGTGGTAAATGTGGGTTGGTGGTTAGTGTGGGATGGTGGTGAGTGTGGGATGGTGGAGATTGTGGGATGATGGTGAGTATGGGATGGTGGTGAGTGTGCGTTGGTGGTGAGTGTGGGATGGTGTTGAGTGTGGGATGGTGGTAAGTGTGGGATGGTGGTGAGTGTGGGTTGGTGGTGATTGTGGGATGATGGTGTATGATGGTGGTGAGTGTGGGATGGTTGTGAGTGTGGGATGGTGGTGAGTGTGGGATGATGGTGTGGGATGGTGTTGAGTGTGGGTTGGTGCTGAGTGTGGGTTGGTGGTGAGTGTGGGATGATGGTGTGGGATGGTGGTGTGTGGGATGGTGGTGAGTGTGGGATGGTGGTGAGCGTGGGATCGTGGTGAGTCTGGGATGGTGGTGAGTGTGGGATGGTGGAGATTGTGGGATGATGGTGAGTATGGGATGGTGGTGAGTGTGGGTTGGTGGTGAGTGTGGGATGGTGGTGAGTGTGGGTTGGTGGTGATTGTGGGATGATGGTGTATGATGGTGGTGAGTGTGGGATGGTTGTAAGTGTGGGATGGTGGTGAGTGTGGGATGATGGTGTGGGATGGTGGTGAGTGTGGGTTGGTGCTGAGTGTGGGTTGGTGGTGAGTGTGGGATGATGGTGTGGGATGGTGGTGAGTGTGGGTTGGTGGTGAGTGTGGGATGGTGCTGAGTGTGGGATGGTAGGGTGTGTTGTTGCTGAGTGTGGGAGCGGTGAGTGTGGGAAGGTGGTGATTGTGGGATAGTGGTGAGCGTGGGATGGTGGTGAGTTTAGGATGGTGGTGAGTGTGGGTGGGTGGTGAGTGTAGGATGGTGGTGAGTGTGGGTTGGGGGTGAGTGTGAGATGGTGGTGAGTGTGGGTTGGGGGTGAGTGTAGGATGGTGGTGAGTGTGGGATGGTGGTGAGTGTGGGTTGGTGGTGAGTGTGGAATGGTGGTGAGTGTGGGATGGTGGTGAGTTTTGGATGGTGGTGAGTGTGGGTTGGTGGTGAGTGTGGGATGGTGGTGAGTGTGGGATGGTGGTGTGGGATGGTGATGGTGTGGGTTGGTGGTGAGTGTGGGATGGTGGTGAGCGTAGTATGGTGGTGAGTGTGAGATGGTGGTGAGTTTGGGATGGTGGTGATTTTGGGATGGTGGTGAGTGTTGGATGATGATGTGGGATGGTGGTGAGTGTGGGTCGGTGGTGAGTGTGGGATGGTGGTGAGTGTGGGTTGGTGGTGAGTGCGGGATGGTGGTGAGTGTGGGATGGTGGTGAGTGTGGGATGGTGAGCGTGGGATTTTGGTGAGTGTGGGATGGTGGTGAGTGTGGGATGGTGGTGAGTGTGGGATCGTGGTGAGCGTATGATGGTGGTGTGGGTTGGTGGAGAGTGTGGGATGATGGTGAGTATGGGAAGGTGGTGAGTGTGGGATGGTGGTGAGTGTAGGATGGTGGTGAGTTTGGGATGGTGAGTGTGGATTGATGGTGAGTGTGGGATGGTGGTGAGTGTGGAATGGTGGTGAGTGTGGGTTGGTGGTGAGTGTGGGATGATGGTGTGGGATGGTGGTGAGTGTGTGTCGGTGGTGAGTGTGGGATGGTGGTGAGTGTGGGTTGGTGATGAGTGTGGGATGTTGGTGAGTGTGGGATGGTGGTGAGTGTGGGATGGTGGTCAGTGTGGGATGGTGAGTGTGGGTTGGTGGTGAGTGTGGGATGGTGTTGAGTGTGGGTTGGTGGTGAGTGTGGGATGGTGGTGAGTGTGGGATGATGAGCGTGGGATGGTGGTAAGTGTGGGTTGGTGGTGAGTGCGGGATGGTGGTGAGTGTGGGATGGTGGAGATTGTGGGATGATGGTGAGTATGGGATGGTGGTGAGTGTGGGATGGTGGTGAGTGTGGGATGGTGTTGAGTGTGGGATGGTGGTAAGTGTGGGATGGTGGTGAGTGTGGGTTGGTGGTGATTGTGGGATGATGGTGTATGATGGTGGTGAGTGTGGGATGGTTGTGTGTGTGGGATGGTGGTGAGTGTGGGATGATGGTGTGGGATGGTGGTGAGTGTGGGTTGGTGCTGAGTGTGGGTTGGTGGTGAGTGTGGGATGATGGTGTGGGATGGTGGTGAGTGTGGGTGGGTGGTGAGTGTGGGATGGTGGTGAGTTTGGGATAGTGGTGAGTGTGGGATGGTGGGGAGTGTGGGATGATGGTGAGTGTGGGATGGTGGTGAGTGTAGGATGGTGGTAAGTGTGGGATGGTGGTGAGTGTGGGTTGGTGGTGATTGTGGGATGATGGTGTATGATGGTGGTGAGTGTGGGATGGTTGTGAGTGTGGGATGGTGGTGAGTGTGGGATGATGGTGTGGGATGGTGTTGAGTGTGGGTTGGTGCTGAGTGTGGGTTGGTGGTGAGTGTGGGATGATGGTGTGGGATGGTGGTGTGTGGGATGGTGGTGAGTGTGGGATGGTGGTGAGCGTGGGATCGTGGTGAGTCTGGGATGGTGGTGAGTGTGGGATGGTGGTGATTGTGGGATAGTGGTGAGTGTGGGATGATGGTGAGTGTGGGAAAGTGGTGAGTGTGGGATAGTGGTGAGTGTGGGATCGTGGTGAGCGTATGATGGTGGTGTGGGTTGGTGGTGAGTATGGGATGGTGGTGGGTGTGGGATGGTGGTGAGCGTAGGATGGTGGTGAGTGTCGGTTGGTGGTGAGTGTGGGATGGTGGTGAGTGTGGGTTGGTGGTGAGTGTGGGATGGTGGTGAGTGTGGGATGGTAGGGTGTGTTGTTGGTGAGTGTGGGAACCGGTGAGTGTGGGATGGTGTTGTGGGTTGGTGGTGAGTGTGGGATGGTGGAGAGTGTGGGATGGTGGTGAATGTGGGATAGTGGTGAGTGTGGGATTGTGGTGAGTGTGGGATGATGGTGAGTGTGGGATGGTGGTGAGTGTGGGATCGTGGTGAGCGTATGATGGTGGTGTGGGTTGGTGGTGAGTATGGGATGGTGGTGGGTGTGGGATGGTGGTAAGTGTGGGATGGTGGTGAGTGTGGGATGGTGGTGTGGGTTTGTGATGAGTGTGGGATGGTGGTGAGTGTGGGATGGTGGTCAGTGTGGGATGGTGGTGAGTGTGGATTGGTGGTGAGTGTGGGTTGGTGGTGAGTGTTGGATGATGATGTGGGATGGTGGTGAGTGTGGGTCGGTGGTGAGTGTGGGATGGTGGTGAGTGTGGGATGGTGGTGAGTGTGGGATGGTGAACGTGGGATGGTGGTGAGTGTGGGATGGTGGTGAGTGTGGGATGGTGGTGAGTGTGGGATGGTGAGCGTGGGATGGTGGTGAGTGTGGGATGGTGGTGAGTGTGGGATGGTGGTGAGTGTGGGATCGTGGTGAGCGTATGATGGTGGTGTGGGTTGGTGGTGAGTGTGGGATGATGGTGAGTATGGAAAGGTGGTGAGTGTGGGATGGTGGTGAGTGTAGGATGGTGGTGAGTTTGGGATGGTGAGTGTGGGTTGGTGGTGAGTGTGGGATGGTGGTGAGTGTGGGATGGTGGTGAGTGTGGGTTGGTGGTGAGTGTGGGATGATGGTGTGGGATGGTGGTGAGTGTGTGTCGGTGGTGAGTGTGGGATGGTGGTGAGTGTGGGTTGGTGGTCAGTGTGGGATGTTGGTGAGTGTGGGATGGTGGTGAGTGTGGGATGGTGAGCGTGGGATGATGGTGAGTGTGGGATGGTGGTGAGTGTGGGATGGTGAGCGTGGGATGGTGGTGATTGTGGGATGGTGAGCGTGGGATGGTGGTAAGTGTGGGATGGTGAGTGTGGGTTGGTGGTGAGTGTGGGATGGTGTTGAGTGTGGGTTGGTGGTGAGTGTGGGATGGTGGTGAGTGTGGGATGATGAGCGTGGGATGGTGGTAAGTGTGGGTTGGTGGTGAGTGCGGGATGGTGGTGAGTGTGGGATGGTGGAGATTGTGGGATGATGGTGAGTATGGGATGGTGGTGAGTGTGGGATGGTGGTGAGTGTGGGATGGTGTTGAGTGTGGGATGGTGGTAAGTGTGGGATGGTGGTGAGTGTGGGTTGGTGGTGATTGTGGGATGATGGTGTATGATGGTGGTGAGTGTGGGATGGTTGTGTGTGTGGGATGGTGGTGAGTGTGGGATGATGGTGTGGGATGGTGGTGAGTGTGGGTTGGTGCTGAGTGTGGGTTGGTGGTGAGTGTTGGATGATGGTGTGGGATGGTGGTGAGTGTGGGTGGGTGGTGAGTGTGGGATGGTGGTGAGTTTGGGATAGTGGTGAGTGTGGGATGGTGGGGAGTGTGGGATGATGGTGAGTGTGGGATGGTGGTGAGTGTGGGATCGTGGTGAGCGTATGATGGTGGTGTGGGTTGGTGGTGAGTGTGGGATGATGGTGTGGGATGGTGGTGAGTGTGGATTGGTGGTGAGTATGGGATGGTGGTGGGTGTGGGATGGTGGTGATTGTGGGATGGTGTTGAGTTTAGGATGGTGGTGAGTTTGGGATGGTGAGTGTGGGTTGGTGGTGAGTGTGGGATGGTGGTGAGTGTAGGATGGTGGTGTGGGTTTGTTGTGAGTGTGGGATGGTGGTGAGTGTGGGATGGTGGTGAGTGTGGGATGGTGGTGAGTGTGGGATGGTGAGCGTGGGATGGTGGTAAGTGTGGGTTGGTGGTGAGTGTGGGTTTGTTGTGAGTGTGGGATGGTGGTGAGTGTGGGATGGTGAGCGTGGGATGGTGGTAAGTGTGGGATGGTGAATGTGGGTTGGTGGTGAGTGTGGGATGGTGGTTAGGGTGGGTTGGTGGTGAGTCTGGGATGGTGGTGAGTGTGGGATGGTGAGCGTGGGATGGTGGTAAGTGTGGGTTGGTGGTGAGTGTGGGATGGTGGTGAGTTAGGGATGGTGGAGATTGTGGGATGGTGGTGAGTGTGGGATGGTGGTGAGTGTGGGTTGGTGGTGAGTGTGGGTTGGTGGTGAGTGTGGGATGATGGTGTGGGATGGTGGTGAGTGTGGGTTGGTGGTGAGTGTGGGATGGTGGTGAGTGTGGGATGGTAGGGTGTGTTGTTGGTGAGTGTGGGAGCGGTGAGTGTGGGATGGTGGTGTGGGTTGGTGGTGAGTGTGGGATGGTGGAGAGTGTGGGATGGTGGTGAGTGTAGGATAGTGGTGAGTGTGGGATGGTGGTGAGTGTGGGATGATGGTGAGTGTGGGATGGTGGTGAGTGTGGGATCGTGGTGAGCGTATAATAGTGGTGTCGGTTGGTGGTGAGTGTGGGATGATGATGTGGGATGGTGGTGAGTGTGGATTGGTGGTGAGTATGGGATGGTGGTTGGTGTGGGATGGTGGTAAGTGTGGGATGGTGGTGAGTGTGGGATGGTGGTGAGTATGGGATGGTGAGCGTGGGTTGGTGGTGAGTGTGGGATGATGGTGAGCATGGGATGGTGGTGAGTGTGGGATGATGGTGAGTGTGGGATGGTGGTGAGTGTGGGATGGTGGTGATTGTGGGATGGTGGTGAGTGTGGGTTGGTGGTGAGTGTGGGATGATGGTGTGGGATGGTGGTGAGTGTGTGTCGGTGGTGAGTGTGGGATGGTGGTGAGTGTGGGTTGGTGGTGAGTGTGGGATGTTGGTGAGTGTGGGATGGTGGTGAGTGTGGGATGGTGAGCGTGGGATGATGGTGAGTGTGGGATGGTGGTGAGTGTGGGATGGTGGTGAGTGCGGGTTGGTGGTGAGTGTGGGATGGTGTTGAGTGTGGGATGACCGTGAGTGTGGGATGGTGGTGAGTGTGGGATGGTGGTGAGTCTGGGAAGGTGGTGAGTGTATGATAGTGGTGAGTGTCGGTTGGGGGTTGGTGGTGAGTGAGGGATGGTGTTGAGTGTGGGAAAGTGGTGAGTGTGGGAATGTTGCTGAGCGTAGGATGGTGGTGAGTGTGGGTTGGTGGTGAGTGTAGGTTGGTGGTGAGTGTGGGATGATGGTTTGGGATGATGGTGAGTGTGCGATGGTGGTGAGATTGGGATGGTGGTGAGTGTGGGTTAGTGGTGAGTGTGGGATGGTGGTGAGCGTATGATGGTGGTGAGTGTGGGATGGTGGTGAGTGTGGGTTGGTGGTGAGTGTGGGATGATGGTGTGGGATGGTGGTGAGTGTGGGATGGTTGTGAGTGTGGGATGGTGGTGAGTGTGGGTTGGGGGTGAGTGTGGGTTGATGGTGAGTGTGGGATGATGGTGTGGGATGGTGGTGAGTGTGGGTTAGTGGTGAGTGTGTGATGGTGCTGAATGTGGGATGGTAGAGTGTGTTGTTGGTGAGTGTGGGAAGCGGTGAGTGTGGGATGGTGGTGTGGGTTGGTGGTGAGTGTGGGATGGTGGAGAGTGTGGGATGGTGGTGAGTGTGGGATAGTGGTGAGTGTGGGATTGTGGTGAGTGTGGGATGATGGTGAGTGTGGGATGGTGGTGAGTGTGGGATCGTGGTGAGCGTATGATGGTGGTGTGGGTTGGTGGTGAGTGTGGGATGATGGTGTGGGATGATGGTGAGTGTGGGTTGGTGATGAGTATTGGATGGTGGTAAGTGTGGGATGGTGGTGTGGGTTTGTGGTGAGTGTGGGATGGTGGTGAGTGTGGGAAGGTGGTCAGTGTGGGATGGTGGTGAGTGTGGATTGGTGGTGAGTGTGGGTTGGTGGTGAGTGTTGGATGATGGTGTGGGATGGTGGTGAGTGTGGGTCGGTACTGAGTGTGGGATGGTCGTGAGTGTGGGTTGGTGGTGAGTGTGGGATGGTGGTGAGTGTGGGATGGTGAACGTGGGATGGTGGTGAGTGTGGGATGGTGGTGAGTGTGGGATGGTGGTGAGTGTGGGATGGTGAGCGTGGGATGGTGGTGAGTGTGGGATGGTGGTGAGTGTGGGATCGTGGTGAGCGTATGATGGTGGTGTGGGTTGGTGGTGAGTGTGGGATGATGGTGAGTATGGGATGGTGGTGAGTGTGGGAAGGTGGTGAGTGTAGGATGGTGGTGAGTTTGGGTTGGTGGTGAGTGTGGGATGATCGTGTGGGATGGTGGTGAGTGTGTGTCGGTGGTGAGTGTGGGATGGTGGTGAGTGTGGGTTGGTGGTGAGTGTGGGATGTTGGTGAGTGTGGGATGGTGGTGAGTGTGGGATGGTGAGCGTGGGATGATGGTGAGTGTGGGATGGTGGTGAGTGTGGGATGGTGAGCGTGGGATGGTGGTGAGTGTGGGATGGTGAGCGTGGGATGGTGGTATGTGTGGATTGGTGGTGAGTGTGGGATGGTGTTGAGTGTGGGTTGGTGGTGAGTGTGGGATGGTGGTGAGTGTGGGATGGTGAGCGTGGGATGGTGGTAAGTGTGGGTTGGTGGTGAGTGTGGGATGGTGGTGAGTGTGGGATGGTGGAGATTGTGGGATGATATTGAGTATGGGATGGTGGTGAGTGTGGGTTGGTGGTGAGTGTGGGATGATGGTGTGGGATGGTGGTGAGTGTGGGATGGTTGTGAGTGTGGGATGGTGGTGAGTGTGGGATGATGGTGTGGGATGGTGGTGAGTGTGGGTTGGTGGTGAGTGTGGGATGGTGTTGAGTGTGGGATGACCGTGAGTGTGGGATGGTGGTGAGTGTGGGATGGTGGTGAGTCTGGGAAGGTGAGTGTGGGTTGGTGGTGAGTGTGGGATGGTGGTGAGTGTGGGATCGTGGTGAGCGTATGATGGTGGTGTGGGTTGGTGGTGAGTGTGGGATGATGGTGTGGGATGATGGTGAGTGTGGGTTGGTGGTGAGTATGGGATGGTGGTAAGTGTGGGATGGTGGTGTGGGTTTGTGGTGAGTGTGGGATGGTGGTGAGTGTGGGAAGGTGGTCAGTGTGGGATGGTGGTGAGTGTGGATTGGTGGTGAGTGTGGGTTGGTGGTGAGTGTTGGATGATGGTGTGGGATGGTGGTGAGTGTGGGTTAGTGGTGAGTGTGTGATGGTGCTGAATGTGGGATGGTAGAGTGTGTTGTTGGTGAGTGTGGGAAGCGGTGAGTGTGGGATGGTGTTGTGGGTTGGTGGTGAGTGTGGGATGGTGGAGAGTGTGGGATGGTGGTGAGTGTGGGATAGTGGTGAGTGTGGGATTGTGGTGAGTGTGGGATGATGGTGAGTGTGGGATGGTGGTGAGTGTGGGATCGTGGTGAGCGTATGATGGTGGTGTGGGTTGGTGGTGAGTGTGGGATGATGGTGTGGGATGATGGTGAGTGTGGGTTGGTGATGAGTATTGGATGGTGGTAAGTGTGGGATGGTGGTGTGGGTTTGTGGTGAGTGTGGGATGGTGGTGAGTGTGGGAAGGTGGTCAGTGTGGGATGGTGGTGAGTGTGGATTGGTGGTGAGGGTGGGTTGGTGGTGAGTGTTGGATGATGGTGTGGGATGGTGGTGAGTGTGGGTCGGTACTGAGTGTGGGATGGTGGTGAGTGTGGGTTGGTGGTGAGTGTGGGATGGTGGTGAGTGTGGGATGGTGAACGTGGGATGGTGGTGAGTGTGGGATGGTGGTGAGTGTGGGATGGTGGTGAGTGTGGGATGGTGAGCGTGGGATGGTGGTGAGTGTGAGATGGTGGTGAGTGTGGGATCGTGGTGAGCGTATGATGGTGGTGTGGGTTGGTGGTGAGTGTGGGATGATGGTGAGTATGGGATGGTGGTGAGTGTGGGAAGGTGGTGAGTGTAGGATGGTGGTGAGTTTGGGTTGGTGGTGAGTGTGGGATGATCGTGTGGGATGGTGGTGAGTGTGTGTCGGTGGTGAGTGTGGGATGGTGGTGAGTGTGGGTTGGTGGTGAGTGTGGGATGTTGGTGAGTGTGGGATGGTGGTGAGTGTGGGATGGTGAGCGTGGGATGATGGTGAGTGTGGGATGGTGGTGAGTGTGGGATGGTGAGCGTGGGATGGTGGTGAGTGTCGGATGGTGAGCGTGGGATGGTGGTATGTTTGGATTGGTGGTGAGTGTGGGATGGTGTTGAGTGTGGGTTGGTGGTGAGTGTGGGATGGTGGTGAGTGTGGGATGGTGAGCGTGGGATGGTGGTAAGTGTGGGTTGGTGGTGAGTGTGGGATGGTGGTGAGTGTGGGATGGTGGAGATTGTGGGATGATATTGAGTATGGGATGGTGGTGAGTGTGGGTTGGTGGTGAGTGTGGGATGATGGTGTGGGATGGTGGTGAGTGTGGGATGGTTGTGAGTGTGGGATGGTGGTGAGTGTGGGATGATGGTGTGGGATGGTGGTGAGTGTGGGTTGGTGGTGAGTGTGGGATGGTGTTGAGTGTGGGATGACCGTGAGTGTGGGATGGTTGGTTAGTGTGGGATGGTGGTGAGTCTGGGAAGGTGAGTGTGGGTTGGTGGTGAGTGTGGGATGGTGGTGAGTGTGGGATCGTGGTGAGCGTATGATGGTGGTGTGGGTTGGTGGTGAGTGTGGGATGATGGTGTGGGATGATGGTGAGTGTGGGTTGGTGGTGAGTATGGGATGGTGGTAAGTGTGGGATGGTGGTGTGGGTTTGTGGTGAGTGTGGGATGGTGGTGAGTGTGGGAAGGTGGTCAGTGTGGGTTGGTGGTGAGTGTTGGATGATGGTGTGGGATGGTGGTGAGTGTGGGTCGGTACTGAGTGTGGGATGGTGGTGAGTGTGGGTTGGTGGTGAGTGTGGGATGGTGGTGAGTGTGGGATGGTCGTGAGTGTGGGATGGTGAACGTGCGATGGTGGTGAGTGTGGGATGGTGGTGAGTGTGGGATGGTGGTGAGTGTGGGATGGTGAGCGTGGGATGGTGGTGAGTGTGGGATGATGGTGAGTGTGGGATCGTGGTGAGCGTATGATGGTGGTGTGGGTTGGTGGTGAGTGTGGGATGATGGTGAGTATGGGATGGTGGTGAGTATGGGATGGTGAGCGTGGGATGGTGGTGAGTGTGGGATGGTGGTGAGTGTGGGATGGTGGTGAGTGTGGGATCGTGGTGAGCGTATGATGGTGGTGTGGGTTGGTGGTGAGTGTGGGATGATGGTGAGCATGGGATGGTGGTGAGTGTGGGATGATGGTGATTGTGGGATGGTGGTGAGTGTGGGATGGTGGTGATTGTGGGATGGTGGTGAGTGTGGGTTGGTGGTGAGTGTGGGATGATGGTGTGGGATGGTGGTGAGTGTGTGTCGGTGGTGAGTGTGGGATGGTGGTGAGTGTGGGTTGGTGGTGAGTGTGGGATGTTGGTGAGTGTGGGATGGTGGTGAGTGTGGGATGGTGAGCGTGGGATGATGGTGAGTGTGGGATGGTGGTGAGTGTGGGATGGTGGTGAGTGCGGGTTGGTGGTGAGTGTGGGATGGTGTTGAGTGTGGGATGACCGTGAGTGTGGGATGGTGGTGAGTGTGGGATGGTGGTGAGTCTGGGAAGGTGGTGAGTGTAGGATAGTGGTGAGTGTCGGTTGGGGGTTGGTGGTGAGTGTGGGATGGTGTTGAGTGTGGGAAAGTGGTGAGTGTGGGAATGTTGGTGAGCGTAGGATGGTGGTGAGTGTGGGTTGGTGGTGAGTGTAGGTTGGTGGTGAGTGTGGGATGATGGTTTGGGATGATGGTGAGTGTGCGATGGTGGTGAGATTGGGATGGTGGTGAGTGTGGGTTAGTGGTGAGTGTGGGATGGTGGTGAGCGTATGATGGTGGTGAGTGTGGGATGGTGGTGAGTGTGGGTTGGTGGTGAGTGTGGGATGATGGTGTGGGATGGTGGTGAGTGTGGGATGGTTGTGAGTGTGGGATGGTGGTGAGTGTGGGTTGGGGGTGAGTGTGGGTTGATGGTGAGTGTGGGATGATGGTGTGGGATGGTGGTGAGTGTGGGTTAGTGGTGAGTGTGTGATGGTGCTGAATGTGGGATGGTAGAGTGTGTTGTTGGTGAGTGTGGGAAGCGGTGAGTGTGGGATGGTGGTGTGGGTTGGTGGTGAGTGTGGGATGGTGGAGAGTGTGGGATGGTGGTGAGTGTGGGATAGTGGTGAGTGTGGGATTGTGGTGAGTATGGGATGATGGTGAGTGTGGGATGGTGGTGAGTGTGGGATCGTGGTGAGCGTATGATGGTGATGTGGGTTGGTGGTGAGTGTGGGATCATGGTGTGGGATGATGGTGAGTGTGGGTTGGTGATGAGTATTGGATGGTGGTAAGTGTGGGATGGTGGTGTGGGTTTGTGGTGAGTGTGGGATGGTGGTGAGTGTGGGAAGGTGGTCAGTGTGGGATGGTGGTGAGTGTGGATTGGTGGTGAGTGTGGGTTGGTGGTGAGTGTTGGATGATGGTGTGGGATGGTGGTGAGTGTGGGTCGGTACTGAGTGTGGGATGGTGGTGAGTGTGGGTTGGTGGTGAGTGTGGGATGGTGGTGAGTGTGGGATGGTGGTGAGTGTGGGATGGTGAACGTGGGATGGTGGTGAGTGTGGGATGGTGGTGAGTGTGGGATGGTGGTGAGTGTGGGATGGTGTTGAGTGTGGGAAAGTGGTGAGTGTGGGAATGTTGGTGAGCGTAGGATGGTGGTGAGTGTGGGTTGGTGGTGAGTGTAGGTTGGTGGTGAGTGTGGGATGATGGTTTGGGATGATGGTGAGTGTGCGATGGTGGTGAGATTGGGATGGTGGTGAGTGTGGGTTAGTGGTGAGTGTGGGATGGTGGTGAGCGTATGATGGTGGTGAGTGTGGGATGGTGGTGAGTGTGGGTTGGTGGTGAGTGTGGGATGATGGTGTGGGATGGTGGTGAGTGTGGGATGGTTGTGAGTGTGGGATGGTGGTGAGTGTGGGTTGGGGGTGAGTGTGGGTTGATGGTGAGTGTGGGATGATGGTGTGGGATGGTGGTGAGTGTGGGTTAGTGGTGAGTGTGTGATGGTGCTGAATGTGGGATGGTAGAGTGTGTTGTTGGTGAGTGTGGGAAGCGGTGAGTGTGGGATGGTGGTGTGGGTTGGTGGTGAGTGTGGGATGGTGGAGAGTGTGGGATGGTGGTGAGTGTGGGATAGTGGTGAGTGTGGGATTGTGGTGAGTATGGGATGATGGTGAGTGTGGGATGGTGGTGAGTGGGGGATCGTGGTGAGCGTATGATGGTGATGTGGGTTGGTGGTGAGTGTGGGATCATGGTGTGGGATGATGGTGAGTGTGGGTTGGTGATGAGTATTGGATGGTGGTAAGTGTGGGATGGTGGTGTGGGTTTGTGGTGAGTGTGGGATGGTGGTGAGTGTGGGAAGGTGGTCAGTGTGGGATGGTGGTGAGTGTGGATTGGTGGTGAGTGTGGGTTGGTGGTGAGTGTTGGATGATGGTGTGGGATGGTGGTGAGTGTGGGTCGGTACTGAGTGTGGGATGGTGGTGAGTGTGGGTTGGTGGTGAGTGTGGGATGGTGGTGAGTGTGGGATGGTGGTGAGTGTGGGATGGTGAACGTGGGATGGTGGTGAGTGTGGGATCGTGGTGAGCGTATGATGGTGGTGTGGGTTGGTGGTGAGTGTGGGATGATGGTGAGTATGGGATGGTGGTGAGTGTGGGAAGGTGGTGAGTGTAGGATGGTGGTGAGTTTGGGATGGTGAGTGTGGGTTGGTGGTGAGTGTGGGATGGTGGTGAGTGTGGGATGGTGGTGAGTGTGGGTTGGTGGTGAGTGTGGGATGATCGTGTGGGATGGTGGTGAGTGTGTGTCGGTGGTGAGTGTGGGATGGTGGTGAGTGTGGGTTGGTGGTGAGTGTGGGATGTTGGTGAGTGTGGGATGGTGGTGAGTGTGGGATGGTGAGCGTGGGATGATGGTGAGTGTGGGATGGTGGTGAGTGTGGGATGGTGAGAGTGGGATGGTGGTTAGTGTGGGATGGTGAGCGTGGGATGGTGGTATGTGTGGATTGGTGGTGAGTGTGGGATGGTGTTGAGTGTGGGTTGGTGGTGAGTGTGGGATGGTGGTGAGTGTGGGATGGTGAGCGTGGGATGGTGGTAAGTGTGGGTTGGTGGTGAGTGTGGGATGGTGGTGAGTGTGGGATGGTGGAGATTGTGGGATGATATTGAGTATGGGATGGTGGTGAGTGTGGGTTGGTGGTGAGTGTGGGATGCTAGTGTGGGATGGTGGTGAGTGTGGGATGGTTGTGAGTGTGGGATGGTGGTGAGTGTGGGATGATGGTGTGGGATGGTGGTGAGTGTGGGTTGGTGGTGAGTGTGGGATGGTGTTGAGTGTGGGATGACCGTGAGTGTGGGATGGTGGTGAGTGTGGGATGGTGGTGAGTCTGGGAAGGTGAGTGTGGGTTGGTGGTGAGTGTGGGATGGTGGTGAGTGTGGGATCGTGGTGAGCGTATGATGGTGGTGTGGGTTGGTGGTGAGTGTGGGATGATGGTGTGGGATGATGGTGAGTGTGGGTTGGTGGCTGAGTATGGGATGGTGGTAAGTGTGGGATGGTGGTGTGGGTTTGTGGTGAGTGTGGGATGGTGGTGAGTGTGGGAAGGTGGTCAGTGTGGGATGGTGGTGAGTGTGGATTGGTGGTGAGTGTGGGTTGGTGGTGAGTGTTGGATGATGGTGTGGGATGGTGGTGAGTGTGGGTCGGTACTGAGTGTGGGATGGTGGTGAGTGTGTGTTGGTGGTGAGTGTGGGATGGTGGTGAGTGTGGGATGGTCGTGAGTGTGGGATGGTGAACGTGCGATGGTGGTGAGTGTGGGATGGTGGTGAGTGTGGGATGGTGGTGAGTATGGGATGGTGAGCGTGGGATGGTGGTGAGTGTGGGATGATGGTGAGTGTGGGATCGTGGTGAGCGTATGATGGTGGTGTGGGTTGGTGGTGAGTGTGGGATGATGGTGAGTATGGGATGGTGGTGAGTATGGGATGGTGAGCGTGGGATGGTGGTGAGTGTGGGATGGTGGTGAGTGTGGGATGGTGGTGAGTGTGGGATCGTGGTGAGCGTATGATGGTGGTGTGGGTTGGTGGTGAGTGTGGGATGATGGTGAGTGTGGGATGGTGGTGAGTGTGGGATGGTGGTGATTGTGGGATGGAGGTGAGTGTGGGTTGGTGGTGAGTGTGGGATGATGGTGTGGGATGGTGGTGAGTGTGTGTCGGTGGTGAGTGTGGGATGGTGGTGAGTGTGGGTTGGTGGTGAGTGTGGGATGTTGGTGAGTGTGGGATGGTGGTGAGTGTGGGATGGTGAGCGTGGGATGATGGTGAGTGTGGGATGGTGGTGAGTGTGGAATGGTGGTGAGTGCGGGTTGGTGGTGAGTGTGGGATGGTGTTGAGTGTGGGATGACCGTGAGTGTGGGATGGTGTTGAGTGTGGGATGGTGGTGAGTCTGGGAAGGTGGTGAGTGTAGGATAGTGGTGAGTGTCGGTTGGGGGTTGGTGGTGAGTGTGGGATGGTGTTGAGTGTGGGAAAGTGGTGAGTGTGGGAATGTTGGTGAGCGTAGGATGGTGGTGAGTGTGGGTTGGTGGTGAGTGTAGGTTGGTGGTGAGTGTGGGATGATGGTTTGGGATGATGGTGAGTGTGCGATGGTGGTGAGATTGGGATGGTGGTGAGTGTGGGTTAGTGGTGAGTGTGGGATGGTGGTGAGCGTATGATGGTGGTCAGTGTGGGATGGTGGTGAGTGTGGGTTGGTGGTGAGTGTGGGATGATGGTGTGGGATGGTGGTGAGTGTGGGATGGTTGTGAGTGTGGGATGGTGGTGAGTGTGGGTTGGGGGTGAGTGTGGGTTGATGGTGAGTGTGGGATGATGGTGTGGGATGGTGGTGAGTGTGGGTTAGTGGTGAGTGTGTGATGGTGCTGAATGTGGGATGGTAGAGTGTGTTGTTGGTGAGTGTGGGAAGCGGTGAGTGTGGGATGGTGGTGTGGTTTGGTGGTGAGTGTGGGATGGTGGAGAGTGTGGGATGGTGGTGAGTGTGGGATAGTGGTGAGTGTGGGATTGTGGTGAGGGTGGGATGATGGTGAGTGTGGGATGGTGGTGAGTGTGGGATCGTGGTGAGCGTATGATGGTGGTGTGGGTTGGTGGTGAGTGTGGGATGATGGTGTGGGATGATGGTGAGTGTGGGTTGGTGATGAGTATTGGATGGTGGTAAGTGTGGGATGGTGGTGTGGGTTTGTGGTGAGTGTGGGATGGTGGTGAGTGTGGGAAGGTGGTCAGTGTGGGATGGTGGTGAGTGTGGATTGGTGGTGAGTGTGGGTTGGTGGTGAGTGTTGGATGATGGTGTGGGATGGTGGTGAGTGTGGGTCGGTACTGAGTGTGGGATGGTGGTGAGTGTGGGTTGGTGGTGAGTGTGGGATGGTGGTGAGTGTGGGATGGTGGTGAGTGTGGGATGGTGAACGTGGGATGGTGGTGAGTGTGGGATGGTGGTGAGTGTGGGATGGTGGTGAGTGTGGGATGGTGAGCGTGGGATGGTGGTGAGTGTGGGATGGTGGTGAGTGTGGGATCGTGGTGAGCGTATGATGGTGGTGTGGGTTGGTGGTGAGTGTGGGATGATGGTGAGTATGGGATGGTGGTGAGTGTGGGAAGGTGGTGAGTGTAGGATGGTGGTGAGTTTGGGATGGTGAGTGTGGGTTGGTGGTGAGTGTGGGATGGTGGTGAGTGTGGGATGGTGGTGAGTGTGGGTTGGTGGTGAGTGTGGGATGATCGTGTGGGATTGTGGTGAGTGTGTGTCGGTGGTGAGTGTGGGATGGTGGTGAGTGTGGGTTGGTGGTGAGTGTGGGATGTTGGTGAGTGTGGGATGGTGGTGAGTGTGGGATGGTGAGCGTGGGATGATGGTGAGTGTGGGATGGTGGTGAGTGTGGGATGGTGAGCGTGGGATGGTGGTGAGTGTGGGATGGTGAGCGTGGGATGGTGGTATGTGTGGATTGGTGGTGAGTGTGGGATGGTGTTGAGTGTGGGTTGGTGGTGAGTGTGGGATGGTGGTGAGTGTGGGATGGTGAGCGTGGGATGGTGGTAAGTGTGGGTTGGTGGTGAGTGTGGGATGGTGGTGAGTGTGGGATGGTGGAGATTGTGGGATGATATTGAGTATGGGATGGTGGTGAGTGTGGGTTGGTGGTGAGTGTGGGATGATGGTGTGGGATGGTGGTGAGTGTGGGATGGTTGTGAGTGTGGGATGGTGGTGAGTGTGGGATGATGGTGTGGGATGGTGGTGAGTGTGGGTTGGTGGTGAGTGTGGGATGGTGTTGAGTGTGGGATGACCGTGAGTGTGGGATGGTGGTGAGTGTGGGATGGTGGTGAGTCTGGGAACGTGAGTGTGGGTTGGTGGTGAGTGTGGGATGGTGGTGAGTGTGGGATCGTGGTGAGCGTATGATGGTGGTGTGGGTTGGTGGTGAGTGTGGGATGATGGTGTGGGATGATGGTGAGTGTGGGTTGGTGGAGAGTATGGGATGGTGGTAAGTGTGGGATGGTGAGGTGGGTTTGTGGTGAGTGTGGGATGGTGGTGAGTGTGGGAAGGTGGTCAGTGTGGGATGGTGGTGAGTGTGGATTGGTGGTGAGTGTGGGTTGGTGGTGAGTGTTGGATGATGGTGTGGGATGGTGGTGAGTGTGGGTCGGTACTGAGTGTGGGATGGTGGTGAGTGTGGTTTGGTGGTGAGTGTGGGATGGTGGTGAGTGTGGGATGGTCGTGAGTGTGGGATGGTGAACGTGCGATGGTGGTGAGTGTGGGATGGTGGTGAGTGTGGGATGGTGGTGAGTGTGGGATGGTGAGCGTGGGATGGTGGTGAGTGTGGGATGATGGTGAGTGTGGGATCGTGGTGAGCGTATGATGGTGGTGTGGGTTGGTGGTGAGTGTGGGATGATGGTGAGTATGGGATGGTGGTGAGTGTGGGATGGTGGCGAGTGTAGGATGGTGGTGAGTTTGGGATGGAGAGTGTGGGTTGGTGGTGAGTGTGGGATAGTGGTGAGTGTGGGATGGTGGTGAGTGTGGGTTGGTGGTGAGTGTGGGATGATGGTGTGGGATGGTGGTGAGTGTGTGTCGGTGGTGAGTGTGGGATGGTGGTGAGTGTGGGTTGGTGGTGAGTGTGGGATGTTGGTGAGTGTGGGATGGTGGTGAGTGTGGGATGGTGAGCGTGGGATGATGGTGAATGTGGGATGGTGGTGAGTGTGGGATGGTGAGCGTGGGATGGTGGTGAGTATGGGATGGTGAGCGTGGGATGGTGGTAAGTGTGGATTGGTGGTGAGTGTGGGATGGTGTTGAGTGTGGGTTGGTGGTGAGTGTGGGATGGTGGTGAGTGTGGGATGGTGAGCGTGGGATGGTGGTAAGTGTGGGTTGGTGGTGAGTGTGGGATGGTGGTGAGTGTGGGATGGTGGAGATTGTGGGATGATGGGGAGTATGGGATGGTGGTGAGTGTGGGTTGGTGGTGAGTGTGGGATGATGGTGTGGGATGGTGGTGAGTGTGGGATGGTTGTGAGTGTGGGATGGTGGTGAGTGTGGGATGATGGTGTGGGATGGTGGTGACTGTGGGTTGGTGGTGAGTGTGGGATGGTGGTGAGTGTGGGATGGTAGGGTGTGTTGTTGGTGAGTGTGGGAGCGGTGAGTGTGGGATGGTGGTGTGGGTTGGTGGTGAGTGTAGGATGGTGGAGAGTGTGGGATGGTGGTGAGTGTGTAATAGTGGTGAGTGTGGGATGGTGGTGAGTGTGGGATGATGGTGAGTGTGGGATGGTGGTGAGTGTGGGATCGTGGTGAGCGTATGATGGTGGTGTGGGTCGGTGGTGAGTGTGGGATGATGGTGTGGGATGGTGGTGAGTGTGGGTTGGTGGCGAGTATGGGATGGTGGTGGGTGTGGGATGGCGGTGAGTGTGGGATGGTGGTGATTGTAGGATGGTGGTGAGTTTGGGATGGTGATTGTGGGTTGGTGGTGAGTGTGGGATGGTGGTGAGTGTGGGATGGTGGTGTAGGTTTGTTATGAGTGTGGGATGGTGGTCAGTGTGGGATGGTGGTGAGTGTGGGATGGTGGTGAGTGTGGGATGGTGGTGAGTGTGGGATGGTGGTGTGGGTTTGTTGTGAGTGTGGGATGGTGGTGAGTGTGGGATGGTGGTGAGTGTGGGATGGTGGTGAGTATGGGATGGTGGTGAGTGTGGGATGGTGGTGAGTGTAGGATGGTGGTGAGTTTGGGATGGTGGTGAGTGTGGGATGGTGAGCGTGGGATGGTGGTGAGTGTGGAATGATGGTGAGTGTGGGATCGTGGTGAGCGTATGATGGTGGTGTGGGTTGGTGGTGAGTGTGGGATGATGGTGAGTATGGGATGGTGGTGAGTGTGGGATGGTGGCGAGTGTAGGATGGTGGTGAGTTTGGGATGGTGAGTGTGGGTTGGTGGTGAGTGTGGGATGGTGGTGAGTGTGGGATGGTGGTGAGTGTGGGTTGGTGGTGGGTGTGGGATGATGGTGTGGGATGGTGGTGAGTGTGTGTCGGTGGTGAGTGTGCGATGGTGGTGAGTGTGGGTTGATGGTGAGTGTGGGATGTTGGTGAGTGTGGGATGGTGGTGAGTGTGGGATGGTGAGCGTGGGATGATGGTGAGTGTGGGATGGTGGTGAGTGTGGGATGGTGAGCGTGGGATGGTGGTGAGTTTGGGATGGTGAGCGTGGGATGGTGGTAAGTGTGGATTGGTGGTGAGTGTGGGATGGTGTTGAGTGTAGGTTGGTGGTGAGTGTGGGATGGTGGTGAGTGTGGGATGGTGAGCGTGGGATGGTGGTAAGTGTGGGTTGGTGGTGAGTGTGGGATGGTGGTGAGTGTGGGATGGTGGAGATTGTGGGATGATGGGGAGTATGGGATGGTGGTGAGTGTGGGTTGGTGGTGAGTGTGGGATGATGGTGTGGGATGGTGGTGAGTGTGGGATGGTTGTGAGTGTGGGATGGTGGTGAGTGTGGGATGATGGTGTGGGATGGTGGTGAGTGTGGGTTGGTGGTGAGTGTGGGATGGTGGTGAGTGTGGGATGGTAGGGTGTGTTGTTGGTGAGTGTGGGAGCGGTGAGTGTGGGATGGTGGTGTGGGGTGGTGGTGAGTGTGGGATGGTGGAGAGTGTGGGATGGTGGTGAGTGTGGGATAGTGGTGAGTGTGGGATGGTGGTGAGTGTGGGATGATGGTGAGCGTGGGATGGTGGTGAGTGTGGGATCGTGGTGAGCGTATGATGGTGGTGTGGGTTGGTGATGAGTGTGGGATGATGGTGTGGGATGGTGGTGAGTGTGGGTTGGTGGTGAGTATGGGATGGTGGTGGGTGTGGGATGGTGGTGAGTGTGGGATGGTGGTGATTGTAGGATGGTGGTGAGTTTGGGATGGTGATTGTGGGTTGGTGGTGAGTGTTGGATGGTGGTGAGTGTGGGATGGTGGTGTAGGTTTGTTATGAGTGTGGGATGGTGGTCAGTGTGGGATGGTGGTGAGTGTGGGATGGTGGTGAGTGTGGGATGGTGGTGAGTGTGGGATGGTGGTGTGGGTTTGTTGTGAGTGTGGGATGGTGGTGAGTGTGGGATGGTGGTGAGTGTGGGATGGTGGTGAATATGGGATGGTGGTGAGTGTGGGATGGTGGTGAGTGTAGGATGGTGGTGAGTTTGGGATGGTGAGTGTGGGTTGGTGGTGAGTGTGGGATGGTCGTGAGTGTGGGATGGTGGTGAGTGTGGGTTGGTGGTGAGTGTGGGATGATGGTGTGGGATGGTGGTGAGTGTGTGTCGTTGGTGAGTGTGGGATGGTGGTGAGTGTGGGTTGGTGGTGAGTGTGGGATGTTGGTGAGTGTGGGATGGTGGTGAGTGTGGGATGGTGAGCGTGGGATGATGGTGAGTGTGGGATGGTGGTGAGTGTGGGATGGTGTTGAGTGTGGGATGGTGAGCGTGGGATGGTGGTGAGTGTGGGTCGGTACTGAGTGTGGGATGGTGGTGAGTGTGGGTTGGTGGTGAGTGTGGGATGGTGGTGAGTGTGGGATGGTGGTGAGTGTGGGATGGTGAACGTGGGATGGTGGTGAGTGTGGGATGGTGGTGAGTGTGGGATGGTGGTGAGTGTGGGATGGTGAGCGTGGGATGGTGTTGAGTGTGGGATGGTAGTGAGTGTGGGATCGTGATGAGCGTATGATGGTGGTGTGGGTTGGTGGTGAGTGTGGGATGATGGTGAGTATGGGATGGTGGTGAGTGTGGGATGGTGGTGAGTGTAGGATGATGGTGAGTTTGGGAGGGTGAGTGTGGATTGGTGGTGAGTGTGGGATGGTGGTGAGTGTGGGATGGTGGTGAGTGTGGGTTGGTGGTGAGTGTGGGATGATGGTGTGGGATGGTGGTGAGTGTGTGTCGGTGGTGAGTGTGGGATGGTGGTGAGTGTGGGTTGGTGGTGAGTGTGGGATGTTGGTGAGAGTGGGATGGTGGTGAGTGTGGGATGGTGAGCGTGGGATGGTGGTGAGTGTGGGATGGTGTTGAGTGTGGGTTGGTGGTGAGTGTGTGATGGTGGTGAGTGTGGGATGGTGAGCGTGGGTTGGTGGTAAGTGTGGGTTGGTGGTGAGTGTGGGATGGTGGTGAGTGTGGGATTGTGGAGATTGTGGGATGATGGTGAGTATGGGATGGTGGTGAGTGTGGGTTGGTGGTGAGTGTGGAATGATGGTGTGGGATGGTGGTGAATGTGGGATGGTTGTGAGTGTGGGATGGTGGTGAGTGTGGGATGATGGTGTGGGATGGTGGTGAGTGTGGGTTGATGATGAGTGTGGGATGGTGGTGAGTGTGGGATGGTAGGGTGTGTTGTTGGTGTGTGTGGGAGCGGTGAGTGTGGGATGGTGGTGTGGGTTGGTGGTGAGTGTGGGATGGTGGAGAGTGTGGGATGGTGGTGAGTGTGGAATAGTGGTGAGTGTGGGATGGTGGTGAGTGTGGGATGATGGTGAGTGTGGGATGGTGGTGAGTGTGGGATCGTGGTGAGCGTATGATGGTGGTGTGGGTTGGTGGTGAGTGTGGGATGATGTTGTGGGATGGTGGTGAGTGTGGGTTGGTGGTGAGTATGGGATGGTGGTGGGTGTGGGATGGTGGTGAGTGTGGGATCGTGGTGAGCGTATGATGGTGGTGTGGGTTGGTGGTGAGTGTGGGATGATGTTGTGGGATGGTGGTGAGTGTGGGTTGGTGGTGAGTATGGGATGGTGGTGGGTGTAGGATGGTGGTGAGTTTGGGATGGTGAGTGTGGGTTGGTGGTGAGTGTGGGATCGTGGTGAGCGTATGATGGTGGTGTGGGTTGGTGGTGAGGGTGGGATGATGTTGTGGGATGGTGGTGAGTGTGGGTTGGTGGTGAGTATGGGATGGTGGTGGGTGTGGGATGGTGGTGAGTGTGGGATGGTGGTGAGTGTAGGATGGTGGTGAGTTTGGGATGGTGAGTGTGGGTTGGTGGTGAGTGTGGGATGGTGGTGAGTGTGGGATGGTGGTGTGGGTTTGTTATGAGTGTGAGATGGTGGTGAGTGTGGGATGGTGGTCAGTGTGGGATGGTAGTGAGTGTGGGATGGTGGTGAGTGTGGGATGGTGGTGAATGTGGGATGGTGGTGTGGGTTTGTTGTGAGTGTGGGATGGTGGTGAGTGTGGGATGGTGGTGAGTGTGGGATGGTGGTGAGTGTAGGATGGTGGTGAGTTTGGGATTGTGGAGATTGTGGGATGATGGTGAGTATGGGATGGTGGTGAGTGTGGGTTGGTGGTGAGTGTGGAATGATGGTGTGGGATGGTGGTGAGTGTGGGTTGGTGGTGAGTGTGGGATGATGGTGTGGCATGGTGGTGAGTGTGTGTCGGTGGTGAGTGTGGGATGGTGGTGAGTGTGGGTTGGTGGCGAGTGTGGGATGGTGTTGAGTGTGGGATGGTGAACGTGGAATGGTGGTAAGTGTGGGATGGTGGTGTCGGTTGGTGTTGAGTGTGGGATGATGGTGAGTGTGGGATGGTGGTGTGGGTTGGTGGTGAGTGTGGGATGGTGGTGAGTGTGGGATGATGGTGAGTGTGGGATGGTGGTGTGGGTTGGTTGTGAGTGTGGGATGGTGGTGGGTGTGTGTTGGTTGTGAGTGTGAGATGGTGGTGAGTGTAGGATGGTGGTGAGTGTGGGATGGTGGTGAGCGTGGGATCGTGGTGAGTCTGGGAAGGTGGTGAGTGTGGGATAGTGCTGAGTGTGGGTTGGTGGTGAGTGCGGGTTGGTGGTGAGTGTGGGATGGTGAGCGTGGGATGGTGGTAAGTGTGGGCTGGTGGTGAGTGTGGGATGGTGGTGAGTGTGGGATAGTGGAGATTGTGGGATGATGGTGAGTATGGGATGGTGGTGAGTGTGGGTTGGTGGTGAGTGTGGGATGGTGTTGAGTGTGGGATGGTGAACGAGGAATGGTGGTAAGTGTGGGATGATGGTGTCGGTTAGTGGTGAGTGTGGGATGATGGTGAGTGTGGGATGGTGGTGTGGGTTGGTGGTGAGTGTGGGATGGTGGTGAGTGTGGGATGGTGGTGTAGGTGTGTTATGAGTGTGGGATGGTGGTCAGTGTGGGATGGTGGTGAGTGTGGGATGGTGGTGAGTGTGGGATGGTGGTGAGTGTGGGATGGTGGGGTGGGTTTGTTGTGAGTGTGGGATGGTGGTGAGTGTGGGATGGTGGTGAGTGTGGGATGGTGGTGAGTATGGGATGGTGGTGAGTGTGGGATGGTGGTGAGTGTAGGATGGTGGTGAGTTTGGGATGGTGAGTGTGGGTTGGTGGTGAGTGTGGGATGGTCGTGAGTGTGGGATGGTGGTGAGTGTGGGTTGGTGGTGAGTGTGGGATGATGGTGTGGGATGGTGGTGAGTGTGTGTCGGTGGTGAGTGTGGGATGGTGGTGAGTGTGGGTTGGTGGTGAGTGTGGGATGTTGGTGAGTGTGGGATGGTGGTGAGTGTGGGATGGTGAGCGTGGGATGATGGTGAGTGTGGGATGGTGGTGAGCGTGGGATGGTGGTGAGTGTGGGATGGTGAGCGTGGGATGGTGGTAAGTGTGGGTTGGTGGTGAGTGTGGGATGGTGGTGAGTGTGGGATGGTGGAGATTGTGGGATGATGGTGAGTATGGGATGGTGGTGAGTGTGGGTTGGTGGTGAGTGTGGGATGGTGTTGAGTGTGGGATGGTGAACGTGGAATGGTGGTGAGTGTGGGTCGGTACTGAGTGTGGGATGGTGGTGAGTGTGGGTTGGTGGTGAGTGTGGGATGGTGGTGAGTGTGGGATGGTGGTGAGTGTGGGATGGTGAACGTGGGATGGTGGTGAGTGTGGGATGGTGGTGAGTGTGGGATGGTGGTGAGTGTGGGATGGTGAGCGTGGGATGGTGATGAGTGTGGGATGGTAGTGAGTGTGGGATCGTGGTGAGCGTATGATGGTGGTGTGGGTTGGTGGTGAGTGTGGGATGATGGTGAGTATGGGATGGTGGTGAGTGTGGGATGGTGGTGAGTGTAGGATGGTGGTGAGTTTGGGAGGGTGAGTGTGGATTGGTGGTGAGTGTGGGATGGTGGTGAGTGTGGGATGGTGGTGAGTGTGGGTTGGTGGTGAGTGTGGGATGATGGTGTGGGATGGTGGTGAGTGTGTGTCGGTGGTGAGTGTGGGATGGTGGTGAGTGTGGGTTGGTGGTGAGTGTGGGATGTTGGTGAGAGTGGGATGGTGGTGAGTGTGGGATGGTGAGCGTGGGATGATGGTGAGTGTGGGATGGTGGTGAGTGTGGGATGGTGAGCGTGGGATGGTGGTGAGTGTGGGATGGTGTTGAGTGTGGGTTGGTGGTGAGTGTGGGATGGTGTTGAGTGTGGGTTGGTGGTGAGTGTGTGATGGTGGTGAGTGTGGGATGGTTAGCGTGGGATGGTGGTAAGTGTGGGTTGGTGGTGAGTGTGGGATGGTGGTGAGTGTGGGATTGTGGAGATTGTGGGATGATGGTGAGTATGGGATGGTGGTGAGTGTGGGTTGGTGGTGAGTGAGGAATGATGGTGTGGGATGGTGGTGAGTGTGGGATGGTTGTGAGTGTGGGATGGTGGTGAGTGTGGGATGATGGTGTGGGATGGTGGTGAGTGTGGGTTGATGATGAGTGTGGGATGGTGGCGAGTGTGGGATGGTAGGGTGTGTTGTTGGTGAGTGTGGGAGCGGTGAGTGTGGGATGGTGGTGTGGGTTGGTGGTGAGTGTGGGATGGTGGAGAGTGTGGGATGGTGGTGAGTGTGGAATAGTGGTGAGTGTGGGATTGTGGTGAGTGTGGGATGATGGTGAGTGTGGGATGGTGGTGAGTGTGGGATCGTGGTGAGCGTATGATGGTGGTGTGGGTTGGTGGTGAGTGTGGGATGATGTTGTGGGATGGTGGTGAGTGTGGGTTGGTGGTGAGTATGGGATGGTGGTGGGTGTGGGATGGTGGTGAGTGTGGGATGGTGGTGAGTGTAGGATGGTGGTGAGTTTGGGATGGTGAGTGTGGGTTGGTGGTGAGTGTGGGATCGTGGTGAGCGTATGATGGTGGTGTGGGTTGGTGGTGAGGGTGGGATGATGTTGTGGGATGGTGGTGAGTGTGGGTTGGTGGTGAGTATGGGATGGTGGTGGGTGTGGGATGGTGGTGAGTGTGGGATGGTGGTGAGTGTAGGATGGTGGTGAGTTTGGGATGGTGAGTGTGGGTTGGTGGTGAGTGTGGGATGGTGGTGAGTGTGGAATGGTGGTGTGGGTTTGTTATGAGTGTGAGATGGTGGTGAGTGTGGGATGGTGGTCAGTGTGGGATGGTAGTGAGTGTGGGATGGTGGTGAGTGTGGGATGGTGGTGAGTGTGGGATGGTGGTGTGGGTTTGTTGTGAGTGTGGGATGGTGGTGAGTGTGGGATGGTGGTGAGTGTGGGATGGTGGTGAGTGTAGGATGGTGGTGAGTTTGGGATGGTGATTGTGGGTTGGTGGTGAGTGTGGGATGGTGGTGAGTGTGGGATGGTGGTGAGTGTGGGTTGGTGGTGAGTGTGGGATGATGGTGTGGCATGGTGGTGAGTGTGTGTCGGTGGTGAGTGTGGGATGGTGGTGAGTGTGGGTTGGTGGCGAGTGTGGGATGGTGTTGAGTGTGGGATGGTGAACGTGGAATGGTGGTAAGTGTGGGATGGTGGTGTCGGTTGGTGTTGAGTGTGGGATGATGGTGAGTGTGGGATGGTGGTGTGGGTTGGTGGTGAGTGTGGGATGGTGGTGAGTGTGGGATGATGGTGAGTGTGGGATGGTGGTGTGGGTTGGTTGTGAGTGTGGGATGGTGGTGGGTGTGTGTTGGTTGTGAGTGTGAGATGGTGGTGAGTGTAGGATGGTGGTGAGTGTGGGATGGTGGTGAGCGTGGGATCGTGGTGAGTCTGGGAAGGTGGTGAGTGTGGGATAGTGCTGAGTGTGGGTTGGTGGTGAGTGCGGGTTGGTGGTGAGTGTGGGATGGTGAGCGTGGGATGGTGGTAAGTGTGGGCTGGTGGTGAGTGTGGGATGGTGGTGAGTGTGGGATAGTGGAGATTGTGGGATGATGGTGAGTATGGGATGGTGGTGAGTGTGGGTTGGTGGTGAGTGTGGGATGGTGTTGCGTGTGAGATGGTGAACGAGGAATGGTGGTAAGTGTGGGATGATGGTGTCGGTTAGTGGTGAGTGTTTGATGATGGTGAGTGTGGGATGGTGGTGTGGGTTGGTGGTGAGTGTGGGATGGTGGTGAGTGTGGGATGGTGGTGTAGGTTTGTTATGAGTGTGGGATGGTGGTCAGTGTGGGATGGTGGTGAGTGTGGAATGGTGGTGAGTGTGGGATGGTGGTGAGTGTGGGATGGTGGTGTGGGTTTGTTGTGAGTGTGGGATGGTGGTGAGTGTGGGATGGTGGTGAGTGTGGGATGGTGGTGAGTATGGGATGGTGGTGAGTGTGGGATGGTGGTGAGTGTAGGATGGTGGTGAGTTTGGGATGGTGAGTGTGGGTTGGTGGTGAGTGTGGGATGGTCGTGAGTGTGGGATGGTGGTGAGTGTGGGTTGGTGGTGAGTGTGGGATGATGGTGTGGGATGGTGGTGAGTGTGTGTCGGTGGTGAGTGTGGGATGGTGGTGAGTGTAGGTTGGTGGTGAGTGTGGGATGTTGGTGAGTGTGGGATGGTGGTGAGTGTGGGATGGTGAGCGTGGGATGATGGTGAGTGTGGGATGGTGGTGAGTGTGGGATGGTGGTGAGTGTGGGATGGTGAGCGTGGGATGGTGGTAAGTGTGGGTTGGTGGTGAGTGTGGGATGGTGGTGAGTGTGGGATGGTGGAGATTGTGGGATGATGGTGAGTATGGGATGGTGGTGAGTGTGGGTTGGTGGTGAGTGTGGGATGGTGTTGAGTGTGGGATGGTGAACGTGGAATGGTGGTGAGTGTGGGTCGGTACTGAGTGTGGGATGGTGGTGAGTGTGGGTTGGTGGTGAGTGTGGGATGGTGGTGAGTGTGGGATGGTGGTGAGTGTGGGATGGTGAACGTGGGATGGTGGTGAGTGTGGGATGGTGGTGAGTGTGGGATGGTGAGCGTGGGATGGTGATGAGTGTGGGATGGTAGTGAGTGTAGGATCGTGGTGAGCGTATGATGGTGGTGTGGGTTGGAGGTGAGTGTGGGATGATGGTGAGTATGGGATGGTGGTGAGTGTGGGATGGTGGTGAGTGTAGGATGGTGGTGAGTTTGGGATGGTGGTGAGTGTGGGTTGGTGGTGAGTGTGGGATGATGGTGTGGGATGTTGGTGAGTGTGTGTCGGTGGTGAGTGTGGGATGGTGGTGAGTGTGGGTTGGTGGTGAGTGTGGGATGTTGGTGAGAGTGGGATGGTGGTGAGTGTGGGATGGTGAGCGTGGGATGATGGTGAGTGTGGGATGGTGGTGAGTGTGGGATAGTGAGCGTGGGATGGTGGTGAGTGTGGGATGGTGTTGAGTGTGGGTTGGTGGTAAGTGTGGGATGGTGTTGAGTGTGGGTTGGTGGTGAGTGTGTGATGGTGGTGAGTGTGGGATGGTGAGCGTGGGATGGTGGTAAGTGTGGGTTGGTGGTGAGTGTGGGATGGTGGTGAGTGTGGGATTGTGGAGATTGTGGGATGATGGTGAGTATGGGATGGTGGTGAGTGTGGGTTGGTGGTGAGTGTGGAATGATGGTGTGGGATGGTGGTGAGTGTGGGATGGTTGTGAGTGTGGGATGGTGGTGAGTGTGGGATGATGGTGTGGGATGGTGGTGAGTGTGGGTTGATGATGAGTGTGGGATGGTGGTGAGTGTGGATGGTAGGGTGTGTTGTTGGTGAGTGTGGGAGCGGTGAGTGTGGGATGGTGTTGTGGGTTGGTGGTGAGTGTGGGATGGTGGAGAGTGTGGGATGGTGGTGAGTGTGGAATAGTGGTGAGTGTGGGATTGTGGTGAGTGTGGAATGATGGTGAGTGTGGGATGGTGGTGAGTGTGGGATCGTGGTGAGCGTATGATGGTGGTGTGGGTTGGTGGTTAGTGTGGGATGATGTTGTGGGATGGTGGTGAGTGTGGGTTGGTGGTGAGTATGGGATGGTGGTGAGTGTGGGATGGTGAGCGTGGGATGATGGTGAGTGTGGGATGGTGGTGAGTGTGGGATAGTGAGCGTGGGATGGTGGTGAGTGTGGGATGGTGTTGAGTGTGGGTTGGTGGTGAGTGTGGGATGGTGTTGAGTGTGGGTTGGTGGTGAGTGTGTGATGGTGGTGAGTGTGGGATGGTGAGCGTGGGATGGTGGTAAGTGTGGGTTGGTGGTGAGTGTGGGATGATGGTGTGGGATGGTGGTGAGTGTGGGTTGATGATGAGTGTGGGATGGTGGTGAGTGTGGGATGGTAGGGTGTGTTGTTGGTGAGTGTGGGAGCGGTGAGTGTGGGATGGTGTTGTGGGTTGGTGGTGAGTGTGGGATGGTGGAGAGTGTGGGATGGTGGTGAGTGTGGAATAGTGGTGAGTGTGGGATGGTGGTGAGTGTGGGATGATGGTGAGTGTGGGATGGTGGTGAGTGTGGGATCGTGGTGAGCGTATGATGGTGGTGTGGGTTGGTGGTGAGTGTGGGATGATGTTGTGGGATGGTGGTGAGTGTGGGTTGGTGGTGAGTATGGGATGGTGGTGAGTGTGGGATGGTGAGCGTGGGATGATGGTGAGTGTGGGATGGTGGTGAGTGTGGGATAGTGAGCGTGGGATGGTGGTGAGTGTGGGATGGTGTTGAGTGTGGGTTGGTGGTGAGTGTGGGATGGTGTTGAGTGTGGGTTGGTGGTGAGTGTGTGATGGTGGTGAGTGTGGGATGGTGAGCGTGGGATGGTGGTAAGTGTGGGTTGGTGGTGAGTGTGGGATGGTGGTGAGTGTGGGATTGTGGAGATTGTGGGATAATGGTGAGTATGGGATGGTGGTGAGTGTGGGTTGGTGGTGAGTGTGGAATGATGGTGTGGGATGGTGGTGAGTGTGGGATGGTTGTGAGTGTGGGATGGTGGTGAGTGTGGGATGATGGTGTGGGATGGTGGTGAGTGTGGGTTGATGATGAGTGTGGGATGGTGGTGAGTGTGGGATGGTAGGGTGTGTTGTTGGTGAGTGTGGGAGCGGTGAGTGTGGGATGGTGGTGTGGGTTGGTGGTGAGTGTGGGATGGTGGAGAGTGTGGGATGGTGGTGAGTGTGGAATAGTGGTGAGTGTGGGATGGTGGTGAGTGTGGGATGATGGTGAGTGTGGGATGGTGGTGAGTGTGGGATCGTGGTGAGCGTATGATGGTGGTGTGGGTTGGTGGTGAGTGTGGGATGATGTTGTGGGATGGTGGTGAGTGTGGGTTGGTGGTGAGTATGGGATGGTGGTGGGTGTGGGATGGTGGTGAGTGTGGGATGGTGGTGAGTGTAGGATGGTGGTGAGTTTGGGATGGTGAGTGTGGGTTGGTGGTGAGTGTGGGATCGTGGTGAGCGTATGATGGTGGTATGGGTTGGTGGTGAGGGTGGGATGATGTTGTGGGATGGTGGTGAGTGTGGGTTGGTGGTGAGTATGGGATGGTGGTGGGTGTGGGATGGTGGTGAGTGTGGGATGGTGGTGAGTGTAGGATGGTGGTGAGTTTGGGATGGTGAGTGTGGGTTGGTGGTGAGTGTGGGATGGTGGTGAGTGTGGGATGGTGGTGTGGGTTTGTTATGAGTGTGAGATGGTGGTGAGTGTGGGATGGTGGTCAGTGTGGGATGGTAGTGAGTGTGGGATGGTGGTGTGTGTGGGATGGTGGTGAGAGTGGGATGGTGGTGTGGGTTTGTTGTGAGTGTGGGATGGTGGTGAGTGTGGGATGGTGGTGAGTGTGGGATGGTGGTGAGTGTAGGATGGTGGTGAGTTTGGGATGGTGAGTGTGGGTTGGTGGTGAGTGTGGGATGGTGGTGAGTGTGGGATGGTGGTGAGTGTGGGTTGGTGGTGAGTGTGGGATGATGGTCTGGCATGGTGGTGAGTGTGTGTCGGTGGTGAGTGTGGGATGGTGGTGAGTGTGGGTTGGTGGCGAGTGTGGGATGGTGTTGAGTGTGGGATGGTGAACGTGGAATGGTGGTAAGTGTGGGATGGTGGTGTCGGTTGGTGTTGAGTGTGGGATGATGGTGAGTGTGGGATGGTGGTGTGGGTTGGTGGTGAGTGTGGGATGGTGGTGAGTGTGGGATGATGGTGAGTGTGGGATGGTGGTGTGGGTTGGTTGTGAGTGTGGGATGGTGGTGGGTGTGTGTTGGTGGTGAGTGTGAGATGGTGGTGAGTGTGGGTTGGTGGTGAGTGCGGGTTGGTGGTGAGTGTGGGATGGTGAGCGTGGGATGGTGGTAAGTGTGGGCTGGTGGTGAGTGTGGGATGGTGGTGAGTGTGGGATAGTGGAGATTGTGGGATGATGGTGAGTATGGGATGGTGGTGAGTGTGGGTTGGTGGTGAGTGTGGGATGGTGTTGAGTGTGGGATGGTGAACGAGGAATGGTGGTAAGTGTGGGATGATGGTGTCGGTTGGTGGTGAGTGTGGGATGATGGTGAGTGTGGGATGGTGGTGTGGGTTGGTGGTGAGTGTGGGATGGTGGTGAGTGTGGGATGATGGTGAGTGTGGGATGGTGGTGTGGGTTGGTTGTGAGTGTGGGATGGTGGTGAGTGTGTGTTGGTGGTGAGTGTGAGATGGTGGTGAGTGTAGGATTGTGGTGAGTGTGGGATGGTGGTGAGCGTGGGATCGTGGTGAGTCTGGGAAGGTGGTGAGTGTAGGATAGTGGTGAGTGTCGGTTGGGGGTTGGTGGTGAGTGTGGGATGGTGTTGAGTGTGGGAAAGTGGTGAGTGTGGGAATGTTGTTGAGCGTAGGATGGTGGTGAGTGTGGGTTGGTGGTGAGTGTAGGTTGGTGGTGAGTGTGGGATGATGGTTTGGGATGATGGTGAGTGTGCGATGGTGGTGAGTGTGGGATGGTGGTCAGTGTGGGTTGGTGGTGAGTGTGGGATGGTGGTGAGTGTGGGATGGTGGTGAGTGTGGGATGGTGAAGGTGGGATGGTGGTGAGTGTGGGATGGTGGTGAGTGTGGGATGTTGGTGAGTGTGGGATGGTGAGCGTGGGATGGTGGTGAGTGTGGGATGGTGGTGAGTGTGGGATCGTGGTGAGCGTATGATGGTGGTCTGGGTTGGTGGTGAGTGTGGGATGATGGTGAGTATGGGATGGTGGTGAGTGTGGGATGGTGGTGAGCGTAGGATGGTGGTGAGTTTGGGATGGTGAGTGTGGGTTGGTGGTGAGTGTGGGATGGTGGTGAGTGTGGGATGGTGGTGAGTGTGGGTTGGTGGCGAGTGTGGGATGGTGTTGAGTGTGGGATGGTGAACGTGGAATGGTGGTAAGTGTGGGATGGTGGTGTCGGTTGGTGTTGAGTGTGGGATGATGGTGAGTGTGGGATGGTGGTGTGGGTTGGTGGTGAGTGTGGGATGGTGGTGAGTGTGGGATGATGGTGAGTGTGGGATGGTGGAGTGGGTTGGTTGTGAGTGTGGGATGGTGGTGGGTGTGTGTTGGTGGTGAGTGTGAGATGGTGGTGAGTGTGGGTTGGTGGTGAGTGCGGGTTGGTGGTGAGTGTGGGATGGTGAGCGTGGGATGGTGGTAAGTGTGGGCTGGTGGTGAGTGTGGGATGGTGGTGAGTGTGGGATAGTGGAGATTGTGGGATGATGGTGAGTATGGGATGGTGGTGAGTGTGGGTTGGTGGTGAGTGTGGGATGGTGTTGAGTGTGGGATGGTGAACGAGGAATGGTGGTAAGTGTGGGATGATGGTGTCGGTTGGTGGTGAGTGTGGGATGATGGTGAGTGTGGGATGGTGGTGTGGGTTGGTGGTGAGTGTGGGATGGTGGTGAGTGTGGGTTGATGGTGAGTGTGGGATGGTGGTGTGGGTTGGTTGTGAGTGTGGGATGGTGGTGAGTGTGTGTTGGTGGTGAGTGTGAGATGGTGGTGAGTGTAGGATTGTGGTGAGTGTGGGATGGTGGTGAGCGTGGGATCGTGGTGAGTCTGGGAAGGTGGTGAGTGTAGGATAGTGGTGAGTGTCGGTTGGGGGTTGGTGGTGAGTGTGGGATGGTGTTGAGTGTGGGAAAGTGGTGAGTGTGGGTTGGTGGTGAGTTTAGGTTGGTGGTGAGTGTGGGATGATGGTTTGGGATGATGGTGAGTGTGCGATGGTGGTGAGTTTGGGATGGTGGTGAGTGTGGGTTGGTGGTGAGTGTGGGATGGTGGTGAGCGTATGATGGTGGTGAGTGTGGGATGGTGGTAAGTGTGGGATGGTGGTGAGTGTGGGTTGGTGGTGAGTGTGGGATGATGGTGTGGGATGGTGGTGAGTGTGGGATGGTTGTGAGTGTGGAATGGTGGTCAGTGTGGGTTGGTGGTGAGTGTGGGTTGGTGGTGAGTGTGGGATGATGGTGTGGGATGGTTGTGAGTGTGGGTTAGTGGTGAGTGTGGGATGGTGCTGAGTGTGGGATGGTAGGATGTGTTGTTGGTGAGTGTGGGAAGCGGTGAGTGTGGGATGGTGGTGTGGGTTGGTGGTGAGTGTGGGATGGTGAAGAGTGTGGGATGGTGGTGAGTGTGGGATAGTGGTGAGTGTGGGATTGTGGTGAGTGTGGGATGATGGTGAGTGTGGAATGGTGGTGAGTGTGGGATCGTGGTGAGCGTATGATGGTGGTGTGGGTTGGTGGTGAGTGTGGGATGATGCTGTGGGATGGTGGTGAGTGTGGGTTGGTGGTGAGTATGGGATGGTGGTGGGTGTGGGATGGTGGTGAGTGTAGGATGGTGGTGAGTTTGGGATGGTGAGTGTGGGTTGTTGGTGAGTGTGGGATGGTGGTGAGTGTGGGATGGTGGTGTAGTTTTGTGGTGAGTGTGGGATGGTGGTGAGTGTGGGAAGGTGGTCAGTGTGGGATGGTGGTGAGTGTGGATTGGTGGTGAGTGTGGGTTGGTGGTGAGTGTTGGATGATGGTGTGGGAAGGTGGTGAGTGTGGGTCGGTACTGAGTGTGGGATGGTGGTGAGTGTGGGTTGGTGGTGAGTGTGGGATGGTGGTGAGTGTGGGATGGTGGTGAGTGTGGGATGGTGAACGTGGGATGGTGGTGAGTGTGGGATGGTGGTGAGTGTGGGATGTTGGTGAGTGTGGGATGGTGAGCGTGGGATGGTGGTGAGTGTGGGATGGTGGTGAGTGTGGGATCGTGGTGAGCGTATGATGGTGGTGTGGGTTGGTGGTGAGTGTGGGATGATGGTGAGTATGGGATGGTGGTGAGTGTGGGATGGTGGTGAGCGTAGGATGGTGGTGAGTTTGGGATGGTGAGTGTGGGTTGGTGGTGAGTGTGGGATGGTGGTGAGTGTGGGATGGTGGTGAGTGTGGGATGATGGTGTGGGATGGTTGTGAGTGTGTGTCGGTGGTGAGTGTGGGATAGTGGTGAGTGTGGGTTGGTGGTGAGTGTGGGATGTTGGTGAGTGTGGGATGGTGGTGAGTGTCGGATGGTGAGCGTGGGATGATGGTGAGTGTGGGATGGTGGTGAGTGTGGGATGGTGAGCGTGGGATGGTGGTGAGTGTGGGATGGTGAGCGTGGGATGGTGGTAAGTGTGGGATGGTGAGTGTGGGTTGGTAGTGAGTGTGGGATGGTGTTGAGTGTGGGTTGGTGGTGAGTGTGGGATGGTGAGCGTGGGATGGTGGTAAGTGTCGGTTGGTGGTGAGTGTGGGATGGTGGTGAGTGTGGGATGGTGGAGATTGTGGGATGATGGTGAGTATGGGATGGTGGTGAGTGTGGGTTGGTGGTGAGTGTGGGATGATGGTGTGGGATGGTGGTGAGTGTGGGATGGTTGTGAGTGTGGGATGGTGGTGAGTGTGGGATGATGGTGTGGGATGGTGGTGAGTGTGGGTTGGTGGTGAGTGTGGGATGGTGGTGAGTGTGGGATGGTAGGGTGTGTCGTTGGTGAGTGTGGGAGCGGTGAGTGTGGGATGGTGGTGTGGGTTGGTGGTGAGTGTGGGATGGTGGAGAGTGTGGGATGGTGGTGAGTGTGGGATAGTGGTGAGTGTGGGATGGTGGTGAGTGTGGGATGATGGTGAGTGTGGGATGGTGGTGAGTGTGGATCGTGGTGAGCGTATGATGGTGGTGTGGTTTGGTGGTGAGTGTGGAATGATGGTGTGGGATGGTGGTGAGTGTGGGTTGGTGGGGAGTATGGGATGGTGGTGGGTGTGGGATGGTGGTGAGTGTGGGATGGTGGTGAGTGTAGGATGGTGGTGAGTTTGGGATGGTGAGTGTGGGTTGGTGGTGAGTGTGGGATGGTGGTGAGTGTGGGATGGTGGTGTGGGTTTGTTGTGAGTGTGGATTGTGGTGAGTGTGGGATGGTGGTGAGTGTGGGATGGTGGTGAGTGTGGGTTGGTGGTGAGTGTGGGATGGTGGTGTGGGTTTGTTGTGAGTGTGGGATGGTGGTGAGTGTGGGATGGTGGTGAGTGTGGGATGGTGGTGAGTATGGGATGGTGGTGAGTGTGGGATGGTGGTGAGTGAAGGATGGTGGTGAGTTGGGATGGTGAGTGTGGGTTGGTGGTGAGTGTGGGATGGTGGTGAGTGTGGGATGGTGGTGAGTGTGGGTTGGTGGTGAGTGTGGGATGATGGTGTGGGATGGTGGTGAGTGTGTGTCGGTGGTGAGTGTGGGATGGTGGTGAGTGTGGGTTGGTGGTGAGTGTGGGATGTTGGTGAGTGTGGGATGGTGGTGAGTGTGGGATGGTGAGCGTGGGATGATGGTGAGTGTGGGATGGTGGTGAGTGTGGGATGGTGGTGAGTGCGGGTTGGTGGTGAGTGTGGGATGGTGTTGAGTGTGGGTTGGTGGTGAGTGTGGGATGGTGGTGAGTGTGGGATGGTGAGCGTGGGATGGTGGTAAGTGTGGGTTGGTGGTGAGTGTGGGATGGTGGTGAGTGTGGATGGTGGAGATTGTGGGATGATGGTGAGTATGGGATGGTGGTGAGTGTGGGTTGGTGGCGAGTGTGGGATGGTGTTGAGTGTGGGATGGTGAACGTGGAATGGTGGTAAGTGTGGGATGGTGGTGTCGGTTGGTGGTGAGTGTGGGATGGTGGTGTGGGTTTGTTGTGAGTGTGGGATGGTGGTGAGTGTGGGATGGTGGTGAGTGTGGGATGGTGGTGAGTTTGGGTTGGTGGTGAGTGTGGGATGGTGGTGAGTGAAGGATGGTGGTGAGTTTGGGATGGTGAGTGTGGGTTGGTGGTGAGTGTGGGATGGTGGTGAGTGTGGGATGGTGGTGAGTGTGGGTTGGTGGTGAGTGTGGGATGTTGGTGAGTGTGGGATGGTGGTGAGTGTGGGATGGTGAGCGTGGGATGATGGTGAGTGTGGGATGGTGGTGAGTGTGGGATGGTGGTGAGTGCGGGTTGGTGGTGAGTGTGGGATGGTGTTGAGTGTGGGTTGGTGGTGAGTGTGGGATGGTGGTGAGTGTGGGATGGTGAGCGTGGGATGGTGGTAAGTGTGGGTTGGTGGTGAGTGTGGGATGGTGGTGAGTGTGGGATGGTGGAGATTGTGGGACGATGGTGAGTATGGGATGGTGGTGAGTGTGGGGTTGGTGGCGAGTGTGGGATGGTGTTGAGTGTGGGATGGTGAACGTGGAATGGTGGTAAGTGTGGGATGGTGGTGTCGGTTGGTGGTGAGTGTGGGATGATGGTGAGTGTGGGATGGTGGTGTGGGTTGGTGGTGAGTGTGGGATGGTGGTGAGTGTGGGATGATGGTGAGTGTGGGATGGTGGTGTGGGTTGGTTGTGAGTGTGGGATGGTGGTGGGTGTGTGTTGGTGGTGAGTGTGAGATGGTGGTGAGTGTAGGATGGTGGTGAGTGTGGGATGGTGGTGAGCGTGGGATCGTGGTGAGTCTGGGAAGATGGTGAGTGTGGGATTGTGGTGAGTGTGGGTTGGTGGTGAGTGTAGGTTTGCGGTGAGTGTGGGATGATGGTTTGGGATGATGGTGAGTGTGCGATGGTGGTGAGTTTGGGATGGTGGTGAGTGTGGTTTGGTGGTCAGTGTGGGATGGTGGTGAGTGTGGGATGGTGGTGAGTGTGGGAAGGTGGTGAGTGTGGGATATTGGTGAGTGTGGGTTGGGGGTTGGTGGTGAGTGTGGGTTGGTGATGAGCGTAGGATGGTGGTGAGTGTGGGTTGGTGGTGAGTGTGGGATGGTGGTGAGTGTGGATGGTGGTGTGGGATGGTGGTGGTGTCGGTTGGTGGTGAGTGTGGGATGGTGGTGAGCGTAGGATGGTGGTGAGTGTGAGATGGTGGTGAGTTTGGGATGGTGGTGAGTGTGGGTTGGTGGTGAGTCTCGGTTGGTGGTGAGTGTGGGATGATGGTGTGGGATGGTGGTGAGTGTGGGATGGTGGTGAGTGTGGGATGGTGGTGTGTGTTGTTGGTGAGTGTGGAAAGCGGTGAGTCTGGGATGGTGGTGAGTGTGGGTTGTTGGTGAGTGTGGGATGGTGGAGAGTGTGGGATGTTGGTGAGTGTGGGATGGTGGTGAGTGTGGGATCGTGGTGAGTGTGGGAAGGTGGTGAGTGTGGGATATTGGTGAGTGTGGGTTGGGGTTGGTGGTGAGTGTGGGATGGTGATGAGCGTAGGATGGTGGTGAGTGTGGGTTGGTGGTGACTGTGGGATGGTGGTGAGTGTGGGATGGTGGTGTGGGATGGTGGTCGTGTGGGTTGGTGGTGAGTGTGGGATGGTGGTGAGCGTAGGATGGTGGTGAGTGTGAGATGGTGGTGAGTTTGGGATGGTGGTGAGTGTGGGTTGGTGGTGAGTGTGGGTTGGTGGTGAGTGTCGGATGATGGTGTGGGATGGTGTTGAGTGTGGGTTGGTGGTGAGTGTGGGATGGTGGTGAGTGTGGGATGGTGGTGTGTGTTGTTGGTGAGTGTGGAAAGCGGTGAGTGTGGGATGGTGGTGTGGGTTGGTGGTGAGTGTGGGATAGTGGAGAGTGTGGGTTGGTGGTGAGTGTAGGTTGGTGGTGAGTGTGGGATGGTGGTGAGTTTGGGTTGGTGGTGAGTGTGGGATGGTGGTGAGTGTGGGATCGTGGAGAGTGTGGGAAGGTGGTGAGTGTGGGATATTGGTGAGTGTGGGTTGGGGGTTGGTGGTGAGTGTGGGATGGTGATGAGCGTAGGATGGTGGTGAGTGTGGGTTGGTGGTGAGTGTGGGATGGTGGTGAGTGTGGGATGGTGGTGTGGGATGGTGGTGGTGTGTGTTGGTGGTGAGTGTGGGATGGTGGTGAGCGTAGTATGGTGGTGAGTGTGAGATGGTGGTGAGTTTGGGATGGTGGTGAGTTTGGGATGGTGGTGAGTGTGGGTTGGTGGTGAGTGTGGGTTGGTGGTGAGTGTGGGATGATGGTGTGCGATGGTGGTGAGTGTGGGTTGGTGGTGAGTGTGGGATGGTGGGGAGTGTGTGATGGTGTTGTGTGTTGTTGGTGAGTGTGGAAAGCGGTGAGTGTGGGATGGTGGTGTGGGTTGGTGGTGAGTGTGGGTTGGTGGTGTGGGTTTGTGGTGAGTGTGGGTTTGTGGTGAGTGTGGGATGGTGGTGAGCGTGGGATGGTGGTGAGTGTGGGATGGTGGTGAGTGTGGGATGGTGGTGAATGTGGGATGGTGGTGAGTGTGGGATGGTGGTGAGTGTGGGATGATGGTGAGTGTGGGATGGTGGTGAGTGTGGGATGGTGGCGAGTGTGGGATGGTGGTGAGTGTGGGATGGTGGTGAGTGTGGGATGGTGGTGAGTGTGGGATGGTGGTGTGTGTTGTTGGTGAGTGTGGAAAGCGGTGAGTGTGGGATGGTGGTGTGGGTTGGTGGTGAGTGTGGGATGGTGGAGAGTGTGGGTTGGTGGTGAGTGTGGGAATGGTGGCGAGCGTAGGATGGTGGTGAGTGTGGGTTGGTGGTGAGTGTAGGTTAGTGGTGAGTGTGGGATGGTGGTGAGTGTGGGTTGGTGGTGAGTGTGGGATGGTGGTGAGTGTGGGATCGTGGTGAGTGTGGGAAGGTGGTGAGTGTGGGATATTGGTGAGTGTGGGTTGGGGGTTGGTGGTGAGTGTGGGATGGTGATGAGCGTAGGATGGTGGTGAGTGTGGGTTGGTGGTGAGTGTGGGATGGTGGTGAGTGTGGGATGGTGGTGTGGGATGGTGGTGGTGTGGGTTGGTGGTGAGTGTGGGATGGTGGTGAGCGTAGTATGGTGGTGAGTGTGAGATGGTGGTGAGTTTGGGATGGTGGTGAGTTTGGGATGGTGGTGAGTGTGGGTTGGTGGTGAGTGTGGGTTGGTGGTGAGTGTGGGATGATGGTGTGCGATGGTGGTGAGTGTGGGTTGGTGGTGAGTGTGGGATGGTGGTGAGTGTGGGATGGTGTTGTGTGTTGTTGGTGAGTGTGGAAAGCGGTGAGTGGTGTGGGTTGGTGGTGAGTGTGGGTTGGTGGTGTGGGTTTGTGGTGAGTGTGGGTTTGTGGTGAGTGTGGGATGGTGGTGAGTGTGGGATGGTGGTGAGTGTGGGATGGTGGTGAGTGTGGGATGGTGGTGAGTGTGGAGATGGTGGTGAGTGTGGGATGGTGGTGAGTGTGGGATGGTGGTGAGTGTGGGATGGTGGTGAGTGTGGGATGGTGGTGAGTGTGGGTTGGTGGTGAGTGTGGGTTGGTGGTGAGTGTGGGATGATGGTGTGCGATGGTGGTGAGTGTGGGTTGGTGGTGAGTGTGGGATGGTGGTGAGTGTGGGATGGTGTTGTGTGTTGTTGGTGAGTGTGGAAAACGGTGAGTGTGGGATGGTGGTGTGGGTTGGTGGTGAGTGTGGGATGGTGGTGAGTGTGGGATGGTGGTGAGTGTGGGATGGTGGTGAGTGTGGGTTGGTGGTGAGTGTGGGATGGTGGTGAGTGTGGGATGGTGGTGAGTGTGGGATGGTGGTGAGTGTGGGATGGTGGTGCGTGTGGGATGGTGGTGAGTGTGGGATGGTGGTGAGTGTGGGATGGTGGTGAGTGTGGGATGGTGGTGAGTGTGGGATGGTGGTGAGTGTGGGATGGTGGTGAGTGTGGGATGGTGTTGAGTGTGGGATGGCGGTGAGTGTGGGATGGCGGTGAGTGTGGGATGGTGGTGAGTGTGGGATGGTGGAGAGTGTGGGATGGTGGTGAGTGTGGGATGGTGGTGAGTGTGGGATCGTGGTGAGTGTGGGAAGGTGGTGAGTGTGGGATATTGGTGAGTGTGGGTTGGGGTTGGTGGTGAGTGTGGGATGGTGATGAGCGTAGGATGGTGGTGAGTGTGGGTTGGTGGTGAGTGTGGGATGGTGGTGAGTGTGGGATGGTGGTGTGGGATGGTGGTCGTGTGGGTTGGTGGTGAGTGTGGGATGGTGGTGAGCGTAGGATGGTGGTGAGTGTGAGATGGTGGTGAGTTTGGGATGGTGGTGAGTGTGGGTTGGTGGTGAGTGTGGGTTGGTGGTGAGTGTCGGATGATGGTGTGGGATGGTGTTGAGTGTGGGTTGGTGGTGAGTGTGGGATGGTGGTGAGTGTGGGATGGTGGTGTGTGTTGTTGGTGAGTGTGGAAAGCGGTGAGTGTGGGATGGTGGTGTGGGTTGGTGGTGAGTGTGGGATAGTGGAGAGTGTGGGTTGGTGGTGAGTGTAGGTTGGTGGTGAGTGTGGGATGGTGGTGAGTTTGGGTTGGTGGTGAGTGTGGGATGGTGGTGAGTGTGGGATCGTGGAGAGTGTGGGAAGGTGGTGAGTGTGGGATATTGGTGAGTGTGGGTTGGGGGTTGGTGGTGAGTGTGGGATGGTGATGAGCGTAGGATGGTGGTGAGTGTGGGTTGGTGGTGAGTGTGGGATGGTGGTGAGTGTGGGATGGTGGTGTGGGATGGTGGTGGTGTGGGTTGGTGGTGAGTGTGGGATGGTGGTGAGCGTAGTATGGTGGTGAGTGTGAGATGGTGGTGAGTTTGGGATGGTGGTTAGTTTGGGATGGTGGTGAGTGTGGGTTGGTGGTGAGTGTGGGTTGGTGGTGAGTGTGGGATGATGCTGTGCGATGGTGGTGAGTGTGGGTTGGTGGTGAGTGTGGGATGGTGGGGAGTGTGGGATGGTGTTGTGTGTTGTTGGTGAGTGTGGAAAGCGGTGAGTGTGGGATGGTGGTGTGGGTTGGTGGTGAGTGTGGGTTGGTGGTGTGGGTTTGTGGTGAGTGTGGGTTCGTGGTGAGTGTGGGATGGTGGTGAGTGTGGGATGGTGGTGAGTGTGGGATGGTGGTGAGTGTGGGATGGTGGTGAATGTGGGATGGTGGTGAGTGTGGGATGGTGGTGAGTGTGGGATGATGGTGAGTGTGGGATGGTGGTGAGTGTGGGATGGTGGCGAGTGTGGGATGGTGGTGAGTGTGGGATGGTGGTGAGTGTGGGATGGTGGTGAGTGTGGGATGGTAGTGTGTGTTGTTGGTGAGTGTGGAAAGCGGTGAGTGTGGGATGGTGGTGTGGGTTGGTGGTGAGTGTGGGATGGTGGAGAGTGTGGGTTGGCGGTGAGTGTGGGATGGCGGTGAGTGTGGGATGGTGGTGAGTGTGGGATGGTGGAGAGTGTGGGATGGTGGTGAGTGTGGGATGGTGGTGAGTGTGGGATCGTGGTGAGTGTGGGAAGGTGGTGAGTGTGGGATATTGGTGAGTGTGGGTTGGGGTTGGTGGTGAGTGTGGGATGGTGATGAGCGTAGGATGGTGGTGAGTGTGGGTTGGTGGTGAGTGTGGGATGGTGGTGAGTGTGGGATGGTGGTGTGGGATGGTGGTCGTGTGGGTTGGTGGTGAGTGTGGGATGGTGGTGAGCGTAGGATGGTGGTGAGTGTGAGATGGTGGTGAGTTTGGGATGGTGGTGAGTGTGGGTTGGTGGTGAGTGTGGGTTGGTGGTGAGTGTCGGATGATGGTGTGGGATGGTGTTGAGTGTGGGTTGGTGGTGAGTGTGGGATGGTGGTGAGTGTGGGATGGTGGTGTGTGTTGTTGGTGAGTGTGGAAAGCGGTGAGTGTGGGATGGTGGTGTGGGTTGGTGGTGAGTGTGGGATAGTGGATAGTGTGGGTTGGTGGTGAGTGTAGGTTGGTGGTGAGTGTGGGATGGTGGTGAGTTTGGGTTGGTGGTGAGTGTGGGATGGTGGTGAGTGTGGGATCGTGGAGAGTGTGGGAAGGTGGTGAGTGTGGGATATTGGTGAGTGTGGGTTGGGGGTTGGTGGTGAGTGTGGGATGGTGATGAGCGTAGGATGGTGGTGAGTGTGGGATGGTGGTGTGGGATGGTGGTGGTGTGGGTTGGTGGTGAGTGTGGGATGGTGGTGAGCGTAGTATGGTGGTGAGTGTGAGATGGTGGTGAGTTTGGGATGGTGGTGAGTTTGGGATGGTGGTGAGTGTGGGTTGGTGGTGAGTGTGGGTTGGTGGTGAGTGTGGGATGATGGTGTGCGATGGTGGTGAGTGTGGGTTGGTGGTGAGTGTGGGATGGTGGGGAGTGTGGGATGGTGTTGTGTGTTGTTGGTGAGTGTGGAAAGCGGTGAGTGTGGGATGGTGGTGTGGGTTGGTGGTGAGTGTGGGTTGGTGGTGTGGGTTTGTGGTGAGTGTGGGTTCGTGGTGAGTGTGGGATGGTGGTGAGTGTGGGATGGTGGTGAATGTGGGATGGTGGTGAGTGTGGGATGGTGGTGAGTGTGGGATGATGGTGAGTGTGGGATGGTGGTGAGTGTGGGATGGTGGCGAGTGTGGGATGGTGGTGAGTGTGGGATGGTGGTGAGTGTGGGATGGTGGTGAGTGTGGGATGGTAGTGTGTGTTGTTGGTGAGTGTGGAAAGCGGTGAGTGTGGGATGGTGGTGTGGGTTGGTGGTGAGTGTGGGATGGTGGAGAGTGTGGGTTGGTGGTGAGTGTGGGAATGGTGGCGAGCGTAGGATGGTGGTGAGTGTGGGTTGGTGGTGAGTGTAGGTTAGTGGTGAGTGTGGGATGGTGGTGAGTGTGGGTTGGTGGTGAGGGTGGGATGGTGGTGAGTGTGGGATCGTGGTGAGTGTGGGAAGGTGGTGAGTGTGGGATATTGGTGAGTGTGGGTTGGGGGTTGGTGGTGAGTGTGGGATGGTGATGAGCGTAGGATGGTGGTGAGTGTGGGTTGGTGGTGAGTGTGGGATGGTGGTGAGTGTGGGATGGTGGTGTGGGATGGTGGTGGTGTGGGTTGGTGGTGAGTGTGGGATGGTGGTGAGCGTAGTATGGTGGTGAGTGTGAGATGGTGGTGAGTTTGGGATGGTGGTGAGTTTGGGATGGTGGTGAGTGTGGGTTGGTGGTGAGTGTGGGTTGGTGGTGAGTGTGGGATGATGGTGTGCGATGGTGGTGAGTGTGGGTTGGTGGTGAGTGTGGGATGGTGGTGAGTGTGGGATGGTGTTGTGTGTTGTTGGTGAGTGTGGAAAGCGGTGAGTGGTGTGGGTTGGTGGTGAGTGTGGGTTGGTGGTGTGGGTTTGTGGTGAGTGTGGGTTTGTGGTGAGTGTGGGATGGTGGTGAGTGTGGGATGGTGGTGAGTGTGGGATGGTGGTGAGTGTGGGATGGTGGTGAGTGTGGAGATGGTGGTGAGTGTGGGATGGTGGTGAGTGTGGGATGGTGGTGAGTGTGGGATGGTGGTGAGTGTGGGATGGTGGTGAGTGTGGGATGGTGGTGAGTGTGGGTTGGTGGTGAGTGTGGGTTGGTGGTGAGTGTGGGATGATGGTGTGCGATGGTGGTGAGTGTGGGTTGGTGGTGAGTGTGGGATGGTGGTGAGTGTGGGATGGTGTTGTGTGTTGTTGGTGAGTGTGGAAAGCGGTGAGTGTGGGATGGTGGTGTGGGTTGGTGGTGAGTGTGGGATGGTGGTGAGTGTGGGATGGTGGTGAGTGTGGGATGGTGGTGAGTGTGGGATGGTGGTGAGTGTGGGATGGTGGTGAGTGTGGGATGGTGGTGCGTGTGGGATGGTGGTGAGTGTGGGATGGTGGTGAGTGTGGGATGGTGGTGAGTGTGGGATGGTGTTGAGTGTGGGATGGTGTTGAGTGTGGGATGGCGGTGAGTGTGAGATGGTGGTGAGTGTGGGATGGCGGTGAGTGTGGGATGGTGGTGAGTGTGGGATGGTGGTGAGTGTGGGATGGTGGTGAGTGTGGGATGGTGGTGAGTGTGGGATGGTGGTGAGTATGGGATGGTGGTGAGTGTAGGATGGTGGTGAGTTTGGGATGGTGGTGAGTGTGGGATGGTGGTGAGTGTGGGATGGTGGTGAGGTGTGGGATGGTGGTGAGCGTGGGATGGTGGTGAGCGTGGGATGGTGGTGAGCGTGGGATGGTGGTGAGCGTGGGATGGTGGTGAGCGTGGGATGGTGGTGAGCGTAGGATGGTGGTGAGCGTGGGATGGTGGTGAGCGTGGGATGGTGGTGAGCGTGGGATGGTGGTGAGCGTGGGATGGTGGTGAGCGTGGGATGGTGGTGAGCGTGGGATGGTGGTGAGCGTGGGATGGTGGTGAGCGTGGGATGGTGGTGAGCGTGGGATGGTGGTGAGCGTGGGATGGTGGTGAGCGTGGGATGGTGGTGAGTGTGGGATGGTGGTGAGTGTGGGATGGTGGTGAGTGTGGGATGGTGGTGTGGGATGGTGGTGTGGGATGGTGGTGTGGGATGGTGGTGTGGGATTGTGGTGTGGGATGGTGGTGAGCTGACACTGGAGCTCCACTGCGAGCCGTTGCCATGGCGATGGCTTCTGCGGCGCGAGAAGACGCGCTCTAATTGGTCGCCGGTCACGTGGCGCGGTCCCCAGCTGCCCGGAAGTGAACGCGCTGGATGCGAAGGACACGCGGTCAAGGGAGGCGATGGCCGCGGCACCGGGGCGCGGGGTCACGGCCTCCGTGATTTTCCTGCACGGTTCAGGTACCACACCGCCCCGTTCGGCACTGTGGTCTCTTCGTGATGCCCCTCGTGTTGTGCTTCCCCGTGATGCCCCTGGTGTTGTGCTTCCCCGTGATGCCCCTGGTGTTGTGCTTCCCCGTGATGCCCCTGGTGTTGTGCTTCCCCGTGATGCCCCTGGTGTTGTGCTTCCCCGTGATGCCCCTGGTGTTGTGCTTCCCCGTGATGCCCCTCGTGTTGTGCTTCTCCGTGATGCCCCTGGTGTTGTGCTTCCCCGTGATGCCCCTGGTGTTGTGCTTCCCCGTGATGCCCCTGGTGTTGTGCTTCCCCGTGATGCCCCTCGTGTTGTGCTTCTCCGTGATGCCCCTGGTGTTGTGCTTCCCCGTGATGCCCCTGGTGTTTTGCTTCCCCGTGATGCCCCTCGTGTTGTGCTTCTCCGTGATGCCCCTGGTGTTGTGCTTCTCCGTGATGCCCCTGGTGTTGTGCTTCCCCGTGATGCCCCTGGTGTTGTGCTTCTCCGTGATGCCCCTGGTGTTGTGCTTCCCCGTGATGCCCCTGGTGTTTTGCTTCCCCGTGATGCCCCTCGTGTTGTGCTTCCCCGTGATGCCCCTGGTGTTTTGCTTCCCCGTGATGCCCCTCGTGTTGTGCTTCCCCGTGATGCCCCTCGTGCAGTGCTTCCCCGTGATGCCCCTGGTGTTGTGTTTCCCCGTGATGCCCCTGGTGTTGTGTTTCCCCGGTCTCCCCTTGCTGCCCCGTTGTGCCGTGGTTCAGCGGTCTCGTCGTCTTGCCCTGGTTGGCACACGCTACATCTCTTAAGCAGCAACTAAGCGCCAAGGGCTCGCGAATCGCGATGTTAAATCGGCTGCCAACGCTGCATTCTTCCTCAATCATTCGCAAGGATCACCCATCACCCGTCGTGTGTGTGTGTGAAACTCGGGCTTGGTAAAGCTCAAAATGTACAACCCACACAGATTGTGTGTGGTCGCGTGGTGGAGGACTTTTTACGAGTGTGATGCTCACACTCGCGTGGATGATGATGATTTTTTTTTGTGTTACCGTGATGGGCACAACGATTGGTTTCGATCGGAAGTTAAAAAAAAACATTCGGGAGATTCAGAGCACTAACCACAACGGATACCCTACACATTTCAACGCGGTAAAGTTCAAGCGAAATGTGCTTTTACCATAGCTCCGTTACATTAACACCCCCCATGTCGCGGTGAGGTGACCCTCCACTTAGCTTTGTTTCTTAACGTCCCCTGTGTACGTCATCCGAAGGTTATCACCCGTCAGGGGTTGACCCGGACAACAGTCCCGGGGAATTGCCATCTGTCTGTTCTCGTGGCAGGAATGGATTTGTATCGAGATCTGGTACCGGTATATTTGTTAAAGCTTTGTTAACAGTAAATTGCAGAGATTTTAATTGACCTCGGCTGACTGAGAACTATGCACGGGTTTGGTCTGTGGTAAAGGTTGCAACCTGAGGTTCCCCCCACGTGAAAGTGTAATAGTGCAGGGGAATACGATCTCTGACTGTCTTGTGAGTGAAGATGACCAGATTCGGGGATCCCTGCTTATGTGCCCTGAGCCAATGCAATATGTGTGTAAAGTTGAAATGCAGTGTAAAATGTAGGTGTTTTTTTTAAATGAAATTGATCCATCCTAGAGCGCACTGGTTTATAACGCACAAGTACATTCTAGAAGCTTTCGTGACTGCAAGGATCCATACTCTTTGGTTCTATTCGGTAAAGTCACGTAGGTAAAAAAATAAAACAACAAAAATCACGACGTTTCGGCCACAACACAAGTGGCCTTCATCAGGTGAAGGGACCGTGCTGTCAACGCTGTCTTCGTGACAGCACGGTCCCTTCACCTGATGAAGGCCACTTGTGTTGTGGCCGAAACGTCGTGATTTTTGTTGTTTCACAGGTACGTGTTCTTCATCTTGGCAGCAACACAGGGCCGCACGGTGTCCTGTGGCTGCATCCTCTGTAAGCACAAGCAACGTTGAACCAGTTTCCCGTTTAAGTGAACAGTTGTAGGACTTTGATCTTTTGGCCAAAATTAGAGATCATTGCAAATAATGAGTTCAGTGTGTAGAATCTTGGCAAATGGGAGAGACATGAACATAGAGGGTTTTATAATCCCAACATCCAAACGAACATAGAGATAGATCCCTGTGCCTGTCTTGCTGTGTGCCACCACAAAACCGAACCACTCTTATCTGCAACATCCTACCTGACACCCCTGCCTAAATAGTCATAACCGACCATTTCTCTGAATTTTTTGTTTGTTAAAAAAAATTTCATCTTAGCCCTGGGCTCGATGAAGGCTCCTGAAGTTGCCCCTTCATGAAACTTTTACCTGTGAAGTTAAATAAAACGTTACTATTGTGAAGTAATTGATGGATTAGTCCATAATCATTATAAAAGGATAATAATCGCGATGGAGAAGGAAGACTGATACAGACGGAGACTGTGCGGTTGACGGTGTGTGTGCTGTGCAATTAGGTGACACGGGTCAGGGACTTCAGGCATGGGTGAAGAGTCTCCTCCAGAAGGATCTGGCTTCTCCACACATCCGTGTCTCTTACCCCACTGCCCCTTTTCAGTAAGTTTCACCGTTTCTTATTGCCATCACTGTTGCCTTTGCAACAATGCGGTCATTCTTTTGTATTTACAGTTAAGTGTTTTAATGCTTGATATTTATACACCCATGCGTTCACTTTACAAATGACACAACATAGTTCAATATGCTCATTTAGAGTGTACCAATGTGAAAGGCATTATAAGCAAGAGTGTGCAATGTGAATTTTGTAAAGTCAGGCAATAGAGTGTAAACTTTCACTGCCGTGAAACCGAACACACAGCATGCGCCATCAGTTTCTACCTGGAAATCTGCCACCGGCAGGTTTTCATGAGCTTCTTGCAGAGTTGTCCACTTTTACAAACGGTGTTAATGTTGGAGGAGGACATGTTGTGGAGCTGAAGGTGTTTAAACATGTTCCCAAAGAGTGTTCCCTCAATATCCTTTGACCCCCTTCTCATCCAATGTCACGTTGCCCCAGTGCATTTGCTGTTTGGCAGTTATAAAGCATAAACTTAAGCAGAATTTTACGAACATCTTGTAAAACTATATTAATCCACCTTTTGTAATGCACATACCCTTAGTGCACATGCCATGGCACGTTTAGTAAGTGCGGTGTTTTTTTTTGTGGTCCCAGACCCTACACGGCCAATAACGGGGAGAAGAGACACGTGTGGTACGACCGCTATAAGATCTCATGGGATGTGCCTGAGCACGAGGCCTCTATTGATGCCGCATGCCGCTCTCTGGACGAGGTCATTGAGAAGGTGGTTCAGTCCGGTATTTCCAAGAACAGGATCGTGATAGGTACGGCTGAAGATCATCTTGCATTTGCATCTTTCAGTGGATTATGTTAATTGCAGTTTCATTAACCATCAGTTCTACCCATGTCATGTGCCAATAACATTTGATGATTTTACTTTTAATACAAATTAATGTATCTTATAATAACTTGATTGATAGCATTCTTACTCAATAGCCATAAATGGGTATCTATTCATGTGCCAGCTTAAAAACTGCTCGCTCGGAAACATTTAAAAAATGTAATTATCATCATACTCCATGGTGTAAAGTGCAGTCTCCAAGTCTTATCCATTCTATCTCTTTGGCCTTTCTGTTGATGTGCTATAAAGATGGGCAATTGTTCAAATCGTTACCTATTTTAAACTTTTATTTTAAGGCATATGTTATTGACAAATATGTTAAATGTTATGTTGTATTTGGACTCTATGAATCAATTACCTGTTTTGGTCTAGGTGGCTTCTCAATGGGAGGCGCAATGGCCATGCTGCTGACCTATAGGTTCCATCGTGACGTGGCAGGCGTGTTCGCCCTGTCCAGCTTCCTCAACAAAGGATCTTCAGTGTACACAGTAAGCAAGGCGGTGCCAATGGGCAGGTAGGGCGTGTCAGAGGGAACAGGTAGATGGCTTTAGATAAGGGTAAAGGGCTGCTGATTGGGGACAATAGGTGGTCTGTAGGAGTTAGTAGTTAGGGGATTACAGGCAGCAGTTGGCAGGTATGTGGTTGCACCTAGGGATTAGTAGGTAGAGAGTTGCAGGTAGGCATTCGACAAACTTCCACTTGGCCACTTCATTGCTGCTGCTGTTATTCAGGTTTTAAATTGTCAGGTATGCTCTGGAAATAGATCTCTAATTGATGCTCGGTCTTGCCTCGACGTGTTTTTCCTGCCACAAATTTCTTGGCTGCTGGCCACAGCCACGGGAGATGCAGAGAAGGGAGTTGTGGATTCATGAAACGGTCCTCGTCAAAATGCACTCAAATAAAGTCGAGTCAGATTTTAGCGAGCAAACAGCATGCAGGAAGGGCAGTAATTGCCAAGCAAGCAGCTGTCCTGTGTGTTAAACTCACACTGGCAGCTACAATCTGGAGACCCCGCTGGCTTCCCTTACAGCACCGAACCCCTCTTGGCGACTGCTCACGATGGGTTGATTCTCATTACATGTTAGAGGTACATTTAGTGTCCAGTTTGCAAGACCTGTAGGTCATTTCATACGTCGTTTACAATCCCCTAGAGCTCTATCGGTGCATTCATCTATTCATTGTTCCAAGAATGGCATCGAAGTAAATCTTGCTGCTTCAAGCCAGCGTAATCAGCTCTATAATTTGGTTAGACGAGAGAGAGACGTGCCAAGCCGCAAGTCATGTGAAGCGCAGAGCTTCTTGCAGGGCAGCATGCGATGTGTAAGAGTGGAGCACGCGTCTCCATGCTCTATCTGCAATCTCCATGCTTGAGACCAGCGCATACCGGTGCTTCCCAGGCACGTGTGACACCCGCCATCCCCTCCTCCTCCATCCATCCCTGCCATCTTGGCTTAGTCTTGCATTTTAATAATGTACTTTAATTTTTGCCTACAGGTAGACTGTGCTAACTTCGAATAATTAAAGTGAGCAGCCAACTCACATGCTGTTTGTCAGGCAATGTATTTTAATATGCTGCACGCTTGGCAGTATAATTGCACTTCAAACATTGTGGGCCTCATTTTCTCTCCAGTATGTAATTACCGTGTGCTGCTCAATGCAGAGGGTACTCCTGATAAATATATGGAGAATGAATACAACGACCTCGCTTTACTGCTCACCACCAGTGTAATCGTCTGCAGAGACCATGGGCACACGAGCGCAAAGCAAACGGCGCCAGTCTCGCCGCTGATTTGACAAACAGTGGTCAAGGTTGGTAAGGGATTGCCGACGCACTCGGCTCTATCAGAAATCCTCGCCCTGCCGAGACGCGGCGAGCTGCCTCGGCCCATTTTACTGAGCACTACATTTTGTGTCGATGCAAGCTCAAGATGTGCCAGGTAGCAGTAGATTTTAAAGCACGTAGTTTTCCCATCTCCCTTGTCATTTCGAGACCCTCGTCACATCGATGTTTTCATTCGTAGAAATGGGGGTGCCAACGATGCACCTCGCATGTTCTGTCCATGCACGCATTGATGGGTTTGCCGTGCAACTGCCCCACAGCTGGTTATTATTGCCCAGTCTACGAGCCATGCTCCACCCGTCGGTGCCTGGGATGATGAGCGGCGTCTGAATTTGACGCATGGTGGTGCCACTGCTGCCGTGTGAGCAGGCTCTTCGAGAGGCGCAGGGCGAGTCGTTTCCTGAGCTGCTGCAGTGCCACGGGCGCAGGGATGATCTGGTGCCGTACGCCTGGGGCCAGGGCACTGCCCAGGAGCTGCGGGCCCTGGGTGTGAAAGTGCAGCAGCACGACTTCCCCCGGCTGACGCACGACATGAGCGCGGTCGAGTTGGCGCTGGTGCAGGACTGGATTCTGGCCAAGCTGCCACCGACGGACGGCTGAGCTCGCACGCTTGTGCCCGACAGCGCCCGACAGCAAGAGCACCGTGGGACGGCTGCCTCTGCATAAGTGTGGGCGATCACACACCTCGTGTGCAGACACACCCCACGTACACACCCACGTGTAGGTGCCCGGGATTCAAGCATAGACGCGCAAAGATTGAACGAATATATGAAAGCTATGGTGATATTTTGCCTCGTAATTTCTGGTGAGACTAATATTCATTCGAATTACAGGAATTCACGGGGATATTGGTGAACTCTGAATGCTTCGCTTTTATGCACATGATTTCAATAACTTCTATAAGAAACACTGCAAAATAGGTACAGTGAGGCTTTATAACTTTAATCTTAATTTTTACAACATTCACATTAATTGCTCCATGTACTGCAATTTCATTTATAAATCTCTTTAGGTCACTTCACTGATTTTCGAGAATTTTTATTTTGGTGCAACCAAATATCGGAGCGTTCACGTTCAATTATGTCGTGGCGAAGTGCCAGTTGTTCATTCACCATCGGAGTGAAACCCCCTCTTTTTGGAACCTGGTGCAATCACGCGGCTGTCCTCATGGATGTTTGTGCTGGCCGGGTGCCCCACGTGTGTATGCGTGTGTGGGGAGCGGTAGTGCAACAGTTAGCGCGCCGCGCTACGAACCCGGCGACCTGAGTCCTATTCCCGCTCAGGGCCAACACTGGTGACGAATATCTGAATCGGTCCGGGGTCTCCCCTAGGTCGACTCAGCCACAAATGAGTACCTGGTGCTGTGTGTAAAAACATCGCCACCGGGGAGACAAAAGTGGCCTGGCATGGTGCTTGCCACCCACCCCCTCGTGTGCCGTGCCCACCTTCATAGGTGCTCGCTTACAGCACTTGCCCCAAAAGTCTAAGGCTATACGGGGGATCTGTGTGCAATGCACAGCCGATAGACTGAGCGGGACATGGCCTTGCTTGGGCTGCCACATGGCCTCAAGGGTTTTGTCCAAGCCATGGTGCATGATGACACGCGACCACAATGACCTGGCAATCAGTGGCGACCGCTAAATCGTGTACGGTCGTGGGATGCGCTTGCCATTGGATGGTGTAAGTAAATGCCGAGCCTGTTGCCTGCCGTGTGTGCAGCCTCTCCGCCATGAGCCCCACTCCCACGTGAACGCCTCATTCGTTCCCTGATCCATCGCAGCTGTTGGCACCACTTTATATGTCCTCCCCTTGTGTGCCCTTTGCTGATATGCATGTTATTTTGTATTAGGTTTATATTGTCCTCTATGCCTATGATGTCCTTTGAGTTGTGTTTTTTTTTAAGTAAATTGGCCTTGTAATATTTGCGTACACGTTCGTTTGAGCTTTTTTGCTGGTTTAAGAAAAACATTCAATACACGGAATAATAAATATACACTATTAATAACTATTCCAGAAATTGATCTTAAAGAAATCACTTATTAGGCTGAGAGAAATTTTATAGGGCGTATTATATACTGTTCTATATTAAACTTAAATCTTTCATTTATTTGCATGTTAACCGACCACTCCCCACCACCTGTTTTTATATGTCTTGTGTAGTATATCTGAACTTAATGGCTTGTGTAGTCTCACTGAATTAAACTTGGGAATTTTTTTTATTTAATAACATACCAATACCCCTAAAGAAGAAGAACTTTCTAAATCAATGTGCATTACGTGCAATTACTTATGAATCAGAAGCATAAACATTGACAACATTTTACTATCTGAAAAGTGTTCAAAGGAGAGATGCATGTTTGGTCTGTGAAAGCAACACATGGATCAGATAACTTACAAAAGTTAGACGCATCATATTGAGCATTCAGAGAAGTAAGGCTTGAGCAATACATATTGCTAAAGGGATGATAGCCGGTGTTTGTATGTATGTTTAACTTATTTTGCACCGTACGTATTCAACCATGCTAATCGGAGATGCGGGGGAAGGATAAACTAAACATCGTCCGTTTGAGGCTGACGATGTAGTGGTGGCCAACTGAGGGAATGGCGCCTGGAAGGACATCCAGCGGGGAGATTGAGCAATGAAATTGGCTCAATGCAGGAGCAAGTTGGAGTTGTATCACGAAACCATGATTGGTGCCAGCATGGGGAGACCTTCACCATTGGGTGAAGGCTAATGGCACATGGTAATGTAAAGCTAGCAGGTAGGCCTCTCGGAGACGCAACCTGAAAGCAGCAACATCACAGATCAAGCAAAGTGAGAGAGCAGAAGCTTAGCATATGATCGGCATTCACCCTCTAACACCAACCCAAGGGATCCCTCCTGGCACGAACCCCTTTCCTACTCCCGAGCGCTCGACAGCAGCTGCTGCAGCCAAGAAGCCATGGCCATCCGCTGGCCTCCTTCACCCACCAGCAGGCATGCTCGCGTCGAAAGCCTTGTGGGCAGGGTCAACCAAAGCGACGCCAGGCACGTCACCAAGTGCTGCGTTTGATGCTCCCCTATGACAGGTAGCCAAGCCTCGTCTTTGATGTCCTGCAGCGGTGTCTGGTGAGACGCTCATCCCGTCACGATACTCCAAAAATCCCAAAATTGTGTAAGTAAAAGTCCGTTTTATATAGCTCCATTCACTCAAGGTCTCACATCGCTTTACAACATAATCCCAGTTTAAAAAAAAAAAACCTTAACATTAAAACTAACAGGCAAACAACCCTACACACACGGATATAGAGATGTCAGAATTCAAGTCTGCGTATCTATGTCCTGCTGCTCACATAGCAGCTACAGCACCACCAACACTCTGGCTGAGCATGCTGCTTACACTCATCAATGTGGGAAGCAATTTTTTGTTCAACAAATAAGTGGAGCAATAGGAGAACGTGTTTCTCCGGGCAGTTTTTGGTGAGGGTCCAGTCGATTTTCCCAGGCTCGGCAAATAAATGAAACCTGTTAATGTCTGCGAAGTGACCCAAGCACAGGGTATTCTTATTCTACAGGAGCTATTTCCAAGTATTATGAGCACGTTGCCTGTTATGTACTGCTTTAGTTTTTTTATTGAAAATGACGGGTATTTCTGAAAAATAATGTGTGTATGAAGGCTGGTTTTCGTTATAATATTCAAGCTTTAAACAATTCACAGGGGGTTGTTTTTATAATAGATCATAAACACTTCCAAAAAGTCTCCTTACATTTATCAAACGCGAAAGGTCCTGCAGGAAGCGTGGCGGTAGAGGTGGGGTTTTTTTTTGTTTAACGTGAAGCCCTTTGAAGTTATCGTGAAGTGCTGTTTATAAAGGGAGAGCGATGCCCAGCTCGCCGTCCTTCGTGGGTCTCCTGATGCAACCATCCATCTCGCTCCTGCCCGCAAGCTGATCTCATCACTCCAAACTGTGTGGTAGACAGCCTCTTGGGCGTGTTCCTTCCTTTGGCTGCCACTCCTTCAATAGCCTCGACCATCAGTCATTCTCTTCTAGCAATGTGTCCTGGTGAAACTCACTTTTCCTAGCAGTCGATGTACCTCTAACTTGCGTTTGATCTCCGATGCATGCGTGTCTCTTTCCATCACAGTGCAATTCCAAGCGTACATCTCTCCATGCTACTGTTCACACTGTTCGGCATTTGTTCCATTGTTAACGTCCATGTTTGTGACGCATAAGTCATAGCAGGCAATGTGCACCGATTTAAACGTGTTCAACTATTTGGCACATTTGTATGTTTTGCATCAAGATGATTTTTCAAAATGCACTCCCGTCATGCGCTTGCCTACCTGTATATTATGTGGATCAAATTCCATCTTCGATAACTGCCCTGGGAATTCGTATCTCGATGTATTTTTTCCGTTGTGGCCCTCCAACAGGTGTCTTTATTTGTCCAACTTTCCAGCCTTTTTATAAGTTTCTTCAGTCGTTTCCTGTGAACAATTGGTTATTTGCTATATATTGCCTTCATTTCTGAAATAAATAAAAATTTGGGAAACATTTAATATTGCTTTTTGTAAGTCTTCAGTCGTTTCCTGTTAAAAATTAGTTACGATGATCATATAAATCTAAAATACGATATGGCTATTTGCTACATATTGCCTTCATTTCTGAAAAAAAAAATTGGGAAACATCTAATATTTCTGTGAAATGTATAAAGTTCTATGAATCACGTAAAACATATAACTCTACCTATAAAAGCTGCACTAAATTGCAAGACGTTTTGGAAAAGGTCCCTTGTGGGAATGTTTACCGAATTCTGCGGGGTATGTGTGCACATGAAGTAAATCGAAAAAACTCAGACATTTGATTAAATAACTGCATATGCCTCAAAATACATTCTCAAAAAACATCATCAGCTTGTTTGGAACGCTTCAAATTCCGCCTGTTGTCTGGTGTGCCGTTCAACATGTTTACGCGATCAACAAACAGGGGTGGTAACAAACGCCTGTATTGCAGGCGTGTGTTACCATACCTGGGATGTGGTAGCTTGTTAAAAGATAACCCGAATCGAGCTTAGCATTGAACGTTTAGGCATTTAATTGTTTTTTTTTAACAAAACTCACGCGTAAGTTTCGCCAACTGGTGTATAACCTCGAGTGAATACAATACACAGACGGGATCAGCTTTCTGAGGCGCAATTAAATATTGAAGCGAATAGATCTGCCAAGGGAAACAGCGCGCTGCCTTTCTCCACGTTTGTGGCGTCCCTTATAACGGCCTCTTCAGTGTTGTTGTGATTTGTTTTCTCCATGTGCCCCCCCCCATTCCCCTCTCTCTCTCTCTCTGCGCGCAGGAGCTGAAGGGAAACAGCCACGGGGAGATTGTGCATCGGGCCCAGACGCAACGCGCGGCACAGGAAGCCCCTTGGCGGCACTCATTATCTACATCGGCACTGCCAGCGGCCGGGGGCCTCCCTAAAAATAGCCGCTTTGTTCCACAAACCGAAAGTGTAAACAGCATCTATTCTCTCAATGCTTACTTGTCGAGTTGAGATTGCGTGGGTGTGAACGCTCGTGTTCCTTCCAGTAAAGCTGTTTACTACTCCTTGAACAGAAACACTATTATTGAGTAGTACCGGAGTATATGGATTATGGTATTAGAGCACTGTGTCTATACCGGTGTTCTTCACGAATTTTTAGAGGGGGGGGAGGTCACTTTCGCCGATAAGACGTCAGTGTGAGGGCCGCAAAACATTGTTACTATTTAGTTTGACAACAAGATGGGGGTATTGTTACTATTTAGTTTGACGACACGATGGGGGTATTGTTACTATTTAGTTTGACAACAAGATGGGGGTATTGTTACTATTTAGTTTGACAGCAAGATGGGGGTATTGTTAATATTTAGTTTGACAGTAAGATGGGGGTATTGTTACTATTTGGTTTCACGGTACGATGGGGGTATTGTTACTATTTAGTTTGACAGTAAGATTGGGGTATTGTTACTATTTGGTTTCACGGTACGATGGGGGTATTGTTACTATTTAGTTTGACAGCAAGATGGGGGTATTGTTAATATTTAGTTTGACAGTAATATGGGGGTATTGTTACTATTTAGTTTAACGGCACGATGGGGGTATTGTTACTATTTGGTTTCACGGTACGATGGGGGTATTGTTACTATTTAGTTTGACAGTAAGATGGGGGTATTGTTACTATTTGGTTTCACGGTACGATGGGGGTATTGTTACTATTTAGTTTGACAGTAAGATGGGGGTATTGTTACTATTTAGTTTGACAGTAAGATGGGGGTATTGTTACTATTTAGTTTGACAACACAATGGGGGTATTGTTACTATTTAGTTTGACGGCACGATGGGGGTATTGTTACTATTTGGTTTCACGGTACGATGGGGGTATTGTTACTATTTAGTTTGACGGTACGATGGGGGTATTGTTACTATTTGGTTTCACGGTACGATGGGGGTATTATTACTATTTAGTTTGACAGTAAGATTGGGGTATTGTTACTATTTGGTTTCACGGTACGATGGGGGTATTGTTACTATTTAGTTTGACAGTAAGATGGGGGTATTGTTACTATTTAGTTTGACAACACAATGGGGGTATTGTTACTATTTAGTTTGACGGTACGATGGGGGTATTGTTACTATTTGGTTTGACGACACGATGGGGGTATTGTTACTATTTAGTTTGACGGTACGATGGGGGTATTGTTACTATTTAGTTTGACGGCACGATGGGGGTATTGTTACTATTTGGTTTCACGGTACGATGGGGGTATTGTTACTATTTGGTTTCACGGTATGATGGGGGTATTGTTACTATTTAGTTTGACAGTAAGATGGGGGTATTGTTACTATTTGGTTTCACGGTACGATGGGGATATTGTTACTATTTGGTTTCACGGTACGATGGGGGTATTGTTACTATTTAGTTTGACAGTAAGATGGGGGTATTGTTACTATTTGGTTTCACGGTACGATGGGGGTTTTGTTACTATTTGGTTTGACGGTACGATGGGGGTATTGTTACTATTTAGTTTCACAACACAATGAGGGTATTGTTACTATTTAGTTTGACGGTACGATGGGGGTATTGTTACTATTTAGTTTGACAACACAATGGGGGTATTGTTACTGTTTAGTTTGACGGTACGATGGGGGTATTGTTACTATTTAGTTTGACAGTAAGATGGGGGTATTGTTACTATTTAGTTTGACAGTAAGATGGGGGTATTGTTACTATTTAGTTTGACGGAACGATGAGGGTATTGTTACTATTTAGTTTCACGGTACGATCGGGGTATTGTTACTATTTAGTTTGACAGTAAGATGGGGGTATTGTTACTATTTGGTTTGACAACACAATGGGGATAATGTTACTATTTAGTTTGACAACACGATGGGGGTATTGTTACTATTTAGTTTGACAACACGATGGGGGTATTGTTACTATTTGGTTTGACAACACAATGGAGGTATTGTTACTATTTAGTTTGACAACACAATGGGGGTATTGTTACTATTTAGTTTCACGGTACGATGAGGGTATTGTTACTATTTAGTTTGACGGAACGATGGGGGTATTGTTACTATTTAGTTTGACAGTAAGATGGGGGTATTGTTACTATTTGGTTTGACAACACAATGGGGGTATTGTTACTATTTAGTTTGACAACACGATGGGGGTATTGTTACTATTTAGTTTGACAACACAATGGGGGTATTGTTACTATTTAGTTTGACAACACGATGGGGGTATTGTTACTATTTAGTTTGACAACACAATGAGGGTATTGTTACTATTTAGTTTGACAACACAATGAGGGTATTGTTACTATTTAGTTTGACAACACAATGGGGGTATTGTTACTATTTAGTTTGACAACACAATGAGGGTATTGTTACTATTTAGTTTGACGGCACGATGGGGGTATTGTTACTATTTAGTTTGACGGTACGATGGGGGTATTGTTACTATTTAGTTTGACAACACAATGGGGGTATTGTTACTATTTAGTTTGACGGTACGATGGGGGTATTGTTACTATTTAGTTTGACAGTAAGATGGGGGTATTGTTACTATTTAGTTTGACAGTAAGATGGGGGTATTGTTACTATTTAGTTTCCCGGTACGATGGGGGTATTGTTACTATTTAGTTTGACAGTAAGATGGGGGTATTGTTACTATTTAATTTGACAGTAAGATGGGGGTATTGTTACTATTTAGTTTGACAGTAAGATGGGGGTATTGTTACTATTTAGTTTGACAGTAAGATGGGGGGTATTGTTACTATTTGGTTTGACAACACAATGGGGGTATTGTTACTATTTGGTTTGACACCACAATGGGGGTATTGTTACTATTTGGTTTGACAACACAATGGGGGTATTGTTACTATTTAGTTTGACAACACAATGGGGGTATTGTTACTATTTAGTTTGACAACACAATGGGGGTATTGTTACTATTTAGTTTGACAACACAATGGGGGTATTGTTACTATTTGTGTATTGTTGGGGGGCCGCACGTCAGGGTCCGCACAAAAGGCCACCACCTGTGGCCCCCGGTGGTGGCCCCCGGTGGTGGCTCCCGGTGGTGGCCCCCAGTGGTGACCCCCGCCGGTGGTCCCCGGTGGTGGCCCCCGCCGGTGGCCTCCGGTGGTGGCCCCCGCCGGTGGCCTCCGGTGGTGGCCTTGCAATGAAGAACACTGGTGTACACTGGCCTCCCGCACCTCCGAGTCCCGCACATCCAATTAGCACAGTTGTATATGTACGGTGTGAGAAAAGTTCAACAAACATATCTACTCGTTTGCAGCCTCCAACTGCGAACACAAATAGCTGGCGATGGCTGGTGTGAGGCATTGCGGTGGCAACTCTCTGTCTCTGCCGTCAAACGGTCTTGCTGCTACTGATACCGAGATCTCAATACGACTCAAAATCTTGCATCAACATTCATACCCCTCGGTGTTTCCCTGCTCATTCCAGCGGCTTCCGAAAAATCTCTGATGGTGCATATCTGGCCTACTTAGATTAAATTTATTAATAGGTTTGCAAAGTTTTAAAATGAAAATGGGGTAAAGTCACGTAGAAATAATAAAAAATAAAATTATATAATAGCATACGACGTTTCGATTGCAACACAAGCAATCATCATCAGGTACAGAAGAGCTAAATTTAAGACAGGGAACACAACCGCAGATATATATACAGACCCTAAGTAGAGGGAATTAACACATACATCAGGGGATACAGAGAGAGACGGAGAAGCACACTAAATCAAACAGGGTTTAGCAAAATTTGGAAACTATATAAAGCAACACAGACGGTCGGTTAAAACACAACGCATGGTCTGGTTGATTACGCTTTTTTCAAAGATTGCTAAATTGTAAGTTAAGTGTGAAATTTAAGAGAGTGATAGGATACAGACCGCAAAGAGACATATGGGGAGAGACACGCACACAGTGAAGAAGTGAAGCAGCATCTCTGTGCCGAAGCCTTAAATAGACAGAGACGGCGGGGCTGGGACTCGGAGACAATGGGACACAAATTAGCATGAAGAGAGCACACATCAAAGGACGGCGCGGGTGGAGGATACGAGTTGTCAGGCACACAGGGGCTGCGGAGGAAGTCGCAGCGCACACTCGGAGACACCAAGGCACACGCACAGGTAGAGACAGCACAGCGACACAAACCCAAGTCAAGACACAAAGGCAGATACACCAGCAGAGACAAACACAAAGACACAGACTTCATACCTCTCCGTAGAGGTGGTTCGAACTTGATTTGGTGCTTTCGTGACTGCAAGGAATTACTTCTACGTGACTTTACCGAAAAAACCAAAGAGTAATTCCTGCAGTCACGAAAGCACCAAATCACGTTTGAAAATGGGGTGTTGTAAACAGAAAATCAATAATGATGCATTATCGTTTACATCTTGTTGGCCAATAATTCTCTCTGCGTGTCATTAAAATATATAATGCAGACATGCTGGAAATATATAGAAAATTTTTAATTACTGCAAAAATTTTACATTTTGTGAAATATGTTTTGTAAAACAGCGTCAGTAATGCATGCGTATTTTCAAAAGACAAAGATCCCCCGTATCGCCTGAACATACTTTTGGGACAAGTGCTGTTAACGAGCACCTATAAAAGCCGGTACGGTACATGGGGAGGGTGGCCACCTCCACGCCTGACCGCCTTTAACTCCCCAATGGCGATGTTACACACTGCACCAGGCACTGATTTGTGGCTGAGTCGACCTTGGGGAGGCCCAGGACCGGTTCAGATAATCGTCACCGGTGCTGGCCATGAGTGGGAATCAAACTTGGGTCACCAGGTCCATAGCGCAGTGCACTAACCGCTGCCCAATCGCTCTCCACTTTCTCCACCCAGTCCCCACTACCACACACAACACCCTTGCTGACTATCATGACGCCCATAATGGCACGGTTTCTTTCTAAATCCCTTCTTTCTTTTTTCCTGATTATTCAAGAGGAATTCGCCTTCATTAAATTCAGAACTTGCCACAAGTTCACCGGTGTTAAAACTAATTTGAGCCAAATCGGGGAAACTAAAGAATGAGCTCCCTGTGCAGTTGCAGCGGTTGGCCATGGCTCGGGCACCATGCCCTCTGTGCCACACATTCCCTGCTGCGTGCACGGCATCAGGTGGTCTCATCTCGCTACAGCGCAGGACACAGCGGTGCCCTGTTCCAGCCCACGTGCAACGATGCACTGTGTGAGGCTCTCTCAGTTGGTCCCAAGCAGCCAACGGCGCTGACAACCTCGTGCTGTGGGGGTGGTGGGGGGGGGGGGACAGGCCTGGCTGTGCCTGTGAGGCGCAGACGAGGGCTGAACGATTAATCGATTTCAAATCGAAATGGCAATTTGAAAAAATGCGATTAGCAAATCGCAAAGGCTACGACTTTTTGTTACGATTTGAAAAGTCATGTTACTTTCTTATTGGAATTGTTTTATTATAATAACTTTATTTATTTAACTTAACAATCGTTCCATTTCAATTGAAAACATTTTAATAAATGCATGTTGGAAGGTAATTCATATATTTTAAGTTCTCATCCTTGCATTAGAATATATAGAGCCAGTTCATAGTTTGATTGTATCATGTGGTCATGCTCCATCACGTCTTTTAAACCTATTACACTGTGAATATTGAACTGACGCTTGACTTAAAAAAAAATGTAATCGCAATATCTGTCAGAAAAATCGCAATTAGATATTTTCCCCAAATGGTTCAGCCACTAGCCCAGCAGAAACGCGATCTGTGCCCCTGGCGGACGAGACGTCGACTGCAGGCTTCAGGACAGGGGGAGACGGACTGACCCTGGTCTCGCCTCTCTTCTCTCTCGCGGCAAAAATTTGCACTGCTTGACAAAGGGCATAGAAGGTCAACTTGTTTAATGGTCTGGATTGGCTCTCCCAACACACCGGTGTGCTGAAGCAGCGAATACATTTAGCATTTTAAATTTTAATTTAAAGCTTTCGTGACTGCAGCAATTCATATTCTTAGTTCTTTCGGTTAAAGTCACGTTGAAGGGAAACAACAAAATAATAAAATATATATATAACAATAAAATTCAGGTGAAGACGACCGTTTGTGTTATGGTCGAAACGTCGTGAGAATTTTTATTGTTTTATATATATTTTATTATTTTGTTGTTTCCCTTCAACGTGACTTTACATTTAGCATGTTTGCTCACTTGGCTATCCTTATGTGGGGGTAGAGGAGGATTTTACGACACGCGATCTGACCCCCCCCCCCAAAAAAAAAATCTATCATGATTGAAAGTCATTATCGCATCTAAAATACTACGTCCAATAAATAAAGACGCGTTTGTTGTTTTCTTGGTGACATTACGAGAAAATGTCCAGGCCCTTGTTAGGCCTTCATATCCAAGGTCCTGCAGAAGGGCCTTTGGGCTTCAATTCGAGGTTCGCATTAGTGAAATCTAAACTACTCCAAGTAAGACATGAACAGACAATATGAATAATTGTATATCAAAATCAACGTATTATAACCACTGTTAATGTTATACCATGTTAGAGAACAGTTACGTCGTGCTATAAAATCGATAGCTCAAATGTGCAGTGCTGAAAATGATTTTTTTTACCGAAATTTACTTAAAAATTGTATTTTTAATCTTCAAAATTATTTTTCCTGACCTTGTCTTCTTCCTTCCTCTGCTCAAGTGACTTGACCTTTCGAAGGGAAACAGTTGACCGTGGACAATTAGACCCACGCCGAAACATAACATATAAAAAGATTGTTTAAAAATATATATTTTTAATTTTTAATGATAGAATATAGTATTGTCATCAGTATGACATAAGTATATCAAGTTTGCAGTCGATACCACATTGGGAAGTGGGTTAAAATTGAGTTACAAGATTTGAGGATACGACAACAACAACAACAGACAGAGTGAGTTAAATAAAAGCGTTTAATAATAATAACAAAAAATAACCTCGCTGACTTTCAACGACGCTGCACGTGGAAAAACGTCGGCGTTCCTCAGACGGTGTCCAGAGTCGTTCTGCAAGATTCATTCAATTTTTTTTCGTTGGAGTAAAAAAACACTCGCCCCCACTAAAGAGGGCATCGCAATACTTCACGGTGTAAATTAACCGAAGGTTGTCCTACCTGCCTATCAAATCAAAGAAACGTGTAAATGTGACAAAATAAGGGGGACGTACTGAAGGAAATTATGGGTCGTAAATGAAATGTCGGCGCCGTAAATAAATGGGAGCCTGATGCCGACGTCGTAAATGCGTGGAGCAAATGTGACTGTCGCAAACCCCGATGGAAATACATCCCAAAGTTAAAATTAAATGTTTGACTGGCATTTAAACAGACATAAACCCGATACTTAATGGAATTGTAGTGTTTCGCGAATGTAATGCGCAAAAAATGGGCTTTAAAAAAAGAAATCCGGACAAACGGAGTAAGAAACTCACATTTGTTCCTTTCTAGTATTTTTTATTGATGATGATGATGATTCAGCTCGTTTACCCAGGGAAGTCTCACAGAGTCTCATGGATTTTTCCCACGTGGTTCTTGCCAAGATTTTGCAGCAGCAGGCGATTATTGCGATGTATATTCCAATTTAGTCATTTATATTACACAGGAAAAAATATTGTAAGTCACTTCATAACGTTTCTTGTTTGTGATCACTGTATTGCGTAATGAGATGACTGCCGTTCATTTGTCTCACAATGGCTGTGCCGGGGATACTCAGCAAGGACCTCTGGAAGCCTGGATACAAATCTGTCCTTCGTGATTAAACCACGTTCTCGTGTGCGGTGAGTTTGTACACGCACAAGAAACACTTTAAAAGCAGAAGTTCACGTAGTTCTGTGTTGCCATTTTACAAGGCTGCTTGTTCCCTGACACAATGAGTTGCTCTTATGTAAGAATTCTGGGTGGGTTGTGTTTTCTCCCCAGTGGCGTTGACTTTTTGCACCCTTGGGATAGAATCGTCGATAACGAAAACAAATCAGAAAAGTAACGAATTATACATCATTATTTAAATTATGGCTATGAAAAAGCAAAGAGCATTCCATGAAAACCTGTGGGGGGTTTTTTTAACGTTCTGGGTTTTATCGGTGTGTGTTTTGACTGCTGTCTGCTGATGGCTTCAGGGCTCCCTCTTGTGAAAGCGTTTGGGGACTGAGCCACAGTTCGACCCTCGCTCCATGTCCACCAGATTACAGTGTAACAAAAACATGTTTTTTGTTCCTGGGTAGTAAGTGTTATTTCCTGATTGCTTTCATGCCTCGAAAATACAGAAAATGCCTATTATTCCCCACAAACTTTGCTTTTGTGACCAGGACACAAAATCAAAGTTAATAATCCACTCCAATAATAACACCGTGTAATATTTGTATTTTTTTGTTCTTGGGTAGTAAGTGTTATTTTCTAATTGCTAATGCCTCAAAAGTACGTAAAATGGATATTATTCCCCACAAACTTTGCTTTTGTGACCAGGACAGTGGTATTTTGAAATGTTCCTATTTTCAATGAGAAAACGTGGTGTGCATTCGTGTCGTTCCTTCACATAAAGTCCTGGTCACAAAAGCAAAGTTTGTGGGTAATAATTGCCTTTTTCTATACTTTCGAGGCGTAAGCAATTAGGAAATTGCACTTAACTACCCAGGAACAAAAATCCTGTTAACATATAGTGTTATCCTGCAAGACATTAGTACAACCAGGAGATGGCAATCTCCTACCACAAAAAAATAAACAAGGTCAATTTGTATCCATATAATCCGTCGCTAAACCTAAACAAACGGCATTGCTTTCCATGGCCGATCAACAGCACCAGCAGCACTGATGCAACACTAACAAGCTCCGGAGGACATACACACTGCTTCATTAGCAGAGTCATACTTGGCAAAATAATGTAAGCCGCGCACGTTAACTGGTAGCTCACAATTCCAATCCTTGACACGGTGAAACATGTGCTGTGCCGTCAGTGTATGGCAGCCGTGTGTAAAAGCAGCTTCAGATCTCCTCTTAAGCGAGAGATAGAGCGATATAAGACGGGACAAGTATCCTGGACCCTGCCTCTATGAATTTCTTCAGGATGTACACTCGAAACTGAAATATCACACTTTATAAATTTATGGTGCTTCTCATTAACCACTCACTGCCGACGTGTTTCCTCCACCTTGCGAGCAGTGTTAGTTTCTGTTCAGCCTTGGGCTTGATTCGAAACGAGAATCGCTCCGTTCATCACTGCAATCTGCACACTGGCGTCTTGCCACGATATATAAAGGGACACTGGTCCACGTTTATCTAAATGATCTCAAAGTCTATCTGGTTTATTACATCCGAATGTAAATCCTCTTAACTTAAGTATGTACAGCGACAATCTGATGTCCTGAGATCACGACATTAGACCAATGCCCTTCCCACATTCAACAAACATTCCCTCCTAGTTTTTAAAGAACGGACTCTAGTCATTGATTTATCAATTTGAATGTTAGGCGCTTATGATAACAACCATCCCATCTCATGGTATGTTATTCATGATTACTATATTTTCTGTATTTATACTTTATAACGTTGAAGTTTATGCACAATAATGAAATACTAGCTTTTTTGCCCGTTCAAGGACGGGTGTATATTGCAGTAAATCTGAAATTTTCAATATAAAAATTGTTCAGCTCATGATTCATGGTCGCGAAAGCCTACGTGTTAAACCAGCTCATGATTTAGGAATAGGTTTTACCCTTTTAACTGGCACAAAAACTGACACCTTTATTCAAGGCATCATGTTTGCAATAACCACAACACAAGCAGTCAAGATGCAAACAAAAAAGACAACTCTGATAATAATATGCACTGTCCTTGAATTTGATTGGTCCACACCCGAGACAGCTTTTCTTAGAGCCTAGTCTCCATTGGTGTTGGACCAGAAGACGCCAAAAAGCGTACAACTCAAAAACAGCGCACTATCAGAGTATTGAGGGCTCGGGGTGAGCATTAACATTATGAGACCTCCTTTGCCAGAAACAAGATATAGGAATAGGTTTTACCATTTTAACTGGCGCAAAAACTGACACCTTTATTCAAGGCATCATGTTTGCAATAACCACAACACAAGCAGTCAAAATGCAAACAAAAAAGACAACTCTGATAATAATATGCACTGTCCTTGAATTTGATTGGTCCACACCCGAGACAGCTTTTCTTAGAGCCTAGTCTCCATTGGTGTTGGACCAGAAGACGCCAAAAGGCGTACAACTCAAAAACAGCGCACTAAACAGCGCACTATCAGAGTATAACAGCTCATGATTATTAATGAGGTTTCCCCATGTGGAGTGACGTCACCCGCTAATGGTTATTGGGGAGGGGTGCGGCATGTGGAGTGACGTCACCCCATCATGGTTATTGTGGAGGGGTGCGGCATGTGGAGTGACGTCACCCGCTCATGATTATTAATGAGGGGAGGGGTGCGGCATATGGAGAACGCGACCTTCTTGTGCGTTGGTGTAAATTTCCACGCGGGTATGAATATTAATGAACGGTGGGGGGGGGGGCGGGGCCTCTTTTGCAGTTACGTTACGCTCGGATGTAGCACTGTGCTGCGTAGATGTATTTTTTACCGTCACTTTCTGTAAAGAAAGCTCATATTTGAAGCGACTTCGCGTAATCAAGTATTTAATTCAGCACGACCTTCCTCTGCGTTCGTGTCAAAATCCACCCATTCATGAATATTAATGAGGGGGGGGTGGGCCTCGTGGAGTGACGTCACGCGCGGGACGGACAGACTTTTCTGGGTGATTATAGGAGGTCATGTATTGTATTCCTGTCGTGGTAAATGTGTTATTGTTTAGCTGATGCTTCTGTAGTTGGTTTACAATTTTATATCCGTATAAACGACATTTGTTCTGTCTTGCGCTATTGCGTCTGCATTTGTTTGGAGACCCCAGTCCTTTTAAAAACACCCCGTTAGTCTTGTAGAGGAAGAAAGCAGACGAGTTAATCTCGTGGATTATACATTTTTAATTCGTGGCAAGCGTTTAAATTAATCAGACAAAAAAAAAGCGTATTAATAATAATCACACCATCAATTGAAATTTGGGCGAAAACGTAGTCGCATTATTTATCCTTAGAAAAAAACGTGAAAAATGTATGTGCCGCATAATTTATCCTCATAAAAAACGTTTAAAATTGATACGCCCCAATGTATACGAAACAGTATTCACGAATCGAGAACTCGCCATTGTCCAATTACACTAATTCAACAACTAAAACGGATCAGTGATGAGAACAAGAAATAATTAAATGGCAAAAGTGCATTACTTACTGGGCCTTTGCGCTGGGGTGGCGGCGTGGTGAGAGAGGTGCCTATGGAGAAGGGTGGAGGCAATGGTGACGATTCATTGTTTTGCTACCTTCTCTTACCTCAACGTTGTCAGCAATAGATCCTGTGAATTGCCTCTGCAATCACATCTTCCGGCGAGTGGCCACCCCACCCATGCCGATATTTCACACCAATTTACAAATTGTGATGTGAAAAAAAAGTGTCACCTGACCAGGTCAAAGCCCTGAGAGGCGTCTTGTTGCCACGGGTGACTTCGCCGGAGCTCGTTATGTCTCTTTTGAGCAAGAGCTGTTTACATGATCCGCACTGTGTGCACGCAAGGAACATGACAAGGTTTGGCGTACATAGTCAAGGAGCATTCACGCAAAGGAAAATGAGTTCCAGTAGCAATTCAATGTTCGCATGAAATAAAATGTAACTGTGTATCTGGTCTTTTTAATTCCTCAATTCTTGAACACGTCTTGGCGGGAGATCTGAGAGAGTCCAAGATTTGTGGTTCTGCCATTGGTCGGAACCTCTGACCCCACGGTCAAGAGGTCACATCCACTCGGACCAAAGACACGTAACCCCATTGGGTTTCCCAGATTCCTCATGACAAGCATCCTCACCAGGCAGGCGATAAATCTCACCGATTCTAAACGCGCCCAGCACCACCACACCACAGCGCCCCACCCCACCCACTCAGCTGCACTTATCAATTCGGGAAAAGAAATATAAATCATCGTGGATGACAGAAGTAGCGCAGCACAAGGCCTCCTTTTACGATAATACAAATCTCCCTCAATCTTCACAAAGGTGCCACTGCAAGACATTTGACATCAATTCAATTTGAGTAGGCAAAGGAATTACTTTTAATTAGATTCTTTCATATTTTTCATTTTGCACGTATCATGTATGAATAGGGGGGGGGGGCATTGAGGTCATTAGAACACATTCACAACACTGGCAATTACCTACAACGTTTGAATATTTAAATGTGCAAGTGTGAATGTGCTGTACCGTTTCAACCTGCTGTCATCCAAAGCTCCTTTATTTAAATCAGATGGGAGCCCATGCAAACAGCAGCTTGTGTTCCTGGCCAGGCTGGTCTGTCTACCAAAGCCTAACAACGCTTGGCACACTCCGTAATTAAACCAAACAAAACAGGGATGAGTATCACACACAAACTGGTTAAGCTGGATAATTGCTGCAGTGATAATGACTGTTCCCACGTGGGTCTCGGGTTTGGCCCACACCCACATCCCACACGTCACTTCCACATTACACGCACATCCAACGCCTCACACCAACACATCCTCCATCTACAACTTACACCCAAACCCTACACTCACATCCCACTTGCACACCTCACACCCAAACCTCACACCCAACCCCACGCCTTACGCTCCCACCATTGCTGACGCTGCTGCTGAATCAGAATGCTATCGCTGTGGGGATTTTTGGCTCTTAATGGCGTGGCAGTCATTGAATAAGAATTACTGAGTGAGTGGTAGCTATTTTCACTTTTTATTGTTCACGATGCGACCCTCACTTAGCACCACCTGTGGTTTGTGCAGCTGCCCGGATCTTTGGGCAATACAGTTGAGCATTTGCTGGCTTGACTGACATTACAGAGCTATGATGGAATAATGCATCTGAAAACTACAACATCTCTTGCCGAGTCCACGGAATAATGGCAAGGGAAATAAGCAAGGATAAATATTTAACTTTGTTTTTATTAAACCTATTATATATAATACATTTGTGATTATAAACATAATATATGATACATTCTTGTTGCAATCATACATGAAAGCAATTCTCATTTTTGACCGGAGATTGTGGCCACTACTCACACAACAGATAGGACCTCTAACCCGGCCACGCAGGGCCCACAATGCAGTCCCATTGCACCACCTTGCAACATGCGGCATCACCTCTCCCAAAAAAGAAAGAAAACACATGCATGGGTATTGACACAAAGCACATTAGCGCGGTATCGCACACCACCACGCATGCGCACGTGCACACACACGCCACACATTGTGATGACACCACATCCACGCACGCGTGCACGCACCACACACACCACACAGAGGGCATGAAGTCAAAGATCCCCCGTATAGCCTTAACAGAGTGTTGGGGCAAAGCATGTTACTCCATAAACACAGCCAAAATGACACAACACACATGCATACACACTCACGTGGTATAATACACCATACACACAAATGGCATGACACACCACACACAAAGCACAGATTCCCTGTATATCCCTTAACAGACGAAAGTTAGGAAGCAGCTATAAGCCTGGCACAGCACTGAGGAGTGCTGTGGCCAATACCACGCTTGGCTTCCATCGTCTCCCCAGTGCTGATGTTGCACGCCTCACCAGGTACTCATTTAGGGCTGAGTCAATCTAGGGGAGGCCCAGGACTGGTTCATGTATCACTTCCCACTGATGTTAGCCATAGCAGGGAATTTATTTTTTCAGGTCACTGTATTTATAATCGCGCAGTGCACTAACCACTGCGCTACAAATGATACGACGAGCTACTAACACACACAGCATGATGCAACACAAAGACCCAACTCTACAGACCCGCTGTATCAAGTATTGTTAGCCAGCACCTACTAAAGCCGACACGGGACACGGGCGGCTGATGTGGCCAGCACCATTCCTGGTCGCCTTTGTCCCTCCATTACTGATGTTTTACACATTGCACAATATACTCCTTTAAAGGGTTGCATCGATCGAGTTGAAGGGTTGCATCGATCGAGTTGAGGGCCCAGCACTGATTCAACTAATCGCCACTGATGTTAGCCGTGGTCGAGAATCGAAGTGTTGCTTACCACACATCACACAAATCATGATGTACCGTACACTCACACGTGATGAATAACACACTCACACACGCCCCATGAAGAACGCCATAAACACACACACACGCACGCGCGCGCGCATGATGGAACACACATGCGCGCATAGCACGATGCGCCACAAACGCACAGGCACAGCATGATACAATACACATAACGATAACAGCAACCCCCCATTTGCCACCAAGTGACGGTGGTAGGCTACGTGCACACACACGCACGCACTCGCACAATGACGGACAACATATGCGCACACACACACACGCGCACGCATGATGCGACACAGACGAACACGCAACGCATCGTGTTACCGCCTCACACGTGTGTACACTCCCCATGCACGACGCCGGGCACACCCTAACAACCCTCGCCATAATAACTCGTGCGTGAAGCCAGTTGCATCGGCACTGGGGCCCGCATCTCGGTGCGCGCACCGCGGGGCTGACGTCCCCCCCCCACCCCTCAATGATCCGATCGAAATGAGGGATTTCGATCGTATCAGTGGGGTTTATGAGTGATAATCGGCATTTTGTGACCACCACTGGCACTGTGTAGCATATTATTACGTACCAGGGACTCTATGAGATGATAGGACAATAGTCTGAGTACATAATTAGCAATAAGTAACGGCAAAGCAGTTGTAAGTGACTCACAGAATTGTGCGCAGTTGCGTATACAGTCCACGACTTCCCCTAAAGGCATCAACACCTTCAGCGAGCGCGGTGCCAATCACACAACGCGGTTCGCAATTCGACCCCTCGATCGATGGCTGCGCCATCGCCGCACACGCGTCGAATAGAAAGCAAGGGACAAGTCCTCACTTACTAACAACTCATTGCTTACTAACAACTCCTTGCTTACTAAAAACTCCTCTATCATTTTTCGTTGCTGGAGGGGTTGCTCCCCCATTCAAGCTACCGTCCATCGCAGCACACAGTGCTGAAGAAGCTTTTTTTTTGCTTTCAAATAACTTGACACCGGAGGAATAACAAGCTATTTTGGTTACGCGTGTTTAACATATGACCTGTTAACATATATTTATCTGGTATACGATATAGTATCAAAGAGCACAATGTGCTTCCATCTCTATTGGGGCTTAAAAGCACTGCTCTTGCGATGTTATCTCTCGTCTCGGCAGGAATTGTGGGTGGGTGGGGGGTGTCACTGAGAGGCGGTCAGAAGCAGGACACAGGGAGACTTTTCGTCAGGATAGGAAGGAGATACAAGACAGTCGCAACCGGTCCCACTCCTGACACAGCTTACCAGGTGACACTGTTCAGCTTAACGGGACGAAATAGGGCTTTTGGCCATTGAGTGCTGCTAGGTGGCCAATGAGGCCAAAATGTGATTGAGATTACATTTAATACATATTTTTTTATCGGGCTGATTTATACGGTTTGTTGGAAAAGCTGAAGAACTTCGCATAAAATTACAGCATGGTAATCCCAGCAGTTCTATTGTTTGAAACAATGCTTTGAAATCAATGTTAATTAGTAATATACAGTGTTTCGACTAAGAGTCGCTTTGTATACAGCACTGTTAATATTCTGTTTAATCTCAAAGCTGACGGCATTGGCATGTCCAAGACCTTGGCTCACATCAGCCAGATTGAGGAATTCAGGATTTTTTTCCATCTCACACTCTATCTGTTTTTCCTGACAATATGCTCATGTTTTAAGCATGGCAATTCACAGCATTGCAAACCATGGCACGTGCAGACAAACCCCTATGGGACGACGGGGTTAGATCTGCTAGCCAGGAGGAAGGAACACCCCCCCCCGCCCCCCTTTGAGGAAAGAGCCAGAGGTCAGTTCTGCCAAAAGCAAAATGTGCATCTGGCTCAGCCGCCACTGAGTTCACATTTTATTGTTCCTGTAAAATTTTACGCCGAGCACTTCAAGCAATTTATGAGCCTAATTGCATTTCGGCATCATGTGACTCGGAATAAGAGTACGGGCATTGATCTCTGCCCTCCACCCCAGGTGTGTCAGGTTATCCTGGGTGCTAACGTCCCCTCTATTAATCCCTTAACCTTTGTACCACAACTTAGCTGGCCAGTGATCATTTACAGAATACCCGATGCGTGTTGTCCTGCCTGTGACAGAATTGAATTCTGTGACGCAACACACTTCTTGGCCAAGAACATACACCACAGCCCTAATGTACAATCCGATTATGTGCACACAGCAACTGGTTGTGTACACCATAACCACAGTATTACGGACGGCGTGGCCTCTTGTGTACACCATGGCCTGTGTGTAAACCACCGCTCTTGTGCTCACTTTGGCCCCTGTGTAAACTACCATTACTGTGGCCCATGCCCTACACCACATGTTGCTGCTCAACAAGTTTTTTGTATGCAAATAATACTCGTGTTTTGCCTCCAAATATTTGCGCATGGGGCAGCCAGTGATGTTTTATGTATTACATAACGTGCACCAACTGCAGATGGCAGGAACAACACATTTAGCACCTTCTTCTTGGTTCTTTCGGTAAAGTCAACGTAGAATGGAAATAAAATAATAAAAAATAAAACATAATAAAACAAAAAATACTTTTATTATTTTATTTCCATTCTACGTGGTGGTGACTTTACCGAAAGAACCAAGAAGATGAATCGCTGCAGTCACGAAAGCTTTAAATCGAAATTTAGCACCTTGTTTCAACAAAATTATCTCCGACATCCCAGGTCCATTCGATGCACTCTGAAGTACTGTGGTGGCCTGAAAGCCATTCCACCAACAGAGCATCAAGCTCTTTCAATTAAATCCTGAGCCGACCAAGGAATCGCATCACAAACAGCCCGGTACGCTGGAAGCCTTGCAAGGGGCATCACAAGTGCAAAGCAGCCATCTTGGCTGCATTCTTCACTGTGACGCGAGCAGGGAGCCCTGATTTCCATACAAATAACTTCCCTCCTCGCACGTGAACATCCACCATGTGACAGCGGTGCACGACTCATGCACAATAACAGCGTACATTGCATACATGGCTATGAACAGAAAGTGTAATCATGTCTTTTTTTTTTTACCGACACGGTGAGGCTTCCTCCCTGGCCCCCACATTGTGCACCCTTTCTTCCTTTTTCTCCAGAACGGTTCAGTGATATCACAGCTGCCCTCTTCACCTGGCACTGGGAAACTGCGTCCATTAGTGAGCAACGGCCAGCAGGGGGGGTGGAAGAAAACCCTTCAAGTCGGCGCTTCGCAAGAGTTGTCATCCTTTCTCCAGGTAGTTGCAGTGATTATTGTCAACAAAGTGTGTGCACAGGAGCTCGACCCGATGGGCACTAGAGCGGCCTGACTCCGTAAACTTCTCTTTGCGAGTCAGGATCTTTTTTTTTTAATTTGTACCCTTAGACACTGGGTTCCAGAAGCCCCGAGTCAGCCTTTGCTTCAGAGTAATACATTGATTTGTCAATTCCTCAACTGGAGGTTGGAGGTCATGTGAATGGGCTGCGGGCAGAAAGTACAAACAGTGCAATGAAACACCCATTCACTTAAATACAGCCCTTCCTATTTACACAATATGGTATTCATATTCTTGGTTCTTTCGGTAAAAGTCACGTAGAAGGGAAATAATAAAATTATCAGGACGTTTCGATTGCAATACAAGCAAATCATCACCAGGTGTGAAAACCACAGCAAGAAAATTTTCTTTATTATTTTATTATTTCCCTTCTACGTGGTGACTTTACCGAAAGAACCAAGAATATGAATCCCTGCAGTCACGAAAGCTTTAAATCGAAAAATACAATATGGTACAATAAGCACAATTTTATATCCAAAGTCATCTTGCATTTAAACAAGATGCCTTATAGGTGTGTGTGTGTGGTGTGTGATAAGCTCACGTGTGTGGTGTCTGTGGCATGTGCTGTATATTTGTAGTGTGTGCTATACGTGTGTAAATGTACGTATTTGGTGTTGTCGTGCGAGCATGTGCCCTCCCACCTGGAGTAGCGCTTCTCCAGACGAGCCCCGGGCAGGCAGTGCCCGTTTGGCAGCAGAAGCTTGTTGCCGTGGGTGATGCCAATCGCCTGCCCGTTGGCGAGCGACGTGGCCGACGAGATTCCGTCGGCGGAGCCGGCCTTGGGGGCGAGCGAGAAGGAGCCGCGCTTCTGTGCCGTGAGCACGTCCATGGAGTGGCGACGCAGTACGTCGTTAGCTCGCCGCCGTGAGCTGCTGCTGCTGCTGCTGCCCACTCGTTGCAGCCGCTCGTGAATCTCCACGCTCAGCCGACGGCGCGTCTGCTTCAGCTCGGCCGCCACGCTGGCTTTCCACTCGGCAGCCTGCGCCGTGAACTCTCCCACCTGCAGGGCATGCACACACAAAGACAAGGATCCCACCCACCACCCACCACCACCACCCACCACAAACACACAAACACAGGCCCCAACACACACACACATACTGACGTAGACGCACGTCAAAATACCGACGCAGGCACAGATGCACACACACACGTGCACAGAGACACGCACACAGCCGTGAGACGGCGTCCGGCTCTGAATGAGCTCTCCGTAGCATCTGGTGGCAAGTGGCATTTCTGTCTGATCCACCGGCCCCACCACACACAGCGCTACCATCACCGACAATCTCCCGCAGCTCGTGCAGCTGCTCCGGAGCAGCTTGTAATGGGTTTAAAAATTGGCTCTCGTCAACCCCAGGGCCGAGGAGTGAACCCAGGCGGGATTAGAATCTACGAATGTTTTCATTTGTCGTCCGAGCAAGCTGCAACAAGGAGAGGTGTCCGTGCTCATTTGGCCCGATGCACGCACAACTTTGCAGAAAGCCATCGGAGCCTCTCCCGGGGACCAAGTGACGGCGCTACGATCGCGACGACACCGCGAAGCTTGTCCGACGGCGCCGAGATCAGGCGCCTGTCACCGGCTATTCCCCTCTTGATCAGTGTGCCCTGTGTTAGGATCACGTCCGGTAAACGTTATTGTCACGTCAAACGGGCAAGGACATGAAGATGGGTGCCTCCGTTAACGCGTGCAATTATCCATAAATCAGGGCCAACACGACAAACCGGGATCGAGCAACAAGGCACGGTCTTGCCGTGGCAGGAGGAATATTCCCGGATTAAAGGAAATATTCCCCCAGGCCTCATCTTGACTTCACCTCCCACCTCATCACTCCCTCATCGACCCCCCCGCCCCCCCGGCTCCACGTTCCACCCTCACCTCTTTCTTTGTGCGCCGCGAGAGAGCGTGCAGCCAGTATCCGATCATGCTGAGCACCGCGGCAAAGTATGCCAGCCCCACCAGGATCCAGAACCACACGAGAGGCTTGTACCACTCACTGTAGTCAATGTCCGCATCTCCACCTGCAGCACACAACAGCCAGGGCTCTCACCGCAACAGTCAGGGCTCTCACCACAACAGTCAGGGCTCTCACCACAACAGTCAGGGTTCTCATCACAACACGGCTCTCACCACAACAGGGCTCTCACCACAAAAGTCAAGGTTCGCACCACAACATTCAGGGCTCTCACCACAACAGTCAGGGCTCTCACCACAACAGTCAGGGTTCTCACCACAACAGTCAGGGCTCTCACCACAACAGTCAGGGCTCTCACCACAACAGTCAGGGCTCTCACCACAACAGGGCTCTCACCACAACAGTCAGGGTTCTCACCACAACAGTCAGGGCTCTCACCACAACAGTCAGGGCTCTCACCACAACAGTCAGGGCTCTCACCACAACAGTCAGGGCTCTCACCACAACAGTCAGGGCTCTCACCACAACAGTCAGGACTCTCACCACAACAGTCAGGGCTCTCACCACAACAGTCAGGGCTCTCACCACAACAGTCAGGGCTCTCACCACAACAGAGCTCTCACCAGTCAGGGCTCTCACCACAACAGTCAGGGCTCTCACCACAACAGGGCTCTCACCACAACAGTCAGGGCTCTCACCACAACAGTCAGTGCTCTCACCGCAACAGAGCTCTCACCAGTCAGGGCTCTCACCACAACAGTCAGGGCTCTCACCACAACAGGGCTCTCACCACAACAGTCAGGGCTCTCACCACAACAGTCAGGGTTCCTCACCACAACAGGGCTCTCACCACAACAGTCAGGGCTCTCACCACAACAGTCAGGGCTCTCACCACAACAGTCAGGGCTCTCACCACAACAGGGCTCTCACCACAACAGTCAGGGCTCTCACCACAACAGTCAGGGCTCTCACCACAACAGTCAGGGCTCTCACCACAACAGTCAGGGCTCTCACCACAACAGTCAGGGCTCTCACCACAACAGTCAGGGCTCTCACCACAACAGTCAGGGCTCTCACCACAACAGGGCTCTCACCACAACAGTCAGGGTTCTCACCACAACAGTCAGGGCTCTCACCACAACAGTCAGGGCTCTCACCACAACAGTCAGGGCTCTCACCACAACAGGGCTCTCACCACAACAGTCAGGGCTCTCACCACAACAGTCAGGGCTCTCACCACAACAGTCAGGGCTCTCACCACAACAGTCAGGACTCTCACCACAACAGTCAGGGCTCTCACCACAACAGTCAGGGCTCTCACCACAACAGTCAGGGCTCTCACCACAACAGAGCTCTCACCAGTCAGGGCTCTCACCACAACAGTCAGGGCTCTCACCACAACAGGGCTCTCACCACAACAGTCAGGGCTCTCACCACAACAGTCAGTGCTCTCACCGCAACAGAGCTCTCACCAGTCAGGGCTCTCACCACAACAGTCAGGGCTCTCACCACAACAGGGCTCTCACCACAACAGTCAGGGCTCTCACCACAACAGTCAGGGTTCCTCACCACAACAGGGCTCTCACCACAACAGTCAGGGCTCTCACCACAACAGTCAGGGCTCTCACCACAACAGTCAGGGCTCTCACCACAACAGGGCTCTCACCACAACAGTCAGGGCTCTCACCACAACAGTCAGGGCTCTCACCACAACAGGGCTCTCACCACAACAGGGCTCTCACCACAACAGTCAGGGCTCTCACCACAACAGTCAGGGTTCCTCACCACAACAGGGCTCTCACCACAACAGTCAGGGCTCTCACCACAACAGTCAGGGCTCTCACCACAACAGTCAGGGCTCTCACCACAACAGGGCTCTCACCACAACAGACAGGGCTCTCACCACAACAGTCAGGGCTCTCACCAGTCAGGGCTCTCACCACAACAGTCAGGGCTCTCACCACAACAGTCAGGGCTCTCACCACAACAGTCAGGGCTCTCACCACAACAGTCAGGGCTCTCACCACAACAGGGCTCTCACCACAACAGTCAGGGCTCTCACCACAACAGACAGGGCTCTCACCACAACAGTCAGGGCTCTCACCACAACAGACAGGGCTCTCACCACAACAGGGCTCTCACCACAACAGGGCTCTCACCACAACAGTCAGGGCTCTCACCACAACAGACAGGGCTCTCACCACAACAGGGCTCTCACCACAACAGTCAGGGCTCTCACCACAACAGGGCTCTCACCACAACAGTCAGGGCTCTCACCACAACAGTCAGGGCTCTCACCACAACAGTCAAGGCTCTCACCACAACAGACAGGGCTCTCACCACAACAGGGCTCTCACCACAACAGTCAGGGCTCTCACCACAACAGGGCTCTCACCACAACAGACAGGGCTCTCACCACAACAGTCAGGGCTCTCACCACAACAGGGCTCTCACCACAACAGACAGCGCTCTCACCACAACAGACAGGGCTCTCACCACAACAGACAGGGCTCTCACCACAACAGGGCTCTCACCACAACAGTCAGGGCTCTCACCACAACAGGGCTCTCACCACAACAGACAGGGCTCTCACCACAACAGTCAGGGCTCTCACCACAACAGTCAGGGCTCTCACCACAACAGTCAGGGCTCTCACCACAACAGTCAGGGCTCTCACCACAACAGGGCTCTCACCACAACAGGGCTCTCACCACAACAGTCAGGGCTCTCACCACAACAGTCAGGGCTCTCACCACAACAGGGCTCTCACCACAACAGGGCTCTCACCACAACAGGGCTCTCACCACAACAGACAGGGCTCTCACCACAACAGGGCTCTCACCACAACAGACAGGGCTCTCACCACAACAGTCAGGGCTCTCTCCACAACAGGGCTCTCACCACAACAGACAGGGCTCTCCCCACAACAGTCAGGGCTCTCACCACAACAGTCAGGGCTCTCACCACAACAGGGCTCTCACCACAACAGACAGGGCTCTCCCCACAACAGTCAGGGCTCTCACCACAACAGTCAGGGCTCTCACCACAACAGGGCTCTCACCAGTCAGGGCTCTCACCACAACAGTCAGGGCTCTCACCACAACAGTCAGGGCTCTCACCACAACAGTCAGGGCTCTCACCACAACAGTCAGGGCTCTCACCACAACAGGGCTCTCACCACAACAGTCAGGGCTCTCACCACAACAGGGCTCTCACCACAACAGTCAGGGCTCTCACCACAACAGGGCTCTCACCACAACAGTCAGGGCTCTCACCACAACAGGGCTCTCACCACAACAGTCAAGGCTCTCACCACAACAGTCAGGGCTCTCACCACAACAGGGCTCTCACCACAACAGACAGGGCTCTCACCACAACAGGGCTCTCACCACAACAGTCAGGGCTCTCACCACAACAGGGCTCTCACCACAACAGTCAGGGCTCTCACCACAACAGGGCTCTCACCACAACAGTCAGGGCTCTCACCACAACAGACAGGGCTCTCACCACAACAGGGCTCTCACCACAACAGGGCTCTCACCACAACAGTCAGGGCTCTCACCACAACAGTCAGGGCTCTCACCACAACAGTCAAGGCTCTCACCACAACAGACAGGGCTCTCACCACAACAGACAGGGCTCTCACCACAACAGTCAGGGCTCTCACCACAACACACAGGGCTCTCACCACAACAGACAGGGCTCTCACCACAACAGGGCTCTCACCACAACAGTCAGGGCTCTCACCACAACAGGGCTCTCACCACAACAGTCAGGGCTCTCACCACAACAGTCAAGGCTCTCACCACAACAGACAGGGCTCTCACCACAACAGACAGGGCTCTCACCACAACAGACAGGGCTCTCACCACAACAGGGCTCTCACCACAACAGTCAGGGCTCTCACCACAACAGACAGGGCTCTCACCACAACAGGGCTCTCACCACAACAGTCAGGGCTCTCACCACAACAGACAGGGCTCTCACCACAACAGTCAGGGCTCTCACCACAACAGGGCTCTCACCACAACAGTCAGGGCTCTCACCACAGTCCCTTCCCACCACCCTGGTAGCGAAGCCGGCATGGCTGAACACACTGTGCTTTTATGGCTGATAATAGATGGCTCTTAATTATTTGCTGAGACAGAATGGCTCATGATTACTGAACCAGCAACTCTCCCCCACTACACACTACACCTCGCAATACCGCAATATCAAATTAGAATTCATCAATTACTAAGCGCGCACACACGTGAAATGAATCAAAATGCGACACATTTTAAGATATTACGTGGGATTCCAATGTGATAGTGTTTAATTATTGATGGGGAGGCCCGACATCGCCTGCGTTTGACACCGGTGCTACGCTTTGCACAGCCAAAAGGATAAATCAACAGCGTGTGGAAAGAATGCGTCACTATCCTCATACCGTGTACAGACGGGGCAGTAAAGTGTGGTGGAATTCAAAATACACAACATCGCACCGAATGTTGGAATGAATGCACTCAGCATATTAACATGTTTAGGCAACTTTTTTGCGTGCAATTGAATACACGCATTGGGGAATGATCTATGACTTTTGGAGGCTAAGGTGGCCGGTAATTTCTGTTTATGGCACAAAAAAGTGACAGCTTCAGATGTTACAGGAAGCATGGATGTGTTGCGAACAATACACTTGCGTTTTTCCAGTAAATGTAATCACCTTGAGTGATTTTTTTTATTTTAAGCATTGTCCTGTCCCCACTGAGGACCGCTGGTGGGACATTTACACGCAAGGTCATCACAATCTGTTCCCACAGGTGCCATGAAAAACACCGCATCTTTCACGGCTGCCACACAGCCCCCAACGGCACCTTTGCCATGTTTCCATGCCCTGGTAGTGAATAACCTTTGCTGCCTTAAAAACGAAAAAAAAAAGGCTCGGTCGATCCCTTGTCAGCATCCACATGATGTCGCCCGTTTGAATGCTTCACGGGCCCATACGTGTGACTCCTTGTGCCGATGCTGGGGAGAAGGGCTCTCACCCTCACGCCAACCTGGACCCACCACCATCCTCTGGGCAAACATTTGTCGGGAAACGGGTGGACTTCTCCACAAATCTGGCTGTGTCGCCTGATGAAGTTGGTTGTAATAATAGGGTTTTCCCCCTTTATTCTGGCAACAAAACTGAAACCTTTTTACAAGGATTCATGTCTGCATTAACCACAATACCTGCAGTCAAAATGCAAACAAAAAACATATTATGATAATATATGCATTGTCCTTGAAACTGATTGGTCCACACCAAGGGACGGCTTTCTTTTGAGCCTCGACCCAATTGGTGCTTGACCAGATGACGCCAGAAGGCGTACAGCTCAAAGACAATGCACTATCAAAGTAACGAGGGCTCGGGATGAGATGTAGATGCCGTCCCTTGGTGTGGACCAATCAGTTTCAAGGACAATGCATATATTATCATAGAATGTTTTTTGTTTGCATTTTGACTGCAGGTATTGTGGTTAATGCAGACATGAATCCTTGTAAAAAAGGTTTCAGTTTTGTTGCCAGAAAAAAGGGGAAAAACCCTATTATTACATTTTGGTACTGGCAAAGGAGGTCTAATGATGAAGCTGGTTGTCATTACTGGCGAAACGTCATACTCGGATTGTAAATGTTGTGGCTTTGCTCTCCAACACACACCGGTGTGCTGTACTAGTATACTACACTACTATACACTACACTACACACTAGTGCTGTACTAGTGACGAATTGGCCACGTTCTGTTAACGTGACAACCCTTACTAGTTGGCTGCGTCGGGTGGTGGCGGGTTTTAACGACACATTTAGATATTTACGCGATCTAACCCAACCCTCCCCTATTATGGATGATCTCAGGAGATCGGAGGCTCGGTGCTCGGGCGATGCGGCCGACACCGGGCTCCATAGACGTCTCAATGTCACATCCCCACGCTCGGATGGGCACCGCGCAATGGCGAGGGAGCCCTTCGTTGCCGCTGGCGTTCCAGCGCAGGCGGCACCCGCGGCACGGGCGAGTTGGCAGGCGACGATGGTGGGTGGCAGAGGCAGGCCGACAAAGAACGCCGCGGGACAACTTTACATCTCTCTCCCCTGGGCACCTCGAGCAGGGAGCCATCGCTACGTGCCTTCGCGGCTATGGACCTCGACGCCTGTGCCGACGTTTGAAACGTTGATCGGCAAGTATGACAGCGAAGCCGGGTGGCCGTGCGACCCTTTTCGAAACGGAGTTGGCCCTCGTAAGTATTTAAGATCAGCGGTAATAATGGTGCCAAGACTGTGCGGGGAAAGAAGCGGCGCATCCATAGGCCGCGATGAGACCGCTGGGCTCGGATAGTCGCTCTGCCCGGGAAGGTGAGCCTCAGCCGGGATGCCGGGGCGGGACCCTTCAATGCGGCGTTGTAACTCTTTAGGTTGTCGGCAACCTGATATCAGTTAAATGATGACGTCACCCTGCTGCTCTATATAAAACCGGGAGCAAGCGAGAGCTTTACCATTCTGGCGAATTGCCCGTTGATGCTGGATGTATTTACCAGCGAAACGTCGTACTCAAACTCTAAATGTTGTAGATTCACTCTTCAACACACCGGTGGGCTAAAGTAGTGAATTATTTGTCTTTTGTCAACGTGACACTTTTTTTTGCTGATTGGCCGTGTCGGGTGGTGGAGGGTTACGACACATTTATAAATAACGCGATCTAACCCAAAAACCTTTATTATGGGCAACCGTCTGATCGACGTAGCTATTTTTCAAAATGGTTAAGTCCCTAATAGCGACACAACTTTATACCAACGATTGGCTTCATATTGAATGCATTTTATGAGAGATGGCATACCCCCACTCCCCCCACCGTGTATGGATGGACAGTCCGACGAACGGACCGAGTCGACGCATCGGAAACACTTCCACCCTTGGTTGGAAAGGGTTGAGAAGATCATTGGTGGAACCCCTGACTGAAAATGTTATCACCTTTCGCAAAGTTTTCAAAGGCTGGTCATCGAACAAAGACGGCCCACTGCATCGCGCGCTTTCAGATGCGCGTCTGCGGCCGTCTGGAACGCTCTTCCTTCCGTCACGAGGAAGCCACTGGAGCTGTGCACTTTCAAATCGTCATCTCGATTGAAAACGAATTTCTTTGAACTGATTTTTGTGTTTAGTTTGTCGTCCTTCCCCCGCACCTCCGATGAATACAGTTGGCGACGTACGGTAAGAAAGAAGTTCAACAGACATATAGACAAAACGGGACATGGACGATATTTACTAAACCAACTGCGTAGTATAAAGCAACATGATGGCTTTTGCTTGAAGTCAGTGCCCATCAATAAAACACCAACCAGCTGCACTCGGGGTGGGGTTTGGGGGAAGTCGCACCAGGCATCACACCAGTGGGATTGGGGTCAAATGCGTCCGGGCCTCTTTGAGGACAGCAGGACACGTCAAATCGTTTGTCTTTTTTTTATCGGGTGACGCTGCCGTTTCAAACACGATCGAGAACGTTATTGTTATTGAGTGGGGGGGGCGGTAAAATATGCACGACATTAAGCACCTCTGGCCGGCCATGCGTGATGCAAGGCTACCATTACATAACCGTCAACAGGTGCAAAGCGGCTCCTTTGGCCACTGGAGCAGAGTTAAAAGAGTAAAGTAACCTTCAGAGCGCACGGGGGGGTGGGGTGGAGCGCGCTATCAGAGATCCACTTCTACGCGTTGAGTGTGTTGTGTGAGCGGCTCCAGCGGGGAGACTGTGAAGGGGGTGCCCATCCCGCCCTGGCAGTCGAATGGCAGCCGCTCTCCCGAGGCACGGTTTCTCAACGAGACAAATTCTGTCCCCCAGGACGTGTGCGCGCACATCTCTGGCAGACAAAACCCCTGCTTCCAGCCAGCTCACTTTAACAAGGCAACGCCACCGCACCAGGCTTGCAGCATGGTAACGTGCTGACTTTCGAGTTAGATCAGGAATTTATGAAATATTTAAGAAGACGAATAAACTGTCGCCATAATTGGTGCCATTGTGTAGGATACAGCCATTTCGAGTTTAAGAACAGTCCTCGGATTTTGTGCGCAGCTTGACAATGGCTTGCATGTACGGAGAGGCATCTCTGTCAGATCTCGGCACATCCACACAGTGTGCACCTCAGCGCAACATCCATGGCCCAGCACCATGGGTGGCTTAAGCAGGAAGAGCTTGGATCCTCAGAAGTGGCTTCCTACTGCCAAGCCGCCTCGGTATCGCACAAGCTGACCCAACACACACTTGGGGGTCAACCGAGTTAATGATCAGCGAGGGACCCGGACCCGCCCAGAGCCCAGGGAGCAGACCAGCCGACACCACTCACCTGCCACGAAGTCTCCGAACCCAATGGTAGTGAGGGTGGTGACCACAAAGTAGATGGCCTCAAGGGAGCTCCAACCCTCGGTGCGCATGAAAATGGCAGCTGGCACGGCCACAAACAGCACGCAGCCGGCCAAAACAAAGACCACGGTGGACATGACACGAACTCGTGTCTGGCTGATCTTCCGCTTCTGGCGCAAAACAGAAGAGCGAAACAAGATGGCAACAAACAGAGCACCGTTATGGACGTCGCAAGTCGGCGACATACACTCCAGCAGCGAGCAGCGTCAGTGCCTCCAGGTCTCCCAGTGGATGGCCAGGTGCTACATGCTCTCAGGGCCACGGAGTCTACCCCTTTGTCTCACTTCAGAGAGGAGCGCTGATTAAGCACAAGCATGCGCTATGCAGTTCATGGGGCTGTGTAGATGCCAGGCAGATAGGAGACTGTGGGAGCGGATTTTCATCCTTCATTTATTCCCTGCACGTTCATTATATCAATGTTCTGCTGCATCATCAGTTTGCCGAGCATAGCTCACACTGACAACAAGAGAGGGATGTTGAGCTCACGCTGCGTGTGTTTCTGTGTTGACCCGCCAGCGGCAAACTCAATTTTTCATTAAAAAAACATTTCTTCATTTTAAAATAATCTTTGATTTCTCTCTCAAATGTTGTACACCGTGTTAATGTCCCTGAACATGGTTGGTTGTGGTAGGCGGTGGAGGAAGGAATGAGATGTTCCTTTCTCGTGGAGCAACACCTTCTTCCCTGTCTGCCGGGAGAGATCGTGGGCTGCGGGCAGCATTGGGGAGGGGGGCCTTGCCCTGGTGCTGGGGTCTGCCACTCAACTTGGAATCTCATTACAGGAGAGTCTACAAACTGGCTGCACCGAGCCTCCCCTCGGCAGCATTCACGGTTCTATCGCGAGTGCCACAAATATATTCATCTTACGCTCATCCATAATGAAATGTCGGGGTTTTTTTTATTCACTGCAATGTATATTTAATTTTGTATGTGCAGTTTTCGATTCTGCTCTCCCCCTAAAGGCAATGCACGTCTCATTAAGGTAAATGTGAATAATCAATGCCTCCAGTTCCCCTCCTGTTTCTCTTTAAGCTCTTGCGGACAGCAACACGTGCCACGCTCGTGTGATTTGCTCACCCAGGGCAGCCCTCTTCCTTCTCCTACCACCCTCCCAATGGAGCTGCTGCTGCTGCTGATAATCACAACTCCCAAAATTACGGCAGCAGCATCCAACTCTGGTCATCAGCCGTGTTTAAAAAAAGCCATCCACGTGGCTCGAAGTGACGCATCCAAAGGCGTGCAGAGTTATATGCATTCGCCATCGAACAAAGAGAGGGTCAATGGGTACAAAATGTGTCGCCAGTATTAAACTATTGTGGGCCCAATTTGCATTCGCACACCTTGTGTCGGACCTTGTGAATGCGTTGCTGTAGTTGATGTTTGTTATTGTCACAAAATAGTTCCGTTTAAATTTTACATGACCACCACTATAACAAAGACACCGCGTGTAGCCTTAAGTCTGTTGGGGAAAGTGCTGTTAGCAAGCACCTGTGAAGGCCGGCATGGCACACGAGGGGGTGGGTGGCCAGCACCACGTTCGGCCGCATTTGTCTCCCGAGTGGCGACGTTTACACACCGCACCAGGTACTCATTTGAGACTCCCAGGACCGATTCAGATAATCGTCACTGTGGTGGTTCGTAGCGCAACACACTGACCGCTACACTTCCACCACCACCATAAGCCACAGTGCTGCCCCAGTGCTGCCCTTGCGTACCACAAATATCTTCTCAATGTTGGCGATGCCTTTGCCGAAGATGGTGCCCAGCTGGTCCCCCACCCCGGCGAGAAGAATGCCGAAGAGAGGGATGCCGATGAGCGCATAGGCCATGCACAGGATGCGGCCTCCCTGTGTGCTTGGAGCGATGTTCCCGAACCCTGCACAGGCCAGGGTGACAGGGCCATCGCTAGTATCGGCCAGTCACGGTGATGGGACGCGGGTGTGTGTGAAAGTCTGCATAGCAAAGAGCAATTGAAGGAGGGTCCCTGTGTTTGGGATGTTTGACCAATTTCTTTTTGAGCAGTGTTAGCACACGGAAGGTAGCCTCAGCACTGGGAGAAAACTCACATACGGGTCTCAAAAATCCTCACAGACGGATTCACGAACGGATTTGCTGTACTGCATTGGCCTTGCCACCTTGCAAGCCAGTGGATTTGTTAAATTAGTATAACAAACCGACGTACTCCATTGACGCTTATCTCCAAAACGCGAGGTTGCAGGGCATGTGCCATCATGCCCGTGCGCGAGGCTGCTCTGTGTGTCCCAGCGGCAAACTCGGGGATTTGTCTCGGAAAATGGAAAGCTCTTTGTGTTGAACCGATGGAGCAAACATTATCCGACAAGAGTATATTTGTGAAGCGGTGCTTGTGATGAGTGTTGCAGAGAAGTGTGTTGTCATCTCTCCGCAATGATCCACTTAAACACAAAGACGGTGTCCGACTCTCATTAGCACGCCATGCATCTCTAAGGAGAAATTATGAATGTGATGGACAAACCTCTATCGCGGCGGCTAGAATAATGGCATTAAACCGCATAATTACTTATCTGGGAGCATTCATGTCAATATAAATATGAGATAAAGCAATAAGGAACATACGCGCCGTTCGATTGGAGACTGCCGTATAGACATTTCGTGCTAAAGCGTCATCCATCTGTGGTGGAATTGCTCCGTTTGGGGACGGCGAATCTGGAGCTCCCCCACCACAAACGGAATCTCGAGCCCCCCCCCCCCCCACCATCACTCCCCCCGCGCCGCTGTCCCTCGCACCCCCATCCCCAAACCTCCTCACCTGCACCGGTTCCTCATTCACGCTCCCGACGAGCCCCCTGACCCCGCTGCCACCTCAGGCATGCAACCCTAAACGTGTGGACCCGAGAATCCCATCCGCTCGCCCCGACTCCCCACTTAACCCCCAGCATCGCCCCTTCCCCCCCCCCCCCCTTCAGATCGCCCGAAGGCCACAGGCAATCTGCTCTCCGGCATTCAGAACGCGATCACGAGAAACAGGCGCGGACACAACACACGCCACTGTGTGCCTATGCACAGACAGCACCACCGTGGAACGTCGACGCACGTGTATGCACGCCTGCACTGAAGCAGGAGGAGGAGGAGGTTCCACAACTCTGGCTGTTCCGCCTGATGATGCCAGTTGTAATGGCTGGCGAAACGTCGTACTCGGATTGTAAATGTTGTGGGTTTACTCTCCAACACACCGGTGTGCCGAACTGGTAAGGAATTGGCATGTTTTGTTTACGAGACAAATCTTACTAACAACACATTTATATTTACGCGATTGAACCCAAAAACCTCTATTATGGCCTGCACTGTGTTTCCATACACACATACACCGTCTCCACTTGTATACACATGTAGAATGTCTATACAGATATACACACACCTACACTGTCTATAAGAGACAAAGATCCCCCGTATAGCCTTAACAACCTTTTTGGGTCAAGTGCTATTCGCGAGCATCTATGAAGGCCAGCACGGCACACGAGGGGGTGGGTGGCCAGCACCACGCTCGGCTGCCTTTGTCTCCCAAGTGGCATTGTTCATGCACTGCATCAGGTACTCATTTGAGGCTGAGTCGACATAGGAGAGGCCCAGGACCGGTTGAGATGATTGTCACTGGTGTTCGCAGTGAACGGGAATCGATCTCGGGTCGCCGGGTTCATAGTGCAAGGTACTAACCGTTCCACTACCACTCCCCACATATACACTGTGTGTGTCTATAAACATAGACCCAGCTCCATTGTCTTTATCTTGGGTATCACAATCTCGAACAGGGCGGTTTTCACTGCTGCGACCTAAGACAGCACCCAATATGTCAGTGACGCGCAGATAACAGTGACATAAAGTCGGTGGTGACACGCCGATTGTGACACACACACACACACACAATGTCAGTCACGAAACGTGGACGGTATTCATTCCCGGTATGTAGTGAGGCACAGATGGCAGTGGCACAAGGAAGGATGGCGATGACCGTCGGTGCTAACGCAACGATGGAGCTGACAAAACGGGCAGTACCGATGGTCGTGATGACGGTTCCCGAAAAGAAAAAAGCTCCTCCCAGGTCCCAGTGGCTCGATTTCTTGGAAGCATTGCCAATGGGGTTGACCCCAACCTTGATGGCGTCTGAGATTTGCTGTTGGGGATAAGGGAAAGGGGCCTGGGTAAATGTCACGCTCTTCACTCCAAACTCTAGGCTCCTTCATAATCGCACAATACATCGGCTTGTGTCGCACGTGCCACTGCACAGAATTACAGTACGGATGACACAAAGATCGGCCGTGTGACTTGCGCGAGGCTGTGAACGTGGGCATATGTAGGTGGCGACAGAGGAGATGAAGGTAGTGGTGGTGGAGGCGACAGTGGTAGAGGCAGTAGTCAAGATGCACATGGCGGTGGTGGTAGTGGTGGCGTAGGAGGTGGTAGGGACGAAGATGCCGGTTGTGCCGATGGTGGAGCTGTTGTCGGTGGTGGCGCTGCCGGGGTGACGGAGCTATTGGTGGCGGTGAAGCTGTTGGTGGCAGCGGCGGCGGCGGTGGTGGTGGTGAACGTGCAGCTGCTCGCCCGCTCGCTCGCGCCACCTGTATGAGCACCTCCAGCTCGTGGGGCGGCACGCAGCCGTGGCGGCTCAAGAAGGTCGCCTTGGCGGCCGCCACGGTCGACTGCTGGCTGCTCTCGAACGGCTGCTCCAGAGCGCGGAACAATACCCCGCCCAGCACCAGGTACGCGAGCACCACCAAAAACACGGCCAGCACCGTCTTGCGCTTCATCACGGAGCCGCCCAATCTGCCGCCGTCCGCCGCATCCTCGCCCGCGGTCAGCACCGTCACGCGAGAGTCGATGGAGAGGCGAGGGGCCGCCCTGCTGCATGATGGGACCTCCACTGGCACGGGGGGGGGGTCAGTGGCAGAGAGCGGCGAGGTGACAGGAGGACTCGGTTCTGCTGGGTGCGTCCGCCGTGGGCTCCTGTGGGGTCACTAAAATCCCTTGCGTTGTACGTGTCCTCGGTGTCGGCGGCGCGTTGGGTGGCTGGTCTTTGCCACGTGTTTAATTTTTAACAAAAAATTACTGGACTTGACAACATTTCCGGTATATTAATAATATACTGGGGAGTTTTCTTACACGCTTGTTTTTAAATCGTGACATTAATGCATAATGTATCGTCAGAAGCATCATTGATGCGATCCGTCTTGTTGACGGCTCAGAGCACGCCAATGCACTTGCGCTGATTAGGACATTTCAATCTATATTTAGACCTTATGAGTTACAGCAACATCATTGCAATCGAACTCTGCCCAATCAGATGTTTTGGATCACGTTCACAAATGCATCGGGCAACCGAAAGGGCTTAACTGGGTTTTGCTCTCGCGATGCGGAGCGGAAGCTGTGGTTGTGGGCGGCTTAAATGGCCAAGCAGCGAACTGAGCAATCTGAGCAATCTGTCCAATGCTCTCAGCAGTGTCATCCACCAGCCCCCATTACATGACACAGTGTGCTGATTAGCACTGGCACACGTGTCCCCGAAAGGCAGGTACCATGAGCTACAGCTCTGCCTCTAATTGGCACGGCTCTGCTGCAGTCCGGGTGTTTCGAGCCGACGTGACCGGGTCACCGCTAACCACAGCCCCGACGAGACCCATTCCATCGCGCCCTCTTCTCCTTTACACACGCAGGGCTCAGAGCTCAGTGAACGCTCGTCTCTCATCTCCCTTCTCGTGCGCGGCTGCGTTAAGCGACCAATACCTCCGGCATGCTCGGAGCAAAGAGAGTGTAGCCATGCAACCACGTACACACAATTTAACGCCCATCAGCATACGGCTTTATGCAATGACATGGTGCAGATCCGCCACCTGATATGCATGCAATGAACACACGCGAAATTACATCGTGGTCAACCGACACGACAAAGCACACCGCCCGTAATTGCACGACGATGCTCCAGTGTCACTGCCGCTTCGTTGGCAACAAAACCCCCCCAAAAAAATGTGTACAGCTTTCCCGCGACATTCAGAAACATCCCCGGGAGCGTTCTCTCGCCGGCAGCGCACAACCACGTGGTGGACGGTGACACCAAACCTCCACGCGAGCACCGCAGTGGCGCCGGGGGGGGGGGGGGGAAAGGGGGGGGGCTGCACTTACTTCCAGTGGGCGGAATCGCTAGCTCAGGGTCGGTGTCTCCGGGCCGGCAGATGGGTGAAGAGTGGCAAAGGAGGAGGAGAGTCATCCGGCGAGGCGATCACTGAATCGGTCACAGCGGTGGCGCCGGGAGCCTCGCCGAGGCTCGCGGCTCCGAGGACCCGGCGCGCAGCGAGAGCGCCGTGGCGGCAGCGAGCGGCATCGTGAGGGATCCGACAGAGGGGTTTGTGAGCGTCTCTTCTCTGCGATCCCCCTTGGGATGCAGCGGCGAGTCGGAGCGCACGATTATGGTTCTGCAAAGCACGCGTTACTCCGTTGCTATGGAGGAGGAGATGGAGAGCAGAGGGGGAGGATGTGGGAGTGGAGGGGGGGGGGAGGGAGAGAAGGGGGGAGGGGAGTTGGGGAGGATGGAGGGGGATGGAGGGAGATGGGGAGAGGTAGAAAGCAGTGAGAGGTTGGGGTGCAGAAGGGAGGGGGTGAGGCAAGGCACTGTGGTGCACAAATAACTGCAATTCTGTCAGGGATGTCGTGCGAATGTGATCACTGTTCAAACGAAGCAGAGTCCTTCTGATGATGTGTCACTTAGGGCCACGGCGTGCCAAGTGAAGCCGCTGTCACCGCTGCCTTTGGCGTCATTGGTGCGGCCAATACCCAGCTCAGCCCAAGTCCACCAGCTGCGATATCGCGGCCCACAGCGGCATCGACACTCCAGCTGGTGCGGGCGGGCCGATCACGTGCCGCGTGTAGTCGATGCTCAGCGAGTCTGGTGAACCGCCACCTAGGGTGGCAGCCAATGTTCAGGGTGTGATGGGGTTCTCTCGCCCGGTGTAATTAGGCAGGCATCGGCATGAAGCGCTGCTGCCCGGATACTGGCACCTGCATGCCCCGCCGCCAGGAATAAGAAGAGCTGTTGAAGAAAGCTGTGATTAAAGCCGGCAGTCGAGCGGCTGTGATGCCACGAGAGGCATCCCCTTCGAGGCTCTCTCAATAAAGCAGTGTCTGCATGACCACGGCCTCTGAAGAGAATACATTATCTCAGCAAAGCTACAATTTGGGGTGCGGCTTAAAACGGGATAGCAGCACATACTTACACAAATCTTCTGCGCATGACTCACAGAGGGCATACCTTTGCTTGTCCAGATGCATTAAATCGCCACTGTCTCTGACTCAGGAGCCACGCGGACAAGGCAAACGCTCGATCACAGGTAGACCTCAAAAACTCGTGTGAAGCCACCTTATGCCCAGCTGTTGGCACCACGGACCGCACAGAATGGGGTCCCCGGGAGACACGAGCTGAGAGCCACACGTCTGTGGCTAATGTGCACTGCTGATTCCTGATCATCAGACCAGGGTATAATTAAGTAACTCCCAGCGAGTCATATGTCTGCTGAGCGCTGTGTTGAAGGAAACAACCCCAATGCGGAAATTGCACACCACACGAAAACCTGATTAAAAACCCACGGGGATGTTTAACGAGGCTGACACTACAGCAGAGCTAATTATTGACATTACTAGAAAAGCAATCCTCGATTACGGCTAATTCATAAAGGTACAGACTAGACAGCGGTGGGCTCTCCGCGTCACGCCCAGCACCTAATAGTGTCACAAAAGCCTGAATGAGCGTGGATGTTCGTGGCCGTGAATTAAGAGTAATTAGCGGCAGGAGAGGAAATGCATACTGCTGTACTCAGGCAGCGGAATAAATGATGGGCGGCTCTGAAGTGGACGACCTTCATGACCGACGAAGGCAAGCGTGCCGAGCGCAATCGCCTGCCTGAACACACATTCGCGTTTTCCAATGTAAACAAAGGGAAAGGTCCCGAGATCCGTTAAGGGCACGCTACGCTTAATTTGTGGACAAATCGGTGTAGCCATATAGATACATGGGGCCTTCGTTGAAAGGAATTTCCACGGCTGAAATGATTCAAATTTGTTGAGTTCACTAATATCAAAGCTCATTGAAAGAATCGCTTTACGATCAAAGTTATTTTCCTGCATGTAATGGGGCTTTGTGGTGCAGATCCGTTCTGAAACCCACTCGACCATTGCCACCACGGTTAAACAATGCACATGGCATGGAGATACCTTCGTCTAAACCACAAAAGGATTGCCTTAAAGCTTTCGTGACTGCAGGAATTCATATTCTTTGGGTCTTTCGGTAAAGCCACGTAGATATAAACATAATAATAAAAATATCACGACGTTTCGATCGCAACACAAGCAATCGCCATCAAAAAAAAATATCTAGCTATGTAAATTCAAACTCACATCAGAGGCAGCCGATGTTACAAGTTACAGTCACGACTTACAAGAAGCACCAGAGGGGTAAACACGTTCCACTTAGATGTGCCCGGAACCATCGGTAACTTGGGGTGAATGAAGGCCAAGGCGAACGTATAAATTGATGCCCACGGTTGGAATTGACTGTGAAACCAATGGTTACAGATGGAGGCGACTCACTTTTCCAGCTCCAAGGGACACCATGAGTCGATTGAATGACAAAAGAAACAGGTGCGGTTCCAGATCGGTTTGTCTTGCGGGGCAGCCAGGCTACTCCCAGCCTGCTCCCAGCCTGCTCCCACCCTGCTCCCAGCCTGCTCCCAGCCTGCTCCCAGCCTGCTCCAGCCTGCTCCCAGCTTGCTCCAGCCTGAGCCCACCCTGCTCCCAGCCTGCTCCCAGCCTGCTCCAGCCTGAGCCCACCCTGCTCCCAGCCTGCTCTAACCTGCTCCCAGCCTGCTCCCACCCTGCTCCCAGCCTTCTCCAGCCTGCTCCCAGCCTGCTCACAGCCTGCTCCCAGCCTGCTCACAGCCTGCTCCCAGCCTGCTCTAACCTGCTCCCAGCCTGCTCCCAACCTGCTCCAGCCTGCTCACAGCCTGCTCACAGCCTGCTCCCAACCAGCTCCCAGCCTGCTCGAATCTGCTCCCAGCCTGCTTACAGCCTGCTCTAACCTGCTCCCAGCCTGCTCCCAGCCTGCTCACAGCCTGCTCCAGCCTGCTCCCACCCTGCTCCCAGCCTGCTCCCAGCCTGCTCCAGCCTGCTCCCAGCCTGTCTAACCTGCTCCCAGCCTGCTCTAGCCTGCTCCCAGCCTGCTACCAGCCTGCCCTAACCTGCTCCCAGCCTGCTCCCAGCCTGCTCCCAGCCTGAACTCTGGACCCTTTTGCTCCTCTCTAACCATCGAACAAAGATGGTCGCTGCATTGCGCACTTCCAGATGCGCTTCTGCGGCCGTCTGGAACGCTCTTCCTTCCGATATTAGGAAGCCACTGGATCTATGCACTTTTAAATGTAGATGGAAAACGAATTTCTTTAGAACAGCGTTTTGTGTTTAGTTTGTTGTCCTTACCCCGCACCTCCGTTTAGCACGGTTGGCTACGTACGGTGAGAAAGACGTTCAACATACACAATCAACCCTCCAGACCCCATAAGCGCCCTCAAAACCACACCCTCAGAGCCCCCTTTGTGCGTGTGTTTGATCTATGTCAGCATCAGCCAACGATTCTTAATTACAGCTCTTCCTTCTGTTCACCCGTGGATGCAGGGTCTGGCGTCAACACGTCGAATGAATGCGCCGAGCAGTTAACACGAGAGCGTCTCAATGCCCCAAATGTGTTCCGTGAAGGTTCATGTCAAGAACAAGCGAAGAGCGACACGACCCTTGGGGGCCTTTGGAGGAGCACTCCGCCAGATGTCTCGTGTCCCACCAGCGGCGCTTGGCCGGGTTCACGACGCGCGGGCCTCAAGCACCCTGGGCGACGAGCAGCGAGCGAGGTTTTCACACAGTTCATGACCAAGCCCTAAAACAAACTTTGTATCCTGATTGCCATAAAAAATGCTTTCCTCGCCATAAACGTAGGGTCGTCAAATAATAAAGACGCGTCAACGATTAGGAAGATCCAAAGGTGGTTATGGAATCGCCTGCTCATCACAAAATGGGCAGTCTCAGGTCAAACGAGAAACCGAGCCGTCAAAAAGGGGCGAGCGGCCGGCACACGGCAGCAGTCAGGCCTCGGCGGACAATGCCCGGGAGCTGGACGGTGGCGTTGGTGGGGGTGGCCGCGGGGGCCCTGTGTCTCACGGTCGGCATGCTGCTGGGACACTTCGCCATCCCCAAGGCGGAGACGAACACGGCGCCCGCCTGGCTGGCCGAGTACGGCCGCGACTTTGACAGCGACGTCGTCGGGCGCCTCCTGTCCGACATCGACACCAAGCGCCTGGAGCAGAACCTCAAGTAGGAGGGCCGCTCCGTGCTTGGTGGCCCGCGGGGCATTGCGACATCCCGAGCGCAAGCGGACACACACACACAGAGACACAGATCCCCCCCCCCCCCCCCCCGTATAGTGGGGCTCAACGATTTGGGGAAAATATCTAATTGCGATTTTTCTGATAGATATTGCGATTGCAATTTGATTTGCGATTACATTTTTTTTTTCAATATTCACTGTGTAATAGGTTTTAAAACATGTGATGGAGCGTTACCACATGATACCATCAAAATATGCTCTATATTATATAATGCAAGGATGAGAACTTAAAAGATATGATTTGCTTCTAACATGTATTCATTAAAACGTTTTAATTGAACTAGAACAATCAAACATAGAACAATTGTTAAGTTAAATAAATAAAGTTATAATAATAAAACATAAAACAATTCCAATCAGAAAGTAATAGGACTTTTCAAATCGCAAAAAATCGCAGCCTTTGCGATTTGCTAATCGCATTGTTAAACATTTCCATTTCCATTTGAAATCGATTAATCGTTCAGCCCTACCGTATAGCCTTAACAGACTGTTGGGGCAAGTGCTGTTAGCGAATAGCACCTATAAAGGCCAGAACGGCACACGGGGGGGTAGGTGGCCAGCACCACGCCGGACCACCTTTGTCTCCCTCGTGGCGATGTTTATTACGCATGGCACCAGGTACTCATTTGAGGCTGAGTGGCACTAGGGGAGGCCCAGGACCGGTTCAGATAATCGTCACCGATGTTGGTCGTTAGTGGGAATCGAACCGCGACAAACACACACACACAGACACCCACAAACACGCGGACACAAACACGCGGACACACAAACACGCAGGCACATACAGACACGCAGACATATACAGACACGCAGACACATACAAACACGCAGGCACATACAGACACGCAGACACATACAAACACGCAGGCACATACAGACACGCAGACATACACACACAAACACGCGCACACACATACACAGACACACACAAACACGCGCACACACATACACACAGACACACACAAACACGCGGACACAAACACGCGGACACACAAACACGCAGGCACATACAGACACGCACACACACACAAACACACAGACACACACATACAAACACGCGCACACACAAACACGCAGACACATACAAACACACGCACACACAAACACGCAGACACATACATACAGACACACGCACACACAAACACGCAGACACATACAAACACACGCACACACATACACACAGACACACACAAACACGCGGACACAAACACGCGGACACACAAACACGCAGGCACATACAGACACGCAGACACACACAAACACACAGACACACACACACAACACGCACACACACATACACACAGACACACAAACACGCGGACACAAACACGCGGACACACAAACACGCGGACACACAAACACGCAGGCACATACAGACACGCAGACACACACAAACACACAGACACACACATACAAACACGCGCACACACAAACACGCAGGCACACACAAACACGCAGACACATACATACACGCAGACACACACAAACACAGACACACACATACAAACACGCAGGCACACACAAACACGCAGGCAGACACAAACACGCAGGCACATACAGACACACAGACACACACAAACACACAGACACACACACAAACACACAGACACATGCAAACACACGCACACACAAACACGCAGACACTAACAGACACACGCACACACAAACACGCAGACACATGCAAACACACGCACACACAAACACGCAGACACTAACAGACACACGCACACACAAACACGCAGACACATGCAAACACACGCACACACAAACACGCAGACACTAACAGACACACGCACACACAAACACGCAGACACATGCAAACACACGCACACACAAACACGCAGACACATACAAACACACGCACACACAAACACGCAGACACATACAAACACACGCACACACAAACACGCAGACACATACAAACACACGCACACACAAACACACAGACACACACAAACACGCGGACACAAACACGCGGACACACAAACACGCAGGCACATACAGACACGCAGACACACACAAACACGCAGGCACATACAGACACGCAGACACAAACACACAGACACACACATACAAACACACGCACACACAAACACGCAGGCACACACAACACACGCAGGCACACACAAACACGCAGGCACATACAGACACGCAGACACACACAAACACACAGACACACACATACAAACACACGCACACACAAACATGCAGACACATACAAACACACGCACACACAAACACGCAGACATACATACAGACACACGCACACACAAACACGCAGACACACAAACACGCGGACACACAAACACGCAGACACATACAAACACACGCACACACATAAAAAATATCCCCCATATAGCCTTAACAGACTGTAGGGGCAAGTGCTGTTAGCGAGCACCTTTGAAGGCCGGAACGATACACGAGGGGGTGGGTGGCCAGCACCACGCCCGACCGCCTTTGTCTCCCAAGTGGCAATGTTTACACACCGCACCAGGTACTCATTTGAGGCTGAGTAGACCTAGGGGAGGCCCGGGACCGGTTCAGATAATTGTCACTGGTGTTGGCCGTGAGCGGGAATCGAACCCAGGTCGCCAGGTTTATAGCGCAGCGCGCTAACCGCTACACTATCGCTCCCCACACACATACAGACACACGCACACACAAACACGCAGACACATACATACAGTCACACGCACACACAAACACGCAGACACACACATACAGTCACACGCACACACAAACACGCAGACACATACATACAGTCACACGCACACACAAACACACAGACACATACAGACTGCAGTCTGTATGTGTCTGTGTCACTCATCACAAGTACACGCACACAGACACACTCCATCCTTTCCCCTATTACGAACACATCAGGAACACCAAAAGACACACACTCGCACCCTGAACAAATTCATCAGCGCGTGTCGACGTAGAGCCGCGAGACGCATTCGCTGAGTAAGGCAGAGCAGACGAGCGAGATGCTTGCGACTGCATTAAAGTTTCATAACGAGGTGGCCGTGGGGACCCAAATGTCAGAACGCTGAGTTGGCACTGCTAAGATCCCAGGTTAGAACTCAAGGTTCAGACTCTTGTGATTAAACCGGGTTACAGATGAGCTGAGTTGATGGTGTCAATCCAGCCACCAATGATTGCAACAACAACAAAAAACCCCACGATGTGAAATTTAGTTTTCTAATTAATTTGGCCGAATTCCAGCTCTGAAAATTATAAATATTAGTTGTCATGCCATGAGCATTACTCTGAAGCTAGGTGGGTGGGAAAGCTCTGCCCCCCCGTGGAGATAAGAGATCACTTGCAGGGATTTAAGAAGTAGTGCTGTGATACCTGCTTCCGGAGGCCATTTCCTCACACGAATGGGGGGCGGGGAGGGGGAATCGGGAGTGAATTCCCTATGCGAGAGTTGCGAATGGATTATTTGTCTCATTGATTATCTCGTGACGTAACTCTGGGAGAACAAACGGGGCAACATCGGGGGGAGGGGGAGAAAGGACGAAAAAAAAGTATCATAGTTATTCGGCAACGACGCATTCGCTCCTGCTAGAGCATGCCAAGGTGGTGGTGGTGGTGGTGGGGGGGAATGTGAACGGGTTTGGCGATACCTCCCTGGGTGCAGGGAGCTGTCCGCGAAGCCCCACCTGGCCAGCACGGCAGGCGACGAGAATCTCGCCAAGCTCATCCTGTCGCGCTGGTCCGACGGAGCAGAGGGCCTCGACCACGCCGAGCTGGTTCCCTACGACGTGCTCCTCTCCTTCCCCGACGAGAAGAACGGAAACAGCGTGACGGTCGGTGCGTTCCGCTCGTGAACGCCGGGCAGGCGCTGACCTCGCAAACACTCGCGCACCCACACGAGAGGGAGGAGACGTTTCGTCACCCGTGAGTCGCCCGGGACACGGTCGCGCGCAGCAATCGTTGACCATCCATTCGAACTTTACCGGGGCAAATGCCGAAAGGTGAACACGGACCCAGGAGGGTGGTCAGTCACACAAGCGGGTGGAGATCTCTGACGTGGGCACTCGACACACGTCAAACACTTACAGACACAGGGAAGGTACACAATCATACATTTTAAAGTCCGTGATTTTTTGTTTCCTCCAATGATGCTAAATTACGTAATATTTCTGTAATTTAAAATCCAAAGTGCTCCCGCGGTGCATGTAATGAACGGGATGGTATGCAGAGCTTAAAACCTCAGCTCCCAAAAATGTATGGAATGCTTTTGTGCCGTGTCCCAAGAATGACTTTCACGCTGTTCATTTAAAATGTGCTTCTGCTGACATTTTGTATGTCGTGACCTCTGTGCGCAGCAGTGATACATCACCCCCATCAACATCACAGCATATGCAGCATTTGTCACAATCACCTTTATCATCATTACTCTCATCAACACTTCCTCCACCATCACCCCCATCGCCCGCAAGAAAACCATGAACCCACTACCACCACCAAAGACAAAGCCTTAACAGACTTTTAGTGAAGTGCATGTTAGCGAGCACCTGTGAAAACCGGCTCGGCACACACAGGGGTGGGTGGCCAGCGCCACGCTGGGTAGCCTTTGTCTCCCCGGTGGCGATGTTTACACACCGCACCAGGTACTCATTTAAGGCTGAATCGACCTAGGGGAGGCCCAGGACTGATTCAGATAATCGTTACCGGTGTTGGCCATCAGCGGAAATCGAACTTAGGTCACTGTTTTTTTTTTGGCACAGCACGCTAACCGCTAGACCACTGCTCCCCACAAGACAACCATCAACCCACTCCCACCACCAATCTCACCATCACCATCAACATCCGGACCTGGCTCCCTCCCCTCCTGGGTGACTCCAGCAGCCTCTCATCGCTGCGGGGACACAGCTCCTCGCAGTCCCCCATGACTCATATGTCTCCGCTGGGGCTCTTTGAAGTGGATGCCCTGGCCTCCAGCAGAGGTAGCCCCGAGCTATGTCCAAGACTAACATTGCACCTTGCACCTGCTCGCCCCTGCACCTGCCCACACGCGGTTGCCCCTGGCCGCACCGCCAGTGAACTCGAGCGGCGTGGAGACCTACACTGCACGAAAGCAGGAGGAGGTGGTGACCGCGGACCAGGAGGACTCAAGCATCGTCCCACCGTACGCCGCTTACTCACCCCCTGGGAGACCAAAGGTGAGCAGCCCATGGACATTGTTTCATCATACGACTGTTCTCTCACACGTTCAAGCCCGCTCGTCAATTCGGTTTCATTCATTTTGTTGTTGTTGTTGGGAACGAGGGTTCGACCAGAGAAAGCTGATGGGAAAGCGTTCGAACAACGAACCACTTGTGAGCGGAGGTCTGGCAGTGAGGCTGCCTGCCCCAAGGCACTCGTGCGGTATTGCGGGAGACCTTACTGAGTCGGCGCTATCGATTCACGGCGGAGTTCCCCTCTCCGTGCGCTCGGTTTTTGCTCTCGCCCGTCGCCAGAGGGCTGCGTTGTGCCTCCCCCCGAGCATCGCCCTCCTGCTCCTGCCCTCTGCTGGGCCACGGTGTAGGTGACACGCGGCGGAAAGTGCCCTTTTGTGAGCGCCGACCGACTGTTTAACACGTAGGCATTCGCGACCAATATTATCCATGACAGGTTTTTTTGGATGACACCCCCCCCTCCCCCACCGAAAAAAAACCCTCTAATATTGACCGACTGTTTGTTCGTTTGTTCCCACACAAGACCCGTAACTCGCAACGCCCACGGAACGAATCAGTTACTTACTTCGACTGGAAGAATCCGATGAGCTATGAAGCTCTTTTTCACAGATGTCCAGTAGGGGCAGGTCAGAAAGTTTAAGCACAGACAGACGCATGGACAACAGAACTCACCATGACCCACACTTGACCCTCAACACACTCTCTGCTCACACAAAATACAAAGACACCCCCCCCCCCCCGTATAGCCTTTACAGACTGTTGGGGCAAGTGCTGTTAGCGGGTAACGCGGCTATATGAAGGCCGATACGGCACACGAGGGGGTTGGGTGGCCAGCGCCACGCCCGGCCGCCTTTGTCTCCCGAGTGGCGATGCTTACACACCGCGCCAGGTACTCATTTGAGGCCGAGTCAACCTAAGGGAAGCCCAGGACCGGATTAAATATCCGCCACTGCTATTAGCCGTGAGCGGGAATCTAGCTCGGGTAGTCAAGGTTCCTAGCACAGTGCGCTAACGGCTGCGCCACCGCTCCACACACCACACACCACCGCATCACCAGTAAACCACACGTAGCCCCACTCCCTCCCATCAGAGCCACGCCGTAGGGTGTACTGTGGAGTCACGTACACCTTGCCATGGGTCGGTGAGCATTCGTCCGTAATTACAACAACTCACTTATAATTGAGCCCGCAATCATTCGTCCCAACTAGCTGCTGTTATACGTCACATTAGTCCAATAATATTCCACGCATCACTCCAACGAAACCCCAGCGCTGCAGAAAGAGAGAACTCGGCGGGGTTTTCTTGAGCGGCGCACGCTTTGGTGCACTCGCATGCTGTGTGCTGTGCGCAGGGCAAGCTCGTGTTCGCAAACTACGGCAGAGCCGAGGACTTTGAGCATCTGAAATCCAGAAACGTGAACCTCACGGGCACCATCGCCATCTGCAAATACGGCAAAGCGGGACGCGCGAGGAAGGTGGAAAGCGGCGTCTCGCACCCCCCCCCCTCCGGGGCCCCGGCCACACCACGAACACCCCAAACGAGCGTTTCGTGTTTTCGCGTTACAATTGCTGTAATACATTTTGGTGTGTTGTTACAGTACTCGTATTTTTACGGCTTGTCTACCCAGGAAAGCCTCACCGAGCCTCGGTACTCGTTTTTCAGCAGGGTCCTGCCGAGGCTTTCCAAGTAGAGCGTGACTATTAAAGCCGCTGCGTGTTTCCCGACGAAAGAATGACGCTGGCAACACAATGGCCTGTTCTTCTTCGAATGAATGTCACGGGACCTTCAAGGTCGGCTGTGGAGCAGACGGCGTGTAATTTTACGGTTAAAACACCCGCAGTATTAACCGGCACGGCCGTCCCGATTCAAACCGCGAACAGGCTAACGATGGGCCATGCCACGTGCTTCTGCTGGTCCAAACAACCAATGCAGACAGTGAGATGACCTGTTCAGGTTTGGGAAATAAACTGCTGCCACTTCGGTGACCATTGCTGAGGTCAAGGGGATGAAAGAGAATTCATATTGAATTTTTCCCATTGACTAGAAAAGGTTATGTTTATTTCAAAAGAGGCCAGCTCAATAAAAACGATTCTTTCCATTGGAAGAGAGAGAGAGAGAAAAAAAATCTATTCCCCATGTATTTTAAGAGAACGCTAGCACAGCAATTGTGTAGCGTAGCGCATCGGGCAAAAAACGCTTGGAAACTACAGCTACATCAACGCCATGTGGTGCACTGCCCCAGTGCGCGGCTAGAGCTCGTCAACCTCAGCCGTTTGTCCCACCAATGGACACGGTCGTACTTGTCGCCGCAGGCAATCAACGCGGAGAGCGTGGGCGTCGTAGGCCTTCTGGTGTACACCGACCCGGCCGACATCAACGACGGGGATGTCGACAACGCCTACCCCAAATCCTGGGGCCTGCCTCGCTCGGGCGTGGAGAGGGGTTCCTACTTCGAGGACATGGGCGACCCTCTGACCCCGTACTACCCAGCAAAAGGTTCGCACCCCCTTCACTTAAACCTAGAACGCCCACACCACGCAGTGGAGATCAACGAAGACAAAGATCCCCCGTGTAGCCTTAACAGACTGTTAGGGCAAAGTGGCTGTTAGCGAGTAGCACCTGTGAAGGTCGGCACGGCACACGATGGGGGTGGGTGGCCAACACCACGCCCGGCCGCCTTTGTCTCCCCAGTACCGATTTGTACACGCCACAGCAGGTACTCATTTCAGGCTGAGTCGACCTAGAGGAGGCCCGGGTACCGGTTCAGATAATCGTCATCGGCGTTGGCCGTGAGCGAAAATCGAACTCGGGTCGCCGGGTTCGTTGCGCAGTGCCGCTAACCGCTCACACCACCGCTCCCCACACAGTGGAGACAAAGGCACGCACAAAGGCACCGCTGCCTGTCAATGGGCGCAGCTCGCTGGCAGACTGAGCACCCCAACGAAGTAAGCCCAACCATCGAGGCTTCAAAGTTCAAACCGACTCGGGACGACGTGTTGTGAGTGAAGATCCTGACGCTCACGTTCTTACTTTATTCTGTTTATAAATATGCTTCACCAGTACCATCCCTTGAGGATGGACCGTCTTGTTTGCAAGGCTGTCCGGGGTGTCAGTTGACAAAATAAAAAAAATTCCATATAAGAGGGCATGTATCTGTTTCGAACATTCAAAATGTTATTTTTTTCTCTCCTGAATGTTTTCCTGTTTAAATTGTAACATGTGACAGTGGGCAGACGCTTGGCATCAGCGAAGGTGCTGGCTGAGTTTCAGCGCAGCGCTGCGTGTGCCGTGCGTGTGGCTAAAGTCGTGGACGACGGCTGTTTCTGAGAATTAATAAACGTGCTTTTCATGCCTCACGCTGCGACTCCCCGCGCCACGCGGAACATCAAAGCATGATCTGAGTTTGAAAGTCGAGGGGCCACAACAAGGGGAATTGTCATGAAAAAAAACACGGGGATCACAAGAGGAATGTGTAACTTAAACGAAACCATTTAACAGGTTTGCAAGCAAAGTGAAAAATTGACGCGCACCCGTCGGTGGTAAATGGGTTTCACTAACGTTGGCTCTACGTGTCTTGGGGGAGAGCGTTCTGTTTTGAGTGTGGCTCCATAGGGCTCGCCCGGCGACAGCGTCTCTCACCAGCGTGACCCATATTGTGTCACAGCTTACGCCTTCCGAAAGAACGACAGCGAGATCAAGTCATTCCCTCCCATCCCAGCCCAGCCGATTGGCTATGAAGATGCCGAGCTCCTCATGAGGTGAGCGCAGTGACCTCGAAGGCCATCGCAGGACACTTTCTCCCCCGGGTCCCCTCCAGCGGCACGGGTGCCCAGTGCATCACCTCAGCCATTCGTGCAGCAGGTGGCAACGTTGCACGTTTAACACTGCCACGCCAATGGCTTGGGCTTCCATAATAGGGGGGGGAGTAGATCGCGTAAATATAAATGTGTCGTTAAACCCGCCACCACCCGACACGGCCAATTAGTAAGGTTTGTCACGTAAACAAAACATGCCAATTCGTTACTAGTACAGCACACCGGTGCGTTGGAGAGTAAATCCACAACATTTACAATTCGAGTACGACGTTTTGCCAGTAATTACAGCTAGCATCATGATAATATTGGTCGCAAAAGCCTACGTGGTTAAACTGGCTGAAGCTTCATTAAGCTGCTCTTGCTGAGCAACCCTGAAATGCTCGCAAACGAGATGGCAGCTCAGCGGATTCCACGAATTCGTTCCAGTACTCGCTATGCCAAAGCTTGTGGGTGAAAGCCCTACGCATCCGTGGGCGTTATAGGTAGGATTTTAGTGAAGCAGTATCTCTTTCGTCTCAGCCATGGCATCAGCAGGATCTTGACTCCAGCTCTGCTGATTTGGGCTGCCACTGCTTCTAACCATATTAATCGTATTCATCAATAAAAAAATTATGATTTATCATATGTACGCTTCTTGGGAGTCAAATGTCCATATCCTGGTGTCAAAGACTCCAAATTAGAGACTGTCGTGCTGTACATAAACACGCGGCACCTATTGCCAATAGCCGTCTGCGGAAGACGATGATTCTGATGATGGGATGCTCAAGCAGAGCATCCCATCACTCGTGACTGGCTAACGCCACTTCACCCGTGCACCCCACTCGCGATGATCCGCGTGCCTCCAGGAAGCTGGCGGGTGAGGCTGCGCCAGCTGACTGGAAAGGGGCCCTGGACTGCCCCTACAACATCGGGCCCGGCTTCTCCGCCCCTGAGGAAAACAGGTGAAGTCCCCCTTGCTGCCTGTCCTGCCAAGGCAGAGGGATGCATCATTGGCCAGTCTCCACGTACACGGGCTAAAGAGCTTGGCTACGTGATGGACAATGATCACACATGCTGAAGTGATCCCACTTCCACCATCCTCATCGCCCTATTTACTACTGTGCACATTGCACGCCGCTTCACAGCGAAAGTTGAGCAACGCCGCCTCTGCCACATTCATATTTCAAGAGTGCGTTTCCAACGCAGAAAATGTGTTATTTATATCCCCGTTAACAGTGACGTGCAAATAAATTCCTTCAATAAGCGAGTGATCAAGACATCCTACAACGTGATCGGGGTCATCCGCGGAAGCACAGAGCCAGGTACAATGTCACTCCACACCAGAATTTTGCAAATTGTCGAAATCGGCCACATCAGGTGCGGGAAACAATGGAAGCAGCGTTCACCAGACATCAGCTGGTGTGTTCGCACAGGGGAAACCTGAGACGTTGCGGAGGGAAACTCTTGGCAGCTGCACTGCCGCAGAGACAGCGGTGGTGCACGCCCTCATGACAGGCTAAATTGAACACGCGAGTGTAAAACTGCACAACCGCGGGGCATACTCCTCCCCGAAGCCAACACCGTCACGGCTTCATACCTCAACCCTTAACAACAGCTGTGGCTGTAGTTGCTCGTAAACAAAAAACAACTCAAAATCCATCGTGCCAGCGTAGGGGTTTAATTTTTTTAACGAGGGGGGGGTGAGGCGGCGTGAAGCGCCCTGCTTCAGTCGCGGGCACGAACCCGTTGGGGGTGTGGGGGGTGTGGGGGGTGGGAGTGCGAGCCGTGGCTGACCGAGGGAGCCGGTGCCGCGGCCTGCAGACCGCTACGTGCTGTACGGGAACCATCGGGACAGCTGGGTGCACGGCGCCATCGACCCCAGCAGCGGCACCAGCGTCATGCTGGAAATAACGCGCGCCCTGGGCAGCATCGTCAAGGAAGGTCAGCCTCCTCCGCCAATCGCTACACAGCCCCAGCCTCCGACCCACGACCCCTGACCCTAATCTCTAATCCCCGATCTCGGTGTGACCCCCCCAGTGTAACCATTGTGCTCTTTCCGCCCCCCCTCCCCCCATGGCCGCTTCGCTCCCCCAGGCCAGTGGAGACCCAAGCGTTCCATCGTGTTTTGCAGCTGGGGGGCGGAGGAGTTCGGACTGATCGGCTCCGTCGAGTGGGCCGAGGTTTCACAAACGACAGAGCCCCCTCCCCCACCACCCCTTGCCCCCCCCCCCCCCTCTCTCACCACCCCCTTATTCGCCCCACCATCCACACCGCCGTCTTGCCTCCATGCCCTCTGAACCAAGCACTGCCCCGATAGGGATGAAGACTCGCACATCGCGAGCGACAACGGTCGCACCGACCCGCACGTGGCCACGAGTTTATGGTTCTTGTTCGTCACGTGTTGAATTGTTAACGGGGCTATGTGGAGCCAGATCCAAGCTCGTGGAAATAGATTCCATGTCACTTTGATGAATGTTAATGCGAAACCTCATGGTCCATCTGATAACGTTATAAAAATGTAGCCCGTGCCATCAGCCGTGATGCTTTACAAGCCGGAAGCCGACCCCCCTGAAACCTCCGCAGATTAAATGCGTGAGGGCCAACGTGGTCTGACATTTTCAGTCACGACACTTATTTAAATATTAAAAGCCTTGTAACAATCTATTTCCTCCACTGCTTTTTTTCTTTCTTTCTTTCAAATTGATCATTCACATTGTTCGGTTGGGGGTCGTGAGTGATTGCCGCTCTCGCCATTCCCAGCAGTCGCCTACGCCTCGGAAGAGCGTCCTTCTGCGCCGTCAGACAGAGGCGTTTGCAAATGAGATGCGCCTCATTTGGACGTGCGAGAGTTTGATGAGCATCCTCCTCAAAAAGCTCGTCTCGCATTTACCAGCCTACTTGTGCTTACAAATACTCGTAGAAATGTCCACGTAATAAGCCGCCTCACTGAGCTATCATTTGTGGCCAGGTCGCCTCTGAAAAAAAGAGCTATATAGCTCAGTGGTAAAATATTTAAAAAAAAAAATGTTTGAGTCGATTTAATTAATTTACTTCGTCTTCGTGTGGACAATAGCCAAAACAACATAGCAGAGCCAGCCTCAGCCTCGTCCGAACGGCTCCACATCAAGAGGCGGGGTGTTTTTCACGAATGCCTTTATTCCGAGGGGCGCTGACACTGGTTGTGGTGGGTGCCACAGTCATTCGCAGCGTGCTTAGGTCACAATGGCCTGGGGGTAAGCCGAGTTGCTCCTTGATGCGTCCGCGTGTGAACGAGCAGACTCGGAGTAATAGCTTCCTCTCTTTTCACAGGAGTATTACAAGACTCTCATGGAGAGGGCCGTGGGCTACATCAATGTTGACATTTCCGTGTTCGGTGAGGACATCCCTGCAGCCCTCTCCCGAGAGAGGGTGGCTGCGGTTTTGTAATTTTCTTCAGCCTTGATAAGAGCCCTTTAAACCGTCATGGCCAAACTGCGATTCATCTTAGCATGCCGACGGCTGTTTAAGGCAGGAAACGCGTACATTTCCCTCTGAGCGTCGCGTGAGAATCATCTCAAGGGTAAATGTCACCCAATACCGGTTCCCATCACGAGGGCGCCGTGCACGTGGAATTTCCTTGGCACGCCGCGCGTAGACCGAGCGCGCTAATCGGAGGCGTGCGAGCAGCAAGTCAGCGGCCTTCCTCCTTTGTTTTTGTTCGTTTGTTTTGTGGGAGGGAGGGGGGTTTAAACTTCGGGACGTAACGACCGTCGGTCAAGCCGACGGTCGTTCTTCACCCCCATCGCAAGCAGCCCCCGGCCACGTTGTTGATGAGGCTCTCTTTCTCTCTCTCGCTCTCTCTTTCTCGTTTCCCCCGAACGCGCAAGCCAATGCGACCTTGCGAGTGCGCGGAACTCCGCCCATGCAGCGCGTCGCCATGGAGGCAGCACGCAACGTAAGCGCACGCGCACAGGGACGCACGCACACGCGCACGCACGCACGCACACACGCGCACGCACACACACAGGGACGCACGCGCACGCACGCACGCACACGCAGGGACAGACACGCCACGCCCACACAACAAAGACACTCATCCCCCCCCCATCCACCCCCCCTCCCCATAGTGTAGCCCTGACAGACTGTTGGGGCAGGTGCTGTTAGCGCGAACAGCACCTGTTAACAACACGAAAGGGGGTGGTTTGGGCAACACCACGCCCTGCCGCCTTTGTCTCCCTCCCCGTGGCGTTGTTTTACACAGCGCGCGAGGTACTCGTTTGAGGCCGAGTCGACCTAGGGGAGGCCCAGGTACCGGTTCAGATGATCGTCACTGGGTGTTGGCCGTGAGCGGGTAATCGAAATCGATTCGTTGGGTTGGTAGCGCGGCGCGCTAACCGCCACACCACCGCTCCCCATAACTCACAAACTCTTTCATCCCTCCTCCTGCTCACGCAAATGCACGCTCCGTCCCCACGCAAAGTGCCCCCACCTCGCATCATCAGTTCGGCTAAAGAAACGCCAGGCATGACACTTTCGGGAAATTGCGGAATTGTCTCTCGCACTTTGGAGAATTGCGTTCCAAATCGGTGACGCTAAGAGTTGTGCTCGTGATTGTGTAACGGATTCGTCCTCAATGGTCAATTCATACCCAATAAGATGTCACCAGAATTCTGTTGCCGTGCAAAAGATTTCTGCCCGCAATTTCTGCTGCCTTCGTTGACGGTTTCGAGGGGGCTCCCCGTGCTCAAGAGGGTCTCGTTACCGCAGCAGAAACGAAAACGTTGACCCAGATTCCGCGCGTTGCCGTTCTCTCTCTCTCTCTGCCAGGTGAAGCACCCGGACCTGTCGGGCAGCCACAAGTCCGTGTATGACGTGTGGCTCTCGCACTACAACAGAACTAGCCCCTCGCTGGGCGTCATCCCCAAGTGAGCTGATCACCCCCCCCCCCAAACACCACCGACACACGCTGGAATCATCTTGGCGGGCATGGCCCAGTGTTTGTTCAGTTTCACCAAGGACAACAGAGTAAGAGGGTAGAGAGGTCACAGGTAATCGTGGGGCGTGGGATCTCTGCCATCCCTCCTGGGATTGCCCGCCGTGTCGGCAGACGCACACCTTTAAACGACTCCCCCCCCACCCCCCCGCCGTGGATAACTGGTGAGGTTCCAAAACAGGACGCTTTCGTTTCGACAAGAAGCCCCAGGCCGAGTGGCAGCTGACTCTCTCTCCGTGCAGAACAAATTGCGCGCGTTAAAGGCGAGCGGCGTGGAGCTGCTGTGTGGTGCAGGCAGGCAGGCAGGCCATCGTGGTGGCACAGAGGAGGGCACTGCCAACTTGACCTGAGCCTGTGCTGTTCCTAGTGCCGGGTGAAGCTTAAGTGCGGGGCCTGTAGCATATGTTGTTAAAAAGGGGCCCTAAATAAAAAAAACATAAATATTAAAAAACTATTTTTTTACTTGCATAGTAAAGTAATTGCCTATTTTTACGTGCTATACAGCCAAATAATACGACAAATCGCTAAACTTAAACACCCAGTCGTTCATAAAAGTTGAAGGCGGTATAGTACTATAGTAATAGAGCAAGTGCAGAATCACTGAACCGGAATTTATAGCTTGAAATCATTTAGCGCGGGGACCCTTGAAAGTGCGGGGTTTCGTAGCATACGCAGCTACTGTTGCTCCTCGGGTAATCCGGCACTGGCTTGCACACCTCTCTCCGCGTGCAGACTGCTGGAGATCGGGGACGGGAGTGACTACGGGCCCTTCATCCACTACCTGGGCGTGCCGTGCATCGACTTCTCGTACACGTACGACAGCGTACGTGCCCGCGCCGGCGACCACACAACGCTCAGCCAAGGCAATCGGAACCGCACTCTATGTACCGTCAACAAAACAGCTTTGCGTTGTTTATTTTTTTTTGTTCACAGAGTAAATCCAAGGCTCGCATATATCCGGCGTACCATACCGGCTACGACACGTTCGACTACGCCTCCACCTTCATCGACCCGGGTACGATGTCTTCAACGCCTATCAAAGGCCCACTCTGTACCGGATGCAGTCTCTCCGTTCTCCAATTCCTGCATATACCACCGCGTGATTCCACGTGCACACCCCTAAACCACTCTGCCCGCCCCCCACCCCCGACGCAGGCTTCACGAGTCACCAGGCTGTGGCTCGAACGGCTGCCTACACCCTGCTGCGCCTCGCGGACTCCCTGCTGCTGCCCTACAATGGCATGGACTACGTGGAGACTCTGCTCGCCATGCACGCCACGCTCGCCTCCAATCATGGGCAGCTGCTCGACGCTCAGGGCATCTCACTCGGTTGGTACACGTGCGTCGCGCGGGCATCAATCACACCGAGCGGAGTGTGCAGGTTGCACATCGGGGGCGGTGCAATAGGCGAGCACGTGGTCGGCGTGCCAAGGCAGTACAACAGAGCAGAATCAGAATCTTTGATTTATCCTGGAGGAATCTGATGAGCGATAAAGCAATGTCTCACAGATGTCCGGTAGGGGCGGGTAAGAACGTTACAACAACGAACAGTACAACAACGTGAGATTGTGCAAAGTACAAGGAACGTAAACAAATCACCCAAATTTTTACTTTCAACTTTCGTGACTGCAGGAATTCGTATTCTTTGGTTCTTTCGGTAAAGTCACGTAGACATAAAATATATATATTTTTTTTATTTAGTTGGGAATAAAATTAAACAAATCATGACGTTTCGATCGCAGCACAAGCGGCGATCGAAACGTCGTGATTTGTTTGATTTCATTTCTACCCACGTGACTTCACCGAAAGAACCAAAGAGTATGGATTGCTGCAGTCGCGAAAGCTTCAAAATCAAGATTGAACCAAGGAATAAAATCACCCAAACACAAACAAATGCAACACTCAACCATCCCCGTCCTACCAGGCAAAGCCTACCGAGGTATTAACTTATTTTTCAGAAGCGACCTGACCTCAAATATTACCAGGGCAGCACATTGGGAGGCCAGCATCGAGTGAGCAACAGTAGCCGTGGCTGGACGCATGAGAGAAGTGCAAAGAAAAAGCCGTTTTGCAGGCGTTGTAAGACAAGTTTTTTTTCTTCCACATTACAATCAGTAAATGTTATACATGTGCAGTGACTGCATGCGTGAAGGACGCGTATAAAGGTCTAAAATATATCAGGTAAAATTGTCTTCTTTGGTTCTTCGGTAAAGTCACGTAGAATGAGAATAAAATAACTAAATAATAATAATCTCGTTCTACGTGACTTTACCCAAAGAACCAAAGAACATGAATCCTTGCAGTCACGAAAGCTTTAAATCGAAAGGTAAAATTGTATTGAGGCTGTGGGCCTGTGGCCTCTGAGTCAACAGCGGTTCAGCTTTAGTTAATTTGTAATTGTACTCCGATCAGTCTAAACAGAATCTGTCCGAGCCGAGTTAGACTACAGGTAATTCATTCTTTAACGGTGATTTATTGTTTTGGTAATATTTTCGATTTTTCACGCGATACAGTTGCTTTACTCTCATTCCCATTTGCATCATTGCTGCACTTGATCGTTTTTGCGTTTTGTCATTTTGTTGACACAGATCCCTGTAGCAAAGAAGATTTTTTTTTATCCTGGCCTCTCTCGAGTCCTCACCTGTTTTAACAAATGCAAGGAAAACTTGAACTCGAGTCCAGCACCGAATCAGCAGCTGTGGCGAGATGTTAATTACCTCGCCCAGTATGCAGGAAGGTCGTGGGTTCCATTCCAATCATGACGACTGCTGTGTATTTGGAGTTTGCGCGTCTCTCTCCCCTTGGTCGTGTGGATTTTTCTCCAGGTCCTCCGGTTTTTTCCCCTCCACATTTAGAACCATGCGTTTAAGTTATTTGCCTAAGTTTCCACATGATAAGCCACTTCATTGAGCTATCATTTGTGGCCTGGTCGCTTCTGAAACAAACAGCTATGTAGCTCAGTGGGCCTCACTTGGTAAAATAGAAACAAAGAGTTTATTGCGAGTTTAAATGTTAACCATCCACAGTTGTTAACGTAACTTCTGATCGACAGACGATCTCAAGTCGGCGGTCGAGGATTTATCAAAGGCCGCGGAGGATCTCAACATCCTCATCAGCGCGGTGAACCCGGACACAGAGTGAGTTCCCTCCCCTCCTTGAGGGCCTACTTTGTGCTGCTGCCTTGGTGGGGTCTGGGACTGTTTTTGTTGTTGTATTTGCTGCCTTGCCCAAGCTTGATAAATCGGACTTATGTAATTTTCATAAATAATGCGTTATGCCCTTATTTATTGTTTTGTGACTTGCTTACCGTTTTCTCGATTTTTTCACTCCCGTCGTGTTTTTGTTGTAACTCGCTGACCCGCCCATACTGGACATCTGTGAAAAAAAAAAACAGCTTCATAGCTCATAGGAATCCTAACTCCAAATAAAGATTCCGATTGTGCACACGTCTCGCGCCAGGTGACCTCACGCGTTCGGTGCTGTCAACATGTTTTCATAAAATGGGACACGCATGAAGGGAAATTTCAAGTCAAACTCGGTTATTACACAAAAAATATAATGAAGATTAGCTTGCCCTAATGACACCGCTCTCATTCATGTGCGCGAGTAGCCAATGCAGATAGGACTGCAAAGTAAGCCCAACAGCAACACTGTTGGGACTCCTGTCAGCATCCCGCTCTCAATCGGTTTACCAGCACTTATATGCACGGTATATTTAAACTACCTCCACAAGTGAAATGCACATATTACACTGTATGTGAAATAGAGTACGTACACATTGAAATATGTATTATATTACCCATATCGGCCACTGCTGGATTAAAGCCTCCCCAAGCTATACAATTCTCACGACGTTTCGACTGCAACACAAGCAATCATCATCAGGTGTGAAAACCACAGCAAGGACATTTGAAAAAAGCAATATGAACCAAGAATATGAATCCCTGCAGTCGCGAAAGCTTTAAAGCAAAAAAATAAAAAACCTCCCCAAGCGGTCACATGTATTCTGTCCCCTTCATACACGAAAGTACATTTACTTTCAAGACGATTACCATCAAAGTAAACTCCCTCATCCCGATGAATTAATTATTCAGTGAAAAACTCGGTGCAGCCAAAACAACGAAGGGCTCGAATGTCCGGGTGAAGGGCTCCATTCCAAGCGGCGAGTGGGGGCCACACAGCCAGGGCATGTACCGCGGCCACCGCGGCCCCGTTGAGGAGAGGGAGATGCGGCCTCCACCCAAGGAGCGGCTCCTCTCTCCGAAACCCGTCCCCGGGTGCCGTGCGGATCCACCATCCCGCGGCTCCTGTGCAAGTGCTCACTGGCCGTACCAGCTACGCTTTTGAAGTCACACGGTGATCAAAGTTGTATCTGTTGATGCAGACCAATGAAGGTGCGTGCGATTAACGACCAGCTGATGCTCCTGGAGAGAGCGTTCACCGACCCCGTGGCCTTTCCCGACAAGCTCTACTACAGGTGCGCGCCGCACATCGTCACCCTCACAACGACACGCACAACTTTCGGGTGACCTTGGCCGCGCAAATTATAAAAGCGCAAAAAAAATAACAAAAATCGGGAACAAATTGCAAAAAAGGAATGCATCTATCACACGATGAGTGATTGAAAATATCGCGAGCACAATTCCCCGCAGCACAAATCGGCTCGGGCAGATTACCTCCAAACAGAACACTGCACAAAATACAAAACTAAGCTATGGAAATATTACACATTAATTAGATGTAGGGTGACGATAGGACTAATATATTCATAAACAATGATATCATGCAAGTGAAGTTTTCATAAAGAATCTACAGCTTAGCTACAAATTGTGATTTAAATGGGAAAATAACCCAGCACATTTTTGAAATGATAGTATTCTACGTTTTTCGGGGTATTAACCCCGAATGAGTGGGGCCCATGTGAAGTTTACACCCATAGCTCTACTTGAGGGATGCAAACAGCACACCACCATCACATCAGCACACACACACACAGCTCTACACAAACACACACACGCCCCTTCTCCCAATAAGTCACCGACACAAACCCACACATTTTCAGACAACACAGCAGCAGCAGCCTTGAATTTTCTAATTCCCGCAGCTGCCGCAGTCAGTAGTTAATGAAGTCTCTGCGCTTCTGAAAGGGTTAAAGCGTTCAGCACGTTTTACTTGGAAGCCATTTCCATGGCAGCTGCTTCCATGGGAACCGTTTTCATAGAAACCCATTTATGTGGGAAGCATTTACATGGGACCCAGTGGGGGGTTGAGTCCAGCCTGCCCAGCCCCCATCTAGCCCACCCAGGCCCCTACAGCCTACTATATAACCCACCCAGCCTTCTACAGCCCACCAAATAACCCACATAGCCCTCGACACCACTTTATACCCTACAACACAGCCCGCCCAGCCCGCTACAACACTCTATACCTGGTAACAAGCCCACCCAGCCCCCCCGATAGCACTTTACACCCAGCCATACATCCCACCCAACCCTCTACAGCCACCCACTAGCCCACCCACGAGCCCACCCAGCCCTCTAAAGGCTGTTAGGTTCAGCACACTCCCCACATTTCCAGTTCACTCGCTGTGACCTGCATGACGAACCATCAGAATTCACACCGGCACACCGGCGTCTGTTAAACGGGCATTGGGGGTTTTTGTTTGTCGTAATTTACAGATTTGCTTGTACAGCAATGCTTGTACAACTCCTGAGCGACACACATTGTCCGTCTTAGACATTAAGCCCCACCTGCCACCGGTCGCTGCTGCTGCCGCCACTGGGTCATTTCCCACCGGCCATGCCGGGGTTCCCCACGGCGCGGTCAGAGCCACTTCCCCCCGGAGGCCCCCATATCCCGTGGAAGCTCGTGTCCCGTCCACCCCAGTGCATCACCACCTTTCATGTGGGCACGGTCGCTACAGGCACGTGGTGTGGACTCCACGCTCGTCCGCGGTGGAGGCCTTCCCCGGGGTGGTGGACGCCGTGGGCGACATCCTGGCGGGGTCGGGCTCCTGGGACCGAGTGCGGCAGCACTTGGCGGCCGCCACCTACGCCGTGCAGTCGGCCGCCAGCACGCTGCGCTCGGCAGCCTGAGCAGGGCCCCGGCGGGGAGGTAGGTGTACGGGTACAGTAGGTGTACAGGTACAGTAGGTGTACAGGTACAGGTAGGTGTGCAGGCGCAGAGGGGCGCAGGTGTGCTGGGAGGACCGGCTTCAATTTTCCTTGTTCTGCACGTGCGTACCCGTCATGCCTTCCCATCGAGTGTTTTGTCTTGTGCAACGAAAGTCTTTTCATTGCCGTTCAATGTCCACTGTGTTCGTTGGCCGTTCGTGGCATCGTTTGTTATGGCCGAATATTACGAGTGCCTGATTGCTTAAGAGTGAACGCACCTCTTTGCTTATGAACACAGGAAGAGGTGATGGAGGCGATGGCTGTGGCGGTGAGCGGGAAGCGATGGTGGACGTCAGCGTGGAGGGATGCATGTGCAAGAGGGTTCACAAATATCTCACTGCGATCTGTAAAATATAAACCACATGCCAACGTACCAACACAAGCACATTAAACAACGTCCCACTTTTCAAATAAATCTCTGAAATGACATTAAAACACTAAGCATTAAAAATAATCGTTCATCTTCTCTTACATACAATATTTAGTTTACACCATAAGAGAAGGAGGGGTGGAGACAGAAACAAAGATTTCTCACCACACAAACCACGAAGCGAGCAATAATGACGACTTTATGCTGGGTATGCTGTTTGGTTTATTTTGTGACTTCAGGGCTCGAGTCGTGTCATCACATCCACCCTGATATCCTGTCTGAAGCAATGGTCTGGAAATTTACAATTGCTCAGGATCACAACACACAATTCCGAATCCCAACCCCCATCGCCGAGTCCCGAGGCTTTAACAGACACGAGAAGGCCCCACCACAGTGGCCAGGCAGAGGCATCCCTGCTGCCCTGCGTCGTCAGCGATGTTTAAGTTTACTCGTATGTATGTATGTTGAACTTCTTTCACATCGTACATAGCCAGTCAGACATGCGGGGAAGGACAATAAACTAAACACAAAAAGCAGTTATAAAGAACTGAGTTTTAAATCTCGATTTAAAAGTGCATAGCTCCAGTGACATCCTAATGTCAGAAGGAAGAGCGTTCCAGACGGCCGCAGAAGTGTATCTTATAGCGTGCGACGCAGTAACCGTCTTTCTTCGATCGCCAACCAGAAGCCACTGCTGCTGTGAGGATGACCGGAGTCCGACTGATGGTTTACGCTCCTTGACGAGATCAGCGAGGTATTGTGTGTGCTCCGATGAAGTTGAGCGTGCTGTTTGGAGGAACATCCCCTGTGCTAGTTCACCGGTGTTACCGGTGGTGGTGGTGGTGCTATAAAAGGGAAATGGGTAGACCTGCCACCGCTTGCTCAGGCCACCACTGGCGGGTGCGCCTCTGCTAGAAAAAAAAACTCTGGAGCGCATTTTGGTCTACTCTTCCACAGTGGCCAGACGTCTTGGACTTACTGCGCTGTAACCCCATTCATACCGCTGTTGGGCAGACGGCGGCGGTGGGTTTGGGATTTGAGAAACCTGGACCGTCGTTTCCACTGCTGTGCGACGGGATGATACAATCGCACCGGTGGCCTCCGGTGCACCGACCACTGCATCTCCGCAGCCCTCGCTGGACGCGTGAGTTACAGTAAAGCAACAGCAGCAGCAGCAGGGGTTTCGAGGCGCTTGAGAGAAAGGGCGTCCCACAAAGTGTTTGCTTCGAGAAGCTGGACTGACGAACACGCCTGAGAGCCTCGGGCCACAGACACATAGAAGTTGAGTTGTCTTCATAAGAGAGTTATGAAAGCCGTAGGTAATAGATATACAAGTCTTACTAACCATTTTATAAATGCTCTATGTGCCCTCCACCTGCTGTACGGACAGCGTCGAGTCGATAGTTGAATTCGCCCCAAACGCCTCTCTCTTCTCACGTTTTGCTCCGAGGTGCGAGGTCGCCCTGTGCTCTTCCCCTTACATCAATAGCAGCCTGTTTCCTCAAATTGTCGGTACCAACGTCGAATGCTCTTTGACATTGGCGGGTCAATGCCAAAACGCCGTTGAAACGCACGCTGCACTGCAATTACGGATTCAGTCTTGCTGAACTGCAGAACGCAAAACGCCCCTTGTGTTGCGGGGGTCACCGCCTTGCGAATGACTGAGGCTAGGGGCTGTTTGTGTTCACTGGGGTCACCATCTAGGGAATGACTGAGGCTAGGGGCTGTTTGTGTTCACTGGGGTCACCATCTAGAGAATGACTGAGGCTAGGGGCTGTTTGTGTGCTGGGAGAGGCATCTAGAGAGTGACTGAGGCGAAGGGCTGTTTGTGTTCACTGGGGTCACCATCTAGAGAATGACTGAGGCTAGGAGCTGTTTGTGTTCACTGGGGTCACCATCTAGAGAATGACTGAGGCTAGGAGCTGTTTGTGTTCACTGGGGTCACCATCTAGATAATGACTGAGGCTAGGGGCTGTTTGTGTGCTGGGAGAGGCATCTAGAGAGTGACTGAGGCTAGGGGCTGTTTGTGTTCACTGGGGTCACCATCTAGAGAATGACTGAGGCTAGGAGCTGTTTGTGTTCACTGGGGTCACCATCTAGAGAATGACTGAGGCTAGGAGCTGTTTGTGTTCACTGGGGTCGCCATCTAGAGAATGACTGAGGCTAGGGGCTGTTTGTGTGCTGGGAGAGGCATCTAGAGAGTGACTGAGGCTAGGGGCTGTTTGTACGCTGGGGTCACCATCTAGAGAATGACTGAGGCTAGGGGCTGTTTGTGTTCACTGGTGTCACCATCTAGAGAATGACTGAGGCTAGGAGCTGTTTGTGTTCACTGGGGTCACCATCTAGAGAATGACTGAGGCTAGGGGCTGTTTGTGTGCTGGGAGAGGCATCTAGAGAGTGACTGAGGCTAGGGGCTGTTTGTACGCTGGGGTCACCATCTAGAGAATGACTGAGGCTAGGGGCTGTTTGTGTTCACTGGTGTCACCATCTAGAGAATGACTGAGGCTAGGAGCTGTTTGTGTTCACTGGGGTCACCATCTAGAGAATGACTGAGGCTAGGGGCTGTTTGTGTTGTGGGGTCACCATCTAGAGAATGACTGAGGCTAGGGGCTGTTTGTGTTCACTGGGGTCACCATCTAGAGAATGACTGAGGCTAGGAGCTGTTTGTGTTCACTGGGGTCACCATCTAGAGAATGACTGAGGCTAGGGGCTGTTTGTGTTCACTGGGGTCACCATCTAGAGAATGACTGAGGCTAGGGGCTGTTTGTGTGCTGGGAGAGGCATCTAGAGAGTGACTGAGGCTAGGGGCTGTTTGTGTTCACTGGGGTCACCATCTAGAGAGTGACTGAGGCTAGGGGCTGTTTGTGTGCTGGGGTCACCATCTAGAGAATGACTGAGGCTAGGGGCTGTTTGTGTTCACTGGGGTCACCATCTAGAGAGTGACTGAGGCTAGGAGCTGTTTGTGTTCACTGGGGTCACCATCTAGAGAGTGACTGAGGCTAGGGGCTGTTTGTGTGCTGGGGTCACCATCTAGAGAGTGACTGAGGCTAGGGGCTGTTTGTGTTGTGGGGTCACCATCTAGAGAATGACTGAGGCTAGGGGCTGTTTGTGTACTGGGGTCACCATCTAGAGAGTGACTGAGGCTAGGGGCTGTTTGTGTTCACTGGGGTCACCATCTAGAGAATGACTGAGGCTAGGGGCTGTTTGTGTGTTGGGGTCACCATCTAGAGAGTGACTGAGGCTAGGGGCTGTTTGTGTTGTGGGGTCACCATCTAGAGAGTGACTGAGGCTAGGGGCTGTTTGTGTACTGGGGTCACCATCTAGAGAATGACTGAGGCTAGGGGCTGTTTGTGTGCTGGGGTCACCATCTAGAGAATGATTGAGGCTAGGAGCTGTTAGTTCACTGGGGTCACCATCTAGAGAATGACTGAGACTAGGGGCTGTTTGTGTTCACTGGGGTCACCATCTAGAGAATGACTGAGGCTAGGGGCTGTTTGTGTGCTGGGGCCACCATCTAGAGAATGACTGAGGCTAGGAGCTGTTTGTGCGCTGGGAGAGGCATCTAGCAGTAATCATCTGAAACGTTACGCCCCGCCCTCTCTACGCCCCGCCCTCTCAAGTGGTTAGGGTTTCATTCATGGGCGGTTCGTGGTTGCAGAGATTTAGCGATTTCAAAATCGGGTCCATCTTTTTGATACGCCCTGTATATACACACCGAGGGAAAATTGAGGAATGTGTCCACGGAGAGAAAGTCGCTGTATTTACAAGACAGCCATGAGAAAAAAGCACATGAGCGTTTACAGTTACGTTTTGCGGTGAGTGGGCCCCTAGAGTTTAAATGGATGGCACTTGCCTAAAGCATTGGGCGACAGCAGCGTTTGTTTAAGAGGCCTCCCTGGCAATGAGAACTCGAAGGTTAAAACTCGTTCAGAGTTTTACCTATGTGAACAAATGCTGTTCACATGGGAAAAGGAACACACCCTCGCCATCAAGACACGCACCTCACTACCAACACACACACCTCACCACCAACACACACCCCTCACTACCAACACACACACCTAACCACCAACACACACCCCTCACTACGAATACACACCTCACCACCAACACACACACCTCACCACCAACACACACACCTCACTACCAACACACACCCCTCACTACGAAGACACACCTCCCCACTAACACACACCCTCACCACCAAGACACGCACCTCACTACCAACACACACACCTCACCACCAACACACACCCCTCACTACCAACACACACACCTCACCACCAACACACACCCCTCACTACGAATACACACCTCCTCACCAACACACACACCTCACCACCAACACACACCCTTCACTACGAAGACACACCTCCCCACCAACACACACCGCTCACTACCAAGACACACCTCCCCACCAACACACACCCCTCACTACCAAGAAACACCTCCTCACCAACACACACCCCTAACTACCAACACACACCCCTCACTACCAACACACACCCCTCACTACCAAGACACACCTCCCCACCAACACACACCCCTCACTACCAAGAAACACACCCTCACCACCAACACACACCCCTCACTACCAAGAAACACACCCTCACCACCAAGACACGCACCTTACCACCAACATCCACCCCTCACTACCAACACACACCCCTCACTACCAAGACACACCTCCCCACCAACACACACCCCTCACTACCAAGAAACACCTCCTCACCAACACACACCCCTCACTACCAACACACACCCCTCACTACCAAGACACACCTCCTCACCAACACACACCCTCACCACCAACACACACCCCTCACTATGAAGACACACCTCACCACCAACACACACCCCTCACTACCAACACACACCCCTCACTACCAACACACACCCCTCACTACCAAGACACACCTCACCACCAACACACACCCCTCACTACCAACACACACCCCTCACTACCAAGACACACCTCACCACCAACACACACCCCTCACTACCAAGACACCCCTCACTACCAACACACACCCCTCACTACCAAGACACCCCTCACTACCAACACACACCCCTCACTACCAAGACACACCTCACCACCAACACACACACCTCACCACCAAGACACACCTCACCACCAACACACACACCTCACTACCAACACACACACCTCACTACCAAGACACACCTCACCACCAACACACACCCCTCACTACCAACACACACCCCTCACTACCAAGACATACACCTCCCCACCAACACACACCCCTCACTACCAAGAAACACCTCACCACCAAGACACGCACCTTACCACCTAGACGTAAACCTCACCACCAAGACACACCTCCCCACTAACACACACACCTCCCCACCAACACACACCCCTCACTACCATGAAACACACCCTCACCACCAAGACACACCCCTCACTACCAAGAAACACCTCACCACTAACACACACACCTCACTACCAACACACCCCTCACTACCAAGACACCTCCCCACTAACACACACCCCTCACTACCAAGAAACACACCCTCACCACCAAGACACACACCACACCACCAAGACACACACCACCAAGACACACCACACCACCAAGACACACACCTCAGCACAAAGACACACACCACACCACCAAGACACAAACCACACCACCAAGACACACACCACACCACCAAGACATACACCACCACCAAGACACACACCTCACCACCAAGACACACACCACACCACCAAGACACACACCACACCACCAAGACACACACCTCACCACCAAGACACACACAAAGACACACCTCACCACCAATACACACACCACACCACCAAGACACACACCTCACCACCAAGACACACACCACACCACCAAGACACACACCACACCACCAAGACACACACCTCACCACCAAGACACACACCACACCACCAAGACACACACCACACCACCAAGACACACACAAAGACACACCTCACCACCAAGACACACACCTCACCACCAAGACACACACAAAGACACACCTCACCACCAAGACACACACCACACCACCAAGACACACCACCATACACACACACCACACCACCAGACACACCACACCACCACCAGACACACCACACCACCAAGACACACACCACACCACCAAGACACACACCACACCACCAAGACACACACCACACCACCAAGACACACACCACACCACCAAGACACACCACCACACACACACACCACACCACCACACACCACACCACCAAGACACACACCACACCACCAAGACACACCACCACACACACACACCACACCACCACCAGACACACCACACCACCACCAGACACACCACACCACCAAGACACACACCACACCACCAAGACACACCACACCACCAAGACACACACCAAAACAACCAAGACACACCACCACACACACACCACACCACCACCACACACACCACACCACCAAGACACACACCTCACCACCAAGACACACACCACACCACCAAACCACACCACACCACCACCACACACACACCACACTACCACACACACACCACACCACCAAGACACACCTCACCACCAAGACACACACCTCACTACCAAGACGCACCACACCACCAAGACACACCACACCACCAAGATACACCACACCAAGACACACACCACACCAACAAGAACCACTCCACACCACCAAGACACACCCCACACCACCAAGATACACACCACACCACCAAGTCACACCAAACCACGACACACCACATCAAGACACACACCTCACAACCAAGACACACACCACACCACCAAGACGCACCACACCACCAAGACACACCACACCACCAAGACACACACCACACCACCAAGACCCACCACACCACCAAGACACACCACACCACCACCAGACACACCACACCACCAAGACACACACCACACCACCAAGACACACATCACACCACCAAGACACACCACACCACCAAGACACACCACACCACCACCAGACACACCACACCACCACACACACACCACACCACCAAGATACACACCACACCACCAAGTCACACCACACCACGACACACCACACCAAGACACACACCTCACCACCAAGACACACCACACCACCAAGACACACACCACACCACCAAGACACACCACACCACCAAGACACACCACACCACCACCAGACACACCACACCACCAAGACACACACCACACCACCAAGACACACACCACACCACCAAGACACACCACACCACCACCACACACACCACACCACCACCACACACACCACACCACCAAGACACACACCACACCACCAAGCCACACACCACACCACCACCACACACACCACACCACCAAGACACACACCACACCACCAAGACACACCACACCACCAAGACACACCACACCACCAAGACACACACCACACCACCAAGACACACCACACCACCAAGACACACTCCTCACCACCACCACACACACCACACCACCACCACACACCTCACCACCAAGACACACACCACCAAGACACACACCACCACCACACACACCACACCACCACCACACACACCACTCCACCAAGACACACACCACACCAAGACACACACCACACCAAGACACACCACACCACCAAGTCACACCACACCACCAAGACACACACCACACCACCAAGACACACACCTCACCACCAAGACACACACCACACCACCAAGACACACACCACACCACCAAGACACACCACACCACCAAGACACACACCACACCACCAACACACACCACACCACCACCACACACACCACACCACCAAGACACACACCACACCACCAAGACACACATCACCACCAAGACACACACCACACCACCAAGACACACCACACCACCACACACACCACCAAAACACACCACCCCACCAAGACACACCACACCACCAAGACACACACCACACCACCAAGACACACACCACACCACCAAGACACACCACACCACCAAGACACACACCACACCACCAAGACACACACCACACCAACAAGACACACCACTCCACCTAGACACACCACACCACCACGACACACACCTCACCAGCACGACACACACCACACCACCAAGACACACCACACCACCAAGTCACACCACACCACGACACACCACACCAAGACACACACCTCACCACCAAGATACACACCACACCACCACCACACACACACCACGACACACCACACCAAGACACACACCTCACCACCAAGACACACACCACACCACCAAGACACACCACACCACCACGACACACACCTCACCACCACGACACACACCACACCACCAAGACACACCACACCACCAAGTCACACCACACCACGACACACCACACCAAGACACACACCACACCACCAAGACACACACCACACCACCAAGACGCACCACGCCACCAAGACACACACCACACCAAGACACACCACACCACCAAGACGCACCACACCACCAAGACACACCACACCACCAAGACACACACCACACCAAGACACACCTCACCACCAAGACACACCACACCACCAAGACACACACCACACAAAGACACACCACACCACCAAGACACACACCACACCACCAAGACGTACCACACCACCAAGGCACACCACACCACCAAGACACACACCACACCAAGACACACCACACCATCAAGACACACCACACCACCAAGACGCACCACACCACCAAGACACACACCACACCACCAAGATACACCACACCAAGACACACACCACACCAACAAGACACACCACTCCACCTAGACACACCACACCACCACGACACACACCTCACCACCACGACACACACCACACCACCAAGACACACCACACCACCAAGTCACACCACACCACGACACACCACACCAAGACACACACCACACCACCAAGACGCACCACACCACCAAGACACACACCACACCAAGACACACCACACCACCAAGACGCACCACACCACCAAAACACACAACACCACCAAGACACACACCACACCAAGACACACCTCACCACCAAGACACACCACACCACCAAGACACACACCACACAAAGACACACCACACCACCAAGACACACACCACACCACCAAGACGTACCACACCACCAAGACACACCACACCACCAAGACACACACCACACCAAGACACACCACACCACCAAGACGCACCACACCACCAAGACGCACCACACCACCAAGACACACACCACACAAATACACACCACACCACCAAGACACACACCACACCACCAAGACGTACCACACCACCAAGACACACCACACCACCAAGACACACACCACACCACCAAGACACACCACACCACCAAGACACACCACACCACCAAGACACACACCACACCACCAAGACACACTACACCACCAAGACACACCACACCACCAAGACACACACCACACCACCAAGACACACACCACACCACCAAGACACACCACACCACCAAGACACACCACACAACCAAGACACACACCACACTACCAAGACACACTACACCACCAAGACACACCACACCACCAAGACACACACCACACCACCAAGACACACACCACACCACCAAGACACGCACCACACCACCAAGACACACACCACACCACCAAGACACACACCACACCACCAAGACACACACCACACCACCAAGACACGCACCACACCACCAAGACACACACCACACCACCAAGACACACACCACACCACCAAGACACACACCACACAAATACACACCACACCACCAAGACACACACCACACCACCAAGACGTACCACACCACCAAGACACACCACACCACCAAGACACACACCACACCACCAAGACACACCACACCACCAAGACACACCACACCACCAAGACACACACCACACCACCAAGACACACTACACCACCAAGACACACCACACCACCAAGACACACACCACACCACCAAGACACACACCACACCACCAAGACACACCACACCACCAAGACACACCACACCACCAAGACACACACCACACTACCAAGACACACTACACCACCAAGACACACCACACCACCAAGACACACACCACACCACCAAGACACACACCACACCACCAAGACACGCACCACACCACCAAGACACACACCACACCACCAAGACACACACCACACCACCAAGACACACACCACACCACCAAGACACGCACCACACCACCAAGACACACACCACACCACCAAGACACACACCACACCACCAAGACACACACCTCACCACGAAGGCACGCACCTCAGCGCTGATGCCCATGAGTTCCACGAGCATGACGTGTAACCCTGTTATTTCGTGGGAGTACTTGCGGGAGTGATTACGCATTTTAAAGTGCAAAGACAAGTCATCGCAAGCATCTCCCGGACGATAAGAAAAGTAATAACTCCCGAGTCACCGCGTGCATCTCTAGAACGGAGACGTCATCGTCCTCCTCATCATCTGGTACATCGACAACAACAACAACACAGAAGATACACCAACGGTCATCGCGTCTATCTCCGGTGGGCGCCCTGCACCGGAGCTCACTAATGGAGAGCGCCCTTCTCATTTGGAGGTCCAGCGCGCTGGGGGTGCAGGGCGCTGGGGGTGCTGGGGGTGGGGTTGTGGCGCTGGGTGCTGGGGGTGGGGGCGCAGGCCGATGGGGGTGGGGGTGCTGGGCGCTAGGGGTGGGGGCGCAGGGCGCTGGGGGTGGGGGTCCAGGGCGATGGGGGTGGGGGAGCAGGGCGATGGGGGTGGGGGTGCAGGGTGCTGTGGGAGCAGGGGGGTCTTTGTGTGGAGCACTTGGAATGCCCCTTTGTGTAAACTCATCTACGGAGATGTTTTTTGTTGTTGTTGTTGCTTTGTTGATTTGGCTGCTCTCCTGGAACGCCTCTCATCCTGCCCATTAACTTGTAAGAAACACGCGTTATTATTATTATTGTTGTTATTAGCGCTAACAATCCTAGCCCTCGCTGGCTCCCGTTCAAGAACGCTGAGTGCGTCCTGCAGGGCCGGGAGAGGGACCCAGGGAATCAACGGCGAGAAGGCTGGTTGAGTGCAAATCATTCACAAGCCATCACTTTCCCTCTCTGCTCGCTCCTTGGGAGATCTACCCCGCGATGACCATCACCTGCCCCACCCCCGTCCCTGTGCCGTAACCTCAGCTGAGTCACGACCCCCGAGCGGGATCATGCGGACTATGGCCTGGCCATGCCGCATTCCACGCACAGAAGCCTCGATCGCTGCCACCGGCTTAACCCTCAAAATCCCGGTGTGACTCGGCTTATCCGCTTCCAAACGCCGCCGAATCGGCACAGGGCCACCCTGCCCACCAGCCAAACAGGGCCACGCCCGGGCCACCCTGCCACGGGCCAAACAGGGCCACCCCCGGGCCACCCTGCCCACCAGCCAAACAGGGCCACCCCCGGGCCACCCTGCCCACCAGCCAAACAGGGCCACGCCCGGGCCACCCTGCCCATGGGCCAAACAGGGCCACGTTCGGGCCACCCTGCCCACGGGCCAAACTGGCTCACCTCTGGGTCACTCGGGCCACCCTGTCCACTGGCCCAATGGGACCACTCTGAAATAAAACACGAGGTTCTCAGAGACGCGAGTTGCAGAGTTTCACGGTGGCCAGTTCCTCCTCGCCATGTAGTTATCGACCAACACATCGTCAGGAATGCGCCCGATCTCGTCAGATATTTACAGCTAAATATGGGTTGAGTCGGGGATGTGCTTTGATCAGATACTTTCTGGAAACAGATGATGTATGACTGCATCAATGAATGTTTAATACGTGCGAAGCTTTTGAGTTTTACTTATTTGGGTTTTCTCTGGGTACTCCTGTTTAGTCCCACGTGAAGCAAAAAAGCTAACCAACATAATCTACCAAATATCCTAAGGTAAGGTCCCTCCGAAAAAGAATGAGTCGTTACTCAATGATGCTGCCTTGAGCAAAAAAAAAACACATTTTAGAATAATAATAGCATGCAGGTTGAGGGGGACGCAGAGACGCATCTGTTGGTAAGCGCTGTGTATTCAAATATTCAAATGATTATGATGTGTTTATTCAAATACATATAGAGCAACACAAACACGTGTTCAGTCTTTAAGAATACACACGCATAAACACCCCATAAATGGTCGAACACGGCATGCACACGGTGTGTACAATGTGTGTAACAATTCCTTCCATGGGTTGGTGAGCGCGATTGCGCCAGCGATGCTGAAGCACCGAGTGCCGCTTGGTGATGGACTCTGTCGGCATTAACGACGGTTACCATGGAGAACAGGGACACTCACCATCCACACACAAAACGCCAGATGCCTCGCCAAGGTCCATTCATCCGAGCCGGGGTGCCGGCGTCTCGCTGCCTATCTTCCCATCTCCATTCTCCTTGTGCCACTACCTTTCCGCCTCCCTCTCCATCCACCTGCGTCCCCTTTCTGTCTAAGCATGGGGAGAAGCGATCCAGGTTCAATTCCAACCCATGATCCTGCCATCATCCTCAGCATCGTCCCCATCACCATCACGATCATCATCACCATCACCACCTGTGGCTCCATGTCCTGGAGCGCGCTGAGACCCGATCCAGGTTCCCTCCCATTGTCACGAAAATACCTCTGCGCGGGGAAAGACATTAACATCTCCATGGCTCACCAATTAATCCATCAGCTATGTCGGCGAATTAAAAAAAGAGAAGGGATGCGCTGCCACATCACCCGTTATATGGTCACATTCCCCGTTATCTGACCCACATACCTCCTCCCCTCGGCGCGCGTCACCTGGCCGTCTGGCTGGGGCATGAAGGGGCCTCTTTGTCCGCGGTGTCCGGTTTCGGCTCGCGGTTATATCATTTATTTACTGTATTCGCCACTCCGTGGCAGTTGCGGGCTCTGGAGGCCCTCGAGAGTGGAGCTGCGAGGTGGGGAGGGGGGCTCTGTGAAGCGCACTGAGGGACCCTTACCACGGGCCCGTGTCATCGGTGGAATTCGCAGTCTCGTGTCCCCCTGTGCGAGTCTGCGCCTCCGTCGTGGATGTTCACAATGCTGCTGCTGCTGCTGCGAATGTCCAAATGGTGGGGGCCACGTTGTTGAGCTATCATTTGTGGCCAGGTCGCTTCTGAAAAATAAGTTAACACCTCAGTGGGCTTTGCCTGGTATAGGATGGGGATGGTTTACTTTAATTCGTATGTGTTTGGGTGTTTCCCTTTCGTGTACTTTGCATTACTTTCGTGTTTTTGTACTGTTTGTTGTTGTAACGCTCTTACAACGTGCCGCGACTGGACATCTGTGGAAAAAAGAGCTTTATAGCTCATCGGATTCCTCCAGGATAAATACACATTCTGATTCTGCTGGGGCACGTGTTCATGAGTTCGTGAGGGGGCCCACTGGGTGGAGGTCATGGGCCATGGTGAGGGCACGCGAGCCGAGGAAAGCGGGTCCTGCCAAACGTTCCACCGACCCCACGATTCGACCCCATCTTACAGAGATCCCTTCACTTCAGAAACCTGCAGCAGCCTCCCGGGTCTCTCAGCGCGGCTCTCAGCATCCCCAGGGTTTATCCGCCACACTCGTGGATCCTTCAGGCATCATCCACAGTCGGCATTGACCGCGAGGCTGCTTGAGAGCGCGTCCCGGAGACGCGCGCTCTTAGGGCACCCTCAGCTGACGGGGTGCCAGTGGACGGCGCCACCACTCTCCACACCCCCACTCCACATTCCTCCCACCGCCTCTCAACTCACACCACGCCACACCACGCACTCAACGGCCACACCACCTACCCTAAACACTCCCCCCCCCACACACACACACACACACCAGCCAGGCAACGCCGCACCATGCACACCCTCACACTCGACATCGGCCACTCGATGAAGGTGCGAGACGAATACCGGCGGCTCTTTGTTTGGCGTCCTCCTCACCTGTTGTTGTAACCGTCCCTGCTCTCCTCCTCCCTGCTGCGGGTGAACAGCCGGGTAGCTGCGGCCCTCGTGTCTGGCAAGATCCGTGCCCCACTCTTGCAGTAACCATGGCAAGCGTTTCCCAAACTCCAGTGCTCTGACCCACCCAGGCACGCCGTTCCATGTTTTTTTGCCAGTCTTCTCGTTCCGTTAAAAGCCATCTCAAATGTTTAAACAACGCACAGAAACGTATAAAAAAAAACCAACACAAAAACACTCACTCAGTCTTTGTGCATGGTGCAAAATCCAACAATTCCTGCAGAATGCAGCGTCATGCACAAAGGCTGAGTATTTGTTTTGGTTTGCACACGTTTATGCGTGCGATTTGCAACTCATGCTTTTGTGGTCTGCGCTGTTTTTATTTCTTTTGCGCGGGGGTTTCTCGTCAATCACATATTTCATAACTTAAGAGATGTTGCAAGTTGCACGCGCCTGATCATCAACGACCACAATAGCCCCACGCGCCCTTTAGAGGGCACTGATTGAATGTCCCTGGTGCGTACGCGTGTCCCGTGCGACGCAGAGCGTTCCCATTGCAATCAGCACTCTACCCCACATCACGCGAGACGCTCAGTAATCATCGGGCGCGTGCAGCGTGTAACAACTGCATTTGCGCGTTTCGACGCCGGTAAATTGGTCAATTCTACAGCGCGTACTATATACGGTAGGTTGGTCGGTGTGACGTTTGGGAAATCTTGCACAAAAGTGATGGCGGTTACCACGGTGATGGCGGTTACCACGGTGATGGCGGTTACCACGGTGATGGCGGTTACCACGGTGATGGTGGAGGTCACGGTGGTGATGGAGGTCACGGTGGTGATGGAGGCCACAATAATAATGATGATGATAACACGATGGTGATGGTTCACCTTGGCGATGGCGGTTACCATGGTACTGGTGGTCACGACGGCGGTCATAATGGTGATATAGGTCACCATGGTGATGGAGGTCACGATGGTTTGCTGCTGTATGCAGGAAGACGGGGGAAGAATCCACTCAGGTATGGCCGTGGGGGTATCGGGACCTCCCTGAGTTATGAATAGTGGGGGGAAGGGTGTGGGGGGGGGGTGAAAATCACGAGTCACGCGATCAGTGATTAAGCTTTAATGCTTGTCAGGTGCGCGAACACAGACAATCACGGGACGTACGACAACGATTCTTAACGGGGCTCAGCCAACTTCGCACGCTAACAACAACAACAACATCAGCAGCAGCGAGACACAGTGAAGAAAAACGCCACGCGCCGCTGATCAACACCCAGTGTTGCCTCGCGGCTCCCAATTAAAACTAATTAAAGTGTCACTAAGTAACTACCAACCCCGACGCGCTCGACTCCACAATCCCCCACCGCTCCCACCCCCCTCCGCGTTGCTTTTAATGATTAAAACGCGTGCCTAAATGTATTACAAGCACATCGATAACATCGTTACCACAACAGGAACATCACGCATCTCAGCGCCACCACTCCGACGCGTCACCATCATCGCGCTCACCTCATCACCATCATATAACTCACCTCATCACCATCATAGGGCTCGCCTTATCACCATCATAGGGCTCACCTCATCACCAGCATCGAGCTCACCTCATCACCATCATAGCGCTCACCTAATCACCATCATAGAGCTCTCAACCCACCATCATATTCCACGCCTCATCCTCACAAGAGCTCACTTCACCATTATATAGCTCATATCACCATCATCGAGCTCACCTCATCATAGTACGTCATCATAGAACTCACCTCACCACCACAGAGCTCACCTCACCACCATAGAACTCAGAAAATCAAAGAGCTTATATGATCATCATCATAGGGCTCACCTCATCACCATCATAGGGCTCACCTCATCACCATCATAGAGCTCACATCATCATAGTCCGTCATCATAGAGCTCATCTCATCACCATCATAGAGCTCACCTCATTACCATCATAGAGGTCACCTCATCACCACAGAGTTCACCTCACCACCATAGAACTCAGATAATCATAAAGCTCACATCATCATAGTCCGTCATCATAGAGCTCATCTCATCACCATCATAGCGCTCACCTCATCACCATCATAGAGGTTACCTCATCACCATCATAGAGCTCACCTCATCATAATCCGTCATCATAGAGCTCACCTCACCACCACAGAGCTCACCTCACCACCATAGAACTCAGATAATCATAAAGCTCACATCATCATAGTCCGTCATCAACGAGCTCATCTCATCACCATCATAGAGCTCACCTCATCACCATCATAGAGGTCACCTCATCACCATCATAGAGCTCACCTCATCATAATCCGTCATCATAGAGCTCACCTCACCGCCACAGAGTTCACCTCACCACCATAGAACTCAGATAATCATAAAGCTCACATCATCATAGTCCGTCATCATAGAGCTCATCTCATCACCATCATAGAGCTCACCTCATCACCATCATAGAGGTCACCTCATCACCATCATAGAGCTCACCTCATCATAATCCGTCATCATAGAGCTCACCTCACCACCACAGAGCTCACCTCACCATCGTAGAGCTCACGCCACCCTTACAATACTTCACAAGCGCAGGTACTTACCTCACCATAATGTTACTTTACCATCAGAGTACGTTGCCTTAACACTTCACCATTACACAGCACTCACGGTTTCAACGTGGCGTTCTGTAAATAACAATCGTACTTCCCAATCGTAATGCTCCGGCTACTATTGTGAAGTATTATTATTATTAAAGCCTCGAATAAATGCGCGGGACATTTGTTCCTGGTGGTGGTACCCCGGGGTACCAAATAATACAAAATGGGCCGAGGCAATTAAATATTGTATTTCTGGGACACTATTTTTTCCAGGGGTGTTACTTAACTCCGCGACGACTGGGGCACCAATCAATCCGAAATCGGTGCGACTCCGCAAAGTCGAAACGCAGCAAGGACGTGGTGGTGCATCGTGAGTACAGCTCGTCGAGATGAGTCGATTGCCGCATCGCCGACCATCAACACAGACTAAACATGACTGCATCACGCACATTATGCGAGAGCCGGGGTACTATGGAACCCCGGGGTACCGCCATAAGGTTCAGTTGTATCGCGTGGCCGTCGCTTGGACAAGCAGGAGGCGGCTGTGAGACGCGGGGGGCCTCACAGCTTCGTGCGCATCCACACGGAGACCACGGAGACCGTGGAGACCGTGGAGACTCCTCCCCCCGTGGGCACTGCCACGAGAGGGACACGTGGGCCAACATCAGCTCCTCAAGGTGGAGCTTCTCAAGGTGGAGCTACTCAAGGTGACGTCTCTCAAGGTGAAGCATCTCAAGGTGCAGCAACTCAAAGTGGAGCATCATAAGGTGGAGCATCTCAAAGTGAAGCATCTCAAAGTGGAGCTTTTTAATGTGAAGCGTCTCAATGTGGAGCTTCTCAAGGTGGACCATCTCAAGGTGGAGCATCTCAAGGTGGAGCATCTCAAGGTGGAGCTTCTCAAGGTGGACCATCTCCATGTGAAGCTTCTCAGGGTAGAGCATCTCAAGGTGGAGCATCTCAATGTGAAGCATCTCAATGTAGAGTATTTCAAGGTGGAGCTTCTCAAGGTGGCGCTTCTCAAGGTGGGGCTTCTCAAGGTGGAGCTTCTCAAGGTGGAGCATCTGAAGGTGGAGCTTCTCAAGGTGGAGCATCTCAAGGTGGGGCTTCTCAAGGTGGAGCTTCTCAAGGTGGAGCATCTCAAGGTGGAGCTTCTCAAGGTGGAGCATCTCAAGGTGGAGCTTCTCAAGGTGGCGCTTCTCAAGGTGGAGCTTCTCAAGGTGGAGCTTCTCAAGGTGGAGCTTCTCAAGGTGGAGCATCTCAAGGTGGAGCATCTCAAGGTGGAGCTTCTCAAGGTGGAGCATCTCAAGGTGGAGCATCTCAAGGTGGAGCTTCTCAAGGTGGACCATCTCCATGTGAAGCTTCTCAGGGTAGAGCATCTCAAGGTGGAGCATCTCAAAGTGGAGCTTCTCAAGGTGGAGCATCTCAAGGTGGAGCTTCTCAAGGTGGAGCATCTCAAGGTGGAGCTTCTCAAGGTGGAGCATCTCAAGGTGGAGCTTCTCAAGGTGGAGCTTCTCAAGGTGGAGCATCTAAAGGTGGAGCATCTCAAGGTGGAGCTTCTCAAGGTGGGGCTTCTCAAGGTGGAGCATCTCAAGGTGGAGCATCTCAAGGTGGGGCATCTCAAGGTGGAGCTTCTCAAGGTGAATTCCCTCAAGGAGGTTGTTCTTCGGGTGTCCACGTGGCTTTGTCTTGACAAGACAGCTGACAGGGTGGTGGGGTATACGCGTGTTGCAGCCGTGGGCTCTGTCTGGAGGAATGCAACGAGGTGCTCAGTGGCCGGGCTAGCAGGCGGCCTTGAGTGCATGGCGATCCGTGTCTCTCGGCGTCTGCGCGGTGATCCTGATGGGATGACGAGCTTAACACAAGTCGCGTGCTCTCTTTCTCTCTTTACGTCACACGTGGCTCGGTTAAACTCCATAATCTAACTCCTGGCGTCAAGTGGACAGACGCGAGCATGGTTTCGTCAACACCAACGCGGCTCACGACGACACGAGTGCCCCCCCCGCCCCCGCACACAGAACTGGCACGCGCAGTTCACCCAGCCCGGCGTGGCCACTCCACGCACCCGTCGCCGTAAACAAACACAAATCCAGGGGTTTCACGCGCGCGGCATTGTGCATTGCGGACTCGCTGCGGGCGAGAGGGGCTGCTCCAAGTGAACGCGCACGTCCCACGACGTCTCCACCCCCCCCCCCCCACGGAGGTCGCTCCACTCACACGAACTCCTTCACGTGGTAACTTTGCTTGCCGTTGCAGGGTGCTGGCGCGGCCTCGTACGGCGGGGCGCTGTATGCCGCCGCCGCCGCCGCCGCCGCAGCCGCCGCCGAGTGCATCCGCGGCAACGGGGCCCCGGGAGCGTTCGGGCCGGTCCCGTGCATGGCCAACCCGCCCGGCTGGAGGCCGTAAAAGGGCCGGGGCCGACCAGGCTCTGGTCGTGGCCACGAACAGCACAGCAGCCCCCCGCCGAGAAACAGCAGCGTCGCGGCCCCCCAGCCGACGTACAGGGCCGAGCCGAGCTCCCGCTTGAGGGTGACGGGGACGCCGACGTCGTAGAAGTCGCGCACGATGTTGTGCGCCGTCCACGACACGGGCGCGAGCATTAGGAGGCCGCACAGCGCGAACCCGACGCCTCCCGTGGCCGTGAGACGGCCCTTGGCCGAGCCGTCCTCGTCGCCGCACGTCGTGCAGCGCATGCCCGTGGCCGCCACGCCGACCGCGAGCAGGGCGAGGAGGTTGGCGAGCACCGTCATCGCGCGAGCCGCCTGCAACTCGCCGTTGAGCGCCAGCATGGAGTCGTGCACCTTGCACTGCATCTGGCCCGTGCTCTGCACCACGCAGTTCATCCACAGGCCCTCCCAGGTGCTCTGCGCCACGATCAGCGTCTGGCCCAGGAAGGCGGTGACGCGCCACGTGGGAAGCGCGCAGGCCACGACGCCGAGCAGCCAGCCCAGCGCGCCCAGCGAGAAGCCCAGAATCTCCAGGCCCGTGGAGGACATCGTCGGTGTGGGGGCGCGCGGCGAGGGTGCCGGGTGGCCCGGGGGGAGGCGGTGCGGGAGGCGCCCTCCTCCTCCTCCTCCTCCACCCCCGCCCCGGTTGGAGGCGGTGGAGAGGCGACGCTAGAGACGCCGCCGCCGCCGCGGGGCAGCTCCGAGCATGTCCGCGAACGCTGTCAACGCAAGCGGCAAAGTCATTAGCGGAGCGTGGGCGAGGGCATGGCCCCCACGAGCAACGGGAGCCGTGCCCCACGGGCAACAGGAGTCGTGCCCCACGAGAGCCGTGCCTCACAGGCAACAGAAGCCGTGCCCCCTCCTTGAGCAACAGGAGCCGTGCCCCACGAGAGCCGTGCCCCACGGGCAACAGAAGCCGTGCCCCTTGAGCAACAGTAGCCGTGTCCCCCCCTTGAGCAACAGGAGCCGTGCCCCTTGAGCAACAGGAGCCGTGTCCCCCCCTTGAGCAACAGGAGCCGTGCCCCTTGAGCAACAGGAGCCGTGCCCCCTTGAGCAACAGGAGCCGTGCCCCACGGGCAACAGGAGCCGTGCCCCGCCTGCCGGGCAGCACTGAGTGCGGGCGGCGCGGTTGCCATGGTCCCCGGGAGTCGCGCTTTGTGCGCGACTCCTGGCGCGACGTCGCGAAACGAGGAACTCGGGAACCCCGTGGACTAGGGACCGATCGGGGATCGTGGGGGGGGGGGTCGGGGGAGTGGGGGGGGGGTGTGGGTTCGTACCTGCGGGCAGGGGCCCAGCGGAGTCTGCGGGGTCCAAATCCGGAGCTCGGGGTTCACGCGCGCGCGCGCGCACGGAGTGTGGGGACCTCGGAGCCAGAAACAATGGGACTCGAAGGAGACACAAAGACACGGGTGGGGGGACAGAGAGACGCGGGAACACGGGCACGGGGAGAACCGTCAACATGCGGGGTCGGTTGGGCTACCGGGAGACACGGGGACTGGGTAACACGGAGACTTGGAGCCACGCGGGACGCGACTCTGCGTGTCCCGGGGGGCCGGGGTTTATATCGCGGGGAGCGCGGGGGCGGACCTCGGGCCCGCTACGTAACGGCGACGCGGGGCACTCAACCGGGAAGCCGCGCGGCTGATCAACGTCACTCACTCACATAGACACACACACATAGACACACTCACATAGACACTCACACAGACACTCACACTCACTCACATAGACACTCACATAGACACACACTCACTCACATAGACACACACTCACATAGACACACTCACTCACATACACACACACATAGACACACTCACATAGACACACACACACATAGACACTCACATAGACACACACATAGACACACACACATAGACACACACATAGACACACACACTCACTCACATAGACACACACATAGACACACACACATAGACACTCACATAGACACACACACTCACTCACATAGACACACTCACATAGACACACTCACATAGACACACTCACTCACATAGACACACACACTCATTCACATAGACACACTCATTCACATAGACACACTCATTCACATAGATACACACACATAGACACACTCACATAGACACACTCACATAGACACACACACTCATTCACATAGACACACACACATAGACACTCACTCACATAGACACACACACTCATAGACACACTCACATAGACACACTCACTCACATAGACACACACTCATTCACATAGACACACTCACATAGACACACTCATTCACATAGACACACACACTCATTCACATAGACACACTCACTCATTCACATAGACACACTCACTCACATAGACACACTCACTCATTCACATAGACACACTCACATAGACACACTCACATAGACACACACATAGACACACTCACTCATTCACATAGACACACTCACATAGACACAATCACTCACATAGACACACTCACATAGACACACTCACTCACATAGACACACTCACTCACATAGACACACACATAGACACACTCACTCATTCACATAGACACACTCACTCACATAGACACACACACTCACATAGACACACTCATATAGACACACTCACTCATTCACATAGACACACTCACTCATTCACATAGACACTCACTCACATAGACACACTCACATAGACACACTCACTCATTCACATAGACACACTCATTCACATAGGCACACTCATTCACATAGACACACTCACATAGACACACTCACATGGACACACACACTCACATAGACACACTCATATAAACACACTCACTCATTCACATAGAGACACTCACATAGACACACTCATTCACATAGACACACTCATTCACATAGACACACTCACATAGACACATTCACTCATTCACAGACACAATCACATAGACACTCACTCATTCACATAGACACATTCACATAGACACACTCACATAGACACACTCACTCATTCACATAGACACACTCACTCACATAGACACACACATAGACACACTCACATAGACACACTCACATAGACACACGCACTCATTCACATAGACACACTCACTCACATAGACACACTCACTCACATAGACACACTCACATAGACACGCTCACTCACATAGACACACTCACATAGACACGCTCACTCACATAGACACACTCACATAGAAACAACAACAACCGCCATTCGCCACTAAGTGGCGGTGACGTCACCACGACGCTTGTGCCAGGCCATGTGCACCTTGAGGCCACGTGAAGTGTCGAACGCCCGCTGGCAGGAGGTCACGGGGCAGACCCAAGTGCCATGGGTCGACTGACTAAGATGACTCAGATGACTGGCTGTGCCCCCTACTGTGCCAACCTGCTGTGCTTTAGCCACCCGGCGCTCCGCTCGTTGTTCTGAGCGTCGCTCCTCCGCCCTCCGTTGTTGTTGGAGGGCGACTGCCTCCAACTGCCCAGTAGCGTCCCTCACGAGCCTCCTCCACAGAGGCCGATCTTGACAACGCTGGTACCAGTCATCAGCAAGTCCACTCAGCTCCACGTCCTCCTGTACCACATCACTCCATCTCTTCTCTAGCCCGTGCCGCGCCCGTTTAGCCCCCCTCGATCCGGCCAAACAAAAGCTGTTTCGGCATGCGGTGGCTGGGCATGCGGGCTACGTGACCCAGCCATCGCAGCCTTGCCTGCCGGAGGAGCTCACCGATGGGACCCTGCCCAGATCTTTCAAGGATTTGTGAGCTCCTCACACAATCCAGCCTGGTTAAACCCAGGATGGATCGTAGGCAGGCTAGCCTAAATGTTTCTAACCGGCGAAGATGTTCCATTAGGGGGGTCCACGTTTCGCAAGCGTAGAGAAGGGAGGGAATGACTGTGGCCGAGAAGACCTGAAGCTTAGTGCGGAGCGACCGACCAGGTAACTTCCACACAGCGTTACGCAACCGATGAAAATATATTGCCGCTCGACTGATTCGGAGTGAGACCTCTGCTGTTAAACTGGAGCCGGTCATGAGCACACTGCCCAGGTATGGGAAACTCTCCACTCTCTCAACAACTGCCCCATCACCGATTGGGAGTTGTGGGGGTGGAGTGTCCGATGGTACAAAATACCCAGCCAGGTGCTTAGTTTTGGTGAGGCTGGTGAGGCTAGTGGCACGCTCCAGTCTCAGCAGCAGCGTCTCCAACTCCTCCTCTGAATGAGCAGCTATTACCAAATCATCGGCATACATAACGTGGTTGAGCAATAGGGAGCCATCCCTTGACCGCACCCGGGCATCGATCAGCCTCCCATTATATCTGTACCATATGGAGATTCCCCCGGTACAGCCATCAAAGGCTTCACGGACTGTGGTTAAAATAGATGTTAAATAATGTGGGAGCCAGAGGACATCCCTGTCGCACCCCAAGGTGTACAGGAAATGGCTCTGACTCCCGGCCACGTAGTTTTACCCGGGCCTGCACACCATCATGAAGGTCCTTAATGATCGTGAGCAGGGGTACTGATTGTATCATAGGCCTTGACCAGGTCAATAAAGCAGAGATGTAGGTCTTGTTGGAATTCCCTACACCTCTGCTGTAGCAGACGGACAGAAAATATGGCATCTGTGCAGGACCGCCCTTTCCTAAAACCGCATTGGGGCTCCGCAAGCCTCTCCTCAGCGTGCCTGGCAAGGCGATGTTGAATATAGACACACTCACATAGACACACTCACATAGACACACTCACATAGACACATTCACATAGACACATTCACTCACATCGACACACTCACTCACATCGACACACTCACTCACATCGACACACTCACTCACATCGACACACTCACTCACATCGACACACTCACTCACATCGACACACTCACTCACATCGACACACTCACTCACATCGACACACTCACTCACATCGACACACTCACTCACATCGACACACTCACTCACATCGACACACTCACAGACAAAGACTGTAGCCTTAACAGACTGTTGGGGCAAGTTTTGTTAGCAATCACCTATGAAGGCCGGCACGGCACACGAGGGGGTGGGTGGCTAGCACCACGCCCGGCCGCCTTTGTCTCCCCAGTGCTAGCGATGTTTATTACACACCGCTACACCAAGTACTCATTTGAGGCTGAGTCGACTTAGGGGAGGCCCAGTACCGGTTCAGATAATCGTTACTGGCGTGGGCCGTGAGCGAGAATCGAACTCGAGTCGCCAGGTTCGTAGCGCAGCGCGCTAACCGCTACACCACCGCTTCCCACACATAGACACAAAGACAAAGTTTCTCCCGTGTAGGCTTTACAGACTGTAGGGGGAAGTGCTGTTAGCGAGTAGCACCTAGGAAAGCCTGCAAGGCACTCCAGGGGATGGGTGGCCAGCACCATGCTCAGCCGCCTCTGTCTCCCTCGTCGTAATGTTTACCTATCGTATCAAGCACTCATTTGAGTTCAGGACTGATTTTTAAAAATGGTCACTGGTGTTTACCCATGTTCGGAAATCGAGATCGGTTCCCGGGAAAAGTTGCGGAGTTCATTCACCACGACACTACCTCTTCCCTACACACACAGACTCAGAATATGTATTTATACTGGAGGAACCCGATGAGCTATAACGCTATTTGTTTTCACAAATGTCCAGTTGGGGCAAGTCAGAACGTTACAACAACAGACAATACAAAGCACGATAGGAGGGCAGTGTATAGTAAAGGTAAACAAACTACTTACAAAGAAAAAATATACAAAGAAATATAAAGTTTTTTTTTAATATCTTACCAGATAGAGCCCACTGAGTTATTTGCTTATTTTTCATAAATGACATGGCCATAAATGGCCAGGTCCTGTACCTCCAATTAGCACGGTTGGATACGTACGGTGCGAAAGAAGTTCAACATGCATCAATACAAATGATAGCTCAACGAAGTGGCTTATAGGGTGTAAATGTATTGCAGCACAATAACCTAAATAAACATCAGATACCGATCTAGACACTTCCCAGAAGGCCGGTTATGGGAAGTCTCGAAATTTCAAGCTTTTTTAATCGGGCCCTATATCAATATAAGGATACCATGTATTTTCTCTGCTTAGTGTCGATACAATGCCAACTTTTACGGTCGTAAAAGGTGTGGGGTGCGATGACGTTTCTCCACCCCCTTCCTTGGACCCGCCAGCGACCAACAAAACCCCAACAAAACCCTACCCCTAACAAAACCTACCCGAAAGAACAAACCCCATGCTTACAAATACGTGGGCTGTGTGCGGGAGGACAGCAGACGCCTCGGGGGAGGTGGATTCTCATACATATCGCGGCTCGGGGTGGATAAGACATTTCATCCACGGGGTCGGGAAGAGGTCATGGTCATCGCTAGGGGTCACGTCACTCACAGCAGTCTACTAACAGTCACGTCGCCCACAACGGATGTCAACGTACTGTCAAAGTCCCATGCCGGGCTATGGACGTCTCCGCTCAGGTCTCTCTGTTGGTTGGGATCTCTCTTCGCCTCCATTGTCAAGCAGGGGCCTTTGTTGTCGCGAGACGTCCTCATACACACACGCACACACATGCTAATGTCCCCCACGCAGTTCCTCGATCACGGGGGCCCCCTTTCTCGTGCTCTCCCCACCCCCTTTCTCACGGGGTTCCCTCTCACGGGGTCCCGTACACACCAGAACACGTGTGTGTGTGTGTTTACAGAAGACCTCCTTCCATGTGCACTGAATAGACCGTGGGGTCCTCTGGTGTGTACGAATTTAGTCAGTACGCAACACAACGTAATCATCGGCGTCGTCGCGGAGAATATAAGTGACACGAGTGTTGTTATCACATCTACCCCTTGTAATTAAGGAACGAAACAGGAGGATTTCTCCACAAATCTGGCTGTCGCCTGATGAAGCAATTTGTAATTACTGGCGAAACGTCGTACTCGAATTGTAAATGCTGTGGCTTGGCTCTCCAACACACCGGTGTGCTGTACTAGTGACGAATTGGCCACGTTCGGTTTACGTGACAACTAGTTGGCTGTGTCGGGTGGTGGCGGGTTTAACGACACATTTATATATTTACGCGATCTAACCCAAAAAAAACCTCGATTATGTTGGACTCAATGTGCACCGTACGTAGCCAACCGTACACACTCCCACATACATGACTTAACACGAACTCTTTTTTTTTATATTACCAGGTAAGGCCCACTGAGCTATGAATCTCGTTTTCAGAAGCGCCCTCACCACAAACGATAGCTCAACGAAGTGGTTTATCATGTGGAAATTTATAGCAGCCAAATGCTCTAAACGCATGTTGATTCTACGCGACCAAGGGGAGAACATACAAACTCCACATATACAGGCGTCAGGGTTCGGGATCGAACCCACGGCCTCCTGTCTATCGCGGCGCCCTATAACCTATACAATCCCTTATGGGCAACCCCTAAATCGCATCCGCACAAACTATGGTAGCAGATTCGGACACTTGATGCACAAATGGAACATTAAAATCCCTCCGGTAGCGTACGCCTGTGGTCACCCAGAGCAGACCATGGAACAGACGACTCGCTGCCCCATTCACAAATACGAAGGAGGCATCACCACAGCGATGCACTCCGCTACCCCGAAGGCAATCATCCGACTCAACCACTGAGATGGAAAATTCTTATTGTTGCTGCTCCACAACAACAAACATCCCGACGAACAAGACGACTCCATTGCATACACAAACCGTCCGTACGCCCTATAACCCACACCCTCATACGCACAGCCAATAACACCCCCGTATATTCACACACACATGCACACCATACACCTCACGCACACGCATCTGGGAACCCTGGCTAACAGCGAGATATATGTAGCGGAAAGAGAAAGGAGAGCGAAGGACACAAAAGAAGCCGTAAATTAAACGCTCTCATTCGAGCTGCTCTGTGCGCCTGAAGCGAGGGACCCGCTTTCCCTAGAGCCTTGGTCCCTGGAATCCTGAAGCCTGTGGATTCTGGAGCCTGGAAATCCTGGAGCCCGGGAATCCTGGAGCCCGGGAATCCTGGCGCCCGGGAATTCTGGAGCCCGGGAATCCTGCAGCCCGGGAATCCTGGAGCCCGGGAATCCTGGCGCCCGGGAATTCTGGAGCCCGGGAATCCTGGAGCCCGGGGATCCTTGGAACCCGGGAATCTTAGAGCCTGTGAATTCTGGAGCCCGGGAATCCTGGAGCCCGGGGATCCTTGGAGCCCGGGAATCCTAGAGCCCGGGAATCCTGGAGCCTGGGACTCCTGAAGCTTGGGAATCCTGGAGCGCGGGAAATCATGGAGCTCAGCCCCTGTCCCTGGAGCTCTGGAGTGCCGATCTCTGTAACCATGGATGTGGGTGACTCCCCCAAATGCCTCCAAATTAAACGCGGGCAATGCCAAAGCTATCTCGGCACCTCCCTGCTTGTCCTGACACTAACATGGGTTAAACTCGTGCTCACACCAATGGGACCCTGCGCTATGCCATGATATACATTCGATTTAAGTTGTGTAACTGTTTTTGAATGAGGTATGTGTGTTGTAAAATACGTTTGATGTTGTAAATGTTCGATTTTTTTCAATCGCGTATGTAGTCATGAAACCACATTATGGTCGATATTGAAATCAAACGAAACTGCAAATCTGCAAGGGTTAGCGCTCGAGTCAGGGTTAGGGAAGTCACGGCGAGGATTAGTCGGGGCTGGAGCTATTCGTTAGAATCAGTTAGGATTAGCTAGGGGTGGTAGCTCTGGCTTCACACGGGGCTGTCGCCTCCTGAGTCCGCAGGCAAGGGTTAGGTCGCCCCTACGTGGTCAAAGCGAGCAGCTGCGGCTGCTACTGCTGCTGGGAGTAGCGTGCGCGCGTGGACAGAACCACAGCGCGCAATGCACTCTCTCCCTTATTTAGCCAGGCCACGATCCGGACACATTCAAGTTCACATTTCAAAGAAAACCCTGGGTACCTAAAGGCTGTGGGGAAATTCATGAATCTTCTCCTGCTCCTCCTTCCACACAGTCTTCCCTGATCCATCTCTCCATTAGTCTCTCCTGCACCCCCCCCCCACTCAGCCGTAGTCTGCCTCTGCTCCACCTCTCCTTAACAAAGTCTACCCTGCACCCTCCTTACAGATAATCTCTCCCGCTACTCCCCCTCTCCCCGGCATATCATCCCCTGCACCCCCCCCTCCCTTCCTGACAGTCTCTTCTGCACCCCCTCTCAGACTCGGGCACAAGCGTGGACGTGGTTATTCAAGGCGAGCCCCCTAGGGAAGCACGTGAGCCCTGCTCTTCAAGTGTCTGAAAGCAATGAGTTTGGAAAGTATGTCAGTGACACGAGGAGCACGGATTGCCAGCGCCATCAATCACCGACAAGGTTAAAATAGCCCTTTTGACCTCCAGTAGTCCTCACCGAGGTGTCCGTCCTTTTTTTTTTCCAGCAGTCCGTCTGGCCTTGTGACACAACTTGGAGACGGGCCTCATAGATTTAACTCTCAAGCTCTGCTTGGACAGCCAACCCGGGTCTGGCGTGGCCGCTCAACCCCTGTGAGATTTTACAGGACGACAAATAGAAGCGTCAAGGCCAAGCAACGCCTTGGAGCCCATCGCGAGCTGGACAGGCTGCCGCACGGCAAAGAAACTCGGCAGGACCTGCTACTGCTGCTTCTTCTTCTTCAGGATATTCCGCAGAGCGTCGAGGGGTTATGGGGGTGAGGTCGCAGGGTTGTACCTGGGGGGTCGGGGTGCAAACTCTGAAATGAGCCCCTCAACAGACCATGCCTTCCCAATCGCAATGGGGCAGCATACGCGTGAATGTTTGCTCCACACTGGAATTTGTGCAAGATAAGTTAGGCATGTTCAAAACTTTGTAACTCGATGTTTGTGGGGTCACCGCCTGACCCAGCTATGAAATTCCGCCAAATACACGTGTGTCGGTTTATGCACCGCAGAGAAGACCTCGCCACGCCTAGAGACCAGGCCTTATCAACATGTGCCAGATACTGGCTAAACATACCACTGTGGTGGGCAGGGCATGAGAAGACCTGTGCAACACAGGTAACGCGAGTTTTACTGATAATGCTGTGGTACACGTGTCAAATGCGTGACATGTCAGTGCTGGAAGTGCTCATGCGATTTGCCCGTTCCTGTAGCCGCAACGGCAACACCGTTTGCGGTCGGGCACGGGTGAACCGAACGTAAATGGTCTGCGTCACGGGTGAACGCTCACCATCCGGTCCACCTGAGGGGTACACACCGCTCGTCACGGCACAAGCCGCTGCTCAAGCTCAACGAATGAAGACTCGCGGGCAGCGAGGAATGCGAATCCAGAAACCAAGCCTTTCTCTAAAGTGGGTTTTATTAACGGAGTTTTGTAATCGAGCACAAAAGCTGCGTGGAGTTAAACAGCGCTGCAGGTACATTCAGCTGCGATGAAAGGCACAGAAGGCAGAATGCTTGCCCGGTGCGGGCGCGGGGAAAGGTGTTGTTGGGTATCTGAGACAGTGGTCTGGATAAGGCTGCAGCACCCTGAACTCCGACTTGCATCACAACCCAGCGTTGAATGGAAACCCAATGGAAAAATAAAAACTAACTAAAATGGAGCAGATTACCACCATCACAACATTTCTACCTTCCACAATAAATTACAATAAATTAGGTAAAATAACTTACAACACCAGCACAATGGAAAATAAGTACTATAGTATATCACGTATACTTTAAATCGTAACTAAATTCTAATCATTTGACGATCTGCTGATGGAATTAATATCAACAAAACCAACTCATGACACTTAATTTAAATAATTATTAACTCAAACACTGGCAGGTAGAGACCTTGCACTCTCTTGCATATTCGTACAGCTTGATGCAGCGGATAATCCATTGGGTGTGGATGCGGCGGAGCATCTATCCAACACGGACCGAGTCCCTGCCTCTGTCGCGGGAGGCAGCGTTTGAACCGAAGCCGTGCCTCAAACACAATGCCGCCAATGTTGAATGCTAGCGACAGGCCTAGGGTGAAGGTGTTCCTCCGTTTGGAGAAACGGTAGGCTTGAATTTCTATTGGTGCCTCTCCCGCTGCCAGCTGCAGAACCACGAGGCACTGTCGTTTGTGAACCCAGTTTCTGAACATTGATCCGGGAGCATCCGTGCCCATGCTCAGCGTCTTCCACGTCCACTGCGCCACGGGAAAGAGCCCTATCACTGCCACTTGCACGCATTTCTGGAGCTAGGACGCGACCCGTTTCTTTACCCTCGTGGTCTCGTTCACCTGGGCAAGGAGAAACCAAGGCGCTCAAAAGTCACGTCTTCAAGTCGCAGCATTCCAGGCGTGCATGACGGAGGCACAGTCCCACGGCCGACAACTGGTAGGTGCGAAATGACCAAAACCAGTGGCATAACTGTTACTAAGTCAGTCACTGTTAGTCATAACGGCAGCAATATTGTTATTAAGTCAGTCACTGTTAGTCATAACGGCAGCAATATTGTTATTAAGTCAAGTCACTGTTAGTCATAACGGCAACAATATTGTTATTAAGTCAGTCACTGTTAGTTAAAACGGCAACAATATTGTTATTAAGTCAGTCACTGTTAGTCATAACGGCAAAAATATTGTTATTAAGTCAGTCACTGTTAGTCATAACGGCAGCAATATTGTTATTAAGTCAGTCACTGTTAGTCAGAACGGCAACAATATTGTTATTAAGTCAGTCACTGTTAGTCATAACGGCAACAATATTGTTATTATGTCATGCACTGTCATAACGGCAACAATATTGTTATTAAGTCAGTCACTGTTAGTCATAACGGCAAAAATATTGTTATTAAGTCAAGTCACTGTTAGTCATAACGGCAGCAATATTGTTATTAAGTCAGTCACTGTTAGTCAGAACGGCAACAATATTGTTATTAAGTCAGTCACTGTTAGTCATAACGGCAACAATATTGTTATTATGTCATGCACTGTCATAACGGCAACAATATTGTTATTAAGTCAGTCACTGTTAGTCATAACGGCAACAATATTGTTATTAAGTCAGTCACTGTTGGTCATAACGGCAACAATATTGTTATTAAGTCAGTCACTGTGAGTCATAACGGCAGCAATATTGTTATTAAGTCAGTCACTGTTAGTCATAACGGCAGCAATATTGTTATTAAGTCAGTCACTGTTAGTCATAACGGCAACAATATTGTTATTAAGTCAGTCACTGTTCGTCATAACGGCAACAATATTGTTATTAAGTCAGTCACTGTTAGTCATAACGGCAGCAATATTGTTATTAAGTCAAGTCACTGTTCGTCATAACGCAACAATATTGTTATTAAGTCAGTCACTGTTAGTCATAACGGCAACAATATTGTTATTAAGTCAAGTCACTGTTAGTCATAACGGCAACAATATTGTTATTAAGTCAGTCACTGTTCGTAATAACGGCAACAATATTGTTATTAAGTCAAGTCACTGTTAGTCATAACGGCAGCAATATTGTTATTAAGTCAGTCACTGTTGGTCATAACGCAACAATATTGTTATTAAGTCAGTCACTGTTAGTCATAACGGCAACAATATTGTTATTAAGTCAGTCACTGTTGGTCATAACGGCAACAATATTGTTATTAAGTCAAGTCACTGTTAGTCATAACGGCAGCAATATTGTTATTAAGTCAGTCACTGTTCGTCATAACGGCAGCAATATTGTTATTAAGTCAAGTCACTGTTAGTCATAACGGCAGCAATATTGTTATTAAGTCAGTCACTGTTAGTCATAACGGCAGCAATATTGAAGAAAATAATTCCATTGCTTATTGTTGAACCAGGAATGTTATTCCAATACCAAACAAGTGGAACTTGCCTTCACGCAAAACAAGTGCTGCGTGGGACATGCCCACCTTGTCCCCCACAGCACACTGCACACAGCTGGAATTTAAACTCCCCGCCTTTAGACTCTGCAGCTTAAACTCTTGTCAGCAAGCCTGGGTTGAAACTTTCTTGGTAACACGCGCAATATCTCCAAGCCTACCGATTACGTATTATGTATCACTCATCGTTTTATCACAAAATAAAAATTGCTCTGTGAATATCAAATGTCTTAAAATCATTTCGAATGGGGGGGGGGGGGGAAACGACTTTGGTTGTTGATCCATTACAGTGAGCACAGGATGCTCAGTCCCCCCTGCTTGCTTCTGAACCCCTGCCCACCCCCAGTCCCGTGCTCCTCCTGAATTACAGAGTCCCTAGTGACTGCCAAAAGCACTGCACGCCACCATTATCCAGCAACGGATCTGCCGACTCGATGGCCCCGTTCACAGCGACGCTATGCAGAGCACATGAGGCCACCATGGCGCCTAACCACGGGCCCTTGGGAGCAGTTCTTTAAAAAAAGTCGCGAACTCTACGCTTCGTTTGAATTGTGAAACTCTGGTTACGCGTAAAAATATAACAAACCTGCGTACAGTTTGCGCCGACGCACATCGACACCTGCTTGGGCCAGTGGTGCTAGGCAGAAGTCTCACTTCAATGCCTCTCTCATCCTTAAGAGACCAAACAAAGGCTCCTCGAAATGCAGAGCCCACAGTGCCTTCGTCACCACGTCTCCAACAAGTCAACATGTTAAGTGTGCGGCAACATACAGAGAGCGGTACACACATTTATGCCATAGTTTAGTCTTTTCATAAATGTTGATATATGGTATCAGACCACTTTCCTGATATCTCAGTGCGTGCGTTCAGTAGTAGATAATCCAGACACCACATTTTCCTGATATTGGTATAAAACATTCTAAACTCCCACGCATAAATTACGTACCCGATTAGCATCCGTCTCCTTCCCCCATCACAAAGGACAGCAGAACAAAGCAGGACATACTGCCGATGACGGCAAAATCATTAAATGAGCACACGAATACAGCCACAGTGCTGGCTTTACCGTGTGTGTTGTCCTGAGAATCAAACAGAAATCTTCTTGCAACAACGTTAACTTCCACGAGGCGTATTCATGGTTTCAGTGGACTGGCTTTCATGGCTAATGTTGAAAGCACATGGGGAAACACTGGAACTTTTGAGCCAGAGGCCATGGCTCACATCCAAACCTGTCCCCCTTCGTGAAAACCATGGTCACATTTCTCATGTACATTAATTTTCCATATCCTGGCTTCGTACTTACGTAACAATGAAGGCTGCACTTGTGCAAATAATGGACCAGTCAGACCATCCCTGCCCAGGCTCCAGCAACGGGGCTGGTGAAATTGCACACCAGTGAGGATGGGCAGCGGCCTGAGAGGGGGAATGTGTCAACGGCCAAGTTCTGCGGCAGTTCTCTCTGCACGCACATCGAGTGGAGCAAAGCTGCATGGCCCCGGGGAACACAGGTCAAGAGGCTCGTGGCCGGAGCTCCCTGCACGCAACGGATTCAAAACCATCTCATGAGGAGAGGCTTGTTCCTTCGCTGGATCTGCCAAATGTTCACCGTTGTGCCCCTCTCTACGGCTGACAATTACTCACTGCCGCCCACTGGGCGAGCACCGATGGAGGGCGTGGAGAACCCAGCCCCCTTGTTTCAGAGCCAGCTCCCTCCTCAACCTCTGCCTTGGGCTCGTCTGCTGCCTGTCGGTCGCCAGACGAGTACGAGACCACGTATGCTTATGCGCACGGATCCCGATTCGCATCGTGCGTGCAACAGATGAGAAGCAGACAATTCTCAGGTAATCATTCACGATGCGCGGGTCTTTAACAGCCACTCAAGTGTTATTGCTGTCGAGAGGGTCACCGTTTCACCATGGTTGTGGTCTCAAAGCCAGGCTACAGACTTATACCGTGAGGAATGAGGTCTCACACAAGACACTAGAAACAGGCAGGGGGTGCCAGCTCCCCATGTAGCACTCAAGTTCTTCTTTAGAACTGTTTTTCTTTAGTATGTCAATCACATTCACTTTGAGAGGCCCCGTGCAATGACTTAAAAACGTAATGATAAAATTTTTTGGAATTTTCTTCCTCCTCGACCCCCTAATCCAGCCCCAAAATTTCAATGGCACTTTAAAGTCATTGAAGGACTCAGGAAATTGGTAGCCAGGGTTCTCAGCCTGATCTGCCTCTGGGATGAAGACATATAAATAGTACATACACAGTTCTTAGCCTAATTGTAATAAGCATGTATTATTTAAGCTCAATCTCAGAAACTACTCAACAAAACAAAAGGGATTTAGATGGATTCGTTTTGAAGCTGCAGATGGCGTTTGAAGCATTCATCCTCCCCATGTCGCTACAGACGAACTCTCAAGGGATGCCCTGCCCCTCCCCGTACTTCACATTCCCTCCCCTTCACTGCCCATCCCCTCGCTGTCCATCCCCTCTTCGTGCTGCCCAGCTTCCTCCCCCACCCCTTGCTGCCCTGCCCCTCCCCACAATGTCCAGTCCCTTTGTCCACTTCTGTACTGCCGCAAGCAGCGATGTCCATCATTGTTACCGAAACAACAACTAGACATTACTGGCATAATGTAATCATTACTATTGACTAGCATAGGAATACTCGTTATTAAAGTATTTCATAATAACTGCTACCGACTTTTCGACTCCCAAATCATTTGGGCAGCAGAGTATTTGGTGATTACGCCTGGGATGTTTGCCGGAGACGGGGCTTGGGGAGTTAATCCACCAAAGCGGTTCAGGGCACGCAAGCGCGGTGCCGCTCCAGAGCTTGGCAACAAGACGGCGCACGGTGGAGCAGCACGCAACGCAGGGAACGCCGCGTCGCTCCCTCCTGCAGGTAGCACGGTGAGACACAATGCCTCTCCGTCACTCCTGCACCAGCTCCTGCAGGCAGCATGGTGAGCGGAAGGCCTCGGGCACAGGGCTGTCCAGCTTGCAGATTATTTTGTAGATGAATTTCTTCCAGGATGGGTCTGTGTCTCTGCCGGCCTTGACGGCTGCGTAAAACTCTCGCAGGGTGATCCCCGCTACCTCCAGGAAGGCCTCCGGCACCTGTGGTACACAATACGAGATCATCAGCGGCTCAAAATCCAGCCTGATATAACCCTTGCGCAAGCCCAAAACATAGGCGTGGGTCGTCACAATGTGAAAATAAAACACTTTCATGTTACTATTCACGAACAAAACTCATCCTTGAAATTGCTCGATGCTGAGCATCATGAGGATGTTGAGTGTGTGTATTCTTACATAAGTGATGGATAACAGGTTACTACCAATAAAACCGTAACACATAACAACTTTACATTGTTTTCTGCAACCGATGGCTCCTCTTGCTCATTCGGCATCTAATAATTTGGCTCCTTTGAAACACACGGGGATTCAGTCTGTTAGGCACTTAACAACGCATTGATTCACCCTATAAAAATCGATCATCATGCCCACAAAACACGCATCAAATCGTACGTGGAACATCTACAGTACTATATTTTACCGTTACATCGAGGCAAATGGAGCAAAGAAACGAGCCGAAAAAGGAAGCATGTGTTTTAAACGAACAGCAATGCAGTCAGGACAATACAAATGCTGGGAGGTCAAACTGTCAACGCGTCTAAAACCCGACATAACCAAGTCGCGATCATTCTTGAGTGCATGCTCAGGTTTCAAAACAAAACTGTACCGAACAGCAATACTCCCGTTAATTAGGATAATACACACTTTAGGCTTAACATCTAAACATATCATCGCTGTACGGGTCCTGTCCACAATACATGAATTCACGCAAGGAGAGAGGGGGGGGGGGAAAAAACACAAGCAGAGGAGCGTGGAAGCAGGAGTGCGGCCAGCTGACAGCACTCTTAATTGAGAGCACACGAGTGACCCATTGCATTGTGCTCCTGCCCCAACCGGCAGATGGCTCAAACAAAACCAGGCAGACTCCGCTCGCTCTTGCGGAGCCTGCGGCTGCCAAGCGCTGGCACGGGGGGCAGGGCGTTCCCGCTGCTCTTTGCCTCCTCTTTTCATCGCGGAAAACCGTGGACACGGCACAACGCCGCAAACTGCACTGGGCGTAGACGACCACCCTCCCTCCCCTCCCCCCGTTCCCCTCCTCCCGCCTCCAATGTTCTTAACAGACATCCCCCAGGAGCCCAGAGCTGCCTTCAATGTCCGTGTACCGAGTCCCACCAAGGGCCCTCAGCACACCATGCTCGGCTCCAAGAGCTGGAAGCGCACCCTGCAAGGGGATCCCCCGAACTCCGCTCTCATTGAGCCTTTGAAGAGCCATCGATTACCCTCGCAGGGCATCTGATGCCACTCCGCAAACGCTCGTCTCCCCTTTGAAAACCCGCAGCGAAAACACGTGGCAGGGTAAGCAACTGTCCCCTTGCAGAGCCGCATCCTCTAATGGAACCCTTATAAATGTTATCGTCTGTGTATGTGTAGCGAGTGCGTACTGGTTAGTGCAGTGCTGCTGCGGGAAAGGAATAATAAATGTCCTTTTCAGTGACGGCCACTGAGTAACGGGGCAATTCTGAAAAGGCAGGAGGCCGCGCGCTTTATACATACAAAATAGGCGCCTTGAGACATTAGTGGAAGGCACCTTACAAATAAATGTAAAATCTTAATATTAGTGTAATGGATTTCTCAACAGGAAGTCATTTTGGGGAAGCTATGTAGGCTCTGCTTTCCCATAACACAAGGCCTTCAAAAGCAGACCAATAGCTATAGCGCTCACTCACAAATCTCTACAGAGAGAAGCTTTAGAAGGCATCACAACACATGCCAAGTCTCAGCAGATCAGTGTGCAATTTGCTGGACATCTGCACATCATCTATACGAGCTACTAGCATACAGATGATGTGCAGGTGACCAGGGAGGGGAGAAGCTGTGGCTCAGCAGCTGCTGTATACGTCTCCTATGGGACGAACGGCACAAGCACCGGCTCAACGTCAGTGTAGCAAGCACGCGGACTTGGACAAAAGAGTGTCTCACCACGCTGCGTGCCTCTCATCATGCTCACTGGGTATTTAAATTCACACGGCTGCTTTTGTACCCGAGCTGGACTCTGTAACCAAAGGATGTAAACTTGAGGTTCATCCAACCACCTATCAGAGCCCCACCTTGGCCAGCACTGCCCGTGGATGTTTCTACACTGGAATCGTAGTGCCGGGCGCCTATCCACAATGGCCGTGGTGCGTCCCGTGGGTAACGAGTCATTGCTTATGGACTATAGTTGGTGTGCCACACGTGCATGCTCGCACAGGGGTGCACTGGTTCACGTGCGCGTGCCGATGAACGTGCTTGCCTGGAAATCGTTGGACTTGTTGTAGTGAGCGTTGATCGCCTTGAAGAGCTCGGAGTCGCGAGTGACGCCCAGCGTCTCCCCGTCAAGCCCCTCGGTCACGGCAGAGCGTGCAAACTTCTCCATCTGGATGTAGTAGAACTCACGGAAGTTGCTGAACCACTTGATGAGCTGCGACGTCGTGCACCTGTTAAACTGCACCACATACACCATGCACGGTTCTGTGACTCACTACTCGGTGTTGTCTGAAGTGCTTGCACATTTTGGCTAACTGATAACACTTCTTTTCATAGTTTTACTTGTTAAATTATTATTCATGCATGCTGAGCATCTTTTGCACCAAATGCAGCCAACCGTGCCAATCGTAGGTACAAGAATAGCAAGCTTATTTCCAAGAAAACACACACCTGCAACATGCACACGGTCAAAACACAAGGCCACCAACTCCCCCATGACGTGCATCTGCTCCACTGACCCATTGTCACCAGTGAGAAACGGACAGCATCTGTCGATGATTTAGCCTCATTAAGCGATGGCTGTGGGGATGCGGGGATACAGAGCAGTGCTACCAGATGGGGGAGGGAGGGGGGGGGGGTGAGTAATGCTCAAGTTTAAATTCTTAACGTGAACAATCGGCGCACACGGGGAAACAAGCACACAGAGACACCAGTACACAAGGAGACCAGCTGACACGAGGAGGCCAGTGGGCAGAGATCAGCACGCAATATCACAGCCAGACCATCACATATAATCGGGAAACCAGCATATACACACACACACACCAGTAACCAGCACACACACAGATATCAGGATCAGCAAAGACAGGGAGTAGGGCACACAGGCACAGCTAACTGAAACAATTACAGATCATTTGAAATGCAGATCCACAGCACCAAGGAAAAACACAGCCAAACAACGGTAAGAACATTGAGATACGGGGAGGTCAAGCAGGACCTCTCCACCTAGGGGCCGTGAAAGCAAAAGAGGTACACGAGTCACAGGATATGTAGCAAAACCAAACCCCACTCAACCGTCCCTTGAAAACCCAAGCCCCGTCGCCTCACACTCCAGCGGCAAGACTTGTCCAATCTGCATATTATCATGGTACATCACACTATATACCCCCTCCCCCCCCCCCACCAACACGTATATAAAACGAGAAATGCCGAAGTAGACATGTTGTGGTTATCGTAGCAGCCGCTGCTGCTGCTGCTGCTGCTGGTGGTGATTGCTGGTTCAGACGCGGCTGACCTTCACATCCGGGAAGTAGAGCTTGAGCATGTTGGAGCTGGGGTAGCGCGAGTAGAAGAACATGAGCTTGGCCTTCTTGAGGTGGTGCGGAGTGAGGCCCTCCTGCAGCAGGGGCTGGACCATGAGGCCGTCCTGAACAGGGCCTCCCGTCAAGGAGCACAGAGGAACCCGGGGCGACACTCGCCGTTTCATCATTACGTGTCCTTCATTGTGAGTGCCCATTATCACACATTCATTATGTTTTCATCGCCCTCACAAGCATCATCACCAACACGACCATGCTATTCATTCATAGCGATTAATTGCACCTGTAACGACGTGGGCTCGGGCCACACGCGTGCACTCAAAGGCCTCCCCCCCCCCCCCTGTCAGCCTGAAAAGGCTCAGGATAATTACTCCCATCAACAGCTGAATGCACACAAGCACGTACGCGTGCACACAAGAATACATGTACTCAGTCATGCGTCGCCTTCATGTGACGAAACCCAAGGTCATGACACAGCTGCTGCATGGCTCGAGTCATAACCCGCGCGCCCACGTGAGCCGGCTTCACCACCTCCACTGCCGATTACGAGCAGGGCTGAGGCTGCGGCAAGTTGGGCTCCACTCTGCATTAGGCGAGCAGGCCGTGGGCTCATGCCGAAGAATTCCTTCTACGTTTAAGCAAAAACACCAGGCTTAGCACTTTACAATATCCACACGAATAATAAAATCCACACATACACGCGACTGCGTAAATTGGCATAACGTTGTGGCACGTATTAGTTTACTCGTTTTACGCTGTAAATATTCCGTGAAGGTTTTTTAAAACGATGCCATACAGGGCTCGCATTGTGAGGTCAGGAGGAACAGATGCTGCCGCAGGAGGCGTGGCTCTATCACGAGCGGTCCCTGTGGGCTTGTGGGACCCACAGATTTACGACTCCCGAGCCAAACCAGCCCCAGACACCAAGGCACAAAACTGTGCATGGTGGTCTTCACACTCGCACCCACATCTGCTGTGAACTGAGAATTCATTTCACGAGTATATAATGAGCTGTTGGGACACATGACCACGAGTGCCAACCGATGCTACACAGCCTCCAGGCTTTGCAGGAAGCAGTGGATGAAGATGAATCAATAGTAGTTCGGTTTCTGTTCTCCAGCAAGCACATGTGGAGCCTTAAGATCTCAATTGCATCTGACCGGTGAGGTCTAAACCCATCATCTTCTGTTCACGAGTAGTGAGAAGAATAAATTCACCCCGATGGCTAACGCCGACAACACGGCCAACTCTCAGGCAGCGCCCGGTCAGTCGCCCAGAGGCACTGGTGTCTGGGGGGAGCCCTGTTGCTCTATAAACAATGTTGCTCTGAGACATGAGCAACACACTCTGGAGAACTGGACCCCTTACTGTGGAAGGGCACTGTGGCAGTCAATGCCAGCAAGCATCAGGGTAAGGCCACCACACTGGGATAGCGACATGGGGAGCCGCATGCCACACAGACTGATACATGCGCGGCATGCCCAAAGAACAGGCAAAGAGCCATGATCTTTAAGCGCGAAGTACAACGATCATAATCTTTGCCCTTTCAAGGCCATAGACGAGTGTGGGTGTGGGGAGAAACTGAGGTTTTAGAATAAAATGATAAACATCGGGAGATAAGGAAAACAGTCAATTTCCCAGGCAGGCAGGGTGGGTGCTCTTTTCCTGTGCGCTGAACACAAAAGACAGCAGCTCCACCCCGTGCTCTGCCAGGAAGATAAAGCAAACAATGAAATGGTGTAACCCGAGACACAGGGGCAGGTGCAGGAGGCTGGAACCAAGGAAGGGAGGATGATGGGGGTGGGGGAACAGAGTGCTTGAGATTCATAGTGTGACAAACGCTTCTCACAGTGCAGTCATGGCCACGCTGACCTCCGCCTCCACAGTTCAAGCCAAGCCCGAGGTCTTGATCGACTCCACAACACCCTCACAAGCCTTAGTCATTCCGCTTCGGTCAATTCGCTGAAGACATTTCTGCATCTCTCAAGCATTCGGAAAGGAAGAGTATTTCTGTCTTAACTGTGACCGCTCCAGCACACCTGGGGGAGGCAGGTTCAGCCTCCGTGTGAAGAATGGCCCTGCCAAGGGCTTGCCAAGTGTCACCGCTCACGGGACTCATGTGGAGCATGGAAATAGCCCCATGGACGAGGTCGAGTTCAAACTCATTATAGCAGGATTGAATTACCATGCGGTTAGGCCAAGAGCCCCGTGGATGGGTGCTCAGCAGCCACGGCTCTTCCACCAGGGACAAGAGCTCAACACTGGCAGGCCCTGTTTCACATTAACACTCGCAAAACCCACTAGTACTCAAGGTCACTCTCAAACAAAGCACAATTCCCAAGAGCTCACCTTGGAATGTGTATTGTGTGTACTGTGCACACAGACAGTGTGTTGTGTATACATATGGGGTATACAAAACACAATGTCTAGATGATTCACTGGACAAGCAAAGATTCATCATTTTAACAGGGAAGCCTTTTTCCGAGTGATGTCTAAAATTGTCCAAAGTTGTCTCAATACTAACATTCTTAATTTACTGTAAATGTAAGCACACTTGCCTGTACAGAAAGCAATTTCTGGTATATTGGGATTCTATAATTTCCAACCGGAAAAGGCAAAAGTTTACTTTAAAATTATTTTCACGCTAATTCCTACAATAATGATCTGCTCACCCAAGTCAGGTGGGATTGTGACTACAATTGCACAATTGTAATTATGTGCTACTGTTCTGCACATAACAAAGTCAAGTGACACGAAGATTCCTCATGGCACCTAACAAGAGGATTATATGCAGCGCCCGTCACTGAACAACTCATGGACTACGCCTTGGCCACGGGTGACTCGTACACATACACATACTTCTACTCCAGGCTGTGCATTTCACACTGTTGACATGTTTATTACTTTGCTCAAACATGAATTCCTTTGACTGAAATGATGACTAATGCCGCCTTGATGTTGTCTCAAGTCTCCATCGTAGGAGATGAAAAATCTCCGGATGGCCCCTTGGGGCTGTGGATACATTTTCATTAATTTAGACAAAAGGTATGAATCTAATGCAACTGACATCAACAATCACTGACACTATAACAGCAAGTGATAACCCAAACACGAGAAAATCCGTGCCTTGACATATCAGGAATTAAACCAAACAAATTGCTCAAAAGGTTAATTTCACAAGCACTCCCAAAATCTATCAAAAATTCTACCTGAAAGACCTTTCATTCTTCTCCCACCTCGCTACCAGCCTCCTATCCTGCCGTCACCATCTACTCACGCAACCTCAGATGAGACAAATGTGAAGCGATTGGTTGTCATGCCAACAAGTGCAGCTGAACGTGTCACCCAGAAATCTCAATGTCTCAACCAAGGCTTCGCTCATAGACGCATGCATTTCATGCTGTGCCGATTAGCTTCAAGCACCAAAGAAATCAATTTTGAATCAAATGAACGGTAATTGTCATTGCCCTTTTGATGGACGAGCATGCAAATGCTGCATATCTTCAATTAACAACACTAACCAGGGGTACCCTTGAACTCGATAAGCGATGTATGCATGAATAGATCATCATTACATACATATGATAGGCCACGAAGTTTAGGGGAGGGGTAAGGGGGTAGTGGAAGAGAGTGGGGAATGGGTGGGGATAGTTTCACAACCGCGCAAGTTCACCCACGGACATGCGGGAAATTCCGCGAGTGCACATCTGTGACTAAGCAGACCAAGTTTGCTCGTGACCATGGCTGAGGCTTTGAAGGATACGGTGGTGGTGGTGGCATAGGGAGAGACGTCGCTGGTGTCCTGCAGGTCCCCGCACTCAGACTTCACCAGTGAAGTGGAGAGACCATCCCCAGAGCTGCTGGTCAAGGTTGGAGATGTCGCAGCGATGGGAGGCCCTCCTACCAGCCCAGTGTTACTTGGTGGCTCTCCTAGAAGCTGTACCCTCCCTGGCAAGTCTTTGGCAAGATCCAGAATTACTGGTGACAGGCCCCCATCCTCCTTACGAGTGCTCCCCATGCCCTCCTTAGTGGCTGTGCCGCCTGGCTCACACAGAGGCTTGGGCAGCGAGGAGAGCAGAGGAAGGGGCAGCGAAGAGCCGGGGAATCCCGGAGAGCAGAGCAGGGGGAGGCCAGCAGAGTGGTGATTACCAAACAGTGCACCTTTGGAGCATTGCCCTTCAGAGTAGGACTTTCGTACGACCAGTGGAAGGGCCTCCGTCTGGTCTACATAACCTTCTGTTGCATTGGCTGTGACATGAAAGGGCCTATTGTCCAAGCTTCTGCCCAGGACATCACTTAGGCACTGTGAGAGGCAGTTGTTAGACTTGACATCGTGCCTTTCCCCGTTCGTTGTGGGCCTCCCCACCAGTGAGGTCTTCAGCTGTTGGGGAGCCGTGGTTAGTCGAGGACTGTGTGGTTTCGCTGAGAACATCCGCACAACCGAGTCCACCACCTGAGACACAGCACCATGGAGCCCGTTCTTAAGAGCCTCTGCAAAGTCATCTCCATCCTCTTTTAGGAGGTCATTATGCATCCTCTGTCTATTCTCCACTCTGTTTCTTGAGGGACACTTTGTGTGAATCCTATCACTTGCCTCAAACCTGCAATCATTCACTGCTGTCCGGGAACAATGGTGAGCATCGTCAAAATAATCGGCAGCCTCGAGCAAGGGGGCGCGAAGCTGAGAGTGCCTCCCTACCCGCATAGATGCACTTTCATCTGCAGAGTCCTCTCCAGTGTGGTCCTCCAACTCGGAGTCGCTGCTGCTGCTGTACACCTGGAAGAACTTCTCCTGCAGCTGGCGCAGCTGCCTCTGTAGGTCCTCCAGCTGTTGCTTCAGGCGCCGCCTCTCCTCGGCACACTGCTCCCCTGTCTGCCTGCTACCCTGCCGGGACCGGCGTGTCCCCCGAGAGCCCTGGCTCTGTTGCTGGGGTAGGCGTTGCTTACGCTTGTTCTCTCGCTGTTGCTGTGATGTTGGTAGGTGAGAGCCTTGGCTCTGGGGACTCGACCTCGGAGGGTGGAGGGGACCCCCTGGCTCCTCTGTCAAGTCTGAGGGACAGGGCCTCTCTCCTGCAGCGACGCACTCCTCATCATCCCTCTCCCCACGGCAAACGGTGCCAACGCCCAGTGGAGAGTGGCTCATGCCACGAATGATGCTCTCAACGCGGGCGCGCTTGGCCTGCAGGTGCTCATCCAGGGGCCGGTTGCCCACAGGCGATCCTCTTTCCTGGCCCGAGTCACTTCCCTGGCGCTCCGTGCCCTCGGAGCCATGCCGCTTCCTGCACACTATGCCTGGCACCAGTGAAGAGTTGCTACCACTGCTGGCGCAGTGCTTGAGGAGTGCGGTGCCGAGGTGTCCAGGTGAAGCAGGCTCTGTTGTGCGGAGTAGCTGATCCAGAATGGTGGAGCCCGCGGCCGCCTCCCTGGTGCCGTCAGGGGCATTGCCCTCGGGGCTGGGCAGCACCACACTCATGGGCACCGAGGGCCTCCTCCCCACGCTCACGTTCCACGCGTCGCTCTTCCCGGATGCTCTAGTGCATCACTGAACAGCACAGGCGTCGAGTGACAACTGCATCAAAGCAGCATCGCTGAGAAAAACAAATACAGAGGGATTTGGTGAGTGATGCTCTCACTGCAATGACACAGAATTTCAAATTGTAACCAGGCAATGCAAGCTCCGGTAAAGCCATTTCAGGTATCACATCTGTTTTCTACAACCATGAATATGGAACATTTTTTTATTCAAAATAACTCTTTCAAATGTCCATTGCATATTCAGAATTGTAATATTTTAAACTCGGAACAATAGATAATAAGCATGCAGTTGAGGAAGCAACATCGTTGGCTCGGCAGGGAACAGCGACCGCTCAACCTGACACCGTCATTACTAAACATTTGGCAGCAACAGCTCTAAACCCGGGGCTTGGGAGCTCGCGTCCATATTCAAAGTACCCTACCGAGATTCACTCTATTTGGATCGGGGGGGGGGGGGAGGTGGCGATTGAGTCAGCCGGGCCCCTGCGGCTAGGAGGCTGCTCAGCCTTGTTGCACCTCACGATGGATTCCCCATTAGCCCAGCAGCCCTGGGGAGAGAGAGGCACGGGAACCAAGTCCTGAGCCGCCCATCCAGCTGGCGCGGCTTAATGGGGTCCGTGCCCCCCCCCCCCCCAACCCCGTCACGCACGCGGCAGCACTCGTGTCCCAGGATGCTAACTCGAGGGAGATGGGAAAAGCAAGATTTACATCTCCTGTGTGGCGCATTACAAACGCGGCGTGCTGCGCTGTGACCCCCAACGTGTTTCCGCGGAGGCGCGCGTCTGCCCGGCGCTCATAACGGGACGTGGGGACAGAGGCCCCAGCACCACAACCCCTTCTCTTACTCCCTACCACCAAGCCGAGATGAAGCACCCCTTCCTGAACGATCTGTGCGCGCCTCGTTCTCCACCCCACACCCAAACGACGCCTCGTGGCTTTGATGCGCCGGGCCGAGAGCGGGGCCTTACAGGTGCACGCCCGCTTCCCGTCCTCGCCAGATAAACCCGGACCCTGGGACCTTGAAGCCCGACTGACCCACGAAATATTTTCCCACGAAACTCTTTTAAGGACGCGAGGCTAACGCAGCAGCAGCAGCAACAGCAGCGCCCAGGCGAACGCACACGTGGGTGATCCCATCAAGTGGCAATTAAACACGGCGCGGCTGTTATTAGGTGGCCGTCATCATGCAATTTGGAGGGAATTACTGGGCGCGGCAACAATCACGACACCGCTCATTATGGCAGACACTCGTACTCAGACGCCAGCCACCACCACCACAACCACAACACGACGGCTCACGGCAGAGCCCAGGACGAACACGCCGCGTAAAACCACCACGCGAGCCCCAAACTCACACCGCGATCGTGGCCGCCGGGTGAGGATTACGGTCGGAGTTTGGAGAAAGTCAGCATGAAGAAGGCTGTAGAGTTAAAGAGTCGGCGTCCGGGTTGAGGTGGGGCGTTGATTACTAACGATTAAGGCGGGGTTAAGGTAGATTCGGGCGGCGGCGGCGGGGGGGGTGGTTCATGGTTAAAGTGAGGGTCACGGTGAGATGTGGAGACGTCAGTTGCACACGGGAGAGACACAAACAAAGGACGCGGAGGACAAAGGAGGCGGCCCCGCCACCAGGATGAAGGGAAGGGGCGCTCCTCCCGGCCCTCTCCCTGCCTCCCTCTTATCGTCTCTGCTTCTCTCTCTCTCTCTGCCTCTCCCTCTCTGTTACCACCCCTCCCACCTCTCCGTGACTCTCCTTTTCCCTCTTATCTCCCTGCCTCTCCCGATGTTTCCCCCCCCCTCCCCTTTCTCGTCTCCCGCTCCGCCGTCATCTCCCTGCCTCTCTGTCTCCCCTGGACTCGCTCCACACCTTTACCTGTCGGGACTCGGTCGACGAGAGGCTCCCCTGGGTAGACGCAGCAAGTTGGCACTTGGCACAAGGGGCTCCCGAGGCTCTGAGCTCCCGCCTCTGGACTCCAGACTCAGGGTCCCGGATCCCGTCTCCTGGGCACGTGGCTCCCGGCTCGTGGCTCCCGGCTTCTCGGCTCGTGGCTCCCGGCTCGTGGCTCCCGGCTTCTCGGCTCGCCGCTTGGTGACCCCGGCCCACGGATTCCGAGCTCTGAGGCTCCGCGCCGGGCGCCAGGGAGTACAGTGCGGTCAGGGGGCGTGGCCTCGAGGAGTGGGAGCCGGGCCAGGGGGCGGAGGCCAGGGGCGTGGAAGCGGAGCCAATATCGAGGGGGCGGGGTTTCGAAGGCGTGGCTATGTAAAGAGTAAGAGAGGGTAGCCAGGGGAGGGGGGTAGCCAGGGGAGGGGGGGTAGCCAGGGGAGGGGGGTAGCCAGGGGAGGGGGGGTGGCCAGGGGAGGGGGGGGGGTAGCCAGGGTTAGTGGTCGCCAAGGAGAGGATGGTCAGGGTAGCCAGGGGGGGGGGGGTAGCCAAGGGGGGGTAGCCAGGGGGGGGTAGCCAGGGGGGGGTAGCCAGGGGGAGGGGGGTAGCCAGGGGAGGGGGTAGCCAGGGGGAGGGGGGTAGCCAGGGGGAGGGGGGTAGCCAGGGGGAGGGAGGGGGTAGCCAGGGGGAGGGGGTAGCCAGGGGAGGGGGTAGCCAGGGGGGAGGGGGGTAGCCAGGGGGAGGGAGGGGGTAGCCAGGGGGAGGGGGTAGCCAGGGGAGGGGGTAGCCAGGGGGAGGGGGGGTAGCCAGGGGGAGTAGCCAGGGGGAGGGGGGGTAGCCAGGGGGAGTAGCCAGGGGGAGGGGGTAGCCAGGGGGAGGGGGGGTAGCCAGGGGGAGGGGTAGCCAGGGGAGGGGGTAGCCAGGGGGAGGGGGGGTAGCCAGGGGGAGGGGGGTAGCCAGGGGGAGGGGGGGTAGCCAGGGGGAGGGGGGGTAGCCAGGGGGAGGGGGGGTAGCCAGGGGGAGGGGGGGTAGCCAGGGGGAGGGGGGGTAGCCAGGGGAGGGGGGTAGCCAGGGGGAGTAGCCAGGGGGAGGGGGGGTAGCCAGGGGGAGTAGCCAGGGGGAGGGGGTAGCCAGGGGGAGGGGGGGTAGCCAGGGGGAGGGGGGGTAGCCAGGGGGAGTAGCCAGGGGGAGGGGGTAGCCAGGGGGAGGGGGGGTAGCCAGGGGGAGGGGGTAGCCAGGGGAGGGGGTAGCCAGGGGGAGGGAGGTAGCCAGGGGGAGGGGGGTAGCCAGGGGGAGGGGAGTAGCCAGGGGGAGGGGGGGTAGCCAGGGGGAGGGGGGGTAGCCAGGGGGAGGGGGGTAGCCAGGGGGAGTAGGGTAGCCAGGGGAGGGGGGGGGTAGCCAGGGGAGGGGGGGTGGCCAGGGGGAGGGGGGTAGCCAGGGGAGGGGGGGTGGCCAGGGGAGGGGGGTAGCCAGGGGAGGGGGGGTGGCCAGGGGAGGGGGGTAGCCAGGGTTAGTGGTCGCCAAGGAGAGGATGGTCAGGGTAGCCAGGGGGGGGGGGTAGCCAAGGGGGGGTAGCCAGGGGGGGGTAGCCAGGGGGGGGTAGCCAGGGGGAGGGGGGGTAGCCAGGGGGAGGGGGGTAGCCAGGGGGAGTAGCCAGGGGGAGGGAGGGGGTAGCCAGGGGAGGGGGTAGCCAGGGGGAGGGGGGGTAGCCAGGGGGAGGGGGGGTAGCCAGGGGGAGTAGCCAGGGGGAGGGGGGGTAGCCAGGGGGAGGGGGTAGCCAGGGGAGGGGGTAGCCAGGGGGAGGGAGGTAGCCAGGGGGAGGGGGGTAGCCAGGGGGAGGGGAGTAGCCAGGGGGAGGGGGGGTAGCCAGGGGGAGGGGGGTAGCCAGGGGGAGGGGGGGTAGCCAGGGGGAGGGGGTAGCCAGGGGGAGGGGAGTAGCCAGGGGGAGGGGGGGTAGCCAGGGGGAGGGGGGGTAGCCAGGGGGAGGGGGGTAGCCAGGGGGAGGGAGGGGGATAGCTAGGGGGAGGGGGATAGCTAGGGGGAGGGGGGGTAGCCAGGGGGAGGGGGGGTAGCCAGGGGGAGGGGGGGTAGCCAGGGGGAGGGAGGGGGTAGCCAGGGGGAGGGGGGGTAGCCAGGGGGAGGGGGTAGCCAGGGTTAGTGGTCGCCAAGGGGAGGGTGGTCAGGGTAGCCAGGGGGAGCGGGGTCACCACCACCACCAGTGTCTCCTCCTAGACTCTTAGATACATCGAACACGTTGGGGTTTTTTTTTAATGAGCCCCACGGTCCGGTCCACGTGGTGGCCTTCAATAGAGGAACTAAACGCCCTCCCTCCCGCCGACGCTATCACGTGAAGTCTGAGCGTGAGCTCATGAAAAAAATCCAGGTTTTTTTGTTGGGTTAGATTGTCGCGTAAACAAAACAGCCAATTCCTTAGTAGTTCAGCACACCGGTGTGTTGGAGAGTAAACCGACATTTGCAAATGTAATTGTACATGTGTCAAACCCGGGTGGTTGCGGGTTTGACACATTTACATTTACGCGATCTAACCCCCCCAAAAAACTTAACGTATATTGGTCGCGAAAGTCTACGTCTTAAACCAAAAGACGATAATGTAGGGCAGGCTGAGCCCTGAGGCTGAAACGCTTTTCTCGAACATAGAACTTTGACAACACCTTTCGTTCCTCTACCCCTGAATGTTTTATTTCCCCCCCCCCCCCCCTAAACACAAGGTCACGCTACATTGGTTGAGCCAACAGCTCACCTCCGTGAGCGCGGATATGCAATTACCGTACAGTATTGCAAATGAGTAAGGGGAAAAACCGAACTGGCTGCATTCACGTAAGAAAGACTCGGTCGTAACAGCCGTGTGCTTTATTGAAGCCGGTCGCAATAGCAGTGCACGTGCAAGAACGGCGATGATCCCCGGGCACAGCAGCTTGGGAGGAGCCGCGTGGGGTCACGCACGGCTGACCCCACCGCGTAACCCACGCTCGAAACGCCACACGTTCCACACGCGCAACATCAATGTCGCATTAGCATAAACCCGATGGTGTGGAAAAAATCCCTAAAACCGCGCGTAAAACACGATGCGTGTACGTGCACGTCTATCTCGATACGCCACAGCACCACACACGCTTCCCACAGTACCCGCTACTCAAAATAACGCGGGGGAAAGTTTCCTTCACCCCTTTAGTTGAACATTGCAATATTGTCGTCTCAGTCCGTCTTCAACAACTCTCCGAAATGCAGTATACAGTATGCAAGCGTGAGCCGGTGGTTTCAGTCTACATGTATCGTCAGTTTATCAACCTTGTTTTTACGTGCTCATTTCACCATGATCATCCACCACCAATCCACTGCTGGATGATGGCCTTCCCAAGCCGTCCGCATCTCTCACTATTCTGAGATGCAGCAGTCCACCTAGTACTTGCCCAGGAGCAGGTTGTAATCTTTTAATCAGGAAAAGTGTATTGAATTTTAATTCTTTATATTCACCCTAGTGTATTGTACGTTGAACTTTTTTGGCAACGTACGCAGCCAAAACTGTGATAATCGGAGGTGCGGGGGGGTGGGCACAACAAACTAAACACAGGGTCCGGCGATTATACGGGAGAACCCAGTGCACTTATTCAATTAGTGTGTGAAACCCCGCAGGACGCACGCAATTAACTATGATTTTAAATACGTGATGCGTCTTGCAGTGCTGCTTAACAGTCACCACGACTTTCCACCGCCTTGTCCACGTCACACACGTGCACATAAGCTACAACCACTTCCTCTCTGTCACTGTACTGGTTTTTTTTTCCAGTTTGCTCAGAACTGCTATTTTACTTGCATACATACGAGTTTTAGCAGCTTTAAAGACAAAATGGAAAACACCTGGCTGACGTACACCTCGCACCCCAGTGGCTTGGCACTCGGCAAGAACCGGCAACCTGCCCAATGCAGCCACTTAAGTCTCATACTGTCCATATTCTCCTAACCAAAGATTCATCATGGAGCCATCAGTACCAAGGGCTTTTTGGTTGTGCTAACTTGTCATGCCACGGTGTATGGACAGCGAGCACGAGAAGCAGCACAACGCGAGGAATGCATCTACATCGAGCCAAGGAGGTGTCTTCTTTGGTCTCCTGGCCTTGCACTGGTGCCCAGAATCTGGGCAGGTTCTGCAGAGACCAGCAGCGCGCACCCCGGTCCACACCTGTCAAAAGTCCCCGCCGCAAGGAATTCCTCGTCACCATTTATTTACAGAAGCATCACTCATTTGGCTGTTGTTTTTAAGACATCCTGCATGCACTGGTTGCAATGCTGGTGACACTCACATTGTGCACCACATGCCTTTAAATGTTCATCTAACCAGTGTATAGAATGCTGGCCAATCAGAAGAAAGTGAACTAATCCAAGCCTTTATGTAGTCCTTGAAAGGCAAGGCTTGTTCACTGGAATGAAGTCACATCTGTGCAAAGTCAGAAGTGATGTGCCGTTTGGCTAAATCTAAACGCCATGTAGGACGTCATCTTCGAGCAGCTCAGCAAACCAATCTCCGTCCTCCTCTCCTGATAAAACACAAATGCCCACACAATTGCATGTTACATCATTTCATCCGGGCAGCAACAAAGACTTCACCAAGACAAGGCCGATCAAATAAGAGTATTTCTCATTCATATATTTGGAGGTTGCTTGACAGCATTTGAGTTCTGAGTCAGGTGATGTTATGGTGTAGCAGCCACCCAAGTGTACATTGTGCATAACAAACCTGACTTGGCGCAGGGGTCAAACAACTCCAACTCATGTTGGGAAAGTCCAGCTACAGGAATAGAGGCCAAGCTGGGATCCCTAGCACCAACATCCTCACTCTTGTCACTTTTGTTCTCGCTTTCTCTCTCGTCCATGCTTCTACCCCCTTTGTATTGCCCCTGGGTGTCCTCCATCTTCTCTTCTTCATGCAGGCCTTGTCCCTCTCGTGGTGCCTCAATCTTCATATCTAGTGTGGTGGTGACTGGGGCTGTGTCTGTGGTATCAAAGCCAACATGCAACCATACATGAAATTAGAATATTGTTTAAATGTCATTCTATTTTATAAAATTAAATCAGCTCACATCCATGTGCGAGGTGCATTATTACATCCCAGGATCATGAGATGGTAACGGCCTTGGGGGGCCTTCATCCAGCAGTGGATGGATAATTGCTGATAATTAGATTTCCTATTATACAAAAGAAAATTGTATAAACCTTTCCAATGCACGGATACAACCCAATAATCTTGCTATTTCTCTTTAATAAAACACCCCTTCATTAAAAATATGTTTGGCAGCAGGTGCATCCTCACCATATGGAGGTCCCGCCTCGTCTAGACATAGATCCGTGGAGATGACACAATCTTCTACTCCGCTCACAGACAGCGTGGAGGTGAGGCCATCCAGCAGATCCAAGTCCTCATCTGCAACTTGAGGCTGGCAAACAGCTGATGACGCGCTGTGTGAGGGCTGGAGTGCAGGTGGTATGGTGGTGTTGGCAGGCAGCGGCGGAGTGGATGGCGGGGAATCGATGCCCGGTAAAGGCAGCAGTGGTTCGGGCAGAGATGGCAGAGGAGCAGACTCTCCTAACTCATAGCTATGGCCTCCCTGATTAAAAAAATGCACATACATTTGGGGTAGAAACTGATAACATATTCGTGTTTTCACGTGCGTATGTGTCACTTATGTGCGAATGGAAGCTTTTGTCGTGTGATTCGGTAGTCAACACTTTAGGCTGTGTAACATAAACTGTATCTTAGGTCTCTAGCATGTGTACAACATAAAAAAAAAAGTACTGTATTTTAAAGTAAAATTTGACTTCAAGTAAAAATCTCAGCAGTTTGATTTTTCTTGATACACAGCTAACGCCTGCTTCTGGCAAACACATGCGGCATCACCTCCAGGAAGTCCTTGAGCTGCTGGCTGTTGTAGAGTGCCGGCACGGTGGCAGCGAAGCGCAGCAGCATCTCGGCACTCGCACGCCGCTCCTCGAGCACGGCCGCCTCGAAGCGACCTCCACACACACACAGCCCCACCGCCGCTCATTACCCGCACAGGGCACACCATCAACCTCTAGCATGAAGGTCGTAGCGGGTGTTATTGTCTCGCAAATCACTTAGCGTTAATGCACTTCTGTAGGAGAAATTCATGCAGATGAAACAATTGTAGTGGTGTAAGATTTACATGGCTGCGGGAGTAAGCAAGAGTTGCTTCAATTAAGTAAGCCACAAACGCATTCGCATCGGACAAAGGAACAGTGGGGAAGAAGGGATGAGGGATTAAAACAATCAATTTCAGAGCCAAGCAAACAACCTTAATCGCCAAGTTCAATGGTGCGTGGCAGACATTAAAATGAACCTATCATAAATGAGTTGTACTTTATGCAATTAAAATAGCAGCGCAAATAGGACACTACAGCGATCACAGACATTTATTCGATCAAAGACTGCGGTAGCAACGGCGCTGCGCCACCTAAAGGTTGCCTTCTCACCAAATATTGTGGGCTTCGCAAAAGCAGGAAACTCCTCCGAGCGGCGGCGGAAGAGGTTGCGGTGGATGTAGGCCAGGTCGCGATGCAACTTCTTGAAGTCGCTGTAGCGTCTCCAAACCACGGTCTGCAACTCGCGCACAAGCAGCCGTGTGTCACATCGGTGACCCCACCCGGCGCACACACCACACAAGCTGCTACTCACGGAAAAAAACTGTGTGTGCTGGAGCTGGATGAATTGTCGGATCGGGGAAACGGTGAGAGATGGCAATGGTTTGGGGTGGGGCGAGCTTCACGATGATGGTGTTGAAAATATACACTGTGTAAAAAATATATATACACAGTACCTCCGAAATCTTCTCCGGATGTTTCCTGGACACGATCTGTGGAAGATAAGTTTACAGGTTATTAATATTTGAGGCTAGGAATTGATTTAACTGAACACATTACGGTACTGCCTACTGCACAGTTCTGACAGACCGAGGCCGACTGAGAAATACGGAACGGGTTGAGTGTGTGTAAAGGGTGGCAACTCTTCGTGCACTAAATCTCGTCGTCAGTGGAGAAAGGTGGTGACCCCTTACTAGAGCCCTCCTTCCCGGCCTGCCATGGTCAGGGCTAGTGCCAAGGCTTCAGTTCGCCTCATTGGCCATGTTTATTTGTTTGTTGTAGTACGGAGTTAGACTGATGGCCTTAATGTAGGTTGTCTTGTGGTTGTTTGTGTTGTTGTTGGACTTGCATCCCACTAGGGATTTTTGCACACAGCGTTGGTGTACGGTGCTTTTTCTGCAATATTTTTGCTGTCTTTTCTTGGATTTTCTGTTTGCGCATAGTCACGTAGTCACTTTAAGATGTGTTTCTTGTTCATGTTTTAGCTTTTTTTGTCTGTTGCGGTTGCACCCGATTCAAGAGCCGAATGGCTCACAGGGCTATACCAAAATAAATGAAACCGAAACTGAAATTGGCAACTACACGCAGTTTAGTCTTCGCCGTTAAAGAAGATTACTGAAGCCTTTCGGGCTGTAAACATTGGCTGGCCCCAGGTGCCACGTCCACCACATTCGTGATGGTCAACACAGCACCACACACACGCACACACACAAGTACGTTCATAATGAACAGGCAAAGTGCTCTACCGTAGTAACGCGCTTCTGTTAAGCCTCTCGGTACCATGTTGCCTCCACCTTTATTCAACGACGTGTTCTTAGGTCAACAAAAGAACGTCCCAGTCGGGTGTAATCGACAACAGAAACTCGAGCGATCGCCAGTAAGCGGAGGTAGAAACGGCATCCCAGGCAAGATTACGGAGGCGGAATTCTGCTCGGCTTGCAACTTCTTACACACAGCCAACCCGAATATATTTATGCCCGTGATACTGTATAGGTAACACAATCCCACCAGATCCCGGCACACATTCAATCCTCGTCACCTGAACACAATTCCCAGATTCTTGGGTCTTTCGGTAAAGTCACGAAGATATTTTGATTTAAAGCTTTCGTGACTGCAGTAATTCATATTCTTGGGTCTTTCGGTAAAGTCACGAAGATACGTTGACTACGACGTTTCGATCGCAACACAAAGCGGTCGTCATCTTCCTGATCTTCCTGACGACCGCTTGCGTTGCGATCGCAACGTCCTCGTCAACATATCTTCGTGACTTTACCGAAAGACCCAAGAATATGAATTACTGCAGTCGCGAAAGCTTTTAAGTCAAGATGTAACCAATTCCCAGACTATTCGGGTCAAACCCGTACAGGTGGCAACCGCAAGTGGGAGCCCAGAGCGTACATTAAATCGAGACGCATGAATCACTCGCGTCAAATCCCCAGCTGGCGGGGAATTCACATAAATTACTTAATCACAACGAAACACAACGACGACGACAACAACAACAACAACGCGCGTATACCGTCGCTGTACGCCCCAACCCCCCCGTGCCCGCCACGAGCCGGAGCCTCGGACTGGCCTAGTGGCGCTACCGGCGGAGAGCGCTGCCAGGCGGCTAGAGGGGTGGTGGTGGGGGGGGGGTGCCGCGGCCGCTCACCCGCGCCGTGACCTTGTACTCCGTGTGCCCGCGCTCATGGAGCCGCGGCTCGGACACCGAATAGAAGCGGCTCAGCGGCTCCTTCTCTGCCCCTCTGCGCGGCATCGCGCTCAGAGCCTCTTCGTTCACTTCTTATTCTTTCTCTGGCGGCGGCGGCGGCCTCAGCAACGCGGAGGCAGCGGCGAGCACGGGCGGGCGGGCGGGCGGGCGGTCACCGGACCCTCCCGCGGAGACACGGGGACCCGGAGACACGGGGACTTCCTCGGTGACACGGGGACTTCCTCGGTGACACGGGACGTGGAGACACGGGGACCCGGAGACACTGGACGTGGAGACACGGGGACTTCCTCGGTGACACGATGACACGGGGACCCGGAGACACTGGGACTTCCTCAGTGACACGGGATCGTGGAGACACGGGGACTTCCTCGGTGACACGGGATCGTGGAGACACGGGGACTTCCTCGGTGACACGGGAACCCGGAGACACGGGGACTTCCTCGGTGACACGGGACGTGGAGACACGGGACTTCCTGGGGGACACGGGGACGAGGACACTCCTGCGGCACGGTGACAAGGGGACGTGAGGACACGAGAGTGCGGAGACTCTAAAACATCGACAGGTCCCGGGATAAGGGGACGTGGGGCACGGGGAGACGGGAACAGAGATCGAGACCAAGAGACACTGCGACTTGGATACGAGGGGATCTGGAGATGTGGACGCAGAAGCCATGAACAGGAGGATATATGATGGCCTGTGGCTGGTTGAATAAAATTACAGAAATAATTTCCCCCAGGCATTTACCGCTTTCAATGATAAACCAAGGCAAACGTTCGGTCAAAGTGTCTTACGAAACAAACCACTGTAGACCTATAAATATTAACCCAGAAGCCACGACTCAGAGCTCCTCTTAAGAGGACTCTTGCAGCCACCTTCATAAGTGTTGGTCCCATGACCTGCACCGACGCTGGTGATATAACCACATCCAACAGGGACCCAGATATTGTCATTTCATCCCCACCATCACACATCAGTCAAATCCACAGTTTCAAGGACTTGAGACTCCTGATAAGTTTTAGTTTTGTATTCATATCCATTTCATTGTTTACTTTGTATGCCACTTGAGAACTTGGGATGTCCTTATAAATGATATTCCATCTCATGGGATTATCCGGATAAAATGTGTTTTTTTTTACTGTCATTTGGCCTTGATAATGTAACTTCTTTCGCACCGTTACCAACCATGCTAACCAGAGGTAGGGGAATAATCTTCTCCAAGAGCGGTTGACCACTCATGGGTTACTGTAATCGTGCCCTTCCAAGATCTAGTCGGGTCAAAGTGACCTGGTTTCGTTGGAACTTGATTGCGTAGGTATAGATGTGGATATGTTCAGGGGCGGAGCCAGGATTTTCAGCCCCGGGGTGACATTCAATAAATTTTAATTTCAAGAATGATTGAATGAGAAATCGGCTATACCCCACGCCATCGGTTAGCGACACACTCTGACAATGCAGTTGCACGGAGTCCGCCAGACCGAGTGTCGTACACTTAGACGCAGAATGTTTAAGATTTTCGATTTTTTAAATATTTTTTCGTGGGTGACAATTGTTTACCCCGTCACCCTCCTGGCTCCGCCCCTGGACATGTTAATGTTAGGGTTTCACACTCACCCTTGCATATTGCAATTCGTTGTTTCGTTATGTCCAGACCAGGTATTTTAAATGGAAGCAATGGAACTCATCCTCCCTGAAATGTACACGGGTTATCTATTTACAACCACTAAAACATTGCAAAGTGGTCCAGATGTCTTGTGACCCCATGTAATTCCCGAAAACATGTCTTTAAATAAGGTTTATTTAAAACAAAAATGAATATGCAAAGGGGAAAAATGTTCTGTATCAATTGATTGGGGATCACAAGACATATGGAACCCACCCTGTTGCGTACTGGTCATTCGATTCAAGTTATTACATAATTACAGGATCATTATATTTATCCACCTTATTGCAAGCCATACATGCCTGTGCATACTCTTACATCCAGTAATCGAAAGTTCTTCACGTACATTACACCAACACTGGAACTGGGGTGTTCCTTTCCTAAAATGGCACCGAACTTTACCAGAGCATTTAAAATTAGTTATAAACTAGGACTTGTGCACTTTATGAGAAAACATACAGATGTTATGTTTATGTTTACATTTTTTTTCAAGTAGAGGAATTCGTTGATAAGAAACTGAATGCCAAAACGTGTCCAGTTTGCCTTTATTAAACCAATGCTGCTGAAAAATGCACTCCCAGAAGGCCATGTGGCCGATGAAATGTGTAAAATTAAACTTTAGATTTTTAATGGAAAGACAATATGGTAAGGTGTATTGTCTACTTATTTATGTTTCTATATCTGTGGGCATTTAAGATGCAATGACATGAGGTACATTTGAAATTAAATGATATGAGAGCATTCGACAGCACCATTGTCACATCTAGATCATTCACAATCAAAATATACAATTATACTAGTAGGATATACAGCGAGTAAAAAAGAAATCAAGTATAAATGGCGAATTACAAAAATTGCATTTGGAAGAAATTGAATCTCAACTTTTCATATCAAAATATACAATACGGACTACGTGAAGAAGCTGCTATATAAACATTTGAATATGACATATCAGTAGTAGTATCGCTGACATCAAATTGAGGCTTGTATACAAAATATATGTCAGAATGTGGAAATTATGAAGCTAAATTATTAGCATGGATACAAGTTTAACAAGTACATTAAGTAGAACCTCTTTCAACATATACTGTATAGCAAAATAAACACAAATGTTATCCCTTGGTACGAGAATTTCATTAATATAGCATTGGACTCGGATCAATATACTTCAAGATACAATAAAGATTAGGGCGTTGATCAGTCCTTGTGAAGAACTTCTCTCTTCAGGGTCTCTGCGAGCAGCCTCCGTCTCTGAAGTGCTTTCTTCTCCTCCTCAGGAAGCTCCTGCAAATGAAGAGATGGCACTGCTCTGACTCATCTTTACACTGGGCCCAAGCACTCACTGATCCACCAGCCATACTTCATAGTCTCTTGTAACAGGAAGGTCTGCTAATTAATTCTTATTGGCTTCTGGAATCACAGCTGAGGGTAAGGTGGTCCAAAACTAATCAAAATCTGAACTCAGAGAATTTATAGATGGCTAAAGCATGTGCACATTATAAACCAGTGTTAAAAAGACATTGCCTAAAAGATGCTTCACCAAATCAAATTTAGATATACAAGTCCCCTTAACTAACCCAGAAGCATAAGAACTGAGGTTATTTGTGGTGAAGTGTATTGTTTATTTTCACCCAACTAGACAGTCAAGTTTACTTTGCTTTGTTTCTACATTCAGATTGGAGGATACGGTGTCTGAAGCATACAAACCTACTTAACTACAGAACTACATATTCTTGGGTCTTTCGGTAAAGTCACGTAGATAGGTTCAAAGAGAATAACAAAAATAACAAAAAACTACGTTTCGTCTTCAGGAAGACGACCGCTTGTGTTGCGATCGAAACGTCGTAGTTTTTTTGTTATTTTTTTTTTAACTATCTAGGTGACTTTACCGAAAGACCCAAGAATATGAATTCCTGCAGTCACGAAAGCTTTAAGTTAATATTTACAGAACTACATTTATTTGGACTTGGCATTGGTGGGCCACTTGTAGAGGGAGCCATGGTAATGCGAACATTAACAAACTGGGTGTCATGTGAAGTCTGGGACCGCTTGCCTGGAACTCTGCATGTGTGCCAGAGGCACTGCCAGTCTTCTCATCCAGGGACCGCCCCCTCTCCTCAAGCCTTTGTGCCGATCTGAGCCGGTCTCTCTGCTGCTCCAGATACATCCTCCTCTTTGCTATCTCCTCCTCACATAATGTCGACTGGTCCTGCATTACGGCAAGTAAACACCGATTCTATCAGTTTGTGGCTACCGGAAAACTTAACAATCACCACAACATATACAAGCATGCATAACTCATAACCTCTCACTGTAATATAGAACATGATTTATACATTATATACAATGCAAATAAGCAACCTGTGGCTGAATGCCATGTTTTATATATTTAATGTCAGGATATGGGGAAGGTGCAAACAAGGCTCACTGTGTCTTCGTTTCTGGATTGAGATGTCACAACTCTGCTGCTGGATATGTCTTCATTGCTCAGTTGCTGCTGTGAATGTCCCCCATCAGGTGGCCCATGTCCAACAGAGGCCACAACGTCCAGCTGAGTGCCCCGCGGGTAGGAGCGCAAAGGGCCCAGGGCCTTTCTCTCTGGTCCAATGCTACAGCCATCTGGTCCATATCAAACCACACAGTACATGGGTGAGCCAAACTGTAAAGATCAAACATGGGTGCTGATGTAAATAAGTCACTCACTGCCTTGTATCTTGTCCCCCAGGTTTGCAGTGGCAGCAGCTCGTGCTGCAACAAAATCCTCACTCTTCCCTCCATTTTCAGTCGTCGCACCTTCCACCAGTGCAGCATCCACTGCCCCCTGCTGTATCACACATTTCTCATTTATTACAAGTAAACATGCAATAATCAAAAACGTATGCAGAGTCATTTATAACAATAAACACACAGATCCAATAAGACATAGGCATGAAAACCAAGATGCACAAATATCATACAAACCCAATTGACCAGAGAAGTGTGCACCATGCAAAACGTGAGCAGTGTGCGTCAGCAAACCTGCCGAGGGCCAGCCGTGCTACCGGGAACATCTGGGAGGAGAGCTGGGGCCTCTGTTGTCGCTCTGGGCTTCTCCTCGGCAGCTATGCTTTCCAGCCGTCTTCTTAGCAGCTCCTGTTCATACTCCTCCTTGGAAAGCCTGCACAAGCAAGCATGTTTACACTGTCCATGAAAAGAAAACTTATCTGCATAAACACCAGTGAAGGAGAGAAGCACTTGTAATATTTTCTACAAAATGCATAATTCGTAAACATAACTAATTTCATGTCGACAAGTATTGATATATATATGTGCATATATCCAAGGGCAAAAGCCCCTGTTACATGTAAACACGTGAATAAAATTAGCCTGAACATATGAGACCATGTGAACTAACACACTGGCCATGCTGGCCATGCTGGCCACACCTGAGGGCTTCGTGTAGAGACTCGGCCTCACGGCGCTCCAGCATAGACACAGCATCCTCCCCGCCTTCCAGAAGACAGTCTGGCAGCACCCCTACGAGTACAACAAGAACCAGTCACAGCCATCATCACGCAACTACCTCCGGAATTGAATGCCAACCGCGTGCCACAACATTTTATACAGCAGCAAATGGAGACGACAGCAAGATACAGTATACACATACTTTTCCAAAACTGGCAAGATGGGTTAGGAATGTCAAGTTGGAATATATTCTTCAGTTACAACTATTGCGCAGTGGCAAAACCAAGTTAATATTTTCCTTGGGTACATTTTTGTGAAAGGATGAATACGTCCACTCACTGCAGGCTGCTTATTTACAAAAGCATAATCCTTTAGCCACTTTGAATCAAACATGCAGAGTGGCCTTAAGACTACCTTGGTGCTGGACTATGTCATTCAAGGCACGGCCCTGCATCTCCAGGTTCTTCTCCACCATCAGCTCTTTGAAGGCAACAAAATCCTCAGCAGCCCACACCGGCTTGAACGCACTCTGTGGTTCGGTTAAAGGAATAAGCAATCACAAACATTGCCCAAATGTGCCATTATCACCAAAAGAACCAAGAATAAAAAATAAAAAGGTAAGTGTAGTTTAACACATAGGCTTTCGCGATCAATATTATCCGTAATAGTTGTTTTGGGTAATTACCGGCGAAACGTCGTACTCGAATTGTATGTGGGTTTACTCTCCAACACACCGGTGTGCTGAACTACTAACTAATTTTGATTTAAAGCTTTCGTGACTGCAGGGATTCATATGCTTGGTTCTTCGGTAAAGTCACGTAGAAGGGAAACAATGCCTTGAATAAAGGTGTCAGTTTTTGTGCCAGTTAAAAGGGTAAAACCTATTCCTAAATCTTGTTTCTGGCAAAGGAGGTCTCAATGTTAATGCTCACCCCGAGCCCTCAATACTCTGATAGTGCGCTGTTTTTGAGTTGTACGCCTTTTGGCGTCTTCTGGTCCAACACCAATGGAGACTAGGCTCTAAGAAAAGCTGTCTCGGGTGTGGACCAATCAAATTCAAGGACAGTGCATATTATTATCAGAGTTGTCTTTTTTGTTTGCATTTTGACTGCTTGTGTTGTGGTCGTTGCAAACATGATGCCTTGAATAAAGGTGTCAGTTTTTGTGCCAGTTAAAAGGGTAAAACCTATTCCTAAATAAAATAATAAAAATATAAAACAATAAAATTCTCACGACGTTTCGACTGCAATCATCATCAGGTGTGGTTTTCACACCTGATGATGATTGCTTGTGTTGCAGTCGAAACGTCGTGAGAATTTTATTGTTTTATATTTTTCTTATTTTATTGTTTCCCTTCTACGTGACTTTACCGAAAGAACCAAGAACAGTAACTAATTGGCATGTTTTTTTTTTTAAAGTGACAAACCTTACTAAATTGGCCGTGTCAATTGGTGGCGGGTTTAATGACACGTTTAGATTTACGCGATCTAACCCCCCCCCCCCCCCCCAAAAAAAAAACCCCTCTATTATGGCCTGTACGTTTAATTCACATCAATAACCCAGTGCTTCCAGTTACCATGCACTGAACCGAGTCTTTCCATGTCAACGTCCGTGTCGGTGAACACCTGTGAGAGGTCACCGTGGGAAAGAGCTCGATCACAGGCTTCCAGAAAAGCCTCTTCTGAAATGCCCACCTCCTCGCAGTATTCATCCAGCAGGTCACCGACCTACACACATCCAGATGCACAGTGCAACGGCAAAAAAAAACCACGGGGAAAAAACTAAAATGCAGACGGTGAAATTAAGCCTGTTGGTGATAGTAGTGGTGGTGTAGGTGCCAATGGAACAGTGGGTGGCGATTTGCGAATAGGATTGTGGCATCGTGGAATCGTGTGGGATGGAGATGGGAGACCTTCATCCCACAGTGGGCCCACACAATAGCTGGTAACCATGATCGTGTTCATTTTGTTGACGGTAATAATTGTGTTAATACGCTCTCACCATCTTCTTTGGTTCTTTCGGTAAAGTCACGTAGAATGAGAATAAAATAATACATTGATAAAATAAAATAACACAATAAAATTCCCCAATGGATGTTACTATGGTGATGATGTTACTGACGGTGCAGTTTTACTGTGATGATGTTGATGTGTTCCTGTGATGATGATCTTAATGGTGCTGTGAATCTGACGGTGTGATGATGGTGATGTGTTTCTGTGATACTCTGATTGTAGTGATGATGTTGATGGTGTTGAAAATGGTTGGTATAGTTACTGTTATTATAGCGATGTTGATGTTGACGTGGTCGCTAGTGTTAACTGTGATTTTAGTGATGCTGTTGCTGGTGGTGGTGATGAAGATGCTTGTTTTTTATACTGTTGCTATGATTGTGGCGATGTTAATGCTGCGTACAGTTTTACTGCGGTTGTGCTGACGGTGATTGTGGTGCCACTGGCCACCCAATCACTTCGCGTGCCGTGTCCCGGCCTTCATCGGCGCGACTCGCTAACAGCACTCGCCCCAATAGTCTCTTAAAATGCTATGTGTGAGGATCTTTGTCTTTGCACTCACCACGTCGCGGTAGTGCCCGTGGATGTCGCTCAGACACAGGGGGTTCTCCTCGCCGGGCTGGAAAACTGCAGACACAGAGAGACCGCGTTAACCTTATCCCCCACCCCCACCGTCTCCATCCCAAGTCCCCGTCTCCATCCCAAGTCCCCGTCTCCATCCCAAGTCCCCGTCTCCATCCCAAGTCCCCGTCTGACCCGACTTCCCACGTCCCTCGCTCGCCCCTACCCGAGCACTCCAGCTCCATGAAGCGGCGTATCGGCTCGTCCCATCGCGGGCTTCTCAGGAAGCCCACGACGCTGTCGAGCACCCAGTCCACCATGGCAGGGCCCGAGTCCCGCCTGGGTCACCTCCGCTCGGATTCCCGACGTCCCCTCACGTCCAGGTGGTTCCCTCACGTCCAGGTGGTCCCCTCACGTCCAGGTGGTCCCCGCCCTGGCCGCGCCGCCCCCTGAACTCGCTCCCGCCGTCCCGCCTCGCACGGCCGGGGCGCGCCGCCAACGCCGCCGCCGCCGCCTCAGCCGCTCGAGGGACGCCACCGCGTGGCGGGGGAAGGGATCGAGTGGAGCCGCACGGCGTCACGGCGCAGCCCCGCAAGTCGCCTGCCCCCCACCAACCGCCGCCGCCCCCCACCACCACCCCCCACCCCCACCCCCCACCACCACCCCCCACCCCCACCCCCCACCACCACCCCCCACCACCAACCGCCGCCGCCCCCCACCAACCGCCGCCGCCCCCCACCACCGCCGCCTGCCCCCCACCAACCGCCGCCGCCCCCCACCAACCGTCGCCGCCCCCCACCAACCGTCGCCGCCCCCCACCAACCGCCGCCGCCCCCCACCAACCGCCGCCGCCCCCCACTACCACCGCCCCCCACCAACCGCCGCCGCCCCCCACCACCACCAACCGCCGCCGCCCCCCACCACCGCCCCCCACCAACCGCCGCCCCCCCACCACCGCCGTCGCCCCCCACCACCACCCCCCACCACCACCCCCCACCACCACCACCCACCACCAACCGCCGCCGCCCCCCACCAACCGCCGCCGCCCACCACCGCCGCCTGCCCCCCACCAACCGCCGCCGCCCCCCACCAACCGTCGCCGCCCCCCACCAACCGTCGCCGCCCCCCACCAACCGTCGCCGCCCCCCACCAACCGCCGCCGCCACCCACCACCGCCGCCCCACCACCAACCGCCGCCGCCCCCCACCAACCGCCGCCGCCCCCCACCACCACCCACCACCAACCGCCGCCGCCCCCCACCAACCGCCGCCGCCCCCCACCACCGCCGCCTGCCCCCCACCAACCGCCGCCGCCCCCCACCAACCGTCGCCGCCCCCCACCAACCGTCGCCGCCCCCCACCAACCGTCGCCGCCCCCCACCAACCGCCGCCGCCCCCCACCAACCGCCGCCGCCCCCCACTACCACCGCCCCCCACCAACCGCCACCGCCCCCCACCACCACCAACCGCCGCCGCCCCCCACCACCGCCCCCCACCAACCGCCGCCCCCCCACCACCGCCGTCGCCCCCCACCACCACCCCCCACCACCACCCCCCACCACCACCACCCACCACCAACCGCCGCCGCCCCCCACCAACCGCCGCCGCCCCCCACCACCGCCGCCTGCCCCCCACCAACCGCCGCCGCCCCCCACCAACCGTCGCCGCCCCCCACCAACCGTCGCCGCCCCCCACCAACCGTCGCCGCCCCCCACCAACCGCCGCCGCCACCCACCACCGCCGCCCCACCACCAACCGCCGCCGCCCCCCACCAACCGCCGCCGCCACCCACCACCGCCCCCCACCACCGCCGCCCCCCACCAACCGCGGCTGCCCCCCACCACCGCCCCCCACCACCACCGCCGCCCCCCACCAACCGCCGCCGCCCCCCACCAACCGCCGCCGCCCCCCACCACCGCCACCCCCACCAACCACCGCCGCCCCCCACCAACCGCCGCCCCACCACCAACCGCCCCCCACCGACCGCCGCCGCCCCCCACCACCGCCCCCCACCACCACCGCCGCCCCCCACCACCGCCCCCCACCACCGCCCCCCACCACCACCGCCGCCCCACCACCAACCGCCGCCGCCGCCCCCCACCAACCGCCGCCGCCCCCCACCACCGCCGCCGCCCCCCCCACCACCGCCGCCGCCGCCCCCCACCACCGCCCCCCACCAACCGCCGCCGCCCCCCACCAACCGCCGCCGCCCCCGACCACCGCCGCCTGCCCCCCACCACTGCCCCCCACCAACCGCCGCCGTCCCCCACCAACCGCCGCCGCCCCCCACCAACCGCCGCCGCCCCCCACTACCACCGCCCCCCACCAACCGCCGCCGCCCCCCACCAACCGCCGCCGCCCCCCACCACCACCAACCGCCGCCGCCCCCCACCACCGCCCCCCACCAACCGCCGCCCCCCCACCACCGCCGTCGCCCCCCACCACCCCCCACCACATAAAAATGTTTCGGCCATCGGTAGTTGCATGTTTATAAGCAAATAAACCGTGGTCTCAGCAACCTGCAGGCTCGTTAAACAAACACTGCCGAGTTGCAACATAAAAAAAAACATTGTTGCGTTGCTTGCAGTCGCACGCAGTGAAATTAACTGGACCTCAAGGCTTTCCACAAAATAATATTGCAGAGTTTTTGTTTTGGTTAAAGAAATGCTGCTGAATATTGCCTCGGAGTGTGCATATGCTGATGGGCTACAATATTGTACTGCATTTAAATGTGAACACTATTGCACTATTTCACTTCTAACAGCGCCGTGACCCGAGTCTGCCGGTCCCTACATCCACATGAACCTTGACTGCATCCCGGGCTCTCCCACACGGCTTAAAAATTACTTCAGGGAAAAACAAATCACCGTTTAGACCCTCTCCTGTATTGTCAATTTCAATGACTGCACTAAAATGAGGTTAAATGCTTTTTTTTGCATTACCTGTAATTGCACGGTAAAATGTAACAGTAAAAAATCGGTTACCGGTTTGCCACACATATAGAAATGTCTATCGAATCATGTTATACCTTTTATTCAGTCTGGTCAGTGTTGAATAATTGACCTATTACCCTCTAGACTCCAGATATCCTTCCAGCGGAGGCGTTTCCAACAGCAGTGGCACGAGCAAGCAATTGTAGGGATGAACCTTTTTAACTGAGAAACAAGAACAAATGTACCACGCGGTGACCCAGGCCTGCTGCCGTGCAGTTTGTATTAGCACGTGCCAATGTCTGCATTCAAATTCCACTAGAATAGACTACCGATTTCCGACTTTGGCAATGGTCATTTGTGTGAAAATAACCGGTTTCCAGATTCGTGTTTAACCCTACTTAAAAGATACATCACTGATGGCAGCTATTCCAAAAGTATGTTTAAGGTATTTTCCTCGAGGCCAGCCCACACACACCAAATATATATTTTTTTTACTTTTGATCACCTGAATACATTCTTTAAAAACCCCATGATAGTGAAGTTCTGCAGTATTGTGTCCGACATTCCTCTATTGACTATGAATGCACTGTGAATTCAGTGTAGTTTTACATCTTTATTGACATTGAATGAAATGTCAGCCAGCGCTGAACAAAAAACACAAAACACTGGCATGTGCATGTACGGTACATAGGGGATTGTAATGTATCAAGCTAGGATGCACTGCTAAATTGTTATTCTTACAGTCTTGCATACAACACACCTCAAATTTTGTTGAACACTTGACTATTACATTTCAAACTTTTAGTTACTTGCCATTCATTACAAAACATTGTTATATTTGAATGTCCTCTGCCAAATGAGTGAACGAAGAAAAAACAGACAGCTGTGCTGGGCAGATGAGTGCTGTGCTGCCCAGATGTGTGTGCCGACATCACAGATACAGCCCCTCAGGGGTCCCCTCCTGCTTGCGGTACAGCACATTCTCCTTTGACTTCTTGAAGTCCTCATTGGTCACCTTCATACGCCTCTCCCGCAGGGCCATGAGTCCAGCCTCAGTACAAATGGCCTGTGCAAACAAAATTCAACATCATTAGCACCGCACCAGCAGCACACCCGGCACACATGAACTTAAATAACGATGTGCTTCCGCACACGTGCAAGCGAGCACGAGAGAGCGTAAAGGATTGCCAGTCTGTGTGTACAGGGGCACAAATGGTTTAAGACATTTCGGGGGGAAATCAAGATGAAAATTGGCAAGACCCTCAGATACTAAACTTTGTCAAAGGGTGTTTCGGGTTAAAGGCTCACCTTGATGTCTGCTCCAGAGAGGTCATCTTTGGACATGATGAGGTCCTCCAAGGTTACGTCATCTGCCAAGGTCATTCGGCTCGTGTGTATTGAGAAGATACGGCGCTTTGTCTTCTCATCCGGCAGAGGAAACTCAATCTTACGGTCGATACGGCCTACACAGATATAATAACAAAAAGTAAACATTAATGGCAATACAAGGCTGTGCCTGTGCTTGAAACATTGCAAAAAGCACGTGGAAGATGCAAAGTGTAGTGGTAGAATCAATGTGTGATAACAGGCTGACAAGAGCTGATGGATGAGGGAAAACAGAAGTGGAATGTGCAGTATGAGGGGTGAATTAATTGATTGAGAAGGATGGGGAGCAAATCAATAATTGTTTCCGTGGCACCACAGTGACTGGGTCAACCAACACTGACCTTGATCACTTGTTCTATGTGGAAGACCCATAGGCCAAATTAACCTTATTTTCTTTCCGCAATTAGCAAACCTCTTACGCATTAAACTGGTTAAAAGTCTTGAGTGTCATGGGTGTTCATAAAGAGAGATGGGGTTGAGGAACACAGCACCTGGGCGAATGAGTGCAGGGTCGAGCGTCTCTATGCGGTTGGTGGCCATGATGACTTTGACGTCTCCGCGCGAGTCGAAGCCGTCAAGCTGGTTGAGGAGCTCCAACATGGTGCGCTGGATTTCCCGCTCGCCGCCAGAGTTGGAGTCATACCTAAATTACGAGCACACAACGAAGGTTACATGACAACAGTGCTCATGTGCTCTACAACACAGGCAGGTGTAGGTTTGTAATAGCTAGTTAGTGGTTTTAAGTACTGCAAGTGTCGATTATGTAACATCTCATCTCCAACCACTGCACCTAACTTATGAACTATCCATGCCGGTCAGTGACAATTAGTGATGGGGGAGAGGGGCCAGGACGAGTTCATATTACTCAAATGAATTCAGCCCCGGCCAGGAAATGTATTCATGTCATCCGTTTCATAGCTCGGTGCAATAACCACGATGCTACGAACCCCCCCCCCCCCCCCCATTAATTTCATTAACATATATTAACACATTTTAAGGACTGAGCCACTTAGGATGTACTTATCAGATAACAACTTCACAATATATAAAATGTTTCAGAAAAGCAATTAAAATAGATTTTAAACTCCCAAGGGGCTATACCAAAAAGGGGTACTCTCAATTTAGTGACCCTGGTACGTTGGTAGTGGTGCCGATGGAAATTATGGTGATAGTGATGATGGTAGTGCTGATAACTGTCATTATAGCAACATGACAGAAGTAATGGTGATAGGAGTGATGATATTAATGAAAGGCTAAATTGGGATGTTATCAATATCTCCTTAACCCATCTCTATCTCAATATCAGCTGACCTCACTGTTTATGTTGATGAAAATGTTGATGTTAAGGATCATGTTAATAATTGTTGATGGTGGTGGTAATCAAGATGGGTTGAGTTGAAACAGATAATTCCATGGAAAAGTATACTGCAATTGTGGGAAATTGTATAAAAATAAATGGTGTTGTGGACCTTTTTTTGTTTTTCAGTAATTGTTATTCACAAAATGCTTAATTCTACAAGCAGTTAATACATCATCCCCATCCTATACAAAATGTTTACTAATTACTGAAAACTATAGATTTGTCTTAAAAGCCCTTTTCTGGTACAGAGCCATGCAGTGCTGCTGAAGGAATGCACCAGCACACGCGGGTGTAGGTGGTGAAGTGAAGGAGAGGCTGCAGTCGAGTTGTGCTGGGTTCAGTCATCATGAGTCTGTGTGGGACAGCAGCCACCTTTTGGTGCCAATGGCGTCGATCTCATCGATGAAGACGATAGAGGGTGCGTGCTCTTCGGCCACACGGAACAGCTCACGGACCAGCTTGGGTCCATCGCCCAGGTATTTCTGTATGAGCTCAGAGCCCACAACGCGCAGGAATGTCGCCGATGTCTGGTTGGCCACCGCTTTTGCCAGCAGTGTCTTGCCTGTAGTCCCACACAAGGAACAATAATTGTCACACTCGATATACCAAATCGACCAACTCCTCCAATACTAGCAGATGCAATGGCAGAGCACTGCATACAATGCACTGCCCATTATGCCAGAAGTGTGTGTACTTCATATTATGCTCATTTCACAGCACCAATGCAGTAATGGAACCTCTGACCTGTGCCAGGCGCGCCATACAGGATGACTCCCTTGGGAGGTTTGATGCCCATCTCTTCGTAATACTCCGGGTGGGTTAGTGGCAACTCCACAGACTCCTGCCGCACAAAGTTCAAGGCAACGGATTCTCAAACGCGCTCATGTCGTATACACCACTCAGTGATAAGATTGCTAAATATTGCTTTATTTTGAATAGTCCTGATAACAGAACCTGCTGACGACTGCTCATGAGATATATACACTCATTCACCACTTGTTAACCATTGCCCCTTCACAATCAGGATATTGAAGTACTCGTATCCCTTCATGTTTGTATCTACAAGAAGTGACATGCCTTAATCTCCTGAATCTGTGCATCGAGCCCTCCGATGTCAGCATACGACTCCTGTGGTGCCTTCTCCAGCTTCATGACAGTCACCAGTGGGTCTGTGTCATCGCTCAGCACGCCAACTACAGCGTGCACCTGTACAGCCACACAAACATCACATCACACCATGTACTTTCCATACATAAAATAAAAAAATGCAATCCAAATTTCCTTCTAAAGCAGCATTAAACAAATGTCTTCATGAACATGCCAATGCCCAATCTGCCCTCCCGCAGTGTGGAAGGACAGCCAAATAACCCCATCACTGAAAGCAGAACAGCCTCATACCTTGTGGTTGAGCAGCACAGAGCATCCAGGCTCCAGCAGGTCCTTATCAACAAAGGAAAGGATGGAGACGTAGTGCTCAGAGCCCACAGAAGTCGACACGATGGCATGGTTGTCGTCAATGATTTCCTCCAGTGTGCCAACAGACATGGGTGAACCACGGAGGTCGTCCACCTTTGACCGCTCCTCCTGCACTCACAACAGAAAACGTGATTAAAACACCGTCGCTGGAAGTGCCTCTTCACTATGTTTTGACAGTCCTTTTGTCAAACCACTGTTGGATGATGCCCTGATGAGCGGTTCTTATAGCACTTAAGCACAAGCCGTGACCAGGAATATAATTGAGTTAAACAAACCGACTGAACTTAAGAGTGCACATACCAGTAAGTTAGCTAATGGATTGCAATATCCGACTTCTCATCTCACACTCGAAATGCGTAATAACAAAATGACACAAAGACAGGTTACACGTTTTCTGAAAGATATCTAAAGCGTCACGGTAACATCGATAAAGCAGTGTGAGACAGTTGTACAGCTGTGACGATAAAATTTTGACTAATTTTACAAGCGGGAGCTGCACAAGTGATGTCCTGAGACCGGAGATGCCGCACCTCTTGCTTCTCCTCCTGGGGCTTGAGACGTTCCTGATTGCGGATGAACTCCTCCTCCATGAGGAGGTAATCCTTGATACGTTCCAGCTTCAGCAACTTCAGGCGGCAGTAGGTGTGTGGAGTTACTGCACCAAAAAATACACGCGAGGGCACGTTGATACTTACACGATCCTTTCACACTCTGGGATGCAGGCCAATTACTGCTTCTGTTGGCTGCAATGAGAGGATTAAACTCATGACCCATCAGGACAAGAACGCTCATTAAATGGTGATGACCCAAGCAGACCTTGTGGAAGTTTGTTGGCAGCGTCTGGCCCCTTCACCTTCTTCTTCTTTTTGCCAACGCGCGTTGGCACTGGTGGCTCATACTTCTTCTTTTTCTCCTGTGGCATCGGCGAAATCACCACATGTCACGCACGGGTCTTCTTCCACCACAACAATCCTCTCACCGCACCTTCACCGCAACACTCAGCCACCACAACAAATGCTCGCCGTAATAACACGTTCACCAAAATACTGACACTAACTACCTCAGCGTCACCCACTCTGGGCATGACACCACGCTTGCTAATGCGTGAGGGCACAAGTTTGTTTCCGAAGCACCAATTACCTTGTCATCTTTCTTTCCACCACCGGACCCGGGCGCTCCTGACTGGCTCTGCCCCTGCGCACAGAAAGACGCAGAGAGGCACAACTCGCATGACGGTGCCGAGACGCTGCCCGCCTCACACCACCACAACCTCTACACTCAATACAAAAGCCAAAAACACATCGCTCTAGACACACATCAGACTATATATGCATCACACTCAGCACAAGCCAACACCGGCCGCACATCATTCAAGACACAAGCCCACAGCTGCACAATAACCACAAGTTCTCATCATTATTCCGTCCAAAATCCTACACATCCCTCTATACACAAGGCCACGATTAACTAGACACAACCCCACACTGGGCCCGCGTCACTCTGGACACAACCCACACTGGGCCCGCATCACTCTGGACACAACCCCACACTAAACCAGCATCACTCTGGACACAACCCCACACTGGGCCCGCATCACTCTGGACACAACCCACAATGGGCCCACGTCACTCTGGACACAACCCCACACTGGGCCCGCATCACTCTGGACACAACCCCACACTGGGCCCGCATCACTCTGGACACAACCCCACACTGGGCCCACATCACTCTGGACACAACCCCACACTGGGCCCGCATCACTCTGGACACAACCCACACTGGGCCCACATCACTCTGGACACAACCCCACACTGGGCCCGCATCACTCTGGACACAACCCCACACATCGCCGTCTCTCTCTCCCCTCGGGCCCGGGGCCGTGATTCAGCGAAAGCGCGAGGCCTTGCGCCGGGCTCCTCGCTCGCTCGCAGGCGCACACTCGCGCCAGGGCGCCATCTCACACAGCGCAAACCGGAGCAGAACCGACGACAACACGACCCAGGTGAGCCCAAACCCCCGACATCACGAGACAGAGGAGCACGAGCCACGGCACGGCCCATGGGGGTCCGGCCCGAGCCACTCACCATGGCGCTCCACTCGCTCTGCCAAGCACACGGTGGGTAGGGGAGATGACGTCACGCGGAGAGGGCTCTGACGAGTGACGTCACGTACGCCGCGATGGCGTCACGAGCGTTCGTTCACCGGAAGTTGGTAACGCGATGACGGCATTGTGGGGGATGACGCAAGGTCTTCTCGACAGCGGTTGTTTGGGTCCCACCTCCTCTCACTTCGCAGGCTTCAGCCCGTCTCGGTTTTTAAATTGTGTTTCTGTAAATAGAATGCGCGTGTCCGTCCGTAACGCTCTCTATTTTGTTGGACAAAAAATGCTTCTCTTGCCGAAGACATTCACGGAAAAATTGTCGCCTTTCTCCAAATAAAAAAAACTAAACCAATGGAAGTCACAATCTTCCGGAAGAACGACTCGCGTTTTATTGGCATTTAATTGGTATTAATTTTATTTTGAAACCCATTTCCGCCCGACGTCATCGTTACCTTAAGGAACGGCTTCGACTAGATGGCGTCATCCGACAGGGCAGAAAGCACATGGATGACGTCATCACGCTCACCCGACTTCAACGCGCAAATTTGCGCTGCCAAAGCTCGTCTTCGTATATGACGTCATTCATTTAAATCTTGTCTTAAAAAACACCGGAGCCAACATTTGCCCACGCTCTGTGGTCCTATACGTTGTACGTTATGGCTGTTGTTGAACTTCTGTCGCGCACCGTACGTAGCCAACTCAACACAAAAAGTAGTTCTAAGAGAAATTCGTTTTCAATCTGGGTGATTTTAAAGTGCATACCTCCGGTGGTTTCCTAATATCGGAAGGAAGAACGTTCCCGACGGCCGCTGAAAGCGCATCTGAAAGCGCGCGATGAAGCGCCCGTCTTTGTTCAATGGTTAAGCCAAAATCCGCTGTGAGGATGTCCGTGCGAGTTCGCGTGATGGTCTATGCTCCTTGACGAGATCGAGGTATCGCGGGTTATTTGTGGAAAGCACTTTGTGCGTAATGAGTGCGACCGTATATTGTAATTGTTGAGCAATCGGAATGCAATGCAGCTCGGCGAGCCACTACTGGACGGGCATGGTCAGATCTTGCAGCACGCGTCACGACTCGTCCCAAAGAGTTTTGTGCACAGTGCGGCTTTGGTCCTGTTTTTGCAAGACGTCCCCCGTAGTGAACACCTTTTGATGTACTGCACTGAAATCCAGGTTGTACTGTACTTAAGTCCAGGCCTCCCTTGAAAAAAGACACCTGGGACTGGCCATATCTGCAAAGGAAAATTCCATTGAAGGATTAGGATTCAAGTTTTCTATAACTGGTCTCAGGTCTCCACAACCCCAACAGATAGTGGTTCCTCACCACTCACTAATCGCAGTGCAGAGTGCAAAAAATATCAGTGAGACTCAGCGAGGCTGTTATTCGGGTGAATATCACAGACAGTTCTTAAATGTTCACGGTGAACCAGCTGTGGGTTCCGCAGACTGCACACAGCCTTTATTAATACTTTTGTCCACTACAGAATGTTATAAAAAATATACGAACATATGAGAGTACAAAAGGCTACAAATACAAGGCGTAACACAGTCACGAACACTGCAATTCAAGTTCTCACACTAGCCTGGAGCTTCCGGTTCATGAATGAGACGCAAGATGTAGGCCCAGTATAGAAGCCAGCCAGCACTCTTCTTGTGATTCCAACATGGGAGCTGGCCAGAAAACTCATTGCCATTGGTCCTCGTTACACGTGTTTCCATCCACACGACACTTAAAAACATGAAATTCACACTTGGCTTCACATGAAATACCATACTCTAAACATGGCTACTACCAATTATGCAATCTAACCAGATACGCGGTGGGTAGTTGGCTAGTTTGTTTATTCTGGGTGGGCAGACTCTGGGAGCTAACTTCTCGTGAGGCTGTACCCACTGACAACTAACCCATGAAATATAAAGAGGTACAGCACTGGCAAAATCTGTGAGGTGGCTGATAGGGCCAGGTTGGCGGGTCAGTCGGGGGCGTGGGGGGGGGTTTGCATCTAAATATGGGGAGCGGTTCGTGGTTCAAGAAGGCACCCAGGCGTTGCCGTGCGAGTCTGGAGCATGCGTATAAGGGATGTTCCAGATCCATGGTTTGTCTGCAACAAAGAAGCACAAAAGTTACACACAGCAGCACACAATGGCGCAGAGGAAAACAAGAACGGTGGTACACCGCAACATGTGGTGCCATTTAGCGGCACACTGCGGCACACAGCAACACACGGGTGGTAGTACATCGTGGCAAACAGCAGGGTCGTGACTCGTAATCTGCTCAGCTTCACATGTCTCTTGGACTAAACAAAATATGGGGGATTTTTTTTGTAATATCTACGGCTTGTTCATTTGCTTAACAATTTGGAAAATGTCCAAAGTTATTGAGAGGCATTAAAAGTTGATTTAAAATGTTATCTCTTAACTTCGAGAAACCTCTCAGTACAACTCGATGTGGGGAACTTTGGTGTGAGTGTATAAACCTCCAGGTTTAAGAACGACATTCTAAAACACCTCTTTAGACAACAAGCAGTCAGCTGCCTGCTTTTCTTGTGTTTCCCAGCAACAAAGGTGAATTTGGTACACAGCTGAGCGAGTCTAAATGCCTGCTTCAAAAGGTCAGCTTCAGAGCATTTGCACGAGGACCTCTACTTGGACAAGAATGGCAACAGCAGCCAACCCCTGAATAGAACCCCATCCCGACAGCACTCGGGCACTGCGCCAAGCAGTCTGCCCCATACCACCCAAAAAATGGTCCTACCGTTACTGTCATACGGCACTGGCGGCAGGTCAAAGGGCACCGGGAAGGAAGGAACAACCCCCTCAGCATCTTTCATGACTGTTCCTCGTCCCACGGGAAACCATTTTGCACCTGGGTTCTACTTCCGCACACACAGGCACACACAACGGGCAAGACCACATCAGAACAGTACACAACAACACACGAGCACGCGCCCGTGCAGGAGCACTCGCACCGTGTTGGAGCGTGATGCAGGAGAGGGGACGTACAAACGCAGTGGGAAGATAGAGGACGCCCAGCTCGTAGGATCGCACCATCAGCTGGTTGCCCCTTTTTTCATAGCTCCCCCACGCCGCCCTTGACAGATTGGCACTTGCACACAAACAACAAACATGCACACACACACATCTTACAAATATACGTATCTAAAACAACTGCCCAACTCTTCAAATTAATATTTAAAATAGCTGAACCATTTGGCACACATGCCTCCTTATCACATGTCCGTCACAGTAAGTTGCAGTACGTTACCTGCACCTTGACCACTAGTTAACCGACTTGCAGGATCTGGCAAAGAAACAGCTGCTGTGCTTAACGACTATGGGGCAATCACTGCCAAAAATGATCACTGCCAGTAATGTATTTGCTGTGAGCAACTATGGCGACTTGGTACGGCAATGGCATGGGGTGACAAGAGTTCTGTCTATCCAATGTAAAATGTATGTTTGGTGAACAATGTTTTAAAGACCTTAGGTACTCACATGACCTTTGTGACCTGTTCAGAAGATGCCTTCCCAGTTTCCCAGTATGGGAGACAGCGATCATATTAGCATAAATAAATTGTTACAACAGAAAGGCAACCATGGCCAGTAGCTATTGCCGTAGAATTTATCTCGAGTTAAGCCTTAATAGCATCGTCAGAAATTTTCTATAAAAGCTACCACACCCATACAAATAAAGAGCACCTAGTTGATAAACTCATTGAGCAGTATTCTCTATCACCTACAACATTCCGACACTTGCAGATGGACCTAAACTATGACAGTTAACCAGGCTTTGCTTGCAGTGCAGTTGGGTTCCTGTCTAGGCACTGTGCATTTCAACTAGAACACAAAGAGGGCTCGAGGCTGCTTCATTCTACCTGGTGAGCAGTATCCAGGCGAGCTTGGTGTAGTCTGGTGAGATGCGCAGGTACGTCTTGATGTGGGGGATGGCCTGGGTGCGGCCACATGTCTCAGACAACCAGCGGCTTGCAGGGGGAGGGGTAGACGCCAAGGGTGCATTGTGAGTTTGCAGGAGGATAAAGGGAGGGAAATACCAAGGCTCAAATTAAATGTACTTCCAAATCTCGACAGCAGATTAATGTAAATATTACTGTGTCATCAAAGAGTCGGGTACTATAATGATGGGTGTCAGGAGACCAGTGTGTCTGAGGGTGATCCAACAGCCTAAACTCTGAAGGGTAGAATAGAGATTTCGTAACATGTTTCTCGCTGTGTGCCTGGTAATAAAGTAGCACAGCCGTAGCTGCCACGATCTATTGAAGCACAGAGTAGGACAATGCTGTGAACTCTCACATGGACATGAGCAAAAGTGTGTGCACACAGTGGCGTGCATCCAGAAGGATGGTGCGCTATCTTACTGAAAGTACAAGTGTAGCCACTGCTGCTTGCTTGCCGTCTGGACGCTGTAGGGAAGGGATCCGCCCGCTGTTATCCAGAGAGGAGGCAAAGGTGGCGAGTTGAATTACTCACAGACACACACGACAACACTCGCACTCATATAGACAACAACACACACATATACTCAAATCAACAGACAAATGGAAGCACAACAACACGCAGATAGCGTAGTAGGATTTTGCTGTTGCCCCATGTAGCTCACCGATGTGCCCAATGTGTTTCTGAGTGGTAAAGTGTTTTGTTCAGCAAAAACAATCACTTCCTGAAGAAGCTCCCAGCACATGGAGCGAAACGTCAAGCATCATGCCAAACAACACGCGGTACAACCTAAAGACACATCAGTGAGCAACACACTTAAGAGTCAATCCAATCCGGCAGACACATCGACCCACACACTCACACCAACACACAAATAGAGTCACATTAAGAATACTCACAGACAACACTCACAATGAGTAATGTACACTGTATATTTATACAGATAACTAAGCCAGCCAGATTGGATATATTTCGTATCGATTCCATTGTTATTTGCAAAAAAAAGAGCCCGATGTTTATTTTCATAGAGTTTTCCAGCTAATACTGAATGTAGACAATGCACCGCTTTGCCAGAACTAGGAGGGTAGGACGTTACAGCACAGGGCTGTCATACCCGGGTAACCCTCCAGGCTCATCCGCACATTATCCACAGTAGGGTAGATCTGAGTATAACAGAAGCAAGGGGAGGGAGGCATAGGGAGGGGGCACAGGAAGGGAGGCACAGGGAGGGGGGCACAGGGAGGGAGGCACAGGGAGGGGGGGCACAGGAAGGGAGGCACAGGAAGGGGGGCACAGGGAGGATGGCGCAGGGAGGATGGCACAGGGAGGATGGCACAGGGACGGGGCACAGGGAGGCGGCACAGGGAGGGGCACATAATCAGATCGCAGGTTCTCACTCAATTTTCACGAAATAGTTCACAAGACATTCACAAGAGTAGGCCATTGTGTGCTGACATCACGGTCCAAATACGTCAATTTAGAAAAAAATACCAGCAAATAACTCAATTAGAATAATACAGAGGAATCATCGCCCTGACTGTGAAAAACTTGGCAGGACGCTACTGAAAAAGTCACGAGACTCATTTAAGCTGGGCTGAGAAAACAAGCAAAATAATAATAATGAGAGGTGGGGTCTGTTGCAAATTCACAAATAATTCCCCCCCAGGAGTGCTCCTATTCTCTTGAGCGGTGCGTGGTTTACCAGCTTTAGCGGTGTGCGATTGAAGCTGTAGGTTGGTGAGCCACTCTGGCCGAGCGTCACGAGGCTGTCCTGAAACTCGGTCTGCAGCCACCGGTCGCTGTCTATCCCCATGGATCCAATGCTGGAGAACTGGCCAATGAGAGGCCACTGTTCATTTCCTTCCTCTACAGGGGATAGGTTCTCGCGCAGCAGCTGCAATGTATACGCACACACGTCCGCTTATAGTACAATCCTATACCCTCCCTACACACATACACACACAAACCTCTCTATACAATACGCACACCTGCCCCCATAGTCCACCCACACACACCATACAAATGCATCCCCCCTGGCATTAGAATCCAGACGCACACACATCTGCTTCTAATACACCTATATATGCCCAATGGACACTCATGCGTGCGTTTGCATTGGCCGGCATGGATGTGCATCCCGTTATTCCAGTTGTACATTACCTTGCGAAGCCGAAGGTGACCCCAGCTCTCCTTGTTGTCGCCTGAAAAGCGGCCTGGCACTGAGCCAACCAGGTATACCCTGCACACGGAAACCACCAATCCAGGCACACGGCAGTGATCGACTATAACAAACCACCACATGCAAAGCCACCAATCGGAACAACAGCAGCTCACACCAGCCACCCAATCAGATGCTACCGCAGCCATCAATCAGAAGACACCGTCACAAAAGCCATCAATGAGAACGCACCGGTGCATGATAAAAGAGGTGGCCGCTGACCTGACCTCGGAGAGATCGTGTTGCTGTAGATGCTCAGCCCAGCAGGTGACCGAGTGAGAGCTGTAGGCTTTAAGGTAAGCAATGAGGTCCTGCTTAAAGCCCGTGGGAGACTCGCCCTGCATCTCCGGCAGCTCTTCGCTAGTCGACAGCCGAGGAAGCATCGGGCTTAACCAGATGCTGCAGACAGCAGGACAGGCGTTTGGCATGAGCTCAACACAAATGCCCACATACAATGAATACTGAAACTGTGGACAAGCACCCACCCCTGGGTTTTCTGATGCCAGTCTTGAAAGAAGAGGTTGGATGTGTGGATGACCACTCGCATACCCTCTTCATACAGCAGAAGCATCATCTTTCTGCAATGCACGCCAACAGGGACAGGGAGAAGAGCACGTCGCGTTACATACTCTCCCTCATGTGGTAGGGGAAGAACAAAGGTGGAAACAAAGACCCCAAGGCAGAATCCGCAAATAGCGAGAGTACAAGTATCACACATGGCTAACACCGTCCAATGGGACACCGTTCCCAGTGGACTGAGTAGAGGGCCTAATCACACTTCTGGTTTTAAACCTGGCATAGCCTTTATGCGGGACTGCACGTCACACACACAGCTTTCAATTGTGCATGCATTCTAGATACTTACGTATGATGCGTCCCAAACATTATGTCCAGTTTTGCCTAAAAAAAAACCAGAATATGTGATAATGATGAACATAAATTGTTTAACCAAACAGCTAGCTTACAAAGTATATACTGTACAAATAGCTGTCCAACAAGTCTCCTGACACAGAATACATGTGGACATTTAGAAATGTGAATTTATAAAACAAATGCTAATTTATGTGAAGTCACTATTGATATATATTTTTTATTATGTTGAACTTCTTTTGCACTCTACATAGACGACCATTTTAATTGGAGGTGCAGAAACCATGCTAATCGGAGGTGATGATACCATGTTGGTTAAAATATATATTTTTGGAATGAAATGTAAAGCCTGCTTACGTGGTGAATATATCTGGTAAAAGTGCTGACTTCACAGATCAACATTGGTGATAATTAAAAATAAAACAACTTCCAATCTTTATCTCCAAAGCGGTCACACTTTCGAAGCAAATACTGCCAATCTACCAGATGTTATGAGCATCAGAGTGCATAATGAGTTTTGTACAATGTAGTTTTGTGCTGACAGGATCCTGTTATTTGAAGAAGTGCCTTTATCAAAGATAGCTGATAAACCAACAGTATATATTTAGCAAGCCTGACTGCTGATACAACCTAAACGGTTGATACCAGTCAAGTTTGATTGCTTTTCTAATGCTATTGGTTAAAGTAAGGCCATATGGGCTGACTGACAAAAACATATTTTTTGTGTGGATATATGCAATGCAGTTAAATAGAATTAATGTTTGCCTGGCACTGGAATATTGTCCACTGTATTGGTGGGAGAAGACCACATTGTTGCTGTTGCGTGACGGTTTGAAACACACTTCCTCATTACCATCTGCTGCTGCGACTGCTGCGGAGGCCCTTATCAACATTGTATCACCTTTATCACACTGAAAACTACAATTCTTATTTGTGGCCTCCCCAAAAACTTCAGCTAAAATGTTCAAATGATCTAGCATGCCGCTGCCATACTTCTCATCCACATCCGTGAGCAAGACAAGATCAGGCCAATATTCCAATCCCTCCAATGGCTGCAACCAATTCACATGAACTACAAGATCACCCTTACATCCTCAAGGTCCTACAATAATTCACCCCTACCTCCCCCTTCTCGTCTTACTCTGCACTTCCCAGCAACAAAGGCCTCCCTTTCAAAAAACCCAGTCAACCTCTTCGCGATGAGAGGTTGTTTCTTTTCTGCTGCTGCCCCCTTTGTCTGTGGAAAATACCAATTTCATCCCCTTGTTTCAGTCCAGGCTCGAGACTTTTCTGTCTTCCTCTGCCTGTGACTTTATCTCTATATGAAGTGTCTTTATTTGCACATTCACCAGACTGTCATCTTACTTTCCTCTCTGCCCTGTGTGCCTTCTATTTTTCTTCTCCTTTACCTCTGAAAATTTGGAAACATAAATAAATGTTCTTCAAATTATCTTAATGGCACACATTCCGAATCTTGAGGTTCAGTTGTTTTTAGATGCTTTATAATCCAGTGTATGATATGAAACACTGGGGTAGACTCACTTGGCACAGCGTTACATTCGGGTAGAAACTGGCAGCTTCGAAGAGCTTAGCTTTGCTTGCACGCTGCTCGCCATGCACCAGCAGCAGCGGCAGGGACCTGCTCACATGGAAACGTGTGCCGCAGTCATCCAGACATGCATTGTAGACACAGACACTCGTCCTTCAGCACATGAATACAGCTCAAAAGATACTGCAAGCGAAGCACCGCATTCACAAGTACATGGTTCACAAGTTCCCAAGACACGGAAGGGTCTTCCATAGACATCAGACTACTCCATTTATCTGCAGAGACCATGAGGTCCAGGCTCCTGTCCCCTCCACTCACCGGAACTCCACTGGGTACTGCTCCATAAGCCACGGGATGTCAAAGCAGTAGTTAAACTGTGACAAACACATGTTGGAAGAATTATCCTTAGACAACAGCAACTTGCACACAACACAAATGGGTATTCAACATTCACAGATTATTGTTTAAATCTTTACATTTGCTATACACAGCAGACATTGCAAAACATATCACGCATATTACACTCTTGTAGGCCACTTCACTCACAATCCGAAGTTTGCGAGTTCAAATTCTCATCAGGTGTCAACTAAATATGTTGTCCCTCTGGGTTCGATAACATGAGTAACACTCTGTGGTAAATTAACAGCGGTGCATCCTATGGAGAGACTGGCTCCCACCACGCGAATGTGCATTTTTTAACACGATCATAAGGCCATCAGAGGAGATGAACAGTGCTGTATTGCTTGTTTCAGCCAACGCACACTCTGGTCCAGGAAGAGACATTATATTCTCAATAACACTCACAACCGAGAAGAGGATTAAATACTCACCTGTGCAGATTTCTTCAGTGTTCCCATAAGTGGCGATAAAATGTCTGTTGCACAAAGGAAACACACAATTAGTTTTTTTTTTTATCTCTAGGCTTCCCAAGTGAAATGCACGTGTTGTGCTGCATTCAATGAGGGCAGGGTCAGGGAACCAACCTGTGATGTGCAGTGCATGACTATTCAGCTTCTTCCCAATCCCAGCCACTCTGGTGAGAAAGAAATATAGTGGAGCCGCCTGCTCCAGCGCCTCAATGACGTCCTGCGGTGCCAGCGGCTCCTGCGGCTCCTGCGGCACCAGCAGCTCCTGCAGCTCCGGCTCACGAGGGGGTGTTTTCTCACTGCACACAGAGTTCTCGACGACAGGAATCCCGGCACTATCCGACCCCAGTCGCTGCCTCTTGTGCTGGGAAGTGGTGACGATGCCCTTATCCTCCGTGGGAGAGGACACGGGAGCCTCCTCGCCAGCCAAGTCGTTCTCGTCTTCACTATCCGACACCGTCCAGCTGTTGTCGGCGCACGACGGCTTCTTGCGCTTGTTGGCTGCGCTGCCTGCTAGGGCCGGCAGGGAGGGCGCGATGGGAAGCGGATTCCCTAAGCTCTTCTCACCAAGGGATGCGATCTCAGCCTCTAGGTTAGCAGCATTCTCTGTTTCATCCACCAAGGTAGCATCCGAGTCGTACTGTGGCTCCTGCGTTCCTGCTCCTGTCTCACCTTGGCTGCGTAGTCACATGTCAACACATCGACATCAGCTGAAGGTGAAAGGAACGGTATTTTACCCCAATGCACCATACTAATTTTTGCACGCTTAACGAAATGTTTTCCAATGCGCGTTTGTCTTCGGGAGTAACTCATTAGCAATATGGACATTTACGGTTAGCAAGTTAGAGCAAAATTCATTTGCATATGCGCAAATAATTACGGCTTGTTTCTAAGTTTTGGGCATCTGCTTTGTCAGTTAAACCGGTTTTTGATAGGTTAAGTCGTTATATAGCAACACAACTTTACATTAAAGTTGCATTGATATTGGATCATCATAATGAGAGCTATAGTGTCACCCCCCCCCACTCACAATAGATGGACAGAGAGTTTCCGAGGCTTTGAAACGCAGTTGGAAGGTGAGTGTTCAAACACACTCTGAAAATGGTAAAATGGTGCAACAGCAAATATTTGGTACACGAGTGATGTCAGTCGTGCAGCATGCGTTACACATTCGTTTACAGGCTCATTGCATGCTCTACCGGCACGTGACAGCAGTTTGACGCAACCAAACTTCACCGAGCAGTTCAAGACGGTGCACGCTCTGCACGAGGGTGTGTGAGCTGCGCGTTAACACCGGTGGGAATTACCAGGACTCAGCTGGCTGCCTGCCACTCGCCGGTGCCGCCGGTGCCACCGCTGACTCCACATTCCGCTCCTCGTCATCACTGCTGGAAACTGTCCACTCTCCGTACCGGCTTGCCATGGCACCCTGCCGCGCTGTGCTGGCACCTCGCTTGGCGCCTCCTCGTCACCCTGGGCGATTGATAAGTCACTCTCACATTCTTTGTATCCAATCAAATGTGACGCGAAGGTTAAACGCCTTCCACGCACTCGCTATAAACTGTTTTATATTGCTTCAAACTCGTTGGTCGATGACAGTTGACAATAACAATTATGCGACACCACCTACACACACACTCAAATAAGGAATGCATCGTGAGCCTCGGTGTTACCCATGCTGAGGCCTTGCCATGCCAAGCTACCTGACACAAGTTGACTCCACCAATGACCTCTCACCTGATTCACATCAGCCCTACCACTCACCACTGAACTCACCACCTAGCTCACCACCCTCACCCTTAACTCTAATCTCCGAACCCTCAACGCTAACGCTCCCTGCCTCACCACGAACCTTCACAACCCATGCCTCTATCCCTCACCACCCTCCATAGACGTGCCCCGCTTACCTCTCCACATCTCACACTCCACTTCTCGTGACTCCCCACTACTGGATCCGATACATCACTTAGAACTTCACAGCAATACTGCTGATTCTAGATTTAAAGCTTTCGTGACTGCTAGGATCCATACTCTTTGGTTCTATTGGGTAAAGTCACGTAGGTGACTTTACCCAATAATACTGCTGATGCTGCTGTTATTGTTTAGAGGCTAAGCATGTAAGTTACCTTGGTAACCAAGCTGTTTAAACCATCTAGCACGGGGGTCAGTAACCTTTCAAGGAAGAGTATTTTGTTATTTGTCTTTGACCAACATAGTTAAATAGGTGCTTCACACGAAGAGCTACTTGAACACAAACATCGCTCGTAAACAGCAGATGACAAACACATTCTGGTGATGGAATAAATTGCGTCTATTTAGTTGTTTTTTCCCCACCGTTACTTATTCTTTAACAATATTTTGACCGTACGTTTTTTCGGCATCAAGACATTCCATAGTGACCCATCATTCCCTGCCATATCTGATCAATTATCTTCACGTTCAATTGTGCTTAAGATTTAAGCTTCGTTTTAATTTTTCTTCAAACGGCTTTCCCGCAAGGGGGCAGCCAAAGAGCCGCAAGCAAGGGAGAGGCCAAAGAGCCACACATCCCGAGTCGCCCGTGAGCTTTTCCCATCCCCTGTCTCTTGCCTATGAAGAATCCTCAATCGCATCCCAGTCAACATGCAACGTCTGCGCAGACGCGCCACGCTTACCGAGATCCCACCGTCGACAAACATAAAACCCACAAATATGTCCCAAGTTGAAGCCCTTGTTGTGGGTCAATCCAACCGACGCACGTGGCCATACTTCCAAGGCCAGGGTGCGATGGGGGGGGGGGGTGAGGAGGCTTTGTTTCGCTGCCCTCTGCTGCCCAACTATACGTGGCTGAAGCTGTAGCCCACGCACGTATAGTTGAAACACGCGATTTGTGATGTACGATACCAGCCCCATGCCAGGCTACCAACCCCGGCCGAGCTTCCGAGACCCGACGGGGTCGGGACGCGCGCGCAGCCGCCTCCCGCGTGTTGAACGGTTCCGCGCCTCCGATCGGCAACGTACGGTGCGAAAGAAGTTCGACGTGCATGCATGCACGCACGCATACACATATATGCACACACGAGGGTCGGATGCTGCAGCTGTTGCATTGTTGACGCCTCCACCCCAAATCCTCACCACCCCCCTCCAATCCTCACCTCCCTCTCCCTTCCTCCACCCCAAATAACCCCGCAATCCTCACCCCCAAATCTCACCACCCCCCCCCCAAATGTCACCGCCCCCCCAATCCTCACCCCCCCCCAATCCTCACCCCCCCAATCCTCACCGCCCCCCCAATCCTCACCATCCCCTCCCCCTAATCCTCACCTCCTCCTTCACTCTCGCTGGGGCCTTCTCGCCAGGGCCTCGCGGCTCGTCCCTCGCGCAACCGCCCGAGCGCCGCCGCCGCTGCTGTTGTCGTTGTTGTTGTTGGCGTTCTCCGGGTCCCACTGGCACCCCCACACACCACACACACACACCAACCCAGGCCTTCGTCTTGCACGGCAATAGGAACTCAGCTGCAAAGCGAGCAGCAGGAAAAGAAGAGCGCGAATGGGGAGAGGGAGGTGGGCGCGCAGACGGCCGCCGAGTCGCAGGAGGTCACGGAGACCGAGAGGGGGGGCCGGGCCTCTGGGATCCCTCCCGCTTTGACTGTGTGTCGAGGCCGGGGCTTGCTCCCCCTGCACCCCCGCTCGGCTCCCTCTTCTCCTTTCGTGGCGCGGGTCCTGGCGGCCTCTGCTGGTGGGAGTCGGGGGGTTTGGTATAGGGACGCTGGAGCTGAGCGTGGAGGAAAGTGCGGATCCAGCTCCTCTTAGCCAACCGGTCGACGTGGTCGCTTCCACCAGTGGCCCGTTGAATCGCCGCGCCATCACGGGCAAGCAACACTGTGGGGGTTTTGTCGTGGCTGGTGGACATCGGCGTGGTGGTAACGGGGATGCCCAAGCCACCGCTTCTGTTCGGCCCCCGGGGGCTAAGCGGGCATGGCACACGGGCGAGAAATAAAGAGATGTGGAGTTGATTGGACTCGCCGATGACTGGCACCAGCTGTGTCAAGATCGGATATTGTGGAGGTTTTCCTGGAGGACGCTGCTGGGGAGTTGGAATCAGTCGCCCCACCAGCAATAACGGTGGGCAAAGGAACGACGGGCGGCTAAAACGCAAGTTGGCACAGCGGGGAGCACAGTTGGTGCATCTGCCAACCATCTCAGTAAACCCATGGCACCTAGTTCTATTCCGTGATCTGCCAGCGGGCTATCGACACGTCACGTGGCCTCAAAATGCAACTTAGCATGGCACAAAGCGCAGTGGTCACGTCACTGCCACTTAGTGAACGGCAGTTGTTGACGATGTTGTTGTTGGTGGTGGTGTGGATAGGGGAGATGGTAGGGGGATATGACGGCCGGTGCAATACCTGATGGGAGCATATTGGTGGTGGCAAGGATCATGGGTGGTACTTGGAATGGTGAAGTGCATAGCACGGTATGGATTCGGGTAATACGTGCAAGTGTCACAACTGCTTACACCTTCACATTTATTTTACCAACGAATTTTAAATGTAAAGGCATGCTATTAAATACATTTAAAAATACTTGACTTTAGTACATCTGAGACATGAAACTATTTCAAAAACGTTGCATAAAAACTGGCAAAATAGCCTCAACAAGAGCAAACACTCCCAATGGGGCAGCAGCTTGAACAGGTCGACAGAGACACGTGCGTACTACTGGCAACATGGCTGTCGCTGGCAGCACCTTTTGGAGCTGTAGTGTCTATAGAACTGCCTGCGCATTTCAGAACGGTATGCTCTAGGTAGACTGAATATTTGAAAGCTTGTTGCAATGCTGCAGCGGTTACTATAAGTACACTACAGTGCTCCGGAAAAGCTGTAAGAAGTGCTGTTTGGAGTGGTTGCCAATGAGGTACCCATTGCCCTGCAAGCAGGTGGCAGTTTTCATGATAGCGACCACCTGAATGCAGGGCCCAGCCTGCCATTTGTAACGCATCTCAAGCCTGTTCAATCCACCCACTTTTTTGCCACAATCGAACAATAATGCTGAAAAAGAACACAACGTAAAAATGTCATTCCCAGTAAGATCAAAGTAAGTCTAAAAAGCGTTTTTTTTAAATGCTTAAAAATGTACAAGTTGATATACTACATATGACTACAAACGAAAAATGCTATATAAATGCACAAGTGGGGAGTGAGGCTGCACATGCCTCCACTCAGTCAATGCTTTGACGAGAGTCCAGGTGACGAATTCGAGTCATGGGACCACATAAAAAAAACTGCAATCAAAGCTGAAAATGTCCACACATGGTGTACACACAATAAATTCCATTTTCATGTGTGTTAGGCATTTCTTGTTTGTTGACAACAGTCTGTTGAACAGGAATCCAGCTCCAGCAGGCATCTTGGTGAACACTGCTTCACAGCAACAACACAAAGACGAACAGGGCGCAGCAACACTTCTTGCAGGCACCATCCTCCTCGTCTCTACTCGCAAGTTATTACGAAGTACTGGTGACACCTCACAGGCTGAACAAAACAGCTTCCCTTACAGTCATCAAATCTTCCCGATGGGCTCAGGGAAAACGTTTTTTTCTGTCCAGTGATGGAAGCATACACAAGCTGTTGCAGTCAAGGTTTATAACAGGAGAGGGAGGCTGGACAAAGGCTGCCCCACCAAGGAAGATTCCAAGCCAGCCCACACAGTTAATGGGCATGGACTAGTTGTGCTGCAGGGTGTTGGACTCGATTGGAGGGGCAGAGTCGTACAATGTATCTGTGTCATGCGTTGGCTCCCCTGCCAGGGTGCATGGGTTTGACAACGTGCCTGCACCACAGTCGCAAAAAAACCTGCCAAAGGCACACAAAATACACGATGAAAAACGAGTCAACTGCTTTACAAGCAACTGTAGCTCATCTCATACACCCTCTAACCATAGAATTGCAATGATACTCATGCTACCAAACAAGTGATGCAGAACACAAGTCAATGGCAGGCACTACCGGTCATGGCGAATGAACTCCACATCGTGGCCCTGGTGGCATTTCTTGATGCAGTTCACACATATGGCATTTCTCTCCGTTGTATTACATGTGTGGCACCTGCAGAGGACAGGGGAATACGTCATTTTTTTCTTCTTTTCATGTAACTACAAACGATGCCCACCAACATAACTAAGATAAATATTTAATTAAAGTCAAACTGAAAGATCTACCTTCTTAAGCTATATGGCAATGTTCATCTAAATTGATGACCCTGAGACAATGGTGAAAATAAACTTGCAATGTCTTAAAATTAATATTTGTTTAAAAACATATGCTTGACATGTCCAGTATTATTTATCTTCAAAGGGGAATTATATGCAGAAAACATTGGCAGAGGAACAATGTTTAGTGGTGGGATTTCTTCTTGATCAATGTTCATAAGGTCAGCAAGACCTCTGTTGAACATTTTACCACAATGCAAGACCATCTAGAAAATTTTACCACCCTTGAGATATGCATCAACTGAGATCTGCTACAGAGCATCGCACGCTTTCAGATGCACTTCTACATCCATCTGGAATACACTTCCTTCCAATATTTGGAAGCCAATTGAGCTGTGCACTTTTAAATCTAAATAGAAAACTATTTTTTATTTACTTTTTCTGTTTAGTTTGTCCTAACTCCGCACCTCCAATTAGCACGGTTGGCTACGCACAATGTGAAAGAAGTTCAACATACAGAATGTGCAGCTGTGCTTTAACTCAAAACAGATGACGAATAGGGGTGCCGCAGCAGTGTTGAAAGGGGTAGGGCTCACCGGTAGAAGTCGTGCATGGGGTAGCTTGTGTAGCTGGAGATCTTATAGAGACACTGCCCCCTAATTACAGCTTTCTCAATGGCATCTTGGTTGTTGGCTATTTTGTTATCTATTTAGTATCAAAAGACAAAAGCACACACATCCAAGGGCATCAGATTACTCATTCATCAAGAGCCATTATTACATCTTGACTTAAAGCTTTCGTGACTGCAGGACTTCATATTCTTTGGGTCTCTGTAAAGTCACGTAGATAGGTTCAAAGAAAATAACAAAAATGACGACCGCTTGCGATTGAAACGCCATATTTAGTTATTTTTGTTATCTTCTTTGAACCAATCTACGTGACTTTACCGAAATACCCAAAGAACATAGCCATTATTCATTTACAAAACATTAGATTAACTGTACAATAAAATGATGTCTAAGTATTTTACAGGTCAATTTACAATTATTATCCTTTGGTACCAAGCCTATCAGTTTGTGCACAGGTGTTGAGGACGTGAAGAAGTGCAGACACACGACAGAATTCACCTTTCATGTTCACGATGACACCCGATGCCAGAAAGAGGCCACCAAACTTGTTATTGAAAATCTGGTTTCCTTCCAATGTGGCTGTAGCATGATTTGTTATTTCAATTCCTACAAACACATAACAATCACGTGAATATTCATTATCCCAATAGTAACTTAAGGAAACAAAATGCAAATAATCTGAAGGAAAATAATTAGTCACTCGCATAATTTGCATGTTCGTATATTCAAACAATGTTAAAGCCCTCAAGCTAGATGGGTGGCAAGCTGCTGTAATCTGAGAGATGTACAAAGCGTATTTCACTTAACATGTCAGATTTGCTAATGACAGTCACGATATCAACAAGTCGAAATGAGCTACCAGATATGATTAAATAACTTAACAAAAAAGTCTGGAAAGTTGTGCTCAAGATTCATGAGTAAAACCAGTCATGAACAGATTCTTTGCTAAACAAGACAAAAAATTTGCTTAAGGGACCCAATTGCAAAATGCAAGATTATGTATACTTAGAGCAATTATTGAAGGTGAATGGTGATCAAAACAATGAAATAGGAGTGCAGGTTGGAGTGTCTCTGTAAAACTGAATATGAAAATCAACATGCAGATGTATCTATAGAAGGTTTTCAATCAGTACGTATGACCTACGTTAACTTATAAGTTAGAAACATTAATAATAATAAAACCTTAAAGCTCAAAAGTGCACAGATCATGGAGGGGTGCATGCTTACGAGACAGAAAGGGGAACATGTGGATCACAGAACAAACACAAATGAGACACCATATTGACTTAAGTGGGATCCGGCACAAACATGTTCTGAGGATGGATGATAGCTGATGGTCAAGGCTGGTGATTGAATGGCAGCCAAAGCATAACACCCCATAGGAAGTTCACCGAGAAGAGGGATGACACCATGTGCACGACCGAGTTGGATTGTTGCATAGAGGACTTTGTGGGATGGCAATGTATCCATGCTGAACTTCTTTCACACTGTTCATATCCAGCCGTGCTAATCAGAGGTGGTAATGACTTGAGGCCTTCATCCAGCAGTAGGTAGATTAGGGCGAATGTAATTTAATGGGTGAAGGTACGTGATACACGTTTTGCAGTGTTGTTTAGGATGACTGCGACCTACCCAGGAGCAGTGGTGAAAGGATATGTCATACAGGTATTGGTTAAAGTTGGACCTCATCCACTTTACATAAGAACAATAGAAAACGGAACATTACCTGCTGCAAACCCATCAAAGATGCGGTTTTTGCGGAGGGTGGGATGGCTGTTGGTACTGACAAGCACGCCTGCCTGTGCATTTCGAAATATATCGTTCTCTTCCAGTATTCCTGAACAGCCAACATCACGCACATCACTCAGTATCTCCAGATGCATTTTCTATCATTGGCTGGATGCAACTGTTCACAATTAAGGTTAAACGTTAAGAAAGATTAACAGCATTTCAGTGTGTGCCGAGGAGGCTGGGTGGCTCTGATGTAGGCACACAGCCAGTGCTATTGAGATCCTGAGTTAAAATATGGGTAGATGCATGTAATTAAACAATTCCCATTTGTAGCAAATGAATTATCCCAGCCCGGTCATCAATGACTACAAATAAACCCATTACGTGGTATCACTCTATTGAATCGACTTTAGCCCTGAGAATTAAAATATTGGTGTAACTCCTAGCAGTGTTTGGGAAAAGTGTGGCACTTATGTGTAAATATCAAACGGTCACTTGTAAGATTTTTCAGATTACATGTGAAAATCTATCGAGTAAGTCATATTCAGACACACGGTTAAGACGGCTCTGCAAGATTTCCGAGTATATTTGTTGTCCCATTAAATGACACGGATAGCACACTGGAAATAATATGGGGAAAACACCTAAATATATATTGCAATAGGTAGCTGCGTGTGGTGTGTGGGAAGGTATAATATATATGCGTGCACATAGGTAAGTGCATGTTGATAGGTGCATACACATGGGGTAGGTGTAGTGTTTGTGTTCTTTTGAGTGTACGTGTGTTGGTTTTAGTGTGTAGATGCATTTGCGGTGTATGTGTAGGTAGGTGTATGCGTGGTATCTGCAGCAGCTGGCACACCTCGGCCACCATTGAAGATACAAATGCCTCCATCTCGGCCATCGTGGATCTTATTTCGCCGGAGCGTGGGGTTGCTGTCTGTCTTAATCCAAACGCCTGCCATTGCATTGTCAAAAATCTCATTGTCCTCTATAACCCCCAGACCTAAGCGAGGACAGAGAGTACAACACAGCAGCAGGGGAAAACACCTTCTGTATTTGTGCAAACACAACACCCAGGGCTATTTAAGTTCTATTTTTAAAAAATCCCCTGGATTAAACAACATTTATAGCAGGTGTTAGTCCACATATCTCCTTTGCAATGAAAACATATGTAAGAGATCCCTTATTTCATTTTATGATCATTTTGCATATTGTTTAAAATAAGAGTTGTTTCACTCAATGAATCAGAATAACAGTGAGGGATGACCTACCAGAGTTGTACACCAGAATGCCTCCATTCTGTCCACCCCAGATTTTGTTTCTTCTAATCTTGGGGTTACTTCCAGTTCTGTGGTATATGGGTGACAATGTTACATTCAGTAACATCCAAATTAGGTATCTTAGGACAAAACACATCACACCCTAATTAAAGACATCAGTCAGCTCAAGACTTGCACCACACGCGGTACAGATGGACTGTGCGATTTACCTGATCTGCACACCAGAGTACATGTGGTTGTAGATGTCGTTGTCTTCTAGAACTCCATGTCCATTGTCATAAAAGTATACTCCAACCTTCACGCAAAACACGTACAGCTCAACTAACCACAATGTGCACCATCTGCCGCTGGGAACAGCAGACAACTGTTTTGATATGGTATATCATACATGACTACATTATGGGGGAATTGGGAGCTAAGACATTTGTACAGGTTTAAGAGAATTGCAAGTAAATGCATTTCATACAGAGGCCCAAAATCAAGCAGCACACACCACCCACAAGCTCCTTTCTCAAGACCTCCCCCGAATGGCAGCCAAGTTGCTACGCACCTGCTTGCCAGAATGGATGCGGTTACGGCGCAGGACAGGCGTGCTCCCTGTTGTCACCCACACCCCGGCCAGCGTGTTGCTGTAGACCTCATTCTCCTCAATGACGCCTTGTCCCTTCTCATGCTGTCACACGCACGTACACACACACACACACCACACACCATACGCCATTACATGGGCAACGATTTGTTTAGCGATGCTTTCTTAACCTCATTTCACTTTTTACAACAAACATCACAATGCCACGGCAGCATCGGAAACATGTTTGTGGAGCTTACCACGTAGATGCCACCATGCTGCCCGTCATGTATTTTGTTGTGGCGTACTATTGGGCCGCTGTTTGTTCGGATCTGGATGCCGGCGAGTGCATTACCTACAGTCAAAAACACAACTTGTACTTCCGTGCAATACGAACAAACCTTATTAGCTTACGATACATTTCAAAATTAAATAAGTGATTGTAGCTAGATCTGTAATTCACAAACCATAAATATCGTTGGCTTCAATAAGGCCTCTTCCTTCTCCAAAGATATACACTCCCCCCTGGTTTCCATTGAAGATGGCATTCCCTCTGGAAAAATACAATTTCATGGACTTAACCACAATGCACCTCATGACTGGATTACACATTACTCAAAGTGAACATTAACTAGCAATTCATTAAATATTTAAATGAATTAGTGGGTGTTTAGATTATTTTGGCTTCCACACAAGCCATTTGTGGCCATGTCGCTTCTGAAAAAGAAGCTAATAACTTAGTGAGATTTATCTGGTAAGATAAAAAAATGTTTAGTTTTATTTGTATATTTTCTTAAGTGATATTTTTTTTTACATTTCCTACACTTTACGCTCCAAATGTATATTTGTATTATTTATTAATACTGGAGGAGTCCGATGAGCTATAAAGCTCTTTTTCAGAGATGTCCAGTAGGGACGGGTCAGAATGTTACAACAAACAGATTTAGGGAAACAAAAAACGAGTGGCCGCCCACGAATAGCTCCAACTGGCACGAAGGCATACATCTAGCTAGCGTGAACACCACCAGTGAATGTATCCCTTTTGTAAACATCAAAGTGCAGTCTGCTGAGCAAATGTGATTCATGTAAAGCTGTCATCTAAGTACCGGATGGTGGGGTCACTGTTGGAGGTGACCCAAACGCCGGCAAAGTTGTTGCTGTATATCTTGTTATCGATGAACTGTCCACGTCCCTTCTCGTGCACGTAGATGCCGCCCGTCTGTCCGTGGTGAATCTCACAGCGCACCACCGTGGGATTGGCGTACGCCTTCACTTCGAAGCCCGCTATCCGGTTGCGGTGGATGTTGCAGCTGTCAAAGTAGCCCTGCATAAGAAGCTCCCATTAAGCACATGCACAGCCTAACAAGCAAGCAGCTCAAGCCCAGTGTCATTCCAAGCACACCTTGCAGTGCAGCCCAGCCTGTAACCCAACGCTCACAAAAATTGTAATGAGAAGATCAAAGGAAAGAAGAAAGTGTATTGAAATCACCAACCATGCCATGGTCGAAGGTGAAGACCCCGACGTCACGGCCATGATGAATGTGGTTGCGGCGGATGATAGGGTTGGCATGATTCTTGACCCAGATGCCCGCGAGGGCATTGTTTGAGATCTCATTGTCCTCATAAGTGCCCTGGAAGAAAATTACACCAACCAGTCTATCATCACCAACCTAATAGCAAATGTAATCTTTGTATTATACGAAAACATGTGCTCAATTCCCCTCATCACATTTAAATGTATTTTTGACCATCAAAATATCCTGTTTATTCCAATATTTTTACAAACCCTATTGCAGGCCTTCATTACGTAAAACAAATTCATTCTCCTCCAATGATTATATCTCAAACATTTATATTAATAAAAAAACACTATGACTTGGAATTTCCATGGCTTTTCACTCTCCTTCTAACCAAATACAAAATACCTTAAATTTGTACTTAAAACTTTCGTGACTGCAGGAATTCATATTCTTGATTCTTTCGGTAAAGTCACGTAAATAAAAAATTTTTATAAATACATTTACAAATAAAATTAAAATAAACAAAAATATCAAAAAACCCATGACGTTTCGATCACAACACAAGCGGTCTTATCAGGCGGAAAGAAAAGAGGGGCAAGCCTCAAAATGTAGCTGCTTATATTATTATTTTTTCTATTGTTTTTTTTTCTATTTACGTGACTTTACCGAAAGAGCCAAGAATACAAAATACCTTCATCTTCTTTGGTTCTTTCGGTAAAGTCACGTAGAATGAGAATAAAATAATAAATTGATAAAGCATTTTATTTTATCAATTTATTATTTTATTCTCATTCTACGTGACTTTACCGAAAGAACCAAAGATGGATCCTTGCAGTCACGAAAGCTTTAAATCGAAACAAAATACCTTGTTTTGAAAATTCTGTTCCTACTTGCATCTCTGACCTTAATGACCCCTCACCATCATTCCCACTTGGAGGCTCCGAAAGAATACTATCATCACTCTAAACTCCTTTCAATTTCCACACAATGGGAGGCCACTCGTTCTTTGTTGCCCTAAATCTGTAATGGTCTTTCCTTCCTCTCAACCATTTAAAGACTAATGGGTTACCATTCTTCTGCAGCATAATTGCTAAAGCCGCCCTAATCTCTGACTCCTAATTATACTATGTATGTCATTTGCGTATATTTTTTCTTAGATTATGGTTGCCACTGTCATGTACACAATCTGTTCGTTGATGTTATACTGGGATGCTGTTCAACTAAATGGACATGACTATATGTAACATTAATGTCCGTACAAGAAACCAAATAATTCACCTGTGCATGGTCGGTTATGTAGAGCCCCACATTTTCACAGTCACTGATATTGCAGTGCTTAATGGAGGGGCATGCTCCCTGGCCACTTACACAGACTGCTGAGCCCACTGCAAACATGAATGTAAAACAAGTATTACAGACCATTCAAACAATTGACATTGTTTAAATCAACATGGCACATATATGTATGAACTTCTTTTGCAACTGACATTGCCAACCGTGCTAATTGGAGAGAGTGGTAGGGTCAGGACCATGTTGAGCCGCCTTTGCCTCCCAAGTTGCCAATGTTAACAGACATCACAGATACTCATTCAAATCTGAGCTCATGACCTCATAAACATGACAACAGCTATGAGTGTAAGTTCCAGTTGGAGCCCAGCTCTGACCTGAGTGCCATATGTAAACCACATTATTGCCACTGCAACCAATACCCACTACGACTATTATATTTTGGTACTGGCAAAGGAGGTCCTATGATACGAATTATGATGTTTCATATTAAATGCATTTCACAAATCACCTCCATAACATCTTTATTTTAATGAAATGCACGTCCCTACATACAGTGAGGGAAAAAAGTATTTGATCCCCTGCTGATTTTGTACGTTTGCCCACTGACAAAGAAATGATCAGTCTATAATTGTAATGGTAGGTTTATTTGAACAGTGAGAGACAGAATAACAAATCAATCCAGAAAAACGCATGTCAAAAATGTTATAAATTGGTTTGCATTTTAATGAGGGAAATAAGTATTTGATCCCTCTGCAAAACATGACTTGGTACTTGGTGGCAAAACCCTTGTTGGCAATCACAGAGGTCAGACGTTTCTTGTAGTTGGCCACCAGGTTTGCACAAATCTCAGGAGGGATTTTGTTCCACTCCTCTTTGCAGATCTTCTCCAAGTCATTAAAGTTTTGAGGCTGACGTTTGGCAACTCGAACCTTCAGCTCCCTCCACATATTTTCTATGGCATTAAGATCTGGAGACTGGCTAGGCCACTCCAGGACCTTAATGTGCTTCTTCTTGAGCCACTCCTTTGTTGCCTTGGCCGTGTGTTTTGGGTCATTGTCATGCTGGAATACCCATCCACGACCCATTTTCAATGCCCTGGCTGAGGGAAGGAGGTTCTCACCCAAGATTTGACGGTACATGGCCCCGTCCATCGTCCCTTTGATGGGGTGAAGTTGTCCTGTCCCCTTAGCAGAAAAACACCCCCAAAGCATAATGTTTCAACCTCCATGTTTGACGGTGGGGATGGTGTTCTTGGGGTCATAGGCAGCATTCCTCCTATTCCAAACACGGCGAGTTGAGTTGATGCCAAAGAGCTCCATTTTGGTCTCATCTGACCACAACACTTTCACCCAGTTGTCCTCTGAATCATTCAGATGTTCATTGGCAAACTTCAGACGGGCATGTATATGTGCTTTCTTGAGCAGGGGGACCTTGCGGGCGCTGCAGGATTTCAGTCCTTCACGGCGTAGTGTGTTACCAATTGTTTTCTTGGTGACTATGGTCCCAGCTGCCTTGAGATCATTGACAAGATGCTCCCATGTAGTTCTCATGATCATTGCAACTCCACGAGGTGAGATCTTGCATGGAGCCCCAGGCCAAGGGAGATTGACAGTTCTGTTGTTTCTACCATTTGCGAATAATCGCACCAACTGTTGTCACCTCACCAAGCTGCTTGGCAATGGTCTTGTAGCCCATTCCAGCCTTGTGTAGGTCTACACTCATGTCCCTGATATCCTTGGAGAGCTCTTTGGTCTTGGCCATGGTGGAGAGTTTGGAATCTGATTGATTGCTTCTGTGGACATGTGTCTTTTATACAGGTAACACGCTGAGATTAGGAGCACTCCCTTTAAGAGTGTGCTCCTAATCTCAGCGCATTACCTGTGTAAAAGACACCTGGGAGCCAGAAATCTTTCTGATTGATAGGGGGTCAAATACTCATCTCCCTCATTAAAATGCAAATCAATTTATAACATTTTGACATGCGTTTTTCTGGATTTTGTTGTTGTTATTCCATCTCTCACTGTTCAACTAAACCTACCATTAAAATAATAGACTGATCATTTCTTTGTCAGTGGGAAAACGTACAAAATCAGCAGGGGATCAAATACTTTTTTCCCCTCACTGTATGTTATCAATGATATGAAACCCAGCACAGTTGCTCATCGGCATATTTTCCTGGTGCCATTCACGCACCAGTGCAAGTGCTGCGGATGAGCGCGTGTTCAATGGCAGGACAGCAGTTAACCGTGATTTCCAAGCAGTGGTGAGCGTTGTGGTGATTTCCAGACTTGTCCTCAGGGTTAAACTGTGAAAACACCATGCACGTAAAATTGTCTCATCTCCATCAGAGACCGTTCCCATTATAGAGCACACATTATACAAGGGTCTGGCATAGTGTACCTTGATGGTGACAAAGCCAACATAAGCATCTTCCGAGCCTTCCATAAACACAAATGTGGAGTCCCTCGTGTTCTCGATTATCACTTTGTCCGCCACCTTGCCTGGTGCTGGGCACACACATTGTAAGAGACATGTAAACCAAAACAAATGAATGAGAATTAGCAAAACCAACCCAACATGATATTTGCAAATAAAGAAACGGATATATTATATACACAACCATGCATGTGTTTGTATAATAGTTGCAACTGGGTGGATGGTGCGGACCGGCTCCGAGCAGCGTGATGGGAGACTCCACATAGATCCACTCATCAGTGTAAAGTCCCGAGTGCACCAACACGAGGCCATCAAAGTGGCCCTCCTGTACGCCTCCCAGTGCATCCTCAATCGTGTCATAGTACTGCATGCGCAGACACACAAACACAAAAGTGGAAAGGCTGCCAACAGAACACGATGCACAGGCACAATCCCATACAACGGTGGTTAATCGCTGTATACTCATGGCAAACAAGCAAAGCTTAGTGAGCATGGGAGAGGGAGACTATATGGCATGCGAGGTCTAATCACATGCTTCTTGGTTGAAATGTTGTTGACAAGGGAGATAATTTTAGATTACAGTACGGTGTGATATATGCATTATATTCTGGAAATTACGAGAGTGTAAAGTGGTCAGAAACTTATCTGACAACTCATCACTAAGTTACAAGCCAAAAGGGGTAATCATTCAGAAGCATCTCGGAAACACAGATTGTGCACGTGTAATTCCTCTGAGTGGCCCTATTCAACAACGAAGACTTAACATTCTTTCAGCATCTAAACACCGATTCTACTATATTTAGGTAGATACGCAATTTGTTATGCCATGACCTCCCAATGCCAAAGATACTAAAATGCAGATGCAGTACAGACTCACCAGCATATTTTCCCGGCCCTTGTACCGTGCAGCATTGTTGTAGAAATGTTCAGCAAAGCCCGGCTTGACATGAGCTCCTTTATACTGTTAAGGCAGTGCCATGCAAGCATACAAAAAGGCACACAGAGACAAACACAACATCATCATAAATATATCCCATATGAATTTTAAGTATATTCATACAACAGATGTAACCCATACTTTGTATGATATTCACAAATCGTTTTAAAAGTAGCAATAGCTACTTAAGATAAATAAGCCACTACCTGGATTACTCGATAAAAAGCAACTAAGTAACAAGGGTACTCATGGCAGGGTGAGTATTCACTAACCAGTTGCCGGAAGCTTTCCTTCCAGGGGTTGGCATTGTCATAGTCGTCCGGATGAATCTGGAAAAATTTTCCAGGCTCGGGGTGCATCATGGGTAACGTGTACTCAAACACATCTATGTACAATTGCTTCCTGCAAGAGAACAACCAAAGAAAGGTTATGCCTCATTCTGTTTGCTCAAATAAACTGATTCATCACCGGGTGGAATACATGAGGGGGTATGGATACTCACCAAAGGATGGGGTCACTGGCGAGCGTGCTGAAGCGTTTGCAAACGCAAGCAACACGGCAGAGATCCTGCTCCAGCAGGTACGAGAACACCTGCAGAACCACCTCGTCTGGAAGCTTTTCCTGAAGGTAGCGTTCTGCTGGGGCTGGGGATCCAGAGGATACACTTCTCACTTCTCACTCAAAACCTCAGCAATTATGCCATTAGCATTAACATCTACTTTTCGAACTGAGATGTCATCGGAAGTCATACTTACGCGCAGGTTCCTGTGTTTTGCCCGACAACCGTAAGCGCTTCGTGCGATGGCCCATGTTCTCACTACTTGATGTCGGAGATGTCTGAAGACAGTGACAAGAAAAATGTTCACCTTTTCATTGCTTCGCAGTGTGATAGCTACCAGTATCTGCTAGTGAATAGACACCCAGACCACTATCAGAACCCCAACCTAGAGCAGAGCAACCTTTAGTGAATGGATGTGCTTTGATGAAAGGCCATTGCCTGAAACGTTTACTATATACTTTTCCTTTTAAGGCAGTGTTATTGACGAATGTGTTGACACTTTGACACCAAATGAAATAGGATTATTATATTTTCTTACCTTGAGTTGGGAAGGTAATTGTTTCAATTTGTTCCAAAAGCAGTTTGTGTCCTCAAAGCTTGTGCAAATAAACAATCTGCACAATCTACTGAAGTCCAAATAACAATTTCAAATGGGATTTGATGCAATCACCGACTACTGATGTCCCTCCAGGGTGACGATAGTGAGTACCATTAGGCACAAAGAAAACAGTAAATGTTTTATGGATTGAACCACCCCAACCACAGGAATGTATAATTTATACCAATGGCTCAGGGATATAAATGTGATGCTGACTGCAATGTGCTTCATTAAGCAGACCAAGAACACAGCCAAATTGGTATTCGGGTGAGACAATCCCAAGCTCTGGAAAAGGATTCTCAAAAGGTACTGGCTTAGTGCTTCATAATTGGTATCAAACTTCTTATCCACCCACCAGCTACACATCAGGCCCACACCTCTCCCATATTAAACGAGCATCAAGATTCATGCGAGGGCGCACACGTGTAAAGTGTAAGACTAAGAATTTGAAAAGTATAGCGCGCCGTGCATGGTCATGTAAAGTGGTGTGAATTCATAGCAGTGTGGATGTAGCGGTGTACAGACGGCTTGGTACCTCGACCTCGCCTCGAGTCTGTGAAAGTGGTCGCTTGGGGGTCTGAGATTTCCGCCTCAGCTGGTAAGGACTGTTGCTCTGCCCTCCAGCAGCTCCAGATTCATCACCCACTGGTAGTGGCATTGGGGCTGGGGCCACTTCCGCTGCAAAGAGGGGAAAACGAATCTTAAACACCTTTATCTGTCTGCATAATCAACTGATTTGCTAATGCTTTAAATTTATCTCAGCACATACATATTGTAATAAAAAGAAAACTCATTTGTTTGAAAGCCTGGTCGAACATAAGTGATTGATTCTACATGAGATGGGGCATTCAGACGACAATTTTGGTAGGTGTGGGCTGAAACCTCGAGTTCAGAAAGTATGGAGCATAACACACAGCAAATGTTACTAAAACTGGTTTCATTAAATAGTTCAACATAATGCAGGGTAAACTAAAAGCTCATCGTCCAGGTTTTAAAGCACATTAAAGATGCAAATTCAGACGTTTTAGACATATACCTGCATTGAATTTTCCCTTGCAATGTGCCAGGATGTACATTCAGCTGTCACCTTAAAAAGACCGAAACACGACTATGTGTGGCGCTGAATGGTTGGTATAGGCTGTGTGAAGCAGCTCGTGGATGGATCTGTTTGACCAGGACATCCATTGAGAGATGAATACGGGACCGACTTGATTAACCACACACTAAGTTGACTCGCCAACAGCCCAAATACAATCACTAGACCCGAGCTCGACTCACCAGTCTCCATATCAAAGCACCAGAGCCTGATTTGATTCACCAAGACCTGACTCGACTCACCAGGGCCTGACTCGACTCATCAGAGCTTGATTCGACTCACCAGTGCCTGACTCGACTCACCAAAGCCTGATTTGATTAATCAGACCCTGACCCGACTCACCAGAGTTTGATGCGACTCACCAGGACCTGACTGGACTCACTAGGGCCTGACTCGACTCACCAGGATATTACACAAATCATCTGACCCCGACTCTACTCACCAGGACCTGACCCGGATCACCAGAGCTTGACTCGCCTCACGAGAGCCTGACTCGACTCGCTAGGGCCTGACTCGACTCACCAGGGTCTTACACAAATCATCTGACTCCGACTCTACTCACCAGGACCTGACTCGACTCACCAGTGCCTGACTCCACTCACCAGGACCTGACTCGACTCACCAGCAACTGATTTAGCTCACCTTAGCCTGACTCGACTCACCAGGGCCTGACTCGACTCACCAGCAACTGATTTAGCTCACCTTAGCCTGACTCGACTCACCAGGGCCTGACTCGACTCACCAGCAACTGATTTAGCTCACCTTAGCCTGACTCGACTCACCAGGGCCTGACTCGACTCACCAGGACCTGACTCGACTCAACAGGAATTGATTTAACTTACTGGGGCCTTACTCGACTCATCAGAGCCTGAATCGGCTCACCATAGCCCGATTCCACTCACCAGAGCCTGATGCGATGCAACAAGAGCCTGCGGCGACTCACCAGCAACTGATTTAACTCACCAGTACCTTACTCACCAGAGCCTGACTCGACTCATCAGGACCTGACTCCACTCACCAGCAACTGATTTAACTCACCAGGACCTGACTCTGACTCACCAGCAACTGATTTAACTCACCAGGACCTTACTCACTCACCAGAGCCTGAATCGGCTCACCATAGCCCGATTCCACTCACCAGAGCCTGATGCGATGCAACAAGAGCCTGCGGCGACTCACCAGCAACTGATTTAACTCACCAGTACCTTACTCACCAGAGCCTGACTCGACTCATCAGGACCTGACTCCACTCACCAGCAACTGATTTAACTCACCAGGACCTGACTCGACTCACCAGCAACTGATTTAACTCACCAGGACCTTACTCACTCACCAGAGCCTGACTCGACTCACCAGGGCGACTCGACTCACCAGCAACTGATTTAACTCACCAGGACCTTACTCACCAGAGCCTGACTCCACTCACCAGGGCCTGACTCGACTCACCAGGATAGGACTCGACTCACAAAGCGCTGACTCCACTCACCAGCAACTGATTTAACTCACCAGAGCCTGACTCGACTCACCAGGGCCTGATTTAACTCACCAGGGCCTAACTCTACTCACCAGGGCCTGATTTAACTCACCATCAAACGATTTAACTCACCAGGGCCTAACTCTACTCACCAGAGCCTGATTTAACTCACCAGGGCCTGACTCGACTCACCAGGGCCTGATGCGACGCACCGAGAGCCTGATGCGACTCACCAGCAACTGATTTAACTCACCAGGGCCTAACTCTACTCGCCAGAAACTGATTTACCTCGCCTTAGCCTGACTCGACTCACCAGGGCCTGACTCCTGCTCACCGGGGCCTGACTCCGACTCACCAGCAAATGATTTACCTCACCTTAGCCTGACTCGATTCACCTTAGCCTGACTTGACTCACCAGGGCCTGACTCGACTCACCAGGGCCTAACCAGACTCACCAGAGCCTGACCCGACTCACCAGAGCCTGACCCGACTCACCAGGGCCAGACTCGAGTCACAGGGCCGGACCCGACTCACCAGGGCCTGACTCCTGCTCACCGGGGCCTGGACTCGGCGCAAAAGGCTCCGGGCTCGACTCGAGGGGCTGCCTCGACTCCATCGGGAACCCCGACTCGACTCACCAGCATCGAACGACTCGGCCAGTGCCTGGACCCCGACTCAACCGGGGGAGCGGGGGGGGGGGCGCCTTGGACTCCACTCACCAGGGGCGTCGTTAACCTCAACCGCCGGCCGGGGCCTCGCCACCCTCCTCGTCCTCCTGCCCGCGCCGCGGCCCGAGCTCATTGTGCCCGAGCCGCTCCGAGCCGAGGGGGGGGGGGGGTAGAGACAGACGAAGAGCGACGAGCGGAGACGAGGAGTGAGAGAGACGATGGGAGACGACGACGACGACGAGGTGTTGGTGGTGGTGGTCGGGTGGGGGGGTAGAGACGTTCAGCAGCAGCAGCACAAAGCGCCGAGCTCCACGGCGGGCATGGGTGGGGGAAGCTGCCGAGAGCTGCGGGGGGCTATGAGAGCGCTCTTAGGGGAGCGGCTGTAGGAAGGAGGGGCTGGGGCTGCTGCTGCTGCAGCTGTGGAAGGAGCCTTTGACTGGCTGTAAGTTGTGGGGTTGTGGCAGCAGCAGCAGCTACGAGGGCTCCGGGAACTGTTTTCGGAACTGCCAAAGGGAGTGCTGTTGGGGAGATTTTGCAGGCACTTAAGGCCGCTTGTGGGAGACGCTACGGATGCAATGGCTGCTGTTGGGAGCTGATGTACGGGCTATGAGGTCTCCCCTATAGAGGCTGCAATTGGGAGCTGTGGCTGGTGTAGGAACTGCTATGGATGCAATAACTGCTGTGGGAGCTTATGTAAAAGCTATGAGGTATCCCCTATAGAGGCTGCTATTGGGAGCTGTGGCTGCTGTAGGAACTGCTATGGATGCAATAACTGCTGTGGGAGCTGATGTAAAGGCTATGAGGTATCCCCTATAGAGGCTGCTATTGGGAGCTGTGGCTGCTGTAGGAACTGCTGTGGATGCAATAACTGCTATGGGAGCTGATGTACGGGCTATGAGGTATCCCCTATAGAGGCTGCTATTGGGAGCTGTGGCTGCTGTAGGAACTGCTGTGGATGCAATAACTGCTATGGGAGCTGATGTACGGGCTATGAGGTATCCCCTATAGAGGCTGCTATTGGGAGCTGTGGCTGCTGTAGGCACTGCTATGGGAGCTGCAGTAGAGGTTTCGTTGGTAGCTGTGGCTATGAGAGCTGCTGTAGAGGCTACGGGAGTTGTTGTAATAAGCAATAGGGACGATGGAAGCTGATATGGGGGCTATGAGAGCTGCTATATAAGTTGTAGGGGCTGCTGTGGGGTTTTGATGGGAGCTATAGGGATATGGGAACTGCTGTAGAAGCTGTAGGGGCTATGGTACCTGCTGTAGAAGCTACAGGTTCTGCTTTGCGAGCTGCTGTCGAGACTATAGGGGCTATGCTCACTGCTTCGTGGCTACGAGAGCGCCTTTAGACGATGTGGGAGCTCCTGCAGAGGCTATGGCAGCTACTGTATGGGCTATGGCAGCTACTGTATGACCTATGGAGCTGCTGCATGGGTTATGGGAGCTGCTGTAGGAGCTTTGGGAACTGTTGTGGGAACTGTTGTAGGGACTATGTGGGCTGCTGTATGGACAATGAGGGCTGTGAGAGCTGCTGCAGCGTCTCTGGGAGCTGCTGTAGGGGCTGTGGGGCTGCTGTAGGGGCTGTGGGGCTGCTGTAGGGGCTATGGGCGCTGCTGTATTTGCTGTAGGGGCTGTGGTGCTGCTGTAGCTGCTGTAGAGGCTATGGGGCTGATGTGGGGCTGCTGTAGGGGCTATGGGCGCTGCTGTAGGGGCTGCTGTAGGGGCTGTGGGGCTGCTGTAGAGACTGCTGTAGCTGCTGTAGGGGCTGCTGTAGGAGCTGCTGTAGGGGCTATAGGGCTGCTGTAGGGGCTACCGGCGCCGCTGTGGTCGGGGTCGCTGTTGCGGGGTCCACGCCGCCATTTTGCGGAGCCAATGGCGCTGCGAGCCGGGCCCAGCGCCAACCAATCAGCACGTCGCGTGTGGGGTCACGTGCCGCCGCCTGGTCACGCCCCTGCCATGGCAACCGCGAACATTTGAATTGAGACGTAAACAGAATAAACACGCACACACAACAACAACAACCGCCATTCGCCACTAAGTGGCGGTGACGTCGCCACGACGCTTGTGCCAGGCCATGTGCACCTTGATGCCACGTGAAGTGTCGAACGCCCGCTGGCAGGAGGTCACGGGGCAGACCCAGGTGCCACGGGTCGACTGACTGAGATGACTGAGATGAGTGGCTGATGCACCACCTGTGCCCCCTACTGTGCCAACCTGCTGTGCTTTAGCCACCCGGCGTTCCGGTTGTTGTGAGCGTCGCTCCTCCCCCTCCGTTGTTGTTGGAGGGCGACTGCCTCCAACTGCCCAGTAGCAGCGTCCTTCACGAGCCTCCTCCACAGAGGCCGATCTTGACACCGCTGGTACCGGTCATCGGCAAGTCCACTCAGCTCCACGTTCTCCTGTACCACATCATCCTGGATTCAAAACTTAGTTTTGAAGATCACATTGATTATATTGGTAAAAAGACAAAAATAAAAAATGGTTTTCTGTATCGACACAAGCACTGCTTCCCCCCAATGTTCCGTTTGGAATTGATCAAAGCTAGCATTCTGCCTCTACTTGACTACTGTGACATCGTGTATAAATCAGCCCCAAGTACTGTACTGAAGAAGCTTGATTCCATATATCAATCGGCCTTAAGATTTGCATAGATTACCTACTGGATCTCTCTGTTTCAAAGAACAAATTTGACCTCAGGTCTTCGCTCATTTACCAGCTTCACATTCCCTATTGCCGTACAAAAACTGGAGGAAGGGCCTTTGCTATTGATGCCCCCAGGGTCTGGAATGCTATTGCCAATAAACTGCAACTTGAATCACTACCATGAGATCTTCACTCAAAACTGCTCTAGAGAAGTTGTACAACCCTAGCTGCCACTGCTATTCAGTGGCCTAAAATATGGCTCTAGATTTTGTTGTTATAATTTATTTATGTAGTTTATTGTAAAAAATTCGGTCACAGTCCCTATGATCACTGTTACATTGGATTTATGGCTTTTATTTTGGTGATTTCGAAAAGTTTTTTTTGTTTTGGTCATGTTTTTGTTTATTGTAGTGCGGAGTTAGACTGATGGCCTTAATCTTAGTTGTCTTGTGGTTGTTGTTGTTATTTGACTTGCATCCCACTGGGATTTTTGCACACAGCGTTGGTGTACAGTGCTATTTCAGGAATATTTTGATATTTTTTTCCTGTATTTTCTGTTTGCACAGTCACATAATCACTTTAAGATGTTTTCTTGTTCATGTTTTTTGTTTGTTGCGGTTGCACCCGATTCAAGAGCCGAATGGCTCACAGGGCTATACCAAATAAATGAACTAACTAACTAAACTAACTCCATCTCTTCTCTAGCCCGTGCCGCGCCCGTTTAGCCCCCTCGATCCGGCCGAACAAAAGCTGTTTCGGCATGCAGTGGCTGGGCATGCGGGCTAAATGACCCAGCCATCGCAGCCTTGCCTGCCGGAGGAGCTCACCGATGGGACCCTGCCCAGATCTTTCAAGGATTTGTGAGCTCCTCACACAATCCAGCCTGGTTAAACCCAGGATGGATCGTAGGCAGGCCAGCCTAAATGTTTCTAACCGGCGAAGATGTCCACGTTTTGCAAGCGTAGAGAAGGGAGGGAATGACCGTGGCCGAGAAGACCTGAAGCTTAGTGCGGAGCGACAGACCAGGTAGCTTCCACACAGCGTTACGCAACCGATGAAAATATATTGCCGCTCGACTGATTCGGAGTGAGACCTCTGCTGCCAAACCGGAACCGGTCATGAGCACACTGCCCAGGTATGGGAAACTCTCCACTCTCTCCACAACTGCCCCATCACCGATTGGGAGTTGTGGGGGTGGAGTGTCCGATGGTACAAAATACCCAGGCAGGTGCTTAGTTTTAGTGGGGCTGATGGTAAGGCCCCACCTCTTCGTGGCAAACTCCAGGTTCAGCAGCAGCGCCTCCAACTCCTCCTCTGAGTGAGCGGCAATTACCAGATCATCGGCATACATAACATGGTTGAGCAATAGGGATCTATCCCTTGACCGCACCTGGGCATCGATCAGCCTCCCATTGTATCTGTACCAGATGGAAATTCCTTTGTTACAGCTATCAAAGGCTTCATGGACTACGTGGTCCAAAAAGATGTTAAATAATGTGGGAGCCAGAGGACATCACTGTCGCACCCCAAGGTGAACAGGGAATGACTCCGACTCCCGGCCACGTAATTTTACCCGGGCCCGCTCACCATCATGAAGGTCGTGAGCAGAGGGTCAGGGACTCCAAAAGCATGAAGAACAACCCAGAGCCCAGGCCTACTATTATAGGCCTTGACCAGGTCAATAAAGCAGAGATGTATGTCTTGTTGTAATTCCCTACACCTCTGCTGTAGCAAACGGACAGAAAATATGGCATCTGTGCAGGACCGCCCTTTCCTGAAACCGCATTGGGGCTCCGCAAGCCTCTACTCAGCGTGCCTGGCAAGGCGATGTTGAATAATCCTTGCCAGGACCTTTCACGGCACACTGAGGAGTGAGATGCCCCTGTAGTCTGTGCGGTCTCCCTTCTTAAAGAGGGGGACCACAAGGGCATCCTCCCAGTCCTGCGGAACCCGTCCAGTGGTCCAGACTGTTGTTATGATGTCATGTAGGGCAGTCTGTGCACAAACGCCACCCTCCCGAAACATATCGCTTGGGATATCATCTCTGCCCGGTGCCTTCCTGGTCTTAGACTCTGGATCGCCTTTTGTACTTCCTCAACAGATGGCACCTCAGCCAGCCACTCACATATACATACATACAAACACTCATAGACAAACATACACTCACACAAACATACATACACAGACATACAGATATACATACAGACATTCACATACACAGACATATACTCACACATAGACATACACTCACACACAGACATACACTCACACACAGACATACATACACACACACACAACCACACAGACATACAATCACACAGACAATAAGACATACAGCCATACACTCACACATGCATACAATCGCACACAGACATACAACCATACACAGCCACACAGGCACACATAAACACACAGCCCAACAACAAATACAAAGGACCCCCATATAGCCTGTTAGGGCAAGTGCTGTTAGCGACCACCTATGAAGGTCGGCACGGCACACAACGGGGTGGGTGACCAGTACCACGCCAGATCGCCTTCGTCTCCCCAGTGGTGACGTTTACACTCTGCACCAAGTACTCATTTGAGGCTGAGTCAACCTAGGGGAGGCCGTGAGCGGGAATCGAACTCGGGTCGCCGGGTTCGTAGCGCAGCGCGTTAACCACTATACTACCCCTCCCCAACAATCACACAGACATACAGCCGAACAATCACAGGCATACAGCCAAACAATCACACGCTGCCCAGCAGACACACAGGCATAGCCCAATATTCACACAGACATACACCCCTACAATCACACATACAACCCAACTATGACACAAAGCACAACAATCACACAGCTCAATAATGGCATTTATATATTGCCCAAAAATCACCTACAGACAGCTCACCAGTCACACATACAGCCGAACAATGTGGTGCAAAGGAACAAACGCAGCTCTTCTAAATACAACTCTTGACTCATGTCTCCCACCTGATCTTTGTAAATGTTATTTCGCAGACATCTCGAGTACAGTAGTTTTGAGGTGGGAATGTAAATTGAGCTGTCCAGATAACCGAACACCTCGTCACCCCCTTCCTGATTCTTACGTATTCATTTTCTGTGTGACAGAATATTGCACGTTATTTATTCTGTAGGCTTTACACATTGTATTTTTCTGTATTCTGGTGGTTCCCAACCGTTATAGACCCGCGGCTCACTATCAAGCCTGAATTAATGTTGTGGAACACCACGTACCAGTAGCTTGTTTTCTCAAAATTTAAACTACAGGGCTCTGAAATCATGCCGGAATTGTTTTAAAGGCCTTAAAAACTAGTACAGTGTATTGCTTTTATTATTCACTAATCAATATAATTGTATGATCCCACTGCCTGTTGGCAGGAGTGGAACTGGGCTGCCTTGTGCTCAACTAGTAGCGATAATTTCAGGGTTATGGCTATAAAGTACTGATTGCCAACAAAACCTTATTTTAAAGCAGCCCTAATTACCCAACATCGTCCAAGGGCGACAGCAGAATTTGGTACCGCTAAAAAAATACTAATTTAAACCTTGTGAACAACGTTTTATTTAGAAAAGCTAATAAGAGTGAATTATTTAAACAGGTCCCTGCAGGGTGGGCTGGTAGGAACATTGGAATTTTTCACTTCGTTAAAGTATTGAAAGGGGACGGACGGACGGACACATTAATCTATTGCAGGCTTGTACACTCAGTTTACAACTTGGTTCCTACCAGTAACAGGTCCCTGCAAGGTGGGCTGGTAGGACAAGTCTCTGCGCTGTCTATTGCTGATTTTACACCCAACAGCACGAGATTTCACTTCGTTAAAGTATTGAAAAGGGACGGACGGACGGACACATTAATCTATTGCAGTCTGGTACACAGTTTACAACTTCGTTCCTACCAGTATAACCAACTTCTGTCATTTCAAATGGTTGTCAAATATCTCACCATTCTTGGCCAACATAAATTAAATGGAACCCCCAAAGTTATTGTCATCTTAGGTTTGGCATCCGAGAAGTGAAAATCCTGGTCTGGGCTCATGGACCAACAGCGCCGCTCGCAGTCTGCCCCGTGTGAGGATTGGTCCAGGCGTGCCGTGTCCCCTCTGGGGAGGGAGCAGCGTGCACGTGGGGGGCCTTGGCCACTGGGGGGCGCTGTTCAATCGCCTAGGTGCTAGGTGCTGTGGAGCTGAGCGTTGCTGCATGTCGTGGTGCTCAACCTCAAGTGAAGTACCTGATCGATAATACAGAGGGTTTTTTTTGGCGGGGGGTGGGGGGGGTTTGGTTGTTAGATCGCGTAAATAAATAAATGTGTCGTTAAACCCGCCACCACCCGACAGCCAACTCGTAAGGGTTGTCACATAAACAGGACGTGGCCAATTCGTCACTAGTACAGCACTAGTGTGTAGTGTAGTGTATAGTAGTGTAGTATACTAGTACAGCACACCGGTGTGTTGGAGAGCCAAGCCACAACATTTACAATCCGAGTACGACGTTTCGCCAGTAATTAAAACTCGCATCAGCAATTGGCATGTTCTGATTACGCAACAAAACTTACTAATTAGCTGTGTCGGGTGGTGGCGGATTTAACGACACGCTTATATAACATCTTCACACCTATATTCTTGGTTCTTTCGGTAAAGTCACGTAGAAGGGAAATAATAAAATTGTTTCCCTTCTACGTGGTGACTTTACCGAAAGAACCAAGAATATGAATCCTGCAGTCACGAAAGCTTTAAATAAAAAAAATCTTCACACCTGTTTTATTGCTAGAAAGTTGAAAACGTATTCATGCGTTTATATATAAGGGGCCGTCCATTAATGACGTCACGCACCTGGGGGGGGGTCAGACATTTGTGACGATGTGTGACGAGGGGGCGGGGTTTGAGAAATGTGACGTCACAGGAAAATGCGCACCCTTAAATAAATATAGACAACACGTTATACTTAATAAAATATACTTTTTAATAAATATTTTCTCCTACAACATCAGAGTGCAGCGCCACATTAAATACGCACTACAATGACACTAGTTTAAAGCGATTTGAAGCATATATATACATTTTTTGGGGGGGGGGCAGAGCTTTGTGACGTCATATTTGAGAGGGGGCTGACTTTTGTGACGCCGTGTGACGAAGAAGGGGGGGGGGGTCAAAAATCGCGTGACGTCATGTATGGACGGCCCCTAACCCAAAAACACCTGCATTATGGATGATATTGGTCGCGAAAGCCTACGTGTTAAACTGAAGTACTTGGTGCGATGTGTAAACATCGCCACTCGGGAGACAAAGGCGGCCGGGCGTGGTGCTGGCCACCCACCCCCTCGTGTACCACAGCGCCGGCCTTCATAGGTGCTCGCTAACAGCACTTGCCCCCAACAGTCTGTTAAGGCTACACGGGGAATCTTTGGCTCGGATGAAGCGATTGCATAACTTGTTGACAGTCTGAGTGGGACCTTGTTGTGCAACGTGGGCATCTGCAGTTTAATTTTAGTGGCCATGCAAATTGGAGGAGTGTCCACCCTCTGCAGTGCATGCTCATGTTGAGGCTGCAAGGAGTGAGCCTTGTGCGAGATGTTTAAATGCCAATCGACCACGTGCAATGGTACTCAAGTCACCAAGTTTATATATTTAAAAAAAACAAGTTTTACATGTACCGTATTGACGTAGAATACCACAATGCAACATATATTTGTGCTTTGCGGGAGGGTATTTAAAATTTGAAGTTTCAGTAAAAGCAAAAAAACCACGATTGCACCGCCGTACAGAAGATTGGGCGCAGCCGACCTGGCGTTGCTCTCTGAATCCGGCCACTTCAGTCCGATTCTCAGCTACGGTTGACTTTCTCGAGTGATATATGAACCGATCCTGGCACCCATGCCCTTCACAAACTTACACCGATTAGCGTGAAGTGTGACCCAGCGTATGCCACACTCGACACGGCGTGGACAGCGCTTTATGCCATCGGTGGATTGTATTATTATTTATAGTAATAAATTCAATCAGTGGATGGACGTGGCGTGTACAATTTGCATTGACTGAAAACACACAATGCCTCGTGCGGCGCATTAATCAACAAGATACCAGACCGCCAACACATTGCACTTAAGCCTTTTGTAGGTACAGGTCATTTCGCCACAATAGTGGTCGCGCTCAATGAAGCCACATCCAACTCTATTAAAGAACGCTTCGCAAGCCCACCCCGTCGTGTACGCAACATGCTGGAAAGCCTTAGAGACTATGCAAACAACCAAAGGTATAATGTAAATATCCAAGGAATAAGAGTACTGTGTATCATGTGTCAGCACTAAAATATCTAATCATGCATTTAAGCTGTCTTAAGATCAGTTAACTTATCTCAAGACATTGGTTAATCATATTTCAAAGGAATTCGTGGAACCTTCTAGATTTGAAGTTTTCGTGACTGCAAGGATCCATATACTCTTTGGTTCTTTCGGTAAAGTCACGTAGGTAAAAAATAAATAAAGATTCAATAAATAAAAATGATGTAATTTAGTTTTTTTCATTTTTGTTTCATTTTATTAAATTTTTAGTTATTTTTTTTACCTACGTGACTTTACCGAAATAACCAAAGAGTATTCGTGGAACCTAATTTGCAAACAAACTATATTGAGGATGCATTGGAATTTTCTACAGTAATTTAGTTATAGATCATGCGAGATTTTGATTATGACACAATGATGCACTCTTGAAAATTATCCCATAGTCTGAAACGTTCTTGACGATGGATTTTTTTAATGCATTGAAGTTACAAAATATGGGTGAGATACAAACGATAACCTTAAAAGGAAGGGCGTTAACTATAAGGCCATCGTTTTTCTTCCCAACACTATACTAATAAAATCACATAATTGGTTCTGCACTTATTTTGCTTACATTTCTGCTCCAAGAAAATGTTTTGAGTGCCATGCAACGAACATTACGTACTTTGAGGGACATTACTGTGGGTGGGAAGATGTTGCTCTGGCTGGTGGACCTGAGGTTCACTTGAAGGGATCAAAAAGGCAGCTCTGTGATATCCACTTCCCGTGACCATTCTTTCACACAAATTGTTAAGCTGCTCTGATCCGAATGGATGCTTCGTCTCATAACACGATACTGAGAGAGACAACGGGTTTTAAAAGTTTATTTGCATATTTAAGCCAAAACATAATCTTCAGATTTCCAGATCGACTGACTTGAACGTTTTGTAGTAAATGTATCCTTTGTGCGCAGGCGAAAGTATCACGCACAGGTGCATCATCCGTGATTACATTGCAAGATAAAGAGGAAGACATTGGTAAAGTCACGTAGGTAAAAAAAAATAGATCACTGCTGTAGTTGTCTCACCTGATAACGATTGCTTGTGTTGCGATCGAAACGTCGTGATCTATTTTTTTTTCTACCTACGTGACTTTACCGAAAGAACCATAGAGTATGGATTCCTGCAGTCACGGAAGGTCACGTAGAATGAGAATAAAATAATACATTGATAAAATAAAATAACACAATAATATTCTCACGACGTTTCCGCCACAACACAAGCGGCCTTCATCAGGTGAAGGGACGAGACTGTCTGGTAGGACAGCGCTGTTATTTTATTTTATCAATTTATTATTGTATTCTCATTCTACGTGACTTTACCGAAAGAACCAAAGAAGATGAATCATTGCAGTCACGAAAGCTTTAAATCGAAATTCAGTCACGGAAGCTTCAAATCAAGAGGAAGACATTGATTAGAGATCATATACGTTTTAAAGACTATAATTTCACTATTTAAAAAAGTACATGGGCTTCCGCAGGACACATCGCTAGAAGGGATGATATGTATGTATGTTGAACTTCTTTCTCACCGTACGTAGCCAACCGTGGTAATCGGAGGTGCGATGGATAAGACTAACGATGGAGTGGCGGCCAAACGATGGAACACGTATGAAATGATGTCCATCCACCACAGGCAGAACAATGCAATCTGCTCACGTGCAATGGCGAGAATGGATTCATGCATCACGACACCCTGAGAGATCGCAACTGCTTAGCGAAGCTTTCAGCCGAAGGTACAGAGTATAGTTCTGTGACGAAATCTCTTTTGCAATGGATATATCAGAAGCCGCAGTTTTTAAAATCTAACATTGATTAAAAAAAAATCAAACGTGAAGTTTATCACGTAGGCTGTAATGTCCAGAATGTCACACAGTGATGCAGCCACAGCTGAAAGCTTCTTCGTGACAGCGTGATTTGCCATCCTCGTGGGCCAGAAAGCATACGGCAGTGCAGGAAGCCTCCTGCCCTTCCACTCCCCTTGTCCACTCCACCTCCCATCTCACATTTCCCTGCAATCCTCCATCCCTCCCACCTTCTGAGTTTCTGCTTCAGTGCACGGGCTGCCCGATCACGTGTTGTAATGAGGTGAGTTATGGATAATTAGCACAGAGCAGTTGCTAGAACGGTGCTTGACACACGGGCTTACGTCCAATGGATTCGTTCATTTATTCGCTTCATGAGACAAAGGGAATGATAACATCAGACTACATTTAATTTTATACTTAATTTTAAAGATTTAATTGAAATCTGAAATTTTAAAAGGTGTAAGCTTTTAATTTGTATGTATCTGAATGACTATATTTGAATATATATTGTGCACATCCATACATTTTATTTTACTACAACAATGTGTGGTCACATGAAAATAAAGTAATACGTATTTTTGTTATTCATTTACCATGTATTTATACTTTATATTCCGAAGCATGGTGCGCTTCTCAGAGAGAAGCAATAAGCATGTGTACCCGATATGCAGACATGACATTTTGATTATTTTGTTGATTTTTAAAGCCACAAACGCAATTGCCTCTGTGGACGAGGCTTACAAATTCAGTTTACCCTTGTGGTGCCTCATCGCGTGACGATCCCAGAACAGGACCATATTGCAGTAGTTGCCTGGCAACCAGGATGGCCATTAATCGGAAATGTGAACTCCATAAAGTAAGGGCAGCATTGCCTGGATTAATAGTCCACTTCGTGAGGAGGAGCTCTGTCCTGCCCTCCTGCAGGCCACCGTGCGACCTTGTCTCTCTTCCTTGTCTTGCTTGGCTATAGCTCGACACGAGATTTGTGTATGTTAATGGTAACATTATCCACGAGTGACAGCACCCGCGCCCGGGACAATTTAGTTGTGTAGATTTAGCCACACCGTTGATTAATGAATTACATTACAGTGCAATAATTAATAACATATTAATCAAAACATGCCCATAAAAAGCCGATTAGAGGGATTTGTAAACCTTCAATTTCCATAGCAGCTGCGTAACACGTGACGTTCGAATCAATGTGAAATACGAATGACTAAGATAAAGTATGGTGAGATAATGAGATGCTACACCTGCTTACCCTTGCAGGTGTCAGGTGATTAGGAAGAGAAAGGTCGCTGCATGTTCGCCAGAACGATGCTACAGGATTTCACACATTCCGTAACCGCCGTGGTGGGGTTCTGACCCCGCTCTAAGCTGTGGAGGTTTGACCCACGGTCAAGTTGATTGTGCATCGTGAGCAGGGTCTATTGCAGCAAGCACAGTGCAAAGAGTGCGCCTGAAGCGGTACAATGCAGAGGGAACAGAGTGCACCTGCAGCAGTATGGTGCAGAGATGTGCTGGGCCGACAGAACCGCACTTTGTTGCCATGGCGACTGCCGGGGCACGAGGACGCGACGCAGCCACGTGGGACCCCCTCCCCGCGCCCTGAGGCGAGGGCGGGGCTCAACAACCGTTGCCGTGACGACGAACGGGCCGGGCGGAGGCAGGTGGGCGGAGGCTTTTTTTTCCTCGTCGTTGCCATAGAGACCCTGGGCGGGGGGGGGGAAGCGGATATGCGCGCCCGCCCGCGCGCGCTCGCGGTGCCGATGCGATAAGGCGGGGCTTACGAATCCGTTGCCACGGAAACCCGCGGCAGGCGTGAGGGCGGGGCGCGGTGACGCGCGCGCGGCGTGGGCGGGGCAGCGGGGCCGTTGCCATTGGCGACGAGCGCGCGGACTCGGCGTATGACGAGGGGGGCGAGGGCGGGGCGAGCGCGCTGCCATGGAGACGGGCGGCCCGCGTGGCGTCAGGTCGGGACGAGGAAGCGGCGCGGGGCGCGTCCCGCGGCTCCATCTTACGTGAGGCGGCGGCGGCGGCGGTGGCGACGAGGCCGAGGCCGAGCTTTCCTTTGCCGGCACTGCCTGTCGCTCGGCCACTCCCCCGCCGGCTCTCCGTGTGAGTAGTCACGTCGTCGCGTACGCGCTGGTTCCCCTGTTTATGCCGCGACCCGACGAGACGCAGAGCGAGGCTTGCCTGGGCCACACTACCCGAGGCGGCCGCTCGGTTCGTTTGGTGTCCCCGTGGGCCCCGTGGCCGTGGTGTGTATAGGTGGAGCGCGGGGGGTCGTGTCTGGTGAGCAAGCAAAGCGGTCTTGTCCGTGGTCAACAGGCGGCCACTGTTCTCGGAGGCCACGCCGACACGTGGCTGCAGTGGCGAGCAGGCCGTGAAGGGATCGGGGAGCACCGATTCGGTCGGCGAAGGGGTTATGTCGAGTGCAGTCAGACAGCAAGGGGTTCAGGTAATGAGAGAGATCGGGTCTCAGGTTGGGAGAAATCGGGCCGACAGGGATCGGACGGGACGGTGCTTGGCCTGAGGCCGTCGGGACCTCGTGGTGCCGGATGAGCGCACACGATATCACATGTGACTTTAATGCCACGATACATCATACCACACGGATTGTCATAACATACTGAAACATTGCGACATAATAGAACACGAATACACTTGAACAACTCAGTAAAACTAGCCAAGTACAAAAAAAACACCAAATACTAAATGCGCCAACATGAACAGTGGTTCGCCCCAAGGTCGAATAGACAGTGGGAGGTTTGCTGTTACACTTTGCCGATGGGTTGGCAAAGCGACTTTAAAGCGAGCCCTTGTTATCGCTGGACTTAATCTCGCCCTGTTGACAAAGCGGTCTGCGAAACGTGTTTGCATAACCCACGGAGAGAGGAGGGAGCGTGGCGGCGGATAGAGGGCAAGAGATCACGAGACCCAGGCGGGGAGAGGCCGCCCCCCATCCAGTTGGCGCCGCGACTGGAGCGGTGTCCTCTGGGAGCTGGTGGTTGTGGCGAATTACCCCGCACACCCACACGTCAATTGGCACCATCGACAAACCATGAATCGCCCCCTTTGTTTTGGTATTTATTGTGTTATTTAAGACAAAGATACCCCAGCTCTCTCTCTCTCTGCCAACTGTATTGCAGCATTTGAAATTAAATGTGAAAAGTAAAGCAAATGAAAATGTGTTCCGCTTAAGATGCCGTTATTCGCCGTTTTCTTGCTTGTGAATGTGAGTATGTTCGGCCGCGAGAGAGGGGCTAGCAGGAGGAAGTGACTGCAATGGCAGGAAGGGCTATGTTGTTGTTGTTGCAGTGTTTTGCTTCGGTGATGCTTTTGCTGTTGCCATCCCGTGCGATGCCACAGCCGCTGGCCATGAACTCCGAGGCTGCCCGTTTGGTTTTGGCTTCACATTCCCCACGTGATGTTCATTAGTCAGTGCCCTCTGCCATAGAAGCACCATCGCGCCCCCCACAACCATCACCCAAGTTATGGCAGTGCACCATTATAACCGCGTATATTGGTGGCCCGGTGATGATTAACGGTTAGAAGTGTTTGTGAAACAATACGGTGTGTGATGTAAACCACGGCACCGTAAAAAGCACGTTCGCAACATGGTATAATAAACAAAGCACAGTGTGGGTACGTGTGAAGTAAATCTCGCAGTTTAAGCAACAGCCACGACACTGTTTTTGGTTCAAACTTAATGCCACCGTGAAAATGAAAGTGCATTTCTAAAAAGAAAAAAAAAATCCCAGCTTGTAAGTCCGTATATATATTAATCTTTGTTAAAGTTTCACGTAACTGCACACATGTAGACTGCGTACAGTGTAATTGATCTACCAGTGACCCGCTATTGTGTGTACATGTGTTAGTGGTGTGTACTGTATCGCAGGCGTGTTTATCATGACAGGCACAGTGTATATTTCCTGAGGCATTGAAGGAGCCGCATGCATCAGCTGTCAGCATCAGACCTGTACGGGCAGGGCTACTGGCATGCCTGGGTAATGGCAACACAGCTTCTCGACACCAATGAGCTGTTTTAACAGATACATACAATTAAGAGATTAAAACCAACATGCAGCCTTCTCCGTTTTTATACATTTTTAATAGTGTTTCTTTCCTGGACAATGTAGTAAGTGTTGTTTTCCTCTTATGGAAACAACACTAAAATAAATATGAGCTGTCACATTAAGTATGTTTGATGTACCATAATGACTAGTGTGCCATTGTGCTTATAGTTTGTTTTTTACTTCAAATGGGTTTCCACTGGTGTTCATACAGTAGTAGTATAGTAGTTTGCAATTTGCGTTGTTCATATTTTTTGTTAAACTTAAATTACTTTTCAAACGCGACTCATTTGGTGGAGTACATTTTCAGCGTTTATTTGCTGCGCTAAGCCGTGCTCATTGTGCAACAACACTGCGTGACAATGCAGGGCCAAAGTACGCTGTGGCTGTATTGTCATTTATGCTCTCGTTGCTCTGCATGCATTGCCCATTGAGCATAACGGAATCATTGAGCCGAGCGCCCAACTCAATGCTCTCTTGTGTGTGCACACGGATGAAATGTCACGGCTTCACTCGGCATGAATGTTCCATTATTCTGGGCTGGCAATCTTGTTCGCCACTGTCGTCCAAACCAGCAATTTTGTATGCACGTACATGCAACCCAGGAGCCTCGTGGCACTATTTGTTAATTTCGTAGATGACTGTGGGAAGGTGTTTTGGGTTCTCTCCTCCACACTCAGAATGCATAGGCTCCATGCTTGCATGCAGAGTGGATGTAATTTATTGGTTTTGCACACAGTACACGTGTAAAGGTTTTTAAGAACTTTTCGTATGACGAAATGTTGTTCAAACTTGAAAAAATAACAGTGAAGCAATATTTAGATTTTTTTTTTAGGAGTGACTATTACTTTTAGCGGATATCGGAGTTACCTGCCAAAGTTTGACACTCTTTGGCAAATTGTTATTGTGATGTTTTAAATGGAGAGCACCAACTATCAGATGTATGGCATGATTGTATGCAACAATGAAAGCAGAGCATACACCCAATAGATTTAGCATCTAGATAACATGGTTGCAACGTCTAGATAGCACTTTGCTTGAGTGCCACTCACCAGCATCACCATAACTATACGGTAAACATTCTATTTCTGGCCATCATTGGAAAACTGTCTGACGTTGGCAATGTGCTGATGGGTGAGTTTGCAGCTGACACGGAGACACTTTTATGATTCATGGCTGTGTCCTGTCCAGAACAAGACCCATGAGGTTCACTCTTTTGCAGGCATACCAGTCTTTAGAAGCCAGCGTCATGTTTCAGACCTAGAAATAAACTGGACATACACTAACTGTTTCTTACTCGGCAAGGCTCTGAAACGAATGTTAAATGGTGTAGCTTTGCATCAGTTGGAATGTTCCAAATATAGTTCTGATAACATAACTTGGACTGTGCTGCTGAGTGTTGGAAAACGTGTTTAAATGATGCAGTGTGGAGAGGAGGCCATGGGTTGTCAACTGCTTCAGAATTGCTGATGAGTTGGAGAGGGTGCGTGGCCTGGCAATGGGGGTGGGGATGTCATCTGTTGGATAAAGTGGAAATACTGCTCCGAAATGGACGATGTTCCCACTTGACAGTTCTTACATCTGTGTATTGGTGTATTTTAAAAGTTTGGCAGTCTTCGGTGACCATCCGTTTCGCAAATGGAGTTGCAGAGTTGCATAGCGAAGCCTTTTATGTCTTTGTAGTCATACTCTTATAGAGATTACTACTTTGCATTTAAGCCTAATTGTGGCAGTGTCATCAGTATTAAAGGAAAGACGGACCGTGACAAAGTTAACTGCACTTCTTTGTTCAGTCATTAACATGGTTGGGGACACGGTATCAACCTTTTAACTTGGGTCTGCCTGCAGTGATCTGCAGCATCCCACACGGTGCTGACCAGGAATGCTGGAAGCTCACATGAGTGGAATGTCATACCCATCTGTGAAGGGCACAGGCTCTCTGTCCTACTTGGTTTTGTTTATGTCCTAAGTGTTGCAGTATCTTATCTATACACAATATTAATACCTATAGTGTTGTGTTCAGTAAACAAAATGGTCTGTACCGTTGAGTTGTGCTTTCATCAATATAGTTCTGACCCACATATTCACGCTCTGTTGGTTATGGGGAGGTGTTTGATCAACTTCATCACATTGGTCAGTGTGGTGATCATCGTCACAGTTTGATGATTACATTTGAAAACACATCGACTCTGCCACAGGTACATATCAGTACATTGATATACATTGTTGACTACTAGAAAAGTAGCATTGTATTTATATGTATTTGGTAAATAGTATGTTTGGGATGACTGAGGTGAGAAAATTGGCTTCATTGAAACCAATTCTCGTGCACTCTCACTTGCTGTTCGGTATGATTTGATGGAATCACTTTGTGTGTGTGGTGGTGCGTGCAGACATCTGAATACAAGTATCATCTGGTGAAATTATATGAATGGATGACAGCCTTTCCTTTGTGTAACGTAGTTAACCCTAAGTGGATTAGATTATGAGTTTACTCAGGACTTGGCCTGTATGGCAATTTAAGAGAGTGGCCTTGGGAAAGTCCGGGAAAGTGATGCTGAAACTCATCGTTTCAGTCTTAGTTTCCAGACTGTGCACTCGTCAAGTGGGACTTTACACTATCCTCCCACGTTTGGATCGGTAATTAGTTGTAAAGGGTGAAGCGTGACCAACAATCAGCCTGCCGTGTGAAGTGCCCCTTGTTAACTACCACTACTCCATGGAGATGTTTGTTGGTAAGTTTAAACTTAGCCAGGAGGCGCACAGAAAATGCAAGTGGGCAGCTGCTCCTATTAGAAAGAATAATTGCCTCGTGAGCATTCTCCTTTCTGTTAAGTTTAAAGAGGGAAAAACCTCCTTATTGAAATGGTCAGCACCCCACACTAAAAACTCGGCCACCTGAGTTCATTTCCTTTCCATGGCTAGTGGCGAGTGACATCTGAACCAGTCCTGTGCAGCTCCCTTTCACAAACTAGCACAAGCCAACGTGGTTGAAGTGTTTCAAATAGCTCCTCGATCAACATGGTGTGAGGAGGCTTTCACCCAGCAAAGGGCTGTTAACGATTATTATTTCGTTTATAAAGTCAGTGCTTCTTTATTACCTGATTTACAATGAGACTCTGTGCTCACCGCTCGCCTAAACCGCACACTTGGTTCATTGTGGGTACACGAATGGGGGCCTTTACCATATTGTCTAAATTGACTTCTGTGTGAGACACCACGTAATGGTTACATTTGGCAGTGTGGCTTAACTACATTGACCAACACAAGCATTTTAGGTTACACCCCCAGAGTAGGCCTCCAGTGAAGACTCTAATGAATAAATATACCTTCTGTGAAGAAAACAGTTTTAACACACACAAAGCTACCATAATTTTTGTACATTTTATTATGATTATATGTAAGACATGAAATGTTAAAGAACTCCTAAACACGCTCTGCTTTTAAAGGGTTTACAAACATGAAACCCATCTACAAAATCAATGTAAAGTGTACTTTAAATCAATACCTTTATCAATTTGTCTAGGGAACTAACATAATTGTCAGAGAAGGGAATATTACATTACACGGGAAGACACAAGTAGATTGGGAGAAAATGAGATATATGATGAGATATCTGCAAGGCCCATCTAAAGTGAATTTCGTGTGTAGCTGTATTTCTGGAAGAGCCTTCTGAGTAAATAATGCTGCTTTACAAGTACCATTTGTTTAAGCCTTCTCAATATATCTGTGAAACTGGTGTAATGGACCAAATTGTATATATATTGTACTCACCTCAAAGTACGATTTTTTTTCCCTAAACCTTTTCGTCAATGTTTTAGTGAGTGAAAGAGGCAGGGCTTTTTTTTTTTAACTGTTCTTAATAATAACAAGAACTAAACATCACGCATATGCATGGGTACTGTAATGATTGCCAACATGATGAGGTGTACAACTTAGATTATGTAAGATGGTGCATTATGTAGGTGGTCACAAGATTTAGTGTAGTGGTGTCATGAGGAGGCGAGGCATGTGACATCATCGCCTTGGCTGAAAAGACTGCTATTTTTTACACACTTTTATTTAACACCAGGTTTCGGGCAACCCTCTGATCAATTTGGCTGGACTGTATTTGTATAGGCCAAGTCCATAATAACAAGATAACTTAGTACTAAAATTACATTTAATTCTTGTAAAGCGCTTGGACAAAAGCGCTTTATAAAATCCTAGATAAGATATTGGAGCATGTTTATGAGCGTTATTGCTCCTCCATGTCACAGGCAGACAAATGAAGAGATTAATTGATGCTTTCAACCTTAGTTGGAAAGTGCTAAAAAGCACTATACCAATGTGGCTAAAGACGAATACTGTAAGTTGAATCCTTGTATATTACCGGCTATGACATGGATCAGAAACATGGACAATGATGGAAGACGATGATGGAACAAAAGCTCAAAAGTATGCATAGAAGCCGAGAGATGTCCATGCTTGGAATTCCAATGAGACATTGGGAGAGTACACATTTATTAGGTAACCTCTATGCAAGTTCGAGGCATCTTGACTGCGAGTACAAGTTAATGGCCTGGTGCAGGACGGTGACTAGAAGAGAAGGTGACCAGTAGTCAAGACTAATGATAGTGTAACAGCTTTGAGAGTGCTAGATGGAATGTTACATTCATTGCAAAACCGTGAGAAATGGCAATGGTTTGGCAAGACCTTGATCCAGCCGGTGGATTAACTTTGACCTCACGTGTTATACAAAATAGCACATTTTGTATCATGGCAATGTGGGAACGGGAAGTGTGAGAAGCAACAGCATGGTTTGAGGAAGAGGTGCGGATGTGAGGGGATGAGCATCGGGGTGCAGGGAGTACTCCCCCCCCCACCATATTCAGCACTGTCCATTGTTCTGCCTTGCAGCTCTGTGCTGTAGACATTTTAGGAATAGCTTGCCTTTTAACATCGTCCTAATTTTGACGTATAATGTGCTCTAATTGGTAATGAAGTGGTTTTTTGCTGTTGTGTTGTGGTAGATCATTGGCAACTGAGAAGTGAATTAGTTTGGCAACACGGCTTGTTGAAGTACTATCTTGTGCTGTATAATTAAGTTATTTCTTGGAATATTGATTTTAAGCTTTCGTGACTGCAGGAATCCATACTCTTTGGTTCTTTCGGTAAAGTCACGTAGTGTAGAAAAAATAATAGAGCACGACGTTTCGATCCAACGCAAGCAATCGTCATCAAAGAGTATTATTTATTGGAAACCAACACTGCCACCAGAGCTTACGTGTGCTTAGCCTGGGAGCCTCTTGATTTGCATGAATAGTCTGTATAAACACGCACAGGTTTTCAGACTTGTATAATGTAAGTCAAACTGTCTGTTCAAACATGCAGAGGTTTTCAGACTTGTATAATGCAAGTCAAACAGTTGAAGTGTACTTTTAATATGCCCTTGTCCAAATACCTCTAGCGAGTGAATGGCGCACTTGGTGGTCCTACAGAGGTGAGACCCTTTGGCATCATACACCGGGAGGATGGAGCACGCAGTCACTGCACAATTTGGTCAAATACAATAAATTCGCCTACATAAACAAGGTGTGGAACAGGTGACAGTATGCCAAGTGCACAGTTACTGCAGGTCTCTTTGTTTGGTAAAACAGCAACTACGTCTTTTCCAGATACAGAACTTCCTTTGCTGGCTGGTACGGATACGGTGAGAGGCTGAGACCATGCTAAGTTGTCAAATGAGCCCGCTGGATAGTCACCTACGGCTAATTGCGTCTGCGTTTCCCAGTGGCGGCTTGAGTGGGCCCACCAAACTCCATTGTGCGATGTGCATAAGATGGGAGGTTTCCTTCCTTCCCTGGATCTTTGGCTGCCAGTGCGAGCACGTGACATCTCCCCACCTTGTCGTGTATGTCAGAGCACTCAGGAGGCACAATGCTGCGCCCATTGTTTATGATGTTTGTTAGGTGTTTCACCGTTGAACTTTTACCCTCGTAATCATGTGGTCGTTTGAGAGCATTGTACAGAGGGCGTGACAAGTTTGATTCCGCGCAGCTTATCTTTGTTTGAAAAAGAAAATGTTGCTTTTCCTTTGCCCAGGTCCAGTCGTTCCACTCGTTGTTATTGTATATAACATTGGGTTGTTGTAGTCGGCTCACACGTTTTTGTCTGTCACCATGGTTTACCCCATGGTTGCTGTTTTTTTCGCCGTTCAAAATTGATACGACGTGTCCGGGTGGGAACGAAGTGCGGCACGTTTTGTTGTAACAAGAAAATAAGCGTGAGCAATGGATGCCTTTTTTTTAAAGTTCTCCTTGGTTTTGTGTGCTGACATAAAGATAGTGGGTTGGTCTATGGACTTTACAACTTACCTGGTGCGGTGTGTAAACATCAGTACTTGAAACCAAAGTGCTTGAATGTGGACCTGGCCACGCCACCCCATTGCGTGCCATGCCCAGCTTTTAGGCACTTGTAAACGGCACGCGCGCGAAACCAGTCTGCATGGCAAAATATTATACTTTTTGTGGGTGATTCGGAACAGTATGGGCAACTCGAGATGGTTTAAAGGGTACTACGTGGAGGTAGAACATCCTTAAGAAAGCTCGCAATATATTAACACATTTCCCAGAGGAGAGCCTGAGAAGATAAGCACTTCCTGCACGAATGGAGCAATGTTGTTGTCATGGTTACCCTGGCAATTAGCTGGTTGCTACTGGCCGAGGTGATGGAGCGCTTGCTGAGTGCGGGCTTCATGCATTGTCCACACTCCTGATTGCATGGCACGGGAATCGAAAACTCCACGCCACTGCACATTATATTACGTGTTTAATGCTGTAGGAAACAACGAAAAACCACCTTTTCTTAAGAAATGACAGGACACTTTCAGGAATGCATTTCGTTCGCCGGGGTTGCTTTGTTTGCCTCTTTTTGGCGTACTTTTATGCACGCTGACGTTTTATAATATGTGGGCAATATATCTTTGCGTGGTTAGACATTAGAGCCTCCAGATATATTTGTAAAAAAAAAAACACTTCATCTGAAGCCATGTGTAGTTTGAAAATGTATTTCATTATTTTTGTATTCATGCATTTGTATTGTATACTCTGCTTATGTTTAAGAATAGTATTGTGCTTATAATGGTACCGTTTTATTTGGGCTATATGATTGCGTATATTTTATTTTAAATCGGTGTTTTCAGTAATATTTATACTCGTTTTAACACGTACGCTTTCGCGACCAATATTCAATTTATACTCGGCAATGACTATGAAGTAACTCGCCTAGTATTGAGTAAAACTGTTAATTATGCATTTGTGTTTCCATGCTTTCATGTTTAGGGGGTCGAAATCTAAATGGGTCCAGTGGTGCTGCCCGAAGTGAAGACCGAGCGATCCAGTTTCATGCAAGGGTCGTCAAAAGAGCCGGAGACTGGCGAGCACAATGATCTGATTGTGGGTTTTGAGGATGAGGTGAAGGATCACTCCCCAGGCCTGTTAGGCCTGGCACTGGACCTCACTCACCTGGGCCTGGGCCACTTTCCAGCACTGTCCCCAAAGCGGGAGCCGGCGGCTGGCCCAGGCGAGCCGCGCGATGATGAGGAGCTCACAAACCTGGACTGGCTGCACGGAGGCAGGGATGTTCTGGGCAGTTTGAAGCTGGGTGGTCAGGCGGGCCTGCGTGCTGTGAGTCCCCCCCCTGTGCCACCACCGCCTCCAGACTCCCTGCCCTCTCCTGCCCCCTCTGATGACCTGCCGCCAAGGGAGGGAGATGCACACGCCGGCCTCCCGGGTACGCCCTCTTCTCACCGCTCGACTACCACTGCTGCAGGACATAACCCAAATGCAAAACCACCCTACTCCTTCAGCTGCCTCATTTTCCTTTCAATTGAAGCATCGCCCTACAAACGACTACCTGTCAAGGGCATCTATGACTGGATCCTGGACCACTTCCCTTACTTTGTTGGGGCGCCCTCTGGTTGGAAGAACTCTGTGCGGCACAATCTGTCTCTGAATAAATGCTTCAAGAAAGTGGACAAGGACCGTCATCAGGTAAGAGCTGTGCCTTAAAATTTGCCTACACATGCTTAATCTCTCGTGAAGAGTCTCGCGTGTATATACATATTACTCAAAATCATTATTTCAAAGTAGACTTAAGGTAAGTTATAGAATGAGATGCAGGATGTGATTTGTCTGGGAGCATTGAACGGATTAACTACTTGTAATATTCCTACTGTAAATTCTTCAGCATGGGCATAGAATGGAATTGCTGCAGTGCTGTCATGATGGAACATATCAATCGCAGTAAAGATGACATTCTTGGAGTTGTAGGTCATTTAAGAGGTTGCGATACATTTGTCATCATTAGAGTTTACCAAGTATAGTATGAGGCCAGGTTCTCCTTGCTGTGCTATTTATCTCTAATACAATGTGAGGAAACCCACTGCATCTTTATCAACGTCTGAGAAGGAAAAGCTGCTGCACGTTACAATATTGTTATCAGCGTTGACGCATTTTATTATTTCAATGGAACCATCTTTTCATTTTGCAAGCTGGATATGAATATTTTTCACCTGATTGTGTACGTCGGAGCACATTTACGGAAGGTAAAATTATTACTTTATTAAAACACCGCTAAGTATCGTGACACGACCGTTAGTAAGAGTATTCTTTGGGTCTTTCGGTAAAGTCACGTAGATGGGTTGAAAGAAAATATCAATCGCTTATGTTGTGATCGAAACGTCGTAGTTTTTTTTGTTATTTTTAATTTTCTTTCAACCTATCTACGTGACTTTACCAAAAGACCCAAAGAACAGGGATCACCTGCAGTCACGAAAGCTTCAAGTCAACATTAGTAAGAGTTCATTCATTAATGAAAGACAAACCTAATGAGTGACACGTACACGCATGCTGGTGCACCGAACGATGATAGAGACACAACTGCAAGCTGAAAGGGGGTGGGTGATGGGGAGTGCTCAGAGGTGGGAGTGGGTGGGTACTTTTCTCGTGTTCTCATGGCAACCTGCCGTGGCGACCAGCGCCCGTGCACCAGGACCGCGGAAAGGAGGAGGGTGGCTGCATCTGCACGCAATGGGGGGGAGACTCTTGACTCGCACGACAACGTGCACATCCACGTCGGGCTGGCCGAGTAGCTGTGTGCGCGCATTTCTGAATTGGGCTGCACGGTGCCACGTGAAGCCACTTTTTGTGTTCTTGTTGTCCTTCCCCCGCACCCCCCGATTTGCACGTTTGGCCACGTATGGTGCGAAAGAAGTTCAACATGCATGCATGCATACATCCTGCACCTTGAAACTGCCTTCTACTCGTTATGAACAAATTACCTGCGCCTAACTTATTTAAAAATAATGTGAACAGTTATTAGACTTGTAAGAGATTGATGATGTGGACATTATGTCCCAACGTTGTTGATCTGCAGACCTCGGCCCTGCTAAACAGTTTAATCTCTGCTGTCATTTTGTGCCTTGGCAGGATGCCCAGTGGCTGTACGTCCTGCCACAGAGTTGTGGTTTTAGTGTTGAAATGTCTGTTGTGCGCCATTGCCTTGGGTTGTCACAACACCAAATAGACTCGGTTACGTAGCCAATAGGGCCTGTGATCACTCAGAATGAGACTGTTCAATTCAGGTTGTACCTGAGAGTTGCTTTTGTCATCTAAAGGTGTGCATGAGTGCTTAATATTCCCACAAAATAGCTACACTTAGGCAAAAAACAGTTCACAGACTCTGCACAGTTTATTTGCAACATCTGATTATTTTCCATTGCCATTCAGGCCTCTTTCTACCTATGATTTAGCTGTTTTATGGTGACTGCTTACACACGCTATTCATAAATACGTGTGGATTAGAATACATAAGATGTGTGGTGTAGATTGTTTCCATTTTTAAAAGCTGCACATTCCAAACATGGCGGCTTGGAATGTCTGCATATTTATTCGCAATTTGACATTTACTGGTACCAGCATTTTTTATGCGGTGATAGCTCAATTTATCCACGTGGGCCCATTTGCAGGGAAATATTGTGCTTTGTAATAAGGGTTGTGGAAAATGGATTCAAGTGTATGACAAGGACTTCCAGTGGCATTAACTAGCAATATCTGACTTCATCGTAGTTTTTAGCAGCTGTTATTTTTTCAGCTTCCTTCCAAAATGGCACAAAACATTTTAGCGATAGGCCTGTCCTCTTGCCTTTGTAAAGATTCATAAATACTCTGCTTTAGTAGTAGTGTTTATTTATATAACTGCTTTTTGTATTTAGTTTGTTGTCCTTCCCCCGCACCTCCGATGAGAAGGGTTGGCTACGTACGAAAGAAGTTCAACACACATACATTTAACGTGTGCATTTTCGCCTAGCTAGAAAGCAGCTTTATCATTTGCGGAATGCAGTGTCGCGCTCAGACCATCGCTAAGCCCAGTTAACTGACAGTCTTTGTAACATTCATGGGCGATAGCTGGCCGTAGCCTAGATGCGTGGAATCTCAGCAAATAATGCATGTGGTATGACAACCGGCAGCCGATGGCGATTGTCATCGTGTGCTTGGGGGGGTTTGAGGCTGCACGGTATGCTTCTTAATATGCAGAATGTTGTTTAATTTGGCACACTGTTATAAGCACCCTCTGGTGTGGTGTGTGTGTCCTATTTGCATGTGCGTGGTCATGTGGATTCCAGGTGGAGTGATACTACATTCTCTCTGTGCTGTGAAGATGTAATGTGAACTGTCAGTATTAGTTGGAACCCTTTACACTAATTTGTTTGATCTCTGCCTGATGAGCCATGTAAGTACTTTTTTTAAAAGTACTTTTTTAATGATCTGTTGTTGGTATTATATCATCTCTACGTTGTTAAGCGTTTTGGCTAAACCACACTCTTTATTGTCACAGAAGCTTTGACGATGGTTGTCACACAGCACATGGTTAAATTACTACACAGTACAATGTCTGCTCCTCACCTTCATCAACCCGCACTGACCAGCGTGGTGAAATATGGTCAAATAACTCCCACAAACAGCATGGTGTGGGCAAGCCTTCATCCAGCAGTGGATTGACGAAAAGGGCTGTACAATGACTCGAACCTCTGAGTTCATGAACAATGCATATCTGCTGTTACAATTATGTTGACTGTCAAGCAATAATGTAGAATTTCTAGTTGCCACATGAGGCAGCATTTCGTCAAGCACCGAGATCCCATGGACAGCGTACATTCATGAAACATGCACCAACTTTTTCACGAGTTACCAAAACAAAACTATCCCAAACTTGGAGTTGTGAGTGCTCACCATGGTAACCTTAACCTGCAGTTGTGGAACAGTGTCAAACGGGGCACATTCATTCATGTTCTTAAATGATCATCGTTTGCTCCTTCAGTGGCACTTACATTTATTATAGGTACATCATAGCAGCAGTGTATGAGCTGGATGGAATCAGATTTTCAAATTAATCTCGGGGCAACCACCGCTTTGTTTGCCTTCAGGAAAAAAAAAACCTTTCCATTCACGTGTGAATTATGCATTATATTCTACCTATGATTTTGTACATTACTCTACAATTATGTATTTATTAACAGTTAACTGTTTTACTCTCATGTTCAAAATCTATATAATTTGTAGCGTTTGCTTATTAATCTTTTTTGTTGTCACTACCAATTATCATCGTAATTTGGTATATTTTTATTGACTGTTTTCATTATCGATAACATCCTCTTGAAATGCTTTTGTTCCATAGTTTATTTATGAATCTTGCATGTTGTGAGTTGTGGTACATTGTAAATGTGGTGTATGTTAAACTTACACGTACTTAACTGGTGCAGGGTTATACACACACTTATACTGGTAGGAACGAAGTTGTAAACTGAGTGTACCAGCCTGCAATAGAAATCTCGTGCTGTTGGGTGTAATAAAATTGCGCAAAATTCCAATGTTCCTACCAGCCCACCCTGCAGGGACCTGTTATCTTGTTAATAAGGTGGAACAATAATGGAGCATTCATCCCTATATACTTATTTAGCATACAAGTTGGTCTTGGTCCTTGCATTGCGAGTGATGGTTAATATGTATTGAGAACAGGAAACCGACAGCCACACCGACCTAATGTTAGGCTTTGCTCTTTCTTACAGCAGTCATTTGTGATAACTATGAATTGGCATGGTGAACATAATAACCAAAAATTACATCACTTAAAAAAACTTTATATCAGGTATATACAGATTTCTGCTAAAAAAAAAGCAGTTCATTATACATGTAAATATATTTTCAGGTATATGATGCAGTTTAAATGTCCTGTATACAGTATAGAAAATGTAAGGACATATTTTTTTCTAGTTATGTTGTACAAGTTCTATAATACCTTTAAAATGGAGGTATTTCTATGGTGGCCTTCTATATGCCAAATGTAAACGTGAACAGATATTTCCTGGGAGTTTGTCTAAAAAGCTAGGATAGATTTTTAATCGTTTTGATTTTATCTTGTAATTCCGAAATCGGTGAAAGTGGTGCTGATATTAATGGAGTGTAATTAAAAGCAGCAACCTTGAGTAAATGATTTCATCAGATACCATCCATAATGTTGGCTGACATTGAATATTGCGTTTTGATGCCATAGACAGACCTCAGAAATGCCCAGCATGTGCAGCCCACTGGAGACACACACTGGATGTCTCCCATGGGATGGGGCTGGTTTGCTAGTGCCTCCTGGTTCTGCATGGCCCATCTGCCAGGCCAGCGACGCAGATGGACGAGGCACAATTTCACGGGCCCGCCATTGGCCAAAGCTGCACAGTGCATACGTTCCTTGACCACACAGGTCAATAGTCAGCCCAGTGAGGGTACAGGTGTGACACTGTCTTGGAGAGCCTGGTCTTTGAGCATGAAACTCCATCTTTATTGTTACAGGGTGAATGTGTTCGCCTTCTGTGCATTCAGAGGTTTATTGGGCCTAATCCTAAACTTGACATCGACCTCTGCTTTAGTGTCACTCTCATGGATCTGTATTGCAAATCCATTTGGCAATTTTGATTTTTTTTTGACGCTTAAGATAATACATTCTCCTAAGTAACATAATGTTATGAAATGTTTGCAAATAATTTTCATTAAAAAAATATATATGTTTAAGGTTATGCAAGACACAATAATAAAAAACGACTGAAGCCAAAAGGAAGCAAAAACGATATTCCACATTGGCCTTCTTATCAATTACATTTATTGAACTAAGAAGAGCTATACAATTCCTTACCGGCTGTTGTTGGATAGTAAGGATAACACCAATGGTATCTAGCAGGGTGGACATTTAAAATCTTAAATTCATTTAGAACAGTTATCCCACAGTGTAAGTGCGAAGATTATACATAACGGATTAACTGGATAATACTTGTGTTCAGTGAAATATGGATGGTCAATGTTAGCGATGAATGCAGCAGGGTGGAGTTGTCTTGTATCTTGTATTTAATGTTCTTGCTGTGATGCATCCTGCAGAGTCTTGGGAAGGGCTCACTGTGGTGTGTGGATCCAGACTACCGACCCAACCTCATTCAGACGCTGAAGAAGGCACCCTATCATCCATACTCACACATCCTCAACACCCCTCCAGCATCTCCTGACTCTGCACAGAGGTGAGGACATTTGCAGAGAGGTACACTTACCCGAGGCCCATGGTGGAATGCAGGTGAGATGACATGCGTGATTTTCAGGGCATGTTGAGATCGACAAACGGGGAATGCGGGAGCGACCCATATCTTATTGGCCATATACGTGATGCTTATGAGAGAACATGGTGAGTGGTTAACAAATGACATGAATATTTCTGTGCTTTATTTACTTGTTATATAAAAGTGTCCTGCCACTTTATTACGTGTTATGTTTTGTATCTGACATTCTGGGATGATGGTTGGGCACTGACAAGGCTGGGATACATGGATTAGAGAAGGTGTAGCAATGAGGCATGTTGTAGAAACTCCTTTGTAAGCACTGTCGTCTATAATCATATAATTGCCTTTCATTACATGAGTAATACAACATTTAACTTATGTTGCTAGTTTCTACAACTGAGCTAGGTACCTAGAGGCTCTTGAGTAGAAAGGGGAAGGCATGTCCCTCTTACATCTGGACACGTACTTATGTGCATGTTGCTGATATTTCTTGTATGAAACGAATAGCACGTGCTCTAATAAATAGACTTCAAGGCTGTCTATGCCATATTATATGAGCAAGCCTTGTATAATTTTTCTGTCTGTATTGTCTAATAGCACTAACCAGTTCTACAAAATAACATACATTTGTTGAATGTATGTAAAATCTAGACTAAGTAATTCTATTATGTTTGCAAATTATTATTAAGTCAACATTTTATAAAATAATTAATGTGCTCGTAGTAAATTACAGTAAATGTTTGCAATATATTGTTTATTGAAAGCTATGTAATGTTTTTTAATGTTTTTTTTCAAAATCCTGGAAAGGAGACATTTCCAGAGGTACTATGCTGTGGTTGTTCACACAGTAGTTTTCGTTATTGGTTGTCAATGAGGCAGTATGTTGAACATAACTTTCACCTTGGCTCGGTGTTACTCAAGGAGGCCAGTGGCAAACCATATAACGTGTCCGGAAAGGCAGTTATATGAGTGGTGCATTACACAGCTCAGCAAGCTTCATTTCTCCATCGCCCCCTGCACAAGTGCATTACACAGGCTCGCGCTGAAGTGGCGTTATTGCGAAGCGAGAAATACTTTTGACGGGACGATAAATGGCGACACCTGCAAGTATTAACTATGAACGTACTTGCCCAGGCATTATCAGTGTCGTCATCAACTTCATCCTAAAAATACCTTGTCTTTTTAATCATAATATAAATTGTATAAAAGATTACCACAGATGGCCGCTTTGCTTCAGAAAATTCAAATGGCTGCCACGACAATAAAAAATGTATTCGTCTGGGCAAGTGCGGATTGGGGAGGGCTGGAGAGGAAACTGCTGGCTGTGTTTGCCTGGCCGCGCCGTCGTATCGCATCTCACGGACTATCGCACAACCCGCACCCCCCCCCCCTACATGCACGCACTGACACAAGCATGCACACACATCTCCCGTGCACGCCACCACGCAGGCATGCACACACGCACACCGACCATGCACACTGAGCCCAAGTGCGCATGCCCGTATACCCCTCCACCCCACTGCGCACACACATGCACAAAGATCCTCTGTATAGCCTTAGCCGATTTTTGGGGCAAGTGCTGTTAGCGAGCAGATGCGAAGGCCGGCAATGGCACACGAGGGTTTGGGTGGCCAGCACCACGCCCGACCACCTTTGTCTCCCCAGTGGCGATGTTTACACACTCCACCAGGTCCTCATTTGAGGCTGAGTCGACCTAGGGGAGGAGACCCAGGACCAGTTCAGATAATCGCCACTGGTGTTGGCCGTGGGCGGGAATTGAACTTGGGTGGCTGGGTTTGTAGCACAGCACGCTCACCGCTACACTACCGCTCTCTACACATGCATGCTCCAAAAGACAAAAGATCCCCCATATAGCCTCAACAGACTTTTGGGGCAAGTGCTCTTAGTGAGCACCTATGAAGACCGGAACGGTACACGAGGGGGTGGGTGGCTAGCACCACGCCCGACCGCCTTTGTCTTCCTAGTGGCGATATTCACACACCACACCAGGTCACTTTTGAGGCCGAGTCAACCTAGGGGAGGCGCATGACTGGTTCAAATAATCGTCACTTGGTGTTGGCCGTGAGTGGGAATCGAACTCGGGTTGCCGGGTTCATAGCACAGAGCGCTAACCACTACAGCACCGCTCCCCACATGCACACTCACGCACTCACACACACGTACATGCGTGTGCACACGCGTAAACGCAACCCACACACGTGCGCACATAATGAAATGTACACGCAAGTGTATACATGCATAGATCAACACACGTGATGCAGACATGCTCATACCTGTGTAAAATATGGCATTATCACATGAACATTGCCTGTAAACACATCTGGGTACACAGTTTATATGCGGACGTGAGCACGTACAAACATGCACACACTCCTGAACATAGGTAATGGAAAGCAGCTTTTTGCTTTAGCGATACCGCTGGTTGCCATGTGACAGCGTGCATTGGCATGGCAACCCCAGTCGTCATAGGGTTATGTGGCTACATGTTTCCCAAGAAACGACATGAGCATAGAAGGGTGGGTGGTAGTGATTGAGGGTAGTATATCTCTGTTCAATGGAGAGGCTATACATAACAGTCGTGTGTGATATTGCCAGTCAGAGGTTTGTGTGCTCTTTGTGTCAGTATGCGCTTGTTGGTGGGTGTTGGGGGCGGTAGTGTAGTCGTTAGCGCACTGTGATCCGAGTTAAATTCACAATAACAGTGGCCAATATTTGAACTAGACCCGGTCCTGGGCCTCCCCTAGGTCCACTCAGCCTTAAATGAGTATTGCGTGTGGTATGGAAACACCAGCACTGGGGAGACAAAGACGGCCGGATGTGTTGTTGGTAACCCATCCCTTTCGTCTGCGATGTCAGCTTTCATATGTGCTCGCTAGGAGCACTTACCCCAACAGTCTGTACGGGGGAACTTTTGTCCGTGTTAGTTGGTGTTGACATGAGAATTGTGTTGCTGTGCTAGAGCTTGGTAAAGCATGCACGAGCAGGTATATGCAACTATAAATATTGTACCAATGAGTGGGAGCACAACCCAGTGCACCTTGTGTAGTGTACATACTAATAATTTACACATCTATACTGCCTTTCACCCGTAGATCACTTTTTTTTGTCAAACAGCTGCTTGTGTACAGTGTGCCATGAGCAGACGCCACGATGGTGAAATATTGTAGTATGGGCTGTTATCCAGGGCATGGAAGGACCAGTCGGCTAATGCAATGTCTAATTGTACTGCTGACACGCCGTTGTGTATAGATCTGTTTTGACGCCATGCTTTTTTATGGCCATTTAGATAGAGACCACAATGCTTGGCTGTCATTGAGGTATTTTAATTTACATAGGCTCATATAATCATCATTCATCAACTGCAATATGGACGCCTCCTCACCAAAACCGCCACCACCTCTCACATTCCTGCATTGCAAATAATCCTTCCAGTACCTGCACATTAATTGGTTTCATTGCTCCATCTCCCCACGTTCCAAGCCTTGGCTGCCACTGCATTATTGTTGACCATTGTCCACCATTCCTTCTAGCAATGTGTCCTGTGCAAGCACACTTAGATTTCTTAATAATTTGGATGATGTCATTAACCTGTGTGTGCTCACTAGTCCATGTTCCTCTCCCTTTTTTTTAATGTAATTCCCAGCATGCATCGCTTAGTGCTTCTTTACACGCTCTTCAATTCTCAATATTTCTAGTTACTGATCATGCCTGTGAACCATATATCATAGCAGGTAGTACACACTGATTGAAAACGGTCTTCTATAGGCACATGTGTATGCTACTTTTCACATGCATTCGCTATAACCTTCGTGAATTAGGAGAATGGTGTTTGAGACTTAAAATATGGTGAACTGTAGTGTTTCAATTTCGATGTTAATATTTGAGTGCTGGATGTCCATTGTGAATGAACACATTCCTCATAACACAGCACACTGGAGATATTCTATTTAATTTGTAAGCGGGACTGCTAAGGATTTCTAAAAGGGTCATTCTGGCGATTGCCTTTGGGGATGGGGCACTTAACTGATGGTGGTGATTGTGGGGCCTGTGAGTGGGGGGGGGGCAGCACTCATATTATGTGTTTACCTTCGTTACATTAACTCTGTGTTTGGTTTATTTTGGATGTTTAAATGTGCTGAGCGCGGACTTTTAACCTCTGTATATAAAGTTGTCTGTGTGGCCTTTCACGCTGCACGACCCGCGCGCGATGGCATGTCGCACCTCTCCTGGCAATTTCTCACAAGGCGATCGCTGTGCGTCCTCTGACGCAACTCCCAATACTGCTTGCCTTCCCATGTATTGGAATTACCGCAATGTCATTGAGCACGCAAGTGTACTCTGCTTGGCTACGCATTCTGCTACCGTGCCCTTTGTGTCTCATCTACTACGCAAGCACACATTCTTCCCACCCGTTGTAGAAACACTGATTTTCTCCTACTGTCAACGTTTAACCCTTACGCGATGAATGTGCCGCTAAAGGTTTTCCCAATGACACTGCCCACTAATATCCTAATAACTGGGATAACCCTTTATGCCCTGGCGGTAGCGCGTTCACTGCTTGTTGCAGAGGTTTGCAGTTTTAATCCGGCAGGCCACCCAGGTTAATTACTTCGGATGTATTCATCCGACGCCATTCAAAGAAGAGTAGGCAATTGTGTGCCGGTGTCTGTGTGTCCAAATTTGCTACATTAATAGCAAGTTACCTAATTGGGAAACATAGAAATCAAATTACCTCAAAATAAAGCATTGCTCCCGTCCTGGGTAAACTTGGCAGGACCCTCCTGAAAATAAATCTTGAGACTAGGTGATGCTTTTCTCGGCAATCAAGCTTAATAACTAATTAATACCTGCTGAATCCTATTCTGCGTATTAGTATCATTTCACTATTAATTAGATAATGGAATACATCAACACAACACGGTCTTGTGACCTAAATACCAACTAAATCGTTACAAAGTTTAAAAGGCAGTGTCTCTCAGCTCAATTGTGTAATGGAGGGAGTGGTGATAATCCCCATTGCAGGTACAATTTTCTTAAATGGATGACCACTATGAACTTACCTCAAAGTGGTGCCGGGTGTATAAATGGGATGAGTTAACTCCAGACCAAAATTTGTATTCACAAGATTCCGATTTTGAATAAAGTTCTCAAACCACGGCACCACCTGAATTAAAACTTGAAATGAAGACAAAACCCAAAGAACAATAGTCTTATATTGCAGACACAGCTAGGTTATAGATTGTATATCTGTCCAACGTGAGTTCGACAGAACCCTGTGGCATTCGTGAAACGCCTATCTTTCCCTGGCAGGTACCAGTTAAAATCATGCTAACTGTGGGAAGTCCCTTTTATGAGTTAAATCACGTGCCCCTCTAGGTTTCCGTTGTCGTCATGTCATTGGGGTGCAGCTGGCTTTGTGTGCAAGGCAGGATGTGCTCTGGAACAGAAGGCAGCAGCAGCAGGCTTTGTCTGAAATTAGTTGACTCGATGCCTGAACCCAGCCGTCCATCAACCCCCTGACCCTTGACCCAGAATCATCACACACATGGTCACTCAGTCCTTTCGAGATAGTGCTATTGAGCTTTCGTCTCTACATTGTAATGCCCAATAATTCAGAGCTTTTGAAATTATACTTATTACAGTGCCTCAATTCCATTGTGTTACTTGCTTTACATTACTGATGTAATATGTAACTTGGAACAAATGTTTCATTATGTAAAGTTCTGTGGATTTAAACACCACATAAACAAGATTGGCCACGACTGTAAACTACAGTACAGTATATATCACATAAAAGCTGTGTTGTTCACTGATCTGATTGAATGCCCCCTACGATGGCGATATGGGAAATGTAGCGTTGCGGTGGCGAGATGTTAACTAATTCGCCCGCCATACAGGAGGACATGGGTTCGATCCCAGCTCTGACGCCTGTTATATATTTGGAGTTTGCATGTCTTTCTCTCCATGGTTGCGTGGATTTATAGAGTATTTGGCTGCTATAAATTTACACATAAGCCGCTTCACTGGGCTATCAATTGTGGCCAGGTCGCTTCTGAAAAGAGCTCTATAGCTCAGTGGGACTTACATGGTCAAATAAAGCTAGTGAGTAGAAAGCTGTGTTTTATTCCCAGCATGTACATCGGGACTTGCCTTTCAAACGAAGATCATAACACCATTGCGTTCACCGACAAATGCTGAATTAGCTAAATTTTCCAAGGCCACGTTTTGACACAGTAGCTCTTTGTGGGTACAGTGCTTAATGTTGCCAGGGGTTACAGTAGGAAGGCCATGTGACCAAAGTGTCAGCATTCCATCAGTGTAATGTGATCCAGACCACGCGTTTGTACAAAACAAACATATGCGGCCAAGTGGGTGCTAATGCTGTTGATATTGGGCAGTGAAAAGAGGCCATTCACATTTGTAATTGGTTTGTGTTTTGAGTGTGTGTGTGTGTGAGATTCCCGCATTTCTCGCAAGCTAAGACTTCACCCACGGGCTGGGGCATTTTGGCATTGCAAGAGGCATGGCTGTTATGTACATCGCGTTATGCAACTGCTGTTAACACAGATTGAGCTGCAGTAGCAGGATCTTCGCTGTTACCATGGCAAACACACATTCTGAATCTCACTGCAGAGAGTCGCACGTAAATATTGTGAGTTATGGGTTCCTTGGTGACTGAGGCATACCAAAGCTGTAGACCAGCACAATGTGCTCTATTTAATGTGCAGTGAATGCTATACAAACAATTCAAAACCGATGTTATGAATGGAATGAACATTGGAAATTGACAAAAAATCCAGGAACTAGTCTGCGAAATTCCGGTTTGGCAGTAACCTCAACTGGCGAGTGAAGAAAAGATGAGGAATTTCATTGGAAAGTGCAGGTCAGTTTCCACGTATGGAAAACGATATTTAATGCGAATCGAAAATTGTATTCTAATGTGCTTGGTGTACAGGTTCCTCATCTTGTGGACATTTTATGCATAGTGATCTCTGTGCTGTCTGAGCTGTGCGTGTCGTGACCTCGGTGCTGTCTAAATTAAAGACATCTGTGATACTGAATAGGCATCGGTGGACAACCACGAATAGCAAGAAGGCACCACATTGCCCCGAACAAGAAAACGTTATACAATGAGTGACATTTCGGGAAATGGCCCTTGCTGTGAAGGAGGAGCATTGTTCAACACATCACCTATTATATAATCTTACCTCTCTAGGGCAGTGTTATTGACTGTAGAGGCGTTGTTTGTACTGCCCGAGCTGTGTGTGCAGAGCCATCTCTGTGCCGCTGTCTGTTGAGATATTTTTCTACCGTCGGAGGAGTGCCTATTGTGGGTGATCAGTGTTTTGTCTGCTGTGTTTTTGTGTTGCAGTTCCTCCCTGTCGGTGTGCGGCCGCCTGCGTCACAATGGCTCGGCTCTGCAAGGTATCCCCATCCCCCCACGTGCTGATGACTTGTGTGCAGCATTACAGCTGTTATTGTTATGACTTGTTTACCCTGGAAACCTCACGGAGGCTCAATACTCTTTTTAGGAGTGCTTGGTATGTTTTTATTCCCCCCAAGAGGGGACAACGACGGCTATTTTTCCCGAAGTTAGTGCATTTCAGAGTAAGCTTATTTTAAGTTGGTAAACAATATCCAGGAAACCAGAAACCGTTTTCAGAATCAATTACCGATACAAAAAGCATGGAACTGATGATCGATTATAGTGGGAATTTAGTAATGAAAACACTCATTGACACGTGCGAATGTTCATACGTCAACCAACGTAGTACATTCCTGTGACCTCAATCCAGAGTTAAAATGTCAAGGTGCAGCCCTGCAATAGCTTGCTCGCTTACCCCACTTTTTGTGGGAGGGCCTCCACGAGAGGGAGTGCCATGGGGTAGTTTGTCCTTTCTCCCGCACTGACCAGACCTTCTCGGTAGAGGTGGGAGTACCTCGACGTTACCCACTGGATGTGACCTGCTGGTTTAACTGTCTGCCCAAAATTTCTAACGCTGGATGGATTGACAGCGGTGGGGGAGGGTGGGATTTAAAAATAAGTGTTCTCCATTGTTTCAACTGCCACGTCAGGAGATCAAGTCGGACTAGCGTCCAGTGTGCTAACCACTACATCCCGGTAGCTGACTTTGTTTCTCAGTTTTAAAAAGGTAAACATGCTATGCTTATTGCTGTAGACATTTATATGTGTGTGGCAAACCGGCAACTGGATTTTGACAAATTTGAACTGTGACACCATCGCAACAATGGCCTACTCTTTTTCGAACGATACCAACTGATTCCGCGAATTCTTTAATGTAATTTATGGTGAATACACTGGTAGAATTAACTAGGGCGGCCTACGAAAGCGATCAGCGAACCTCTGCAATCAGCATCGAATTCGCTACGGCTGGATCACGTCACCACCCTTTGTCAGGCGCTTGCTCAGGAGAGTCTAGTTCAATATCATCTTCAGTCCCAAGTTATATTGTCTTGCAGTCTAAAAACTCACGTAATCTGGCTCGTAGTAAAATGTCTTGTTAGCAGTGTACGTGTCCCACACTGCAAATGATACCGTAGTAAAACTGTCTAAACTTCAAAACTAAACTGACAGTATTAACACTGTGTTTGTATCTGCTGTGTATGAATCATAATCATGTAATTGTGGGTAATTTGCTGAGGCGACAGCAGCTGTGTGACCTGTACTGCCAGTTTGACCAGTTTTCTCACGGCTTGCTTCTGGAAAACAGTCACGTGTGTACAGTGCACACGCAAGGCCTGCTGGCTCTCTCTGGAGGCTAATTGTCTTTGTGTTCATAAATTTTGCAGCTAGACCATGGTTGTGTGCGCGTTTTCTCCTCTGGTTTTTTTAAAATGTTGAACCCATTGATCATATACTTTTAATGCTGCTGCGGCCTTGTCATGCAGAAGTCACGGGTGTTCCTGAGAAACGTGAATTTCGAAGTGACCGTGGAAACGAATTACTGTTTAGAAGGGGAAAAAAATAACGCTGTGCGCCACGGGCAAAAAAACTGTGGGAGCTTTACATTTCGATTCTTTCGAAATTATTCTGACAACTTTGGGCATTTCACTTTTTGAGTCGCTCGAGCAGTGGAGGCACACGAAAGCTGGATTTGGCCAGCATGGGCGTAACATTTCACAGAGATTCACATGGACCTGTGCAACACGTGACTATAGTCCAGTTCCCTTGACGAAATGAAGCATTAAGGTGTTGCTTAGTTTAACACGTAGGCTTTCGTGACCAATATTCATAATAAAGGGTTTTTGTTCAGATCGCGTAAATATAAATGTGTCGTTAACCCACCACCACCCGACACAGCCAATTAGTAGGGTTTGTCACGTAAACATGTAAATACGTTACTAGTTCAGCAAATCGGTGTGTTGGAGAGTAAACTCACAACAATTGTAAATGTTGTGGGTTTACACTTGTAAATGTTGTGGGTTTACACTTGTAAATGTTGTGGGTTTACAATTGTAAATGTTGTGGGTTTAGAATTGTAAATGTTGTGGGTTTACAATTGTAAATGTTGTGGGTTTACTCTCCAACACACCGTTGTGCTGAACTAGTAACGTATTTACATGTTTACGTGACAAACCCTACTAATTGTCTGTGTCGGGTGGTGGCGGGTTTAACGACACATTTATGTTTACGCGATGTAACCCAAAAAACAACATCTTATGTAAAGTGTTGCTTGTTTTATATGAACACTATCTTGAAGCCATACATATATTCACTGTACCAGAAATAAAAGAAATGCAAAAAAAGAAATGAATATGCAGTCTGTAAATAGAGTATTGTACTACAATACAACTGCTGACAGTAAAAGTAATTTGCTTTATTTATGTTATGTATAAGGGATGGAGCTGTGGTGCAGCGGTTAGCGCATTGTGCTATGAGCCCGGAAACCGAAATTCGATTCCTGAGGATGCTTAAAATGAGTGGCGAGTGACATTTTAACCAATCCTGGTCCCCGCTTCTCGAGCTCACACTCACCAGCGTGGTGAAGTGTTGACGGACAACCTCCCATGACTCGCATGGCAAGGGAAGGGGGGAAGCGGCTGTAATCCAACAGAATCATTGTTTATTATAATTGTTAATCATTTACTCATTGTTTAATCTTCATATTCCCGTAGTTTATTCGAAATTGTGCAATACCAGCAGGGAACGGAAGACCAAAAGCCACGAATTCGCTGATATGACACTGCGTTGTTGTCGTTATGTCGGAATGTGGACAGGCATGCAACGAAGAGTTTGCAGCCATGGGTTACTCTACCAGTTTTGTTTTGTCGTCTTTGGGAGCGCGGTGTTGTTTGCTGCGTGTGTTAGCGCGTGCCTAAGTGCAATGCCGCATGTGTTATTTCAGTGTGAGACTCACCAGCTGTCCCACGCAGTACATGCGGCAGGAAGTTTGGTTGGGGGTGGAACTCGCCGATAACGATCCTGCCTTTGCTGTGGAATTACAGCCTCGGGCTTTACCTCACCTCGTGCCCAACATGCCAAGCAAAATTTATAAAAGGACAGTTTCTGAAAGTAACACATTTTTCACAAATATAAATTATATTCAATGAGCCCGAGCGCAATTAACAATTCAGAGATTATTTCGATTTAAAGCTTTCGTGACTGCAGGGATTCATCTTCTTGGTTCTTTCGGTAAAGTCATTCTACGTGACTTTACCGAAAGGACCAAGGAGATGAATTCAAAGATGCTTTAAGAGGTATGAGCAGCACGCGATAGCATGCGTTGTGCCAATCTGACTTATGGTAAGGGAGACCGCAGTGGTGTACAAGCAGTTCACAACGCTTGAATGAAAAGAAGTGCATAGCAGGGTAGAAGGGAATGGGGAGGGGGGAGTTGCTTGGTGGTAGTAGGGGAGGGATTGGGCGAGCATGTGTTGCTGTAATACTCGTGGAGTGGGCCAAGTGAGCTTGTTAAGAACCTATTGAATGGACAAATAAGCAGTTAATGGGTGAAGGGTGCTTGTTGGGGACTGCGTGTTTAGGTGGGGCATCATTTATTGTTGAGATTGATTACTCAAGGGCCACTTAAATGGTTCTCATTGCCATTTAGAAGCAGCGTATGAGCAGGAGCACATTTCTGACGGAGCTGTTGCTGAATTAATAGAAACGAAGCAATGAAACATTATTGTAAGATGTGTTTCACATGACAGCGCTCCTTAGTTATTTTTTTATTTGCATTGGACATTGTATTTTTTAATATCTCACTTTTCATGAAGTGTAAAGCAAAATGAGTTTTTATTTTTTATTTTACGAGCGGAGTGCATGAAGTGTATCGAGCAACATTCACCCGAGCCACAGGGGTTGGCAACCTGCGGCTCTGGAGCCGAATGCGGCAGCTCTTTGGCTTCTCCCTTGCGGCTCTTTGGCTGCCCCCTTGTGGGCAGTCGTTGACATTTTTGTAAAAAAAAATCTTTAAACATAATTTAACATAAAGATAATTAATAAAATTTGTATTGTTAAAGAATAACTAAGTGGGAACAAAAACGAGAGTCGCAGTTATTCCATCACCTATTTTGTTTATTTAATTCAGAATGTGTTTGTCATATGCCGTTTACCTGCTATGTCTGTGTTTGTGTTCAAGTAGCTCTCTGCATGTCATGCAGCTCTCTTAGCTATTTGGTCAAAGACAGAAACTAATAATATGGCCCTAGCAGATTTCCTTACAAACAGAAGCAGCCTTGAAACAGAAGGGCTCCACGTTGCCTGATGCCATCACTTGATCAGAGACCCACATGGTACAATGGTGACTCACACATGACAGTAAATGTGTATTTATACAGGACATGTGTGTTATTAAGTACACCGAGTGTTATATTGTTGAGCATGCCTCTCCTGTTATCATTTTCTCTTCAATACAAAACGTTCCCACAGTGGTCATAATACTATTTCAGATAACTTAAGTCAAATGTTTGTTGTGCATGGCGTTTTAGTACTTTAAACCAGCCATATAATGTAGTCAGGTGCAATGCCTGTCCGTTAAAGCTGATTTATCCTGTTGCCTATCGGTTGATGACACATTGCGCCTGTGTCCCAAATTACAAAATTCAAGTGGTTATTTGGTAAAGGATGCTGTTCATAGGACCATCTAAGATAGTTGTCATGTGCTGTCTCCACTTGATGATGCATGCTCACTGTGTGTGTACATGGTGGGATAGTGGCTGTGACATTGTTTTCTCTCGGTAAATTTCACTGTTATGTACATTGTATCTAACCTCTCGGTAGCTTTTGTTGGGACTATTGTGTTCTCACCAAGGTGTGGTATTGGATTCTAGGACAGTACTTTTAGAATAGTACTCGTTTGTCCGACTTGATGTCCAGACTGCCTGGTGGTGTCTGCTGTACCGCAGTGTTCTGGATCAGGGATCCGGATATTTAGCAATCGAGCCCTGAAGCGGAAAGCTCAAATTCAGTGCACCTTAGACTCCTGTTGGCCGCTCTGTGTAACTGCAGTGAAGCTAACGGATACAATACAGTACCGCATAACACGCTACTTGCATTGATTGAAAGTTGCGATTACACACGTGATACATTTCTGAAAATACCAACTTGAACTGAAAATACGACCATTCATCTGCATATCATGCTAGATATAAACTGTTCTGTCCATTATATAGAATCATGTATTCCGCAGTTAGAACGTAGAAATATAAAAATCATATTCCAAAGTCTCAATGTGAAATTGAGCACAGTTGTTCAAACTATCATTTAAAAAAAACTCTTGCAGTGATGCATGATTAATATACAAAAGTAAATACAAACATTGCCCATACATACATTTTTTTTCCGGAATATGACTTTCACAATATGCTCGGAATAATTCTTCGATTCAAAAATGCAAGTTGATGGATTTTAAAATGACAGTAAATCAATTTCAGATAATTTATGTGAAGTATTTAAAATGTCGTGGTGCTAAAGATCGCGATGTCACCCAATTCCACATGACACCACTTTTGGTGGGAAAAATCATGGAAGCGACATCATATTTGGGGTGCCACGTTTTGATCGTCCGAAATCTCGTGTACTGTGCCCTTCGTTTTGGATGTTTTTCGGATGAATATGAAAATCAGGAACATAACCCGACAACATGAACTGTCTCCGCATTTTGGATTTAAATGTATGTTGTAAAATAGAAACCGGCATATAATTGCTCTTTAAATGTGGACAGTCTGAAGCAATGTGTTGCACTCAATGATTTAGAATATGTAAATCGTAGTATACGTTGTGAATTCCAGTGTTGCTGCCTTCCTTTTGAATATGGATTTCTTTGTAGGGGGATGCAGTTTGTATTGGATTGCTTTTGGATAATGTGAATGCTAATTGTGGTCTGTAGAACACATTGCTACTTCATTCATTAATTTCTTTATTCAATTATATTTGATGAGTAACTAAAGGTTGCAATTTATTGTGCGTTTTATACTGACTTTGGCACTTTTTATCTGTCTAATCTTTGCATTTTTGGTTTTCCCAATACACTTTTACCCAGGTCTCCTTTTTTTTAAAGAGACTCGCTAGAATGGGTTCTTACTAGGTGCTATAAAGCATTATATTGGCATTATAAGGGTGAAATGACAATTATAGAATCATGGTGATCATAATACATCTGTAGTTCTCGAGGTTGCAGTTGTTAAATATTTGCGTTATTGAATTAAACGAATGCTTTTTTAATGCTAATTATTTTATCTCTAATACGTTATACCTATATAGAAGCCACTTTCCAACAATGAGTGAATACTGTGCACTACTTGAAATTGTATAGAGGCATTGCACATATGTAATGTTAACTGTTAACTTCTATTTTAACAGAATCTGATATTGATGCTGTGACTGCCATGATGTTGCTGAACTCTCCTCCAGAGCAAAGACCTGCTGAATGTGAGTCACCATACCGCACTCACCTCTCTCACTTACCACACTCACCTCTAGCTGACCACATCACACTAACCACACACATGAACTCTCATCACACATTCAACTCTCAAAACACATATCACACTGATGTGAGGTCCCTACAACTGTACAACAAACTCATCCACCACCGCAGAAATGTGCCAGTAAAGCGCTTCTCAAATGCTACTTCTCGCACCTTCCAATGTTCCCCTGTGGTTGCTTTTATCCCCCACCGAGAAGGTCTCACTCATGCCTTGGCAGAAGCTACGTTAGCTTAACTCATTGCCTGTGTATCGATATTGTTCAATGTTAATTATGGAGTTTTATTGAGGGTCTACTGTGTGGTGTTGTCTTGGTGTGGTCTAGGTCTGTTTTGTTGCTGTTGTTTTTGCTGCCTTGCCCGACCATTATAAATCGGTCTTATATAATGAATGCATTATTTATTTATTTATTCATATTTAGTGACTTGCTAACTATTTTCTCTATTTTGCGCACCCACTGTTTTTTTGTATTGTTTGCTGTTGTAACTTGCTGACCCACTCATACTGGACAAGAGCTTCATAGCTCATCGGATTCTTCCAGTCTAAATAAAGTCTGATTCTGAGCACATTCTTGCACGTACAATGATGCAGACTCAACGTTGGCACAAAGACCCAAGACACACACACACACGGTTACACACAAAGACGAAGATCCCCTATATAGCCGTGAAAGGACTGTTGGGGCAGGTGCTGTTAGCGAGCAGCACCTAAATATGTAGGCCAGCACGCGGCGCAAGAGGGGTTGGGTGGCCAACACCACGCCCGGCCGCCTTTGTCTCCTATATAGCCGTGAAAGGACTGTTGGGGCAGGTGCTGTTAGCGAGCAGCACCTAAATATGTAGGCCAGCACGCGGCGCAAGAGGGGTTGGGTGGCCAACACCACGCCCGGCCGCCTTTGTCTCCCCAGTACTGATGTTTACACACACTGCACCAGGTACTCATTTGAGACTGAGTCGACCTAGAGGAGGTCCAAAACCAATTAAGATCATCGTTGCCGGTGGCGTTGGCTTTGAGCGTGAATCGAATACACACACACACACAAATGCACACGTGGTTGATTGCCCCGGTATGAATGTATGTGATACATGATGGAACCACTCCTGTCATCCCCTAACAGATGCACGACTGCAACAGAATGGAGGAGGAAGCTGGGGGTTGCTTAAGCCGCTGCAGATTCACACGACGGGTTGCACACGGTACTACGCTCTGCATCACACCCTGACCTACCTTCAACCCTCATTTCGGTCTCTTTGTACTAGCAGGGGCCCAATGATTTAAATAACATAAAAAAATATATAGAAAGGTTAAAGAAAATAAATACTTAGTGATTTGGATGTTTGGCTATGAGGCCGACATGAATGTGCCATATGCAAGCAGCTTGTTAGAAGCTTTAAGCTCATTGTACTGAATGTGAACAGTTGTGTTTTCTGCTGTGAGGCTGCTGTACTTTTACACATGTTTTTTGAAATACCGTAAATGTTTAGGCGCCGAAATTGACTGAGTTTAACGCATGACCTTTGCATTATACGCTGATTTTCATTCAACATTTAGAACATTGGAGCTTAAGACAATAAGCCGATGTTGAAACTTAGAAGGTGATTTTAATCAAGCCAATTAAATGCATCACTGCTCTCTTGCTGCTTTCACTTGGTAGGGAGCGAGAGGGCCGCAAACGGAGCCGTGCCCGGCACGACAGCGAGCACTCGTGTGGCTCCCCGGTGGTGAGCTGTGACCCCAGTGAAGACCACAACTACGTGGTGGCATCAGGGGTAGGGTCCTCTGGCCATGCCCCCTTGGTGCCGTCGCCCTCCACCTGTTCCTCCTGCTCTCCTTCCTCCTTCCAGGGCCCTTATGACCTTTCCATCCGAGGTGGTCGCACTGCGGCACACGCACGTGGGAAAGGCAAGCAAGGTTTGCCTTTGGGATCACAGGGTGAGGAGAAGGAAGATGTTGCTGTAGAGAGGAGTGAAGAGGGGAAACAAGGGGAGGGAGGAGGGGGAGGTAAAGAATCGGCGTTAAGGCGGCAGAACCACCAGGCAGGGAAGAGCGAAAAGAGCCAGGAGAAACGCAAAAGAAAGTTTGGAGTTTCTCTGGGTAGCGGTGCTGCTGCCCCCAAAACAGACAAATGGCAGAGGGTGCTAGGCAGGGGTGGATGGGACACTCTGGGCAAACGAATGTTCAGGGCTTCTGAAGAGCCACCTCGCAGCAGCAGCAGGAAGAGTGGGGCTGGACGGGTCTTGGACGACAAGGATGAGGAAGATGAAGAGCTGAAGGCAGCAGCCGGCTCCCTGCTGCACCTCGCCGGTTTGCACCAGTGCCTAGAGAGCACAGCCACAGCGGTTGTCACCAAGGCAGCTCCTGCGCCTGATAGGGGCAGCCGCAGGAAGAAATAACTCGCGTCACCACCAACCCTCCCTTATGCTTACGGGACTCATGCCAATTAAAAAAATACAATTATGGGGCAATACTTTTATTTTGTATTTGTTTTTGTTCTGTTTTGGTTTTTAAAATTATTTTTCAGAATCAAGTATATTTTTTGAGTGGGGATGAAAGCCATATGTTGACCCAAGGAACTTTGTTTAGTTACTGAATCAGTGCTTCAGAAGCGTGGCCACTGTACTTGGTCTTCCCTGTTGAATTAACGTTGTTTGCGGTGCAGACCATAAGACGCCCTGAAATCTCCTTGGTTTTCATGTTTTTTAGAGTCCAAGGGTGTTATGTGTGTCCATTCTGTCTGTTTAACACCAATAACCAACACCAATAATTTCAGTCCTATTCAGAAAAATTAAGTGGAAACCCCTGTCGGGGTCTTGCCGTCTGAAGGATGATGTGCAGAGTGTTACGGAATTGTTCTAGTTTGCCAAGAAAATTAATAGCAATGTTTAACTATGTTGAGGTTTTTTTTCTCTCTTCTGAAATGTGCATTTGCACTTGAATTAAGTATGGCATTGCCTCTTGTACTCGCGAGAGACTGCAAGAACAGGCTTTGTATTTGGAGCTCAGCAAAAGCATGAGCCTCTTGCTAATTTGTGGTCAGACTGATAATTCTGCCATGTAAAATTCGGACCCATCTTAATCTCATGGTGCACATTTCATTGCAGTATGACATACAGGATATGACTTTTTAATTTTAAATGTGGACCTGAATGGGTCTGCTGTAATTAGACAATCTCCCCACGTATCGATCACCTGGACTGATGCATAGGTGAATCAATGTAGAGCATGTACATGAGTAAAAAATAGAAGGGTAATTTTGCCATTACTGCCAGAACATTGCGAAAAGGTGGAATAATCACAAGTAAGCCGCATGTTCATAAGCAACGATGGCTTCTGCCACAGGGCAGTGAAGCCTGAGGTTAGTGACAGGCGCCGTGACACCGTGCTATTGCTGCTCTTAAGCAATGTTCATGTAACGGGTGTGGCTCCTCACGAGCATGTGGTGCTGCAGTGCTCTAAACGGCTGCTCCTGAATCGATTAAGATATTACACTGGCAGACAGCAGCCCTCTAGTGTGGGAAACTGCACTTGACATTAGCTACCGCGTTAAATGTGACCTCGGTGCCACAGCAACATTATTCCTACTCTATTGACACTTTTGCATTGAATTATATTAATTATTTTACGTTTACATCAAGAAAATAGATGGAAAGATAAAACAATCATATAAATCTAATATTATTTTGATCAGTGCTCTCTGATGACTAGTATTTATTTAAAATGTCTCAATAATATGTGCAATCTTGGCCTGTGCTTCACCGAAACAATGAGAGCATTCTTGTAAATGCTTCTAGGACAAGATTCAAGGACAGCGTTTTATAGCATTCCAGCGTTGGGAGGGGCAGGTAGCATGGTCCCTTCCTGGGCACTGGGATTCCCTATCATCTTGTCTATGCTGTGCGCAGGGAACACCTCACACGCGCTGGGTTCGCCGGGGCCACCGGGTGAGGCCCTTCTCGTTTGTGCCACTGTGTTCACGTTGCCAGCGTCAGACGCAATCTGCCATTGCATGCTTTTGTTTGAACAAACGACTCCTATGTGTGTTTTTTGTATGTCAATGTAATGTGACTTAGAGTTGTTAGTGACAGCATGCATTTTTCATATTCATTACAATTTAAGATTTGGGGAAAGGTGCTTTAACCTTGTATTAGCAAGTCCCGAAGCAATTCACTCTGCCTGGGTCGATAGTAAATATATAACTTACAATGTTTAAGTTTTGTTCAGGGATTTGGTGACGTGTTTGGCAGAGGGAGCCAATATCAGCATCAGTATTTGTGTCTCACGAGTCTGATAAATATATTGAAGCTATGAGAAACTGCCCTGAGGTTAATGATGCTGAGGCGCTGCCGTGACGCTCTCAGTCAGCATGGGGGGAGGTGAACACTTCGCGTTGCTCGCGAAGCACATGCCAGGCCTGCGCTGGCGGGCGGGTGTGCTGTTCAGAGATTTTTTTTTTAAATGATTGTCTTCCAGAGTTAACCTTCCTCTTATAACTACGAGGTATTAATGACATCGTGCCAGGTAATCACCTTTCCAAAGCCGTGTGCTGTTTGTTGTTTAAGCTAATGCATATGACAATAGGAATTGGTCATACAATGAGTAGTGTTGTGAGGTGTAACTCCTAAGTACCTGTAGCTGGTAATAACTATTACTGTATATGTTCCAGTGAGCATTTTTCAAAACTTTTGCAAATTTATTAACTTTCTTATCCAGTATTCTGACACTTTGTACCAACATTTGCCTTTTCTGTTACTCAGAGCCTTGCACATTGTATTATCGTGTAGCAATATTGTGCTAAGTGTTGTCAATGGCCACATTTGTATTTGGCACATGCTCGAGTAACTTGGTGGCCCTGCCAGCCACTTGGCTGCACTTACGGTCAGTGATGGCCCATGTGGACCCACTGCCAGTGCAGGGCAGTGCTGGCTGTGGGTGTACATTTTGGGCACTTACACTTAATTGCATGAACGAGCCAGCCCTGCCCGCGCCCTGGTAAACATGCCCTCATTTATCCCTCTTACACTCTGGTCCCATTTGGTTTTTATTTTGAGTTGTGAATCGTCATGTTTTGCCAAAACCTGCCAATCACAGAGAGAGAGAGAGCTGTGTGACCCCTTGTGCGTGGCGCGGGCAGTGGTGTTTGTGACCTGCACGGGGACGGTTCCTCCGTCAGGCGTGTCCTGCCAAAGACATGTCCTTTGTTGTAAATACCCACTCCATTAAACATGGCCTCGCTCCCTTCCCTCTTTGTGGTGTTTTAATTTGCATTTTTTTCTCCTAATTTGATTGTATTAATACAATATTCAATGATTGTACGTAAAAAAAACGCGTGCATGTTCACTGAATGTACACAGCGCGCAAGTTCAACTAATTAAAATGGTTATGGCTGCCCTGGCAGATATCGGACAAGTTTTATGTTCTTGGCATGAAAGTAGTTTCCAATAATATTTTTAAGGAAAAAAAGCCGAATGACACATTTTCCAATGTATTGGACTTTTCTTTACCATGCATTTGACCTTCAGTATGCAAATGTAAAAATGCTAAAACATTGTGAAGAAAATGTAAAACGTGCTTCTTTGAGCTATTTCTCTTCTTTAGCACAATTGATTTTCGAATTGTAAACGGATTTACAAGTGTGAATGTATACGTAGGCGTTCATGAACAATTACAATATTCAATATAGTTTTTTCAGGTTTGGTTATATCTGAGCTCCCGTTAACCTGAGGATGCTGCATGTAATCGCAAGCGAAACGTACCCATTTCAATGTTGTAAGATTACTCACCAACACACTGGTGGGACTTAAGCAGTGAATACATTTGGCATATTTTATTCACGTGACACTTATGAATAGGCTGTCACGGGTCGAGGTGGGATTGATACATTTTTACACGACCTAACTGAAAAAAACAATGATGGAAAAAATAGGATTGCTGACCCTCCAAGCTCAAGATAGTGGAAACCTGGAGAATGAGATTTCTGGTAGTAATGACTCCACATGTCGTTTTAAAAAAAAACTGCTGTAAAACCAAGTGAGAGCCCCTTTTGATAAAATTAAAACATAAAAGCACTTAAGACACGTCCTATTGTTTTTTTTTACTCTATTTAGAGTCGTCAATTGTCCCTGAGCACCGAAAGGAAACATCTGTGGAAAGATAAACCTAATAATTTAAGATCCACTCGCCACTGAGCAACTTCATGCCGTAAAACTGAGAGAAAAGAGACAGCCGGCCCTGTAAGCGCTGCCGTAAAGGAGCTTACATTTATTGTGTGACCCTTTCCATAACAGTTGTTGGGTCCCTTTTGGTTGTTATGGCAACAGCTGCATGTTGGTGAACGTGGCAGTATAAGCCGATTAAAGGACAGAAGGATCACCGAACGCAGCTGCGGAGGCGCACAAGCGGCGACGGGGGACCTTGACAGCCGGCGACGCATCAGGAGAGAGCAATGGAGCCGGTGTCGCAGAGGAACTCCTTCTCGACGGGAGACGCCGCGTTGGGGCCAGGGTCGGAAGTGAGGTTGAGTCGAGCTGCTCACGTCGTGGTCGCTGTGCTGCTGTGGCTCAGCGTGTGCGTTGGCGTGGGCGCCAACGCGCTGGTGCTGCTGCTGTTCGCACGGCGCAGGGCCCTGCGCGTCCCCTCCTTCCTGCTGCTGGCTAACATGAGTGCCAGCGAGCTGTTGGGCAGCCTCTCCACCACCGCCATGCTGCTGCTGTGGGGCCCTTGGCACGGGGCACGGGGCCAGGCCGTGTGTCTTTGGGATGGATTCTCGCTCACCCTCTTCGGTAATGACAACAGAACGACAATGCCGCGTTTGCTGAACTTCTTTCGCACCACCGCACGTAAGCCAAACGTGTTCATCAGAGGTGCGGGGAAGGACAAAGTAAAAGCAAAAAATTAGTTCTAAATAAATCGGACTGATAACACAGCCGAGGGCCTGATTCTGCACTTTCCCGTGTGCGCGCACTATTACACGTGCCTTGCATGGCAGCTTCTGGCTTCTTCGTTTTGATGTCATGTTTAGGCTTCTGCGCAGCTAGAGATGGAGCGTGGCTGTTGGATGAACATAGTGGGCCTGATTACCACAGCTATCTTGGGCTTATTGGCCATCATTCACATTCCAGATTCTTTAGGCGGAATGCTTGGCGATTCCGCGTAAAATCGTAGAATCCATATATTGCAAGCCGACGCTGCATACAAACACTGAGAACTGCAGCCATTCAATCGTGGCACCATTGCGGGAATGTCACCAAAAGTGACGAGGGGTTTATTAGCAGAGCCGACAATCGCAGACGCTCTCCGCATGCTAGGAAATCCTGTTGATGGTGAATACAGAGGCGTGGCTCGTGGCGTCGGGCACCACGGCGCCGGGCACCACGGCGCAAATTGATGCTCACCTTTGGCGCCTCCACTCCGTAACTATTTTTTTTGTTTCTGAATTTGTATGAACACTTTGCAGCACCTATTCGTCACTCTAAACTTCACACCAAATTCCAGAATGAAGGGCCCGACCACACACGCGCAGCTGATGTTGACAATGTGAGGAAGTTGCAGACGATACGATGGTGAAGATTTAAGACTCAAACGGGTGCTTTGCGCGATTTTGCAGCTCGGGGGTAAGAGTTGGTGTGGTTTGGTGGATCATCAGTAGTTCAAGGTGCAGCTTCATCATCGTCACTCATAATCATCAATTACCATCATCTTCATTCAAACCACGACTATTTTCATGATTATTTTCACTTAAAATTTGTATCCTCGTGCACTTCGTTATATTAAACATAATCATTGTTTTAAATAGCACTAAGCCGCCTTCAGCTGAGTGCGACATTCTGCCCCTCAGCGGAAAAAGGAGAAACGCACGCAGATTAGCACGAGTGAGTGAGTGCTGATGTGAGGAGCGGTGGCGCAGCGGTTAGCGCTACGCTGCGCTATGAACCCGGCTCGCCAACTTCGGTTCCCGCTCACGGCCAACGCCAGTGACGATTATCTGAACTGGTGCTGTGCCTTCCCTACGTCGACTCAGCGCAAAATTAGTACCTGGCGCAATGTGTAAACATGGCCACTGGGAAGACAAAGGCGGCCGGGCGTGGTGCTGACCACCCACCCTCTTTAGCGTGCCACAATTGCCGGTAGCCTTCACAGGTGCTGCTCGCTAACAGCACCATATTTGTCTTTGTGCCGATGTCAGCACGCGTCCTGGATTCTCCTCGACACTTTTCCGGCTGCTGTTTGGCCGTGGGATATTTTTTTTGTTCCCACGTGTGTGTGCGTGTACGTCATTGTGTGGAGTGCGTTGGAACGCGAGGTCCGCGTGACGAATGGTGTCAAAATCTGAGACGTGAATCAGGCGGGATCACTTTTGCGGAATGGATGCGAAAACGCCAGAATTCCGCAAAGGTGTGGGATTAAAAAAAGAACCCCCATCTACATAAATGAGGCTCACTGGGTTTAACACGTAAGCTTTCGCGACCAATGTCATCCATAATACAGGGGGTTTATTGGGTTAGCGTAAATATAAATGTGTCGTTAAACCCGCCACCACCCGACGCAGCCAATTAGTAAGATTTGTCACGTGAACAGAACGTGCAAATTCGTTACGATTCCAACACACGCGTGTTGGAAAGTAAATCCATAAATCTGGCTGTAATCACAGGGTTTCCATGAACAGGTTTAACTCGACTTATTCGATTAAAAATGTATTTGCAAAAGGCGAGTGAGTAACTTACCGTTCTTCAACACAGAATTATTTTAATTGCCGCTTTGCATCGTGCTTAGTGATGCATGCTTTGCTTACGGTGGTGATTTCATTTTAACTGCCTGTAATTTGATATAAAGGCCACGCTTATTTAAAGCTTAGAATTGTCAACGAATGTGTTGTCGAATTGTAATTACAATTTACAGTTACATGGAAGCTCTGTTTTAGATGTGTGACTTAAAAAGTATATATACACTTTTCTAAGTTTACAACGACCAGACCTCCCACATCTCCTACTGCCTCCAACAAACTTCCAGTGAACTCCGAGTTTTACTCCGGTAACATCCCTTTCCTTGTGTCCTAGATATGAGGTTGTCTGTAATCTGGAACCGCCGTGGAAAAAAAATCCCTCCTCTCTTATCAATCTTTCAATGAATTCCGCAGGTATAACCGTCATCATTGGTAGTTGTTTGAAAACAAACAAAAAACTTGCTTCATCCGCCTTTGTGTCACCCCGGCCCCGATTGGCTGCCGATGCACGTTGCCAATCTGTAAAGTTCAGTCTTGTGAACTTTTCAGCATGTTCGTGAGGTTTACGTTTCCTTATGGTAATTTATGGATCGTGTGTGAACCCAGTATTATTCTAACAAAAAAAATCCCAGTAATCAACGAGTGCGGGTGGGGAGAATCGCAGCAAAAGGTGGCACGCAGTCGTGCCCGGCGCGTTCGCTTCGAGCCTTCTTCGATGGCACGCGTGGCATGCATTTGAAGTCCTCCGAAGCCAGCAGCTGCTGTATTTCCAACGTGGACGATGGCTGAATGTTGCTACTCAATACATAACCGTAAAAAGAGAGATGTGTATATATATAGAGAGAGAGATCTTGCGCGAAACTGTGGAGGGAGTCGTCCTTCTTACCCCTCTGCGCAAACTGCAGGCACCGTGTCCGCGGGGAGCTTGGCGCTGCTCGCCTTCGAGCGCTGCTCCAGACTCTCGCGGCCCCAGGACCTCGACCTCTCTTGGGGTCGCCGGGCATCAGCTGCTGCATGGCTCTACGCGCTGGCCTGGTCTTCAGCCCCGCTGCTCGGCTGGGGTCACTACATGCCCGAATCGCACGGCCTGGGTTGTTCCCTTGACTGGAGACCCCAGGGCGTGGCCTCGAACGTCTTTGTGCTGCTGCTCTTCCTCGGGTGCCTGGTGCTGCCCGTGGCTGCCACTGCGCTCTGCTACGGGCGCATCGTGCTCACGATCCGCGCGGTGAGAGATGTGATGGGGTCTGCAGCACCGATGTACACGTGCGTCGCTCAAGGATTTGTGGTGCCCTGACGGCCACCAAGTTAGTGTAAGAGTCCACCGAGACAGAAAACGAATACGTTGGAGAACATGTCAAAAAAGGCTTCTCGAAAAGTATTGATCCTCGTGGAAAAGAATTCCCCCTCCGCACTGAAGCAATTGGGTGTCAAGTATGGTATTGTTTATGCGCATGGCAGGTGTGTAATCAACGCAGCATTCGCCTCCATTAGGAGGATCACGATCTGTCACCGATGTCACGAGATACTTTTTGGGTGTTTTTTATTTTTTCTGGGAGCGGTGCCACCCGATGCGGGCTTTGATATTGGATCCACATGGCACTTGCCAATATCCCAACTCTGATGAGCCACTCGATTAACTCTCTCCGGACTCACTATTTATAATGTGCTGTGTGTAGAAGCAACAGCTGTTTAACAGGTAGGCTTTCGCAACCAATATCCATAATAAAGGTTTTTTGTTTTGGGTTAAATCGCGTAAATATGTCGTTATCCCACCACCACCCGACACAGCCAATTAGTAAGGTTTGTTACGTAAACAAAACGTGCCAATGAGTTGCTACTTCAGCACAACAGTGTTGGAGAGTAAACCCACATTTGCAATTTGAGTACGACGTTTCGCTGGTGATTACAAGCAGCCTCATCAGGCGACTTGCCAGAATTGTGAAGTCCTTGTTTCGCTCGTAAATATAAAGACCCATTGTCCCCAAACGTCGCTTATTACACATATATCACAACCTTCATTTATCCTGGAGGAATCCGAGGATACTTAAGCTCCCCCCACCCCCACCCACCCCCCCACACAGACGCAACTTAAAGGGGCCACAGTCTCATTGACAAATGCGTTGAATGTCCTTTTGTATCGTATCGTTTTCGTTTGCTCGCCGTGACCTCACCCTGCCCGGGGAGCGCAGCTGCGTTCCAGGTACGCAGCGCACACGAGGCGCGCGGCTGCGCTCGCTTGCTACGAGCAGCAGGCGGCACGCGCGTGGGTCCTCGTGCTGCTGCTGTGCTTCACGGCGCGCACACCGCACGCGCTGCTGGCGCTCATGGATGTCCAGAGAGACTACCCCGTGGGGTCTTCGACGTCTTCGTCGTCGTCGTCGTCCTCCGCTCCCGTCATCTCCGCCGTGCCAATGTTGCTCACCCGGACAACAGCAACGTACCACCCTCTGCTGTATATTTTCACGAATAAACAGGTGACTCATTGCGCGCGATTCTAAGCATTATAGGCCGGTGACGTGTCCCCAAACACGAGTCAAGGTTGCTGCTGACCCAAATGGAATGGAGGTTCATGTTTGTTCCCGCCGGTGTGATGTCATGAACCAATTAATGCTCTAATTAATTCATTTTGATGAGCACAAACGACCCTTGGAAGAGTCAGGGGTGTAAAGATGCATCGATTCCTCACCATTGATTACTTAAGGGGCCGTCCATAAATGACGTCACGCGATTGACGATTTTTGACCCCCCCCCCCTCGTCATATGGCGTCACAGTCAGATATGACGTCATAAAGCTCTGCCCCCCCCTCCCAAAAAAACACACATTTCTATTTTGAAAATAAAACTTGCTTCAAAGCTCTTTAAACTAGTCATAGTGCATATTTAATGTGGCGCTGCACTCTGATGTTGTATGAGAAAACATTTATTAAAAAGTAGAACGTTGTCTATTTCTTTAAAGTTGCGCATTTTGATGTGACGTCACATTTCTCACCCCCCCCCCCTCCTCGTCACAAATGTCTGACCCCCCCTAGGTGCGTGACGTCATTTATGGACGGCCCCTAAGCTCACACAATAATCAATGCCAATGACATGGACCTTAATCTTTGAATTTTGCGCGTTGTCCACGCGCTTGCGTGCCGCCCCCCCCCGCCCCCCGCAGTTCCGCCGATGTGCGTGGGGGCTGCTCGTGGCTCGTTGGAGAGCGTGGCCAGTGGGGGAAGCAATGGGGTCACCACCCACTGGCCAGGTGACGCACACCATGGAGCTGGGCGACACCGTCGACGTCCCCGCCGCCGCCGCCGCCGCCGCGTGCTCGCTCAGCAAGGCGACTCCACCACACAATAAGGAGGCAGCCGTCGGAGAGACCAGGGCAGAGGCACACAAAGTAGCAGCCACTCGCCTCATTCACGTGGCTCCTTGCACAAGCACTTCCAGCGGAAGTATGCTGCTCACCTAGAGAGAGCCCTGCACAGTTTTCTTGAAACACATTTCTTGAAAACGAATTTTATTTTGTTTAAAAACCTATTTCTTTAGTACTTAGTTTAGTGCCGTCGGCTACGTACGGTGGGAAAGAAGTTCAACATACAGGGGCTAGTGATACAGGGGCTCCTCTACTTACGAGTTAGGTTCTAGAGGTCTGTTCGTAAGTCCAAGTTTACGCCTGTAGATTCCCAAAATGTTGTACGGATGTAGACTAAACACGGGGAATGGCTTTAAAAGTTGTATAATCTGTAGATGCCACTGGTTCTTCATGTGCTGTAGATGCCACCACCACCATCTAATGCGTGGCGGTTAAATGTACGACTCTCGGCTCGAATATTCAACTACACTTACGGTCAGTTTTGTTCGAATCTGAAAATTCGTAAACCGAATCTCCATAAGTAGGAGTCCCTGAACATACACCAAACACTTGAGCAGCTCTCTTGGCGAGATCATTTGTTGGGCCTTCCCAACAAATTAGTTATCACAGGCTAGTACCGTATACCAATGTCATCCCCAAGTGTGAGCAGCTATACTCGGCAGCTCGTCAGTGTTTGCAATGTACCCATCACATCAGTGACTACTTAGTTAAGAAAATCGTATTTACTCAGTGGCGTGACAATAGCAATGCATATTTATTGGGTGTTAACGCTGTGAATTGTAATTACCCCGTCTGCAAGTATAGAATGTAATGAAGACATGTGATGATGTGTCGCTTGGTTTTTGGTCAACGCGAGCAAAGCAATTTTAAAATTACTTCAAAATGTATAGTTTGATGTAAAGAAAGTGTTAATAACCCATAAAAATTACAATCTAAACTCCTAAAGCTCTTAACCTTTACTGCAGCTTTGTACCTGTTAATAAATACATAGAGGTTTGATGACACAAAGTAGTTGTACTTACGTGCCCATACTTAATTTGTTTAGATGATTTACCTTCGAAATAAAATCGGGCATGTTTCGCACCTCCAGGGAGTGTGTGCACCCCAGGTTAAGAACCACCAATCTAAAGTATTCCAATTGCTGTATTAAAAATAAGTATGGTTATACAGTATTCCATTATAGTAGTTACATAAACAGCAGCTCACACTAACATTATTACATAGCAGTGTTTAATCACATTTAACATGACATGAATTTTTCATATAATTTCAAATAGCAATAAATGATTAATGTTAATGTGTTAGCAACCATCTCTAAGGCTACTCCAGAAACCCAATTGTTGCAGCTTCAAAAGAATTGTGCTGTATTTAAACACCCAAACTGTGAAGCAGTGAAATTTGTTCAACACTGTTGCCCAACTGTGTCTTGCACAGTTTTTCTTATGCAGCATTAATACAATGCACGTCTGTAGAAGCTGTCCTGTGTGCTACAGAATGCATTTGTCAAACATCAACTTGAGTGTGTGCTCATAACTGGCAAAACGTGGTGTCTACACAGCAGCAGTGTGGGACACAGCCACTATTTAATGATGATAACATAATTTATTAATCCGGGAAAGGCCGTCTCTCGAGACATTTTCAGGAGGATGCTGCATTGGCATGTTTGACAAATTACTTTGAGGAATGTTCTGCATGCAAGCCGAAACCCGTGTATCTGCAGAAAAAAAAAGTATTAAGCGTGCAGCAAAGTGAAAATACTCAAAGGTTCCGCAGGTGGGTCAGAGAGCAACTTAACGTACTTACATCTCCTGTCCATCTCACAAGTTAAGTGTGGTTAAGAGTTGCACATAATCGACACAATCCATCAACTCTTGCATCCAAAGCACTGAATTATAGGCAAGTGCCACCGTGCCCAGGTCAAATCTGCTTTTTTTTGTTTTAAAAGATACAGGCTTCTAATAATGCTCATTATCAATGAAACTCATGATCCATAATAATAGAGCCTACGTGTTAAACTAAATTCCTGATATTATTGATGTATTTCACTATGAAGTAAAAAAAACTGAGATTTGCAGACTGTGATTTCAGCACTTGTGCTTGCTTTAATCTCTGAAAATAAGAGCTTTTTTTACGGGTGTGATGCAAAGGAAGCAGTAGCAATACTGTTGTACACCCACATTTATTCAGGTCAATAACACAAAAATCTAACTTATAGAAATCTGTACAGATTAAGGGTTACACTGTGGAAGATGGACCAAGGACTGTACAATGCAACGCTGGGAAAGAGCACAGCTAAATATAATACTGATGAAAAGCGAGGCTGTCCATGAAAGGCCGCACCAAGTTGTCAGTAGCAAAGTAAAAGATCAATCCAAACGTAATGGAGATGGGAAGTGCTGGTAATGCCTTCTTGAATATTGCCAGCAGCAGCAGGGTCAGGCAAAGGCCCTGGAAGGGGAGGGGGTTTAAAACAAAAAATAATATCAGTTTTTAAAATAAGTAATATTTAAAAATGCTTTTTTTAAAACACGCTTTAATGAAATGTACCGTACTAGTAATGACAAAACTCCACGACGTGGCCCCGAAGCTTGCCATAAAGTAAGGGACCGTGGTGATTTACAGCCAACGTTAGTTGAACGTGGACAATCAGACCCAAGCTGAAACATAACATAAAAAATATGTCGTTTTAAAATATGTTTATTTTTTATGATAGAATATCGTATTGTCATCAGTATGACATAAGTATACCAAGTTTGAAGTCGATACCACATTGGGAAGTGGGTTAAAATTGAGTTACAAGTTTAGGATACAACAACGACAACAACAGACAGAGTGAGTTAATAAAAAGCATGTAAAAAAACAGAGCAGTTGGATGGCACTGCAGGAGAAATTCAGAGAAGTAGTGTATTTGGGACTAAATGTGTTGGAGCATGGCTGCTTACGATAAGGATGGCCACGAAACAGGCAAGGGTGGTGTTCCAGTCTCCACTGGCAGCTGCCGAGGCCTTTCCCACCAACACACTGTAGAAGATGAAATCTCCCAGGCCAAGCTTTATACCTCCTCCTGAACTCTCAAACACACACGCTTACCATTAAGCATTCCATTTTACAGACATCTTCATAAACCAAGATTTCAACTTTTTAGAGAATGACGTTTGCACTTTCACGGCAATTATTTTTGGGCGATCAAACAAGCGATGGTGTTTGTCCCGTAGTGGGTTCCATGTCCCCCGATGCTGTGAGAAAACCGAGTGTGGTTGCTGCGTTGCAAGTCACTCACGCTCCTCCTCAGACTCTTCCGGTGGCATGGGGGGGTTAGCGCGTGCTCGTTCCCGCGCTAGTTCTCGAGCCTCGTGAGTGGTTCGAGGCACATCGGGTTCACTTGGCTGCGAGTCCCCCAAGAAATTACCCGTGAAGTCTCCTTGGCCGCCATTTGGTACTGAAATTTCACCAAATTCACAAATCCCATTTTTCACAATTAAATCAGAAATACAAATATTTTAGCTGCCTGTAATACATTACCCAAAGTCATTATCAGATAACTCAATTACATAATTAGACCTCCTATTGCCAGTACCAAAATATAATAGGGTTTTTCCCCTTTTTTTCTGGCAACAAAACTGAAACCTTTGTACATGGAATCATGTGCGCATTAACCACAATACTTGTGGTCTAAATGCAAACAAAAAAAACATTGATAATATATGATTGGTCCACACCAAAGAAAGCCGTCTTTAAAGAAAGCCGTCTCTGGTGTGGACCAATCAGTTTCAAGGACAATGCATATATTATCAGTGTTTTTTTGTTTGCATTTTGACAAGTATTGTGGTTAACGCACATATGATTCCTTGGAAAAGGTTTCAGTTTTGTTGCCAGAAAAAAGGGGAAAACCCATATTATAATAACTCAATTGTCATGAACATTTTCCTTAAATCATGTAGTGGCTTACATTTTATAGTCTATGAACCCACGTCAGATTTTTCACTTTCCAATAATCACATGAGTTAGTAAAACTCGAAATGTCTATTACCATTGATGGTTTATTTTATATTATTACATATTAAAGCATTTTGTTGGCGACGTCAGTACCACTAAAAATATTCCACCTTAGGTGTTACCAGTTTCTGCACTCAACCATTGCATATTGAGGAGACAAAGGTGAAGTATAAGGCACCTTGTGCATCATTGTTTGGCTCAGGGGAAGGCCTGGTACTCTGCTGCTCTGTGGAGTTTGTGTCGGCCATGCCCACCATCCATACCATGGTTGCTGTCAAATAAATCGACAGTACACACCCAGACAAAGAAATTACACACAAAACATAACTTATAAATGTACACATATGCACACAATTCTACACGCAAATATACTTATTGATAATTTTATAATTTTACATTCCATCATACACAAAATGCAGAGGCTACATTAAGCATGTCATTTTTAAAGGGTACATGTGAAATGAAAATGAGAATAACCTACTTACAGGAGTAGATGAGTGCAGGAAAGATAGGCTCATTCCGCTCCTGAGCAGTCTCTACAAGCATCCTCAATGGGCCCTTTGGACTCAGCACAGCTATCAGATCTACAAGAATGAAATATCCCCAAGTCGCGGTCAGTACAACACAAACAGCTTGCAGCGAATTATTATTGGTATGCCACATTTACAGAAACCCGAGGCATTATGCTGTGTTATTGTACCATAGATAGATATGGCTCCAAGGATGACCCACGCAGACCACTCAGGGAGGTATTTGATGAAGACCAGGGCCATGAGAGCACTGATCATGATGAGGTAGGCTTGCTGCAGAAGCAGTGGGCCCTTCCAGTGGATGCATATCATGCCCACAACTCCAAAGTTCCACATGATGAGAATGAGTGTTGGGTAGTCCATGGCCACATTGTAAGTCTTGAATACCTCTCTGAACACAGCACACAATTAAGTAACAAATATTAGCAATGGCACTTTCTGTTATTTGATCAGTATTACAACATTCTGCACTTTGAGCATATAAATAACTTACAATTACATGATGCTTTAGGCCTCCTAGACGCATTAATTTTGACGCAATATGCATGTTAACAGATGAAATATTTCCAGAAAAATATTTTCCACAAATTCCATCCACTGCCCCTCTCTACTTACCCCAGATAAAGGTAGGTGAAGAGAAACAGCAACATTAAGGATGACATAATCAGCCAGCCATGGATGAACTGTGGAAAGAAAGATTATTAGGAATAGAATGCATGGAAACTGCAGTATCTGCAATGTGTTTGTGTTGAGTGGTGGGTATGTTGGTCACCTTGTAGCAGCGGTACTTGTACAGCAGCACCAAGAAGATGGTCAAAACCACAATGACGCTGATGAGAATGATGGTGTTGAGAATGGAGTTAAGCACTCGCTGTCCCACAGTGTCTGTGTCCTCGGTGAATGGTGTGTAGATGCTGGTTATGGGAACAACAGTAGTGGTTATTTTTCAACTCTTAAGAAACGAACTCAAAACCATGATCACTCCAGACTTTTTCCCATGAAAAAAAGGTTATGTTTTTCTAGGAGTACATCACTTTCCTGTAGAACTTTCACCAATGCAGAATTACAACTCGTGTCAAACGATGTTAGACAATTTGCAAAGCCATGCCACTGTTAACTTGTCATAATTTACACCCAAGTGATGCTGGTTATAGTATCCTCAGGTGAGCAGGTAAAAGTATTTTCCTATCGAATGTCGACACCCTAAGGGAATGTAGCTCCGAGTAGGGCATTGTGTTTGGGATTGCATAGAAAATAGCAAAAGAACAACCCCAAGTAACGTCACTGTGGTTCCTTCAACCTCCCTGGGCCAGTGACACGCTAGCTATATACAATGGCTACACGTGAATCTCTACTACTTGATTAGCCATGACTTTTTCAATCTGTTCAACACTTGCTTTAGAAAGCAGTTTATGTGAGCCGACTGAAGTGGCTGGGAACCACATGGAGAAAGTGTTCTTCTCACACCAACACATTTAACTATGTTTTACACAAAATATTACATTTTAAGTAATCTTTCACAATTCTGGCTAGCACAAAGCAGACAATGACATTTTGTTTGTAAATAACTGCACTACTTTTTTATTCTCGAATGGGTTTCTAGATCAGGGATAGGCAACCAACATAACAAGAACATTTTTTTTAGAATTCGGTAATAAACTCAATATTTCAAGGGCCGAATGCATGTGAATCACGTGACAGAGGAGTCCTTAAAGATACGCATGCGGCTCCGGAGGCAGGTTGCCGACCCCTGTTCGAGATGAAGGTGGCATCTTTAAGTTATACAACTATTGTAATCATTCAGCGAGCCTTAACGTGAAGTGCACTTACAGTTGGCCGTTTTTTTCCGTGTAGAAGGTGACAGATTTGATGGTTGCGACGACAACCAGCATGCACAGCGTGACTGGTACGAAGAGCATGATGACGTGCTTGGCGCCATACTTCAGGGAGAGCTCTTCCTCCTCGCTCTCCTCGTCCGTGTGGGGTTCGCTGTGCGACCGTTCGCGCCCACTTCCACTGCCGTCCCCATCCTCCCTGCGCTCTCCTCTCTGCCTGGTGGTGGTGGTGGTGACCTGTGGCTGCACACAAGCGACGCAACCCATTCACATTGCGGCCAATGTTCTGCATTGTTGAATGAGTTTCGTTTCCTTGGATTCCTACTTTTAAGAGATAAATGGCAATTATATCATTGTATATAAGCAATAGAACAATCAATGAAAAACCCCAATGACACTAATGAAATGTGAAATCCAATTCTGGAATGCTCAACTGAATGCTACAGTCATTACCCATCCGATTAGCAGGGTTGGCCACTATGTACGGTGCGAAAGAAGTTGAACATACGTGGTACTAAACTGGGACTAGCTGGCATGTGATGTTTTTTTCACACAGTGTGAAGGAGGCAGCTAACAAATCAGAATGTCCAACAATATTCATGTTTCGGGGGTTCCGCGTGTTACATGCAAGACAAAATAGATCATGGGGCCTTTTTGCCAGTATCAAAAGTATGAAAATAAGAATAGTTTTTACCCCATTCTTACCCGGAGCTATACATGCTCTGATAGGTGCATTGTATTTGTACTGTTTCGCCTTTTGGCGTTGTTCTCTTATCTGACACTGATATCACTAGGCCATAAAGGACAAGGCTGTCTCTGGTATCCGCCAATCAGTTTCAAAGACAACGCCATATAGTATCATATCATGAGAATAGGTTTTTCCCCTTTTTTCTGGCAACAGAACAGGTGTTAAGATGTTAAAACACCAAACTGAAACCTTTTACAAGGAATCATGTCTGCATTAACCACAATGCTTGCGGTCAGAAGGCAAACAAAAAACCCACTGATAATATATGCATTGTCTTTGAAACTGATTGGTCCACACCAGAGACAGCTTTCTTTTGAGCCTCGTCTCAAAACGGTGTTAGACCAGAGGACGCCAGTGTGTGGTTAATGCGGTACTTGATTCCTTGGCAAAAGGTTTCTATTTGGCGTTTGAACATCTTTACACCTCCCGTTTGATCGCCCTAAAAGGGGGCAAAACCCCATTCTCAAGGACAAAACATGTTCACAAAACATGTTGACAAAGCGTGCGAGCGAGAAGAGTTGTGGGCTCACCAGGCCATCCTGTGCGGCGGCGATGCCGACGCCTTCCTGTCCGCCCACCGCCTCGGACATGGAGCCCGCTCGGCGCTCGCTGGAAACCACGGCCTCCATGAGAAAGCTCTCTTCACCGCAGCCTCCTCCTCTCTTCTCAGAAACGCTCATCCACTGCCGAACTTCGCCGGCTCCGCAGCTGCTGCACGCACAAACCACGGAATCGCCGCGCGTCGTTGTGACACAACCACAGCACGCACAGGCCCTCTGGTTAACACAATGAGCCTCCTCGGGGAAAGTGTTACGGCTTGAGCTGTGCGGTCTCAAAGGAGTGGCACGGCGCACCGAGCTGTGGGGTGGTCAACAACATCAACAACAACATCATCGTCGTCGTCGTGCCTAGCCGACTCTGGTCTCCTCCCGGGGTGCTGACCGATGCGGCCCATACGCGGCACGGCGCGCAGCGACCGAAGCGTTAAGCTCACTTCATTCACACTCAGTGTAACCACAGCCTTCAATTCGCTCTCAAAGGGGGATCTTTAAAGTACTAGAAGTGTTACTGAGGCCGACGACGACGATGATGATGATATTATTATTGCGGAGCCTGCGATCCCCGTTGCCGTTTCGTTCCGAGTTGAGGCCGGGCCCACACCAGGAAGCCAGGCCGCGCCCAGCCATAACACTCGACGAGAAACTCCAACGCAGACGAGTAGAGCCCGCCACTAAGTAAAGCAGTTACACAACCGGCAACAAACATCACCAACAACAACAACACCGCCGCCGCCAACAACAACAGCAGCAGCAGCAGCAAGCGCTGGCTGCGAGTCTCCCCGCCCCGGTCCGCCGCCTACCTCGCAGCTCCTCGGGCCTACGAGCAACAACAACCACGAGCGTTTATATTTCCCACCCCATTTAAGCACGACAGGCCACATTTCCCACATCGCATAAACAGCACGCTTCACATTTCCCACATTACATAAACAGCACACTCCATATTTCCCATATCACATAAACATCGCTCTATACATTTCCCACATCGTAAAAAACATCACGCTTCATATTTCCCACATCGTATAAGCATCACGCTTCTTCACATTCCCCACAGTACATAAACATCACACTCCATATTTCCCATATCACATAAACATCATACTCTATTTTGATTTAAAGCTTTCGTGACTGCAGTAATTCATATTCTTAGCTCTTTCGGTAAAGTCACGTTTAAGGGAAACAATAAAACAATAAAATATGTGACTTTACCGAAAGAGCTAAGAATATGAATCACACTCTATATTTCCCATATCACATAAACATCATATTCGACATTTCCCATATCACATAAACATCGAATTCTACATTTCCCACAGCACATAAACATCACACTCTACATTTCCCATATTTCATAAACAGCACACTTTACATTTCCCATATTACATAAACATCATATTCTACATTTCCCATATCACATAAACATCCCACTCTACATTTCTCACATCACATAAACATCACCCTCTACATTTCCCACACCACATAAACATCACCCTCTACATTTCCCACATCACATAAACATCACATTCTACATTTCCCATATCACATAAACATCACCTGCTACATTTGCCACATCAGACAAGAGGCGCAATCGCCACATCACAGCCACGCGTGACGTGGCTCGATGACGGCCCCCGCGCCCTCTGACCCCTGAAGATGGCGCCCGTCGAGTTGGCATTGCGAGGTGGAGCGGCGTCGTCGTTGTCGTCTCTCACAGTGAAGCCTTAGAGACACGAGTGGAGCTTTAGAGACAAGAGTGGAGCCGGGACTCAAGAGTGGCGCCGTTGATTTAGAGTGCAGCCGGGACTCGCAGCGAAGCCGCCATTCGGAGTGGGAGCCGGGACTGGGAGTGTAGCGGAGACTCAACAGTTCACTCATTCGGAGTGGAGTCATTCGGAGTGGACTCAAAGAGTGGAACGATTTGATTCGGAGTGGATCCGGTTGACTCAAGAGCGGAGCGGCTGACTCACAGTGGAGCCCATTCGGAGTGGGGCCGGCACTGGGACTTGATCCCCGGGTGGTTGTGCAGTTGAAGCCCGTGGTGGATCCGAGTCGTCTCCGCGGTTGGAGCCGGCGGCAGAAGTTGTCGTGAGTAGAAGCCGCGTGCGTGCGTTCGTGTGGCCATGGCCACGTCCGCCACCCGTTGTGAGTGTCGCGTCTAAGGAGCCTCGTCTCGAACGTCAGTGGCGGCGGGGTGGTGGACGATGTCTTGGCTGGGCCTCGGGAGTCTGGGCGGCGGCCTGGGCCAGTCGCTGGGCCAGGTGGGAGGCAGCCTGTCCTCGCTGAGCGGACAGATCTCCAGCCTCACCAAGGACCTGCTCACGGAGGGCACGGAGGAACTCGGAGGTGAGATCGACGATCCCACGACTAGGGGACGCGACTGGGGGTGGGTGTCGGTGTTTTAAAGTCGGCCAGACAGTTGATTCAAACGTCCACACGTCTGTCGGTGAACGTGCACGGGGACGTGAAATTAAACCGGCGTTTAATGCGGATGTTGTCGTCCTACGACGGGCGTTTAACACGGGAGGAAATAAGGCTGCAACGGGGGAGGCGTCGTGACCTCTACCTCATTCAGAATCGGAATCTTTATTTATCCTGTAGGGAATCCAATTCGCTTATTTATGAGGATCTTTTTTTTAACAGACGTCCAGTAGGGGTGGGTCCGCAAGGTACAGCAACAAGCAATTACAAAAAAAACAAACCCGATAGGAGTGCAAAGTACAGTTTTGAAAAGGTAAGAAAGTAAATAAGTCAACATAAATAATGTACTTATATTCCTGCCGGATTTTAAACACTAAATGTAAGCTTGGGTAAGGCAGCAAAACAGCAACAAAAACACACCAAGACCGTAAAATTGGTACATTCAGTGAAAATCGGAAGAGCAAAATGCTAAAACGTGTTTAGTTTTTGTTGTGTTTCAGTAGTAATGTTAAACTCTTCACGACATCTGCAGCCTGGGAGATCGGTTGCATAAACTTTCCCCGAACTATTTAAAAAGGCGTAAATTAAGGGAAATTTTAACTTCAGGCGGTGTATCCAACCTACCACTGGGCCTGAACCTGAAACAGACGGAGCTTCAGTCAGTGGAGGAGAAATCACATTGGCAAAAAATAGGAGTTGTGGATTATAGCACAGGAGTACTGAATGGAATGTGCCAATAATCACAATATATTGCATCCTCAAGTGGTTAAGATTGCTGTGGATGGTGGTGATGCCATTATTGTTGCTGTTACCAAACACAAGTGGGTCAGGTGTTAAGAGATAGAAAGTTTACGATTTCTTTTTTTTACTTTGACTTGTTTTATTTGCCTTACGTCCACAAGTACTTTTGAACTAAAATTTAATATAGATGCCTGTGTACTCTTTAATGCGCATGATTTGTTCAACACATATGTATGTTTATTTTTTTTAACAGATGCTTCTACAGAGCTCCAGCTGACGAAAGCCAGGCTGCAGGAATTACAAGCCACCTGTACAACCCAGAAATCAGAGGTAATAATATACAGTATGTGAATTCGTATTCAACAGCATAAGGACAGTTTTGGAGATTCAGTTTTTAATGAATCACTTAACAAATTAAAATTGATTCTCCTTGTCCGTCACCATCGTGTTCAATTACTAATATTTATTTGAGGTTATTTTTTATAATTAAATTAGTCTCATTGATTAAGCCTTTAATTAATGCAAACGCATTACATTTTAACAAAAATAAATACCATTTAACGTATTTAACGAGGTTGTAGCCTTATTGTGTTATCGGCAAGAGTGAGTGCCTGAGATCACTCCTTAAGAATAAATCGATATTATGAATAGCCTTGCATTAATGACTATTTTTGTAAATCAATGTTACAACGTTGGCTGGAATAGCAAAACTGCTTAAATGTATCTTCAAACCCACAATATTCATGCCAGCTCATTACTCCATCATTGGCATGAAAGTAACTGTGATCCAGCTGCTTAATATTACATCATTTCCCACCATGAGACAGCTTGTTGAAATGCAGTGAAAATAGTTGCGTTGATAAAATTGTTAAATTTGTCAAAAACCACTAATGTAATCATTATTCGTTTTGAGAGTAGGAACTCTTGCAATCTTTGTTGTGTACAGAGATGGACACTTAAGCCACTTTTATAATGCATACTAATACAAATGTTGAACCTTATATAAAGTATAATCTATATTTTAAAAAAATATATATATATCGTCGTTTCATGTATAGTCATCGTGCCTGTTGAGGGCAGAGTTGTTGCATTCTGGTAAACCTATGTGTGTGTTGGCAATGCAGCATGAGCGGCTACGTGTCATGTGTGCGGAGCTGGAGGATAAGAAGGAGGCGGCTGAGCTGCATGTGCAGCACGTCTCTGCCGAGTACCGAACGCAGCTGCAGCAAAAGGAGGTATCAATTTAACCGGGCTGCACGTCCACACACTTCCTGTGCAGGGTTTTAAAACACCACGGCCGGTTACTTGCGTGCTTTTGTTGCCTCAATTGGCACAGTCAAATCAATGTGTTGTGGGGAGCGCTCTTGGAAAAGAAATGCTGACACAGCTAGTGCCACTTAGAGATGTGCTCGCATATTTAAAGTAGTTGAGTTTGGAGTTCAAGTTCAGTTTCGCGGGTTGGGCTGCATGTTTCAGCATTTCTTTAATCGAGCATTCGCCTTGGGGTGCTGCAGGCATCTGCAGAAGTTGAGTAACAGCGGTGCATGGCAAAAGCTAGAGAGAAAAAATTTCTCAACTTTGCAGTCCAACCCGGAAATCCACGCATATGGATTACAACCAGTTAGTTGCTTTGTTTATTATCAATTTCAATTTATTATTTTATTCTCATTCTACGTGACTTTACCGAAAGAACCAAAGAAGTTGTTTTTCATATGTATGATTTTAAACAAAATGCTGTATTTTATATTGTAACAATAGACCACGTCATATTTGAACACGTTTGGATATGACATCAATATTGCAATGTGTTAAATTATATGAATTTGTGATAAAATATTGTTCTTTACAATATTGAAAACCGGGCAAATACGTAACTAATATCTGTACTGTATTTGCTAAGGCTAAAATATAAATATGACAATCGCAAACAATGACCAACAAAACACTGCGTAACAGTGCACCGAATGAATGTCCATCACAGTGGAAACATGAGTAAGAAAAATTGCTACGAATTGCTTGCATTCACATAATATTAACACTTAATATAATCAACTACATATTTTAAACTTTATTATTTATAAATTAATAAAACAAAAAAACAATTTATAGTTTAATCTGAGCTACAGTGCTTCACATAACTGAAGCAGAAGAGGAGTTGTGTGGAATATTGAAGACATTTTCAATTGGGCTTGAGTTATGTGCTTCATTTATTTGTAAAATATAAAAAAACGAGCGGCGGAGAGAGTGCCAAAGAGCAAAAGGAAGACCTACTTAAGTGTTCAAGGAAGGGTAAGATTCAACAAATTCCATGCAACAAGTTATATAGATTTACAATTGTTTGTGCACATATGCATATCAGTTGTATTTATTACAATGGTCGGGGATAGCGTCTTACACTTTGTGGTACTGACAAACAGTCTTCCACTGCTCTACGCTTTATTATTGTGGAAATAGTCTTCTGGTCAGAGGTTTTGCTTAAAATTCCAGCTAACTGTAGTCTGGCTTTAAGAAGTTTACCTGTACAACGTGATTGAATCACTATTAATGACATTTGCAGGTGAAACAGTGAGGGGTGTGTATGTGTATGCGTTCGCACCAGGTGGAGGTGAGCCTATTGCGGGCGAGACAAAATGCCCTACAGGAGCAGCTGCGGGAACTACAATATGCACAAGATGGCTGGAAAAGCATGGGGAACCTGGAAGGAACTCAGACCTCCTCCCCATCTGCTTCTTCAGCCGCCTCCACGGGACAGCTCCATTTCCGCACGTCGGTTGCGCATGGTTTCCACACCGATGATGAGGTGGACTATGAGGAGGTCATCTTCTCGGAGCGCGAGCTGGACCGGTTGTCAAGGGAGGTGGTGCGCCTTCAAACCGAGGCAGACCACTGGCGTCAGCTTGCTCAGGTTTGCTAAAGCAACTCTGCAGGCACAGTGTGCATGCGTTTACACATGCAGTGCATGAATAGGCAGCTGTTGCACTGTGTTTGACTGGTATTTCTCATTCAAATTGCATATCAATCATAATTTGTTTAACTGGTGGCACTGCTATGCAGTACGTTGTAAAGACACCTGTTGTGTACAAATACAGTAAATGTATTTATTTCTCACTTGAAATTCACGTGGAAATCACATTGACAATAACCAGTTGTCATCGTATGGAGACTGACTCCTGTCAAAGGATTTCGATACTTTCACCAAAGTTCCGTGTTGCCAGTGTTTATGAGTGCCATCCAATTGATAATTATCTCAGCAGGGACACCAAGGAATACTGAGAAAAAATGTAAACGTATTTCAGCTTCAATTGTTTTTACTTTCATTGTGGAAATGTATACTTACAAGTACCAGTAGTAGAGTTTAACTTTGTACATACATTTATAGCATTTTTGTTTATGTTTCGAAAAAAAGAATTCTCAAAAAGTCTTAAACATTTGCATATTTATAATGTTTATATTTTATTTAAAAAATGTTGTATTTAAGGCTGCTGTTGGTGAAGAACCTGGCAGCTCAGAAAATAATGAAGTGCACAAGCTGCAGACCATGGTTAAGGTACAGCAATTTGTATTTATTCTGTTGCCATGAGTGTTGCATACGCTAAATTGTACAATTGCCATTCAATGGTTGTGTGCTATGCTTTGGTGAACTGAGAACGATTGTTTAAGGGCGCTTTATACTTTTACATTATTATAGAAATGTATTTTTCCTGTAATTTATTTTAATTGTATTCATGTGAACTATGTTTAGTCTCGCCATGTTTGATGACAGTGTGTCTGACCTAATCGTCGTTGGTACATCTCCAGAGTAAAATGGCAAGGAAAAGACTTATGCTTGCGATATGACAGAAACTAAGCTGTACATTACACGGAATGTGCTCATTAGCACATACTGCGCATGCTTCTTTAGTGTTTTGAATGGTGTGGATGAACTAAATTACAGGCACCTAAAACTGTGTGTAAAGTTGAAACTAACCAAAGAAATAATACACACAGAGGCGTTCCAATATTGCGCACGTGTAAATCTCGACGATAACCTGCCGAGCAGGTCCTGATGCTGTGTGTGCACGCCATTGGGGCCCGCTGACTGCTTTACGGCAGGAGCTGAAGAGGCAACTTACATCCGAGCTGGATGAGAGGCAGCGTGAGGTGTCCGCCCTGCAAGACGCTCACCGCCAGCAGCTGGCCCAAGCCGCCCATGCACACCACACTCGCACCGCTGAGCAGGCAGACCACATCGCCCAGCTACAGCAGCAGCTGCAGCTTCTCCAAGGTCAGGATTTGCCTCTGGTTACGCGAGAGTGCGCTTGCTTGGGGTGGAGCCCTGATGATTTGTCCTCGCATAACAGCCTGTATCAGCCTGGTTTTGCTACTGGCTCAAGTGCCATAAGCAGCACATGCCATTAACCTCTAATTTGTTTGTTTTTGATTACTTTATTTTTTCGTCTGTGCAAACCTTGAACACATATGATGATGTCTCACACAAACATAAAACTACGTTTTGTATTTGATTCAATACTTGTTTTTCTGACTACTTTTATTCAGTCATTAAGTGGTCCTTTTGAAGTAAATCCTCTCAAAGCTGAAATTGAAAATCCAGAATTCTGAGCAATCAAAAAGGCTTTGTAAATAAATACATAAATAGCTACATATGAGTGAATCAAATACACCAAAAACATTGCCTAGAATACCATTAACTATTATTGTAGGAGATGAAAATAACAATTCTATAGCTATATAGTCCTCTCTGGTGTATGGATGTTTGCGAGCCGTTCCCTTGAACATCACCTGTCCATGTAGGGCTGTCGTATTTTTAAGATATGCTTTATTTTACTTTATATCTTACAAATAAACAAGATCATTGCTTCATATTCGTAAGACTATCCCAGCAACCTTATACATTCAAAGACCCTTTGCCTTCCACATGTGCTTCATGGTGACCGTGACTTAGATTAAGCTGTACGGCAGTGATTTTGGCTTAATTATGTATACATATAATTGACATGTAGTATTTGTTTGTTATTTCATTGCTTGTAGAATACTGGACATCCCCCAGACCCCCATAACCAGATATCTCGACCACTTGGGGTGCGGAACTTCGAGAGGTCTCACTGTGTACTATCTTGAGGTGAAATTTTGATGGATAATTGTTTATACATACAAGTAAGTGTGTAATGTGATTGTGTCCTGTGCAGAGCCCAGCTGTGATTTTCTACAGACCACTGCTGACAATAGTGGAGCAGCAACTTTGCTTCACACAGAGCAAGAGATCGAAGATGCAGGCACCGGACCTTGCATTTCAGACAATACGGGCAGTGGTGCACAGGATGATGAAGCGTCACATGAAGCCCCCTCGAGAATGAGGCAAGGATTAGCAGGTAAGTTATAATAGGACACTTGATAATTTTACATTAACAGCAATAAATATTTATGTTGTTGATAAATAACTCACCATTATCTTATGCCAAATTCCATAACTGTTGGACAATCAATAATCGACCAATGTCTGCTCCTAAAATGTTTCACTATTTGGTTTTAGGTCTTACCATTGATCACTAACGTCTGTGTCATACCATACCTTAACCAAAGGACAATCACCACATTGCATGAGCTTTTACCTGCTATAGACTTCTTAAAGACTCATGCTTTTTTTTGGGATGTGGGATTTCCATCGCTTATTCAAGGTGGTCATTTTCATATCTTAGTCGTTATTTACGTAATTATGGTGTTTTGAAAGCATCATTTAAACAAACTGGCACTGCCCACATTTGCACGGGATTCACTTGGGGATGGAGGGTGGGTGGGGGGAGGGAGTTGTGACCTCGGTGGGTTCCAGGAATCCGGCACAATGCTGTGGATGTGAGTGACGTCATCACGCAGATGTGTGTACGCGCCAGCCAGCAAACCTCTTTTCTAATATAGTATGATGTTGATTAACATGCCGACCAGTATTTCATTGTACAACGAAGTGTTTTGTCTTTTGCAGATGAGAGCATGGAGTTAAAAAAGACAAAAGTGACCGTGGTAAACAAATACTCTAATTAACACATTAATGCATAAAATAACTGTTCATTCAATTATCCATATTTAGTTTTGGTTTAGGCCGCATAATGGTTTTATGCCAAATTCTTATCATTAACCCTCCACTACACGACAAGATTATCACATTTACAATGTACCGTATTTTCTCGCGTATAACCCGCGGGGTATACCACTTTTTACAAACAATACAAGACCCTGCGGGGTATATGGAGGTGCGGGCTATCCCAAAAATATTTTACACGTGTGACATGTCATAACTCGTTACATTTTTTCATGGTAGGAATATCCACTATGCAACACTTACCTTTGACTAAAGCACTGCTGAATAAACCACTCGCACTGAAATTGCACATGTTATCACGTTTTAAATTATTCGAATTTTTTTGTACAATGAAACGACAATGTTTGAAGTGGGTGCACTCTGTTTACCGGCGACGGGAGAGCTGGGGGGAGAGAGAGGTGGGGGGTTGGGGGCGAGGCAACGGAGTTACCTAGTGCCCATAGTGCCGCTATTGTCTGTGCAGTGCGCAATCTACCAGTGCTAAAACTGTACTTGCTTATCTACCAGTTATGTGTTACTTATTTATTGGATATTTACTTTTGTTACTTATTTACTGTTTTAAGTTCACTCGTTTCCGGTTAGTTTGTTTTCTTTGTGCACGTTATGATTTTAATGTTAACACTTGATAGTGGAATATATTACAAATATAAACTTTGTATTAATATGATGGAATTAAGCTGCGGTAACGACGTTAAAGATATGAATGCATGCGGGGTATATGGATGTGCGGGCTCTCTGAAATTTGTTTTACACAAAACGCTATTTTTGCGGGGTATATGCATATGCGGGCTATATGCGGGAAAATACGGTACATGCCAACGTTCCAATGTATTCATCAATTTCCAAACAAGCTCCTCATGGGTGGCTTAAAGATTTCACGACTGATTTTAACATCGACATATGACATTTTTCTTCAAACTGCATTGAGATTCTTTCAGTAGTTCAGCTGCAAATCAAATACTCTGGAATGGCAGCTTAACATAATATTTGAGTACATCTAGGAGCGCAGATAACACACACTTGGCATCATTCTTAGCTAAACTGTCACAACTAACCTCTGTGATAACATTCCACAATTAACCTGAATACCTCTGCAGTTCTTCACACTCTGAAGACCCCTTACCGTTTGATGATACGAGTGTCATCTATACAGAAATTGGCGTATTCCGTGCAGTATTTGAAAAACTTTGCTCTCTGCAGTCAATATATTTAAAACTAATTCTCAAGCATTGTATTTATTAAATGATCCAGTTAACCAAAACGACCTTTATAACTCAGTTACAGGTTAATCCCTGCTGTTATCAGTCCATCAACTGTGGTCACTTTATTAAAATAAAGTCAACACGTAGGCCTGTGCGACCAATATTATTCACGATAAAGGTTTTTGGGTTAGATCGCGTGAGTATAAATGTGTCGTAACCCTCCACCACCCGACACAGAGAGTAAGGTTTGTCACGTAAACAAAACGCGCCAGTTAGTTACTACTCCAGAGTAAATCCACAACATTTACAATTGGACTTTTTCATTTACAATTGTAAATGTTGTGGATTTACTCTCGAGCACACTGGTGGGCTGAAGTAGTAACTAATTGGCACGTTTTGTTTATATGAAAAACCTTACTGGCTGTGTCAGGTGGTGGAGGGTTACGAAACAGTTATACTTACATGATCTAAACCAAAAACCTTTATGATTAAAATAAGTGACGTTTCCCCCTCGTTTGCTCGTATAAATTATTGTAACTCAGGTGGAAATGCTTTTATTTGTTGCAATGGACATGGTGCCTGTTGTCTTAACGTGACGTTTGTGGCCGTTTTGAGTTGTAGAGAGATGCTGGATCCCAGTGCGAGGACAACAGCCTGGGAGATGCGATGGTGCGGCAGGAGGTGGAGGAAGGGCCGAATGAGGCAGAAGGCCTCACGTGGCAACGGAGTGCAGCAGATATTCAAACCCTGACTGTTCTGCTGCAAGAGCGAGAACAGGAGCTGGGACACACAATCACACACAGGGACTCGCTTCTCTCCCAGCTGGAGGAGCTCGACAGGCAAAACCAGGAGGCCACTCAAGTAAATACATTTCTTTCCCCCCCAATGTCTACATCAATAACTCTAATACAGTCATGTTCCATACAGTTTTGAGTGGTTATGTGTAAATGAGTTTTTCTTTTGGCATGAGTGATCCATATTTAGTTTTGGATGTCCACATACTTTGGGCCCTGCTCCATCTGGAAATTTAATATTTTTCTTGATTTTTCCTTTTGTAACAGTCATGAGCTATTCTGTGGTTGTTAATGGATTTTCCCTTGATATTTTCTGCCTCTTTTCCAATCCAATGTTCTGAAAAAGTCTTCTAATGTTGCTGGTAATAATCCTGGTTAAAGTGTCCCATTTGTCTGCCAACTTCTAAAATCCTTTATTGTACTTCGTGAAGTCTCATTGTAGTTGTTCCATTTGAGTAAAATGGATTTTGTCCTTTGTAACAAACAAAAATTGGATGCCTTCATTTGTGAGCTTGGTTGAGTTGCATACGTTTCTGTTGAGTCATAGCTTTTCAAGCACCAGATACAAACAGTAGCATTGTATGTATGTTGAACTTCTTTTTCACCGTACGTAGCCAACCATGCTAATCAGAGGTGCGGGGGAAGAACAACAACCTGAACACAAAAAGCAGTTCTAAAGAAATTAGTTTTCAATCTAGACTTAAACATGCATAGCTCCAGTGGATTCCTAATATCGGAAGGAAGCGCGTTTCAGATGGCCACAGATGCGCATCTGAAAGGTCACGGTCTTTGTTCGATGACTAGCCTATCATAGGCAAATGAACACATGTAAATTATTATTTCCACATAGGCAAAGCTAATACAATGAATTAAAGAGTAATTTGATATCAACACAACTTCGTATTAACAGCAACAAAATGTTCAACTTTAATACCATATTTCACCTATTCTTTTAGATGAATAGTGAGCTTTATGAAACTGCTACCTCATTTTGGAGTCTTAAATATATTTACATTATAAATGTTTGGCTATATACATTTGTCTATGATTTCTGCTTTAAATTCACACATCATGTTAACTTGCATTTAAAAGCTGCCGTGTTTGACATTCTTTACATTGTGCGCATTCACCTAATTATGGCGTTAAATATAATAATCGAAAATTGTGATTTACCATATTTGAGAGCCTATTTTGTAGGTCTACTTAGGTGTATTCTGACCCCTTGCTCATATACCTCTGCTTTGCAGCATATCGTCATGTTGAGACAACAACTTAAGGAACACCGCCAAGAAGCAGATTTAATGTCCACACAGCACCAGGAGCAGCTTCGTACTCTGGAATTACAGTTGACAGAGGCGAGCGCTGCCTTGGCTCGTGGAGATGATACTGATGGAAGTCATGCCTCTTCCACGTCATTCCTGCTCGTGAAGAGCGAGGTGACAGTGGAGGGACTCACCGACGTTGAGTTGCAGGAAAATATCTGTGGTGAAGAACTACCTTTGGAAGCATTCTCACAAAAAACGCAGACGCATTCACATGAAATGGATATGTTTGCACTTTCTGGATGTGAAGAACTCTCACGACCAGAACTTGAGCAGCTTAAGGAAGAAATAACGAATATTAGACTTTTAAATGAACAACTGCAGGTTGAACTTAATGATATGAAAATTGTTCGGCAAGAATGCGAACAGAGCCTGGCAGCGGTGGAAGCTGAACTTAAGGAAACCTATCGCCAGCTTGGAGACGCAAAGACGAGCAAAGATGAAATTACCAAAAGCATGAGCTTTGACAAGGCACAGGTGGAAGCTGAGTTGAGGCAGGCTGAGAACAAACTGGAAACTGAACGAAAACAGTGCCAGCTAACGATTCAACAACTCGCTGATGGGTGTGCCACAGAGACTAGTGTGCTGAAAACAGAAAACGAGCGAGTTTTGCAATTAATTCGAGAGAAAGAAATGGACATTTCTTCATTGGAACACGATGTTGAGAGATTACAGGGAGAACTAAAGGAGTCCAAAGAAATGCTGCTTTCAAAAGTGCAAGAACAAACATCTTTGATGAAACTCGTGTTTGAGAAAGATGAGAAAAATCAGGAATTGCAAAATCAGTTAACAGCATTTAAGGAGGAATTGGAAATAAGATGTAAGGCCATTCAGGATACAGACGCTGCTGCTTTGAGACTTTCATTGGAAGAAAAAGAAAATCAGCTGAGTACTCTGAGAGAAGAAAACATCCATTTAAAAGAAGAAATTGACCACCTTCAACCCACAGTCGACCCAAAGTCAATGGACATAATTTCAGAGCAAGAAACAGAAATTGCTGAGCTCATGGAAAAGATTCGAGGTGTGGAAGCCGAAAGAGTGTTTCAAAAGCAGCTGACCGAACAGCAAAATGTTAAGATCGTACAGATGCAGAAAACTATCCAGCAACAGGAATCTCATCTCTCTGAAGCCAAAACTCTACAAGAACAGGCAATCTCAGCTTCTCAGAAGCTAATTTCTGAAAAGGAAAGTGAAATTGTTCGCCTTCAGGAAGTGCTAGCAAGCATCCAGTCTCCGTGTTCCAATGAGATAATTGATAGAGTGAACGTTCCTGTTTTCTTGAAAGAAAATGGTAACAAACAGCAAACGGAGAGCCAAGAAAGTGAAAAGCAAGATCTATCCAAGCTCGAAGTTGAACATCTCTTGAGAAGCTTAAATGACAAAGAGGTAGAAGTTAATTCGCTCAACGAAAGGAATAACTCCCTCATCGAGGAGTTGAAGCAGATGACATTTTTGCAGGAGGAAGTAGGGAAACTTGCACAACTACTTAAACACAGAGAGCAAGAGATTCAGCACTTGCATACACGAGTCTTAGAGTGTGGCCCACAGGGCTCACCGATGGGATCGGGTATTGAGGCAACAGCTCAGCATCGAGTACAAGCCCTGATGAGTGAACGTGAACACATCCTCATGGTGCTCAATGAGAAAGCTAGGGAGAATGCTCAACTCCGGACGGAGCAGCACCAGCTTGTGGACATGATGGCAGCCAAGGAGAACAGCCTGCAGAGCCTGATGGAGGAAAACCGCCGCATGGCTGATGACCTGGCACAAAATTCTGGAAGTTATGATATGTCAAGGGAAGCGATCCAGAATCTCTCTCGCTTGGTTCGCGAGAAAGACATAGAAATCGATGCTTTATCGCAGAAATGCCAGACACTGCTAGCAGTGCTGCAGGCTTCTAATGAGCATTCTCCATTCATACCAGCTGAGAGAGATGGTTCTCCAGTAGAGCAACAACAGAAGCCACAAATGGAAGGATTGGTTAGCGGTGCTCAGTTTGAAGAGGTGTTGCAGGAGCGAGAGCAGCTTCGGCAACAGGTGAAGAAGGTTGAGGAGTGGAAGCAGCAGGCACTTACATCCGTGCAAAATATGCAACACGAATCTGCACACCTGCAGGACGAGTTGCGCCAGCTTGCTGGCCAGGTTGCCAAGGACGCAGGGTTAGGCTTCCACCTTCAAGAGGGTTATGATGGTCTCCTTCAGGGCTATCAACAACATGTGCACAGTCTGCAGAGCCTGCGAGAGGATCTTGGAAAAGTCCAGCTCGGTCTTTGTTCCCTACAGGCGACGGGAAATCGCATTACAGAAAAAATCCAAAATACATCTTTTGATAACCAGACTAACCTCAGTGTCTCGGAGACTCATTATTCGGATGTTGATAATACAGGTAACATGAACATCGACAATCTAAAATTACTACATCTAGACGAACAAAATACCGTTCCTACAAATGAGCAGCACGCAACCCAGCCAGGGAAGGCACAGACAGCTGACTGGAGCTCTCAGCCAGAAGAGGTGCAGAATTTGCGTAAAATTTTGGAAGAAAAAGACGTCAATCTGCAAAAGTTACGAGAACATAACGATCAACTTTTAAATAACTTGTCTGATCTCTCCAAATCGGAAAATAAAATGTGTCAATCTGACCACGGTGCAAACCATGAACAGACCGAAAACATAATGAAGAAATCGGAAGAACTCCTGAAGTTATTGCAAGAGAAAGATTCCACGATAAAAAGGCAATGTGAAGAGATTGCAGCTACGGCAGAGAAGCAGAGGACTTGGAACAGTGAAAATGAGTTGCTGAGGCAGGCGGTGATAAATTTGAAGGAGAGGGCTCGGCTCCTGGAGGCTGATCTGGCACAACTCAAGGAGGAGAAAGAACAAGTTCGCCAGCACGCGCAGGGACAACATTCTGAACTGGGTGCCCTCCAGCAGTCTGCTATGCAGCTTTCCATGCTGCTTCGCGAGAAGGAGTTTGAAACGAGCTCTGCCAAAGAGAAGGCCGCTGCACTGGAGAAGCTGCTGAGAGAAAAGGATGCGGTATGCCCTTGATTGTATTTTTAGTTCACTCAATTTTTCCATCACAAAAAAAAAACAGTGGTACGTGTTTTAATGTTTATTATTTTAAATGTGGAACATTCATTTTACATTATATGTATGCAACCAACTGAACATTGTGGTTATTCAGTGTTGATTTATTGCAGAATGAATGCTTTTTTTCAGAAGGGATCAGATATTGAGAGGTTGTGAATGTAAATCTACGTGGCCAAAGAATGTTCTTTCTGCGACAAGGATGACTCCATCGCTGGGAAAGAGGAACTTTAGCATTTAATTGAAGAGAAGTGAATTATCTTGTTGCACGCTTCCACATGGGGCCATATCTGAAGAAGATTGACAATATTCTTTGCAATAGATGTCACGTTTGGCATAAAATATAATTGCGTAATATTTTTTAAATTCAACCTACGTAGACTGCATTAACCATAATTTTGTTGCATGAATGTTTAGCTTAAACCCTGCCAGTTAATTAACCTTGTTAATCTTGGATGTGGTTGTTTCCAGGGGAGTGCAGGAGAGCTGGAAACATTGCTCGCTGAACTTAAACGCCAACAAGAACAAGCCGTGGCGTTTCAGCACGAGCGGGATCAGTCGCTGTTGGCATTGAAGCAAAAACAAATGGAGAACATGGCTCTCACACGAGATGTAAGCACGGTTGGGAGTGAGGAGGTGGCGTGGAGAGTCCTTCTGAGAGTGACATTTATCACGGCGTTGGCACAAGAATCATTATTCCGAGCTCGGTTTGATCACATCTACGAAGCTGAAAGTGTGATAATCCTTTCACTGTGGGAAACAGCAGAGCTTGTCACACTTCACAACCTCTGGTTTGCTTTTGGCTTTGAAGTGTGTGATTGAACACTTAGCAAAATTATTTTATGAAAAATATCTTAGCGCTGAGTATTTGCTTTTGCATGTGTATGACATGCTACATCTATATTTAAATAAATGCTGCCATTGTTTTACTGCTGCAAAACATACGTTTTGTTTTGTTATGAATTGATGATGAGCTGCTCTTCAAACAACTCAGTTTCACACGAATAAAAAACAGTTGTCACATGTGGGGTGCCATGATTAAAATCAAAAAAAGTTTTTGCCGCTTCGTGGTGCATGTAAATATCTCCAATGGTTGAAAGAGATCTATGCACCTGTGACATACAATTTGTATCAATTATAAAGGATTTGATTCTGATGTGCATTATTCAATTTATATGGCCTGAGCACTGACATCAAAAACAAATCTAACTTATTGCAATTGTACTTTCAGCGTTATGTAATTAGATGAATAATCCATGTATACATCTCACCGAGTGGCACACCTTCTCTGACACCTTCTGTCATACACGCACGCACGTGCGTGTGTGTCAGTCACACTGGGTGTGTCGGAGAATCTCCCTGCAAGAGATGTTTCACGACTTCCAGAAAGTCGTTCAAAGTGGTCTTTTTTATTCTTTACAAAGTTGGGGTTACACTTTGCCCCATGTCTCAAACTGAAATGTTACATTTTCAGAGCTGGAATTTAACCGAATTAAGTACAATAAGATAGGTCTTGATTTGAAGCTTTCGTGACTGCAGGAATCCATACTCTGTGGTTCTTTCGGTAAAGTCACGTAGGTATATTTTATTTTATACCTACGTGACTTTACCGAAAGAACCAAAGAGTAATAAGATGGGTGTTTTAAAGTGCAGTCATTGGTTACAGATCTGAGGCCATCAACTCGCCACACTTGTGAACTATGCGGCTGCCTGCATTCGAACGCAAGATCTCAGCAGTGAAGCCCTACCAATTTTAATCAAACACAAATAGCCGGGGTGTGCGCTGGAAATGGCACGGAACGAGAGCAGGTTCAAGTGGGATGTTCGTTTTTGTTTGTGCTTGCGGTGGTCACAATGAACCTGTGCAGCTGGAACGAGTTGCGGAGTTGGAGCTGCGCCTTCGGCAGGATGCGGAACGCCTGCGTGCACACCTCGTGCAAGTGGAAGAAGCGCACACACTCGAAGATCTGGCCGGCCAGGAGCGCGAGGCTTCTCTGAGCCACGAGGTCACCGTCCTGCGGGGAAAGCTCAATGCTGCCTACTCTGCGAGTGAAAGTACCAGGCAAGATCACCACTTCACGCTTCACTTGTAATGGTTCAGCACTTCAGCAAGGTCAACCGCTATCCACGACCCTAGCACTTTATCATCGCCATACTACACTCGCACAAACACCGTGAACACCCACCAAAAATACCAGGAGTTAATTAGAGTTATAGAGTTTGTGGTCATTTTTGTTACAGACAAGTGATATTGTAAATAGAGAATGTAAACATGTTATTTTACCTGAATTCATACTTTCATTCTAGAAGTATGTTTTCCCACTTCATTCATGATGGGACTAATGTTCAAGCTTTTTTGCCAAGAGGCATTTTGTTTTTTATTGTGGCCATGAACACCAAGACATTATTAAAGATACGGTTGGAAAGTACTAATTAAAGCAATTCGTTTTAGCACATACATCTGTGCATGAAATTGTTCAACAGATTTTCATATTCCCTACTAGTCAAATACATTGCTGTTTATATGCAATTATTCTTAAGGTTTAATTTGGAAATGAAAATGATTTTTACGAACATGGTTTTTTAACATGTTACATTTTTTTAATCTACATTTCAACACGTGTGTGTCATGGGATTAAAATATATAGTTTAAATCGACTAATCGGTACATATTACACCGCCACAGAGAATGGTGTTTATTTGCTTTGTTTTCGCGTATATTTTAATGCTTGCATGTTTCTGCCGGTCTGTGTGCGCGTCTTTGTGCTCGCCATAGTTATGAAGCCTCGATGCGAGCAGACATGCTGCAAGAACAGTTGAGGGCAGTGTCTTTGCAGAGGGATACTGCTGTGCAACAGTGCAATGCTGCCCGCCAGCAGGCGCAGCAGTATGCAGCATCACTTTCAAACTTGCAGACAGTTCTTGAGCAGTTTCAACAGGGTGAGTAATGGCTTTTCATTCATTATTGAAGATGCATCATAGCAGCATGTATTCGATGGTGCTTGTGTGCTATGATTGCATGCATTTTTTGACAATTTTCAATTTGCTGAAATTGAAATGTCTTTCTTATTTTGTCAACCTTCCATTGCAGAGGAGAAATCTATGTATGCTACAGAGTTAGAAAAACATCGCCGTGAAGCACAGAGCAACTTACAGAAAGCCAACCAGATGCAGCAGCAAGTCAAGCAGTTACAGGCATGGTTGAAGTTCCATCTCGCTCTTTGCTTAATTTGTACCTTCAAGAATGAGTAATGCTCATATCTGATTGCAGACTTGACAGTAAACTCTAAATTTTGATTTAAAGCTTTTGTGACTGCAGTAATTCATATTCTTAGCTCTTTCGGTAAAGTCACGTTGAAGGGAAACAATAACATAATAAAATATATATATAAAATATATATTTTTATTTTTTTATATATATTTTCTTATTTTATTGTTTCCCTTCAACGTGACTTTACCAAAAGAGCTAAGAATAGTAAACTCTAAAGCGAACGATTAGGCATTATAGTGAACTCGAAATTTTATAAACACATTTTAACAATTTGTAATATTTGATAGTCTTTGCGAAGATAAAGCTGTAGTTTACATGATTTTTAAAACATGGTATGTTACGTGATTAGCCTTTTCAAGTTGTATGTTATCATCATGTTAAGCATGTATTCATATGTATCCATTCCTATATAATACTCTCAATTACTTCGTATTCATATTCTTAGTTCTTTCGGTAAAGTCATGTTGAAGGGAAACAACAAAATAATAAAATATATATAAAACAATAAAAAATTCTCACGACGTTTCGACCATAACACAAACGGTCGTCTTCAGGTGTGTCGGTTTGCATAAGTTTATTTATTTTTAAACGGTGTTTTTATTTATAAAAAAACGTTAGCGCCACGCGCAGCGATTTGGCAGTTTATTTAGACGGACTAGTCCATTCAACGTGACTTTACCGAAAGAACTAAGAATATGAATTACTGCAGTCACGAAAGCTTTAAATCTTTAAATCAAAATTTATACTTCGCATTCGTTGACATTTGCAGTTTATATTTTCAATGAAACGACGGGTAACATTTTTAATTGCTCGGCGCTGCTTTGCCGCAAGTGGCCATGACCGACGGTAACGTGCCGAGTTTGTAAACGGACAGGAGCAACTGGACGAAGCCAACGATGCCTTGGAGTCAGCGTCTCGACTCACCGAGCAGCTGGATCTCAAGGATGCGCGCATAGAGGAGCTGCAGCGGCAAGGTGTGTGGTGAGGGGAGCCGCTTTCATAACCGTATCACGTGCTTTTTTAATGTTCAGCTTGGTATGTTCTTGGAACAAAGGACCATGGATAGGAACAATTGCTGTAAGTAGTGCTCTTGGTCTGCAGCAGAATTATTTCCATTGTAAATGGTCCAAGAATATTTCTAGAGGATGCAGTGTTGAATGCAAGGTGCATGTGTTATTGTTGAGGGTACTAAGTTCCTGTGTGCTCGGTCAAACCTGCAGATGTAATTGGTTATTGATGAGAATTCTGTTATAAGACGTGTACAGGTCAGTATGATTTCTATTTTGGTCTCTTTTCCCTATTTGGATCATTGCTACAAGCATCCTACCAGATCTGGAATGACCACATCAAATCTTATCAAGTTACCTTTGCAGGAACCAAATCAGATCTCGACTACATCCAATTAACAAGCGGTGTTATTTACACACATTCCCTCTTCATCGCCATACACCCCTTGACTAGATCCCTAGAACCCAGTCACATTGTCATTCCTTTAAGAACAAATGTTATTCCTTTATTTGTTTTTCCTTCAAAAACAAATGTGTGTAAAGAACTTGCTTGATATTTATCTAAGAATGAGATAAAGAAAAAGCATTTCAGTTTCTGGCTCTGTTTTTAGTGCTTCATGTCTTTTCTCAGTGCTATGTGATCCCTGGATGAAGGACGCTAGATAAGTCCAAATAATTATTATTCAGAATTTGAATATTTATTTATACTGGAGAAACCCGATGAGCTGTAAAGCTCTTTCTCACAGATTCCAGTAGGTGCAGGTCAAAACGTTACAACAAGCAGTTAATAAGAATTATTATTATTATTTCGACCTCCCCACCACATCTGCTTCAGATCCACTAACAATTTAATATCAATAACTTAAATGCTATTTTTACCGATTTCTTTAAAAAGCTTACATCTTTCATCTCCTGCTCAATACAGTCCCTCACTGTTTCCCCATCACAAACACTGTCGATTCCTCCACCTTGTCTGGTATCCTTCCTCCAGCCCTCGTGATAGTGACTGTCTCTCCCCATGATAAAAAAAAAACAATCCATACTGATCCCCAACACAATTGCAAATATCCAGACTATCTGGAGCCAACATTTACTTGGGAAATTCCTACAAAATTGTTCTTTTTTTCACAAAACTTCACCATTTTCCTCTTTCATCGGTTTCTATGAACCAGTCCAGTTGTTTTATACTTTTACGTGACTTTACCGAATAGGACCAAAGAGTACAGTCCAGTTTAGTTTCTGCCAAGTGATTCCACTGAGACTGCCATCCTCGAAATTGAAGCAGTCATCCAAGTTTTCTCAAACCAAGGCAATTTAAAAAAAAAACAATCGATAGACATGAAAACTGTGCGGAAGAAGGAACTGATGCATTGCATGAAGAAATCCGTAAAATACAGAGCAGACCAGAAGTCTGGCTGGGAGATATGCTGTCCCTAAGTTTATTTATGGCTACATTAGGAATCTTTAAAAACATATTTTGGTAGTGGGATGAACCCCCCAAAAAGATTTGGGATCTTTTTTGTGATCCCCGCAATGTAGGGTAAAGTCATGGTTTTGAAAAGCTCCTCAAGAGGGTCCTTCTTCATGGTTGGAGTGATAGCTTTGCGGATTGTGTAGTCGGAGTAACCATTAGCCTCAAGAGCTTATTAAATACTTAATAAATATTAGCTTATCACAATCGGCAATGTTCTACATTTTGTATTTGGTCTTGACATCGCAGCAGAGCCATATATTTGACACCAAAATTATCGAGTCGGCAAGTTTGTAAGCAAACTAAAAATGTATTTAACCCACTAACAAATAGCACAGTAATGTTACAGCAGTGTTGCATTATTGAAGAGTGCACAGCTAAGGCAAGGTCAGTGGGTAAACCTGGAACAAACTACTAAAAAATACTTTTTTTCAGGTGTTGAGATTAAGGGATATTATATACTATTATAGAGGAACAGTTGTTTAAAGATAATTTGTAACATGTTCTGGTTTATTTATAGTGTCCTTTATATTGGGAAATATGTATTTACAGGGGTGGAGCTGTGGCACAGTAGTTAGCACACTACACTATGAACACGGCTTTCTGAATTCCATTTCTACCCAAGACATCGGTGGAGTGTGATGTCTGCACCAGCTTTGGGGCACCCCCTTTACCAACCCACAACTCCCAGCATGGTGAAGTGTGGTTAAAATAAAAAAACACCATTCTCGACATGTCATGTGGATGCTTTCATCCAGCATTGAATTGACAATGGGCTATAACACTCATTTTTTTTGCTTTTGCAATATTTTCAAAGACATGTGAATGTGCAGAAGCTTAGTGGCCAAAGCAAATAGGTGATAAATACTGCGGGTTGTAAAATCTCTGCAGGCAACTGTGGAAAGGTGACCTTGTCACACATTGGCCTGAAGGGATTATACAAACTGTAGCAGACGCATCACTATCACATAATGTCTTCTTACTGAACAGCAAAAAAATGCTTACATCATTAACCAATATAGAAATGACAACTGGAAAAAAGAACCTTAAAGACCCGAAACTATAAGTATAAGTGGTTCAGGATCCTTTAACAAATGCTTTTCATGCCGCAAGACACCAAATCTTTTTTTTTTAGATAAGTGCCACTCCATTAAATATTTAGAAGGAAGTGAGGAGTTTCTTTTAAGTAATGTGCAGGTTAAATTTCGATTTAAAGCTTTCGTGACTGCAATGATTCATCTTCTTTGGTTCTTTCGGTAAAGTCACGTAGAATGAGAATAAAATAATAAATTGATAAAATAAAATAACACAATAATATTCTCACGACGTTTCGGCCACAACACAAGCGGCCTTCATCAGGTGAAGGGGGCGAGACATCAGGTGAAGGGGGCGAGACTGTCTGGTAGGACAGCGCTGTCCTACCAGACAGTCTCGCCCCCTTCACCTGATGAAGGCCGCTTGTGTTGTGGCCGAAACGTCGTGAGAATATTATTGTGTTATTTTATTTTATCAATTTATTATTTTATTCTCATTCTACGTGACTTTACCGAAAGAACCAAAGAAGATGTGCAGGTTACTATATCGTGAATCCAGTGGAGATGCGGTGGAAGGTCCAATATGGTTGTATAAACTAAAGTAAAACACATTTGAAGTATTTTTTATCCATTGTGAATAATAAGGATATGGAATACATTCACCAATGTGGGCAATTGCTGGAGCAGACGCCACAAGGAAGGGGAGAGAATACGAGAGATGAAAGGGGAACACAGGCACAGGCAAGTCTGTAGCATTTTGAAGACAGTGAGGGTGATTGAGTTGATCTGGGACCGCATTTTAAATTAATATAAGTATTTATGGATTGAGGTGATAACAAAGCTATAGAACATTTTAAAAATGTGACAGTATGATCGAGCATTCTATTTTAGGAGTGACTAGTGAGCAGTAACGTGTGAAGGGCAAGTCCAAAGACAAGGGAAGGGGAAGTGATGGATCGCAGTGGGGTACGCCTTTTACGATCCTTCTCTTGAATCATGAAAGGACAAGTTGTTTCGTTTTTTCAGTGCATCCAAAACCATTGTTTACTCTCGCAAATGTTATCTAAACGAATGTGCACTTATTCATATTCTTAGTTTTTTCGGTAAAGTCACGTTGAAGAGAAACAACAAAATAACAACGTGACTTTACCGAAAAAACTAAGAATATGAATTACTGCAGTCACGAAAGCTTTAAATCAAAATTGAATGTGCACTTGTTAAGAAGATGAGGAAACTAGAGATAACTGAAACAGGCAGAGACTCGGTTAATACTCCCAGTATAGAATCACAAGAGAAAACGGACAGCGGAGATGTTCACATGGATGTGACCTCAAATATAAACGAAATATGTGTTGCATCTGGTTAATTTGTGTCTCACCAGGTTGGGCTAAGAACCAACGTCTTTGTGTAAACACAGATATTGTTGTATACAGCAATCTCTCGGCAACTGTGGGAGTTCGGCCATGGTAGGCAAATCCTTAGTTGGGAAAGTACAGGGCCTATAGGAAGTAGTTGGTTAGGGGGACCACGGCATGGTCAGACTCGTTATAGCTTAACTAAGTTGCCTATTTCTTCACCAGACATGAATACAAAACGGTACATTACATAGTAACAATCAAACTTGAATAAACATTAAACTAACTTAACATACTTTTAATATTGAGGGTAGACGATGACAACGAGATGAATGGGTGGTTAGAAGGAGGAGGGGCTCAGCCCACCCTCTCCCCCTCTTCCTTCGGGTCATCAGTGACAGATCAGTGAGCAGGCGAGGAGGCAGACTAGGAGACAGGCATAGATGATGAGGCAGACACAGTGGCGCTGCTGGCTGGATCAGCACCACTGATACAGCCAGCAGCAGTTATGGTTGCACGGCACATAAGACACTTTAGTGCTTTTAGAAACACCACCAGCAACACGTGCGCCGTGGTCTATGACTGCGAGTATCACAACAAAACAGACGGACAGCTGATAAGTTATGCAGCGCTACGGGTGGCGCTGTGGCATGGAGGAGAATCGTGGCCCCGCAAAATTTGTAAATGCTTCTTACGGACCCGCTCCTACCTGTTTATTTCCAGGCCACATTAGGTAAATTGGTATACAGATAATAAACCGTGTATACGTGAATTATTTCGTGATAACTTCATTGTCAGTAGTACACAGGCACAAATAACAAAAAAACACTCAACACGTTTGTCAATAATACTGCCTTACAAGGATTATGTGCTTTAATTAATGTGCCATTGCCCGACACCGCCTATTATATGTTTTTAAACAGTGTTATTGATGAACGTCAAAATGAGCATCTTTATTTATTCTGGAGAAATCCGATTAGCCATGAAGCTCTTTTTCACAGATGTCCAGTAAGGTGTTGAATTTATTGTCGCATATAGTTATTGTGGCAATCCTATATTCCAAACATCCATTGCAATAGATTTAACGAGAAATTAAACACATTGTTAAACGTAAATTGAAAGTATGTATGTTTAAACCTTTTTATGCTAACTAATAAGAGTAACGAATTGCTGTGCCGGGTGCTGGCGGGTTTAACAACATATTTAGGCGATCTAACCCACAAACCTCTATTGTGGATAATATTGGTCGTGAAGGGCCCGCGTGTTAAACTAATAAGAGAATGCCTGCGGACAGTGTAAAGGCTGGTGAAGGCTCTGCTGTGATCTCGGCCCAATCTCAGCTGGCAACTGTGAGTGCTGTGTTGGGAATTGCCCACGGGAGTCACTGGGATTAGGCTGTGAGCAGCACTTTGTGCAAATCAGCTGGGGTTGTGTTCGTCACTTGTGATTTTTGGCTCATCAGTCTTTAATAGAATGATGGGCACGTGCATTCAGTATATGCTGTACACTGGTGGTGTAGTCAAAGACATCGATAGTCGTTATCGCACTGGTTTGTTATGGAGAATATGCCCATTTATTTTTCACCTGCTTTTATGGGCATGTGTACTGAAGGAAGTGTTTAATCCATGTGTATCTTACATCCATGGATGCCACAAAATGGTTGTGAGTCGTAGATATCTGAAGCTCCCAAACCCACTGGGCTGCAAGGTTGCCAGAAGATGCCAGTAGAGCAAAAATATATTATTTAATATATCTGTGCTGAGCGTTTGTCGTTGTTCAGACGTACACGAATGATCTCCCCGGTTCTCAGGTTTCCTCCAAAAATGCCAAACATTCATTTATGGCATTGCCAAAACATCCCCAGTGCAGAATTCTGAGACTTTTTTTATACTTTTGATGAATGAGGATTCTGAGATGAGTGCCGCCTCATAGCCCATTTATGTAGGAAGACGCTTAACTTTGTGTCGAGTTGACGGGCGTTACGGTGTAATGATTTCACTCCATTTTGGTCATTCTTTACGACTCCTTAATGCATTTCGTTCTATTAAAACTTCATTGTTTACAAGAGCAGGCTATGGTGTGCAAATGTTGTGCCAAAAAGTATTAGTTAAAAAGCTATCCACAAGACAAAGACGTGATAATGTCACATTGTTAGTTTGAAGTCGCGTGTAAACCTTTGAAAAACCGATGGGGGTTCTATAGGATTATTCTCCTTTTTTATGAATGAACACACTAAAAATGGATGAATCATATAACCTACTTACAGTGTGTACATACAGGTATTCTAATAAAAAATAGCAAAAATATTGTAGCACAGTAAAACCTTGGATTGCGAGCATAATTCGTTCCGGAAACGTGTTTGTAATCCAAAACACTCGTATATCAAAGCACTCGTACATCAGTTGTGATCACGTGACGCTCGGCAATTGCTCGTCTTGCAAAACACTCGCAGACCAAGTTACTCACAATCCAAGGCTTTACTTTGTTTTCATGATCTGTGTGTGTGTGCGCATGTAGGGTATTTTGATGGGTTATAAACACATTGTTCGGTGGCATTCAGGGCTGTAGTCAAGAAGCTCTAGTGGTACTATAGAACTTTAGATCGGAGGTATGTTTTGATGTTGTGGATACTGCATCAGGAACTGATTGGATAGTGATGGATTGCCATCAGTTCTTAATGCATTGTCTTCAGCATCTAAACCAACAGCGTCAGCCAATGAAGTAGCCGTGTTTTTAACATTCGGCTTGACCATTATTGTTGCAGATGCAAAACTCAATACAAACGGTGTGTTACAAAACAGGATGTTTCAGTTTCAGACATATCATGTTGCAGATTTCCATTGCTAAATGGATATTGAATCATTTTACCTCTTCAGGCTGTGAAATGAGTGCAGGTAGCATGCGCAAATGTGATCTAATGGCAACATGACCTCAGGTTATGGTGTGTCTGTGGTGCCGTTGACAGTATTCAGTAATGTTACGGATGTCTTGTGTGTCATGCTTTCAGTGCTGCTGCAGCAGGAAATGCTGGAAGAAGTTCAAACGAAGATGATGAATCTCCTTAACAGCAGCGAAGGAAAAGTGGACAAGTGAGGGCAAGCCTGGGACCATTTTCTCGTGCTTTATTGCAGTGTCAAATTCAGTATCACTTTAAACAGTATTTTATTTACCAAGTTTATATTATTGAAGTCCCAACATGAAACAATGGCATACAAATTACAGAAGAGAAATGATTACATCAGTATACAGATAGTCCCCGAGTTACGATGGTCCGACTTACGATATTTCGATCTTACGATGGCGATAGCGATACGACAAACCTGTATGATATTTTACATTTCGCGCGGCAGGCAAACGCAGCAGTGTACGAGGTACGATACTGTACGTTGGGATGCTGCCGGGATGTACGCATCTCCCACCTTTCTATTAAATTGCAGTTCATATAGGTAGGCTAAGAATTTACCTTGTGTTTTTTTACTTTACATTTTACTGTGCAATACAGTATTGTAATTAATAAATACATACGGTATATAGTTTATACAGTACGGTACTGTAAATTGCTCTGTTTTGCTAAATTATCACCATTCTTTAAGACTCCTGGGTAGGCTAGGCCATCTTCGACTTACGATATTTTTGACTTCTCCATCGTAAGTAGAGGACTTACCTGTATTTTTAATTTGTTGTAGAATTTTATTCGCAAAATGTTAAGCCACGTTCGTCTCATCGGTCAACCTCAAATTTGCATTGCTCTCGTGTCAACTACATAAGTGTCTGTTGTTTCTCTGCAGGGTCTTGTTGCGGAATATTCTCGTTGGATACTTTTCCACGCCAAAAAATAAGCGTGTCGAAGTGCTTAAGTTGATGGGTGTTGTTCTTGGAGTTAAAAGAGAAGACATGGACAAAGTAAGGAAGACTGCATGCTTTTACCCAGTTGCATGGATGCCAACATTGCGTTTGAGGTTATGGAACGAAGCTATTTGTTTTATTGGCCTTGGTGGTAAAATGTGCACACAGTTGAACATTGATTATCTGGCGCGCGATTATCGGCATCCGACATTATCCGGCGGTCCCGGGCTGAGCCGGCGAAACCGGCAAAACCACTGCAAAGGTTGTGCACCAGTCTGGCGATGGGCACCATGTATGACAAAAAAAAGTAGCTTTGCTTGATTTCAGTGTTTAATATTATATACAGTACATTATACACTACATACAACTTCAAAAAATGAAAATGCTGCACCCCATGCAGAGTCTTCGAAATTGGAGTGGCAAAGTACGGTACAGTAAATACAGTAATTCTTTAAAGTAGGATATTTATTTTTGTCTATTTGTATGTTTATTTAATGCTGATTTCATATAATAAACAAATTAAAAACACTAAAAAACATATACACAACACCTAAAAACATGTAATACAATGTGCAAAAATAAGCAATTTTAAATAATGATTGATTATTCAGCATTTTTGAAAATCCGGCATCCCCAAGCCACCATATAATCGATAATCTACTGTATGTCATTTCATATAAGATGATATGCTGTTTGTATTTGACAACAAAAGGCATTTCAAAGTGCAAAAGCAGTTGGCATACCTAGGTAAATCAAAGTCGGTCTTCTGGATATCCATTGCCAAGTCTTTATTTTGCTGCATGCCAGGTATGCAGCTGCTGTTGTTGTTGCTTGCTGTTGTGCTTTTGAGTTCCATTATTTCTCCAGATGGCCTTACAAATGTGGATGTTTTAAAATATGAAACTTGTCATAAATAAATTACTGGCATGTGTGTTACGATACTAATTATCTGTTGCAAGTGTATATTGAACTTGCATTTGCGTGTTGTCTGTCACCTTCAGCTTGTCAGTGATGAGCAAGTAACTGTCACAAAGTGGGTCTCAAGTTGGCTGGGAGGAGGGAGCAGCCACAACCATCCAGCAGCCTCGCACAAATCCCACAACTTGGAAATGAACAGCGTATGTTAAACTTGAAATAACACATTTGTGAAGCACTTAACTTCAATGTAATGGCATAAGTAGTTTTTCTTCGTGGTACATTTCATGTATATTTTACATACGTTACCATCTCGATCTTGTTTTACCATTGTGACCTCGTCTGTAAGTGATCGAGAACCCCTGTTTAGTCTTTTTCAGAGATGTTTCTAAAGTTTCTGGAGACCGAGTCCTTGCCTTCTCCTCCTCCACCAAAGATGCTGCTGGCAGGGCTTCAGACGTACGAAACCGACAAAGCTTCACGTATTCCAGGTGCGCAGAGAACACTGCATACACGCTGCGAAGAATCTGCTATTTGTATGTACAGTTGAACCTTGGATTGCGAGCATAAGTCGTTCCGGAAACGTGTTTGTAATCCAAAGCACTCATATATCAAAGCACTCGTATATCAGTTGTGATCACGTGACGCTCGGCAGACAAAGCGTATACGTACTACTCGTATTGCAAGACCCTCGTTCGTTTATCAAATTAATATTTATTTAAAATGTTTTGCTCGTCTTGCAAAACACTCGCAGACCAAGTTACTCGCAATCCAAGGTTTTACTTTACTATGTTGAACTTCTTTTGCACCGTATGTAGCCAGCTGTCCTATTTGCAGCACACAGAAAATATTCTGCAGCAGGAAATGCATGGATCACGAACTGCAGTGCTGTAAAATATCCTGCCAAAATAACAAAAAACTTCAGGTCCTGCCTTGGGTGTGAGGTTCCCAATGACGTACAGTCCTCATCCGCAGAGAGGTGAAGGTGTTCCAGCCCTCGCCAATGGTGTGCCCAGGGGCATTCCAATGCTATCATAAACCTTGTCCAGTCTGGTTTAAATATTCAGCGAACATGGCCATGCGTATTTGGCACTTGACCAGTGTGGTTGGAGAGCTTTGTGATGGCAATCCACCAAAACAGATCTATTTTTTTCAGGAACCCCTCAAATACAAACTTGTGGAACATTAGCACACCCTAAATGCATGTGTCCTCGTCGGTCCTACATTGATGTCTTTTTGCTTCAGGTGTCTCTTGCCACGGTTCCTCTCCTTTGTCATTACGACTGCAACCGTTAGTCACTGACAATGCAGCGACTAACAATATCCCTGAGACACTGCACAGTTTTATCATGTTAACGTCTTACATGGATTTTATGCTAGTTTTAAAGTAACCTACCAATGTACTCTTATTTTAATATGAAACTGTATGACAGTTTTGTCACAGTGAATCTATTCTCGAATAAAAAACTAACATGTTGACTGAATTTAAACATTCCACAAGTCCACCATATGTGAGCTCATTGTTTCCTAGATATCGCACGAGTGACATGTTTGTTGTCCTGCTTACTTCAGATTTGTATTCTGTCTTTTAGGTCCAGGTCTGGCACGGAGACCGGAAATTATTCATCCAATCATGGTAGCTCGTTCCTCGGCTGTGCCACTTGCTGGGACATCTCAAGCTGGGCTGCATCCACAGTCCAGCCACCTGCTGATGAAGCCCATCTCTGATACATTGCCAACTTTCACACCACTGCCAGTTTCTACTGATGCCAGTTCAGACGTTCTCTTCAAGGATTTACTGAAATGATTTTTTGTAAAACACAGGGATTTAGTATTTGCTTTATATTTCAGGTAGATTGTTGTATATCAGTAAGCCTTTCAAAGGATAAAGAAAAAGCACTATCAAGCATTCATTAATAAAATTGGCCTCAATACAAATTCAGCTTTTTGGACATGAGAAGAACCAACTGCACTGTTCTGTAACTACTAAATAGTTTGCAACGGAAAAGCAAACTAGGTCCATAAATCCTAAGCGATGCACCTGTGTACGGTCAGATGTTTGTGCAATCTAAAGTATGAGATATTCCTCCAGTAATTCATAAAAGTCAAACCCAGATATGTTTTCAAAACAGATTGTTGACAATCCTCTATTTTGTTGTGGGCTACTCTTTCATTTAAAAGATTGTCCAAGTACACTATGCAAATACTCTTTTAATCTTTGTTGTGTATAGCTTCTCTAATCGTTCGGGTGACTAAAACTGCTAAATGTATTTAGCAGTGTCTGTATATATGTGTTGTTCTCAACATCATGTTCACGGAATTGCTAAGATGCAACTGCACTCTTGATCTTAATGATTTCTTTCTTGTTTTACCGGCAATACATTTACTTTAAAAAAGCTAAATATAGTAAAGGTGCACCTTTATAAACAGTTAATTTTCACGAGTTTGCAGCCAGGTTGTACGCAATATATGGAACATGTTGGATTTATGTATTGGCTACTGCATTTGGGTTTCCTTTCGTGGTGTATAAAACTTGGCAATGTAGTGAAACCCATCTGTACATACCTATTTAAAAATTGAAAGATAAAGCATTGGGATTTTTACTGGTCCGTGTAAGGGCATGGTTTTGTAAAGACAATTGGGGCAACATGTATAAGTTAACATTTAAAATTAAATTGTGTGGCTAAATTAATACTGAATGTAATACTTTGGCTTTATAGGACTCCGGTTTACCTGGCTTGTTTACAATGTGTGAAGCAATGATTTTAAGCAGGACTCATCCTTCTGGAGCCTATTAAGTTCGTTCTTAGTACAGTACTAAAATCATGGAATCCACAAGAGTTTTCTTGGGTTAGATCGCGCAAATATAAATGTGTCGTTAAACCCGCCGCCACCCGACACAGCCACTTAGTAAGGTTTGTCATGTAAATAAAATATGCCAATTCGTTGCTAGTTCAGCACACCGTTGTTGTCGGAGAGTAAACCCACAACATTTACAATTCGAGCACGACGTTTCGCTGGTAATTGCAACCAGCATCATCAGGTGGACAGCCAGAGTTGTGGAGAAATCCTGTTTTGGTCGCGAAAGGCTTCGTGTTAAACTGATAATCGTGGAAGTTAGGGATAACAATGTGGATATGTTAACTGTTTAGGATTCGGGGTTGTTTGCTACGGTTTTGGGGTCAACGTTAGGGTTAATCTTTATTTAGATGAGTATTTAGGCTTGGGGGGGGGGGGCGGTGGATCGGGTGGAGTGGAGTGATGGTATGGGACTGGAACGTCTCCACAGTTGCAACCTGTCCACGCTGACCTTTGGGGCCCAGTTCCCTAGGCGCCGCCAAGCCAAGCAACTTTTTGCATTCACCACCTTATCTCGGCTGTAGCAGATTTTTCTTGCGTGCAGCGGTGTACTCTGCCATCTACAGTTAAAGTGTTCATTTGTTATTAAAAAAAAAACACGCAACACTTGCCATAACTTCAGTAGTGTCATGCTCATGCTGGTAAAATAAATAAATGAAACAGTGGGCCCTGGCCTTTGCAAAACGCCCAGCATTCTATGTTTCATATGTTTCAGTGTAGATGCATCGATATGTGATAAGGTAACATTTCTGTGTGAATAATTATTTGATTTAAAAAAAAAAACCTGAGGAAATACGGAACACAGGTGATCCAAAAAAATTCTGCAAAAAATTCACAACAAATCAAAACTCGTCACTAATTTCCACTAGAATAGTGTGTCTCACTCATTTCCGCCCAACGCCAGCATCGGTGGCGATATCTGAACCGGTGCTGGGCTCCTCCAGCCTACACTCACCAGCAGAACCCCCTCCACGTCGATGCGAATGTGTGTTTGCTCGTGGCTTCCATGCTGCTAACAAAATACTCTTCTTGGAAAGCGATACATCATCTAACGTGCGTGGTTCGTATTTAACACATGCATGCGGATTAACAGCACACATCGGCAGACTAGTATCCGTAATGGACAACTCATTGGGTTTGAAAGTTGATATTTAAAATAAATTACGTTTGGGCAATGGGCCTTCGTAATAAAAGGGCCATTGCCTGAAACGTTGACTTCCCCTCCTCGGGCGCTTGTTGATAATTGCGTCAAGTTTTATTTTCGTAGATGTCGATCCTGTGCACCAGCACAACTAATGTCATATCCCAGAAGCACAAAGTCTTCCCACCAAACAACATCGACACTTCACTCTTGATTTGAAGTTTTCGTGACGGCAGGGATCCCATACTCTTTGGTTCTTTCGGTAACGTCGTGATTTAATTTAATTTATACCTACGTGACTATACCGAGAGAACCAAAGAGTAAACATCGACACTTCTCTTTTCCATCGTAATTTGTCCTCCCGCACCTCCGATTAGCACGGCGAGCTACTACGTACGGCGCGAAAGAAGTTCGGCATACCTGCAAAAGCATGCCGGTGATGCCAATGCTTCGCATAGAAATACCAGTCACAATGACAGTGGGATTTACCACACTTGTTGGGATCTGTTGCGTGTTTATTTTTAAACGACTGACAAAGGTAGCGTTTCAAACAGAAGGCAATGGTGTATGGGTATATACAGGAAATATTAAGAGCGGCAAACTCTTCACTTCAATATAAAACTGCATCTAAGTTTGAGACCCCATCATTGACTAAAACAACGTGTAAATGGCACCCGCTTAGCATGTGCGCCTTGCTGATGGTACGTCTCACAATAGCGTGGTTGTGCGTTTAGCTTGTGAAGTCCTCTCCGGAGTCGGCATTAAACCTAGCAAGAACGCACAAATGAAGGACACGAAGGTTAACACATTCTGGGGTGTCTTGGCGGCCGTCCATAAATGACGTCACGCGATTTTGGACGATTTTTGACCCCCCCCTCGTCACACGGCGTCACAAAAAGTCAGACCCCCCCCCCTCAAATATGACGTCACAAAGCTCTGCCCACCCCCCCTCCAACCATATTTCCATTTTTAAAATAAAACATGCTTCAAATCGCTTTAAATTATTGTCATTGTCGTGCGTATTTAATGTGGCGCTGCACTCTGATGTTGTAGGAGAAAACATTTATTAAGAAGTATGTTTAATGAAGTAGAACGTGTTGTCTATATTTATTTAAAGTTGCGCATTTTGATGTGACGTCACATTTCTCAACCCCCCCCTCGTCACACATCGTCACAAATGTCTGACCCCCCCCCCATATGTGCGTGACGTCATTTATGGACGGCTCTTTGGGACGTTGCTGCCGACTATACAGTAAAGTACTCTACACATTATATACCGGGTGTAACACCTCAGTTTGGATAAACCAACGATGATTGCTTTTACAACTACGTAATTATAACCTATATTCAATTATATACTTTTCAGTAAAGCAAAGAAGGAGATATTTAATTAAGAAAAAGAAATGTATGTAAATAACCTTGACTTAAAGCTTTCGTGACTGCAGGAATTCATATTGTTTGGGTCTTTCGGTAGAGCCACGTAGGTAGAAAAATAATAAAAATATCACGACGTTTTGATCGCAACACAAGCAATCGTCTTCAGGTGAGAGAGAGAGAAAGCTGCGATGATTCTCTTACATTGACATGCTAATCTCTCACAATACAAAGGCTACTGCCCCAGCCTCTGTGATTGGACCATCTCTAGCTCCACCCACCCACCTTGACGCACCCATCTCAGGCCTATATAAGACCTTGTCTCAGCAGCTTTCTCTCTCACCTGAAGACGATTGCTTGTGTTGCGATCGAAACGTGATTTTTAAAAAATATATTTTTCTATCTACGTGGCTTTACCGAAAGACCCATCGAATATGGAAATAACGTTCAGCCTTTGACTGTCGGATTTTGGCCGTAAATCGAAAACCTCGGTGGGATAGGCAAGAGCGGTGGCATGGTGGATAAGCAGCGCGCTGCGCTATGTAACTTGCCAACCCGAGCGACTTTCGGCCACGGCTAACATCAGTGGTGAATATCTGAACCGGTCCCGGAACCGGTAACCCCCAGCCGCCGGCACCTTCACCGACCTGCCCCGAGCAGTGTGGTGACGTATGGTAAAAAGAACATGCACGACACAGGGTGTGGAGAGGCCCTTTATCCAACAGCTGATTGATTGTCAAAAGAGCTTAACGTTTATGATGATTATAAACAAAACATGGTCAGTGTAATTGTCCTCATCACGTCTGAAGTCACATTTAGGCACTGCCATTCGCACCCCACTAAAAAAAAGAGGAATTGATGCTTAAATTGTGACAATTTTCCAATGGTTTTGATGACATTTCGAAATTTGTTTATTAATTTTACATTTTGCTTTGTAGCAGGATTTTAATTTGCTTGGTAGTGGCCGTATATAGGATTTGGTCTGTAAAAAATGTATTAATGTACAGCGTTGTGGGATGCTATTAGCATGAATGACGCGTAATAAAATGAAAGTATTAATTTGGCAGGAGATGTTTTTTTTTAACATTTTTCAATGGACCAACCAAACTGAACGATGGATGTGGGAAAACGTTAGATATGGGAGAACATCTAAATAGCTGTCCTATTTTTCTCCCGTTGCCTGTCTTCAAACGCTTTTCCTCTCCGTGCCCCGCTCGTGCCATATACCTCTCTCGCTCATTGTCTCGAGGAGGGTGAAGTGAGCATACGAGGTGGCGGTGCTTCGTGCGAGAGGTGAGGCGGCTTACGTCGCACACGAAGTTTCTGATCGGTTGGAGTGTGGGGTCATCGTAGAGCAGCCCCGCTGCGACCAGTGGCATGATTGCCGTAAATATCCTGGAAACGGTGGGGAAAATATACACGTCATGTCGACAATGTGGATACTGTAGAGCCGAAACGTTTAATAGAGCGATGTCAAAATAGCCCCATGCTGATAGTTTCACCTGCAAATGGTTCAATTGGGATTGCACATCGGAACATCACCCTTTTCCCCCCATTATATATTAAAAAAAAAACCTTGATGGGACCCTCCTGAAAAAAAGTGTTGAGACTCGGCGAGGCATCGTCCACTGTTGTAGGAGAAAGCTTCCCCAAACTGTCAAGATCTCTGGCAATTCTTCATACGGGAGCACTAAATCGTAGGCTGCCTAATTGTATTCTGCCCAGGTAAGATATTCAACTTGTTGACCCCACCTGGGTTTCCAACATTTAGATTTGTTATTTTGATAAGATTAATAACCGTGCGTGATATAAGAATGTTAAAACAGTTGGATAGGTCTTAATTAAATTTAGAACTGCTTTTTTGTGTTTAGTTTGTTGTCCTTCCCCCGCACCTCCGATTAACACGTACGGTGCGAAAGAAGTTCAACATGCACGTGTTTTTACCATCGTGCGCACGGCAAAGACAAACCCCCGTGTGTGCTGCTACAGCGTGCACGTACAGTCGCTTGATGTGAGGCTCCGATTGCTGATCCGTCTTAAAGAGCAGGGAGGACACGTCCTGAATCACCGCGGGCGCTTTCTCAGCGGGCAACGAGTTGGTGAGCTCGACGTCTTGCTCGCCCTCCTCACTGCGGCGACGGAATGGGACGACGAAGCGGATATTAACGTTGCTCTCGTCAGCACTGCCGTTGCAGCAGGCGCACGGGAAATATTTTCAAGTTTTGCTGAGCGACGAGCATTGGGGGCCCACGCGGCTCCGTAGCGTCAGGGAAGGCTGGTCGGGGCTGAGCCCTCAATAATAAAGGCTCAGCCCGGTTCCTAAATTCTTACGGTAGAAATTAAAGGATGGGCATCGCAGCCATTCCTCGTATACACAGCATGTGAGCGTTAGAGAAGAATGATGGGTATACAGAAACAACAACAACAAACAGATAATATATTTCCTCATTCTGTTCAGCATTTACCATTTGTGTAGTTTAACATCATTGTGCCGTGCTCCGCTGAGATTTTTGTAAACAAGGTCACGCTACAGGGTTAGACCAAATGTTGAGTAGCGGTATGGGCCCCGAGAGCACGTGGCTTGACCATTACGAACATAAGCTGGTGGGCATTGCCTGAAATAGAGCAGAGAGATATGTCTGCTTTGGAGACAGCACCACTGCCGAAACGCCATCTATTACAGTGTACATACATACTTATTTACGGTAGCTGGTGCAAACAGCGTGCCCGGTGGCTCGACTGGTTCAATACCCCCTGTATAGCGCCAGCTCCTCCTGCAGGGACAGCAGCTCGGCCTTCAGCTGGTTCCTCTCCTCCAGCACGTGCCGCAACTCGTGCACCGTGTAGCGAGGGCTCTCCCTCTGTGTGGAAGAATCAGGCAGAGCGTTCGCGCGGATTTCGCCCAGCGGGTTTACTTGATGCCGCTTTGGTCCATGGGCTCAGAGCAAAATGCTGTTACCCGTTGGCATCACCTGAGATGGCAAAAGTCGAGTTGCGCAAACGTGTTAACATTGCCAGTCGGAGGGAATGATGCAATAAACGTGCTTACTAAGTGCATTATCACATAATCCACTTGTATTAACCGTATACTACAGAAATTGGTCGCCACCCTTGGTTACCGAATTCTGCTCTGGCCCATGGACTGCTTGACACATTCATTGTTCTCACGGTGTTTGCTGCCCACACTGTGAGAGGGTTGCCACTTCCTGAGGCATAAATAACCAGGACCTATCATGGGAAGAACAATATCTCGCAATATCAGAAGAGGGGACATTATCGAGAAATGCACTGTCTTGTTTGCGGTATTATTAGGCGACTGAAAATACCCGGGTCTCTTAATGCCCTGGGGGAGACATACACACAGTATCCCAGAACAACAACTACCTCGAAAAGAGTCCATTCCGGGAAAACCAGAATAGGTGGCAACCCTCCACTGTTGCATTGATTTAATTTCTCTCTCTACTGCGAAGGCATGCTGTAATGGCTTCAGCTTGAAAGCTCGTTAAGTCCTTAAATACTTTAACAGTAAACCAAGATTGTGCAAATATTCAGAGGCAAGCACTGCAACGTGTTCGTATAGCAACAAACATTTTCTCCGGAGTTTTGCGGAGGGTTGCTTTTTCCGTGTTCGTTTGCGGAAGACTCCGTGCCAACTTTCGGTTGTTGACTGGGTTCCGCTGGAGGATTTTGGTCAGTATTCTGTGCTGCCTTGAGCGCTGCTTGGGTAGCGGGAGCAGTGACTTTCTGGGGAGCCTCCACACGCATTTGCTTTTGCTGCAGCCCGGCTTCCTCCTCCGATCGGAGAACTGGAGAATCCCGGAATGATTTCTTCCTCGCTTCCAGCTCGGCGACAGGCGGCGCCTGGCAAGACTTTTGTCGCCTCAGCTCGCTGTTCATGCACACCAGCCGGCTCACTTGCAACTGCAACTGTAAAGACACGCAACGCACATGACCACTGAATGGTGAACACGCTGCAGGCGTCCGCCCGCGGTCGTGGTGTGGTTACTCCCACCTCTTCCAAGATGTTCACGCAGCGCGGGAGAGTATGCCACGACACCCCCTCGAGGAGTTCTCCAGAGGAGGTGTGAGCAAGAATTTTGCAGGGCTGTACCTTTGTCTTTTATCGAATGCTGATCCATTCCTATGATTATCCCTGTCCTGCGATCACAATGCGTTCCCTGGAATTAAATGT